>NC_138655.1:120485062-121893812 GCF_964273445.1 Streptopelia decaocto | reverse complement strand
AATTAAAAAAAAAAAAAAAAAGGAGCCAAGTCCAGCGCTACTTTTAAAATAAGTGAGAGCAGGCAAAAACATGCTCTGCTTAGAGCTGAGTCAAGAACAGCTCATTCAAATACACGCAGCAAACACATCCACTCATATTCCAGGTACCCAGTGAACTTTAACCTGCATGCCTATCAGCCAGGCAGAGTGCCTTAGAAAATTATTTATCAGTACTTGTCAGTAGTATTTTACCCCTATATCTTTTAAGGTGCCTAATTCCTAATCTGAGGGATTTGGGCAGCTGTGTATCTTTGGGGATCCAAATGTAAGCTTCACTGAATATCAAGTGATTCAACCTGAGTCATTGAACACATATTTGAAAAACATACCCTTTCAGGAACACAACCTTACCAAGTCTCAATTCTAGTTCTGGATTATTCACTCTGCCCTTTAAAATCCACATCCTAAAATTTCCTGCAGCAAATAACAAAATTACTTACACTTCTAAAAAGCTGGCACTTCTAACAGCTTGCAGGTGTTAATATATAACACAAGTGACTCCTTACTGGACAGCAGGTGAGCTGGTGGAAAATGTCTGGGCCCTAACTGAGTGCAACTTGCTTTGTGTGGAGCTGTGACATTGGCAGCTCTTCCCCACTACCTGCTATAGCGTTTAGCAGGAACCCACAGTTACTCCATTTAAAAGTGCCACTGCCAGTTCCCAGGTATGTTTCTCTTCAGGTGCCCCAGGAGACAATACACCACCGAAGGGTCAGTAAATGGCCTTCTTGCACTGAACTGCACTGCTGTTCAAACAGACACTTATGAATTCTGAGGAGGAAATATTTTGCCTATTACACTCCTTCAGCTCTGAGAGTGTTACCAAGCACTGGAACAGGCTGCCCAGGGAAGCGGTGGAGTCACCATCCCTGGGGTATTTAAAAGATGTAGATGTGACACTTAGAGATGTGGTTCAGTGATGGGAGTTGGCAGTACTAGGCTGGACTCAATGATTTTAAGGGTCTTTTCCAGCCTAAATGATTCCATGATTCTATTTTGTGTCTGCTTCTAATGAACTTAAAAAGTAGAAGAGATGAGAAGAATTATTAGACTTCTCTTTATAGCTGGCCAAGGCAGCATCTTACATACTGAGCACTATATATCAGCTGCTATTCATTTAATTTTAACCCTTTATTCCTTTTGGGGGAATTAAAATCAATTTGAGAGCTTCATGGATTAATCTAACACACAAGATACAGCACATGAAGAAGACGAATACTCTTTCTCTACAAAGTCACAAATGCTGATTTCTGAAAATACTCTAAATCAACTGTGTCATCACTGGTCACCAGAAAATGTCTTTTATCAGTTGTATGGTGTAAATGCCAGTATTCTTCATAACATTTGGATCTAAAATTTAAAAAGGTAAGAAATCTACCATACATCGGTTACATATTTTGCATTAGTTCATTATCTACAGTGATCAGCATGTATGTTTCTTTTTCTGTGGTTGCCTTCAGCTTCTGCACCTCTGCTGAAGGCAAACACAGAGAGAGAAATACATGTTGGCTTATGGATTTCACAAACAAAAACACTCAAGTTGTGAGCTCAGGCCTCAGAAAGCAAGTTCAGACATACAGCTCAACTGGCAGTTTTCCTGCCTGAAAGAGATTCATTAGCAGAGGAGGAAGAGAATACATGAGCAGAACCTGGGTACCAAAATGGTTAGTGCTGAAGAATATGGGCAGCACCTTTCACAACACTTGCATTTTTAAGACTAGCTGATTCCAGCTCATCCTATTAATTCCCTCCTTAAAGTAGCTTCAAAGTGTCCCAACAAATTTCAGCAGGAGTACTAAAAATATACTGATTTGGGAATGTTTTTATTTTTTCCCTAGGTTTCAAGGAGATTTTCATAGTATGCTTATTTCCTCATTCACAAAGCCATGGTACTGGCTCTTAATATGTGTTCCTGAAACTCAAGACAATCAGACAAGGCTTAGCCACCTAACTGGAGATTCCCTAGACATGTAGGCCTTGCCCAGAGACACAGCATGCTGCTGCATTTCAGCAAGCCCTTGCTGTTTTAATTGCCTGAAGGGACTCTGGTTTGTTGAGCCTCATTTAGAGGAAATCATAGAATTCAGGTCCAGAAGGAACCTCATCTAGAAGTCTCTCCTGCCCCTAAAGAGGATCGGCAGAACCTGTATGATTCTTGACACAGTGATTATGCAGTTTTTTCCAGTGTCACCTAAAGACTGCAGAATTGTGAGTGCAAACTACTCCAGCTATTAAATGAGGCCTTGCTAGCATCCAGTCTAAATACCACTTGCTGCAACTCAAGTGCTATGGACAGGTAACATATGGAGTCTTTCATTCCTTTCCATTTTGAAGCTTTCTTGTCTGTATCTGATGAATTTAGGATGAGAGGAAATGGCCTCAAGGGGAAGTTCAGATTGGATATGAGGAAAAATTTCTTCACAGAAAGGGTTGTCAAGCACTGGAACAGGCTGCCCAGGGGAAGCTGTTGAGTCACCGTCCCTGGAGGTATTTAAAAGACATATAGGTGAGGTTCTTAGGGAAATGGTTTAATGCTAGAGTTAGGACAGTGGTTGGACTTGATGATCTTGAGGGTCTCTTCCAACCAAAATGATTCTATGATTCTATGACTTTTTAAATCTTTCTCTTGATTTCTCTTTCCTAGACTAAGGATCTTTCCACTCTTGTCTTGCAGATCTTAACTTTTACCTCAGGTTACCAGTGGGAAGATGGCATGGTATTTGATTGATCACCATACTGACAACTTTTTTTTGTGTCAGAAGAATGTTACCTTTCAAAAATGTATTTAATTGTCATGGATTTCAAAAGTAATTATAATTACACCATACACAAACAGGCATTTTGTCTCTTCACTGGTAAATGTATTACTTTCATTTACCACTGAAATATATTACTTCACTGTGCTATGAAAATAAATAATTTGTAAATGCGCATAACTTTTATTAAACTCAAATTCTGCAGCTCACTTGACTACAGCAACAACCTTGGTACTGTATTCTATAATACATGAGAAGAATATGCCATTCTTCTAACCAACTACCCTTTCACCTGCTGACAATGGCCAGGGTCAAGATAGTTCGACCAGTAGCAAAATTAAGAAATAGATAATTATTTCCCCTCCCTTTTTACAAACACATTCTTCAATTTTTCCAGTATCTGGTGTTTATCAATGTTTTGATTAGATAGTTCGCTCATACGCTCTCTCCATACCAACAACTGATAAACCACCACAGTTAGAATGGAAAACTACATTTATTCAGGAAGTTTGCACAGACAAGAAAATTACTCCAGTCATTAATTAACTTTGTGACTCCAGTCAAAAAGTCATTTCTGACTTTTCAATAGTAAAAATTAAGGTGTATCTGCTTTGCAAATTACTTAGTACCTGTGATGCTTAAACTTTTGTATCCTTTGGTAAAATGTGCAGTGTGGAATACTTCCGATACCCATGGTTAAAAATGACACTACAATGCAGCCTGCATGGGCAATTCATAATGGAATAAATCAGAACAAATTACACACTGACAGTATAAAGCAGTGCTGGAACAAAGCAAGTGGAGAGAAAAGAAAAAAGAAAAAAGAAAACCCCACACCACAAAGCTCTTTGTTTAGCAGACAGATTAATCAGTTTCATCATCCTTGGTAACAAGATCATGCACTGTAATTAACTGTTAGAAAACTAGTACTGTAAATAACCCAAGTTAGCTGAAACCAGGGTGTGATGTCTGAGTATGCTTTTGTCGAAGGGTGCTAGCTTTCCAAGCCCTTTTCACGAGAACTCACCACAGAAAACAGGTTAAACGTTCTCATTAGTGGGTTAGATACAGACATTTTAATTAAGCTGTAACTGAACCTCTTTAGAAAGACAAAGAGCGAAAGGAAAAGGCACTATTTTTTGTACTTCATCTTGACGAAAGGATAAAAAAGAATAAATGAGGCTTCATATAACTAAGCAAATTCTGTAACTAAGCAAAACGTTAAAAAATAAGTGGTCTTGAGTTGGAGACCTGATCCTTCAAAACCTTGTCTCTCAATGGTTCCCACTCAGGTAAGAATATTCAGAGAAGAGCTATAGCACTGAGCTTGATGCTTCCCTCCATGGAAGGCAAGGGATAGAGGATGGAACAACCTCATACATAATTGTATACACTGTCATGCATTGTTCCCTTTTCGATTTGTCTCTTCCTGTTTCCACTCAGACTGAGTGACAGCCAGTGCATTTCAACAGAAACATATTAAAATGTTAGCACACCTCGAGCTCAACTGCTTTCAAAATACCTGAGCTGGTCAGAGCTAACCCTTACACCATATGAATCACAGGTGGGAGCCAGTCTGTTACTCATGAACTGGCCCCAGCAACATAAGCTCCTACCAGTTGTTAGTGGCACAGCCTTCTCTGTGGATCCTTACATCCCAGCTACAGTGAAGCGTCCACCTTTTTTGCAAAGCAAATAAACTCTCTAAGATACCACTGTGTTCAGAGATATCAATGTTTAACTATGCACCTCTGCAGATGCTGTAATCTTCTATTCTGTGGTCTACAGGACTGTAGATTTGCTCCACTGTCAGAATAACCTTGGCAAAACACTTCCTTTGTGACATTCCCCGCCTTTGAACTCTCCCGCTATCACTTCTTTCCTACTCAATACTCTCAGCTTGTTCTGGCTTCTAAGATCTCTCAGCCTCTCTCTTAGTTCAGCATAATATTGACTTACTACCTATACTCAGCAACAACATAAGCCTTTTACAGTGACACTGTAGGCTACTAATCTGTTTAGCAGGTACTTTTAATCATTTGGGATTAGACAGAATATAAACAACCAAGCAGACATAATTCGAGCAAGGGAAAAAAGAGAACAGACTAGGGATTTGACTTGAGCCTGGTGAAGTTTGCCACAAAATATTTTTAGATTCTGTCTGAAGCTATTTCAGGGCCATTAGCAATTATCTTTGAGAACTTGAGGAAGGATGAGGCTTTTGATAAACAGTGAAGAGTGAATACAATGCTTATCTGTAAAAATAGAGAGCAAGGAGGATCCTAGAAATGACAGTGCACTTAGCCTAACACTTCAGTTCTTGGAAAGACACCAGAACATATCAGTCAGCTCTTATGTAAGCACCTCAAAGATAAGGACACGTCAGCAGGGATTTGCCAGTAACACCTTAGTTCAGTCCAAGATAATTTCCTTTAAGACAAGCAGTAAGCCTAAAACCCAGTGGAGATATGAGCACTAGTTGCTTTGGCTTTGACGCTGCATCACGTAACAGTCTCACAGACAAGTCACAACAGCATCATGCAAAACAACATGGAAAAAATATATTCAGAATGATGAGTTATCAATAAGAAATTGTCCAACTGGAAAGTATATCAACCTGTGTTATGCAGAACACTGCTCTAGTGCCCCAGCTAGCCAATATATGCGACATAGGTGATTTGGAAGCTGACAGAGACTTACTACATCTCCAAACAATGTCACACTGGAGGGAGCTGTGAGTGCTCTGGAAGATTACAACTGAAAGCAATTGAGACAGCAAAGTCCCTTCAGCCTTGTTTTCTGTGACTGTATTTTTCTTCATATCTAACCCTTATGCAAAGCACAAGCATTAATCCCTTAATTTGATGCTTCCTAAAGCTTCCCCTTATTCACGTTGTGCTTTCATTTAATTCCTTTTAGGCCAACTCCAGACAATCATGTGCCTCCTCTCAGGCTGTCATAACTTCCTGCTCAACTGCAAGTTCCTCGGGAGAGGGGCTGCTTATTTGCACATCCCAAACCTTTGCTGTGGTTTCTAGCAGGTTATGTTATGAATCAGTTAAAAGAAGAGAAAATTTTAAAATCTGACATAAAATGGGCAGGCCTCTTCTTTGTCAAAAGTTATGATTGATATTTTCAGCGTTAAAGTATTCTATATGTTTTAGAAGAGGACAGCATACTGGATAGGAATTTAATTTAAATTTGCATTTACTTTTAAGTTGCTTGCTTTTCAGGCAATGTCTAAGGCAAGAGTTTTCAGCACCGGTATGCACTAATAGCACACGTACTGAGGGCTGACACGTGGAAAATGAAGCAAAGTCTGTATAAAATGAAATCATTCCATACAAGGACACCAGGGCCTAAGGGATGGAATTACCAGCCCTAAATGGTGCAGCAGCCAGCTTCTGCAGTGTCTGGTCCTGCAAACATTGAACACACATGCTCAGCTTGACTATGAATAACCCTGTTGAGCTGAATGGAATTATTTACAGTAGTAACTTTATGTACATGCATAAGCACTCACAGATTGGAGGTTTAGCACAGGGCATAAGAAAAAAGAGGATTAAACCAGGCAATTCCTATGCTACGGAGAAGTTTCAGTCCAGCAGATCTGCTCAGACCCATGTGCCCATGCCTGGCACTTCCTTTTCTGTAGAGGCTTGCTGTCAAGTATTCCTGGCAAGCAGATGGTGTGGAGCTCCCCTGTGTCAGAGGCACTGCTGTTTCTACCCTAGCACCTACACAGCCTCCAGAGTGCTTCAGGATCTACAGTGGCAATAAAAAGCACCCTCAAATTTGGCACCTGTGGCCTTTTCACTCAGTTCAGAGAAACTGAATCACATGCTGTAGTTTAATCGACAGTGAAAACACACAAGCCAAGAATAAAATCACACAGGCTTTCACAGGCTGTCCTCACCCTCACCACACTGGTATTTTCCAAACTCCCAGCCAAACGAATACATAAGTCCAAAGGCTTTGAAGGGCCAGCCCCATACTGCGGTGCTTCTCGTCTTCACTGTCTCTGTTAAAAGTCATTCAGATCTGATTTTGCTTAATGGTTTTAAATGCTTTTTTAGGGAATAAAGCAATTCACTGGATCCTAAAAGGTACATAAAACACACCACAAAGAAAAAGAAATTATCTACGGAGGATTTAAAATAAGTCTGGATTCTGTATACTGTAATTTTTTATGATTTAATCACTGGAATGGAGAAGGGTCAAAGCACAGGACTGACACTTTGTCACTGACCACTATGAAAATGCTCTGTGATTCTGAGTGTGTTATTCTAATTCTTTGGCTGAACTTCCACCAGTGATTCACAATATCAACACCAACTAGAGCCTTCAAGCCTGATACTTAGACACCTTACAGTCTGCATTCTGGAAACCTAGTAGTTTTCCTTTTGAATACCTCATATGCTGCCTACCCTGTAACTGACATTTTCAGAAGGAAGTGAAGGGAAAATAAAAAGTCAGTTCAGAAATCACAGGGTCCAAGTCATAAACCGGAGCTGAAATTCAAATCCTAAGGCTTAATTAATTAATGAAAACATCTGACAGGAAGGTGTTCTGGACACTATGTGTTATTTCCTACATTTTCCTCTCTGGAATTTGATTGCTTAAAAAACCATGTTCACATACCAGCCCCTGTAGGGTCAACCTAAAAGCTTTGTAGTTACAGAATGATTGGAACTGAAATAGACCCACTAGGAAATTGCTTTACAGCAGAATACACTTGACTTTGGCATGGGAAAATATTACTAACAACTGCTTTTAGGCTAATACTTCTGTACTGTATAACAGGAAGTGGTATGTACAGTTCCCACAATCTACCACACCAGTTCCTCTACAGGAGCGGCACAGCAGGGCACAAAGCATGAGCCAAAAAGCTCTTGTCCAGGTTCACTGTCCACCCTGCACAATAAGGCAGCAAGACACAACAGGCAGGGCTGAGATGATGGCAGCAGCGCTTCAATTACACCACTGCTGCCATCCACTCCTTTGAAAGCAGCAGGGCACCAACGCAGAACTGACTGCAAGGCAGCGGCACAACAAAGGAGGAACGGTTTAAGATGACGTATGGTGTAATTACAATTAATCCCTCCTGGTGTAGCCAATACTCTGTTCAGACGTCAGTGGCAGAAGTTCAGCTTTGCATCTAGAGCTTGTTTTGCTGAGGTGGGCTAAAATAAGCCATACAAGTTGCAACATAGCCTTGCTGTCACAAACTGTGGCCACAATGGGTACCTGTTGTGAACCTTAATGGCACAGTAAACTGGGCAGCACCTACTCCAGAGAGACAGAACCTGTGTGCAGACAAGCTTTCATTAGGCTATCTGGTTCTCATTTCCTTCTGCCTTTTGCACCTAAAGAAATTCAGAGGTGCTAGACATCACAGACATCATTTTCACTAGCGATTTTTCCAGTAGTAAATCCCGATGCCTTCAGAATGTTTGATTTTTACTCTGATGAAAATAGTACTAGAAAGTCCTCACTGTATTTTATTCCAAAGTGGCCTGAAAAAGAGAAATGTTTTTCAAGAAGGGATGATCAGTAAATACCTGTTCATCAGGATTATTCTGAACTAAAAAGTGGGTTTAATTTGGATCACACTTCTTCCTTAAGAAAAAAGATAGTAAGTAGAGTCCTTACATGAACAGTCATGTACACATCCTTATTATATTCTGTCAGTGCACTGTTTGGTAAGATTATACTGTCATATGACAACAGACCTATTTGTATCACAGGCTTCTTTTGAACAGAGAACATGTTTCAGCAATTTGAACTTCTAACTATTTCGTGGGTGGGAGCTTTTCAGATAAAAGATATTGATGTGCCTATTTAAGCAAGCGGACAGATAGAAGCCATGGAATAATACCGAGGCCAAGAGCTAACAGAAGTTGGTCTTTTCATAAGAACAGAGATAAGGATATAAAAGCAGTTCCTTTGTTTTCACTCCACAGATCACTCCAGTTGGCCTCAGGCAAGTGGAAGCAGCCACATCCACACCCTGTCCAACAGCAGGGAAGTGGGTTACATCCTGCAATTCTTGATACAGCTGCACTGAGCTGAATTTATCTCAAAACTATTGTTGGAGAACTTGCCTGAACTTTCTGGGCTCAAGCAGAGGTGGTTGTAGACCACCGATTCACTGAAATGAACTACTTCCAGCATGGCACATACTTGATTTCTGGCTGTGGGCTTCCTTTCAGTCAGCATTCAGACATGGGTCCAACTCAGAAAGGGGGCTTGTTTCAGCTGCTGAAATCAATACAACCCTCAGTACAGAAAGGGGGAGAAGGTGGAGGTTGCCCAACACAAGAGAGGTTATAATGGCAATGGTTCATTACCCAGGGAATAGGACTGGGTGCTTTGCTGAGCAGAGGCAGCTCCAGGACTTAAATAGGTGTGAAATGCCTTTGAGGTAACAACTTCCAGCGGGACACCAAGTACAAAATAGCAGGGACTGCATTTCCAAGAAAGCTTATGGTAACACACAGGAAGCCCAGAATGACCACGCAAAGCAGTCCAGAATCCTGGAGCTGTTGAAAAGTCTCTCTAGTCCATCAGTGCAGAGCAGCGGTGCCACGCAAGCAGGAATCTGAGTTAAATTTGCAACAAAGGTAACTCACGTACATTTGCTGGTATTCAGTATTTGTGCAGAATATCCATGTGGTTTCTTCACGGCAGTGTCACCTGCTAGTTCTATGGTTTCAGCCACAGTAGTTTCATACAGCTGAAATGTTTTTCCTGGCCACAAAAGGTTTGCCTTGCCCAGATAGCAATCCTCTCAAATGTTTATCTTGAGCTCTTAGAGTGTCTGGCCTAAAGAAACAGAAATAAAAAGGGGCAAAGAATGAAAAAAAAAAAAAATAAAATAAAAAGGCAGAGAGGACTGAAAAAGGAAACTGGAAAACAAAGATCTAAAGACCAGAAAAGTCAGCTAACATCAAAGATATCAGAAGAATAGTTCCAGCTGCAAGAATAGGAAGGTGTGGTAATTCTTGTTTACTTTTGTATACAATAATAGAAGGGAACCAGAGCAATTCGGTGGAAGGCATTATTTTTGCTTGTGTGTAACAGCACACCTGAAACTACCAGTAAGGATCTTTAACTTTAGCAGGCCCAACCCTTGCCTGAAGAATCATCTTCGTCCATCCTCTGGAGCTGCCTTTGCTAGCACCCAGTATGCTGGCATTTAGGCGTATCCCACATCCTTTGACAGCATTTTCATGACTCCACAATTGTGCGTGTAAAGAAAAATCAAGCTCGTTATTTTTAAATGCACCAAAACAAATGCCAGGAAATGTTAACCCTAGGCCATTGAAACACTTCTTTAAGAAAGCAAGGACTGGGCATTACACTGCTAAAATCTGTTTGTCGCAAGTCTAAGCCAACACAATTTATTTGAAATTTGGACAGGTGTGTGACATGGTCAGTTACTGCAACTCAGCAACCAGCTGGCAACTAGTTAAACTGCAGCAAAACAGCAACTCTGCATCAAGACGACATCCCAGATGACTAAGTATTATGCCTGATTTTAAGGACTAAACACATTTAAAGGGCTCGCTCAATGCCAGGCTTCATATGAGGTATGTCAGCATTTAATTCCACTGCCACAAAGGAACCGGGCACCTGCCTTGCTAGATATAGGTTTCCACATTTTACTGCCTGGTTTTACAGATCTGAGTTAGACAGGATCTTGGCTCCCATGTTAGAGTTGATTTTAGAGAAAAGATAAATGGGGCAAGATGACACAAGTATATAAAATGATGGTTGTTTTTCACTTTGTTTTTTAAAAAGGTAAAGTGGAAACTTCCATTACCTCATAACTAAAGAACAAGAAAATGTTGAAGCAAACTTCAAGGTGATAAATTCAGAGCTGATAAGACTGTTGTTACATAGAATATAAGAATTTCAGCCAAACCCCAAATTAAGCAAGACCCTAACAGGGTTTACACATTTAAAAAGCGGAGTTACAGTAACCAGTTTTCCAAAGAGGAAGGCCAACTAAATAAATGCTCCCAGGCTTAGAATTTAGAGACTGCAAAGCAACAAGAAGCAGGCTCCTTTGACAAACAGATTATCTCACACATACTAATTAACAGCATGCTGTGCCTTCCCCTACAGCATCTCATACTGACCATTGCCAGAGAAGAGGAATTCTCATGCTGGAGCAGACCTGAAAATCCATCAACTCCTGTGACTTGTGTCAAGGTGTCACAAGGCCCATGACCGGGCAGAGAAGGGCTGCAGGGAGCTGGAGACCAGCCCTGCTTCAGCATTACTGCGGCAGAGAACAACAGCCCCAGGCTGGGCTAAAATTGGGTCCCCAGCCATGGGCAGGGTACAGGGAGCCCCTTGGGGCAGGCTGGGCACAGTCATTAGTGCCATCAGTGCCCCGACAACTTCTGAAAAAAAATATGAAAATTATTCCCAGTTGGTAAATAGTTTTTCTATGACTCACTGAAAGACAGTCTCCCAAATTACCCTAAAAAAAAAATATTCAGCTTCTTTTATGAGTGATATTTGCATCTGTTCTGAGAGATGGAAGCATGGGAAAAGCAGACAGACCCAAATTCTGCTCCTAGTCTTGCTCATAACCTGCAAAGGGTAGGTTACTTGCCGCCAGTTTTACCATCTTACAATGGGGGACAATGAAACAGACCACAGCTGTAAGCAGTAGGCATTACACATGGCCAGAAGAAATTGGATAATTTTGTATCAGGTCATTTCAGAAACATTAATTGTTGAGGTTGAGAGGGTTGTTTTCTTTATTAAAATATGCTATATATTTGGGGTATTTTCTATCTAACTCATATTGAGGCTCTATTAGTTGCCAAGAGTCCAAAAAACACAATTCTGAGAGAGGACTATCTCCTCAATGCATTTATAATCTTTTAAGATTATGTAGAATAGTTTTTCTATATCTAGATACCATTGTTAAGGCAAACATGACAAGTGTATCTAAAACTGGATCTGTGCAAGCAGTAGCCCTAACAAAGAAAGATTAAAGGTGAAAATACAGGCAATGTGGTCAAAGCACATGATAGATTGTTTTGTTTTGTTTTAAGTCAGGTAACTTTGCAATTTAGCACAATGATGTGCTTCCACATACTGAGTGCTGTTATCTTAGGACTTAGGCAATAAACAAAGAAAATCTCTGCTCTGCTGATTTCAGAATTGTTTTTTCAGATACATTATTTATAGATTATCATAAGTTTTACGTGGGTCATAAGAACAGATGTGGTCACTGTTCCAAGAATCTAATAAACAAACACACCTAACCATCAAACACAATAAAAGCAGAAAAAAAATCTTGAAGCATTGCTAGCTTCTGTAGATTATGACATAATTATAGGTAGGTTTTCTGTATAAAAACCTAAAAAACTTTGAAATCATTTTCAAGTGAAATTTGAAAAAGACACAAGTGCAACCTGGACACAAGAACTAGCAGTGTTCCTCACAGAAGATACAGAAAAAAAAATAGATATAAGAAGAAAAATTGGTATGGTCTAGTCCAGTTTCACTGATAAGAGTCTGTCTATTTACTCTATGGGCAAATATGATCAAAGAGAGCAGTTAGCAAAAAGGTCTGTGAAGCGTAAGAAGTGGATGAACAATATAAAGAATGAGGGCAGATTGAGCTGGGAATATAACAACGTCAGGATAAACTTGAGCTTCACAAATAAAGTAGTGAACTGATTGCAGGGAGGGTCTATTGTGTCACAGCCAAAAAGATGATCATTCACTTAACTTTATAGCTTTCCTTTAAATCAAATAATGGATGATGTGAGACAGTGTTGACTATTACCCTCTTGGAAAGGTCTAAACTGCAGTTGTCCCAAGTATCTTTACCTCTTATTGACATGGAATTTTATAATAAATACTAGACACAATAATCCCCATTGGAATTCTGCTATCATGATATTAAGAGGTTAGCTTGCATGGATATATGGTCATTGTCTGCCAGGGAGGCAGAGAGATAGTCAGAGAGCAATCAAACCTGTCTGGCTGTGCTGTCATTTTACTCAGTGTTCACCTAGTCTTTTAATTTCTGTTAGTGTTTGAACTGCTGAGGAGGATGGGGGTGGGGGAAAGGTGAGGTCCTAAGGTCTTGTTGTATTAGGTTGGAATTTTTGTTTAAAATCAAGCTTGATCAGTTCCCTAACACGGGTAAAAGTCCTGTGTAAGAGGCCATGTCACTCCCCATTCAAATGGCCAGAAGCCATCGTTTCCACAAGAAACAAAAGCAACTAAAAGCTTTAAATCCTATCCCATTGTACGAACACAATTGAATTCTCTTGCCAACATGAGGACAGAGTATACATAGTCACTGCATAGGACTGACAGTCTGTGTGGGAATTACTGAAGTCTAGCTGCAAGATCTCCATATACAGACATTTCCTGCCATGAGGATGTTACAGTACTAAGTCAGCATCCAAAGTGATCTAAAGAACAAAAGCAAAGCCTCTAAAATATCAAGAAGGGAAAAAAAATGATACACAAAGAACTCTTCATACATTCAATACAGACATTTAAAGTAGAAGATATCAAGGTCATATCCTTCAGCCTTTATTCAGGCACATCAACAGACAGGGATTGTTGAAGTAAAGCCTGAGGCAGCCTCTGACCTTTTTCAATTTCCCTTTGGATAAGATGGTTATGAGATGCTGCCCAAGAACAGAACTATAGAACATACCAAACTCAAACACACATTTGCAAGCAAATAGTATCTATGTTTCAAAGTATGGCTCCAAAAAAGCTCTATGAGTAGCAGTAAAAGAGACAGAAGATACTTGGGTCTACAGTCTGTTAATATAAAAATAATCTAATCTTGCTATAAACAAAGCAAAGGTAGTTAAATTAATCAGCCATTACATCAACCATGTTTGAAGTGAACAAAGCAATTCCCATGGAGGTTTTATGGCCTCACAACCTGTCAAACTCATTCTGTGGTGAAAAGTGAACTAATGCAGGCAACATGAACCGAAGCAACCCTGCCCACCCACCTCACAAGAAATCTTGTTTAGCATAAGGACAGAAGAGATGTGTAGTCTGTGACTGTTATCAGCTCAAATACCCAACTCATCTGACCTAGAATCCTGTTGCTCAATGGAAGGAGAAAGGCGAGAAGATTTCCCAATAAGCATCATGATGGAAATTATCTCCTTCTTCCACAAACAGTATACACTAAATAACTCCTTTGTGACCCCATATACACAGACATCTGAGAGGAAAGCAGCCACTCTCCATGTCAACCCCCCTTCCGTGTTGCCTCAGCTCAATCCCACTATGAATACCAAAAGAACTATTAGCCCTTCCATGTTTTTCCACTGTTCTCTCACTTCCGTTTTCCCTTTCGCAATGGCTACTGACGTTTAACCTACAATTAAAAACCATAAGGCTTTGTTTTTCTGTGCGCTTAGATTCTACACCTGTGCAGGGAAGCAGACTGCTAGTGTCACAAACCTAGCTCTGATGTCATTATATGGCACTAATATTATAGCACTTAATAGCTGTTCCATACGCTCCCTGAAGCTCACTGCTACTGTTATCAATCATTACTTCGTAATACTAATTCCAGAGTTAACAGAACAGCTCTTAAAGGCCGTATGACAGGCACCTGAAAATATTCATGTGCTATTGCAAATGGTATACACTGATACCTGTATTGCCTGAGCACTTACTTGCTTGGATAGATGAATAAACCCTTGCTTCTCTCAGTGAATGCTTAGAACAACTTAATTTTTACAGAATTTTCCACAGGAAGTTTTCAGTTTCTTCCAGAAGAAAGCAGTTTTGGCAAAAGTACTAAAACAACCATGGCATGTAGGAGGGAAATAGGAACCCCAACATTCATGCGTTCTAGGCTGGGCTTGGTGCCCAACTTTAAGAAGGGCAGAGCTATCTCCTGCAGAGTATATGATTTATGCATGTATAATATCTCCCCCTACTGGCTAAAACCATGGGAGTACTTTAATCCCCAAGCAGGAAGATTTTCTCTAGAGTGAGAATCCCAAGGTCAGGTCGCCCCCCATCCTCTTGTTCATACACACATTTGTAATCTCTCTCTGTAACCCTAAAGCAGACAGGATTTGTGTGATGGAGCAGATAATGATGAACTGGGTGCAATTCACCTGAAACTCTTCCTCAGTGCTAAAGTCCTCAATGAAATGTTTTGAAGAGCAAGTTCAGTTGGGCCATTCCTGGGAACCCAGGATCAAAGAGGACAGTTGCTTGCAGAACCTTTCATCTTGGACTCTGCAGGAACATCTGGTTTAGCAATACTGCTTATTGCTAAATTTTGATTTTGATTGCTAAATTTTTATTTTGATTACTAAATTTTGATTTTGAAAACTAAGATCCCAGTGGTGAACCTTAAGTCTGTTCTGTAAAACCAGAGTCCAGTGGTTAAATATGGAGGTTTTACCCAATCTCATTTCTTTAGTCTTTGAAGGCCACTAAAGCCATAACTCAGTGTTATTGTGTACCCTACACTAATAGCATTTTTCTATCTGATCCTATCTGTATTATTTCTAAATGTCCAACAGCTGACAGAACTGATGAAAATTTGTTGTGGTATGTTTTGAGAATGAGAAGTGCTAGCCTACAAATACAATTCAGATGGTAAGGCAAATCCAGGATACTCTGTCAGGACAATTTCATGACACATAGCACCTACATGCATCTTCAATTTCCAGCACTGCATAAGATGCTCTCTCACACCCCAGAGAGCTAATGGTCCTTTTAGAGCCTATAGGTTACAACTGGGAGAGTACAATTGCCATATACACCATGACTAAATGGCATTAAACTGAGATAAGGACATTCTAAGGTTAACCTGCTCCTTTTTAAGCTGCTACCAGAGTTGGCCATATGGATCTCCTGTGGACAAGAAAAACAGAAAAGATTATCCATTCCATTCAAAATGGAGAATCCACTTCACACCAACCCTTCTGAAATGTGGCCTACACTATAGATTCAGAGGTTCTTAATCTGTAGGCTACAGATGCTAGTATTTTTCCTGCTATGAGCTTGTCAGCTTCAACAAGTAAATCAAATACTATTTTCTGTCTTAATTTACACATTGTAAACACACTAAATAATTGAAAAAAATTAACCTATTCATAGCAATAGAATTATATCCTTTTCATTGTTCTCCATCTTTTAAAAGCCTTTTAAATTCCCCATTTCTTACCTTTTTTTCCCCCTTTGTTTGATAAGCTTTTTATAAATTTCTCCTCTCTGCATCCTGCATGCAGGGAGAAACCATTCATACAGAATTCATGACAGGAAAACTAACATAATATCTCACTCTCATATTCCCAGGAGGGAATTAACTGAAATTCCAAGTTGTTGGGAAATTGGCATAGGGAAAAAAAAAAAAAAAAGAAGGCAGGAGTAATTACTATAGCCAAGTCATCAGGGAAACTGGTAGCACTCTGGTAGCTCAGGAAAATGGTTTATTTGAAACACTTGCTTCTAAGTACCCGAGGAAACTATAGGCTCGTTTATGGGGAAAGGAGGTGCACAAAGCCTGAAAGCATTACTGCCTTTGAAAGGCTTAGCAACTCCTGGCTGCTGTGGGAGAGCTCACTGCAGAATGGACTCTTGCTACCTTTTCAGCACAGACATACGGTTCTATGAATAGGACTTGGCTAATTCCCCCTTTGTGGAAGTCTTTAGGAAGCTTTTCATTGTATAGCCCATTCTATAGAACTCCTAAAGCCAAAAGATAAGAGTGACATTTTCTAAGGAAATTATCCAGTTCTACAGTGGTTTTTTTTTTTAATTTATATGTGCCCAACCCTGTTACATTTCCTTTGCTACTGAAGGGACAGCAATTATCACAGCCAGCCCTAGACAGACTTCTGTGACAGAACTTCATTACTTTTAGTCCTGCATGAGTACATGGAAGAACAGCACTTTGCCAATTCCAAACACCCAGGCAGCTTCTGTAAGCTATAGCTAAGTCACAGAACTAACATTCAGCATGAGGCTATGATTATCACCGCAATGGTCCTCTCCTGATTATACTCCTATTCTAGAAACTCTTCTGACTTGCCTTCTAACTAGGAAAGACTTCAGACTGTAAAACAACCTGAACTTCAGGCACACTGGGAACACGCTACTGGAGTACAAGTATTGCTCCAACAGCCCTCCCTACACAGAATCACAGAATGGTTGCGGTTGGAAGAGATCTCTAGAGATCATCTAGTCCAACACATCTGCTAAAGCAGATTCACCCAGAGCAGATGGCACAGGAATGTGTCCGGGTGGGTTTTGAATGTCTCCAGAGAAGGAAACTCTACAACCTCTCTGGGCAGCCTGTTCCAGTGCTCTGGCACCCTGAGAGTAAAGAAGTTCCTCCTCATGTTTAGATGGAACCTCCCATGTGGACACACATATGTGGCCCGACTTAGATGTCTTGTTTTGCTCTGCTACTTGCCACAAACACACACACAACATATGGCTGGGAGAGCCTAAAATGACAGCTAGAGTGTGTTTCTATGGTATTATATAACTGCACTCCAGTAGCATTCTTGTAAGCAGAGTAATGCAAATAAAAAGAGAAAAAGCAACATGTCTGTGCCAACCAATCTTTTAAGTTTTGATCTTGCTGGGTATAAACTGGAACACAGGAGGTTCTATTTAAATTTGAGAAGAAACTTCTTCACGATGAGGGTGCCAGAGCACTGGAACAGGCTGCCCAGGGAGGTTATGGAGTCTCCTTCTCTGGAGACATTCAAAACCCGCCTGGACACATTCCTGTGTAACCTCATCTAGGTGTTCCTGCTTCGGCAGGGGGATTGGACTAGATGATCTTTCAAGGTCCCTTCCAATCCCTAACATTCTGTGATTCTGTGGTATGACTAGTGACAGCAAGAATATGAACTCTGGGCAGACGGACAAGAATTCTTAGGCTTTAGTCCTGACCCAGGACTGCTGTGGATATATGACAAATAAGTAAGTAAATAAATATGTCTTTATATGTTATGTGTAGAGATGCCTCAGTGACCTGGTGGTTAAAGGTATAGAGTGCTCACAAAACATGCCTAACTTCATGTCCCACAAACTAAAGCGGCCAGTAGCAGATTTTATGTTGTCATTGCATCCACATGGATCAGACTGTCAACAAGAGACCCCTGGTCAATAATACATAAGGCAGTATGGGTTTTTCTAAGCACAATCCTCACAAGAGGCCTGTGCAAGGCTTGAGTTTTCAATGGGAGAAACAGCAGAGTGAAGAGGAGGAGGAGAAAAAGAAGGGGGGAAGAAAAAACCTGAAGAGCTAAAAACTTGCTGACAACCATAGCAGGTTAACATCAGAGTAAAAATTAAGATTTTTGATGCAATCCAAGATTTTTTTTATTCCCATCCACCCTCTCTTGATAATAAGGCCAAAGTATATAAATACAGTTATTTGGTTATACACTTAGAAACCTGCTAAAGACAAAGTTTTGTGAGCTGATTTTACCTTCTATTCTGCAGGTTATAGGAAGTTTCCTTACACCCGTATAGCTCAGTCATAGAATATTAAAGTATTCCTCCTTCTTTAGTTACTCATATTGCCTGTTTGAGCTACAGACCTACCAGTCCTGGAGATTCATCCAACTTGTACATGCTTATCCTCTCCAAAATTGCTTGCCATCCCAGGCTCCCTTTCACCTTAGAGCGTGAGAATGTGCACGCATACATACAAGGTGTGCTGAGAGGTTAAAAGGGTGAATTTGTGCTGGGAGCATCATGGAGATGATTGGAGTCTCAGCTTGGCATAAGAAGAAAGGCCAAGACATGCCAGAATTTGCAGAGACATATTCCTCAAGTTGCTTGAACTGTGCTTGGTTCTCAGACTCCTAGCAAAGACCACAGGACTCAAGGTCACCACATTCGTACAGACAGTTGTTAAGCACCTGAGAACACACACAGCTGATTCAGTCCACATCTGAGGCTCTGCTATCAAGGGCACTTTGCCACATGCACTCCTCCCTGTACATGGCTTCTCCCTCACTTTCCTGACAAGAAGCAGCCATTGCATTCAGATCATTCATTTCACTCGCTATAAATCTCTAGAGCAGAGCAACCAAGCCTCCAGTTTTGCCTTCCTCTGCTGTGAGGAAAAAATTCATTGTAGTTCTCCAGGTTAGCAAGCACATATTGGAAATCTACTGGGGATAAAGAAGCATGGGAAAAAGAATGAAACCCAAGCCTGTAGCCCCAAGGGCAAGAAGAGATTGCACAGCACTGTCTGGACAGCCTGCCCACAACATTTGACCTCCCTCAGTGGTGCCTACACTGACTTTCCTTCTAAATGAACCTGTTTAAGTCACCCATGCCAAGTCTTGAAAGAAGAGCCTGGCAGAAACCTGCAGCAAAGTCTCTACTGCTCCTATGAAAATTGCCCTGTTGCAAACAATGATCAGGAAGGATACTCTTGCAGAGGCTAGGACTCGGGTTCAGTTCAATTTGCAGCTCAGCAATTATTTCCCTAGTGAAACAGAATAAGGCACTTTCTGTGCCTCAACAACCAATGTATAACAGGGAAACAGTGCATCCTTTCTCCCAAAAGCACCTTGCACTGGTCTGCAGAGCTAGGCTCTAAGGTTACAGACACACAGCATAATTTAGAAGCACTTTGAAATATCTGAGCTAGTTCTGAGATCAACTCAGAGAGTGGAAGATAGTCACATCAACAGAACTTGGGTTGATTAACCCAGATGGGAAGCAGGATCTCTCCTACAGGACACCAGCTGGGAATCTTTCTATCACAAACCTCAAGACCCTCGAGAGAAGTAAGAAGGTGGCAAATGTCCCCGGCACAGGGTCATAAGGCAAAGATAACGGTGACACACCTTGCATTTCTTGGGCAATGATCCCTCTGGCAGAACGTAACTCCCTTTCTCTCGCTGGGAACACAGCAACTCTGTTCTGGGACTTCTCTGGAGAAAGAGGAAAATGTTGCCACATGGAGCTGAGAAGAGGGTGAGTAAAAAGAGAAGTGTGGCCTCCTTGGAGAACAGAGACGGTGCGAGTAACACAGGTCATGGCTGAGAAGAGAAACCCAGCAGGTGAGACAGGGAAAGGAGGAGTAAAATATTACAGAAGGAGCATAAAATAACAGCCAAACCTGTTAATATTGGCATATAACAACCTTTGATATAACACATATTTGGAACTGCAAAATGCCTACAGCATCATAATCCTGATGCAGGACAGCATCAGGCCATGTACACACATTAACACCCAATTAATTTAGGCATCTCAATTGCAGTAGCTTTAATAAGAGTTATGCATCTAAGTAGGATTTGGTAATTCTCTACCTCCGTGTGTGTCCCATAAGCCTATACTGAAGTACAGATAAGGCCATTGACTGGGGCAATATTTCTGTCCAACAGAGGATGCAAGGTATAGGGGAAAAAAAGACACAGCATCACTCTTTCTGGGAGCTGCCAGCTCCAAAATCATGCTATGTCTTAAATGTCCGATAGGTTTTTAAGTTGGTTCTATTTTCTCCACAGGCCCATTCCCTAATGCTATCACCTACTGCATGTTCCAGCCTGCATTAAGCACCACCCTATTCATGAGACGTAATTTTGCAAGAAACTGACGTGATTTCAGCGTATTTCAAGGTATTAAAATCAGTTTAGTAAGTATCAAACTCTGAAGTAAAGTAGATAATAGGCATTAATCACCCAAGTAAATCCATTAGTCAGCTGCACAGTGTTTATGGTTGTTCCTGCACCTACAGCCACCAGTGAAGCCAGAATGAAACGTCAGCCTTTTCCAACTTGCTACAGCAAATCCAGCTGTTATTTTAATGGAATTAAAAAAAATCACCCCCTGTGATCTCCTTCTTTATTTTTGTTAGTTACTTTGCTACAGAGATTTCAAAAACAATTTTATGCCACAATAAAAAGGTAACAGATCACCTGGCCTGCAGGGGCATAATTACTACAAACATATTTGCAATGCAGATAATTATTCTGGACAGCATGTTTGCATGAGCAAAAGTCAAAATGAGCAAGGAGGCTGATGACTGTCACCTGAATGCCAGTCTTCTAAAACAGTGGTGCCTCTAAAGGGACCAACACTGCTGCCTAAAAGCTACAGGTATGTGTCTCAGGTATCACCTAATATTTTGTCTTTCCTCATATTCTGGGTTAAAGTTGTGTATTTTCGGAAGGGTTTTTTTTGTTTTAATGTTTTGTCAGTTTTACAGTGATCAAAGAACATTGGATTAAAGGATCACTAAATAAACATTATCTTTCACTCTGGAAAGACAAATTCCAGTCCATTGTTCACCACTATGGAAGCAGTTGTTCAATACTTACACATATTTAATGCATAGGATATCTAGATCAATAAAAAAGCTAAACAAATTCAGATGTGGAATTGTATGCTTGCAATTTGGAATTTATTTGTTTGTAATTTGCATATACAATTGGATTTATCAATCCGGTTCCACGCTATTGCAGGCAATCTCCTTAGAGAGTTTCCTAATATCACAACTAAAATTTCCATGCCCAGAAAATAAATCTAGGTTCTTAAAATTCCCCATTCAAACTATTCCCATTCTTGAAATGCAAAAGGGGAAGAGGAAAAAGTTGGGGAAAAGGAAAGGCCAAAGAAAAACAACAGAAAAATACTGTTTTTTTTTTTCTTTTTGGAGTTATGGGAAGGGAAAAAAAAGAGGGAGATGTGTGTGCAAAATATGGAGAACAGTATAATCTTAGTGAAGAAAGTGTTCTGAAGTTTAAAGTTCTACTTAAAATCAGAATGTAAAGGATGCAGGGATTCTGAGGAGTCCAGACAGCTATTTCTCTCCAGCCACAGTTAACAATTGTTTGCATTTCTCTTAGTCACTATGTCCAAAAAGATTTTACCTTAGAAAGACCACAGCAATCATCTTAAGAACAGACTGTCTCTGCTACAGAGATCTGCTGCTCCGTTACCACCAGTATTGCATGTATTCACCTCAGCACATGCCCATTCAGAAGTCAAATGTAGTCATTCCTGCTCCAAACGGTCAAAGATAAGAACAGCATAAAAGCAAACTCTCATAGAATGCCTTTGCCCTTGCCAAGTGGCTGCGAGTTTGAGGTGCTTCCAGACCTCCCTCCTCTTGCGAAGTGAAATCAGGGCTGAGGAGACAAGATACCCATCATTTAGGTCCCTGTCTAGCAAACACACACAAACCTGTTTCTTCACAGCGATTCCATATTGCACACAGGCAGCCTGTTGCAAAACCCCCAAGCAATACACTTCTGCCAGCCACCTACCTTGGGGCCATGTCCTTTAGGGCATTATAGCAGAGAAATTTGGTAGCAGCAGTTTGCATTACTCCCATATGGCCCCTGTCTGCTCATAGCTGATCCTACACCAGCCCTTGCCAGCACTAGGACAATTGCACCAGGGCCACACAGTGAACCACACTGGGACCTGACCCGAGTTACACATAACTATTTTCAGACAAGTTATTTTTCAGACAGATCAGTCTTCTGATACTCCAACCCACACGTAGCTGTAGCAACACAACTTGCAGGGACACATGAGGAAGGTGGAAAAAGGGACCTACACAGGAAAAGAGACTGAAAACTGGAGCTACCTAGGCCATCCCTATTGCCAAAGTAAGTAACTTGGTAAGTAATTTGCCTAAGAACCATCTCAAACAAAGATTTAACACATCTGGCTTCCTGAACTCTGAGCCCTCTCCTCCATCAATCCCTGCTCCCAATAAACCAATAAACCCAAGCTTATTAAACAATATTTCAAAGACTTTTCTCTCACTTCCAGTGATGGCTAAGTAACCACCCTCACATCATCTCTCTCAAGCACAGAGAACCATCTCAGTACAACCATGCCAGGCAGGGTCGAATACTGTTAACCAGTTCAGGTGACTAATCCATGTTTGAAACATGGCATCTCGCCAGATTATTTTGGTACTTCCACTTCTGTCTGAAGCAGGAACTCGGAAACTGATGAGAACATGCGGAGAAATGGACAGCAATCTTAGAAGTAGACCAAAAAATAAAATAAAATGGACAAACAATAAACATGTCTGCACCTCGAATTAAAATGGGTTAGTTTCCAGGTCTTGTCTAACTTTAATCCTGAACAGTGTGTTTGCCTGAACCAATCTGCCCGTTGTCAGAGAACAACTGGCAATCAGCGAACACTTCAACAGTCTTCTCTTGAGTTGTTTTACATTCCAGTCTCTGCAGCACCAGCCATTCAAACCTATTTGCAATTTTTTGTTTTTCTTTCTAGTTTGAAGAATGTGATGACAGCCAGTGCAAGAAAGCCTTATAATTGTTAATGTTGTGCAAGCACTGGAATTATGAGAAAACTGTTCTGAGTAAACTTGGCCATTTCTGCAAAATTTATTTATCCATTTGTTAGACTCTATCCGCTTGTATAGACTACTGAAATTACAGAATACTAAATCTGCACAACGTTCATTTAACTCTATTGACAAAACAAAAAATGAGGCTGAATAGCTCGGGACCAGATGGGCCATCTTTTATGAAGAACACATTCCCTAGAGAGCAACTGGAAGATCTTAGCTATCACATGCAGCTTTGTAAACCATTAAAGAGACAGAACTTTGCCTGTTCACAACGAAGTCAACAGCAAAACTTCACTGGCATAAGGATCAGCACCAACATAAAATGAGAGCAGATCTGAAACACCTCCAGGCCCTAACTAGATACCTTGACAGAGTGATTCACCCAGAACTGCTTCAGTAGCAGTATTTCCCTCCTGAAAAACAAAGTGTTTTTTTTTTTTTAAATAATGTACTTACAAAAAGGAAAACAATAAATTCTACCTCCCAAAAGCTCTCTTTTCTTCCCACCCACTTTGAGTGGATTTTTTTATCTTCTTGTCTCTGTCTCATTTCTAAGTCAAACTCCTAGCAGCTGCTGATTGAAGACTTCAATGGTGATTCTGGCTGGCTGATGGCAGCTTATTTCTTTCAAAGTAACAAATGAAGGAGGATACACAATAAGAAAGATTTCTTCACAGTTTCCAACACAGTGGATGAGTAATTCCAAAGGTATCGCAAATCTCTTCTGTTTGCAGTATTGCTCTCTTCTCCTTCATTTAGAGGACACAACAAAGAGCTAACTTAGGAGATATCAACAAAGCTATACCACACAGAAGGATCTCCTCTGCAAGGGGGAAGGATGCAATTAACAGCTGTCACATATAAAAGTTAACTGCACATTATTATTTTGCAATGGGGATTCCTGAATCCATTTCAATAGTTTATCAAGATAAAACAAGGTAAACAAAACAAGATTAAAACCAAACAACTCCCCCCATAATTTATTCAAATGTTTAAACATTCTTTAAAAGATAACTTATTTTGCTGCTGACATGTAGATGGCATATAAATAACCACACACAGAGGCTTTGCTCACTTTAAGGCTTTGATTTAAAACTCAGGGAAGATTCCAGAAGAAACACCAAACTGCAACTCGCCATGAGTAAGCTACGCTCTTCTTGAAAGTCATGGTATATTTAGGATTCATTCACCATACTGATGGTAAGATCAGGGAGTGTTCATAGTGAATGTCTGTGATACATGAAAACGCACAGCCTATGTAAAGTTTATATTCCAGAAATCAGGATTCAGTTTTGATGCACTGTTGAAAGCTGTTGGTCTTGCTCACGTTTGCAAACGCTTGATAGAACTGCTGTCTTTACAAGAAGTTACTCACTTATATAACACACAATCAACACCGGAGACCCAATACCATTTGCAGATAAATCAACAAGAACAGTCTTGTTATTCTGGCATGCCTTCTGTCAGCTCTTAGAAAAGACATTTCCATTCTTGCACGCCTAGGAATAAAAGTTCCATTGATCAAAATCATTCACCAGTTTGTTAACGCCCCTCCGCTGACCTTCATTGCCCCATGTAACAAGCAACCTGCTGAGTCATCTCCTGTAAAGAACACATCTTGGTAGCCTATTCAACTGATCAATCAAACAGAAAATGAGTATTTGTGACGGTCAAATTCATGCAAAAGGCACTCTGTGGTAACTAACTGAACCCCAGGATCCACGCCACCTTAAAACTCTTACCTTCTAGCACACAACGGGCAATATTGAAGTCACCAGATGAGCAGGCAGCTAACAACTGGCAACAGATTGTGCCTGATCATCTTCAGGCCAATGAGGTAAGAAGAAGAGTACAAGCAAGAATTATTTTAAAATTACAACTGTTAGATACTGCTTATGATCCAGCTTCTCATGAACATTTACAGTAATATTCTCCTTTAGGATAGGCAGCATAGAGATTATTTTACACTAGCCTACAGCATCTGAAGACTTTGAGTAATGTAAGATACAAAAGTAGAATTAAACTGGATTCAGGGACTTCAAGTAAGTCTCTGGCAAGCATTTATTCCTATTGCAAAACTGCTGCTGAGAGAAAGTTGACTCCAGCTTTTGATGTGGCCATAATAGAGGCACTGCTCTGAACTCTGATCTGAGCTTTAATTATACATTAACAGCATCTGAAAGAGATTCTCTGATGAAACTAATCCTTTCACACCTTGACCCATATATTTTTCCATAACCAACAGGAGACATTTAATAGATTAGACTGTTAAATATGACTCTGGTCCAGACCTGCATCATAAATCCCCGAGATAACATTTTCAATTAAGGCAGCCTAAAATAACGCAGTTTTCGATGTCCGTGATCTGATGCACCTATTTGGTTTAATTTATTATTCTAGTCATGGAGCATGTTAAAATTAGGTGACATATCAGAATCTAAATTATACATCAGGGCAAACCCTAGAATTATATAGCCTTGCTTCTTTCCCAAACCTCTTGACCCCATTTCCCTTAATCCAGCCTGACCAAGGATATCTCTAGGTTATTAAATTGTTAACATTTCATAGATTTTTATATTAGCAGCATGAAACTACTGAAAAGTCTGTCAGAAGAAAAGTAGAGGCTACCACAGGTGGGGAGACAGTGGCAAGAACTGGAAAGAAGAACTAGAAAGAAACTCGTTTGAGTTTGGACTGACAAAAAGATTCATCCCTTCAGCATTTGTTCTGAAGGTGTTCAGATTAATTTGTATTTGAGGTGGAAAATTAATTTCCTCATTCCCCATCCCAGCCTAATTTATACTGCAGATCCTTCCCCAAAAACTTGCTATTATAGTAATAGAATGGTAGCAGATTTTATTTTACTGTATAATAGTCTACAGTAATAGACACACACCAGTTTGTTTTAGTGACTTTAAAAATTCAGTAACATCTATGAAGAGCTGGCCATCTAACACCCCATTGTCAGGAAAAACAATTTCATGTTTTGTTCTTTTGAAAACCTTCATGAATGTTTCTTTTCTCTGTTAATTTCACATCCGCTTTTCCACTCGTCCACATCCTTCATACACACAAATATGTGACAATATGGCTTGGCCTCAGATAGACTCCAAGGCACTGCACCAGAATCCGTTAACTGTTTCGAAATATGATCTCATTCTGCTTTTTTCTTGTTGCTTAACCAGTTCCTCATCTCATGCTCCCTCTCCCACATTAAATGAAAAAAAGCCTCTTGTGAGGAGCTTTGTCACAGGCTTTTTGAAACATGATCTCTAAATAAAAAGCTGCAAAGATGTAGACTACGCTAAAACTAAACAGAAAAGGGATCAGAAGACCAGCTGCCTGGGCATGACTCATTTTCTGCCACACATATAAGCTATGCCTGGAGAAAGGCATAAAGACAGAGATCAAGAAGTCTTTGATAAAATGGGGGCTGTAATTTAACAAGTGTAATTGGTAACAAGTGAGAAACAGCTTCACCACTCTGAAAAGGAATTGTTCTTGCAAATCAGATGCTGGCTTCCAGCAGACCCTCCTTGTCTAAGTCATTAAGACTCTCCCTCCCACCACTATTAGTCATGCTGAGTATTAATATTATTCATTATTAGTCATGGTTTACTCTTTGAATAACCTCATTAATTTCAGTGAGACATTCGCAGTAGGAGGTAGTAGATAATCTATGCATTTATATATGTATGCATGTCTAATTAAAGGCTATCAAATGAGAAGACTGAGTTTCCCTTGCTGACTAAGCTGATCCTTAAAACTCTGGACCCAGAACTGAAAGTATTTGTGGCTGCTGCTGAAGGCAGGCTAAGTCAAGCTTTCAAAAGTATCTGTGGCAGATTCAGTTTTAACAGCAACTTTCATGAGGACACTGCAAAGTTATACCAGCCTTGCTGTATGAAAGAAATTTGGAAAGCGGTAGCTGCCAGTCCCTCAGTACATCCAAACAGCATGCTAATAACAAACTTAGCAAGCAAATTCAGAATTAAACACACACAGCTTGGTACCTCGCAGACCACTGTTCCATTTTTTTCCTGCTCTTTAGTGGATCCCATTGATGTTCAGAACATTTCTCCTCTGCAGGTCTTCCTCTAAAGCTACAGAGACGAGCAAGCCAGTGAACTGTTCATTATAAGATCAAACTGTACTTTATCCTCCTCCGTAGGCATCCTGTGATAAGATCGTCT
Source organism: Streptopelia decaocto (assembly GCF_964273445.1). Classification (NCBI taxonomy): domain Eukaryota; kingdom Metazoa; phylum Chordata; class Aves; order Columbiformes; family Columbidae; genus Streptopelia; species Streptopelia decaocto. The sequence continues at coordinate 121,866,474 of NC_138655.1, read as the reverse complement.
GGGAGAGAGGGGCAGACCCTTCTTAAGAAGTAAAGGGCCCATGAGAGCCCCTCAAATCACCCAGGTCATAAATAACTTGAACGTTGTTGCTTTTTATTTTTCTTAAAAGAAGAGTTAATTTTCTCAGGGACTTCAGTACTTCATGTATTACAACATCAATTCTTTAATTCTATTTTTAAAGAGGAACATTCTTCTTATAACTTTCTACATAAATAAACTGGGACAGCAGTGCTACAGACAGCAGGAGACCAGAGGGGTACACTGTCTGAATACATGAAATGGGTCAGAAAATCATGATCATGTCTCCTCCCTGATCAAATGTTTAAAGGAATTCCTGCTATGGGTGAGAATTATAACTTCTTATTGTGCCTCCATATCTTCTTCTCACTCCCCTCCCCCAAGCAAAGATTACTAGCACAAAGTCATCACTCACCCTGTTTTCTCATCACTACCCGACTCATCCCAGTCTCCTAATCCCATCAGGGAAGAGTGACAGCAATCTGAGAGAAGCAAGGCAGGACACTTTCTAAATACTACCACCCACAGGAAAAATTGTACTTGGCTGACTACACAAGCCTGTCTGCTCTCTTGGCCTGGACAAGGAGCAGGAAAATAAGCACAGGATCAGGCCATGCTGTTTAGTGGTGAGACCTTCAAGAAGCAGACCCTGTCTTTCTCCCAGCTCTCTGGAGCACACTTTGAATGTTAGCTTTGTACTATTGAATTTGCTCAGTCTCATGCACTGGACATGTTGGCTGACATGAGTGGTTCCCACTTCACATTTGTCTGAAGCCAGGGTCAAACTTCATGTTCAAGACAGAGTCACAGGCTGGCATGACAACTGAGCTGAGCTTAGTGGATCACAGAGTCAAAGAGGCTACAGCTCTTTTTGCCACCAGATCCCACCTACTGAGTTCTGATGTTCAACGAGGTCTCAATATTGGATGCACCTGATCAACATGGGTCCCTCTTCCACCTGCACAATCCACTGCACTGAAAATCTCCCCCCATCACAAGGCTGGCAGTGGCACACATTTGAGAATAAATCAGGAGGCAGTATGTTGAATGATACAATGCTGCCTTCTTCCTCAAGCTGTAAACATGAACCATCTTCTGCAGCTGGGGACAATTTTACTCACCACAAGCTTTTAAGAAATAACAGCCTATGCACTTCCCTCAGAACTAGTGGTGTGTTTTGCTCTGATACAGACACATACTGAGGCTGGGGAAGGAAACATATATCTCCTCCACAGCAGAGCCAGACTAGAGGCAGGCACCATCTTATCCAAAATAATGAATAAAAGTGATCCTACCATTGACTGATTATTCAAATACTTCCTTTCTGTCAGATAGGCTTCTCCTTAACACATGAGGAGGGGTGGAGTTCTTCTCAGACTTGTAAGTATTATCAGAGGTACATTAAACATTGATTGCTAAGGTGTGTTTCTAGACGGGCCAATGCCAACACGGATTGCTGTTGCATGCAAATCCTCCACCTCCTCCTTCCAGGAGCTCATTCGTAATCTCATAGAGATTGATCAAGGCTGACATACTTAAGCTTTAAAAAATTATATAAAAAAATCAGCTCCAGGGCATCTGCAAATAACTAGCACAAGAACCAGAGTCTATTGAGCAAATCCAGGAACTTCCACACCTGTGAAACTCAGACCTTCATTATTATTATTTTTAAGAATTCTGTAGATTCAGTCACGTCAGTCAGAAAATTCTGAATTAATCTATTTCTCTATTTGAGAAATAGAGGGAACAGTTATTTACCCATCATATAAGAATGTAGTAAAAAAATATTAGGTAACATCTGTCTTGCAAGTCATAAATCATTGCACAAGTATGAAAGAGTATTAAGGCTTACATTTTTTTTTTTTTCAAAAAAAGACTCATGATATAATGTCTTCTACAAGTGCAATTGCAGCGATTCTCAGGAATATAATAAAATGACCTGCTATAATATTTTGAAAAGCCTGTTTCATCAGGGGTCCAATAAACAAATACTTTTTAATGGGGGAAAAAAAAAACATGAAACCCACATTAAAACTGTCTCAATTTTGATCATGAGAAATGCTGGATCAGTCCTATTCCTAGTTATGGCTAAGAAAACAGTAAAGCTTCCATTGACTTCAATGGGAAAACAATAAGTCCTTGAGGCAATGTATTTTAAGTTACTGATATTCACAGGAATTTCCCTGTGAGCACAAATGTCATATAGTAACCACTGGGCAAGAATAAAATGGTGACATTATTACTAGTGCAGAATAATGGTTCATGATCTTTGCACTGTGCCCTATAGTGCAAATGTCACTACATTTACTAGGATATTTCTTTTCCTTTGTGTTTGAGGGTATGGATCACAGCAGGAAATATTTTTATTTTACAGTGACCTTTGCAAAGCTTGCACAGCTAGATTATGTTGTGGTAATGGGAGAACACAAAGGTCACAAAACATTATTCTGCCCTAGTAACTATTAGAAATGTGATGGGAGTTGGAAAAGGTATTTGTCCACAGGGCCAGTTTTTCTAGTCTTCCACCTCTGGAGACCTGCGTTCAATATTGGCCACGCCAGTTCCAGGCTGGAGGCTGTACAGAGTCCTTGTTAACATTTCACCAGCTAACTGAAGGCTATGCTTCCTGACTTGATGAAGTTCACTCTCTCTTTAGATACTACTGAATCATCCAGACAGTAAACTTAATAATAATATTTACAGTGGGGGGAGCGAGGGCTGATTTTCAAATGCAAAGTGCTGCCGTCCCCTTAAGAACAGACAATGTGAAACTACAAAGCCAGGCCAAAAGTGAAGAAGAGGCACTATCCTGGATAACATTGTTGCATAAAGGCTCCTAAAGCAGTGGTGCACAGCTTGTTGGCAGCAGACTATACTTGTAATATTTCACGGTTATTGTCCAAATATTAGACAAGTATGATACTATCATGTTAATCCATACTTTTCAAAATTACACAAATCTAAAACATAACACATAAAAAAGAAATGCGAGTCTACACTAGCAGGAGTGCTAGTGTTCATTTGTATAGCAGGAAGTAAAGTGAACAGTAACAATGGCTGATGGGTATGAATACCTGCAAAATACTTATGTTTTCATCACTATGTAATTTAGGGGCAGAGGATGCAAAGTGACAGCTAAGAACAAAGAAAAAAAAAAAAAGAAAGTAAAATCCAAGGCTTAAAATCACACGGAAGACAAAATAAGCAATGATGAGACACTAAGGAAGCAGAAGCAAAAGCTGGTGCATCCACTGATAAGTTCAGACTGTCCTGTTGATTCACACTTGCGCAGCACAAGGTGAAGCAGTTGCAGCAGAAGAAACAGGATTCCTAGGGATGACACATGAATTAGCAAAGCATTTGCCTCCTTTGCTTCAGAGCATCTCATTCTGGCACTGCCACAACATGTCACTTTGAAACCAAAATGGCATTGAGAAGAATTACACAAACATGGGCATGTTGTTAACCTTGCTGGGGCTTGTTACCATGATGTAACAACCTGATTTCTTCCTCGGTGTTTTGCATGGAAGGATTATAATTTTTTTCTAATTTTTAGCCTCCAGGCCTCGATTGTATTTGCATTTTGCTGGCACAACCATATTCTGTGCTACCTGTCTTTAACAGAACACCACCTTCTCATGTCTCTGCCACAGTAAAGTGCATCACTTGGTTGTCTTCACATGAAGACAATGCCCAAAACTTCTTAGATATTCAAATATGATAGAAACAGAGGAAAAATGCACCGGGAGAAATGAACCAATGGCAATTTCACGACAATTTTAGAAAACAAAAGGAATGTGTTCAGGGGTTAGATTTTTAGCAAGATCCAAGGTTGCTAATAGGATTCCATATAGTTTGAGGTTTTTTAAATTTTGTTCTAAAAAAATTCTGATATAATTTCAAAGAAAATTACCACAAAATAAGACTTATGTTTTTCTGACCAGGACTGAACACGATTGCTGTACTTGATGTTGAATTCTCACAGACGGAGCAAACAGACTTTGTGACACAAACCTGCCCTCTGCTGGAAGTACGAGAAAATGACAAATTCAAAAGAGCATCCCAATAAATTTTGACATTTATAACTTTAATGTTTTTTGTACACAAACAGCGCTTCTTTACATTATATATTCTCTTTCTTTCAATTACAATGAACTAATTTTTCAAATCCTGAATAATCCATTTTATTCAGTGTTACAGAACAACGTCCAAATACCTCATCTACCAATAGAATATTACTGACCCTGCACAGACCCAAGTCTATGCAAGACGGCAAATGCTGGTACAGTCAAGAGTCTGCAGGAAGCAATGACCTGATCAAAATATCTGTATCTTCCTTTGCTTGTGAAATTCCCCACTAGCTGCACACATGCACCACACTTCTGGGAATATTTAGCTTCCTCTAGTATTTTCACCCTCCATAAACTGTGAAAGTCACATCTACCATTGCCATCTTGCCCCATTTCTGCTTATCTCAATTACTTTTTGCCTCAGAAAAAAACAAAACAAAACAAAACAACCTGTTTGAACAGCTCCAGAATGTATCCTGTGTTCATATACAAAGATCAGTGCATAATAAACAGGCCCTTAAGCCTGCTATGAAACCATCATTTTTCATCTAAAGAGGAAAACCTTGTTAAAACTCAGTCTCCTTGCCCATAAAGGACTACCTAGTCCAAATAAATTATGATAAGTAATGTTTACTCCCTGACCTACTGAAATCAAGCAAAGCTGCAGATGCTATTTTGTAAATATATGGTTTGTATTATAGTTACCATTCACTTATTGGGAAAGAAAAGCCTTACTTCTGCCAGCAGTCATCCATTCTCAGCTCAGAGCTAGCTTGTGGCTCATTCTGGGTATCACAACTTGACCAACATGGGCATGTTGCTAATAGAAGCTCTTAACAAGCATGACCTGAAAAAACATTTATGTCAAGAGATGAACCCCAGGCCCATTTATGTTATAGCCTCTGCTTTTTTGTGGACTTCATGCCAGTAAATAGTTATACTCAGGTGCTCCTACACAAAAACAGGGTTAGTTGAAAGACAGTAGCCACAAATTGCAATGGTATCAGTCCACAGGTCCCAGAAACTGTGTTCAGTCATGTTTGGAGACAACTTTCCTGTAAACGTGATCCCCCAACATGGTACTCCAGTGGGGTAGGTGAAGCTGAACCATCAATAGATCTAAGGTGATCCAAACATGCTTTTAGTCATCTTCATAATTTCACAGGGTGCATACATTCAGACTCTGCAACATTATGGGGACTGATAGCTCCCCTCTCTGAGCATTACCCGCATGTGTACCATTATTCAGACACACTTTTACATCAGCCAGCATGAGCCTTCTTCATAGGCAAAGGTGTCTGCTCACTCCCTGCTAGGGCTGGACTCCTCTGGAGCTGGCTGCTCTGCAAGCTACATTCTCACAGAGCTGCAAGGTGCTCAGAGTGACAGCTTAGTCCGTGGCATCCCTGGCAGCTGAATAAAAGTATGGAGACATTGCCTTGCTGAGAGCAACAGGTTCTCTGTGGTTTTCTTCTGCATGGGACAAGAACTCCTGGATCCTGCTGAGCTCCCTCCTATTGCAACTGGAACCAGTGTCCATCATGAAGAGCAAAATTAACAACCTGGCTGATCACTTTGCTTTTGTGAAAAGCAAAAGCTTCCAGTTGGTGCACTCAATTGTGCTCTGATTTCAAGAGCAGCCAAGAATCAATGCATCCATGATGATCCTATACTTGAAATCTGGAAACTTCCCAGACATATGAAAGCTCACCTGCCAACATACTTGAATAAGAAAGCACTGCAGCTGCAGATCTCTGGAAGCACCTCATTCATCCGCAAAAATAATATGTATTTATTGCAGAGTTGAACCTCCCAGTGGTGCGCTCTGTAGGAAGGTGTTGCAGCCTAAGCACTATCCAAGGAGAATTAGAGCACAAGTCAACCCTTACACCTTTGTACTGCACAAATAAGTTAGGCCTGGACAACTCTCAGCAGGCAGAGGCTTTGCCCATATCTTGTGTTTATATAATCAGTGTACTTAAAGTGTAAGAAACCTAATCCAGTAAGTAGGGAACGTAACCAATACATTTTTACATTTTCATGTTGCTGAGTAGCACTGGCATTTAATTATAGGAGCCTTGGATGAAAAAAACAAACTAACCTAAGGCAAATTTGTGATATTTAAGGTAATTATTAACTGGGTTAATGTCTTCCATTTGGCTAGTAAACAAAGCCTATCTTTATTAAACCAGAGTAAAGCAGTTAATGAAGTAGCTTTATGGTACACTCCCTCTCTGTCACAGTGCCTAACTGAGAAGAATTGTCTATATCAGTGAGAGGACATGGTGTTTCCACAACTCCAGCTGAATCTCTCATTGCCTCACCTTAAGGGCTGATGGTGGTATTTGCAGGTGCAAGCCTGGTGCCCAGCAAGGACCAAGAAGAAGCAGTAAGGACAAACTGGAGAATGCAATGGGACACACCAATAGAACTGGAAGACAGGTGCAGGATGGCAGCATTTTAATAGCTAAGCTCTGCTCCCAGTTACTTTCCCACAGGTCCTCTGGCAAACTGCATCTGTCTTCTGGTCAGGATATGATCCCTTTCCCTCCTTGCCCATTTTTCTGCTCCTTTCTGTGCAGCTCACTTCAATCTGCATTTCACCTTCCCAGCTCTCCCCTCATTTTTAGATCTCTCCAGGCTCTCCTCTGTGGACTCTAAGGCAAATAAAGTTAGGGCAGAACTCTCAGTGTTTATTACATCAATAAAAAAAATGTTTAGAATAGAATGCTTAAAATTAGACAATGCTAATCAAAGAAAAACACAGTATGTGAAAAACAAACCAAACCAAACCAAACCACACACCACACCACCAAACAGTCTGCTTTTCCATTGACTGCAAAGATACTGTATGTTTCCTCTACCCATGGACTTCAACTGAAGTCAAACTAGGTAACACCTGGAAAAACCTGTATCAAGTCCCTTTTCTAGGTTTATACACTTCAATGGCCTGTACTGAGGAACTAGGTTTGGCTTTTTCTGGTTTTAATGTTATGGTATTCTTGCTTACACACTTTAAGTCTTGGTAATATAATCACAATTTTCTTGCTTAGTTGTCACTTTCACTCCCTACAGTTTTGTCATGAATTATACCTACAAAAGGGTAGCTATGATTTTAGAATGATCAAAAAACATTTGATCAAATGAGAAGGACAGATCCTCAGTTTTCAGTGTCATGGTTAAACTTATTTACATAGGCAGGTATTTTTCTTGGCTTACAGTGACCCTGAAACACTGTGGTCACAGTAGATTTTTGCTTTGCCATTTTCAAATTATAATGTGTCAAAACCCTCATGGGTCTGTCCTGCCCCCTTTTATTCTTATCATTGTGCCCTTTCTTCCTTTGAAGTTGTCTTCTTTTTTTCCAGTCAAGACTTATTAATTCAATCTCTCTAATTTCAGAGGCAGATGAAATGCAGATGGCAAGTTTGGGGTGGGGAGAGGAAGAAACTTCTGTATTGCTGCAAAAGAATAGCCAGGGTTTGCTACATATTTTTCCTACACAATTAAAGCTTCACAGCACAGCAAGGGCCCTACCTCTGAGTGTGGAGACAGCATCTAGCACAACCAGGAGCTCCTGTCCGTTACAGGTCCTGTGGCCATCGCCACAACAAAAACGTTAGTTGTTCATCTTCCAGCTAAAGCCAAAATACGAGCAGAATAGAAAGCACATTTTAAGCTGTAAAACCCCAAAACCTGTCCCCTTATATATGCGTCATATCACAGAACCAAACTAATTGTTGGTGGCTGAAACCCAGCTGCAAGTGGCCACAGCAGGAGGATTTTTTTCTTCGGTTTCCTTCCTTCTCCGACAGGAAGGTGTTTTGGAGAGACCTTCTGCATCAGCCGCTGTTCACCTGCGCTCACTCGCACAAGAGGGCACTGTAGCCACACGCACGGAGCCAAAGTGCCTCAGCCCAGCAAGCTGTGCCTCTGCAGAAATAGGCTCTAAACAACTCTTCCTCTGGGTTAAGAGCCCTCGTCTTCTCATCCAGGCTAGGAGCAAACACCGACGACGTCTTGCACTGGTACACCTTGCACAAACGGATTGCTCTGTGGTAAAATATACCTTGGAGAGTTTATTCCAGTTCCAAACTCGAGTAAAATTTGACAGTTACAGTTTACCTGCATGCCTTGGAAGTCAAGGTCGTGGAAACTGTCATAACATTAAAAAGATATAGATATATATAGATATATATCGATATATATAGATATATATCGATATATATACAAACACATATACACACACACACGGATATATATACACACACACATGGATATATATATATACACACACATGCGTATACATATACGTGTGTATATATATCTAATAAAAAATAAAATAATAAAATAAAATATTAAAATATAAAAAAAATAAAATAAAATAGTTAAATCCCAGTTCACGCGGTTGAAAGGAAAACCCTTCTGAGTTTGTAATAATATGAATATTTAGATTATACCAGCAAACAGAAACCTCCTAGATACTCACAGGATGACTGGAAGAGAGCTCATGGTGGTTTGAGATGAAGGGTATTAAAAACTTACCAGTTTTTCTGTCCACTTGTAAGTCTTCAAGGGTGTTCACCCTTCCAAATAAATGGCCTATCTTCAGGATCAGGGCATTCACAATTCTCACTAATTCAGATATGAGTAGTAAGCACAATGTACCCCAAAATATCACAGGCTACCACTAATACAAAATATCTGTTGGAGTTACCTAACTTCAGGCTCCCCAGTTAATATTTTCGATTACATTTATAATAATGAATAACAAAGAGCAAAAAGGTGAAATACTTATGTCCTAGCTCAGTACCCCAAAGTACCTGAGGTTTGCAGCTCTAGAAACAAATAGTAGAAGTCTGTTACATACAATTATGTTTATGTTCTGATTCGACTCAAGTACTGAGTGTATGTAAAGGCTATTTAGCAAAAAAGAAGCTTAGGATGGGAAAAATGAGAAGATTAAAATCGTATATAAAATCAGCCACAGAGGGGCCATTCCTGGTAAGCCAAATAAGAGAATAAGCAAATCCCACTTGCACTTTTGGAGTGGTTTTCATTTGGCACTGATGATTAATAGAAGTGATTTGAAAGGAATGAATTGCAGCAATGTGAGTTAACATTTCCAATGGGGAAATCTGCAACCAAACCTTTGCAACATCGGGCTGCAGAATTTTAGAGGCTCCTATGGGGAATGAGATTCGCTTAAAGGATTAAACCACATCAAGGAAATGTTAAGCATGACAGTCCAGAAGTAGCTCAGGAGATCCTTAAATCTGATTGCTGGGAGCTCTCAGGAGAGCCATCCATCTGTAACATATCTTATTCTTATGCTCTGCTATTAGCACTCTAGAGACAACATACTGGACAAGATGGACATTTGGCCTAATGCCACATAACCACAATGTTCCTATGATCCACCTTGACGCACAGGAACCCACACTGCTACTGATCCTGGGAGACGACCTGACAAACCAGGCTGGACCTTCAGCCTACCTCCCTGCCACCTTCAGCAAAATGCTAACACATTTGAAGCACAAAACTTTCGAGTTTTTTCCTGCTTTTTTCCTTTTCTTTCTCTGCCCCACTTTTTCCAACCTCTGCAGTACTGAAAAAAAACCCAACAGCCTGGCTTAGGTAAGGCTATTTTATGCAGCCTTTTCCTAGAAGATTCAGAGTAAAAAGGCAGCTAAAACCTATGGCTTTAGCAGCTGATATTTATTAAAATTTACCAGGTCTCAGAACATCTAATAAATTCATATGCTGAACTGATTTTTTTATAATAGCAAGATTATTAGAAAGCCACCTAGTCTTATTGCAAGTCACAGTCTCTCTCTTATTCTTTTTTCTTTGCTTTTACATTTTTGTCTTCTGTTGTTTTTGTGAAACAGATTTGGAATACAATGAGCATGGTGAGTGTTCCAGCACACTTCATCTAATATCATAACATGACACCATCTTCATGCCATGTAAAAAATAAACAAACGACCCAACCACAAAACTGTCAAAATTAGGGATTTTTTTTTTAAATCCTCTCTGTAGATAATAGAAAGGAAGCAGGGGATATTGGTAAAATTAAAACCTTCTTGATATTACAGACACTTAGCTCCCCCCATCTCTTGAAAAGATTCAAAGCAACAGCTATTTGCTGTCATATTTGATAGTCTAGTATCTCTGTTCCCAAAATGCCAGATAATGGTTAATAGTTTGCTACAGTATGACAGTGTCACATAAACACTATGAGCTCTCAGAGTCATTTATTCCAATAAAAAAATAACAGAGCAGATCACATTAAATCAGATCAGAATTTTGCAGATTTGCAAAGGCACAGACAAAATCTGTACCTGGCAATCTCCCTTTAGCTTTCCTAGAATTTATCTCCATTTTCCTTATGCCCAGACACTGCCATAAATTCTTCCTGCTTCCACAAAAACCACCTTTCGTGAATGAAAAAGTACATTGCCGAATGCAGTGCTAGCATTAAAGAACAGAAACCTTCCCTATCTATGAACTACTGCAAGCAATACACGTGAGGTTTGAAAAGCTGTTTGTATACAGACAGTTATAACATTTGCTATTTACAAAGGCGAAACAACTATAGTAAATTAATTCTACCAAGATTCTTTGCACTAACCACAGGAGCACTACAGGTGCATTTGTAAAGCCAAAGGGCATAGCACTAAAATAGTATAATCCCTTGTGACATACAAAAGCAGTGTCTGATTTGCTTCTATCATCCAAAGACATTTGCTTGTAGCCGTGCGCTACCTAAATCTAAGGTGTTAATGTACTAGCCTGACTTCAGAAATCTCAGGAGTTGCTCACCCCAGGCAAAAGATACGCATCTTTTTGGGGGGCTATGGTGTAATATAACACATGAAAGCTCCATTTCTTAGAGAAAAAGGCAGCATCTTAGATAACATCTAAGGGAGCAGACTCTTCTTCTCCTCTTCTAGGCTAATTCTTTTCTTATTAGATTTGTAAGAAAAATAATCACGTTCTTCTCCCAGCCACCCCACACACCTAAAAAAAAATCCCTGCCAAAACAAAAATTCCAAATCTCCTCAAACCAATGAACTCTCAGAGCCAGTGCAGCATTGGACCGTACCTCTCTGTTCAGATCCATTTTTAAAAGCTACAATTTTATGTTACTAACCTAGGGCAAAAATCAACGTATTCTACTTATATTAATTTCAATAGGGATGCATGAATAAATAGCATTCAGTGAGAGTCCTTATACAAGTAAGTGCTACTCAGTGTGCAGGCTGCCCTATCTCGTCCTTTGCAGCAGCATCTCTCTTACCTGGCCAGAAGGAACCCTAGCGTTGGAAAGCCTCATATTTCAGCCAGTATCCTACTGCTACAGGAAAAGTTTTCCTACTTGTATCTCCAAAGTATCTGTATCTTTCTCCTACCCACACTCCTTTATTTGCCTTTTCCAGGTTGTATTGGGAAGGCTGCATGTTGTGTCGCTGTGCTTCATGTGTATAGACACTCTTTGCATCTTTATGAGTATGCTAGATGGTCAATAACCCTTGCTACACCAAATGGAGTATGTATGTTTTAAGTGTGAAATTAGAAGAGCTAGAGTTGCAGGGCCAGAAAACAGACCTGCAAACCCTGTCAGAGTTGCTGCATTGAAGCTGGAATCTGAGGCTATATGCTTAAGAATTTCAGGCATAACCCTGCAGGCTGTGACCTGAAACCTTCTTCCACACCAGGGAGAGCTTCCTCATGGGTTTATCCTGTGTTATGTGACATGGTAATTCTTATAAGCAGGAACAGCTACAGCTACACAATTTGGAGATTATTTTTGACACGTTACAAAGTATTATTTAACATGAAGCAAGATACGATATCTTCAGCAGTGAGAAACACTGAGCCCTGACGAAGTGACTCCTGGTGGGTCCAGAAACTTCCAGTTCAAATGCTGAAAGGAAGTTCAGAGGAGTACACAAGTGGTACATAACAGGGACCAAGATCCTGCATTAGCAAAGAGAATTCATATGCAACTCATTCACACTTCATCCTGACATGACTCTGTGCTGGGCTTCGTGCTACATGATTGGATGTTATTTTGTGGAAACAACAGAAAAAATCCTGATTTGCCATTTAAATGCTACAACTCAAAGACCTGTTCCTGGGAAGCGCTGACCACTTAATTTTTTATACAGCCACGTCTTTTTTTTTCACCGCTCTGTAGCTGCGTTAGGGATTTAAGTCAAACATTTTCATCAAGAGCACGGGCACCAAAGGTACCTGTTCTACTCAGAACCATCTCTGAGAAAAGTGTGAACAACTTTCAGAGTTCAGCAGCTCAATTATTTTGTCTGACCCACAGAAAAACACAACAGACTTTCAGAATCGTACTGGAAATGAAGATAGCATTGTTTTTTGGAATGGAATTCAAATCCATTCCAATGGAATTCCATTCATTTGGAATGGAAACAGTCAAAAGTGTCAAAACATTACACAGAAAGCACAAGGGAAAGCAAACACAGGAACCACTGAGCCGGCTCCAACTGATCCACTTCAGTGAAAGTTTTCCTATCACATGGAATGCTGCTCTTAAAAAATAGCAGTGAACCCAAGATACTGTTTGCTAATGAGTACTGTCATAAGGCAGCAAGCTAAACATGCTCTTACAGTTGTAGGCTGAGGTCAGAAAATCAGACTCTTCCACAAAAATCTACATTGGCACAAAACATTCAAAGTCATTTGATCTGAAACATTTCAAGCCATTTTGGAAATAAATAAATAGACAGATAAAACCTTTCACTCAGAATTCAGCCCATTTAATCCCATAAGCAAGGTTATTCTACTCAGACATTATACCAGAACGTTTCTGTTTAAAAGAAAGTGGATCTCCTGTCTTATTCATTATATTACACATTATTTTGGAGCAACTGCTGCAGGAGGCTACTGCATTTCTATAGAAACTTCAATAGGATTTTCGGTATGGGTAATACAATACGTTTATTTGCCAGGCAGACTGGCACCTTTTATTTTTATTTTGACTTTTTTGGTTCAATAAATGGTTTGCTTGGCATTAGTTTTCTGATACGAGAGCATAATACAATTATTGTGAGGCTGTAATAATTTATAAACCTTACAGCATTCTGTGAGTCTTCCGTGCAGTGGCAAAATATAAATTGAAGGTGCATTTTGCTTATTAGGAATAGCATTCAAAATTCATACCATTTCAAACACACATGATGACACTGATAATTCTGTGACTGCGGACTGAGCATGACTTCCTGACAATTACCAACATTTCTACTTTAAAATAGAAACACAGTGTTTATAGCCATAGTTCCATAAAATGGTAAGTCTGGTGTTAGGGCACTTGACATCAGATTAAAAAAGGTGATAGGAGCACGTGACATAAAACGTTAAGTTTCCATGCAATAATTTTGCTTGATCAAAGCTCATCGGTTATGACAAGTCTTGAAAGGTACATTCTTTCAGCAGACTTTTTTTTGATGGGTATTACCTCTTCACACTGCTCTGCAACTGACTTTCTGCAGTCAGCTTAGATTTTCACTGAGTACCTTCCTGTCCCTCTTCTGCTCCCAGTACTCAATCATAGAATCATACAGTAGTTTGGGTTGGAAGGGACCTTCAAAGGTCATCCAGTCAATCCCCCTGCCATGAGCAAGGACATCATCAACTAGATCAGGTTGCTCAAAGCCTCATCCAGCCTGGCCTTGAACGTCTCCAGGTTATGGGTAAATGCCCATGTTATGGACATTTACACAGAACATGGGCCTTTCAATGTTGATCTCGGCCTCCAATTTCTGTCTTTCCTATGTACAACCACCAGAGTCAAGGTTTCTTTTTTTCTGCTACTGAAGCATCCCATCAACTTCAAAGCTGTCAATTCAGCCTGCATCCTCATGCAGGTTGCCGCTGAGCAGACAGAATTAGATCTAAACACCAGTCAGCCATGACTGCAAAAGCACCCTTGGGAATACCAGCCCCCTAGGCTAGAGGACATCCATGCAAGATCCTACTGGCAAGCAACATGAGGACCAGTTCCATCTACATCACAGCATGGGTACTTGAAGTGGTGCAGTGCTAAGGCTCAGTAACTCAGCCAGGACCCCCTGAAGGCTCAAAAGAGTAACATACTCAAGGGCTGCTAGAGTATCCAGTTCCTATACTACAACATAACTAGTGCAACGAGAGACTAAAGGGCATGTAGTACTACCATTTATTTAATGAAGAAGACAAGAAAGGAACATACTGCTGAAAGAGGGGTGAGTACTCAAGGAGGGAGAGAAGGAATGAGAATAAGGCAGCTCCAACAAGCAGGAGAGAAGGAATGAGAATAAGGCAGCTCCAACAAGCAGCACTTTTAGTTACAAAGGAACCTAGAGAAAGTGCCGTGGATCTGAACCCCATCATAGAAAAGAGATTGCTTGGTGGCATCTCATGGGGATTACAGAATCTCAGTGGAATAGCTCACCTGACTGGATTGCTGCAATGGATAGACACAGGCTTTTGAGAAAAAACAGTCTGGGAAGGTGAGGAACATGGATGGGTTTCAATCTGTGCAAAGGGCTGGCTGCAACATACAGTGCTTTGCTTGAAACAAGTGACAAGGTAGCCAAGACCTTACAGGTAAGGATCAGAGAACTGTTCAATGTGAATGATGTTGTGCTAGGTGCCTGCTACAGACCTCCTGATCAAGAAGGAGAAGTAGAAGAAGCCTTCATCTGAAAGCTCCATGAGCTGGTACTCCAGCTCTAGTCCCCACTGGTACTCAAAGGAGGAGAACCATCGCAATATCTGCAGATAGGATAATACAGCTGGTCACAGGCAATCCAGATTTCTGGTCTGTGTTGATGGTAATTTCTTGATGCGGGTGACTGATAAGTCTTCTGAACTTCTTAAAAAAAAAAAAAAAAAAAATGTAATGGGCAGTACAATTACAAGCTGGCACTTCAGGAGAGCAGAATTCAGCTTTTTCAGGGATCTTCCTGGTAGACTCTTATAGAAGACCGCTGTGGAAAGTAAACAGAAAGCCCTTGAGAGCTGGCTGATCTTCAAGGACAAACTCCTCAAAGCACAAGACAGCCCATTCCTGCATGCAGGAAATCAAGCAAACATGGTGGAAGGCCAGCATGGATAAACAGAGAGCGCCTTACTCCTGAGTTCTAATACAAGAAGGAAGTATATCAAAGGTATGAGCAGGAGTGGGCTTAGTCTCTTAACTCAACTCCAGTTACGTCAGATGCTTTGAAGTTTTGCAAGTTTCTGCAAGCACTACCATGCAGACAGTGAGATTCCTTCCCTTTCCTCCAAAAAGATCTCTTCTGTGGGCTCTAATGAGCTTTAAAAAGGTATAATTTCACCTTCAGCTCATGATCATTTATAACCATTTGGCTTACTGAAGTTCTCATTTGAAACTTCTGCATTTACCCTGAAGTTTAGCAAACTTTCTGGCCCTAATTCCAGTGTTGAGTTTGACAACAACAGGTTATAAACCCTCACCCGATTTTAGGAGGAACATCTGTCCTCACTGCTGTCTGTCCTGATCTGTCCAGGTCTTCTTCAGAGCATGCATCAGAGATGCAACACAGATATAACATTCAGCTGTATCTATGGAATACTTCTATAGCTACTGATACACCTATAGTGACAAACCTCTGGAAACTTATCCAGCCACAGCCACGTGTCACTTCCTGAACCAAGAGTTTTGCAAGATCAGGTCAAGAACAAAGGATCATTGCTGCATTTTTTTTTAAGACTGAAGAATTACAGCCCTCTGATCCTGAATGCACTCATGGTCTTTTTGAAATGAGACAAAGATTTCTGCAAGCCACGTAAACTGGCTACATAGCCACCACACAATTCAGCACTCATCCATCTCCCTCTCTCCTCAGTTACTACTGGCTGGAGTTTCCAAGTGTCCTGCGAGATGACAGTGAACAAACCTGATGTTGCCTAAGCAGTACTTCATGTACCCTGTCTCAATCAGCCAGTACTTAATAACAGCCTTCTAGTTTCTCAAATTACTCTTCATAGCACAACCTGCTACTCACATACCCGATTGTAGCTTTCTCCACTTGTAGCTTACTCCCACCAATGAAAGAGACATTTTCTTGTAGGCAAGGTATAATATATTTACCATTCAGGGCATTTTCTATTGCATCTGTCCTAGCTATAGATATATAGGTCTCAGAAAACAGAAACTATGGTGCAAAGAGTAATGGAGAAGATCTCCCTAAAATAGTAAAAATATTAGAGGCAATTCCTCCTTACCAACAAAGGTAGATAGGGGGTTAGGAAAATTGAATTAAAATAATGAACTGTTCATATCATAAACAAATTTCAATGCTTTTCATTTTTGCAAAACTCCCTTTGAAATCCAGTGTTGAAGACTTCAGTTCACAACTTGGGTTCTTCCAAGTAGAATTGTTGGCCTGTCCACTTATTTCAGTGTTTCACCTGTTTAATAGTTTTTTCAGCTTAGAGCGCCTTCCCTGCAGTTGGGCATTGACTGCTTGCAAACTAATCTCACAAACGCTAGCATTTTGACTACTTGCTCTAGGAAGTCTCAAGTCTACACAGGGAAATCTCACACCAGTATGTATTATATCTGGTAACACTGTCAAAATCAGATTTTTGTCTGAAGTTGCAGATTTTTCCCCCTTAACAAGCAGGAACAGATTTTCATATTTGGCTGTGAATGCTTGCTTCTTAATGGGAGGAGAAAGCACTGTCATCAGAGAAGGTCTTTTCTTAATGTAGTTTACTATCGATGAAATATACCAAACTCCTCACTTCCCTGAGCAAGTGACACAAATACAACCCATTCCTGTGGATTCCTTGAGCAAGCTTACTTAACCTAAAGAAATAATCTTACAGAGTCTGAGCCAAAAAGTGTTAATACATATGTCCTGTTCCCAAATTAGCCCCAGGAAACCTATCCTGAGAGGCATTGTAGAGTTAAGTTTGGGTGATCCTGACTATATGGTAAGGCCACCAGCCTGCACAAGAAAGGTCATGCACCACAAGCGATATCTGCATTATTATGTTCTCAGTCACGTCTTCCTACCTGATCAGCCCATATTTCTTAAAGCCATGACACAGCAAGTGACTTTGCAATTCTCTCCCATGGACCTTGCCCTTTCTGGACACTCAGAAGGAACAGCCTGGGGAAACACCTTTTAATCTGAAGAAGAGAGTTTTGTCTCTTTGAATGACAAAGCTACAATTTCACAAATTACGTCAACATAAGGTTATACCAAAGGCAAATCCTGCCCTCTTCCTACAGACCCTGGGAGGCTGCTTACAACTCCTTTCTCCACTGGTCTGGGCCATGTAATCCTACCCTCTCCTTTTCACCGTCTCTGACTCTTGTTGGGTCTTAGTTGAGCTGATTCAACTCGTGAACCTATCAGAATGCAACCATCCATTTTTCCTGGATGTGTTTTCTGCCAAGTGTGTAAAATAAATTGACTCACAGAGCGGTTTGATGAGCTCCACAGCTGGTACAAGGTAAGAAGTGGACCCACAAGCCAAGCATAAAAAGGAAAGTCTAAGGAAGGATAAGAAGCTTTCTCTTTTCTCAGCATTAGGTGAAACCTTTAATGAGCTCAAACCCCCTCCCATAGCTTCACCCTTCCTCTTCAATAAAGATATACCATGGAATTGAGATGCTTTGGCCTAGCTCTTAACCTCTGTAGCTGTTATAATAGAGGAGACCGAAAGCTTAACTGTCAGACAAAAGAGGGAGTTAATCCACTTAGTCTCCATCAGGATTTTTTTTAGGTGTGGTTATGGCCAATCTTTAAGTTTTTCTATAGAGTGTTTTCACCCCATACTTCAGTGACCTTTAAACATTATGGGCGGCCATTAGCACTTCTCAGCCTAACAGTATTAATACCACCGTGGAGAATGATGCAGATCAAATCTGATTGAAGTGAATAGGGTGGAGGAACACAGTTTGCCTTGATTGATACTGCTTTGACTCTCCCTGCGAATCCTGGTTTGGAGAATACCCCACCAACAAGGAAAGATATCTGTATTTTCTTTTTTTCTTTTTAAGCTCCAGTCCCTGGGTAGGTTGAGAAAACACCAGAAAGGCATTGCCTCTCATCTGGTATTCTCCATGCTCCCCTACAGAGACTCAGTACAACTTAAAGGAGGGGGAGACACAGACAACTCCCTTAGCCATCAAAAACACCCACAACCCAGTCCAGCAGAAATCCATCATCACTCCACAGTTCAAAGCAATCCCATCAATGTTCATTGGGTTGGTTTGTTTGTTTTGTTTTGTTTTTTAACTCTCCAGTGAAATACCCTAATACTTTTTGTTTGTTTGTTCATTTCTTTTGTAGTGAACTAGAGAGAAACATACCCCTTGTTCCACTAGATAACCACTCCAAACATGAAATGGAAAGCAGCCTGCCACGGAGCATCCGTCTTGCAGCTTCTGATCAAAGACACTGCTCCTACTATTTCAGGGCATTTCCAGGGGAACTGCATCTCCCTAAGTATTCTCACTCAATGAGACTGTCGGAAATAAGAACTGAACTCACATCATAATCATCATTTTTGAGAGCAGAAACCATGCTAAGGCTATTACACACATGCCATTATACTATGCAACGATGAAGCCTTTGTAGCAGAGCAAAAATGGGGAGCTTGTATTTTCTCATATCTATGGCAGGGGTGTCAAACTTATCTTCACCTGAGGCCACATCAGCCTCGTGGTTGCCTTCAAAGGACAGAATTTAATTTTAGGACTGTATGAATGTAGGAACAGTTACATTTATGCAGTCCTAAAATTACATTCAGCCTATGACATAAACCATGGAGCAAGCGCATGTCCCTGGACAGCTGTGGGGTAGAAGAGGTGGTGTAAACCTACACTTGACTGTACTGCCACAGCTACCTGAATGCTGTGACGGTACCACTGCAGCATCTCTACCCAATCAGAGAGTCCCGTCAACAATTTCCAGACACGGCATTTATACCAAGCACCTTCCATTCTTATGAAGACAGGTACTTAAACTGGCCCTGACTTTGGTCAGCAACTTCACCATCCAGGCATTAGCTGCCATGTGCTGCTACTATGGGGAAAAGCAACAACGAAATACAAACAACAACAAAAACCCAAACAGGAATACTGCTGCTTAAACTGGTGAAAGCAGTCACCAGCACCCCTGGCAGCAATATTTTTTTTTGTTCTTACATTCTGTTTCTTCTTTCTGCTGAACACCAGCACAAGCATTTCTGCTGCTACACAGTGAACTGAATTAGACAATTTATCTGACTGAAAATAACCAGATTCTCCACTTCCAATCTATTACCCTTACTCACTGGCCCATCCTGACAGCAGGCATTTCCAGAAGTTTATTATGTACATATAATTTAAGCAGATCGAGTAGAGAAATATATTGTACATCTGAAACTGAGCTTTACAATGCAGATTTGTTATTCAGACCATTGCTGACACAAACTTTAGAAGCCAAAACCATTCAAATGTCACAAATTCAGCCGTATTTTTTCTTCTGGATCAAACACATTGCCACCCAAAAAAGAAATTCACCTGACCTTTCCTTTCAAATGACCCTGCAAAGGAATTGCAATGTAAAAGCAGCAGAGCAGAACCCTGCCTTTGCTGAAAGAATTAACAGAAGAGCTGGCTTAATAATCATCTTGAAACATAAACCACAAAGCTACCCAATGGAGACTGAGCTACACAGGTGAGGCTTTGTCTGTCCTGTCTTGAGTAAGAGACAGGATAAAATTCACCTGCTTTTGTGAATAGCTCCTGTAAAGTCTTCTTTGCCTGACATGTCCTCTGAAGTGTAAGTTTAAGAGCTCTCCTTGCTCAAACTATACCTTCATTAGGGCAAGAATAGCATGTTCTTATATTCTTACTTGGCATAGGAAGTAAGGAGAGGGAAGTAATAACATTTTTCCTATTGAGAACTTATCACTAAGAACAAGCAAGTGCTAATACATTACAAAACAGCTTACCAAGAAAGATTGTTTCCTTCCTCAAAGTAACTTTTCAGCTATACCAAGCAATTTACAAAGACTGTATTGCTTTATGGACAAATAGGATTGTAACTGTTCCATGAAGTTTAACAATAAGTGCCCAATCTACACTACAAAAACCTAACTCTGCTGTAAGAAAACCAGAGATCATAACAGAACAGACTCCTTAGCCCTAAGTATATAAAATCACAGAATAGAAGAACCCTAACATGAAGTTCCATTCTCAAATCTGCTGAAATGATATTACATTACATTACAGCCACTTTAGTAGTGCCTACTTGAACCATAAGAGTCCTTCTGTTAACCATAAAACTACAGAGGTCATACTTCAGCAGAAGAGAATATGGACTTCCACAGGGCTCCTGTTACAGGTTTGTTAACTGACATCCCATTCCACATATCTTTCTCTCATTTACAGACATCATGCCCTGCTAAAAGAGAACTGGGCATTGTCTTTGGGGCCATTCTTCGCACGGGGAACACTCCAGGTAGAAGGAACCCACCTCACTCTTTGCCTGACCTTGCTGACACAAGACTGGCTACTTTGAAAAAAAGCTCTAAAAAATATCAGATCAGATTTGAGTCTCGGACACCCAAAGGAAGCCTGACCTTAAGCAGTGGCAGGATGAAGAAGACATGCTGCTTTTCAAGCTTTAAATATCATTATGTGAATTCAGGCATTCATACCGTGAATCCAGCCTAGTGACCTAAGCCAAAAGGTGGTACACATCAGGAAAATGCACCTGTTCAGTGCCTCCCCAGAAACCAAGAAATGATGGAAAACAGTTAGCCTGGTTTTAATACTGCTACTGGAACCACAACGGGAGCCTTTTCCCATCCATCTTCTCAGACCATCTTTTTAGGGACAATGGTCAAAATAGGTTGTTCCTCCAATAGCAGTAGCTAATGTATTTCTTTCATGATGAAGACAAACTGCCTGATGATATTTCACCCAATGAGCTACACTACTGAAAGGCAGTCTGAGACCATAGCAATGAGGGCCAGATAGGAACCAGCTGGTGGTTGGAAAATAACCCTTTTGCTAATAAATATTATCAGCAAGAAATCTGTTCCCTGCTGCAAATGGAAACTAAATTGCATACAACAGACAGAAGACTAGATTTTACTCACTAGCCTAGACCTGAGCTGATGTTCAAATCCCGGGTAGGAAAAGTCATCTTCCTCCAGATGCACAGGCCTCCTGCACCTGTTTAGCACCACTCACAGGTGGAAACTCTCTGCAGGCAGGTAGTTACTCCTGTGATTAAAGTCAGGCCTTAATTTATTATTATCTGCAGGGTCAGGACTGGAGATTTACCTCCTTCCCACCCATTGCTCCCTGTGTTAATGCAGTCCTTCAGGCAGGCAAGACACCCAGCACTCCATCTCTCCTTTATTTTCTCTTCTTCTGCTGCATTTTATTTGACTCCAAAATGAAAAGCAGGGAGAGGGTGGCAGAGTTAGAGGAAAGCTTGCAGAAGATTCCTCCTCCCCAGATTAGGATTTAATTGTATTCCTAGTGAGTCCCTTCTGGTTGCACTCGGTCTTTCAGATGAATGTTTCATCAATATGATTAGGATCACATCCCTCAGTCTCGTCTATTTACACAATCGGTTGTGACAGCTCAGAGTATAGTACTCCCTAAAGGAAATATTAGATATACCCTATCATTTTATTCAAATCGTATTTTGCACTCCGCACTTCCAACCTAATGTCATTCTCCCCTGGATTACATATTTGTGATATCCAGCAAGCACTGAAATCCTTCCAATAAGGATTAGATTAATATTTATATTAGCCATACTCTTATTATTATGAACAGGTCTATGGAGATTTTGGAAGGGGAGGAGTGGGCTACAGATACCTTAAGGGGTTGGGGAACTGGTCTTGTGTGTACAAAAAAGCATGGGTCACGCAGTGAAATAATAATAGTGATAATAATATTAATACCACCGGTGAAGGCAAAACTCGATTTCAAGGGGTGGATAGGTGTGAGAGAAGTGCCGGGGGGCCCCATCTCTTTCGCCTCAAACCCTGGCACTATTTTCTCCCCAAGACAGGGACCCCACGGCCCCCCACCGCCGGCTCCCCCGGCACCCATAGCTGGTAATCCCGGCGGGAAGGGGCATATCTGAAATGTAACGGTACTGCAGGACCTGATGAGCCATCGGGCGCCTGTTCCCGCCACGGACCTGGGGGAAGGGCGGCGGCTGAGGGGGCTGAGAAAATAACCGTTCTCGGGAAGCCCCCCGCTCCGTTAACGCCGCGCTCCCCTCGGAGAAGAGGAGGTGGAAATAAGCGAGCAGTTGATGGTGCAAAGGCAGCGTTGGAGAAGGTGGGAGCAGAAATTCAGACCGAAAGTAAAACCCCATCGCATTAGTCGAAGAGAAAACACACCGAAAAATAACTGCTCATTCCTCTCCAGAGCGCTGGGACAGCTGCACGGGGGAACGAACCCCTTTGTCCCGACAGGGTCGGGAAGACACCATCGGAAGGAGAAGGTATTTGGAGTCGTTTCGTTTTCCCGCCCGGGTGTGTGACAGCAGTGATAAAATTTCGGGCGAGCAGAGAGGGACGAAGTTTCGTTGGGGGAAGAAAAAAACCCGAAAAGGTTGCTCCCGACGTGCCACTGCAAAGAGCACAGGCGGGAGAGGCGATGAGCTGTCGGGCCTGCTTTAGCGAATAAAAAAGCCCCAAAAAACAGTATTTGCCGAGGAGCGGTCACACCCGTCCTGGGACGAGCCCCTCTTCGCTGCCCCTATTCACCCACCGCGCGGCCGTGCTGTTAAAACCAAACCCATGCTACGCACATGAAGCTGGGGAAATATCCCAGAAAACTACTGATTCGCGGCTTCAGAGGTTTACACCGGCGTATCCCCGTGTCACGGGGGCGGCGGGTTGGGCGAGGAGCAGAGGTACAAGGAGCGGAGCCCACCGAGCGGGCGGAGGCGCCGCCGGCTCTGCCCGCCCGGAGCGAAGCAGAAGCGGGCAGACTCCGTCCGACAGCCGCGGAGGTCTGGGTTTTCCTTAACCGAGAACTAGGTTTTGCAGCATCACCGGGCAGACTTACAGTTCACCTCTCACTGCACACCAGCGCAATGGCGTAAATAACTGTTTTTATTTGTTTATTTTTCCTCTAGACCCTGCTTGCCCTCCATGCACGTCCAGCCGTCGTTTGGAGTTTTGGAGTCGCTCGCAGTTTCCATGCCAGAGCTACCAAAATTGCAGGGACGGGCATGACGGGCGCGTTTGTTTGTTTGTTTTCCATTTTTACAGCCTTTTCTTCCTGCAAGTTTGCCGCGTTTCCTGGCACACGCCCGCCTTCCCCGGGGGTGTCAGGGCTGTGGAGGAAGGGGCAGCCATCCTCGGGGTCACCCCCTCCCTCCAAACCCGAGATAAAAAGCCCGCTGAGGCTAGGCGGGGCTCTCCGCCCGGAGCCTGCTGTTTGTTTCAGTAAATCACATTACGAAGCAAAGTGCAAGGGTAGTTAACTTTATCTTCCGTTAAAGTAAACAAATAAGCAATCAGTTCCTTGATCTTTATTTAAATATAGAGTTGTTTATCAGTGTCATCCTATGAAGATTAATTAGATACCTTTATTCACAATTTGGCGTCTGACACCCCATTTTAGGAATGCATTATAATCACAAGGTGTTAATTGGGGCCAGCCAGGCACTTATGTTTCTATTAAACGGTGTGAGGACTTTTCACAAGTATTAAGTTCTTTTAAACTGTGCGGTGCAAAAATATACAGCTTTTAGAAACACACTGCGGCGGCATCATGTTCCAAACGCTGTATAATCGGTGCTTGCAACCCGGGAAGGGCGGGCGAGGCGCGGCCAACGTGCCACCTCACCCCCGTCTGCAAACGGGGGGGGGAGTCTGACTTGCCAGGGGGCTTTATTTTGGGATGGGTTACCCCCCACTTAGAAGAAAAAAATACTGACAATAAATAGATAAATAAATTCGGTCCCCCGTCGCTTAAAAGTTATCACAAATCTCCTTCTGTTCCAAATCAGGTGCGGCTCCTTGTGAAGGGGCAGAGCTGCTGGGACACCAATTTGTTTCTCTTGCCAACGCGCAGAGCCGGAGCCTCTGCACCAAGAAGTCAAGAGCCGATCGAA
This sequence comes from Streptopelia decaocto, assembly GCF_964273445.1. NCBI lineage: Eukaryota > Metazoa > Chordata > Aves > Columbiformes > Columbidae > Streptopelia > Streptopelia decaocto. The sequence continues at coordinate 121,842,245 of NC_138655.1, read as the reverse complement.
ATCTCCTCGGAAATCTGCCGCTCTTCACTCTGGAGGAGAGGAGCAGCCCGGAGGCCCCTGTCAGTGCCCCCCGATATCGTTACCTCCTCCGGAGAGGGCCTCAACCTGAGCTCCTGATTTATTTTGTTTGCAGCCGGGCACCGCTAACAGTTTAATCTCATTACTGCCTGCATATCCTCAGGAAAGGTCCTGCTGCCGCGCAGCTGGGATTCAATCGCCCTACCACGAGGGGCTTTCTCCCCAGATAAGCGGGCAGGGGAATTTCTTACCTTGTTCCGGGAAATGAAGGGGGCGGGCAGGGGCAGCCCCGCTGCTGCTGGGGGAAGGCGAACCGAGTTCACAAGTGGCTCCCCGGGAGGGGAGCTGAGCTCACACCTCGCTTCCCGCAGCACAGGGGGCAACGGGGGAAAAAGAGGAGCCGTCATGTTTTTGGATCAAGCTCAGGGGGTGGGGGGAATGCACAGGAGAGCTGTGGCAAAGTAGGAGAAAATATTACAAACAGACAAAAATACCCCAAACCAAAAACACACACAGAGCTAACAGCACCCAACTGAGCACAGAGCAAGGGATTAAGCAGAAGAAACTTGCAAAGGATGGCTAGATTTAGAGACAATTCAGTCCCCCAAGGATTGTGCTTCTTCCCCCTTTTCCTCCCCCCGGCTTGAATACCCGGTAGATGCAAATAAGAGGCAGAGAGCCACCCCCATCCTTACCCCTGGCACCACCACATTTATTAAAAATTACTACTATATACATAGAAAAAGAAAACAAAAAGGATTTGTTGGAAGAAGTTTGTGTGCCAGTGCTGTAGGGCTGATCAGTTTAAAATGGCTGAAACTATAGGCAAGAAGAGTGGGTAAATTACATCACTTCCCATTTTGTACAGGGCAGCTGAAAAAAAAAGTCACTTTAGATACATGTAAATAGATTTTTTTTTTTTTTGCAATGCTCCATATGCTAAGTTTGATTAACCAAAAAAAAAAAAGCCTTTTGAACTTCTAAGCACCACTGGAGGTCCTTCTGACTGAACAGCTATAGGTCAACTATTTATACATTATTCCACAATATTCTACAGTGTACCTAGACAAAACACAACTGTACACTTTTTTGGCCACCTCAGTAAAGGTTAGGCTTTGGGGATGGAGGCTTTTTTTTTTTAATGCAAGTTCTATAAACTAAGAGAAGTTAGATTTGGTCATTACAACCCCATCATTAGCAACAAGACCCCCCAAGTCAAAATCCTGCCTGGCAAGCTGGCCTTATTTTGGCCATCTTCTGCCTAAGAAAGCCTTAGCTTTCAGAAAGCCTGAGTCAATTGTGCTGCAGACAAGGGTTGAAAAAGCCAGCTCAGTCTAAAGCAGAACATAGCATTTGTGCAGCTCCCTGCAACCCAACCTCCTTTTATCAGAGGGGTAGGCAGGGAAGAAAATTAAATTTGGGATCCTACCCCCAACTATTGCCTTGCTCAGGAGTGCATAGATTTGATCAGGCCTCTGAGACAAGCTGAACTGTACACTTTAGTGTCTCCAATAAATAAGCCACATCATAAAAATCTAGACTCCTGCTTATAGCTCCCACATGTGTTTATTTCTAAAAGAGGGGAAGAATTCTACCACAGTTTGCTCTTTCCCTACTTAGTTACCTGCAACAATCAAAGCTTTGGCACCTTCTTTAGAATTGCACACAACAATTCAAGGTGGAAGGCAAGAGTCTTTTTGGCAATTGTAATGCAAAAAAAACCGAGGCCACCCTGAAAAAAATTCGCCAATTGGAATAAAAGAATGCTTTAAGAACTAGTATAGAATGCGTAGTAGCCCATGCCTTTTGAAGTGTCTTTGCTATAGTCCTCAGTATTAATGTCCTCACATTTCATGGTCGGGGAATTTTCATTGCTGGAAGTGCTAGGGGAGAGCCGTCTTCTCTTACAAGCACCTGTGTAGACTCCAGAATCATTTGAATCTAGAGACTTTATGGAAGGTGGAGTCTCTATCCAGGACGAGCTGATTTCTTCTTTCACCTTCTCCTTGGAAAGCTGGTCTTCAGAGAAACCCGGAGGACTTGTTCTGGAGGTCCAGGGTAATCCTGTTGTCACTTTTCGCTGGTAAGAGCCCCTGCTCCCCCAGCCTGCCATGGATGGAAATGTTGGATCAGGATAGTACCCCAAAGCGTGGGATGTCTGAAGGGGGAGGGATTTAATGCCGTAAGGGAGCAAGGTGCTAGGGGAATACTCCGTCTCATAGGAGTTCATGTCCAATTTATTGGCACTGGGCTGCTGTACAGGCGTCACAAACCACCGCTGAGGAGAGCTGGCCACCTCTTCATTCTGCTGTGGGGAGAGCAAGCCATTGGTCTGAGGGACGGTCCTCTCACCATTGTAAAACCTGGCTGGGGGCAGGTTGTTGACAAACTGTTCTTGGAAGAATGGTTGCACGCTGTATCGGGCGCCAGGGACGATCTGGTGGGATCTAGGAGAATCCGTGGGAGATGGAGTTAATCTGTCATTTTCTGAAGCTGTGTACATGCTACAACATAAAAGAGAAATACTGAGCATTGTTCTTTACAATTCCAGAATGATAGTAAGACAACATAAAAACACAAACAGGAAGAAGCTGAGCTACTTCTTAATTAGAATCACAGAACTAGTTTTAACTGGATGGTCATTCATTTTTATCTGATTCAGGAGTTATTTGTTTTTCCTAGACCAATATAAAATTCCTAGTATTATTACTGCAAGTATACACTGTTCTCTGCCAGCCAACTCATTTTAAATGATGGCCAGCACCTTCCGCCCAGAAATCATACTTGTCTATGTACAGCTCCAGTTTTTCAAAGGCCATTTGATGGTAGAAAGTGAACATTAGGTAAGTCTTCTACTGGCAATTTGAAGAAGCTGCCTGCTCTGTGGAGATATCCAGTACATCACTGTCAATCTGCAGACCAGATATGCTGCAACAGCATGAATTTTCTACCAAAATTCAGAGGTCTGCTGGAAGACAGTTTGTCAGGACAATAAAGTTAACTATTCAAACAGACATTTAATGTCCTTGAAAGGAACACATCAGCTAGCAAAGGTGCCAGTAGAAACATAACTACTTCTGAATAACTGAAGTTGTGCCTAAAGAAGAGCTCTTCCACACACGTTCCAGGTCAGAATTGTACCCCCTAGACAGTGATGTCTGCAAGAGAAGTGTACTTACGAGTCATAGTTGTCTCTGAAGCCTTTTGCAAAAGGATTATGGTCAATTTTGAGCTGGGTAATCTAGAAGTGAAAGCAGAATATAGTAAGATAATATGTTGAACCAACAAGACAATTTTAGTCTTATCATTTTATACCTCTGTGCTTACATCAGTGTTTTGATATGCTGTAACTGCTATGAACTGCGTTTCAGGGAAAATAAATGTTTGAGTCTTCGAGGAATCATTCAGATCTTCAACACCATCTTCAGTCACTTCCACAATGTGAAGCCGAGGCTGGTACTTATGTAGAGATTGCAGTACTATCATCTAAAAGGAAACACAGAAGAGACAAGAACTTTACAAAATCTTTAGACAAACTGCATCTAATATTTAAATATCTATTTTATGTTTTGACTAGGGAATGGAGCACTTTCAACTGTTAACCGAAGATGATTCATGGGTTGTAGCCCTGTTTTCTAGGTTACCAATATGCTAAAATCTGTAAAGGCAGGAAATCCAGAACTATCAGCTATGCTTCCACTTAAGCAACTCCGGAGATAGACATTGGATTTAAAAAAAAAGAAATTCACACATTTATTTCTGGCATGTCTAATTGCTTTCATAAAGAGAAGCAAAGAAAACAAGACCCACGATCCAGCTGAAGAAGGAAACAAGTCATGAGAACAGCGATATAGCAGCTCAAACGCTGTAAAGCCCTGAAAACCCATAGCCCCCCGGCTGAGCCACCAAGAGCCTCTCAAGCCTGCCTCTCCCCCACCCCAATTACCTGTGCGTTGTTGTTGTTAGCACCTTTATTGTTCGTTAGCTTCAGTTTCCCGAAAGAAATCTCCTGTCTCATCCAGTGTGCCCCGGTGTTGGGCGACTCGGGGTGAACATACACTTTGTTGCCTGGGGAAGATAAACTAGTAAAGCTCCTGCCGGGCTTTGTTTCACCGCCGGTAGCTCAGAGCAGCGGGGCAGGGCAGGCGGCACCTCGGGTGCCCCCATGTTCCCTCTCCCCCACAGCCTCTAACACCATGGGGTGCAGGGATGGAAATAAAGTAGCAAAACACCCTTAAAAGAGCGGCTTTGCCCGCAGCAGGATGCCGGGGGTGGCGAAGCCTCTGCAAAGGGAGGTGGAGAGGGAACCCTTTCTGGGAAGCCGACGAGGAGACCCCTGAAGACTCGCACTTACCTTGCATGTTGTTGTCGGCTTTACCGCAGGTCACCCACTTGCCTCCCTGGAAACGCCAGTGGTTGGGGTCTGCCAGCACCACCTCCACGAAGACGTTGTAGTGGGCCGTGGGGTTGAGTCCCGTGATGTTAAAGCTCAGGAAAGGAAACATCCTCCTGGAGAGAGGAGGAAAAACACGCCGCATGCGAGACGGGCCGAAGGAAGGGGCACGGATTTCCCCGTCCACCCTGACACCGAGGCGACCAAGGGTGCAAACGGCGAGCCCAAACCGATCCCTACCTCATCTCCTGGCTACCCAGTGTGGGGACACTGGGAGAGCCACTTTTCGGGGACAAGTATCCCCGGGCCGGAGGTACCACCAACGGGGAGGGCAAAGACTCACCAGCTCACCCTCCTCCCCAGGGAGCGGGCAGCGCGGAGGGACCCTGGGCACCCTCACCACCACTTCCCTTAATTTCTGCCCAACCCCTGCCCACTTACCGGCCTTGTTTGGTGATGATCATCTCTGTCTGGTGCCGGTGGAACTTGAGCCAGAGAGGCCGGTTGCAGAGGAAGACCTGCGCCCGCAGCCCCGGGCCAGCGGCTGGCACCCCCAGTGCCCCTAGCGCGCCACAGGAGCCCGACGCCGCGGGGTAGGGGCCGTAGAGGGGTCCGCCGGCCGCCGCCTGCCCGTACTGGTATCCGCCGCCGCCGCCGAACTGCCCCCGGCCGCCAGGCGAGCAGACGGTGCCTGCAAAACCGCCCGGCGACAACACCGAGCCGTAGGGGTAACGCTGTCCGCCGGGCGGCTGGTAGACGGCGCCGTGCTGCGCCGCCGGTGGGTATGGAAAGAGGGCGCAGGGCCCCCCTAGCTCGGCCCCGGGTGGCCCAGGGGACTGCAGGTAGTAGCGCTCGGTGCTGAGGCTGTCCATGGAGTAGCGGGTGGTCGCGGCCGGGGGCAGTTCCTCCTCCCCGCAGGGGGTGGCCTTGCGGCCGTCCGGCTTGGGGGCGGCGAAGGGTGGCTCGCCCACCTCCCCCTCGCCAAGCATGGTGGGGGCCGACACGAACTTCTTGGGCGTCTTGTCCAGGTCGAGACGCGACGGCGAGCCCGGCCGGGGCGGCCCGCGGGACCCTCCGCCAGCGCCCGCTCCAGGACTCGCTCCGGCCCCGCCGCCCTCCAGCGGGTAGAATGGGGCGCCCGGCAAGGCCCCCGCCGCCAGCAGCGGCTCGCCCAGCTGCATCCTCGGTGGGCGGTGCGGCGGAGCGCCCACAGGGTGCGGAACCGATCCCCACACGCGGCCGCGCAGCGCTGCGGCGGAATCGGCCGAGGCAATTTATACCGGCGCGCCCGGCTCCTCGGGCCGGCGGGGAGGGGCTTGAGCCGGGCCGTCTCATAGCCGCCCTCCACCCCCGCCGGCCCATTGGCTGGGCTGCGTGACACTAATTTAATTAGACAACTACTAATTGGAACAAGTCACCTGTGACTCCAGTGTGTGCGTCCCCTCCCCGGCCCTCCTTCCCGCAGCCGGCTACCATAGGGGCTTCCAACCCGCCACGTACCCCTGCGCTGCTCGGAGTGAGGGGGCTCCCGCATCACCCTGCGGTTGCCGCAATGGAGGGCTCGACTTCTCCTTCCCTCCCAAAAAAAAGACCTTTTGCCGAGGTGGCACCGTCCTCCCGGGCGCACAGCGACTCGGGCACGGAGGGGAGGATCCGCGGCGGGGAGTTGGGGACGAAAGGGAAAACGGGAGGTAGAGCCGGTCCCAGCACGGACACCCAACAGGGAGGTAGGGCGGCCATCCGCCGGTCCCCTGAGACGGGGCGGGTGACACTGCTCCTCGTCACCCCCCGCTGGCCGTCGCGCCGTTCAAACAATTCGGCCCAACAGCCGCCTTCCCCCTCTTCGCTCCCCAGGCAACATCGTTATGGGGGTGACATGTTTCACCCTCTCAGGGACGGCTCTGTGGAAAGCGGCGGGCTGGGTTCGCAATTTCAGTTTTCAGGACCTCGGCAGTCCGTTTCTCGCAACCCGCGTTCCCCTTTAGCATCTCCCACCGGGAAGGCAGATTTATATAATTCAGTCGGGTGCCTGATTTGTTTGACGCCTTCTCTCAGCGCAAAAATCGGAGCCCTTTGCCCCATAGGGTCAGAGAACAGCACTTGGGAAGATGTAGATGCCTGTGTGATTTTGCGAAGCGGGCAGAGCCTGCATGAACGACTTGCAGCTACAAATCCGCAGCCCCTCGCCCTCCGCTCGCCGCTAGCCCGCTCACAGGGAGCGCAGCAAAAAACCTGCCTCCTCCTCACGGCTGAATTTTAAACCAGACTCGCCGAGTGGCGAGGATTTCGTTGCCTGACGGAAGGACCGGCCTGGCCCGGGGAAGCGGCCGGGCTGGATCAGCCGAGCTCTGCCGCTGGCCCCGGCGCCGCGCCCCGCTCGCCCCCCGCTCCCGCCGGGCTGCGCCGCGTCGCATCGGGGCAACTGAAACAAATATCGAACAATTGACCGCAGACGCCAAACCCCGGGGCAGCGGAGCAGGCGGAGCCCTGCTGAGATGCGGCTCTTGCGCAAGTTGGGCGCTGGCATGGTCGCGGGTAGCGGTGCTTTCCGGCGATGCCCGCCGGGGCAGGGGACGGGCACCGGCGGCTCAAAGGTCAGACGGGGCTCAATCCCTACTCCTGATCGGAGCCGAGAGACGGGGGGATCGGTTCCTGCTGTGCCCACCTCCGGTCACACAGGCGGCAGCCGAGGAAAGGCTGATCACAGCCAGCACTGTAACTTCCCCCGCCCTAGCCACCCGTTTTCTCCGGGATACCATTTATCTCAATTTTTGCGTTGATCTCGTCCGACCGAGGAAGACAACAAAAACGTGTCGGAGAAGCCCGACGCTCGGGTACGAAGCGAACCGGCCGCTAAGAGCTGGTGTCCTTTCCTGGGGCTGCTTCTCGGCACGGTGCTTGCATTCACCGCGGGGCAGAAGGGGAGCAGAGCCCGGCCGGGCAGCCCTGCTTTTGAAAGCAAAACAAAACGAGGAGCATCCTGCCGGGTGCCGCGGAGGCTGAGCCTCTGCATCCCTTCCCGCGGCAAGGCTCTCGGCAGAGCTCCGCTTCGGCAGCCCGCTCCCCCGGGCTCTGCCTTTCCCGGGCTAGGGTGGAGACTGGAGGAGATTTTACAGAGCTACCACGTAGGATTTAGGGGAATTAATTTTACAGAATTATACACTGAAAGGGTCTCATAATTTAAAACATCCCCACAAGACAGGTGTTGCTCAGTTCAAGGCTGCTGAGGTGTTTTTCCTCCAGAACTCGGCTAACCTCGTCTTTAATAGAGAAAAGGAGAAAAGCTTTCGATGTTGCTGAGGTTTCCTGCGGATTGTACAGTCTCGGTCGCGGGACAGGAAAACCGTGGTCGCCCTTGGAAAGAGAGAGCTTTCTATGTTGGTTCGAAATACGCCCGGGGTGATGCTCTCCCTAACGAACGAAAGTTTCATCCAGCACTTTCTAGACTTGGGATTATTTTCGGTTTAGCTTGGGAGAGCATCAGCCTGGCCTCGATCCGTCCCTCGTACCCCGCAGCTTCCGCCGAACCCCGTGCCCGGCGGCCGTGGCAGGGGAGGCCGGGGCTGACTGCCGGGAGCCCCGTCGGACAAGGATTCCCGGAGACCTTCAGCGGCGCTTCGGCCGTGCGAGGTTTTGAGGGAACCGCCTGTAACTCGGGCGTTTGCTCATTCACTCCTTACGGTATGGGAAGAGCTGTAATCCCCCCTCCCCACCCCGCAAATTAAAGTTGTCAACAGCCAAATTCTTGGGACCCAGTATTTGTCTTTCCTTTAGCCTGCAAATCTGCCCTCCCTGGGCGTCGGGGACACGAGGGGATGTTGCACCGCGCCACCCCTCCGCAAGCCGGCTGCATTCATGGTCCCTGGCCCGGTTCCGCGGGATCTGGCCAGGAAACATTGCCGTGCGGAGCTGCAGGATTTTCAGTCATGTATGGGATCGGAGATTTCTGAATGGGTCCCGCAACCCTCTGTCTTAGAGATAAGACTGCAGAAACAGCAGACTCCAGTGAAACAGAAAGGAGCGTGTTAGGTTCGTAAATCTGCTAAAATTACCTCCAAACCACAAAAAGAATGTTGAAAGAAAATGTAGGTCTTTGAAGGGTTACAGATTACCTTGGGTTTTTTTTTTTTTTTCTTTATTCAGATATACTCCCGGGGTTTATTCAAATTAGGACCCTCTTTGACTTTAAAAAAGCCGTTCCAGAAGAGCTCATTTTCTGCAGCCGAAGTTTCAGTGAAGTCACATTGTACCGCAATATTTGTCCTTTGCTTTCGGGCTGGGATTGAGCCCTTTCCTCTTTCAAGGGAGGTCAGTGTTCCGGAAAACAGACCCCCACTTCAACAAATTGCTTGGACTCCTGGGACTGAAACTGTTAAACAGAAGTACCCAGCTCAGTAGGGCCTAAGAGGGGAAAAGGAGGCGGGATCCACTAAATCTATTCTATTAGGCTGTTGTACATACATGCATATATGGAAATCCATACATAGCTATATATGTAATTTATCCTTATCAACATGGATATGGACACACACACCCCACAGAGTCTATATAGACACCTTAAAATATTGTTTATCAGAATCACCTGCCATGCTGTTCCATCACTGTATTCTCTTCCTGAAGTCCTGCTGCCACCATGGCAGGACTGACAGATATTTTCTGAGTGCTACATTTCAATAGTTACTGTGAGGTGATTTTTTTCCTTGTCCTGATTTTGGTTAAAAACTACCTGCCGGTTTCTGGATGTCCTCCTCAATTTGCTAGCATCTGATTCCCAAAGGACTTCAATAGTTTCAGCTCTATGTCAAGTTTGTGCTGGGATTTTTTCAGATTTTCTCTTTTTCTAGACATCTAGGCTGGTGGGATTATTTCTTTGTTTGCTCTTTGTTTGTTTGTTTTAATTCTTCTTGCTCTTCAGCTACACGCAGAGTATCTGGCTAGGCAAAGGAGGAATAATTTTAAATGCGTTCATAGGACTTGCCACTTTTTCACCATCTTTAATGTCACTTTTAAAACCACTAAAATCAGATTTTTTTTTTTCGGATGTGGCTACTCATATGTGAGTGCTTCCTTTTTAAAATCTTGGTACCTTTCTTTTAAAGGCTGTTGAATACAGCACTCAGAAAAATCAAGGAGGTATTAATAAATCTGTGCAAGGCTTGGCATTTCAGCTTGCCCCTTAACTTCGGGGGCTATTTTTATGAAGAAGCCAGCTACACCCTTTCACTGCTCAGGTTGCTTCATCTGTCAAACGCAGACAACAGCCATCTCATTTGTGGGAATGTTAGGAGACTAAATTAATTGAAAATGGTCTTTATTTTCTGATGAAAGAAGTTCTGCTGTAGCTGCAAAGACCGTCATTCCATTTTAGTTCATGTCAACTGGTATTTACAGTGTGCAGACATACACAGTCCAGAAAATATAAGAAGTGTAGCTTCAAACATTGCGAAAATTCGAACCCCAAAGGGTTAAAAGGTAGAGTCAACTGTTGATGAAGCAGATATGTATGGACTTTAATAGAAGAAATCAATAGCCCTACAAGAACAAATAACTATTATCTTTAATATTAAACTGGTGATGATGTCACATTAACAGCAATTTTACACTTTGGTAATTAAGTCAATTTAGCTGCCACTTTCTTAGCTATCAAAACCAATTTTAAAAGGCAGAATACAGATATACACATTAAGAAAACAGACTTAAGTATGCATAAACCCCATTATAACTATGGGGTTAATTTATAAAGATGATAATGTAAATAATAAGCTTTTCTAGCCGAGGTATACAAAACAGAAAGAACAGACACGAGTCAATGTATCAGGTATCTGGAAGAAACAACTCAGTATTTGAAAAGAAAGTGTTATTCAAAGCAGCCTTATTGGTCACTTCCTTTCTCCTCCTTCAAAGAAAAATAACACCTACAAATCTTTATCTTCGATTTTAAACTAAAGGGAAATGCAATGGTCAGTAAAAACTAGTCAAGGTCTGATCCTAATTGGTGAAATCTGGCAGTGTAAGCACAGACAGGGATAAACATAGTGCTTGGAGTAGATTCTTGGTAATGGATAATTTTGCTAGGGAAGACCACACAACAGCTTTTTGTCATTGGGCCTCTGGTACCCTACTGGCTAAAGAAAGAAAATTTTTTAAAGTTCAAGAAAGTGTAAGTCTTTGCAAAGTGGATGCTTTGTCTTTTTAATAAATATTTGAGAAACCTACAATAAGGGAGATGGGAAAAGCATTAAATTGGCTTTAGATTCCAGGTGACTTTCCTTACTCCTAATGGAATTGTAGAAACTTAAGGAAGAGACTGAAAATAGTATCACAAACCAAATCGTAACCATGAGCAACATTTCATACTTTGTATTATTCATGCATAGGGATTTCCAAACAGCTCTTTTTAAATACTTGCCTTTTCACCCTCCAATAAATTTAATGAGGGCTGCCTAGCACCTTTCCCTGTTTTTAAAGCAAGATCACTTACTCACTTATAGATTTGTGCCCATTTTCAGCCTGACAGTCATGTAATAGAGATGTGGGAACATAACAGGATCCATGTCATGGGTGTAATCAACACAGATCTGGTCAGTCTGACCTTATTTGTATTTTTTTAAACAGGTAATTTTGGCTTGCTTGCCTGCTTTCTATCTGAAAAGACTATTTAAATAGCCTGGATTCAACGGCACCATTTTAAACGCGGAAACTGAAATCAGCAGCTCAAATCCTGTAAAAAGATGTTCTTCTTTTTGTCCTAACACTTTAAAAACTACAATTTCATCATGTGAAGGCCCCGATAAACTTCATGCTGCTCAGGGCTTATGATGTCAGAGCCATGAAACATTTCCCGCTGATAACATAATAGCTGAGAAATATGAGTTTTGGAGAATCTGGAATTTTGTTTGCTCTACGTGCATGCAGTATGAGGCTTACAGTGGGAGAACAATTAACTTGAGGGGCTGGAAAAGTGAGTAGCAGTGGGCCACTGTGCAATTGCAGAAGCAATGAGGAATTTCACCTGGTATCATTCGTGACAGCAATCAAACAGCAAGTCCTAGCAGGGAACCATATATTAAATAACTGCCGTGACAGGCAAGTCTGCTATAAAAATAAGCAGAAAGCAGAACGACGACGACATATGTACCCTTTGGGAAGGTGCAAAGAAAGCTGTAGGGTTCTCCTCCTGGGAAGGGCTTAGGTTTCCTAGCTGCTCGCCCCCGTTTCCACCAGCAGCCCGTTGCTAATGGGGACGGGATGGGATGGAGCCAGCATCTTTCCTTCCAGCCGGCCTAGGCCTGGTCGGGGGAGGGCAGGGACCAAGTGAGGTGACCAGGACAGGGTGGGGGGAGCCCAGCGGAGGGGGAACAGCACCGCGAAACTGTCCCCGCCATCGGTGGGGGCGGGCGGGGGAAGCTCCAGCCCCGCACCAGCCTCCCTCGGTCCCCACGGCTGCGAGGGCCGGCAGTAGCCGCCGGGGCCGTCGGTGGTGGGAAGCGGTCCCCGCTAGGAGCGCTGCCCCAGGCTAGCTCCTCACCCACTGTCCCTCAGGCTGCTCCAGACTGGGGGTGGGGGGAAACGCCACCCCCCGCCTCCGTCCCCGGCTTTTTACCCACTTCCAAAACATCGCTGTCAAATCTTCCCACCTGCGGAAAGAACGGGCAGCCCTCGCCCCCCTCACCACCAGCGGGGCGGGACGGGACGGCAGAAACCGCCGCCGTCAGTCCCCGAGTGAGCCCTTGAGGGAACCAGCCGCCGGTACCCGGCGCTAGCGGGCAGGTCGTTGGGGCGGGCGCTGCAGCCCCATCCCCGTCCCCATTTTCGTTTCCATCCCCGTCCCCGTCCCCAGCACGGGGCGGTGGCGGGCGATCCGGCCGGATTAACGCCAGGCGCTTTGAAGTCCGTGTGTCGCATGTGATCCCATGTCGGGGTGCTTAGGGCTCCCCATTCAGTTGTTAATCCCCACTAAGCGTTTTTAAGTACCTGAGCTCGCAGACCCCTGCGCCTTCAAAACAAGTTTATGCACGCAGATGGCTCCAAAATTACCCATTTGGGTACTAGCAAGACCAAAGGCAAAGGCGCGCGGAGTCGTTAGAAAATAATCGAAGCAAATGGGCACTTTTTTTTTGCCACGTGAATTTCGGCTCGGAAACCCGTTGGCAGGAGCGGGAGTTTCAAAGGTGCCGCAGCTGCGGAGCGGGGCGCGGATCCCGGCTGCGCTGCCGCCCCCGCCCCGGGGGCTTAAATGGCCAGAAAGAAAAAAAAAAAAAGCAATCAAAAAAACTTCCATCAGAAAAACAGTAGCTGAAGAGGAAACGGCTGTGGACACCCTGGTGAGATGCCCCCTCGCTCCGGGCAGGAAGAGGTTTTTTTGCCATTGCTATCAGCCCTGCAGAGATATCAGCAGCAGAGATTTAGGACATATAGAGCAGAACAAAGTCACATTATGAAGAAATAATAATTAAAAAAAAAAAAAAAAGTCCAACGCCTCCAGCCTCCTCCTCTCTCCCCCCTGCAAAAGAAAACAAACTACCCCCCAAAACAGAACCGATAGCTGCTTTGCCACCATAATTTGCTTCTCGGTGACACAAGGACAATGTGAAAGGAACCCCGCGCCACTTCTCTCCAATTAACTTATGTGAGGGAAGTATGAGCACCTTTTTTTTCTTTCTAGCGCAGATGATTGTGTTGATTCCTAGCACATTAGTGAGGAAAAATTTTAGCTTGAAGAGTTTGGGTTACACAGATGAGAACAGACAAATGAGCAACATCACAGAAGAACTTTAAACCATCTCATAAATGCATATTCTTTCTGTTTTTTGACTGTATTATTTCCTTTCTCCACTATTCATGTTTCAGGCAGTTACTGGTTCTCCTGTTGCCCACAGCTATGGATTGAAGGGCAGAAAAGGAATGGATGTAATGAATTTTAAAAGGATGTGGAAAAAGAAATCTTCTGATCTTTTGTTTTAAGTGTTGATCCAAATTAAAATACAACCCATTAAAAAGCAGCAACTGGCTTGCTGTGAGTAGTCAGACCCTGATGTCCACAGGGTGGTGAGGCCTTGGTAAACATAATGTTATCATGGCAACATTTCTGCCTAGTTTACACCTTATTCAGCCCTACTAAAGCTAAAATCCCACCTTCCAATTACCTTTATATATAACCTAAGGCGTAAGGTTTGACAGCTATGGAACGACTGGGCAGGTAAAATACTGAGCCCCAGCACAATGATAGACAACAGGGGCCTGTCCCCCTCCATGCCATGGGGTGGTGACTCACATCTTCCTAAACCCGTGCTCCTGGTGCCAGCCTGGTTCCAGGGGACACCCCAGGATCTGCAGGATGGCTGTCCTGGGCTCCTGGGATGAATCCTGGGCTCCTGGGATGAATCTGCAGCTCCAGCTCACTGTCCAGCCTTTCTCCCAAACTACACATGAGAGTGAGTCAGAGCTAAGTGGTCAGCCCAGATTGTCACAACAATGCAAAGGACACGCTTTTCCTTTGGTCATGGCAGCTATGAGAGCAGGAGCCTTCCACACATGGGGCAGATGGCAACCATCACCTGAGCAGGGCACAGGCCATCCTTCCTTCAGCTACCTGGCCTTGGGAGAAGGAACGGGACATTGCAGGGTCACAGTCTGTGCTGTTGTAATGAGAGTGGGCAGGGCAATGAGAAGTGATTTGTGAGTGGCAGAGCTGTGCCTAGAGTAACTTACTTTGCTGAACAGGGTAAGCTGTGTTGTATTTGCATTTGGGCATTTGGCTGGCGTGGGATACTGGCAAGCTCATGCCAGGCTAGTGCTCTTACTGGCTCAAGGACAGCCTAGAGGCCTTGACCATTTATTTCTTCACTTTTCTGCATGTGGTGTAGTAGGTGGGAGGTCCTAAGGGATGAATCTTTAATGCGTTGCCTGTTTCTGAATGCTAACAAGTCTGGGGAATATTTGATGAAAGGTAGATGTTAAGAGCTCCTGAGTAGAGTAAGTGCTGCTAAAAATCTACCTTTAGAGTGAAATTATAAAAAAGCCTAAAGCAAACATAGAAAACCATCCCACCAGGCAGCAATTACATAGGTTTCAGGGAAGAAAAAAAAAAGCTAGCCTGCATTTCCATCTGGTAGCAGAACAGCTCTGGAAATAATCGTCCATTTTGTTTCACCTGTCTCCTTCTGGGGTTTTGGGTCTTGCCTGTCACATTTCATAGCACCATCTACCAGACCTCATTCAAGTAGTTAGGGGTGGGTGGTGCCCCAGAGGGCAGGACCCCGGTGGGCAGCAGCACCAGGACAGGTTTGGGGGACACTAGTGGGCACCACCATCAGCTGCCCTCCCGGTTCGCTGAGCGCTTGGCCGGTCCCTGGGGCTCCCCGATTCCACGCTCGGAGAAAGTGGCCAATTATTTTTCTGTCTGAAAGAGTCTGTGATGTGGCAGAGAATGACAGCTCCAGGGGAGAAAACACCTCTTCATTAAAAAGTGCTGCTAAGCACACTGAATGTCCAGATCCCAGCACCCAGTTGCACAAAGGTTAGGATGAGAGCCAAGAAATTATGCACTTTCACAGATTTTTATGTACACACATAAATATGTATGTGTACAATGTAAACACACACACACACAAATACAGGCTCTTTTTCAACACAGGGTGGACAAAATCCTTTAAGTTCCTATTCAGGTAAAATTCCCACTGAAGTCCAGTTTTGATGTGATAGGAATTACCTACGAGAAAAACAGTGAATTCTGTTACCAAATGCAAAAAGAGACTCAGCTTCACAGAAATAGAAATGATTAGGAGTGTGTTAAGGGAAATATTAAAAAAAGATAAATAAAATAAAATAAAGTAAAATAAAATAAAATAAAATAAAATAAAATAAAATAAAATAAAATAAAATAAAATAAAATAAAATAAAATAAAATAAAATAAAATAAAATAAAATAAAGGAATACTTTGTGTGTTGCTCACTTCTGAAAAGCTGCAGAGAAGAGACGGCCAGGCTGCTACTTTCTGTAAGATCCATTTGATTTCATTGTCTCTCAAGTAATTTTAACGATAGTATGAATTCATTTTAATGAGTTAGAGAGTATTCCTAAAAAAGACACGAAGTACATACAAACTATGAGATAAAACAGAATTGGGCACGAACTGTCGAGGAGAACCACTCCACTGCTGATACCAGAGAAAGCTTAAAATGGAGATGTTATTTTTAACAGCCCTCCTTTTATTTTCCTTCAGAAATTCTGAAAGGCTGAGAGAAAAGAAGGCACTAAGGAAAAGATGGAAGAAAAAGTGGTGACATATAGGGCTACAGCAAGTCAGCAAGGTGGAAGTCATTGTTCCCACAATGGCCTGGTGGAAGAGTTTAGGCTCCAAGATGAAGAGCAGCAGTCTTCAGCCTTCACCTGACTCCTCAGAGCCCAGCAGCTTCCCCTCACCCAATTTCCCAGCTGCCTCCATCTATGCACTGAGTTGTATGGGCTCAGGAGGTTGCTGCCCGTCACCCTACAGAGACACAGTTACAAGCCTGACTGTTCCTTCACCTTGCCCAGGTGGGATGCTTGGAGCATCAAACCACCAAGGTTGCTTTGCAGATGAGCCCCACTGCCTCTTGCTCCTGTTTTTTGGTGAAGCAGGAAAAGCTTCAGATGGAACCAGGGACAGGGCAGCAAGTGTCCCTCTGGTTACAGCTATCTCATTATCTACAGGGGGACATGCTGAGATGAACCACCACCAGTTCCCTCAGAAATGGGAGAAGATTCCAGTTGAACTGTGATCCCGGGGTGCAGCGATGAATAAGGAGAGCGATAGGCTCACATACTTGATGCTCAAGGCTGGCCAATGAGAAATGTGGAAATCCTGTGTTGACCAAGTGGATAAACCCCTGTGACAATGCCTTTATTCAGTGACTTGACAGAATCATTAAACACAACCTTTTTCTAACCTTTCCTACAGTTTTAGTTTGAAATTTCCACCTCCTCATGTCCTCTCACGTGACCATATAATAATGCCTTTCTTAGCATCCTACAGAAGAAATCTGCAACAAGGCAGGAATGTTCCAAATACAGAAAATAATTTATTATTTTCCTAAACAACTTACAGATTACAGCCATTTGTTTTCAGTAAAGATGTAAAGACATAATCACCTGTTTTCAGTAGATCTTTAAATCCTGCAATGGCACATCGTGGTTTTTTTTTTTGCATATGTTTTGACGCAGAACTGCTGGGTTTTGGTTCTAGTACATTTGTATTTGATTGTTTTCTACTTTAAATGCACTGTAACGTAACCATAACAATATACCACTTTTCCTTGCTTAGCATATTCATTACCTTGTCTTCCTCTCAACTTCTTGATTTGCATGCAAGAAATCTGTGTCAGAGAGAATGCAATCTGCAAGCCAATAAAATCCCACCCCATGGGAGGAAGGAGTTGAAGTGGCACATGTAGCTCAGATGAAGAATACAAAGTACATGTAAGAGCGCAGTCCTGCATCACATGAAAGGCCCATGCTGTAGTGTGCCTGGGAGAGAACGGCTATTGCAAGAAGCAATGCAATGACTCCAGCTGCAGTTCCACTAGGCATTGGCTTTATTGGCAAACCCCGACCATGAAGCCTCCAGTTCCCTGACAGTTGCCTGCCCACTCATATGGCTCAGGTCTTTGCTCCTCAGGTCAGTCTGTATAAATATTGACTGTGCTGTAAATCACACTTTGAGAGTAGTTCTGCTTAATAATTACCCCCTCCCAAAAAAGCATGTTTTTATCTCGCGTACTTCAGTGTCCAGGTTCAGCATGCAGTCTTACCAACAGCTGCATCAGCACAATGGAGGTGACTAGCAGCATTACAGGAACAAAAACAAAGAGCTGCAGGGTAGAAACTTCCTCCGCTGGTTTCACAGGAACTCTGTTGAACTCTCCCCAGCAGATGAGCCGGCGCAGGTTCGCCAGGTTGCTGCCTGCACCACGGCCACCAAGGAGGGCTGGGCTCTGCACTCAGCAGAGGAAGACCCACACATTGCTGGAGCACCCAGCAGCGCTCATCTGACCCAGTTCAGGATCCGGCATGCGGTCACGTTTCTGTCAAATTGGTCCATGCATACGATGGAGGTTTAGCCAGCTGCTGGCGAGTAGGCAGCACCCAGTTCAGCGTAAAGGCTGCTGGTGCAGAGTCAACCCGTTGTGTTTTGAAGAAATCTGAGCCCAAGCGTGGGTGTACCCATCAGCAATCTGAGGCCCGCGGCCACAGCGCTTCTGGTTTAGTACTAAGAACCGTAAAACCAGATTGGTTGAATCTGATCTGCTTGCAGCTCCTGACCCACAATGGCATTTTAAAGCATATGGAGATATATAATTATTTTCCTGAAAGTGCTGCACCCCAAGCTCTGGCAGTTTGGCAGCTGGTCTGGTCACAGCGCAGCTGGCAGGGGCTGGGGCAGGAACATGGTCAGCCCTCCTGTCTCTGAGCAGAGTAGCAATTAGAGAGTTAAAGCAGCCAGCTCTGGTTTGTCTCTCCAGATTTGATCTTAAACACCCAGGACAGAGGCAGTTACACCTCTCTGAACCAACTCCGCTGCCTGCCTTCCTCCATACTCACATAAAACCCAGAGTTAAAAATTTGCTGTTTCAGAATCGTAACAAGCAGTGGCAGATCAAGCCTAGTTGCACTTTCTGTCTCTCTCACCAAAGTGTAACCTGCTGGTATCTGATATGGCTAAGAGCTGAAGTGATGATTTACTATGGCTCAGTTAACATAGAGCAGCTCAGGCTGCAGGTTCACAGCATTTTGTTTTGGGGCATGCCCTTTTCATCACTCCTGTTCCCAGCTGCGGCCAGTGACCCTTCAGCTGGGCTGGCCCAACAACTGGTGGGGTCTCCTCAGTCAAAAGCCTAAATCAGCTCTCAAAATCCATGTTTGTAGACCAGATACCTACATGGTTGTGCTAGGGGTCATATGCTGTGCTACAGGGGCCAGAATCCACAGGAGACAAGCGTGGCAAGTCCATAAACCCACACAACTGCTAAAGCACACCTAACTGAAACCACAGCCTTGCAAACTCCAGTAGCTAGACTGTGTGCCCATTTTCTGAGCAAAGGCTCTGACAGAGTTGTCTTTAAATTTGCTCCCCATTACCTATCCTCTTCGTCCAGATAAATACGAATCTGCCAGAGGCGTCTCATTTCTCTGCAAAGATATAGGGTCTGTACAGTGCTACTGAGCTGGAGTTTGCCTCAGTCTATTCATTGAACTAGTGACAGGTCTACATGAAAGACTTAATGCAAAGCCTATCTTACTAAACATCAATAGTTTTCAACTAATACAATGAAGGCATCCCCAACACTTGACTATGAAAAGCACACTGATCCACATAATACCTCCTGTAAAACTGCAGGAATTCCAGTGCCATCTACTTTTATTTAGATGAGGTTGCATTTTCCATAGAAAATGTTTAAAGGTCAGTGAATTGGAAAATGTACCAACCTGTGCTACAGCGAATCCCTTACAGGCCAAGGTGAACGACCTTCTAAGGAAAGAGGGGCATGGCAATGTCTATTAAATCCTGATTGAATACTTGACTTGCCATAGCTTGTTGCTTTTGGAAATTCTGACTTTATAGAGCTTGCAAACAGCTGTTAAAAATGAGAGGTGGAAACAATGTTTGTAACAAGAAGCATTAAAGGAAGTCCTTAGCATAATATAATTACAAAAAAAAAAAGTTTAAAAGATTATGTAAAAGTATTAGGTTTAGCGAAACTTCTGTTAAGGCAGGCTGCTTTAAAGCATACACACAGGGGCATTTGATCTGAAAAAAAGTTTCACAATTACGTCAGCTTTGTAGGCTGAACTGTTACTACCATTCACAGGAAAATAAACCAGTGACTAAACAAAAACCAATATGACAATGTTTCCCCCCATCATACTTCTCAGTAGCAGTGAGAACAACTCTCCCCAGCTGTGACTCACATGAAGCTGGCAGAGATTCACCAGGGGCTGGAACGTCTCCCGTAATTTTAGCCCCTGCGTTTCCCTGCGGAGCGCCTTCCCAATACCTCTGCCCATTGCTGGCTTGGCTGCCCCAGGGATTGCCTCCCCACAGTGACCCAGCTACACCTGTCCCATATCTTATTTTTCAGCATGGGTAAGTCTGTGGAGTAGCCATCCTTATTGTTGACTTAAGTGCTCCTGTACCAGCTCTGGTCCTTCCCAGCACCCAGGCTCAAACCTGCTTCCCACCTTCCCAGGAGTGCTCTGGATTCACGTCCCCATGTCCCATGAGCTGGCCCGTATGTGTCCCGAGTGCACAGGGACAGCCAGGTTGGTCACACGCTGAGATGGGCCCTAATGTCACCTCATGATGGCCGTCAGCCATGAATTGCCCCCTCAGCCTCTTGGCACTCTACATCCAGGGAGCTACGGGGTGCTGATTTATCCAACAGTAGTCCATGTCTAGCTGGGTTTTTTGCACTGGAGTACTCTGGGGTATTCAACCAGCTTTTTATGGTCTCAACACTTTAAACTACTGGATGAAAAAGCAGAGGGCCTGGGCTTGGAGCAACTCACCTTTGACATCTTCAGAAAGCACAGCTTGGTCAAAGGCCATGAGGCATGCTAAATAACCTGAGCACCTACATGTCTGCCCTTTCTTGCTATTATTCTGGCCATATCAGGGAGGGTTCTGCCACCAGTGCTGACACTCTGGAGTTGAATATGCATAATATTAAAAAATTATTATGTTGCATCCTAGTGGACAAATGGAGAAATAATCTTAGGTTGATCTTGGCTACCTTACCTAGCTTGGCTACCAAAATGATTTGTCCTTCTTGTCACCAGAGTAGGGACAGATCTTACTAAACACTCCACTTATGGCTCAACACCTTTTTCAGAAGTGATGGCATTTGGAATATAGCACTTTTTAAAAAAACTTGATAACGTAATTTACTTACAAGAAAAAAAGTATAGGTTTTATTTTCCTACATTCTCCTTAACCCCTACAGGCTGTGATATCATATGTGTAAATTCAAATTAACACTTCTCCCATCTGGATTTCTGTATATTTAAATTGAAGGCTTGGAATAACCTCCTTCTTTTTAGAATAAATGCTTTTGAGAAACTACCATGTTTGAAGAACAATGGGTTGGGTGGCTGACCATGCTAATGCCTGACTAGGAAAACAACAGCCAGCTTTGTCAACTATTTTTCATGTACAGGCTTCATAGCCTGAGGAGAAATTGGTATCTTTGTAAGCAAGGCATGTTAGCTGATAATTTTTTTTTTGTAACTTTATAAGTGCTTATTTTTACCATAGGTATGACCTCCTAACTCTACCTTTGCACTTTCTTCGGCCAGTCCCCTGTGCATCCAGACACTGCTGCTTGCCAGCTGCTCTACCTCCTGCCTCTGAGGCACCCCGTCCCATGGGAAAGCACAGTGGTTGTTCTGGTCGCTATTTACCCAGATCTCCTCCATCCAGCAGGCATTGGGTACAAAGGCAAGGGTGGGTACAAAGGAATGGCTGCCTCAGGGCTGAGGGGAAAAACAACACCCCCAAGAAGAAACCTCCCAGGACACCCACTGCATCCATAACCGGAGGGGTGAACAGCATCACCCAGGGCCCGGGCTGCACTGAGCAGATGGGGCTGAGCATGTTTCAGAGCATGTTACCTGCCTTCACATGCTCCAGGCAGTTGCAGAAAGGCTACTGCTGTGAAGGCCTCAAAACCAAAAATGTCATCAGGCAGCAACAGCCCATTTCTCTCTGCTCCACTTTTGTTTGCCGCTTCTCTGTTTGTCCTACCCCTGCAGCAGACCAGGAGTCAGAGAGGAAACTCTGCTCAGCCATTCCCAAGCAGATACTCAGCCAGAAACCCAACAACAGAAACAGCTGCTCTTCAGCCTCCTCACCCTCATGGGTGCCTCAGAGAGACTTTTCTGTGCAGGAGAATGGGGAGAAAGAGTTCTCTGGGTGCCTTGTCCCTCTCCCCGGTGTTTGCCGGGAACTGGCACAAGGGGAAGGAAGCAGCAGTCACTCAGCAAATCTGCCTCGGTTCACTTTGTCCAGCTCAGAGAAAGAAAAGCCTCGGAAGTCAACTGGCACAGCATGAAAACAAATCTCCCTCCACCCCAGCAGCCCTCCAGACTCCAATGCCTCTTCCCAAACCCAACGAGCCTCACAGCATTAGGCTGAGATTGCTTCAGCTGCCGGTGGCCCTGTGGTGGAACCCCAGCCTGCCCACCTGAGGCTGAGGGGAGAGCTGGGCCATCCTGAATCATGGACGTGGGCAGCTGGAGGAAACACTGCTGCTTGTGCCGGGTGGTCAGCATGGAGCATGCTGTGGTTTCAGCAGGAGGGTAGGGGGAATGTGATGGGCTATGTTTGCTGATATGATCACAGCTTTTTAAAACAAGCTTATGCTGCAAAATCCAAGACATCTCAGACGATGCTTTTCAGCATGCTGCTGACTGGTGTGGAGGCTCCCAACAAGTACAATTCAGAGCAGCTCCACAGGAAGCCACACATGGACGAGAAAGCAGCCAGAAATCTGAGGCATGATGCTGCACCTCTCAGTCTCAGAGATGAAGCTGTGGGTGATGCAGCAGGCAGCAGGACAAGCCTGCAGGCTTTCAAGGACTCTCCTTCATTCCCATCTGCAGCAGCCCTGCATACTTCACTTCCACGCTGCAGTGTCGTTCCTTGCTCTCAGCTAAAGCTTTTCCCTCACCAGAACCAGTGCCAGGTCACAGAATCACACAGAATCACAGAATGTGTCAGGGATTGGAAGGGACCTCGAAAGATCATCTAGTCCAATCCCCCTGCCGGAGCAGGAACACCTAGATGAGGTTACACAGGAAGGCGTCCAGGCAGGTCTTGAATGCCTCCAGAGTAGGAGACTCCACAACCTCCCTGGGCAGCCTGTTCCAGTGCTCTGGCACCCTCACTGAGAAGAAGTTTCTTCTCAAATTTAAGTGGAACCTTTTGTGTTCCAGTTTGTACCCATTACCCCTTGTCCTATCATTGGTTGTCACCAAGAAGAGCCTGGTTCCATCCTCGTGACACTCACCCTTTATATATCTGTGCCATCACATCAGTGGGAATCCGATGTCACCTCTGCAATGCAGAATAAATCAAATGCTGCAACTATGGATGGGTGATGCTCCTCTTGCTCCAAATGCATCTGGAAAGGCTCCTTCAGCTGTCCTGCACTGTCATGCACCAATGTCATGCAGCCTGCATGTCCCTGTACACCCAGTGACAGCCATGCCTGCAGGAGGACAGCACAATATCATCATGAGCAGAGCAAAAGAGCAAACCCTTCAGCAGCTCCTGCCCCACACTGGCTGTCAGCTGCAGCCGCACACTGGTATGCAGACCCCAAGGTCTCAGCTACTTCCATGCAATTAGGAGACAGTAATATGGATGCCATGAACCAAGGGAGAGAAGGTATCTTTTTCATATTGGTATTACTATCTGTAGAACAAATATGTTCCAGTGTGTTTCTATACATTATGTAAGTAGCCTTTTTTCTCCAAAACTTAAGTCCCCAAAGAAGCTGAAGCTGAACAGTTTCCATCTCAAGTGGTGATCCCTGTTCCTTCCAGCCCTCATTCTCCCTTTTCCTGGTCATGGCCCTCCTTCCTACCTCAAACTGTTGGTTGGTCTCAGTGTTCACGTGGCCCTTCACTTTAGTTCACTCAGCTGACAGAGAATCATCCACATGATTTTCCTGTGACCATTCATGTGAAAATTGTGATTTTCTCTATATTAATAGTTCATTGAGTTCAATCACAGTAGGGTCTGAGGAGCAGCCGGGCATCTGGAGGAGAGAAGGGATGAGTGGAAAGGAACAGGACATCTTCCTGTTGATGACAGAGACCAGCTCAGTTGCATTACTTCAATCTTCAGTTCCTCTAGTAACAGATACTTTAGAGAAGCAGCTTTCTTGCTCTTTTTTTTCTTTTTCTTTTTTTTTTTTCTTTAAACCGTAGAAGATCAGGTTACCTGATACTTTGTCACTCTTTCTTCAGATTGGATGCTTTCATTCAGAAAACACCCTTGCTCAACCAGAAAGAGAGGGCTTGATGCAGGAGTGACTAAAGAAGTTGGGGCTTGTGTTGCAGACAAACCAGGTTAGAGGCATTATATGGTCATTACCAGTTTAGCCAACCAAGGGTACCAAGCATGGGCATAAGTCTTCTGTATGTATCAAATACTTTGCCAAAGCCAGACCTTGCTGTCCTGCTCACACCCTGCTGCACACTCTTACTGCCAGCAGAAGGTTTGCTGTTTTTCTTGGATTCAGATAAGTCTTTCTCTAATTAATCAAAAATATCATATATTTCTCGAAGGATGTGCTATTATCAGCACTCTGGTTCCATCAGCAGCATATCCAGCAGGCTCCTGTCTCAGATTCAGTCTTCCATTTTTGTCAAGGGGAGATGAGTCACCAAATGTTGAGCTCTGAAATTACTGCTTATCATGTGTGATTACTGTGCTTTGTACTTGGACAAGTCTGAATCCCTGGGGATAGAAACACTCAGAGGAGCCTTTAAAAAAACAAAACAATCAAGCCCATCAACAATTTATCTATATGTTTGTTAATACAATGGAACTTGAGCCAAAATAGGGTATAGTGAAAAGACCATATGTCTTCAAAAGAACTTCCTTTGGACCACACACATAAACGGCAGTTTAGCAGATTATTTGATTAAAGAAGTTGACATTCTGCACTTAATTTATTCCTTGCCTATTGCATGTTTCATCATATACAAATGCTTTTTTTTTTTTTTTTTGTGGACAAAGGGAAAGTTTTTTTTCTGTGTTCTATGTTCTGTGTTCTATCTCCTTAAACAAGTTGAAGAATCACTTTGACTTTGCTGGGGCTTTGAATCAGGTTGTGCAAATCTGCCAATTTTATTGGGTGAATTGCAATAACTGAAAATTGCAATAATTGAAAATTATTGTTGCAGTAATTGAAAACACCTAATAAAGTTGCTTCTTTTTTTCTTGCTACCATCGAGTGCTGTTCAGATGGTATGTTATGGCATATACAATTCTTCTGGCCTGACCTGATGACACTGTGGCTGTAGGTACAGCATTGTCTGACTCTGGTTCTTTCTCTGGGGAAAGAGACTGAAGTGCATTCAGGAGCAGGGAACCCACGGCAGAGCTAGTGGAAAAACAAGCAGAGATGTGGGAAGGATCAAGCTCATAGCATAAGCAAATACTCTACAAATCATCAAGAGACTAACTGGATGGTCACAAAGAGATTTTTGTCGAGGGTTTTATACAGCTAAAATCAATTCATTCACTTCATCTGTTTTGAACATACTGGGGAGGCAGCTAAAGATGTCACAAATGGTTTGAGTTGCCTGGAAACCTTCAAGGTGTCAATTGACCATATTTTTAGGCGCAGGAATGTTACATGGACACACCACAATTTCACCAGTGATTTCTTTAAAAAACAAATGGAGTCAGAAATCTACAAGGGAATAAAAATATCAGGAGAGTGAAGCTGAGTTGAAGCAGGGTAACTCAAAATCAATATTTTGCTTTTAAACTCTTAAGGGGAGGCCCAGGAGGGCTGCACTCATTTTGTCCTCCTTCCTTATTGTCCTCGGAGGATTGGCTGAGAAGTGACAAGGCTGCTCCGTACTTACTGCAGGACATTCCTCACTAACAAGCCACTTGTTAGAGTATTTTGCTGCCACTTCCCTGCCCTGTGCCTGGCTCTCACTGAACAGCATCAGACAGTGGTCAGGCCCCACTTGAAACTAGAAGCAGAAAAAGGGCTCCTCTCCTTTTTCCATATGCACACACTGAATGCCCCTCTGCCTGCAAGCTCAGCTCTGCACAGGAAAATAGGTCATCAGATCTCCAGTACCCTGGGACACAACGCCCAGGGTTCTCACTTAGGGAGCAAATTCAACCTGAGGTCACACCAGAGAGCAGGCCAGCAGTGCGGGGAAGAAGTGTCCACGTAACTATATTCTGCCCCTTTTATTCATGCTTATTTGTCTGTTGTTTTGCCTGATACAACTGGGGGGAAAAAAAGGCAAAAATTTGTAGGCATTTTTCTCCGAAGAGATGCACAAAAGGCCAAGAAGCTTCCAGGGTGCCATTTTCTGTGGTTCTTACAGCATAAAAAAATATGGCCAGGAAAGTGTAAAAGTGCAGAGATCTAAAGCTCTTAGATCCTTGACTGCTCAAGTGCCTCCTTGGGGCCATGTGCACCTGGACTGCAAAGTACAGCCACTCTGATGGTGGGTTTCTCCAGGATGAAGGGTGTGGGCACACATCTTGCAAGAGACTTCGGTCAAGCCAAAGATGCTGAATTGAAAAATTCACACTCTGTACCCTCATTTCGTCATGTTTGCTTGACTCAAGCAGCCAAGACACAGGATGGAGGTATGAACTCCCCATCCCTGCACCAAGGTGGATGAAACAGGAGGAGATCATTTTTTCTCCTCCTTAAACAAGGAATACCATTAGCTGGCCAACTGAAATTATGGATGGGCCATTAAAGACTCCAGCTTACCAATATCAGCCTGTGCACCCCCCACATCTCTGTAATGAGCCTCTGGTCCTGCAAGCCCTGACCTTGGCATCATGAGGAGGCTGTGTCATACCAGAGCCTCTTTCCAGACCCACAAGGTAACACATAAAGCGTGAGTGGTGCCACCAAGGAGAACGAGAGGACAGAAAGAGAACAAAGCACATAAATCTGCAAAGCAATCCAGGACCAAAATTCAAACACTGTTTTACCCAAATCCTAAGGTGATGGGAGCTAAGTGTCTCAGGACTTTTGAAGCTCTGGACCCAAGTGCCTACAAAAAAAAAGAGGGGTGAGCCCTCAGCCATCCCTTTGGGCTCTTGGCGTGCCAATAAAACAGAACCAACACAAGCTTAGAGTGGAAGAGTCACAGTCCTTGTCCCTGCTCTGCTTGGTCCATAGCTATTCAGGTCATCAGGAGCTTTGCCCTGGGTTCAAGATCAACTTTTGAAGAAACATCTCCAGAAACATCTGTTGCAGGAAGTCCAAGCATTTGTGGAATCTGGGCCTTGAGATCAACACCAGAGCAGGGTGGAGAGGCTGCATTAGCATCTTGGGGAAGCCAAGGTACCCATCTCCTTTCCCTGTTAGAGATACAGTCACAGGATTTATTTCCAACAGACCTTCAGACAGCGTGTGAGCTCCTCGGCACAGCTGAAGCAGAGCTATGCAGTCTTAGTCCACCCAAACCTGCCCCAGCTGTGTGTAGCTCAGTTGCCCTGCTGACAAGCAAGGATGAGTTGCCTGACAGGAGGCCTTCAGCCAGCTGCAGCACAATGCCAACAGTCATTTCTCACTCACCACGTCCTGGGGATGGAGGGCTGCCCTGAGAGCTGGCTCCTGTTTGCAACAAATTCAAATCAGAGTGAGGATTTGCACTTTTTTTTTGACATGAGTCTTCCTCTAGCAGTGCTGCCCCCAGAGATTTTCAAAAGACTGTGGCAGACAGTTCCCTCCAACCACTGTTGCCAGTATCAGCATCAGTAGGAAGACTCATTGCTGCCTGGCAGAAAACTTGCATCAAAACTCTGCTCTGAGCAGCACAAAGCTTTCCGTTTTGCCCTGCTCTTTGTTCTTTTCCCCGCACATTTCCACATGTTTCGTAAATGTTGTTTCTTCCACTGGTTGCACAGATTAGTTAAATTGCAAATCACCCCAAAGTCTATAAAGTGCTATGCAGCAAATCTGTGCAACCAGGGGAAGAAGCAACATGGTTTATTACAGCTTCATGCCTCTGCCTGTGACACTAAAATGAACCATGCGCTGGACTTCAGGTATCCCAGAGGGGACAGATGTGTGTCGGTGCCACTTCATTAAGTCGTTTGTTTAAAGCCCCCAAACAATCCACTTTCATGCAGATGAAAACCCCAGCCTCCCTCTTTTCACTTAGATGTGGATTCTCTCCCAGCAGATACCTGTTGATCTACTCATTTAAAAAACTTCAAACCCCTAAAATTCTGGTCTTTGACCCTACCCTAAAACTAATTTGAACTATTCTCAGCTGATCTGGAGTTGAAGGAGGTGGCTTTTAACTGGAAATACCTTATCTTCAGACTAGTAATCGTTGTTAATTAAACCACTAGAGAGACATTAGCCTCTGCTTACTTAAGTTTTAACCTGTGGATTAACAAGCAATCCATGACGTCCTTTTAAATGAGGATATTTTCGGAGAACTGGACAATCCCAGCACCAATATCCTTTTCCTGTGAGATCTGAAAAACAAACCTTGCAGCATGGCCTGAGAGTAAACTCTCTTGCACAAAGCACGCATTTCTAACCCTTGCTTTCTCTCTTCCAAATAAAAGTACCATTCCTCCGATTCCAAAAATTATTTTAGCAGTAAGAGTTAAAAAAAGAGGTGCAATAATTTATTAATATAGAAGTTACTGTGTGGAAATAGAAGAGGGTGTGTGTTTGTACATAGGGCCTCCCCTCACCAGCATTCCTGAAATTCATGAGTAACAATGCAGAGGTGCCGGAGTTGTAACAGCAAGAGCTTGATAAAAATGGAAAAGAAGCAAGGAAAAAAAAAACATTTATGGTAAATATTTTACATTGTCTAAAAAAGTTAGCTGCTTCATTGTTCGCTCGTAGAAAGACGATAACTGTGATAATTGCAAAACCAGTGATAATGCACTGCAACAGAGTGCTGGAGGGATGGGAAATGGCCTGGAACCGCCCAGGTAAAATGCACCCAGGCGGGGCTGGCAAGCACAGTCATGCAACACAGGGAGCCCTTGAAGCAATGCGGCATGTACAACACCACCAAAGAGAGGACGGATGGACCTTTGGACTGATTCAGCAATGTGTATGCACACGTATCTATATTAAAAAGAAAAACTACTTGTTGTTTGAATCCCCCAAATCAGGTGTCTGTGTTAGCCTTTAACCCGGGTCAGAGCCAAACACCACCAGTGGGCTGTTATGGTTACACTTACTGGTATTCAGTGCCCACAGGTTGGATTTCCTGTGTATCATCTTGTGTAGTGTCATTAGCACTGGGGAAAACTGGATGCCAGCTACAAAATGCCAGCACTTGGCACTTGTTATTTGCTGTCAAGAATGTCCATTGCATGGTGCTAGTCAATAGTGAATTGACTCCAAAGACAGTTTCCTCACCAACTGCAAACTGGAGAAAGCCCCATATGACTTATCAAACGCTGCCTGTGAAATATAATATAGAAAATAATATTTCTCTTTCTGTAAATTCATTAATGTGGCCATAGCCAATATGTCTCTGTTCCTTGGAGGTTTATTCTTTCCACAGATTCCCCTTAAAATTAAAAACAAACAAACCAAAACAAAACACCCCCCACCAACTTCTCTGTATTTAAAATTACCTTTCCCCTGTCAAATGGTTCGTTTCCAAATGTTGTCAAACATGGAAAAAAACATTCTGTCTGCACAGAGAATTTCCTCCTCCTCAACCACCCTTCTTTGTAATGAATAAACATATGTGTATTTCAGGGCAGGTAAAGCTGAAAATTTGCTATTTTACAGAAGCTAGTAAACTTGTAGATTTTCCCATCAAGTTTGAATGTCTCTGCTTTTTCCTCAAACACTATTGTTGGGTTTTTTTTCCCCTCTCTTACACACACATATTATTCTTGTGACTAAATCAAGTCAGCAGAGGTACAGTACATTTCCTACATCACAATTAAAAAAAGTGGTTATGAAATTTCACATATAGCAAGGAAATGGAATATGATCTCCAGCCATGATGTATTCTTTAAGAATAGTCTTTCATTCGAGTTACTGTGTTGAAAGGCAAAGATGAAGAGCAGATACAAAGAGATCAAAGAAATTTTTTCCTCTGCCATTAAACCCCCTCTGTGTTTCTAGTAATGCTGCTACAGACTTTGGTAGTTTTGTTTTAGGAAATCTAGTATGGAACATTCAAAGATCTTTTTTTTTCACCATTTACCATCTTGGCTACGATGGGCATGCGTGCTTAGGGGACAGTGGGGGAGAGAAAAATGGGGTGGGGGTGCTTTCAAGTGCACAGACTGGCAGCTACAGTTGAGACCTTGACCTGTCACATCAGCTCCAGTCAGACCAGACGTGAAGATGAGGTTGGGCAGCATCCTGGCAGTGGGGACCTGCACCTGGACCTACTGCTCACTCCACCAAGGAGCCACCATGGCAGTGGAGTGAGAGCTGGGGCACAATCTCAGCCCCCTGAATCTATCAAGTTCACACAGAAGAGAGAGGTGTATTGGCATTTA
Organism: Streptopelia decaocto; assembly: GCF_964273445.1. Lineage (NCBI taxonomy): Eukaryota > Metazoa > Chordata > Aves > Columbiformes > Columbidae > Streptopelia > Streptopelia decaocto. Next base: position 121,812,575 of record NC_138655.1, on the reverse strand, counting down.
AATGGAATATGAAGCACATTTATTGGTTTTACACATCTGGCTCAGGGAAGGCGGTAGCTGGGTTGACTCCAGACAGAAAATAAGAATTCTGGTGCTTTGCAGTCCCAAAGCCTCCTTCGGCAAGTGGAGTTTGTAAACCTCCTGGCAGCTCCGATTATGATATCCTCACTTGTAACAAGCAATACCTTACTCCAGGGGAAATCTCTTTGATTTTTAATTTAGCCTAAAGTTGTCACATAGATGTAAGACACCAAGACTCAAAAGTTCCTGCAGTGTTAGAGAGTACTGGCATTTGCATTTGAATCTCGGCTGCTGGCTCCAAGTGTGAGCCGGGAGAGAGGGGGCACAGTCTCCCCTCTTCTTCCTAGTTACGCTTCTTGCATATTTTATTTTAGCACAAAAAAGACTTCTGGGTGAAGAACACATGCTGGGGTAGACCCCACAGTATTTTTTTTTAATTAAAATACAAAATTTAATTAAAAAAAATTAAAGACTAGTTAAAATTCATTAATTTATTTAGTTCAGGCATTTACTTCTTCAGCTGAGTGACTTTAAAGAAGTGTAGTTACAATTTGTCATGTGGTCATGAGTCACAGAAAAGATCCCAAGTAGTTTCTGTAAGTAGTTGGTGAGGTTTTTTGTTGTTTGGTTGTTTTGGTTTTTTGTGGTTCTTTGTTTGTTTGTTTTTTAAAAAAAGCAGCCAAAGCACCTGCAGAGCCATTGGTTTTTGCCATTTTAGCAAGTACAATCCTCATGTTAAAGACAGGAAATGGGAGCACATACGAAGTCTCACCATAGCCAGTAACAAAGTAAGAAATAATATCCAGAAGCCCATCTTGACCCTACTTCCTGCTCTACCCAACAGGCCAATGCTTCTTCCTTGAATGTCAAGAGAAATTTTTCATTTTTAAGTTTAGTGAAAAACCTCAGTTTTCTGTTTTAGTTCCAGCACTACGTGCCTTTGCTCTTCCTTGCAGCGTGTCCTTCACTCACACCCACTCTACCATGTGTCCCTGCATACACATTGCTCATCCCCCCATCAAACCTCCTGCCATTTGAAGGGCCGGCTGGTGACATGGCTGGTGACCGGGAAGTAGGGGACCAGACATGGAAGGGATGTCTGTCTGGCTGCTGCTGCCGCTTTGTCCCCCACATTCACTGTGGTGGGTTTGCAGAATTTGCTAGACTGAATGCAAAGTGGAGAACAAGGAAAGTAGTGCAAATATTGGAGACTAAAATGATTACACAAATGTTTAGAAGAATGTGTCTGAATTCGGTGGTCAAGTGGCCACCAAAGGAAGAGAGAATGAATGAACCCTGACCACAGTGCATAATAGGCTATAATAGCTACAGATGAGAGATTGATTTATATTCCAGTTTTTCAGAGGGTAATAAGGATTCACCTGTTTGAAAAGAGATAAGCAGGCTGGACCTTCAATTCTTCCATTTAGTAGCATTGCTGTTTAAAGTGAAATGTTTATTTGCCTTAATGAGGTTAATGCAAAAGAGTGCTGGGCGTTTTCATATTGCAACTTCTGAACCTCCAAAAGACATTAGGTGATGCCTGAAAGCATAGAATGACACCCAGCAGCAGGTCTCTGGTTTCAAATATCACTGTTTAGAACAACGACATATTAGATCCCTCTTAAAAGAAATGTGAGAGCAAAGAAACTTTCAAAGTAATTAAGAAGTAAATAACTTAAAACCACAAAAGACTCTATTTTTTAAGAGTTAAAATGTTATTCTATGGTTCTCTGCTACAACTTACTACTATTACAATATTAAAACAAGAATTAGACATTGTTGGCAGGCAGCATGAGTGCTTTCTTTCCTAGACAGCAAGAGATACCATGATAAAAACACTTTTACATTAGAGCATAAACAAATTTGTAAATGATCAGCCAAGAAAACAAATCTGGTCAATTGTTTGACAGTTCCTTAATCACCTACTGCAAAGTATATGGCTATTGTCTCCTTTTGCTGGAGCAGAGTGATACAAAATAGATAAGAAAGATAACAGACAGAAGACCCATTACACTATGTGGATTGTGCACTTGTTCTTGGCAAATCTATTAATGTATACCTTGTCTCATTTGTGAGTGATATCTGGAAGATGAACAGAGTAACACACATCTAAAATAAATTGAATTAATCTGGAAAATAGGCTCACTTCCATTTTTTTTTTTTTTTTTTTAATCTAGTGGTAGCCTAAGAAAAAACTAGCTTTGGGTCACAATACAAATATCAGTGCTTAACACTGGTCTATGCACAAATGAAAATGGCTTTGATTCAGTTAAGCACATGCCCAGCTTTAGACTTGCGCTTAGGTTCCATTTATCACAACTAAACACCACTTACAGTACTTCGCTGAATCAGGGGGCTGGATTCCTTGTTCTCATGGATAGGCAGCCATATGCCATGCATGCTGTGGTATACAATGCTTAATTTCTCAGGGGAAAATAAATCTTGCAGAAATTTCTCTTCACCAGACCTTTTATTAGATGCTGCTAGATCTGGGTCCCAGGAGAACACAGCTTCTTTGGCTGCAGTGGCATGTGCACTCTTAGAAAATACAGACATTGGCTGGACACACCCGTACTGGTTGCAGTTCCAACTGCCAGCTAGACTCTTGCTTGCATATTTATTTAAGAACAAAATAATACTAATGAATAATAAAATGAACATAACTGCATCTGGAACTACTCTGCTGTGCCACAAGCGCACTCTTCCCGGCTGTCCCCCGCCTACCAGCCCATTTCTTTCCTGGCCATGGTCTTCTCCACATGTTGGGATGCTGCATGGGGAGCAGCAGCAGCTCGCTGACCAAGCGGGGCCAGCTCCAGCCCTGCAGCGGAGGCAGATCCATGCTGCTGCCTTTCCTCCTGCCCTGGCCACCTCATACTCTCAGCACATACACTGACCACTCATAAATGTCTCCATGAGCTGAGGGTGACCTAGTGTGACCCTGAGCTGGAAGAAGGGGCATCCAAACTGTATCATTGCAGGCAGCAGAGCACATGAAGGGGAAATGCTCCAGGCGCTGCGGGCCACGCAGGCTGGGAAGGATGATGCTGGATGGTCACCAGTGGAAGGAATAACAGCTTTGGCTCATCAGCAAGCCCACTTGAGCGCCCTGCAGGGAAGGCTGCTGGGTAGGAAACCTGCTGTGGTTTTACATTTTCTCCCTTGCCAGATTTGCCCCCTCCTGCTTTCTCTCCCCCCTTCCACTTCTAATCCATCAGATACACTCTTAAGGGTTTGGCACCTGGTGGAAATCAAGGGCAAATTAACATGTTCCTTCTAATTGATGTACCAACATTTTCCAAACGACTTCCCTTAGCTCTCCACCCTGGGAACACTACACTGCTGCTCAGCCATTACTATTCCTATTTTACACAAGAAACAAGCAAACTCACTCTTAAAAGGACGTTGTCTATGATCTGTTTTCCTGGAAAGGCCACACACTCTCAAGGGGCACTCTCCCCTTAACCCTGGTGAACAGGCAGCAACCACTGGTGTAGGGTGATGTACTGGATGGAAACTTGCAGACTGCTGAGACCAGGGTGCATATTCCATCTCAACTTTGCTTTTCACTTTCATCTTCCATCATGTACATGCGCGGTAAGATTTTTTGAGCCAAGTTTTTTTTGTCATATTCCTGTGTAGCAGCTACATTGGCCATAATGACAGATATGCACCAGTTTAGTCTCTGATGGTTTGTTACCCTTCAAAGAGTGATTTCTCTTCCTGCTCTTCCACCTCCTTTTGACTTATCTTTTGCTCCACACAGCAGAGTCATTTGGAATCCCCCAAGGTGAGGAAAATGAAACATATCAAGGTAGCTGTTGCTGGTCTCTCAGAGACTCTCTTCCAGCATGGGACAGGCTGGCATATGAAGAACATTTCTTTCATTGGCAACATGCACTTCAGCATTCCCTGTCCCTCACAATCTCTCTGTTTGTGTATGGCCCCATTCCTTTCTCCATCCATTTGTGGACAGAGAAAACAAGTCAGCTTAAATACAGCTAAGCAAAAAAAAAAGGTAAAGATTACTTTTAAGAGTGATGAGCTTCCAGGTGCATCTCGCTGCATGGCCACAGTGCTGCTCGGTTGTAACTGAGACAGATGCTCCCAGGAAGGAACAAGCAGCCAGAAGGGAAGAGACAGGGCCACCTCAGCCCACTTTGTTGCTGAGAAAAAAAACATATGTGGAACCATCCTTGACTGTTTCAATATTTTTTCAGGTTGAGATACTTCTTCTATTGCTATTTAAGTGACATTTTAAGACACAAATAACTAAGTCCTCTTCTCTAGAGTTCCTTCAGAGACAAACCGGGTTTGCTACCAGAAAATCTTTCAGTGTATTTTAGCTGATCTGTGTCCATCTGGGAAGAGAAGACACCTACAGAAGTAGCAGTTGAGACCAAATACAGACTGGACTATGGGTCTGGGCAGCCTCCTGTTTCAATATACACCCGAGCATGAAGGAATTAAAGCCTGATCTGGACACTAAACTAATCATATATCAAAGCATCTTCACAGAGTGAAATTTTTCTTGTGTGCTCCAGGGTTTGCATAGTCAGAATCAAATTATAAGAAAATTTAGGTCTAACCCTGAAAACAGTGAGCATCTCCTCTTGTTCTCATGCTCCACAGGGCTGTGATTTATTAATACAAAATGTTCAGCAGTAAAACAAGCTTGTGGTACCTTTGGGCACCATGCTCTACCCTCCTCTTTCCTCCAGCCACAGTTGCTCATCTCTGCCCATGAACTAGGAAGAAATAACCATGCTGGGTATAACCCAGGAATAACTTAAAGTAGGGATATTATCAAACACTATGCAGTAAAATCATCACCCAAGAGCATGTGTCTGCTGTTCGCTTAATGGAAATCAGGAAAATTACAAGCATAGACCAGACTGATTCACTTTATCACTGGGGACAAAAATACACACAAACCAAGCTCCTGAAGACACATCAAGCCATGCTAATATGACCACATGTTCATGCCTGGATATTGGTTAATGCCCCAAATAACTTCTGGAGGAAGAAAGAGGCAAGAAGCTTACACAAATAATATCAACACACAAAACCTCAACAACTACAAAGAAGGTCCATGTATCGGACCAGGTAGCTTTCTATCCCCCGTATTCCAAATGTTTCTAATCTAAGGCACCATAAAGGATGAGATGGCTCCATCTCTACCAAAACAGCCTCAAAACTGCAGAAAAAAAAACTCCGTAAAAGAGTAACACAAATTAAATTGTGTACACTGTAGGAATCTGTATCACCAAGGGAGAAGAATAAGACAGACAAGCCATCTATATCTAACATGCTGTAGTGAGAGAATTGTCATCATATTTGGTTCTTTTATAAATAAAATAAATATAAAAAGACAAGTAATTTTCTCACCTAATTTTCCTGTAGAACTGATAATTAAGTGTTGTTGGCTGCATCACCAGCATACATTTGCGATAGTTGATATAGTGTCTCTGCATATTTAGAAGCTAAAAATCTTCTCTCTTGCCAAATAAAAATAGCTGTTTCATGGCCTTTTCTCTCCTTCAAGTATTAAGCCAGCTTTTGTTTTTTTAAACTTTGCCATCAATGAAAAGTCTTACATTTTTTGAATCTTTCATGTATCTAGGACCTCACTGAAACACAACTACTGTATATTTCATAGAATTAGTTTAAATATATTGACAAAGCTGTAAGCTGCTACTGCATGTGTTTTTAATATGTACATTACAAAACCACTGTCTCTAACACAGGGTCAAAGTTTTGAGGACCAAACCTCTGCTTGGAGCAGAAGTCCTTACTTCAGGTGCTGGTTTTACTTCACTGAGTGACCTTCTGCACATCCATTAATTTATCTTCTTACATGTGAAGTGATTAAAATAAAGCTAAGACAATACTGGACATGCTAAAAACCATCACTCATGAGGGAAGCAGTTGTGGCTTTCCTCACAAGTGTGCACATACATACCCTCTAAGTGCAGTCCATTCCTCATGCAGCACCTTGGTGATATTGTATCACAGAGCCAAAGCTTCATGCTTGAGAGCTATGCAAAAGGAAGATGGATACATTTGACACTAAAAAAGAGAAAATGTAATTTAAGATGCCTAAGCTGGAAATAGTCAGAGTCTTTGACTGAGAGCTTCTGAGTGTCCTTGGGAGTTAGGTGCAGCTAAGTCAACTCCTCTGTACTTGGTTCTTCCTCTCAGAAGCCATCACCATCTACTTTGCTGTTTGCAGAGTGAAGGGAAGGCTCAAATGAGGTTAAGGTTGCGTGAGAACCAGCGCACAGAGCTGGGAATAGTCATACATCCATGCCCCTCTTCAGAAATGTGTCCAAGATTTTTAGGTACCTGACAGAAGCTGCCAGTTGGAAGTAAAGACGGGGTGCTGGAGATCTAGCAGAGATGGCACAGCCTGCCAGGTGCCTTCAGAAGGCAGGATGTCTGTGCCTCTCACCCCATGGACTTTCCCACCACAGTAACACCCCATGACAAAGGCAGGAGACTCTTCTGACTCCCTGAACACACCCTTGTTTTGCCAAGGGCTCAGGTTTACTCCTGCCACTTATTCTGTTGCTTGTAGGCTCACCCACTGGATATATGGCACTTGGGATAGCAAGGGACATCAGCACAAAGCTGGAAATAATCCACTGACAGAACACTCAAATGGCAGCAGGTGTCAAAGGGCCAGGTTTGTCTACTCATTCTCATGGGCAATGTTCTCCAAGGCCTCTGAAAAATGCCCTTCCCACTGGGAAATCATGGACTTGACCTACACACCTACTGCTCCTGGTGAGGAGCAAACAAAAGCTGAGGCACCTTCTTCAGTGCACCTTACATGCTCTTGGGTTTCAGCTCTGTCCTCAAGTCCTAACTCATAGGACTCACTGCTCTTCTGGACACACTCTTACCCACTGAGGCACTGTCCTAGCCCAGGGGAGCTCCTGGTAGCCTGACCCTTCCCAGAAGACACCCGATAACTTTACCTGCTTTACAGCACCAAATCTATCAAACTGGGTGGCCTCCCTCAGCCTGCAGTACCAGGTGAAGCTGGTCACTTCCGAGGTGCCCCCAAAGCGTTGCCTCAGCTCCTTTCTGTCCATTCCCACACGCATTGATCAATGTCCTCCCAGAGACCCCACATGCCCCAGAAGATGGCCAGAAGCTCTGGCTTTTGCTGCTGCTGGTGAACCATGGAGGAAAGCAAGCCAGGATAAACACTGGGTGAGGAGACCTCTCCAAAGCAGAACTCACGGTGACTTTCCAAGAGGTTTGTCCAGCAGAAACCTGAGCAGAGGTGATCAGGTCAGAGCATGAGTGTCAGTAGCGTTGTTATCACCCAATGTGGCAGAGGATGACAGCATCTCACCTGGAGGTGAGTACCCCCAGCTCATCCTCCATGAAGGGTCCACCTGGGGATGCCACCCCTCCTGGTGAATTAAGCTGCAGCTCTTGCTTTCAAGGACAAATCCCTCATACTGGGATGTTATGGTGTGTCTGGGACTTGCCTCTGACCACCATGACTGACAAGCTTTCATGGAAAACTCTATCTCTGCACAGATCAAGGGCCCCAATGTCCATGCTGGGGCACCTGTAGGCAGACACCTTGAATTTTGTTTCACTTATTTTGGCAAAAAAAAGAAACACACCCACCCTGCCCCTCCCATGTCCCAGGAAATGACACGAAAATAAATTGCATTTAGACTGAAACCAAGTGCTTGTACAGTTTTCCCCAGCATGAACCTTGTTTTAAGTTAAACCATTGAAAGTTCCCTGAGTACATGAGGCTTTGAAGAGTGCATGCTTAGTACCCATGACACTGCAAATTTTGGCACTAGCCCACGGTGACTCCCACATCGTGTACCCAGTAGTGCACGGCACTAGCAAAATTGCTGTCATTTACCACAATTGCTATACCTAATCAAAGCCCACGTGCACATATGGAACTATAGCTGATGCTTACGTTGTGTTGCAGGGTGACTTTTGCCACCCTGAAGTGGTAAGAGACATTAGAGGAGATCTTAGAAGAGACTCCCTCAAAATGGTCAAGCGGCGGTAGCCACAAAAGTATAAAAATTACACCATGTATGCAAATTTTCTTACTAAAGTAAATAATGAGATAGGGCCAAAGTCCTAATTTAACTCCTCTAACAGGATCAATGCTGCTTCTGCAAACTCTGGTGGCTGCGTACTGCACAGTAAATCCTCAAGGGTTTGTTAGCTCCTGCAAGTCACTCTGGGGTGATTTAGATTTACTGTTATCTGCCTTTATATGGAGACATTAGGAGAGATGGGAGTTAGGTGCAAGCCTTCATCATCACAACTTACAATGTGAAAAATTAAATTGCTATTGATCTTGCCTTATGTTAACATTTCTGCTCATAGGCCATGGCACTTTGAGCAATCCAGTAATTATATATAAAGTTTTCGTTTTGCCAGTTAAACATCAGGGACTGTGAACTGAAGCCTACAGCTGCCTGCAAGGACAGAAAGCTGTGACTAGCATGGGCCAAGCACGGGAGCATCCTCCTGTCTGCCCAGCCTTTACCTGCATTCTTGATTGTTTGCCACCAAACCTGAAGTGTCAGTGTACTCAAAGCCCTGATAGCAACCTCATATTCACTAGTGCTACATCAAAACTGAGTATTTTCAGGATCAACCATGCCTTCTTATAAATTCCAGATAAGATTTTTTTAAAGGCATTTCTAATGAAAGGCTTGTTATTGCCTGAGCAGAGACAGGCAGCCCCAGCTTTCACCTTTTTGTGCCTCCCCTTTCTCCACACCATCATTTTGTAACAACCCACAAGATACATGACATTTATCATGACAGCTCTTATCCATTCACCTGACAATTAGAAATGCCCAGTGGGTGGGCTGGAGGCCTGATATTTGTGTTTGTATTTTTGAGTTTCAGCATTTCTGTAACCCTTCATTACCATTGGTATAGTCAAAAGTCAGTGCTCACCTCACATGACAAGCACATCCACACCACTAAAATGCATGATTTTTCTCAATAGATTGAAAATGAGCTTGGGCTTCAAGTCTTGTTTGTGCAAAGAGGCACCTCCAACCAACATTTTTGGCTCAGCTGCCACGTTACAACCAGCCACATTTGCCACGGGGAAAAGTTCATCAACATCTCCTTTCTCTCAAAAACCAGATGTCAGTGTGTGGCAGTGATGAAACCTGCTGTTTCTTTGCCAGATTCTACTTGCAGCAAAACCAGGTTGAACTACTCTTTATGAAAAGACACCCTGACTCCACTCTTAAATAATAATCTAGTTTTTTTCATACCTGGCATAATTTTATTGATCACAACAGCACTCCACTTGTGTTTGCTCATTGCCACCACATATTTTGAGGGCATGATTTTGGGCCTATTCTGCTCAGATTAATTAAATTCTAGTTGTCCTGATTTAATTGGGTGATTTAAGGCAGATTTAAAATTAAATGAGACAAATTATGATGGGTTTATGCCCAAAACTAGTGCCAGAGCCACATGATTACTTTTCAATTTATCTGAAGAATAAGTAATTAAAATAAAAGCATGTTCTGACTTGCTCAGACATGCCTGAAATTAACGAATCGTTGTTAACTGTGCAGAACACTTGTTATATTTTGGTGCATTTGATTTTCAAGTACCAGGTTGGGTTTCTTGCTTCCCACAGCCCTGCCATCGCCACTAGTTGCAAGGGAGGTGGTTTCACAGGCAGCGGCATTCCCCTGCGGAGGCTGTAACACCACGCTGCCCGGAGGCACAGCATGTTGATTGAAGCATGGTCTTTATGTGTCATGTGTCAAGGATGATATGTCACCAAATCATCCTTGCATCTCTATGCAAGGTGTTGAGATAACACTATCAAATCATGGTCTCATGACTGTTTTTCAGTATCTAATATAACAAATCACTATAAGCTCACTCAGGATTAATGTTAGTGTCACGAATGTTTGCTAATGCATATCAAATCGGGGATCCATGCAAGGAAAGTATTTCAAGTATAAGCTTACAATGAAATAAAGACACAGAGCTGACTTCTCCCCAGCTCCAGCACAAATGACACTTCATTGCACAACGGTAGAAAGCAATATTTGTGATGCATCATTAAGAAAAAACTTATTTTCCTTCTTTCTATGAAGGAACAACTTAATTTTGACTATGTTGGTTTGCTACTTGCAATTGTTGGATAAATCAGGTTGCAAGCAAAGTGTGAGCTCTGTCTTGTCAGTGCACTTGTTACACATGTACTTAGAACTCATGCTGGCTAACCTGAGGTCATCCAAGTGGACATTGTCATGTTATTTTCATGTTTCACGATGGGACATGTCTTCACAGATCCTTCGAGATGTTCCATGACTGTGTCCAGTGCTAGTGCAGCAGATGGGTTGTGTTCCACTGCCCCTGCTCACAGAAACTCTCACCCTTTCCCACCAGGTTCCCCCCATGCAGCTGGTGTTTCGCAGGTGCCCACGGTTCAGAAGCAAACAGCAAACAACGCGATTTGAGGACAGCATGCTGTTACTTTCAGTTTTAATAGCTTTGTTAGCTTGCCTTAGAGTGCTTTTCTTTGTCAAACAACAATATCTATTTTAACAAAGGGGTTTGGGTCAGATAGGCTAAAGGCAGATTCCCTCACTTTTAATTCATGTTTCCCAGAGGGATGGAGGAGATCCCTGCTTCTGTGTTGGTGCCTAACCTCTGCATGGGTCATTCCTGACCCGTTGGGCACCACAACCTGCTGTACTGGGTTCTTCAGCCCACTTCTCACCAGTCAGGAGCACTGCGGTGTGTTCTGTGCGGCAAAGGCATACCAAAAGGACAGATGCAATCCTCCTCCTCCGTGCACCGTCTCCGCACTACATCCTTTCGCATTGCTGCATGCTGGAGCTGACCCAAGTGTCCAGGGCCCCATTGCTCAGCAGCGTTTGGCAGCAGCGCTGCCAGACACCACGCCGGGCTGCACACGGGTGAGCCGCTGCCTCAGCCTCGCACACATCTGTGGGAAGGTGAGCATTATCTCACTGCAGCCTCATCCCGGATATGTGTTTTTGCACGTGTGTATTTTCACAGCTTTGCAAGCAAAGGAAAAAAAATATGGTTCTTTCAAGTAGTGATAGTCTCACAAGAAAGTGGCAGACTTGGGACATCAACACTACTGCTCCAGTCTGAATATCAGCCTGGGAAACCCCTGCCCTTTTGCATCACTACATCCAGCTGATCTCAGCAGGTTCATCCCATTCTCCTCTTTGGCCCTGCCAGTTGCAGCAAGGCCAGGAAAACCTGTGCAAGCTGGACTGCTGGGAGTTAATGGACAACTGAGGCATGCTGGGGTTTGTAGGGGTTACTGTCCCTGCCTTTCTGCCCACACCCCAAAAGCACGCAGCAGGATGCTGGCTTGCACCTCACCAGCTCCCAGGTTACAGCCACCGAGGGCAGAGAAAACCATCGTGCAGAAAGGGGCCGGACTGTGAACTGCGGCTGCAGATGCTGGTCTCTCACAGTGCTGCTGTGGCTGTGGAGCCACCCTGAGCAGCAGAGCAGCGTGGCAGCAGCCTGCGTGACCTCGCACGTGTGTGTGGGCAGCTTTCTCAGTGCCTGTCTCTCAGCCCAGAGTCAGAGCTGAGTTTGAAGCAAGCTTCAGGCAGGTTTGAAGTAAGATGGTGTAGCAAAGACTGCAGGTCCAGGCTAGCAGTGCAATCACATACTGCTGTGAGCCATCACCCAGCCTGGCCAGGCTTCCCCACCTCTTGCTGCCCCAGCCCCACGCCTTGGTGTCCCCATCTGCAACCCAGAGCCCATAAGACTTCCCCTCCTTCACAAGGCCCTGCAAAATGTTTGGGCCCAAAACTCTAGCTAAAAGCCAGCATTGCTTCTGTTCAGCCAGTGATGCTGAAAGCAAGATGGCAACAGCCTGGGACTTGGAAAACCTCTTTCTGTGGACCTGTGAGGCAGTACTGCAGAAGAAAGCATAAATGAAAAAGATCTTCCTTTTGGAAAGGCTGGGTGCATTGAGGGCACTGTAAGGCAAAGCAAAATAACTGAGCTGTGACTGGCACTCTGGCAGCAGTGAATTCCCCACTTGCAGCAAAGCACCACTCACTGAGAGGTGCTGGTTGCTAAACAGCCTTGAAAGAATCCAAGAAACAACTTTTGAGCTGATACCCAACCATCTTCACCACCAGCCAGCGAGGGCCACAGGAGGAGCCAACATCCATCCGATGGGCACAGGTGCTGGCTGCCTCTGCACCACAGCACAGAGCCCTGGTCTGTGGGAATCTCCATGATTAGAAACGACTGCTTGTCCAAAGTATTACGGTTACGACTATAGCTGCCTCTCTCTGATATACCATGGCTTCTTTTTCCAGCACCTGAGCAAACCAAATATAGCACCAGAGGCTGCATGATGTTTTTATCTATTAATCTGTCTTTGCAGCACTCCTGGGTAAGTCAGAGAGAGCAACTAACCTTTTGATTTCCAACACAGACAGCAACTTGTAATCCAAGACTGTCCAAATCAGAAGAGTACAAAACTTTAGCTTCAACCCCCCACTTTATTTTCCTTCAGCAATTTATCACCTCTTTGCAGCTCACACATACAGAACAACCAGGGAAATTTCTTAACGCCCCTTTGGCAAGCTACATGGAAGCAACTGCCACAGTATTTTTTTATTATTGTTTTCAGTGCCCACAGCAAAGCAGACCTGAAAAAAATAATAAAAAAAAAGCACCCCAAACCAGACTAAACTAGGAAAAAAAAATATTAAGTACCTACCTTCCATGGGCAAGACACAGAAAAAGAGTGTGAGAATCCACATGAAAGGGCAAAAGAATTTTTCTTTCAAACAGAATTACCCTGGAAAACACATTGACAACAGTGTCATCTCCAAAGATATACTACACTATCTACACACGCTTGTTTGTATGTGTATATATTACATATTTATACAAATTACATTAAGCACGTTGCACATTAGAGCTGGGTGTTGCTTGAAGATTCACATAGGAGCAGGAAAATGGAAAGTAAAATTCACTCCCTGCTCCAAATCCACTGGCACTGCATATTCATTTAATATTTTCCCTATTCTATTGCTCTCCTTTTCCACTAATCCCTCTAGCTCAGGCACTTTGTGCAACTACAGCATGGATAGATTTGTCCTTATTTCTCATTCATACAGCAACCAATTCTCTAACAAAGTGAATACTTAGGTTCTTTGTTGCTCCATAGCCTACATTCACATTTTACAGCAGTGTGAAATGGTGGCCATACTAATTGGTAGTATTTTACACCCACTAACTAAACTCTTGGAAGCAGCGTTAATGATGACACAGAGTGCAAAGCCAGAAGAGTCAGACCAAAGGGGTTTATGGCCAGGAGAGACGAGAGCAAGTGCAGCTCACCAGACTTGCAGCTCTGCCATGAAGCTGCTTGTATAGCTTGTTTTGTGCTCCACATGACCTGCTCGTAGCCATGCAGCCTTCTTCAGGCTAGGGCTGTAGCTATCCCTTCTCTAATTCACAATTTCATTGACAGGTTTTGTGGCCAATGTTTTATGCCAAAGATAATGGCTCTTATTCAAGGGTCACCTTCCCTTCCCATGCCCAGCACAAGGGCACATTTAAGCCATATTAAATGCCAGAGACAAATCCAGCAACAGACACATCACACAACAACCACACAACAGACACATCACCACCTCCCCTGGGGCTTGTAATCCTCTCGCTGCTGAGATTCATCCCTCATGAGTGTGACCAGGTTAATTCCCCAGCACTCACCCTTATCATGATTAACTCTGCACTTTGATGAGATGCATTTCCACAAAACCACACCAAAATGCAGCAATTTATTTTCCAAACCACAATTCTTCATTAAGTGAGTAGATAGCCAGAGCGCCAAGCAGAAACACCCCACCACTTCTGACTAGTTGTGTACATGTATCTGTTTGGAGCTTCTTGTCCGGCCATCAGACAAGTTCTCCAAGGTGATGAGTGTCTTTTCTGTTGGGAATCTGCCAGTCTTCTGGTATGGTGGGGTCCTCATACAGAGAGCGTATAGAAAAGAGAATTCTGCCCAAACCATTCCAACTAATCTTCTTTGAAGCATTTTGTTACGTTACTCAACATTTCACACAAGGCAGGTAACTGTTTCCATTACCCTTTGCTCTTGAGACTTTTTTCATGCGGCATGCCTACTGCAGAGAAGGAAAGCATTCATTTTGCTCTCACAGTCTCTCAGTAGGAGGCAAAATCCCCTCTCTTCTATCTCTGTCCTTGATGGGCTTGCAAAGCCCACTGGAAAGAGGTTGACATGCAATCTGCTAAGTGCCAGCATTGCGGTTCCCTGCTGTGCCCTATCTCCTGCATGTGCAGTAGACGTTTGCCTGCTTACAGGCAATGGTGTATTGGCATGGGGTGTCAATTTGCCCTTTCAGAAAAGGGAAATATAACAGTCCTGTTATTTTTCTTCCTGGGACCACCGAATTATTTGTAATCCTACAGTGTTGTTAATGCAGGATCCGAACACTGACAAATTTGCTTACAGAAGATCTTTCCTCTTATGGTCCATGTGCTTCATAGTAGATATGTACAAGCGTGAGATTCTATTTCTAATATCAGAGGCACGAGAGAGTGTAAATGTGTACATATCCATGATGCTTGCATAATAAACCCTATGTAATCCATAATAGAATATGGTATCTGTTATCGTGTCTGGTTTGATTCGGCTTTTTCTCTTCTTAGACTACATACAGTGTACTCCGGAAGGAATTCTTCTATCGCACAGAGGATTTCCTCGGAGAAGGAGGATTCATATATTTGATGTTAGGCATCTTATGGAGACCTCTAAGCTGCCCGCCCTAAGCACTCTTTGCAGCGACAGTAGAGCGGCGTTGTTATCAGCACTTCCCAGAAACACCTATATGAGGATCTCCATCAGCAGCTGTTAACAGGGAAGAAGTCATTGCTAAGTCTTTGCTAAGAGAAAAGAACTGAAAATTCAGTATGAGTGTTTTGCCAGCTGTAGATACAGCCATTACAGCTGAGGCCATGTGGAAACACACTAAGTGAAAAAACCCAATGAAATCAGGAATTCACATTGTTCTTCTATTTAAATACTCATGTAGCTCAGAAATCATACAGCCTACCCCTTATTTATTCAACAAAGTACTCCTAACTTCACCATTTACTTTTGTCTTCAGTCTGATCTCAGAATGGCTATTCTAGCAGAGTCTAACCAAGTCACCAACAGAGTGGAAAACCAAGCTATAAGGCTTTGCTCCAAGGCCATCTCAGAGTAACTGACCCCCTGGGACAGGCTTAGTGAGGGATTTGATCCTACCCACCCAGGGAGCAGGGATGTCACCGCGGCACAGCAGCGATGGTTGTGAGCGGAGGCACAGAGAGGGAAGCAGCAGTCCTCAGCACCTCCCTGTGCTCAGACCACACTTGAGCACTGCTCTTGTCAGGGACAGTCACAGGAATTGATACCAGCTTGGGAACAGACAACTCCTGATAACCACCTGTGAAAATTCATGCAAATAAAGGCTTATAATTGGAAATTCAGTAGTGCTACAAAGAGTGGGGAAATCTGCTGGAAGAAGAACACCAGACAACATTGGCCGGTGTACCTGTGATCTCCGTGCAAAGAGCTGCTTCTGCCTGAAACACCAGGCTCTTACCAGTGCAACTTACACAGACACCCCAAACTAAACAAGCTATACTGGTCAAAGCTTTCACCTTTCCCTTAGCGTAACTGCGTCCACAAAGGGCTTCTGGTAGTATAGAAATGCTGTGATGAGAGAAAAAAAAAAAAAACAAAAAAGAAAGAAAAAAAAAATCACACTTCTAATCAAGAGTATTTTTCTGGTAAAAGTTGCTGGAGTGTGATCTTAAAGCACTTTACACTTGTGATTCTCCTCTGTTGTGCTCATACCGCACCACAGCACTGCAGGAATCGGGAGCACTCTCACAACATCAGTAGGCAACCTTCCCTGGTCACAGCATGTGCCCAAAGTGTATATTAAATACCCATCAATATTTGGCATGAAGAACTATTTGCCATCCCACTGACACACAAAGACATTTCGGCCTTAAAGCTGTACCTGTACAGCTTTAAATTAAACCTGCCAGGGACTTCTTTTGGCCACCGAGGCCAGACGGCACAGGATGGCCTGTGTCTATGCTACCGGCCACTATTCTCTTCCAAAACCATGCGGCTGCCTCTGGTCTGGTTGCTGGGAACGGGCCACACTGGCTCCCAAGCGCTGCCTGCAACCTGCTGGGAGGGCTGCTGCCTGCTTGGACCAGGCACCAGCACATATGACCGAGTTCCCGTCCCAGGGATTTTCCCTGCCGCTGTTTTCTGACTCAGATGGACACAGGGAAGGTGTCTGCATAGAGTACAACATGCGCTGAAGGTCTTCACTCAGGTGGTTGTGCAGAAGGGTTAGGACTCTGTAGGCTCAGGTCGGCAGTCTTCATAAAGGAGAGTTCAAAGCATTTACACATATGCTTAGTCACAGATCAGCTGAAATCTGTGATAAATAAGCCCAGCTCCTATGCTTTGCCATAGCAAAGGAGAAAGCTAGTAGGAAATGCAGGTCCTCTGGATGCTTCCAGTAGCCTTGCAGTATGCATGTGGTATGTGTCTTGGTGGCTGCATGGCATATAACCAGAACCTGACCCACTTTGACCACGTAGATGGTGGCCCTGCAGGTCTGTCATACCCCCCACTGACTTCAGAACTCTTCAGAGCCAAGGAAATAGGGAAACCACAGAAGAATGCAATGGCCACAGCAACTGTAAGCAAGGAAAGCTCTGCAGAGGCCAGTCATGAGTTTTACCAGAGCAATTAAGACAGCTGGCAAGAAGATACTTAAAAAAAAAAAAAGAAAAATTATGTGCCCAAAAGCTCATCCCTTTTTCTGACTATCATTTGAGCTAGTAACAGGTATCGCCTCCTCCCTTGCTATTTTCCTTAGATCAGCCCAGCTATTACTGTTAAAATGATTCTTGCAACAGCCCTCTGCAGAGGAGCAGACCACCTGAAGCAACCAAACGTGCTTCTTCTAGACATCATGTAAATCCTTTGTACCAGTATCAGAGCAGCCTGCCTCCCTTTCCATGGCATAATCCCTGAAGTCAGAAATCAAGGATTACCCAAGCACAGCTATCAAAAGACACATGGCTAAAGCGGGGAGTAACTTCCCAAGCCATTGTGTGAGCATCATGTCTGCAGATAGCCTAACAAAGTCCTACTGGTTGGACAGACGTGAGATTAGATTAGATCAAATCAGATTTGATTAGATCAGAATTAATTCAAGATGGGTGCCTTATTATCTCTTGACATGGCTCTTGCTCTCATGCTAGGATTTTTAAAAGCCCTGAAACATCTTGAATGGTTAGAAACCAAAAATACATTTGTATTCTGCCCACAAATTGTGATTTTGTTATTGTTAAAGATTTAAGAGGTGACCAAGGTGCGAAACCAAATTGTAATCTCATTCATGACAGATGTACTGTATTACCAACATTGTTGGAAGTGCTAAATGACAATGTCACATGGACAATTTTTAGCTGGGAAGGAGAGATGCACTTGCAGTTTAAAGGATAAACAAACACTGCATGTTTAAAGATTCTCACAGTAAAAAATAAATACCTTCTGAACACAATGATTCCTCTCTCAGGATATGGTTACCTGTTTGCACCGTACAAAACCAACAGCAGCATAATGTTCCCAACCCAAAATAGCTGCTACATTTCTGTTCTGAAGGTTGTTAGACACGATTTTTGCATATCCTAAAAGTCTGAATGCACCAATGAACAACAGCTAACTTATCCTATGTTTAGCGCTGTGCGGACTAAGTGCCGAGTTCTTACTTATCAAATAACAGGATTCCTCAGCCTCCTCTTGTCCTCATTTTTTCTGCTGAAATAACATCTTGAGTCCAGACACCTTAAGTTCTCAGTAGGCCTGGGGGCTCTCACTCCCCTCCAGGCACATGATGGGAAATGCCACACTCTTCTTCTGGCTTATGCATAGAAACATTCAAGGAAGAGTTGAGTGAAATGGCAAACTGGATGCATTTCTCCTCATTAGGGGAAGTAGGAATGCAGAACTTTCTAAAGGAAATATACTTCATATACTTATACAGCTGGAAAGATTTAACTGCCATATATACTTGTGTAATAGCTTCATTCTTGTGTTCTCCCTATCTCTCCATCCATCTAAAAGTTTTTCCAGAGTTAAATAAGGAATGGCTTCAAGGTTCATCCACAAACTATTGCTTGTACCAGGGGAGGAAGCCGTTAGAGACATGTTCAGAAAAGCAGAATGAAGGCAGGCTGGAAAGTCTCCCAAAATTTCTTAGGCTCCCCACTGTCTACCTTGTGAGAGGGTATCACAAAAAACAACTTAGGCATGACTTAGAAGGCAAAACCAAAATAAGTTCTCCAAACACCACTGACGTATAGTGATGGAGCCATTCAATCAAACCATTAGTGGCCTCAGGTTTATCCTGTAGGCAGATGAGATCCAACCATCTTCCTAGTTCTTTCTACAGATTTCTTAAAGGAATCTCAAAAATTAGGCCATGTTGATGCTGAGGTTTCTCTTGTTTTGAGTGGTGCCTCTCTCTTCCTTTGTTTGAAAAGTTAACTGCATGCTACAAGACATTTCTCTGGAAGCCCCTGGTCACAACCACATATTTCACTGGGTTTTAAATGAAAGGGCACATCCACATTATTGTGATAAGAATAACCAGTTAGACCTGATAACAAAAAAATCTGAGCCAAATTTAAGGTATTCTTGAGTGTTCTTCTGCCTCCGTACTTTGTTTTACTGTTTGCAGTGCTCCTTCACTGTTTATTGGTATTGGAGTGGATGAGGCAGACCACATCATCACCCAACCACATTTGAGAGGAGAAGAAGTCACCACAGGAAAGGCACACCTGAAAACATCCCTCCTTGGGCTGCCTCTTCAAATCCACCACAGAACCACAGATGGGGCTTTTGTGCCATTCTAAACAATATATCCTCATGAGAAAGGGATGCAAGCAGGATGCAAAGGCTGACACTATTCAGGACACCACTGTACCATGCGTTTGAGTGATGTCAAGAAGCTTCCTTTGGATCCCCTCCCCACAACCTCCTGCTCTGCACTGCTTCGTTCACATTCATCAGACAGAACCCACATGTAGCTATGTCATCTGTGCCTCATTTTTACTGAATCTAGTTGTATTTTTAGGAATTGGGTATTAACTGCCATTTCCATAGGCTTAACCTTTGTCTACAACTTTCACATTGTCTTGGATAAAAGCGGAAATATTTCTTGAGAGGTATTTAACTGTTTTCACATGTCCTAGTGAAATACCACTGTCAGATGCTCCCCTCCATCTCTGTGTATAGGCCCAGAGGCACTGAAGAACAGCAGCAATGACAGAAGTGCAGATACGGAGATAAAATACGGTCATCTTGAAAACGGGCATAACTATTGTCTATCAAAACCACAGAGATTTCTTCCGGTGAGTGTGCTTCTGGCAGAGGATTTCAGATATGACATTTAAAAAAGAACAAGTGAGAAGCTTTAAACTATAATGTGTTACTAACACAGCTAAAGCAGTCTGACAGCCCCCAGCAGACACGAGGCAGCCTGGACGCTCCATCTCAGCCACTTTCTTTGGTCTCTGCCTGACAGCAGCAGCCCCTGAGCCTCAGTAGGCACAGGCACAACTCCTCCTGGCAGATGTTACCAGGAATGGTTTTTTCTTTCATCCCTGCTTCAAGATAAACGCTTTGCCTTAAGCACCCAGGGTGGCAGGGGGCAGGTTTCCCTTCGTTTTGCCTCAGGTGAGGACAGGTTTTGGAGGCAGGGGATCCATGACATGAGCCACCACAACAGCACTGGTTTAGGCTATCTTGTCATGACCATGTTTTTGAACTCTGGTGACACCGGTAAAGCACAAGAGGTGCACTAGCCTGGCCTTAGGTAAGTGAAGTGACTATGAAAGGCAAATTCACTGCCTGTTGGCACTGGCCAGCTGGAATGGGACCACAGCAGAGCTAAGCTCTAGACTGATGGTGCTACTTCAGGTGGCTCACATTTAAGAAAATACATCGCAAAACTGACCCTGTGCTGTGCTGTCACAGTTTTAATAGAAATTATTTCATGATTATTTTAAGCCATTTTGTTACAAGGATGCACAATTTAGGGAAAAAAGAAAGCAAACCCAGGGTCTAGAGACTGATGGCAACATGTAGATCAGCAGCTGGTTCCCACACAGTTGTCCACACAGCCAGGTCTTCTCTCAGTTCCTCTGAGAGAGGAAGCCTAGTCTAAACATTGAAGTGGTAACTATGCTGGAGAGGAGTCTCTTTTTTGACAGGTATATAAGGAAGATCTCACGTGCAAATGCAGCTACAGTGATATAAATGCACCTTGTACTGTAAATGTTATTTTTCCTCTTCAACCAGAGATCTTACAAGATTTCTACAACCTTTATTCTAACCTGAGTCTCAGCAGGGGCATGTATTACTTTAGCTAGACAAATTGACCTTATTATACTCATTACCCTTCAGCAACTTAAGCACCTTGACAACTAGATTTTTAGCAGCAGAGGGCTCTTTAATTTGGTTTGCAAAGGCACAACACCATGCTACAGCAGACCTGAAGGAACGTGCTCTTGAATAATAACACTAAGCAAGACTGGATTACTCATGTCCTTTCACAGTATGCTTTGTTTGCTAGTTTATCACAGTGGTAAGAGCTCTCTGGCCATGTGCTCCTCTCTGTCCCCTGGCTAGAGTGGTGGCTGGAGTGCGGGGTCTAAATCAGATCTACTGCCCCTGCATGAGGTTTATACTCCAGGCCCAGCTGGTCTGGTGGAAGTAGATCCCACTGCTGCAGCAGAAGTTCCTGTTTCCTCAGTCATGTCAATAGAGGAGGTGGAAACCACCAATGAAAGACTGGGAGAAGATGGGACACTCAAGCTGGGTTTTCGTTTTGCCTTTCCCTGCCGCCTCCCTTCAGGCAAGAGGCAAAATAAGTAGCTTTAATTCAGGCCAGACAGATGCCCCTTGCAATAGGGAAGGTAATGAACTGAAAATGTGCTCAGTTTTTCTTCCTAAAGCTTTAAACCAAGAACATATCTGAAAAACATGTTCTAGTTGAAACAGATATTAGAAGCATCCTCAAATTAACGTCCTTCATATGTAACATTTATTATTCTAAGGGGAACTGACACATATGGGGAAACCTTACTACTCTGGTGTAAGACCAGTTACTGCAACATTGAGAACATGTTTCTTGAAAAAGCCTTGGGAAAAACAACTGTGAATTCAGAGGTAATGACTACGGGGGTTCATTCCACCTCCCTGGCAGCAAACATGAAGTGAATGAGCCTAATGCTGCTTTAACTTGCCCCTTCGGAAAAAAAACTGGATAGCTGAAGTGCAAGTTTCCTCACTTCAGATCACTTTCAGCTCCTCTGGACTAACTTCTGAACTTGTCTTCTAACCTAGAGCTCAGCACAAAGCTGAAGCGTGTCTGAAGACTGGACAAAATCACATAAAGAGAGTTCATAAATTGAACTACCCTAGCAATGTGTGTGGGGTGGCACGGAGGGATTTTCATACAGCAGGATTTTTCACAGGTTATATTATTGGTTTCAGTCAAAAGGTTACGAGTGGGTGTAGGAGTTATATGTAACTAAGTTTCTCTTTTTCCTTTTCTTTCATTATTCAGGCTAGCAATAGCCAGTAGGAATGTACTGCTTTATAGAAGATTATAAAACTTGTAAGATTTTTACATCTGTAAAAGAGTGGCAATGGAAAAACACCAGCAATGATGTCAAGGTGAAACAAAAGGACAGATTTTGCCCCACTTTTCTCTTTGAGATAACTTGCCCTGGCTCACTTCTCTGAGTAGGTCCCAGACATCCTCCTTTGCTCCTTCCCACCTTCCCCTCACAACCTCTGAACTCCCTTACAAAATAAAGCACTTTCTGACGGCATCAAGCACAGTGATGGGTTTTCACAATAGCAAGCATTTAGTTATTTCAAAAGCCATCTTTCCAGGTCCCATGGCTTCTTCTCATTGAGCTGCTTAGTACAAGTTTCCTCAATTATGTCTCAAAATGTTGCTTTTGTACCAAAGTGAAGGTTTCATCAAAAGAAAACAAAGCTTTAATGGCATTGCAAAAGCTCTTCAGACCTATGGGTATCTTCAAGTACTGGTCCCTCCTCAAAGAAACAAGGTTGCTCATAAAGCACATCCAGGCAAAATAATGACAGACTGAAAGGATAGCAGGACTAGCATTAAACTAGGATCTGGACTCAAAAAAACAAAATCAGGGCTAGGAATTATCAGTTGCCAAAAGCTTTCAGGCTCAAAAGGCAGTGAAACTGGATAAGTAGTTGCCTTGTAAAACAGAAACACAACATCAAAACAATTTCAGTCAAGACAAAGCCTATATCTCGAGGAAAATTTAGGAATTTTTAAAATCTGCATTTAAAGCAGAATCAAAACCACAGTGAAAAAAAATAGTTTTCATCTCCCAGAAGCTTCAAAACATGACCCAAACAGATGTGGAAACAGAATTAAACCAGTAAAAAAAACCCATTGTCAGTCTTTTTAATTTAAATTGATCCCTTGCCTAAAGAATTCTAAACCAAAGTAGATTCTTAATATTCCTAAACTGTTTGAAGGTTTCCAAACCAGTTTGCCACTTTCTCAGAGACAATGCTTAGAAATCCAAAGAAGTTCAGAGCACTGGTTCTCATTTTGTCTCTTTGTCCAGTTAAAATACAGACCATGACAGAAGTCTGTCTGTTTCCACAACAAAATTAGAAACATAAAAAACCTCACAGATTTTTAAAGTATCTTCAAAGTAATCAGATTTTGTTGTATCAGAATATAAGATTACCAGCAATATTATCACAGATTTTTTTCCAGATCCCTTCTGTTTTATCACCGCTTATGCGACTTTTTGCTTTTTGTCTGTCGAGAAAGAAAAAACAAACAAACCTGTATTTGGCTTCACATTTCTTTGATGCTTTCAAACTACAGGATCACTAGGAAATGAATGGAACAAGGTACACACAAGGCAAAAAACTTATTATTGTTTTCCAAATACCAAATGTCATAAGAATATTATAAGCCTGTCCTGGGTTAGAGCACATTTCGAAAATACCATGTAGTCAGTTAGGAAAACACATAAGAAAAAAATGTATTGGTATTTTCTGAGACTATTCTCCCAATGTTTAGAAGTTCATGAAATTTGTAAGCCAGAAAATGGGTGTTTCTGTTTATATGCTATGAATATTCCTATTCCCCTTTCAAGCTCATGTGAAAAAGAACATGTGCTCAGGTTTGCATGCAATACACTCCATCAGTAACATAAACACACATTGTGTTTGTATGGGAGTCTCATCACTGAATTACAACAAAGTAGCACTTGATACCATAGTTCAGGTTAACAGTTTCAAAATAATTTATGGGAAGTGCAAAATACTGTGCGCAAAAGATCTGAGTGTCATTTGATCTGGTAGTTAATATAGCACATATATTCTAACAGTCTTTTAAAACCATACCATTCCATGTGTTCACAACCGTTCTTATTATTTCACCTCTTAATTATCTTTGAGTCTGTTAAAAATAAACAGAGTTAAAATACCAATTTAGCATTAGTTGAGATTGGCTAATGAATTAACATACTCCACGAAAGACATAGCTTTTTTATCCATAGAGAATGCCTGATAGGTTTTTTAAATTAAAAAAAAATGTGTAAAGGAACGCAATAAGGCCTCTGATTGTTTGCTGCTTTCAAACCACACTTTTTCTAGTCCTAGAGGCTAGGAAAACAAAAATTACTAATATTCATCACAGATGGCACAGAAGAAGGGAGACACCTGACTCTGGTGGACAAGACCTTAATTAGTAAGTCTACAATTTAGCATGTTTTTATTTCTAATACTTATACAGCTTTAATACTATTGTAGCACTTTGGAGAAGGGATATCTTTCTTACAAATGCACCGGTCTTAACACTTTAATTAAGGCAAGAGAGATCACAGTAAAACATGCTTTTAAGTAACAACAGAGCAGCCTCAGTGTTTCCAAGGAGAAAAAGGCAACAGAAAAATAGAGAATACTGCAGGTTATTCTGTTGTATCACAGAACAGTGACACAGAAAGACCATGTAACTCAGGTCTTCACAGTTAATTTTTAAGGCCTGGAGATTAGCAGAAAAAAAAAAAAAAAAAGAAAAAAAATGTAGTGAGTTCTGGGGCAGGAAAATTAAGTTCAAAAGGGATTTCCAAGTGCTGCAGATGATGAGTATCAAACTTGTTATTTCTCAGTTACTCTGAATTAGATTTGGTCTTTGTGACCAGGCGATGCGAACGGGACCAGGCATGAACAGTCCCTGAATTTACAGAGCGGTACCCGAGAGCCACTTTGATTAGCAAGTCAGCAATGTTCCTCATGCCTTTCATACAGACCAAAAGCTGCAGGGGCTGGGTGCATGGCTGAGAGCTCTACCATTCCGTGCCAAACAGGCAAGTCAAAACCAAGGGACGGGAGGGAAGAAAAATAATTAAATCAAAACACAAAGCATTTGTATATCAATATGTTAAAAATCCTGGCCTTTAAAAGAGCAGACGGCTGATGGAAACCACACCTCTCTAAATTGGCAGCATATCAAAATGTTTTTAAAAATAATCAGAGAGGTGCAAACCACCAAGGGGACCCTGCTGCTTGCAAACTGGAAAGCAGCTCGTGCTTCTCAGGACGTGACTGATTTCAACTCTCTTGTGTGTCAGCACATTTCCCACGTGAGCCTGAGAAAGGGGTCTCTGCCAACTGATACAGCTGGGGCCAGCCCCTGTGGCCACACGATTGAAACGGGGTCCAGAGACAACCGTGGTGATCCAGCATGAGCTTTCAACCAAGTGGTGTGTGGCAGCTCTCCTCCTTGCCAGGGATGAGGCGATGTTCAGGAGATAGATTTTTTTGGGCCACGGATGGTAACCTCAGCACTCCTTCACATTTCAGGCAGGGCTGGACAATACAGTCCCACAATAGGCTCAGTGCATGGCGTTTGGGCCATTTGGAAATGTTTGTTTTTCCTGTGGTGCCTCTTTTCTTCCTCAAAAGTTATTCCCAGCAGGAACAAGTGCTTTTTCTGGGTATAAAGCCAAGGATAGGCCATAAAGGTTCAGTCCTGCTAGGTGACCTGGAGCTGGGTCTCAGCTTCAACTCCTATGGCTGTGATTTCATGGTATGAAGTGTTTGGTGGCAACACCAGGGTGGTGAGCTGCAGCCTCCATGATCTGCTGCTCCTCTGCTGTCCTCGCAGCTCCTGGGGCAGCTGGGGCTTGTCTGCACCTGGCTGGCAGGGTCCTCCCCTGCTCTTCACCAGCGACCACCCAGCAAGGCGGTTTGGAGAGAAGGAGCCAGCCCCGTCTGCAGAGCCGTGTTCTGGCCAGCCATCGCTCCAGCTCCCCCTGGTCCAGGCACATTGCCGGGCTTTGGATATTCCAGGCAAAGGGACCTGTGGTCGGCTTGGCCTCGCTCCGCAGGTTCCCACACACACTAGAAAGGCCTGACAAACAACAGAGGATGCTCTGCTCGGGCTGTCAGAAAACCAGCGCAATTACCCTCTGCAGGATTGCTTCAAGTTGCAAACAAAAGATGACAAACAAAACACAGAACAGATCCCCCTCCAGGCCCACGGGGCAACCAAGAGGCAGCTGACAATGGCAGGGCCCCTTCGGCCTGTGCCAAGGACACTCACCCCTAAGGACAAGCACACGCTGCTGCCCCGCAGAGCCCCTGGCCACCCGCCAGCCCTTTTGTCTAGCACGTATCCAGCCCATCCTTGCTTGCAGACCTCTCTGGCTATGCCAGCACTGCGTCTACCACCAGCCTCTTTGCCAAGAGTTCAGCAGCTCTCCCCACCTCAATCTCAACCCTCCAATGCCAGCTCCTGCCTGTACACCTCCTCCTCCTCCTCCTCGGAGAGCAGCAACGCCTTCCAGAGCTGGATGCAACACAGGGGTTAACACCCGGTACCCAGAAATGAGTCAGCAAGTCCCTTGCCCCCGCAGTCACTGCCTGGTTTCCAGAAATGCTGACCGTTTCCAGATCACCCCAGCGTTTGATGAATACACATCAAAAACATGATTTCAGACCTCAAAAGTGGAAGAGCACACAGCTAAAAGCCAGTGCTGCACTCCCCAGGCCAACAACTCAGAGGTATATGATGGAACCTGAGATCGCTTTCTGTCCAACACCGATTTGGCAACCAAAGGTCTTTGGTTGAACGTTATTGTGTCTGTGCAATTAATGACACTCATTCACCATAAATGGCTGCTGTAAACATACTGAAAAGTGCAATGCAAACCTTACCATTTGCATTTTTTCCCTGAGGCTTGCAGTCCTCATACTCCTGCCGGCACCTCTTTTTCAAAACAAGAAGCACAAGGACACTAAGTTTTTGACCAAATAGCAAAAACATTTGGTCTTCTCTCACCTAACTGTGAAGATGTGATAGTCAGGACTGATAGGATTAGGAGGTTGGTCTGAGTGCTGGGGCACTTGTCTAAAGGGCTACCTCAACCTCTCACAGCTTCTGAGCAACGCATGAAGACCGAAGAACACAATTTCTGTGCGCTATTGCTGCAAGAGAGGCAGGAAACACTGTGAGAACACGTTTTCTCTGCATACATCAATGTTTCCGCTTCCAGATCAGGAGGAAGTCCTCCACAGAAAGGCTTTAAATAGAAATGCTCAGTCAGTACACAAGTTCATCAACATTTTTAGGACTTCAAGGAACATAGATAATGGCCCCTGTAGTATACGCTTCAGATGAGGGACTCTGTGCTTTTCACTTGATTATGAGGTGTACACTACCATAACCTCCCAGGAATCTAAGCACTGTTTTAGAGACAAATGGAAATATAAGTACACTGATAAAGAACCCAGACTTGGAAATGAGCATTTTGGTCCATTAGGATCCACATATTGCAATCGGTGCCTACTGACTTATGACAATCCGCATGGCCAGACAACACCAGAAGTCTCATTAATGCAGCGCCTCTCCAAAAGTCCTACATCCTACAACCATGTTGCTTGATAACAAGCTCAGGTCCTTGGTGTTCTGTTGTTGGTTTTGGGGTTCTTTTATTATTATTATTATTATTATTATTATTATTATTATTATTATTATTATTATTATTATTTCTTCTTAGGAAGAAAAGGAAAATCAAGCAGGTTCACATTCACTCATGCTAATTAAACAGTCCATCAAGAATGTTTTTATTGCAGTCAAAGCAGTGCTTGAACCTTGGCTTCTGTAAATTTAATTTTACAAAATTTTATCAATAGCAAAAAGCCAGAACTGAATTGAAAAATAATTGAGATTCAGGGGGTTGAAACAAAACAAAGGTATTTAACAGTCTTTCCCTTATCTCTTCATCATGTATATGTCTTTTTTTTTCTGAAGGAATATTGATTACGATTTACATGGAAAAAGATCACAATATGTAAAAAGAAAAGGTATGGTACCTTTTACATGAACATAAGGGAAAAATTCTTCAAGAAGCACTCTATGTTTCTGTGCAAGTTCTTATTTTTTCTTATGAATTCTTTTTGCTATTGAATTATTTTTCCCCAGTTTGTCCATTTCTTCCTGTCAACTTTCATTCTGAGAACTAGTCACCCACATTACACCCAATTGTTAATTTAATGTAACCTTGCTTACAGCCATTAAGATTAAAATTCTGCTTATTTTGGCTTACCCATTCACATAAATTTCATTTCTGCAATATTAAGTTCAAACAGTCCCTGTTTGCAGCTCGTGAGTAATTCTTAATTTACTTTTGCCACCAATAAAAAAGCCCACTAGTTTATTCAACTAAGTCTCCATTAGTCATCATGAACCATATAACTAACACACAGAGTTTTCATTGCATATATTCATTGGCTGTTCAGGATGAGGGTGGAGGTATGTGGGCTACGAGTGGGAGAAAAAGAGGTTACTGAGGTTAAAAAGAGGAACGTATGACTGTATACGCCCCTGGTACCTCCGCTGCTTATTCCCCCTTCGCTTTGCATCTTATGCTGGTAGGCACACAGCCGGCACCCTCGCCCAAAGATCAGTTGCTTAGGTAGCAACTTCTTCTGCACATTTTAGCTAATGGGTATGGTTGTGCATGTTGTTTTATTTCAGCATGTGCAAGTCCAATGCAACAAAATCTGGCATGTTTCTGTGTTTTCCCACAACATTTATGGGAGATTGTGGAGTCCCCTTCTCTGGAGACATTCAAAACCCACCTGGACATGTTCCTGTGTAACCTCATCTAGGTGTTCCTGCTCTGGCAGGGGGATTGGACTAGATGATCTTTTGAGGTCCCTTACATTCTGTGATTCTGTGATTTAGCTAACATGCTTAGCTATCTAATGGGATGTGTGTTACTGGAGGTTCCCCTAAATTTATGTTGAATTCATTTATGCCTAATATACATGCCCAAAGGCAAAGACACATACTCATGCATATACCTGTATTTAAGAGATGAATCTTCCCCCCATGTAGTCCCCTGAACAGTATCAATATGAGAGCTCTGCACAGCTCAGAAATCACCTCGATGCCAGAGACTTAACATCCCAGCCTGCCTGAGCTCTGCACAGTCTGAGAACCAGCAAACAAAAGCGATGCAATCCAGGGCATGCTCAAAGTCAGTCCTGCCAGTTCTGTCATCTTCCTACAATTAAGTGGTCACAGTTTTCAATCTGCTGTGTGTCTCTGTCACTGCACCAAAGCCTTGGTCCCACTTTTGTGGAAAATCTCTGGGCAAGATACATATTGCCCTCCTGTAACCTCTGTGTCACCCGCTGAAGATATTCCAGCTGTCACTGCGGACATTGTGACTTGCACTCAGTGCTTTCTTTCTTCAGAGCTTTTGCGGGAAGGGGCTCCACTTGAGGATAAGCTGCTCCTCTCTGGTGGGGGGATCAGAGTGTGGCTGCCGCTGAATGAGCCAAGGGAGATGCAGGTCAAGGTTGCCTCCTGTGGCAGGGACAACCAACTTGTGTAGGCTGGAGGGATGGTTTTATTCCAAGATTATCTGACATAGTCACCCACCACTATCTCTGACCAACACTGGCAGGTGTCTCCAGGCACCACCCCACCCAAAACCACACAAACAGTGATGGCTGCACAGGAACAGCCCAGGGACTGGTCAGCACTCCCAGAGAACCTGGGGAAGGGAGGCACTGAGCTGGAAGAGCTGCCCCCATGGACATCTCCACCTCTGCTGGAAAGAAAGGGCAGTGGCTGTCTTTTATTCTTCTCCTCTTCCTCATACTTTCCCTGCTCAGCTCCAGTGAATTTCTTCATTCCCTATTTATAATTAGAAATTGGAAAGCACTTACTGCCTTCCTCGTTGTTCATACTCTAAGGCAATACTTAACAGAGAAACAGCTGAAATCTAGGCCATTACAAAAACAAATTAAATGGCAGCCCCAGTTATTACACCTGTCCCTGAATCCCCCCAATAATGTTTGTGGTTTTGCATCACATTTTCCTACATAAAAAAAAGATATTAAAATTATCTCTTTTGTTGCCAGTTGAAGAACCCGCAAGCAAATGGGCAAATCTGACTAACTGGTTAAGCAGAAAAAACAATGGAAATGTGTATGCACTAAAGGCTGTCAACAGCTCCACAGAAAGAATTGGAAAAACAGAAAAAAAAATTCTTTAAGCTCTTGTAACAACAAAATGTCAAAACCAAACAAATAACAGACAGAAGTGGGAGCTAAGTGTTGACTGTGCCTCGTTAAGGGTTTAGTGAACAAAGCGGTCCCAATCTTCCCCCCAGCTGCCCCAGTCCAGCCCTGACACTCTCCTGTGGCTTTCAGGGGGTTCACTCCTGCAACCCAACTGCCAGCTAAACTGCAACTGATTCCAGAGATCTCCTGAGCAAGGTATCAGGTGCTGCACACTATTTTAGGATGGCTATTGGGAATCCTCCCTCCTGCCATTCCAACCCCCCTCTTTAATTATTGGTAATACAATTTGACTAAAATTCTGTCCTGACATTCAAATACTGGTATTAGTAGTGCCTTTTTTTTTTTTTTTAAATAATCCTCCTTGTATGTTTTTATGCTGCAACCTAGAATAGGTTATGAATTTCCTGGCTTCTGTGGCTTAGATGAAAAACTCAGTGTTACTATTTTGATGTAGAATGCAGCCATTTTTGTGGTCATACTTACCATAGCTGAGCTAAACTCTAGAGGAAATGGCATTTATATTTGACTGGTGGCTGAGGGTGCATATTCCACAATTATAATGCAGAAATAACTGATAGGAAAACTATGAAGGACAATTTAGACAAAAGGAACTGGCAGGTGGTATGCCGTAACAAGAAAATACACTGCTGCTTTGCATTCAGATGTTTGTATGAAACCAGGACCAGCTAGAAAGTCTTGTTTACCAGATTTGGGTTGTTTTATGCTCAGGAAGGGAGTGAGGCTTCAGAACAGAGACCTCCAGAAGAAAGCTTTGAGCCTACCCTCTCATTTTTCTTCTCAAGCAGCTGTTACAGTATTTTTTCCTGTCATAGTCATTCTAATCTTAAGACATAGTTGCTGGAAATGCATGGGGTGAAGAATCCAACCTAAGGAGTCATAAAATACCCATTTATACTTTTTTTGGGGGGAAATTTACATCTTCACACAGCAAGGTTTGGTGCAAGATACCTGTGGGACTGCTGCAGCTGGGAAGTTGGAAAGGACAGAAGACTTCAGGTAGCACCACAGGTCCCTTCTGTCCCTCAGATTGGGAGACTGGGGCAAGGATAATGAAAAATAGCTATGGTTTGGGTGGATATGGAGCTGTATCTCAAGCTGCAACATTTTGAGGAGAATCTGTGGGAAATGGTGGTGCCCACCTTGCATTGAGCTCTAATCCCAGAAAGCTACTGACCTCATGTTGCTGCTTTTAAAAGGGAATGTTTCTCTGAATTTCTGTCCTCTATGGCCTCTACCATGATTACTAAACTCAAAGACAACTATAATGTGACACAACACCCTTGGAGATTTATCTTATTCTTCCTCCATTCAACCACAATTCACTCATTCTTCCTCCAACATACTAAAGTTCTGGGACCTCAGACACTGTGTGCCCTTCCTTGCTCCTGTAGGTAGGGGATATAAGAGCAACCTGGGACCGTGATGGAGAAATGCTCCACATTTGTCCCTTTCTGAGCTGAAATTCCCTTTTCTGAATTCCGAGGTCTTGTTCAGTACAAGGATCTTGGGAGGCTCCATGCAGCCCTTTTTAGGTTTTATCTAGGTTGATACCTTCTGTTGACAAGGTCAAAAGGACTTGCCAGAGCCACATACTTCCTCTGTGATCTCCACCTAAGCTGCTTGAAAAAACAGAAGCGCTGTGAAACCCAAAGCTCGCTTTCTATCAGTGAAGTCTTTATTTCTAGCAATAAAAGGTAATACTGAATATTAGACTCAGTGAGGGGGACTGTTAGAAGCAAGGTTTCCATTTGTGCGTGGTGTGCATCTGGCAGCACTTTGTGTACCATCGGTTTCAGTTTCTCCACCCCAGTCACACCATCAGCTTTGCCCACCATTTGTGTGGCTTTGCACAGTAAAATATATCAAAAATAGGAAAATGTGACTGTCAAACTCCCAGCCTTGACAGGTGAAATTCAGAAGGTAATAAGCAATCTCCAAGACCACATATAACTCAATTTTACAATGCCCATCTTCTAAATCTTCCATTCCCCCATACAATCCTTCTGTTAAAGGAAACCTGGGATATCCCAGGAGTGTTTCACGTCCTAACCAATTAGTACAATTTGATAGCCACATCATGACCACAGTTAAAAGGACCCCTAGGGAACAGATTCCTCTCCAAGAATGATGACAGACATTGGGCAGCAAATTTCACTTGGATAGCCAGGGCTGGTTTTGTTCACAATAGCCCACTTTACACCAGTGTTTTGACCTCAAAAATACAGCCATCTGATCCACTTATAAGCTAGTTCCTGAAGCACCAATTTTGTCTGTTAAAGTTAATATACTGGGTTGCATTGCTGCTAGGTGAGAAAAATCAGATATTCCCAGGTAGATGCAAATATCCATTAGAAACAAGAGGTACGTGTCAGGGAGAAGCAATTGCTTTAGGCAAAGGCTATAAATTCAGAAATACTGCTCTATAACACTCCTCAGCCACCTGAACTGACACACTGTTTGTAAGGCAATGTGATGAACCAGACTGGGAAACTGACCCCGTTGGAAAAAATGCCACATTGGCTGAATTGGGACCTTTTCCAGGTAACTGTGTTCCTGCACACGAAGCTGTACCAGCACAATCCCAAGTACATCACAGGAGTGGCAGTGAGGTGTTGGAGGTGGGGATGGTTTCTGTGTCCTCTTGCTGAAGGTGCGGGCTGCCCTTGCCAACACCATCAGACACTGCAGCAGCTTCACTGTGATGTAAAGCAGTGCAAATAGATCCGAAAATTGAACATTTTTTAAAATCCAGAAAAAAGCCAGTCAGGGGGCTTTTTTGTTTTGTTTTGTTGTTTTGTTGTTTGTTTTTTTTTTTTTTTGTTTTTTTTTTTTTTTTTTTGTTTTTTTTTAGAAAATACCTCTTATTAGAGGATGCCAATTTGTGGACACTAAACTTTTCATGAAGATCTGCTGGGTTGGTGAAACTTTCTCCTCTTTTGTTGCTCAAAAATCTTTGGCAATTTTTATTGCAAGCAGGTATATATTCATTAGCTGTAAATTAATTTAAACAGATTCTACTTGCCTTGCTGCAACCATAAATCTTATTATTATTACAACTTCTCCATTTCACCCTATTGGTGATCACCGTGGAAAAGTCATTAACTTTTGTGTTGGCGATTTTAAGTCTTCGATGCCATTTTGAGTCTGAAGAAAGAAATCCATCTGCTCTTTTTGATCCTGAGATTACCTTTGTTTCTCACATTTCCTGTCTTTGTAAATCTGCTTATTAACACTTTCACTATATTGCCCTATATTCAACACTGTCTCAGTCACACTTCTGCTGAAAGTCTTATTCACACTTTTGTCTTCTCCAGGCTTGATTATTGTAATTTTCCATCTCCAGAGCCTTTGCCAGGAGTTTGCTTTCTTTAGAAGGCACAAGAAGGATCATAAAATAAGAACAACTCACACTTTGTGTTGTACAGAACAGGAAGAATAAGATGATTAAGAAGTTATGAACTCAAGTCCTCAGCTTGCAGTAAGGGCCTGCACCACCAGCTCCTCAAGGCACAGCAGTGGCCAGTGCCACAGCCAAGATCAGCAGCGTACTCTCACTTCTATTTTGAGTTACTCCTTGGAAACAAAATATGCCCATTTCTCACTGCCCAGCTCAAACACCTGACCCTTATTCATCATCACACGCCTTTTGTGTTGATAAATACACCAACAGCAGTGGATAAGACCATGGTGCAGATGATGCTAAAGTATTTTTATGACTAAATTTTCTGTCTCAGAAGTAGGCTGTAGCTCCTAATCTGCCTAAATTGATGGCGGAGACCAGACACTTGATACACAGTTTGCATCTTAAGCAATACAGTGCCTACAGGGATGTGCGTCCACATACAGCTGTATACACTGCTATGCCCCAGGCTATAATGGCACGTTCCTGTTGGGGCAGAAGGCAACTCCCAGGTGCCACTGTGAGCAAAATGACCATGAATGGGTCTGTACACTGTCATAGAAAACTGTAATACACCTGTCAACTGAACAGATTAAATGTCAATTTCCATCTACCCTAATATTCATAGTCTACAAATGGTCTTGGCTACACAAACCAGACCATGCTAAATCTGTCTTTTTCCAGCAGATTAAGTTTCCACGCAGTAGATAAGAATTGAGATTCCGTTGTGGCAGAACTGCAGAGGTGCATGGGCCAAATCCCACTCTGAAGTCAAAGTACTCATAAGGTCTTTTCACACAGATGTAACCAAACTGGTTTTTGCTTGTCTGCACACAGTCCTGAACTGTGCAAAAGACACTACACAGCTATTTGTCCAGCTGGCAAGTATTTGCTACAGATTATCTATAGATTTTAAGGCTATCATACCCCACAAACTGACTTTCTGTATGACATCGCTAAATCTCACAGCATTACAGCTAAACTGACCCCAGGAACATGCATCTGACTAAACAAACCTTCTAAGGAGACATTTAGCCTTGGTATGAAGACACCGAGAAACTGAAAGTCCACAACCGCTGCTGGTGGTTTCCACCAATCATTCATCCTTTTCACAATTCAAACAACCAATGCTTCTTATTTCTAGAGTGAATGTACTTGGTTTTCCTTTCCAGTCACTGAATCTTTTTATTTGTTTGATTGTTAGATTAAAGACTTCTATACATACACACTATAACAAAGTAGCTCTTGATTTTTCTTCTGTTCGTGTTCCACTGGAAGGTTCTTTCTCCAGCCTCCTTTGTATTCTCCCCATGTAGCAGCAGAATGATGCACAGTATTCCAGTGCAGCGTATGCTCATGCTGTATTTGGAAGTAAGGTTATTTCTCAGCAACTTCCACCAATCTAAAATAGCCCTGCTTTAAGACAGGGTCTGTACAGCTTTTCACATATTTTTAACTCCATCTGTTAAAACTAATATCTTGATTTCAAACATAATTCCCATTGAAAACAATCCTCGGACATATGGGCACATAAATATTACGTCATGATACACAGGATGTGGAGATATGAAATAGTAAGCCCATACCATAGCATGGACTTAAAGCTCATCAGCTAGTCTGCACCAGCTGTATAGATCCATATCCTCACTTCATGATAAATTCAAAGGATGCTGGGGTACATGGTATGTTGATGCAAGTGCTGGTTGTGATTCCACACTGGCCACGACATGACAGACAATACCTAATCTAGCACAATACTTGCCAGGATGAAGTTACTTTCATCACTTCCTTGAATACATTAAAAGTTGCAGAGCAAGCACAACACACGGATCTCATACTGGTAGCCCTGCAACTGGGCTTATTGCGCTTTGGAATCAAACTATAATAAAGACAGACCCTTTAATAGGCTTTAACACAGTTCTCAAAAAGAAAAAAACCCAGTTCGCACTTGTCAGAGGTACTGTACCAGAAGCACGTTTAGACGTAACATGAAGCAAGATAAATCAGCTTTACCAACAGAGGACCACAAGGAGTTAGATTACACCATTCAGAGTCCTTGGGGACTCCAAAGGTTTTTTTTCTCTGGGCCTTTTGTCTCTTAAATTAGGCAAAGCACTGACATGACACTCCGTTTTCACTAAATGAATCATGTGGCAATGTTTGCAGAGTAATTTTGGTTTCCCTTTTATGTTTCTCATGTCTTTAGTAAAACCATGTGGATTTGCCCTTCTTGTTGTACTATCCTGAGGGGCAGAAGATACTTTAGGTCATTAAGGACACAATTCAGGGTTTTCATTGGGCATTATTCATGTATTTTGGTTGCAGAACTAAACAAGTTGAGTGCTCCACCGTTGGCCATCGTGCAGACCCACCAACACACAGAAACCTCTGACCTGAGATTACCCATGGTTTTGGTGTTTCCAGATAGCGATGACACTCAAGAACTTAGAATTTGCTTTTTTTTTCCCCACTCGAGTTAGAAACCTGCTCACTTTGCAGTAAAGCCGCCTATTAACTCACTGGAACACTCACAATCCTCCAACAACTTCCCATGACTTTGCCCCTGTGTCAACACCAGGCACGTTTTACGGCAGTTTGTTAGCAAAGTCTCCCAGAACAGACTGGGCTCCTGCAGGGCCAGGAAGCTTTGGACAAGCCCCACAGGACCAAACAGGTCCCTTACAACACCAGAAAGGAGAAAATTGCCTGTTTTTGTTTTTTTTTTTTAAATTGTGATTGCTGAGCAATGTTCAGTCCAGTCCCCAGATTACTGTCCCAGCTGCCCACAGCTAGCACCACTAGAAGCTACACTTGGGACAACAGTGAGATTGTCCATATATATACATGGAAAACATATCGTTTATATATATTATCTAGAATGTGGAAAAAGGTTTTCAGTTAATATCACTTCTAAATTATTTCTGTTATGGATGCACTTAAAGATGCATTTAAAGGGCTCTTTCTTTTCAGCCTAAAATATAGGCTGGATAAATTGCTGTTGCCTATAGGAATTTAGGGAAAAGTCACTGGAGCCAAGATGTATTATCCTGCCTCTTATTTATTAGTATAAATATAGAGACGAGTTTGTTGTCTTAGTTCTGTGTACTAAACATAAAATGGATTTTTGTTGTAATTGTGCTAATTCACTAACTCTTGCCATAGCTGACATCTAAAGTTACTGCCATTGGAAACATACATGCAAGTATACTGAGTACCGCCTATTTTTCACTCTTCTTTTTTTCCCCTACTTATTTGCTTTCTGCTTTTCCTTACTTTTTTAAATTTTTTTTTTTGTATAATCATCTTACCTTTCCAAGAAACAATCTTAAAATATTTTAGGTCTCCCTTATCACAATTTATTTCCATTTCCAAGCTTTCCTAATTAATATCCTTATTTCCATTGTAAAAAAATTTCTTCTTTCATTTTGCAGAGGAATCTCGCACAGCAATAAGACTAGTCCAGTCTGGTTGAAGACAAAAGTTATATCAAGGGCTACACCAAGATATAATACTGTAATACCATATATTTTCACTTTTAATGGAGTGGCTACACACTACTGAAAGCAATCCACATGTACCCACAGTGATTCAGAGCCATTTTTAGCCCTAGTTCAAACAAACAAGAAACTGGAATTATCAGCTCTAGACTACCTTGAAACGAAGGGAGCTCTACCGAATGCAGTGGAAATGTGAGACAGTGCAGAACATACAGCTTCATTTATTTTTTTTTCTGTCCCCCTCATATTGGTAACATCAGGTCAAATCCTTTCTCTGTCACTGTTCTGTTTTTCCTGCCACCCCGTTTTAGTTAATGATTAATGAATTTTAAAGCAGCTTCACACAATCAACAATGTGTTTATAATTCTCAGCCTGTAAGAGAATATTTTAGGATTCATAGGGAAAAAAAGAGAAACTATCAAATATTTCAAGGTCTTTTCTTTCATTTGCCTACAATCCTGATTTAAGTATAACAATGATTTAAACTGTCAAAAAAAGAAATAATACCATTAGGGTCTAAGGCAAAATTGTGACATTTATCAACACTGCTCTTTGCCAAAGAATGTTTCTGAGGAAAAAAGAATTATGCAATGAAAAATTAAATGGTATAGCAACATACTTACATAACTTCAAGTATCTCATTGAGGTTCTTTGCATATTGTGGAGAAATACATTCTCCTCCACTACCAGTGATTTAGACACTAGGGGAAATTACTCCTCTTGTATTCACATGGGGTCTCTACTGCAACTCAGTTCTTTAGTCTTTTGCCTAAACTTAGGTGAGCTGAAGTCTATTTCCACTGAACAAAGTAGCAGACAGACAGAACTAGGCTCTGTTCCTGGTTTTATACCATGTTTCCAGGTGGTTTGAGTTTGAATGTAGCCTGTCCCTCAGTTCCACCTGTTTATTAGAGGAGGATGTTGCTTTCACCTTCTATGTTTGACTGGTGTTGCAAGGTTAAATCAACAATTATTTCAACAAGACTTGTATTGGTACCCAGAAAAAGCTGCTCTAGGGAGTGCAGGAGAAACATAAATGAGCCATTCCTTGTAAAAAACTGGATATATTTGCTAATTGGTTTGTAATTACCCTGCCTCCTGATTTTCCCCATTTATTTCAGGATGGATCCCTTTCTGTGGAAGTTCTCCATTTTCATGAGAGACTTTGTACTGGGGGTTTGGGAGAAATGACACCATCAGGCTGTTGTTGGATAACAGAAAGCAGATTTACAGCCAGAATTCTACAAAAACTCATACAAGTTTATAAAATCTCTCTAAGGATATTACGATGTATTATTTGTAAAATAACTGTACTACACGTAGCAGCTACACATAGGTGAAGAGAGAAGCCGACCCCAGAAGGGATTCCAGTCCAAACAAAGTATTCCACTCTTTTACATCAAGAGAGAACTGACATAAAAACATGTAACTTGCCCAAAGACAAGAAACCTCTGGGAAATCAAGAAAGTGAACCCAGATCTTCTGAGCTGGTCCTTGTTGAGTGTTGTAACCACAAAGCTCTCTTTCCTCCTCATCTTGTTGCTCGGTCTAGTTTCTCTTTTGTTTCTTTGCAAACTTAGTCCTTCCCTCTCTTTTACAAGAAGTCATTATTTTTAAAATTGGTGAAGTGTAAAATGTTGCTCCTTTGCTGGTTGTACTTCTGCCCTCAACAAACCATATATGCATGATTTAGCTACTTAATTACATTCTATACCATAAAAGAGGTATCTTAAATCTTTTTTCTCTGTTTTATACTTCTCTGCTCTTCCTGCTTTGTTATTTGGTTGTAAACTAATGTGATAGTCTGGACATTTCTGGAACAGCTTTTCTTCTCAGGTTAGTCTAAGAAACCCATGTGTTAGCACACAGGGAATGGCAATTCCCCATGAGAGAAGCAGCTCCTTAAACATCGCCTACACAGTAGAAACTGTTCTTGTTGCAGGACTAGCAAATGGTCATCTTTAATTCAATTAAGGTTGTGCACACAACTGAAAAATAAAGAATACTAGATCCTTTTCTTGGTATTTGGAGACCCAACTGTAACTCTTAGACATACTGATCAACACTGAGTCACCCAAGGACCTCTTCTAGTCAAACAAGGTATTACACAGATGCTCCTCAACATGAGTAAGGACTGGAAATTTGTACCTCAATTGTTAATGAGCAGAAACTAGTCTAAGCATGGTTTTACCATACTTGGGGTCAGTCCTAAAAAACCTTTTGTATGAAACTCTTACTTCAAAGTGCTTGATCCTTTTGACTTTCTTTCAAGGTCTGTGAGGGTTAAGTGAGAACATATACAGTAATAAGAAAAATCCTCCTGAGTTATTCCTCAACAATTGTTGTCATAGGTGAAATCCAACATATATGACAGCAGCTGGCTAAAGAAACTGATTTTCTTGTCTAGGCCTTTTTTTCCATTTGCTTTATGCTTGCAGTAAGCTGCCTCCACTGAACTGCTTTACTTCTTAAGTCCAGTAGGTAAAAATATATCTCACAGTGCACAGAAAACCACACTGTAGATGTGGGTGAGCTTGAAGGAACATTTTCAAGTAGGAAAAGAAAAGAGTTCACCCCAGCAGAGCTCATTTCAGCAGTGCAGCTACCACATCACTCAGTTCAAAGGAGAGTCATGTTGGTGGTACACACTACAAGCTTTCACAGCCATGCCTGTGGATGCAGTGTGCTTGATTGCTTAAACCCCAGCCTATAGTCAGTCACTGTGAGCTGGAAAAATGGAAAATATGACTATAAGACCATGCCAGCAGCTAGCCTTTTAGCAGGTTTTCTTTTGGGTTTCATCGACATTGTCCCTATGGGAAGAAGAAGATGGGACAGCCCAGTCAAAAAACAATTTCCCACTCTAAGAAAACAGCTGCATACAAGACCATTTGTATCTGAAGCCTGATTTGTGGACAGTGTCAGAGAGATTAATGGTCCCTGCACAGAACCTTCTATATCTGCTTCATTCCTCCCCCTTCCACTTCTCTCCCCTAAAAATATTCTTGGTAACTGACACTATTTGGTTTCTCTGTTAGCGGATTCAACAGACTTGCTGACAATTAGATTGAATAGAATTACTTTCTGTTTACGCTAGATAGACGAGCCTGTGCTAACAACAGGTGGCCACGGTGCCTGTGGATGGGGAAAAGCTTGTGCTGGGGCACAACCCCCAGAAGCTGCGCTAAACCCCATTGTTTCAGGCACGCAGCCTAGGCAGCAGTTGGCATAGTCAAATTGGCATTAGCTGAACGTGACTAACCTCAGCAGCAGCAAGACATGACTGTTCACTTGTGCTGGTCACCCTGACACAAGGTGTAAGAATGGTCTTATCAGGTCAGACCTCAGTCCACTGAGCCCAGCATTTCCCCTCCAACAGTGGTTACCTAAGGCAGCGTATAAGCATCACAAAACAGCCATCCTTTCTCCAGCCATGCGAAGTGCAGGGACTCTCTGAGCCAGAGGGGCTGTCTTTGAATTTGAGTAAAGTGCCATTTGCAGGTAGAGGTAATGCACTACATGTATTTGAATGCAAACTAAACAATTTGTGGATGCAAGCAGAGAAAAGGGCAAGCAATTGTGATAAAAATCTAGTATTATCCTATATAGTTTCTCTCAGACAGCATCCAGATGCTAGCTTAGATGTGCTGTTTTGTAGAAATGCAAATGGACAGGCTAACCAGAAATAGAGCACTTATGGGGTCTGGCAAAGTAAGTGGGGTAGAGATCTTATCTGTCCATCTGGTTATTTAAAGGCAACTAATGAATTTCAGCCTCCTAAACTGTCTACCTAGGCATTTGTAACACACTGACATTGATGGCATCTGGCTGCAATTCAGGGAATTCACAAGCTACAGTGCAGGTGCTAGGGGCCTGGCATTTTCCCTGCTCAACACATCTTTTCCCCTCTCCACCTCAGCTCCCAGTACTGCTGGACTCAGCTCAGCACTCACAAGGAGCTGCCTCAGGTTGGTCCTCAGCAAGTCCACAGAGCTGGGGACTGAGACCCAGCTCCCTCACCTTGTTCCACTCGCTATCAGTTCATGCTCAGAGTAGCACGATCCTTTTCTCCCTAACACTTTGGTGACACTTGCATAGCTTGTCGTGACAATAAACCCTCATTTTAACAGAGCTGAAATCGCACTAACAGGATGCGGAGGAAGAAGTTAACAGTACCTATAGCAATAAGTTTTCGGAAGGAAAGATAGAGAGAGAGAGAAAGAAAATCACTCTTCAAAATTATACATCGCACCTAATTGCATGGAAATGTTAACTACTACTTCTTGCAGAGGTAAAGCTGTGATCCTAATGACAAGCGTTATGGGGGTACAACTCTGTCTTGGTTTAACCTGAGATAGCAATACAACCACAATAGCTGCTCACTCACTCTCCCGCGTCCCACCCCAAAAATAGGGGAGAGAATTGAAAGGGAAGGGAGAAACTCAGATTGAGTTTCTCTCTCTCTCTCTCTCTATATATATATATATACACACACACATATATATATATATATAAATATAATAGAAATAGAATATAAAATTCTGCACCGAGCAGCCAGTCCGAAGAAGCAGCAGCTGGTCCCAAAGTCAATCCCAGAGAGAGAAAAGAAGAACCAGGCAGAAAGGCCCAGAGGACTCTGCAAAATGGCAGGATGGCAAATGGCTGAACTAAGAGTCCCGAACAGAACTCCCCTGAACAGGTCTCTGAGAGAGAAAAGAATGCAAGAGAGAGAGGGTGTGTGAGAGAGACTAGAAGATCCCCACTCTCCTTAAATATGAAGCATGACGCTAATGGGATGGAATACTCTTATTGATCAGTCTGGTTGTCAGTCAAGCTCCGCCCCACCCATGGCCCCCTTCCTCACTGCCCCACACCTGTGGGCAGAGCACTCAGAGTGTCCTTGGCTCTCAGACCAGAGCAATTAAAAACATTCACTCTGTCTCTTGTTCTCAAACTAAGTCCAAATAATGACCATGCTAGCTATGAAAAAGAAAGGTTTCTAACTGCATGAAGAAAATTAACTCATTTTCAGTCAAACCAGCACAAAGTTCAACATGGGATAAAATAAAGTTAGGTTTATAGAACAAGAATTTAAAAAAAAAAAAAAAAGAGAGTAGAAAAGAAAGACTACAAGCACTAGGCCAGCTGTTGATCTCCAGCCTTAAGAAGCACTTGACTCGTGATTCCAGTGTTTACATAGCTTAAATTTGAAACCCACTCCTCCATGAAGACAAGCCAGGGCTTGCAGCTGCACTAATTAAGTATGTCAGGTGAAGGTTTCTGATATGATAATCAACAACAAAAACGGCAGCTTTAGCATTTAAACCGTCTTAATGAGGTGTTAGAACCGAAGCCCTTTGAGGTGAATGGGGAAAGTTTATACACACTACTATTGTTCCAGCCTGTCTGGCTCTCCTCTTGAAACAAGAGTGCATTTTACCAGTGATTACCTTGACAGCCAGGTGGATAAGAAGTTGAATTCCTGGGCTGTTCTGTTTGGTTGTTGCTTTTGTTTAGTTTTGGTGTGTGGGTTTTTTTTTTTTTTTTTGCTGGTTCGTTTTGGGGTTTTGTTGTTGTTTTATGTTTGTGGGGGTTTTTGTTTGTTTGGTTGTTTTTTTTTTTCTTTACACCCTCTTAATTTTCAAATGGGAAATGTAAAGACAACAAGAAAAATAGTCTGACATTGGAGGAACTGGATAGGGAAAAACACTCCTTGCATTTCCAATTTATACATCTTCGGTTTTGCTGTAAGTTATTTGAAGCTGCAGCCTATTTAGACACTGGAGGAGTAAATGTATGGTGTGTTTTTAATAGCTCCTCATTACCGTTTGTTTTGTACAGAACAAAACGCTTTCTTTTCAAAACGATGGCCTATCAGGCACTCATCAGTGTGATTAATCAGCTCCTATTTGCACAGGACTTTGAAGACAGAAGAGGCTGTAGAAGTGCTGCGGGTTATTACTGACAGTGTAAAACTCCTCGAATTCCACTTCCTCACTAAGCCAATCTTGCAAACAACCGCCAGCACACAAACAATTGAAGACATAAGTACATCACTTCATTCCCCTCAAAGAAATATTAACTTCAAAGCCAAGTTAGGACCATTTAAATGCAAGTAACTCTAAAAGGGGCAGGAGGCTGAGCAGGAAGCAATGGTACGGTCACCCACCAAGGGACTGTTGTCTGCAAGCGTCAGCCAAGACACCATGCCTAAGTTGTTATTCCACCAGCAGCACTGAAAGCAAACATCTCAGACAGTTCCACAGTGCTAAACACGAGGAGAGTTTCAGAAGAATAAGGATTCCCTCTTTTTACCTCATCCTACTCTGAAAGGCAAATGCTCAACCCTGTTTAATGCCGTCGTTGTTCTCCAGGTGTTCTGCACCACTTTTGATTGTAGCCAAAGGCCAACATCTCCACCCAAAGAGTTTGAACTGCCTAGCAAATTTGGGGCCCCACCTGAAGTCCACGGAAGATTCTGAATAACTTCGTTTGCAGCCTATGTAGGACTGGTATTTGGTCTGTCTTTTAGTTGTTCAATCAATTTAATTGTGCTATTAATCTATTTGCTGTACAATTTGCCATCAATCAAAACACAAAGGACAATTCTGGCTTGTGGCTAGCCCTCACAGAGAAATAAATGCTTTGATGTTAGATGTAAATTTTGTTCAGCTTTATTAAAAAATATTTACTAGTGTCCTTTGCCCAGACAGTGTGTAGGTGTCAGATCATGGAAAATGTTAAGGGTATCTCCCAGAATAATTGTTCCCTTTACATGTGCTATTCTTTGGGGTGTTTTGGTTTTGTGGGTTTGTTTGGTTGTTGTTGTTTTTGTTCTTTCTGGAGGGGTTGTCATTGTTGTTTTGTTTGTTTGTTTGTTAAGGAATTGACTGACTCTAAGCAGTTGAGTACCAAAAAAGGATTTAAGTGCTGTCCTTAGGAAGGAAGCAAAGGAGATAATATTGATTTATTTAGACCACTGAAGGCCCCACTAAAAGACCTCTGCTTGTTTTGTGCAAGCAAGGGACTAGCCAATTCATAGGCTTACCTGTATCCTTTAGAAATTTATCCTGGAGGAAGCTTTATTGAATGCTCTGAGGTCCTTATGTTTAATATTACAAAATCAGATCTCTGTACCCATACATGGTGTAAGTGGAATCACCAAGGCTGTTGATAAACCTTTGTCAGATACAGACAACTCTGTGATCTATTTTCAGCACAAAGAATCTCCGCTCTCATCTGACCCTAATTTTAGATTTGTCTCTACAGTCACCCATTCTGCAAGACTCAAATGAAAACAATAGTACTGGGGCTAACTCCCTTATAAAAGCCTCCAGTATAGTTGGAGTATTTGGTTAGTTCTTGAAAACAGCACAATTAATCTTCAGGCTCTGGTGAAAATACTAATACTAATAACCAGAACTGCACAATTATTTGCATAGGTTTGGTACTAATATAACTGTATTATGCCTGAATTGCTGGACAGAAAGTTGGAGAGATTAGGCTTATTATCTTTCCGTAAGCAGATATATTTAATATGCCAAGTGTGAAAAAAAAGGAAGAAATAAGAATAACTGATGGCTGAATGCAAGAATGCCAGTCAGAGAGTGAACACTTCAAGTCTGCCTTCCCAAAGGAAAATTT
Organism: Streptopelia decaocto; assembly: GCF_964273445.1. NCBI lineage: Eukaryota > Metazoa > Chordata > Aves > Columbiformes > Columbidae > Streptopelia > Streptopelia decaocto. Next base: position 121,768,212 of record NC_138655.1, on the reverse strand, counting down.
CCAGCGAGAACTGGTGAAGGCATCTGGGTGAGTATGTCCTTGAGGAACTGTTTGTGATTGACTGGAAGGAGAGGGGAAATGGGTGCTGTTGTCTACCCTTGGTCATACAGGACACCGGGGCTCCAGCCCCAGTTGCTGCTAACAGAGGTTGTTCCAGAAGGGCTCACTGGAGAAAGTGTGCACAGCTAAGGATTTGTTACATCCCAACCGTGAGATCTGACAGGCCTGTGGGAGGACAACATCCACCTCCTTGTGCCTTCATTTCCTATCTCCTCCCTCCTTGTGGTTTTCCAGACCTCTAAGGCAAAGAAAAACCTATCACAAAGTCAACTAGACAGCCATTTATCTAGACCAGGCAATCTTAGAAGACTCCAGAAGCTAAGTCTTGAGAAAATCTAAACAAAACAAAGGAAAGCCATTTCCTTTAACTTTTCAGATGACTTTTTTATTTTTGGCTAAATTTTATGAGTGTGAAAGAAAGATGAAGGATATTTTGCTTGTTTGTTTCAATGTGACAAAATATCCCCTCATTTTTCTCCCTGTTACTGGGAGAAAGTGAGTGGTTAGCTCATTACACTGACACCAGGGACAATACTTTTGGTCTATTGATTTATAGCTTCCATTTTTTCTTATTTACAGCCCCTAACTTCTAAAAAGGTCTAGCTGAGGGTGTAGCTATGGCCTTTTACATCACACATCTAACTGGAGAAGTGTGAGACACAAGGTGTTCACAGCAGGCCCAAGACCTGAAGTAAAACTGTACCTGCTCCTATTCCCGCTCACCTGTACATCCATCAGTTGAGGATGTTCATTCAAGAAGAATATGCTCATCTAAGGAAAACACGTATTTTAACACATTTATGGAAGCCAGTGCTGATGTTGTCAGAAGAGGAAGGAGCAGTGAGTAGTCTTCAGGCTGACAAAAAGCCCAAGGCTGAGGCATCAACCACCCAGTTACCACTGAAGGGAGTTGCCGGGGGTTGTTGGTGAGGCGAAGAGGCACAACGTGGGAGTTTGTTCAGTTTTGACAAAGGTGGGCTTGAGTTACCCTGGAAATCGTGACTCAGATGTTTTCGTGGCCCCAGCTTGCATTACTCCCAGGAAACTCTCTGATGCCGAAGTCACAGTTTAGTTACATCAGTGACTCAGAAGTGTGAAGATTCATATTTTAGCACTTGGCAATCAGAGGCAGCATTAAACCATTTAAAAATGAATGCTGATGAAAACGAAAAACTTACGAATGCTGCTGACCATGGGTGTGCATTAGGATCCTAAACTGAGATGGTTTAATTGTTCTCTGTCACTTATTTTGACTAATAGTTCAGGGATAAAATGAGCCTACTACTGTAAGAAAGAGATTTGTTTAATCCTGTCAGGAGAACTTACATTAATTTTCACTTTGCCTTATGTGCTAGTGTATAACTGAAAGAGAAATCTTATCTGTGAACACTCCTGTAGCCTGGACTGCCTCTCTTGAGCTAATAGAGAGCTCCTGGTTTTCCTTAAATGATGCCAGAGTTAACATTTTCTGCTTCTTTTAGGAGGATCTTTTTAAGCAGCTACATCCCTTTTCTATGTATCTATAGTTTCCAACACAAATGAGGTCTGCCCTGATTGCCTTTCAAATTGAAATTGCAAAAATTATTTGCATTATCGGCTCTGCCAAACCTTGCAATTTTATCATAGCTGTAGTATTATTGGCTGATTTTAAAAGTTATTTGTTAAATACTGATTTTTAAAATCTTGTGATTAAATGGAGATTTTCATATTCTTTTGCCCTTTCTTTCAGTGAAATAACTTTTCTGCCTTTTGTAAGGATAGCTTGAAAAGGTGATTGTGAAAGGCTTAAAAAAAGAAAGGGAAACACTCCTCTCAGGTTTGTAAACATGTGTCTGTGTTTATGTGTGTGGAGGCAATACGTCTGCTTATGCATTTGCAAAATGTCCTGATTTTTAACTGAATATCCTCCTTTGTTGATTATTTTTGAGCCAGTGGCTGAAAGCATTGAATAGTAATCAAAAATATTTCAACTGTTCCTTCAGTGGCCCCTTAGTGTGAACTAGGTTAAAGCAATCATCATTTATGCAGAACTAGCCATTTACCTGGTGTCTTGAAATAGATAAAGCACAACCCATAAGACTCGCGTTTTGGCCCCAAGGCACTGAGATCTAACGGATTTTATTAACTGAGAGAATGTAGCACAAAGTGGCATATGGCCTTTTAGCTGGGATGATTTATGGTGACACACTCCAAAGGAGCAAAGAGAGCTTCAGGTTTCTCTATGACTATCGTAGCTTTTCTGAATCGGGCACAGGAAACTGAATGGAATAAACCCATCTCTAATTTGCAGTGACAGAAGCGAGATGAATTCTCAATAAAGATGGTGACACTGAGTGAGAGCAGCCAACCTGCTTGTTCCAGTGGTGGCTGTGCTGGAGTGAGAGGTGAAAAAAGAATCAAAAATGCCTTTCTTTAAAATGCGGGGCATTTCCATGATCACCTCTTACTGCTGTGGGTCTCATTAGAGATTTAAATCTCTGTAAAAACAAAACACTGGCAGCTTGCTCAGAGCTGCTCTGCATTGTGTTTTGCTTTAGTTTTGGCAAGACAAAACACACTAAGATCATTGAGGAAGTAAGTGCAATGTGCAAAATCCTGCTTTACTGCCCTTACTTACCGCACTCAGCCTGCTTTACAGTTTTCACCATGCTGTGCAGCACCACAAGTGCAGAGAAAAAAACCCCAGCAGCATAAAATAAGCTACAAGGATGTGTGTTGCCTTTTCCTTCCAGCGCTGCCTGTCTGATGCATGAGGACATCTGGGTGGCCCTTAATTGTGGGGCAGCTATAGGGACTATGCCTGCTGCCAGGTAGTTGGGCACCAGGGCAGTGAATCCACTGAGAAAGCATCCAAGTGTTGGGGAGGGTGAGCAAACAAAGTTCCCCTCATCAAACAGGGGATGTTGGGGGAGCAAGGGCTGAGGCCTGGTGAGGCCATAGCCTGTATGGCTGCATGCCTGGTGGCACTGCTGGAGCAGCCTGACCCTGCTGCTGCCTCCCTGCTCCCTGCGCTGGCTGGGACATGTGGTGAGTGGTTTGGGCTAGGAACCCTTTTCTGCAGAAGTGTCCCTGCCTCTGGTGTCGCACTGTGCCAGAGATACCCCTCTGCTTCCTACACAAATCCCCCTGGAGCACAGGGAGATGCTGAGCCACATGTGCCAGCAGCCAGGGCAGAGATGCTTGCTCTGATCCTCTACTCTTCACTGGTCACTACTGAAGACAAGAGTCCAAGCCACGGGCCCATCTGTTCCTGCATGAATGAGCCTTCATTTTAGACCCACACATGTCCCCTGTTTTTCACGGCATGAGGCTTTGCATAGTAACTTCAGAGCAGTCAATGCCCAAAGCTGGGCTGTGACACTACGAGGCAGTGATGACCCTGCTGTGGCCATAGCAGTGACACGGTTGCTTACAATGGGCGTGATGCTGAGAGCCTGACAGAAGCAGGAGCTATGCTGGAAAGGGTCTGGCAGCCCGTGGGTCCTTGTATTCACAGAAAGGGTAAAGGAGCAATGGATCCAAGGTCCACTTTCTCAGATTGGGTAAGACGGGCTTGCAGTTGGGGGTGGCCAAACAAGGCACTCCTGTACAGTAGTTTCCGGGTACAAGGGTTGCAAGCCCCAGAGTCAAGGACATCACGGTGGGGTTTGCAGTGACAGGTTTTCCCCAATCCTGTGCATTTGCACAAGACCATGCCTGCAATGTGAAGCTGGTGGAAGATGCTCCCACCCACATCCAACTGCACTCCTAATGACGTATTCCCACCTTCATGCCACAGTTCACCACCTATCACACATGCCTGATCACTGTTTAGGGGGCTGTGCTGCAAAGCAGAGCAGTAAAATCATCCTGACTAAAAATAAAGTGTTTGGTGGTTTGTTTTGTTTTGTTTTTTTTTCACCTGGATCCTAAAGGAGCGTGGCAGCACAGGAGAGGGATAACTGAAGTACAAAGACAGGAATAGGCTCTGGGAACCAGGAGGAGCTGGAACTTTTAAAACTGGTTGTGCCACCAAAAATAGCACCTTGTGAAAACACAGCCAGGATCTACACAAAGGGTCTCTATTTGCATCTTTACAAATTTCCATAACATAGGAAAGCCCTTGATGTCAGCTCTGTTATCGGCAATAATGAGTCCTCTATGCCAGACATGCACGTGCCACTTCAGAAATGTATGCCTAGGAAGGGAAGTTCTTAATTTGATTATCCAAGCAGGCTTGAGACTGGTTTGCAGTCTCTTGCATCAAGATCCCAAACATCTCCTGTCAGAAAAGATATTCTCACTTATGCCCCATAGCTACTGCCAACAGGATCAGAAATGCTGTTTTTAATTAAAAATGTTATTTCTAAATACAGTCTGCAGTGTATATTCTTGGTGAGAAGTGCTTCTCACCTTGTGAACTTTCAGACTGCTGCACTGCTGATCAAAAGATTGCAAGCCTTTCTCTGATGTCTTCTCTACACAGGCTGGGCACATGGGTTTTGGTTTCCACTGAAAAGCTTTGCTGGTATAGCTGCGCTGTTTCATGCTGTTTGCCATGCTGGCAAAAAGCTGGAAAATAGAAGAGCAGAACTCACAACCTTTTGCCATCATAGCGTATTTAATTTAATGTGGGCAGCTACAATCACAAAGGAACTCTGTTGCAAACATTATCTACATTTTATCTGCCTTCTGTATTAGAAAACTGCCAGCTACATGCTGCATTCACAACCCCTAGAGTGCTTCTAGGAGAAACCCAGTAGCAGATTCATTCATGGCCTGACAGCGAATGATTTTAATTGATCAGGTTGGGTCATCAATCAGGTCCCCAGACCAAACTCTTTCTTACTGTTGTATGTGTAAGACAGAACTCCTATAAAAAGGCTGTTTTGTAAAGGAGCTCTTCTGCTAATATAAGCTGAGTTTCCACTGAGGGCTTAATTGTACACTCCTAGCAATTAAGGGCAGAATGAGTCAAAGTGTTGACAAAGGTCGTGGCTTGACCCTAATAACAACTAGCCTGGTTTTCTCTTGTCCTGCATCTTATACAGTCACTTACACCTGTTACACCTGTGGGTGTGAAATTCTACCACATGAAAGCAGTTGTGTCTTACACCCTCCTTGTTAAAGGTATAAATAACTGTATTTGTTTCAGGACAATAAACCTTCAGACCCAGCATGCTCTGGACCAAAACACACAGATGAGGGTACTTTGTTGCACAGCCAGGTTCAAAGTACTTTTTCAAGTCTGATCAACCAAAGTTTTTCCCTCTAAATTTTCCATCATTCTGCTACTTATAATCTCCCGAAAGGAAAGCTGTATAAATAAAGCGTAAAATATGGTCACCAGCACATACCTTAGCTGCAGAATTAACCCAAGCTCTCTAATTTGGTGTGCTCCCCTGCCAAGAAAGCTAGTACTGTGTTACACTTAGTTCAGTCCAGCCTTCCCTGGCTGGCTTAGGGTGTGAACTCCTGAGTGAAACCTTCAGTGAGGGGGCTCTTAATTCCCTCACTGTGCAGTGATTGTGAACACAAAACCATTCCATGTGGCCAGTAGCCCTCCAACATCTTCTGCAGGTCCCTGTGATAAGAAGGAAAGATCAATCCTTTCACAGCAGGCTAGGAAAGGGTCACAGAGCACTTCAGTTTACCACACTCATAAATTTCAGGGAACAAGTCCTCAGAAGCCCTCGCAGGGTACCAGTGCCTGTGCGTGGTTTTGTGCTGTGACTGCTCACCCGCTACCACAGCTTCAGCTCAGATGTTCATCCCCATTAAAGCTGCAGCGAATCTGTTCCCATATTGACAGGCAGTAAGGCAACAAAGGCAACACTAGCTACACCATGCCTGGCTAGTCTGGCTGTCCTCTCTGGGGTCAGAGCAGAGCTAATATGACAGAGGAATGAAAGGTTTGTATATGCAAGGCCTTAGAGAAGAGGTAAAACTCAAGTGTAAAAGAGTCTTCTTATCCATAAGAAGCCAAATCATCTTAAGAAAAATGGTTTTAGTGTTTGTGACTTTACTGCAACACTTGTCACATTTGATCGTTTTCTAAAAGGCCACGCTCTCAATTTTCTTCTTGAAGAAGCTGAAGGAACAGCTTTCACGTGAAAAATACAAGCATCCCTGTGGTTGCAGGGCAAACCATGACAACACAACCCACAGCAGTTAAAAAAACAGAAAGCAAAGCCTGAAACAGTCACACAGTATTATAATGGTCTCATGACTCTGGGAGGCAAAACTTAGTGTCTTTTGAGTGCTTGGCGCTGGTTCCACTGCAACTTTGCTGAACAGTGTGAACCTGCCTGTGGTACTTACTTCTGAGTGCGTGTGCCACCAGCAACATATAACTCCTGACATCGCCAAACACCTTTTCCCTTTTCCACAATGCTGCTTTTCTTAGCTTTTTCACTCAGCTTGGAACTTCAAGCAGACAATAAGATGCTCACAAGCACTGTAGACCTTTCCCAAGAGCAGGCTATCAATTTGCATGAAAGCAAAAAGAGAAGAAGGACTCATCAAAGTGTCATCGCATCTGTACAGAGCTTTAAAAAAATACAGTGTTCTTTTTTCTTTCTTTTTATTTCCATTCCTTTTATTTTTCATGGAGGTTTTCCCTGAAGCCTCAGCTCTCATGCACTGTTCAGCTGTTGCTGTGTTTCTGACAGAGGCCCTGTGGATTACAGGGGTCCCTTTCTTGCTGAGCTTCTCTGATACTGGTAAAAAGAGAGAAAGCTTCCAAATGTTACTGCATGCTGCATTATTTCTCTTTTCCTCATCTCTCATGTGTTTTCAGTTATGTGTGTATGTTGTTGTTTTTTTGAGACTCTTCTAAAAGCTTTTAACTTCTCAAGCTTTCAGTCAAGCGCAGAGCTGAACATTGCACAGACTCCCATTCTGACAGATCCCAAAGAAAAGGGACAGAGCCATTTGTTCCAACCAGGAGCCCACGTGCATGGGCACGCACACAAACACACAGAGATGCACACGAACACGCACAGACACACACAGGGCTACGGGAAGCTTTGCAGGAGGAAAGACTGCAGGATGGACCCACGCAGGCTTAAAATTTTTGCAAACATACCATGCCTTTCCTGCTACTTCAGTTTCACAGTTTGTCGCTTCTAATATTAGTGAGTGACCAGAAGAAAACAGAACAGCAAGCTACGTGTTTGGGAAGAGAATATTTGGATTTCTATGCACATATCGCAAGGAACTAATCCACATGAATCACAGCCCTTTTCTATGGGAGCAGGCACTGCTGTCCATCAAAAGAACTGTGGTGTATGCTTATTGTAGTATCATTGCATTTTTCTGCCAGCAGCCTGTCATTTCCTTTTCTTCCTACTTTGCAGAAGGCTAGTACAGAAATCTGCAATTCAGAGACTGTCCTAGATTCATCCACTGCTGCACTGTTAAATCACACATTTGATGGAAAAAGACAGTCTAAACGTTCAGTTCAGCTATGAAGACACAAACACGAGATCCAGCTGTTTTCATGAAGCGCTGTTTGATAGATGGTACAGGCATCAGACAAAAAATACTCCAGTTCCCAGTGCTGCAGTGTATTTGACTAGAAACATTCTTAAAAGCATAACTTTTAAATTAAAGAAGTGACCCAGAATTTTAAAATATGAAACTTGCCTTGCAAGATCTGGGATGTGTCTGCCCCTCTTCTGCAGTCCAAGGATGAACCACATGTCCCCATCTTCTTTTCTTGCTAGCAGTAATTTAAGATCTCAATCACACAGCGGCTTTCATGGAGCAGCTCATATCCCTCACCATCCCAGGGAGATTCGGGCTACACTGCATATCTCTTAGAACTATTCTGAAATAAACACTGTGAAAGTTAACAACTTTGTAATCTTTTCTAGAGCTTATTTTCCCAAGTCATAAATGTCTGTTTACCTTTTTCTTCTATTGCAATCCACCACTGTCCCTCCCAAGTTACAGAAACATCACAGGTGCAGGGAAAACAGTGTGTCGGTGCAGGCCTTGCCACTACAGCTCTTATTTCACTTGGGGAAAAAAGGTGGTACAACTAATTTCCAAATCTGTGCTTTAGTTTACCACATACATATCTGATCTGGAATGATTTGGAGGGGGCCATCCAATAAGCAGTTTCGAGATGGCAACACATATTTAGTCCTAAATAGCATGTTTTTCCCCCTCTGAGCTAGTCTGGGAAGCCCAGTGAAAAGTTACTGAAACCCTTTTACAAGCAGAGTTCCCAGCCTGGCAAGAAAGGCCCAAATGGATCACACTGATTTGATCAACTCAGTCATTAAGGGTGTTACTGCCAGCAGGGATATTGCACCCTCGCCTGTCCTGAAAGAACTGATAGCCAAAACAGCTCTAAGGGACACATCAATTAAACTCCCTCTTATCTTCCTGAGGAGTCAGGAGCTCCAGGTCCTCACTGTGCTTTGACTCCCAGTTTCCTCCGAGTTTCTCCACTGAGTGGCTTTTAAGTTCCCATTTGCAGCACCAGCTGCAGGACCAGCCTGCTCAACACACTGGCTGGTGCAGCAGCCTCCCAACCCCGCAGCAGTAGAGGTGAGCCCAAAGGAGCCTGACCCTGCCTGACAGCCAACCCCAGGAGCACTCAGTGCCGTAATAAATAATGCAGGGCAAGTATAGAGGGAGCATGAGACGTGGGAAATGTGATATCTCAGTTCTGAAACCCAGGTGGACCAAGTTGGCAGTCTTGGATAGAAACAGAATAAGTGTGAGAAATCACTCATCCTTAATAAATACTAGTTTCATAGGCCTTTGCCTGTTGTGAGAAGCATTCAGCTGCAGCAAGTCATTGAAAACAAAATGTGCATTTTTTCACTTCAGAGGATTTAGGATTTGATTAAGTACAAAAAGAGGGAGTTCAGTGAGTAAAAGGACTAGACTCTCACTTCAGGGAATTCAGGTCGAGCCCTCTGTGAAAGGAGTTCAGATCTCAGCTCGGCATCTCCAGCAGATACTAGCTCACATCACAAAACCACTGTAAAGGATTTGGCACAGTATGGCATGTCTGAGGATCTCTGCTCAGAAAGGGTGGAAGAAGGGAGGAGGCTTAGCCTGCATTAGTGAGGACTGTATCACCCCATAGCTGCAGAAAGCAAGCCTGGGGAGGTCTGGACAAGAAGGGTTGGATCATCTTTAACTTGGAATCATATCTGTCAAGTGGAGACCATTGGAGTTTCATTTTACACCTGAAACAAAATCCTTTCTTTCCCCTCTGGAGACAGCAGTGTTGAAGAGGAGGACCAAGGCGCCTTGAGCAGGGCCCTCTCTCAGAGAGGAGGAATACGCAGAAGGGAAAATCATATGAGTGAACCTGTAGCCACATTTACGTGTTGTGGTCTAACTCACCTCCACCCAGCTGCGTCCTGGTCCTCCTGTTGTGGTGTGGCTCAGAGACTGCTCTGCAGCTACCAGACGAGCTCCCCAGGGTTGATAAAACCTGTCGTAAAATGGTGAAGCCACAGCTACATGCAGTACTTGGAAAAGCAAAGGCAAATCAACAAAACCTGTGAAGTGAGCACACCTTAATTAAAATATGTAAATGATGTAATTCTTTAGTTCTCAGGGACAATCAAAGCACAGCAAAAAAAGGGCCACTGTATTAGAGAGTGAGAACATTCTCCTGACTGCCCTCAGCATCTCTATATAGATAGATTCCTGGCATATTCCTGGGGGACTTGGGCAAGTCCAGTTCCTCTCTCTCTGTCTCAAACGCCATTTTCTTTGTTTCTCTTTCCAGTCTCTTTGGAGTGTAACAAGTTGGAGGCAGCTGCATCCTAAACTTGTCTGGGAGCAACTGGAATTACTATGAGAAGAGACACGCTTATGGTGCGTGGCCAAATTCAGTCTTGGGTAAGCTGTGATTTGTTGCAATCAAAAATGTTTGTTGCAATCAAAAAATGGGATCTGAAGATGTTAATTAGTCTCCTTGGCCTAGTCTCCCCATGCCTAGTATTTTAGGGTTATTCTATTATGCAAACTTACACAAAGCTATCAACATTATGTTTAATTTGTATCTTTCATGATATCTCTAAATTGAACTAGTGTACCTGACCATACCTGTGAATAAACATATTACTGAATCAGGTATTTTACAGTTCTGCCTCAGAACCACATATCACTGCTAATAGCTAAGCATGGTCATCTGAGTCCATTCAAAATTGTCTGTAAAGTTGCAGGGTGATTTATGGTTTGACAGGACTTTTTTTTTCCCTTGCATCTTTCTTATTTAATTTGGTCCATAATTTCAAGGCCTGACTTAAAAGAATTTATATTCATCCACCTCTACAGCTGTTCCCACATTTTAAAGTTGTGCTACTATGACTGCACTGATGAATTAAGGATGCATTTGTACAAATACCCAGTTCAACACTCACTTGGCAATTTTACTGTCAACAGGCTCCATTTTCACAGTGTAATCCAAGCCATCAGGAACACAAATAAAATGGGCACACAATTGCTATGAGGTAACCATCTCACATATGGAAGATTGTGAATTTGGATGTTTGGGAGTATCATTTTGTTAAAAATAACAACTCATTTGCTCCAAAGTGAAAATAAGAAAACATCCGTTATTTTTATGCAGTATTAATTTTCTCAAACCTTATACCTTGGTCACCTTCAGGGCTTGGTGTACCATCTTATGCTTTGCTGATTAACCTATCTCAGTGCATTCTTCTTTTGAGGGCACAAAGCAGAGGGATGTGTTCAGCATTAAAAAAAATCAATAATATGCATGTCACTGGCATTTTTGCCATTGTGAACAGGTTTACATCATAGTTGTGAGAATGTGTAGATGCCCTCTAGTGGTGCATTTCTTTTAAATTTCTGCTACTGTGCCCTAAAGATGCTCCCAAATGGAAGATCATGTGCCCTCTTCTGCAGTGCTCTGCACAGGAGAGCCAAATCGCAGTGCAGCTGGAAAAGAGAGGACAGCATATATAACTTCCACTCCATGTAAAGCCAAGTTGAGAAATGACATTGAACCAGACAGCCCTGTTCCAGACTTGCTGACCTTTCAAACTAGTAGGGCTCACGATATAAAAAGCACCTCCAACTTGACCGAATGCAACATCATCTCCAGATCTCAGAAAAAGATGTGCTCTCCTGTCAATCTCAGTCTTCCTTGACAAACATTCACCCTCTTCACCTACCCATTCCCTTCCAACTTTGACCTCTTTCCCCAGACAAGTTCTCCATAAGAAGCATTTAGCTGCCAGTGTGTTGGGTTTGCCAAGAACTGGGAACAAGCCACTCTACCCTGTGAAAAAGACAAGTCTCAAGAGATCTTCAGACAATGCCAACCATCCAAAACATCAGCTATGAAAAAGGTGGCAGTTTGATGGAAAAATTTCAGCAGGTCCTTGTTACAGCTCTGTCCCTAGGTGGGATTATCATCTGGCCCTATTTTCCTGTAGAGCAGCTGGAAAATGGTATAACCAAAGCTAGACATAGACAACATATTTATCAGCTCCAAGCAGTATAGAATAGACTGTAGTTTACAATATTTACAGTTCTAGCCACAGCAGCATATCTAGACCAATCTGATGTGTTCGTCCAGTGCTTAACTTGTTAACACTCCATGACAGTGGGTAGAAAGCCAAAAATCCCACCCTCCTTACTTCACCTACTGCAGGCAGGTGCCACCCACCAGGGCATGCTCAGGAAGCAGCTTTTTCTCCCTGTACAGGGGAACAACTTTAGACTCTAGGAACACATTAACTACTAGTTTTAGTAACTGTAGCCAAAAAACAAGGACACAACCACCAGTCTTTCTGTGGCTGTTTGTGGTTCTTTCTTTTCTACCTCAACTACAGTGAGATGTTCTCCTGCAAGTATAGCTGTAGGAGTTCAAGAAGTTATTGTGGATGGAAGCTCTTCAAATGAACCCAACTCAGCTGGCACTGTGAAACAGAAGAGGAGTGTTAGCTCAGTTGTTCATTCAAATTCTGCATAGGGTTTTAGTGAGGACATAGGATGGTGTTGCCTTACACAAAAGTGTAAGCCTTGCGAGAGAACCCTTAACCAAGGTCTTAGATCATAAACCTTATCAGTTCTTGGAAGAGACTCCTAGATTGGCAGTTTAGATTACATTTTTAGCTGAGGTTGGTTGTTCCCAATATATTTGAAAGAGTTAGACACTGCACTTTTTTTCTCCCAGAACACAACAGTTTCTGGAGCACTTACAGTAAATGTAAAGAGCGCCAATAACACTTGAATCCTGGAATGAGGATCCAGTCTGTCCAGCCTAGCATATTGTTACATTATCAGTCAATCAAGCCAAGCCATTTAAATTAGGAATGTAAAATCTTCTCTAGATAAACCCTAAATGTTTGTGCAGCACCTAGCACAATGATTTGGGCCACTAGAGTTATCAAACTATGAATAAGAATTATAGCAGAAGATAGCAGTCACAAGACTGTGTACCAATACCCAGAGTGCACCTCTGAGGAGCTTTTTGGTGGAGTGGGGCTGTAGGATCAAAACAAAAAATACAAATATATTGCCAACAATGTTTCTATTGAAATCATCATCTGAGTCCTAATGAGATCTGAAGAAATGCTGTGTTTCTACTATCCTCAATTCTAAAATTCCATTCCTTGACAATTTGGTTGGAGCATACCACAGGAAGATGGATAACATGGGGAAGTAGGGGAACCTACATGGATTTAAGAGTTACTCTGTCTTTCAAGGAATGAATCATTACTGATGACCAACACATGGAGGGGGGTGGCCAAGGGCCCCCAAGGTCGTCTGACACTCTAGGAACAGCATTATGAAAGCAGACATCTTATAAATAATTATTAAAAAAATCTGTTCCATTCTTTTGTACTGACCCCAGATGGGCAAGCCAGCCCCTTAAAGATGGTCTTTCTCTGCTCAGTCAAAAATGGTATGAAAATGAAGCATTTGACAAAGAATCTGTGTGCACTTGCAAAATACATTTTTCAAGCCCAACCCAGAGTAGTTGCTTGATAAAGCAAGTACCTAAGCTTCAAGCTACTTGCCAGTAATTATTATCATACAGAAAGGTTATTAATTGTTTTATTTTTTGCCTTTTACAACTATTTCTGAAGTAACAGATTTCTGAGAGAGGAGCAAAAGGGAAAACCCACAGTGCTACTTACAGCAGGGCAAGAAACTTTGCTATTAACAGACTTTTAACATTAGTTGCAGCTTCTACCAAACAGGCTGTACTTGTGTACATTTAATGGGAAGATCAAAATTTCAGAATTTGGGGTTTAATTTCAAAAGAAGTGTCCAGAACATCTGTTTCACTGCCAGTGAGAGACATCTAAGATATGCACTAGGCAAAAGGATAAACATTCTCTTGGGGAAAATGGGTGTCTTGATTATCTACCTACTTGGTGTTAAAAGTACTTACCACAAAGCTTTATTCTGGTATTTTGCTTATGCTTATAAAGGTGCTTTTGCTTGTAAGCCCTTTTTCTCCTCTGCATCCATAACGAGACTTTCTCCAGCTACCTCTCACATACCTCTTGTGGTCTTTCTGCATGTGTCAGCCTCGCTGAATGGAACTGAATCCAGGCCAAGAAATTCTTGCTTCCTCCTGGGTCCCGTGCCACTATTCATGAGGCAGTGCTGCACACCCTCTAACAAATAAAAATATAGGATTTGCAGCCATGGTGTGCCCCAGCTTGAAGCACAAATGCAGCACTATTAAGCTCTAGCTCCACTGAGCAGTCTACAGGGAAGTGGCCTTGGGAACACAAATTAGGGCTGGTTAATAGCAAATAGGATTTCCCCCCTGCTTCAGAATAGGCTCTCGGGCTTTGAGACAGGACACTAAACTTGCAGAAATGCAGACAAGTTATTTTAAGCAGTTCCTATTCTTTGGTCTCCCACTGGATAAAGCTACAAGGAAAATGCAGGGTTATGTAGAGATAGCTGTGCTGCATTTAAACATGTTAACTCAGGCACCAGTAGCTGTGTAAGCACAGCAGCATGCGGCTCAGTGCAGGGCTAATTTGCCCTGCTGCTTGTTTAACACCAGCTTGTATAATTCCATGGTGATTTGCAGCAGCCATACCCAATTTCCACATCAGCTTCAGCTGGGTATAGCTTTCGCTCCTGTAATTGAGTTACATACCTTCCTTGCGCACTTTCAGCTTTAATGGCTACGGGCTCTGATCTATGGGAACGGCTTGGGCTGGATGGAGAAGGGGATTAAAATTGGTGTTCCTGGGGCAGTTGAGGGACTGCCAATGAGGGAAAGAGAAATCATCAACATTAATAATCTAACTAGCAAGTAAAACTCTTGCATGTCAGTTACTAAAAAAGAAGGTCTGTGTTTAATTGTGTGCCAGTGCGGATCTACCTGCAGCCCTGAGACCAGAGGGGTTTAGTCCTGCTAAGTACTGTGTACCAGCCCCCACACCAGATTGGCAGAAGTTGGGGGACATGGCACCCACTAAGCTTTTTCTTCCTCTGACCTTGCTAGCAATCAAAGCCTTTTCAGGTGCCAAATCCTTATATCCTTCTTGTTTTACTCCCACAAATAAATCCCTGCACCTTCAACATCCATACCCTTATCCCCCTGTGTAGTTTCTCTAAGTTCCTCAGACAAGAAGGAGCTGTAAGAATTGTGCTTGAAATTACAAAGTGAAGGAAAAGATGAGAGTAATTCTGTCTATCAGAAAAGCTCAGGAACACAAGACTGGAAAAGGCTGTGCGCCTCAGCAGGTTGAAACTGCCGCTTACAGTATTGCTCTTACTGCACCCAGCTGTAGAAACAGAAAAGTTTGGGTGGGAAAGACAATACCTCATAAAGGGAATGGTCACTACGAAGTGCAAACTGACTCAGATTGAAAAGTCAAGAGAGGCAGCGTTCAGAAGGGCAGAGCTGCCACACAGCCCCATCAAGCAACTAACGCAACCACATGTCAGAGCCAGAGGCAACTCCACGGCCACCAACACAACCGACTGCCTCAGGACTCACACATGGAGCCAGATGCTCTGTCTGAGAATCCATCTTCCTCAGGTCGGCATCAAGATCCCAGGACTGTCATCTTGAGAAGAGGAAGAGCAAGTACAACACGGCGACACAAAACAAAGGTTGAACTGGGCTATATTTAGTTTCGTTTGGTTTTTTAATGCACCGAGTTATAAATAAAACACCTATTCTTTACACACTTTTGCTTTGCTGCATGGCTGGGTCTACTTATATATATATATAAAAAAAAGCCTAGGTCCTCTTTAAAAATATTAAGAATGGGTCCCAATTACATGTTTCCCAGCACTATTGCCTCAGGCTTGGGAACCCAAGGAAAACAGCCCCATATGCTCCTTTGCAAAACAAACCCTCAGATCACAGGCTGATTAGGCAAACAAACCCCTCCCTGTCCTGCAATGGAGACAGGCCAAGAGAAGAAACATTCACCTAGCTCTCCGCCCTGCACTTTTTAGATAAGGGTCTGAGCCATTCTTGATTTCAGTAATCAAGAACTCAACCAATGACAATTGCAAAATCTAAATCAAAGGCAATATCCATCCTTGGAGGCGTGCCTATCCAGGAAAACCAAAATTTGAACAGTCATGTCAAAAATGCCAACTTGTTTATCAAGCAACAAACCATAAAACGACCAATTTCAATTCCCTTAGCGTGAAATTTTAAAAGGATCGCAATTCAAAGGGGAGAGCTTGAAAGTTTGACCTCAGAAATGGCTCATTTTCAAGCAGGCATGTTCCCACAATCTTTTCTGTCTGCCATTGTAAAGTGCCCAACACCTGATGCACTCGCAGGCATGAAGTCTGAGTCAAAATTTAGGAAATTTAGGCCACTGATAATTTAGCCTAAGGATACTCTAAGGTTTGATATTGGGAAGCAGTTGGTCTGTTGGCTTCAGCTCTGTTAGGTCATTTTTACCTTGGTGCTGCTGCTGATGTGGCTCAGCATTCCAGCACAGTGGGAAAAAAATGCAGGATATCTTGCAAGAATGCAGGAGACATCACATGTCTGGCATTTGGGCAAAATTTATTCATGTGCCACACCTGGGTTAAAAAGAGTGCTTCCTCAATAATGGAACAACCTGCCCGATGTTCTTTGCATGAAGTAAAATGTTGCTTTCCCATAATTACACTTAGTAATTTGTTGTTTTGTGGGAAAACGTGGTGATTACATATTATACCAGACTGTAAGTAGGACTACACAAAAGAGGATTTGGGGAGATGATACCCTCCAGCAGCTCCATCCAGCAGGTGATACAACTAGCAATGGCCTTTGCTCCGAATCTCACAAGGATAAAGAAAAGATCCTTGTGTCCAAACCAGAAATATTCATCTTAGAAGCAAAAAGTGCTTTTGCTTTGGTATCCCCGCAAGGATCCCCTCAAGTGACTCTGTAACAGCAGGCTGAATCAGAGTAGATCAGAGCTGATGTGGCAGCAGCGACAGCGCTGCCTGCTCAGTGACTCCCAGAGCTGACTTCCCAAGACCAGCTGTGGTAGGATGGATGCTGCTGAGCTGGACTGTGTGGCTGCATATTGAAATGGGGGCTGGCGTGGCTGAGTGTTTTGCACATGGTTGAATGTTGAGCAGACAAGCAGAGGGGAAACCTCCCTGACTACCACTGAATTTAACTGAATCTGTGGGTGTGCTTGAAGGGAGTGGAGACCACCAGCTTTTCTACACCATAACAATGACTGGACGCACAGCCCGGCATCTATGGTAGAGCTCATATTCCTAATAGACTGACTGGCTTTTGTTCACCTTGTTTTTTGGAAACATTTATTATGTTGCTTTTAATTAATTCCCCCATTTCCCTGAGACTCCTTGGGCTCCATATTCTGAAGGTCTCTAGTGTGTGTAGGGATGTGATTCTCCTGGAGAAGAGGCTAAAAAGCTCAGCATTGGATTTCCTTGAGCCAGAGCTGGGATGTAGTTTTACACGTAAGCTCAAGCCATTGTGCCACTTGGTGTGACAAGGACTCAGGAAAGGTTACATGCACCGACCCACACCCCTCCATGTGCACACAGGGCATTTCTCCATGAAGACTGTCACGCAGAAATGCCCATGGCCATTTGGTCCTCTGCACAGGCAAAGAGACCTTTGCCCACATTTCTGATGACAACAATTAATTGTACAACACAGTGGCACACCTGTCATTTTAAACATCAGGCAAAACCGACAGTGTCTTTGTCCCCACTGTTATAATCTAAGTTACTGAAGACATGGCAAACAGCATTTGAACCTAGGATCAGAAAAAAGACGAGGAAGTTTCATGAAGAGAAAAATCCCAGTGAAAGTTTAAAAATAGAAAATGAAGAGGGAATTCACTAATAGACCAAATTTTTTTGTCTACATTGATATAAATATTGGGAATTTGGACAGGCCATGTGATTCTTATTTCTTGTTAGTTATGCTGTATTATTTAGAGCAATTGCTAGTGGAGTTAGTTGTTGAGACTATTATTACGTGTGAACATAGCTGCTTTTTCCTATTCAGATATCATTATAAGATAATCCTGTTTTCTATAGATCAAAAAATATTAATCAAGTTGTTTACCTAAAGAATTAGGAAACTAAGAGATGACAGAACTGACCTCCTGACTACAGAAAGCAGAAAATCATTTGTCATAAAATAGTGAGAGCTTTAAAAAGCAAAACCAAGAAAACTCAAAGCAACTACAACAGCCAAGCTGAAAAATGGTGAAAGAGAAGCAATTACTGGCAAATGCTACATACCAATCCATCTTAACAAAGAATCATTTTTATGACTATAATCACAATAAGAATGACAAAGGTAATTATTATATTTTCTGTTGATATCCCTTGTAATGTCCTTCAAACTAACAGATCCTTCAGAACTCTTGGTGTGGCAAAACCACATAATTTACCTTTCCACAGAAAGATGAATCAGGACTGTTGTGAAGTTGATCTTAACATGAACCTCCAATGAACCACCTACACAAACTCCTTCTAAGATGTTGTGTCCTGGTTCTTAAAAACGAAACTCCAACAACAATTCTGGTTTAAATGTCAAATACAGCTTCAAAAACTCCAGACAGGTGCTGTGACATTTAGGGTTTTTTTCTTATTTTACCCATCACTTTAGCTACAGTAAATCTCTACAAAAACTGCACCTTTCATTGCATTCACATCCCCCTCATTCATGTGACACCTTCAGAATATTTGTATATGCTATCAAATCTGTAGGAAACACCATAGGACTTAGATACATGTTCTATACATTTTACTTGTGCACTTAAATTTTAAGAAGGTCTCGCTTTCATCCTGAGTTTAGCTATCATATACATGTGAGAATAAATATGTGTGTATTTCAAATCCATGATGCGCTCAACACTGTTTTATGCAGCACCAATCAAGTTTCAAAGGGTTATTTCAGCACAGCAACACTGAGAAGAAATCACAGTAATAAAACATCAATCCTGGAGTGTGGGAAGTGTCAAAACACAGCCTGAAGAGGGTTGATACTAGCAGAGAAGCTGCTTTATCTGTTCTACCTTCACTATGTTAAATAGTCATATCTGATGACTCAAATCAGCTTGAACATGTTTCTGTGGGTGTCACACACAGGACTATTTGAATACACCAATCCATCGATACAGAGAGTTTGCCCACAACAGCATCATTTTTCCCTGTTATGGATGTGTTGAATGATCCATGTTTGCAGAACATTGGGGGAGAGAGAGTGCTCCATCTATAGGGCAGAAGCCCAAAGATTTTTGTCTTCACCTCTGATGGATCAGCTACAGCAGCTATTGCATTGCGTTGCCCACACACCTCTCCTACCAGCGGTCACAGCCGCATTCGCATGGGTGTCAGAATGGTCAGTCAGAGATTTGCACTGCCACTTAAAGAATGGGAGCTGTGATATTTATGTCATCCACCCTTGGTTTTGCTTTAGGTTAACACACCAGGCTGTGACTTAAGCTGAGGAGCAAGCCCTGTTGTACTATTCCTGCTCTGGGCCATAATCTCAGGCAGAGAGATAGGAAGGCCCCATCCAGCCTGGCATTGAACTCTTCCAGGGATGGGGCATCCACAGCTTCTCTGGGCAGCCTGTTCCAGTGCCTCACCACCCTCATGGTGAAGAATTTCTTCTTCTTTACATCTAATCTAAATCTACTCTCTTTCAGTTTAAAGCCATTACCTCTTGTCCTATCACTACATGCCCTCGTAAAAAGTCTCACTCCAGCTTTCTTGTAGGCCCCCTTTAGGCACTGGAAGGCTGCTATAATATCCCCCTGGAGCCTTCTTCAGGCTGAACACCACCAACTCTATCTCAGCCGGTCCTCATAGGAGAGGTGTTCTAGCCCACTGATCATCTTCATAGCATTCCTCTGGACTCACTCCAACAGGTTCATGTTCTTCTTATGTTGTGGGCCCCAGAGCTGAACACAATACTCCAGGTGGGGTCTCACAAGAGCAGAATACACGGACAGAATCAACTCCTTGACCTGCTGGCCAAGCTTCTTTGATGCAGCCCAGGACACAGTTGGCTTTCTGGGCTGCAAGAGCACATTGCCAGCTCATGCTGAGCTTCTCATCAATCAACAGCCCCAAGTCCTTCACCTCAAAGCTGCTCTCAATCCATTCTCCAACCAGCCTGTATCTGTGCTTGGGACTGCTCTGACCTATGTGCATGACCTTGCACTTGGCCTTGTTGAACTACATGAGGTTCACATGGGCCCACCTCTCAAGCCTGTCAAGATCCCTGTGGATGGCATCTCTTCCCTCCAGTGTGTCAACTGTACCACACAGCTTAGCGTTGTTGGCAGACTTGCGGAAGCTGCAGTCAGTCTCACTGTCGATGCCTCCAATAAAGACATTAAACAGTGCTGGTCCCAGTACTGACCCCTGAAGAATGCCATTAGTCACTGGTCTCGACTTGGATATCAAGCCATTGACCACAGCTCTTTGAATGTGACCATCTAGCTAATGCCTTATCCACCAAGTGGTCCATCTGTCAAATCCATGTCTCTCCAATTTAGAAACAAGGATGTCATATGAGATAGTGTCAAATGCTTTGCACAAGTCCAGGTAGATGACAGTTGGTTATCCACCAATACTGTAACCCCATTGTAGAAGGCCACCAAATTTGTCAGGCATTAATTTCCCCTAGTGAAGCTATGTTGGCTGTCACCAATCACCTCCTTATTTTCCATGTGCCTTAGCATAGTTTCCAGGAGGATCTGCTCCATTATCTTGCTGGGCACAGAGGTGAGGCTCACTGGCCCATAGTTTCCCAGGTGTTCCTTTTTTTTCCTTTTTAAAAAGGGAGGTTATGTTTCCCCTTTTCCAGTCAGTGGGAACTTCATCAGACTGCCACAGCTTCTCAAATATGATAGAGAGTGGCTTAGCAACTTTATCTGTCAGTTCCCTCAGGACCCATGGATGGATCCCATCAGGTCCCATGGACTTGCGCACATTCAGGTTCTCCATATGGTCTCAAAATTGATCTTTTCCTACCGTGCGTGGCTCTTCATTCTCCCGGTCCCTGCCTTTGCCTACTGCGATACGGTTGGTGTGGTTACAGCATTTGTTGGTGAAGACTCAGGAAAAAAAGTAATTGAGCACCTCAGCCTTCTCCATATCCCAGGTGATCAGGTCTTCTGTTTTCTTCTGGAGAGGGCCAACATTTTACCCAGTCTTCCTTTTATCACCAACATACCTGTAGAAATTTTCATGTTGCCCTTGATGTCCCTGGCCAGATTTAATTCTATCAGGGCTTTAGCTTTCCTAACATGATCCCTGGCTGCTCAAACAATTTCTCTGTATTCCTCCCAGGCTACCTGTCCACGCTTCCACCCTCTGTAGGCATTATTTTTGTGTTTGAATGTGTCCAGGAGCTCCTTGTTCATCCATGCAGGCTTCCTGGTGGTTTTCCATGGCTTCCTCTTTGTTGGGATGCATTGCTCCTGAGCTCAAAGGAGATGATCCTTGAATGTTACTCAGCTTTCTTGGGCCTCTCTTCCCTCGAGGGCTTTATCCCATGGTATTCCACCAAGCAGATCCCCAAAGACGGCAAAGTCTGCTGTCCTAAGTCCAGCGTAGTGAGCTTGCTATGCCCCATTCTCACTGCCCCAAGGATCTTGAACTCCATCATTTAATGGTCCCTGCATCCAAGGCTGCCCTTAAGCTTTACATTCCCCACCAGCCCCTCCTTTTTTGTGAGAACAAGGTCATAGCACCTCTCCTCATTGGCTCTTCTGTCAATGGGAGAAAGAAATTATCATAAATGCATTCCAGGAACCTCCTGGTTCATTTGTGCTACCTGTTGTGGATTTAACACAAATGTCCCTGTACCCTGTGTTCTGTCTATATATCAAATTCCCAGCATCAAGTGATTATCTGGGAACCTCAATATTCTTTTATTTGGGGAAAAAAAAATAAAAAGAGAATATTTCCACCTTTCAACATTATGATAAAAAAAGTCTGAAACAGAAGCCAAGTCTTGCCATGGCCATAGAAGTACTCAAGATCTACTGTTACTTAAAATCTAATTATTTGGGGACCTTCACTTACGCTTTTTTAATGCTAGAAATCATGAAAATGTACTTTACTATGTTTAACTTTTTAGATAGCCCAAAATGACTGATCTGTCTCTGAGTGATGTGAATTCTCTCCTGCCTCTAGCATTAATCATGGAAGATACAAAACTTCCTCCTTGCATTTTCTACACAGTTAATGTGTCCCTATTCTTGTTGCCTAGGTCAAGAAGACTACTTGTCTATGGCTCCCAGTTAACCTAGGGAAGGTGATGAAGCTGGCCTTTGGAGGAAGGTGGAGTCTTCAGAGATAATTTTTATACAGATGGCTAATTTTATGAAAAAAATATTTTCAAGTATTTTAGTGATATTGAAAGCTAAATTAGTAGACAGATCTGTATAATGAAGTGCATAAAGGTGGGCTACATGCCGCCTTCTTTTATTTTTTCAAATTTATCACAAGCACTGATGTGATTTGTATCTAGACTTATACAGGGCATTAAACCAGCCTCACTAAAATCAGTAGGAGCTGTTAGACTTCTATGGAACCAGGATTTAATCAAGAAAGTTTTACTTCTCCAATTTTGCAGCATTAGAGCATTCAGAACACATCCTATATGCAGTGGGACATGACATAAGTTGCACAAAATTATGAGAGGTAATCTTATAGGATTGCAGTGTGCCATGTTTAATACCCTCTAGATTTTCCCTAGCCCCAATGACTGCACTAGCTTTCACTGACTTCACTGGATCAGAATTACACTGAAACAAGCCAAATTAATTTCTTTAAAGACTCAGCAGTCAATGGATATACGACATAAAACTATTCATTATTTGAGCTATTGTTCTTAATCAGCTCCCATTCCCATCCATCATTTTAAAAGGATGCTACAGTCACATCACTTAAAAATGAAGTATTCAACCTTGAGAACACATTTGTACTTTTCACATCTTGAACATTCTTAATTTTAATTATGAAAACCGGAAAATTTCCCTGTAATCACTGAGCTTAATTGTGTCACTGGTGGGCAGCATCCCTGACTTGTGCCAGAATGTAACATAGCTCTAAAATCCAGACAAAGGTGTTCAGTTACATGTTGGAGGTGAGAAGAGGAGAGTTCAGAAAACAAGCTGTGGAGAACAGAAAATATAATAAAGGACAAAGAGGAGAGAAGTATTTTGTGCAGGAGATGAACTGCCTGCAAACCACGGATTGGTGTTAAATCCTGAACTTTAGTGAGCAGGCGATGAGCTGGGTTCATCTAACACCAACAAACATGATATAGCTACAAGGCATTTCACCCTGGTTAAATACCAGATGAATTAAAGGCTGTTGCCAGCAGCTGTGATGAATGTCACTGGGATGCCGTCTGATTGCTCTCTGAGTTTTATGAGTGAAGTATGTCGGCTCCTTCTTTGTTAAGGTCAGCATGTATTTCTAATGGTTCATCTGCAGGGCTTTGCTGAAGGCACCACTGAGAACACAGGTGCTGGAAAATGTCTTTTTCATGCAGCATGGGCTGGAACAAGCTGGACTGAATAATGTCAGGAGGAACTTTTGCATCAACATGTTTGCAGTGTGGAAACAGGACTGTCAGATCAGGACATGAACTGACAGGCATTTGTGGATGGGACAAACTTACTGCCAAACAACAGGCTTTTTTATTTAACTTGCATTAACAAATATTTTTCCTTGGGTTATCTGCTTCTGAAATTCAGAGAGACTTGCACAACTTTTATATAAAGGTGCTTAAAAAAGCCTCGGACTGAGAAAGGACCAAGGTTTGCCTGTTTTCAAGGCTTGCAAGGTTTTTACTACTGGGCTCTGAGACAGCGATTCAGAGAATGGGTTATGAGCTTTTCAACCCTCGTCCTCTGTTCTGGATGATTACGTAAATAAATCTCGGTGCTCCTATTCCTCTGTTTTTTTGTACAGGATAAAGTGAAGTTTGGCTTTCATAGCAATGTGAAATTCCTGGTCACTCACCTTCCTGCCCATTCTCAGCTTTTCCTCCTTCAGGCTGTCTCCACAGACTACTGGCAGAGGAATAGTTCCTAAATTTTTATTGTGGACTTTATCTGTATAACAAAATAAGCACCTTACTGCATCTTATTGTTCCTCAATGAATAAATAAACTGCTAGATGTGTTCCTCCCCTGGGAATGTTCATTCACTTTTTAAAAAATTATTTTTTAAAGAATATTTGATCATTTTATATGAACAAGCCAAATAATTTAGCTGTCCCAACACCTGAAAAACATATTCCATCTAATTCCCCCAACTTGCTCACTGACTGCATCCTAGCCATCTCTTGAGGTATAATAAGAAGATAACTAAGACTTTGTCTACACCCAAGAGTAACCCTAATGGTGGATGTTGACAAGAGGTACAGATAAATAGAGTCAGACTGGAGCTTGCACTGACTGAATGATCATGAGCACTCATACCTGCCAACATCTATCATGAACAAAGTGATGGGAACCTGACCACATCTAGCGAAGACCTACTATGTAAGCTCTGTGATTAGCTTATTAAGACTAACATTTCTCTGGATTCACTTGGCTTTCCACGAATCAGCCTTGCTGCATGCATGCATGGACTGTGACACTCTCACACGTGCTGTCCATGCTTAGATCACTCTATTCCACATGTGCTGTGAATCCTCAGTGTCTGTGACATGTTGAAAAGCCACAGATGCTTCCCTGCATGTATGCAGTGATCACTTGTCTGGCCAACTGTCAATTGATTACTGCCAAAAGTGGGCACTGACTTCCCTACAGGATGGTTAATGTTGTTACCATGTGGACATTGGAAACATCAACATAAGTCCGTTTACTTTCCTTTGTCTTAGCACTAAGTCTTTCTAATGTCAGGAGATCTAAAGGGAACAGAATGATTGTTTACATGGAGCCTCTTTGGGCAGAGGTAGAAAGGTTGACACAGTATCATTGAGTGTCTCTTCTTGAGATGAAAGGAAGGTTGACTCTCAGACTCTTGGGAAAAACAAAACAAAAGAAAACAAAAGCACACAATTTAAATAATCCACATAGTTTCACTTACATCTATAGGACGACGCACTCTTAGGGCTTGGTTTCTCTGCACATCAGATCCGTCCTGATGTGAGCCAGTCTAATTCACTAAAAAGAAAAAACAAAAAAGGAATAAGTAGCGATGGAAGAGCATGGGAGGTCTGGCTTCTCTGTCATGGCAGTTGTCTGTGGCTTCAGCATCATACTAAAAAGTACCATAATGCATATGTGGCAGGAGGTGACCAGTTCAGACCAAATCAACACAGTGAGAAGTAACAACACAGAAGGTTGTTGCAAAACATCTTATCTTTCTACCAAACATTTACTCACTTAAAAGAAAAAAACACCTCAATTTACTAACATGTTTTGTAAACTCAAGCAAATGATAAAAATGTGTAACGGAAGATATTCCACCCTGAGCAAATACATAACTAGGGAAACCTCATTTAGCATGAGTACTCTCCCACACGTCTCCTGCTGCAGGTGTCCTCTTTGTCCCTTCCTCTGTCATTCCCTCCCACTCTGAAATAAAGGTGAAAGCTTCACAGTTCTGCCACTTCATCATGGCTCGTGTTGCAGTTAAAACAGAACTCAAGGTAAAGATGGAAAAGTCTTAATAAAAAATTTACTGTCCTTGATTCTGCAAGATTCCCATGTTAGAAATATCACCAGGGTCAATCAAAACATATTGCAATGATCTGAAGCTAGATATGTTCCCCAAACCATGGCTGGCTCAAGAAGCCAGTTCCCACCTTCCCAGCTCCAGTTAAAACTTCCATTAAAACTCATTGAAAAGATAGAGAATCATCTGTTTCAGGAGGAGATGAAGCTTATGCCACTAGGTTTGGTTTCAGGTGCTTCTCTTGCAGAACCATTTCTGTGACAGTTTGTGGTCCTGCTGAGACTCCTGCCATGCAGAGGAATAATGCTGTGTTACAGGACTTGGCCTTTCGTTTAATTCTCTCTGTTAAACTGCTTATTTACACTTTGAAGAATATTGACTCTGAAAGCTGAAGGAAAATTACAAAGCGCAGATTTTTTTCATCTTCACAGCACAAAATTGTTCTATTTGCTTTCTGACAGATATAGGACAGCACTGATTTAAATTACTTTCCTTCATACTTCTCACCTATTTCTCAGTCTTCCCCTATTCTTTCCCATTTGATCTCTTACCAGAAGAGGTGGGCTGGCACTCATATGCTGAAACAACACCCAAGAGAGCTGATGTATAAGCAAGAGCTCCTTTCTGTCACCTATAAATGGAGATACAAATTCCAGCCAAAGAGCACAATAGGTGCTTGGGTCAATAGTGTCTTAGATTACCTTAAAGAAATCCAGAGCCCACCCCTTAAAAGGTCTCAAGCTTTCCACAAATCCTCTCTTCTCATAACAGCTCCACTGCCTTCAAGTTATGCTGCTTTCAATTTTTGTTTCTTAGCAAAGGCCATCACTGACAGAAAATGCAACCAATTTTTCTTTTAGTGCTTGTCTGGTTATGATAAGCAAATCCATTTAGTAGTTTCTGTGACTTTGTAAGCATTTTTTTCAGTATGTAAAATGTGTTTTTTGAGTTGGCTCTGATAGTACACTGAAAAACACAACATAGTTGAGGTTTACATTTTCACAAGTAATTTATAATTTTTGATGGTTAAATTTT
Source organism: Streptopelia decaocto (assembly GCF_964273445.1). NCBI lineage: Eukaryota > Metazoa > Chordata > Aves > Columbiformes > Columbidae > Streptopelia > Streptopelia decaocto. The sequence goes on along the minus strand of NC_138655.1, from coordinate 121,741,996 downwards.
TGCATGCTCAGATGTGGAAATTGAGACTGGTATCTCAAAGTTGCTCAAGCACTGTAGCTTTGAAAAGAAACACAAACTATACAAATCCTGTACTCTGGCATGTCCCACCTTCAGTCCAGACACTCACCCAGAATGAAGTCCTCAGCCCACAGAGATATATAGCAGGTATGTTACTAATACACATGCTTAAGAACAGGGCTTCTTGGATCAGGTGCCGTGTTCACTGTTTTGCAGAATCAAACTTGAGCTGTGCGTGCATATTTTGCAGTACAGAGCATTCCCAAAGCAGCACTGTTGAGAGTCTGTTTTTTGTGTGCCTGAGCTGAGGGGACTCCTCTGATTTTAAGCCATACAAACAAGGACAGCTCATGGGGCTAACTACAGGGGTACTATAAAGTACCTGAAATTATTTGGAAAGAGCGTATAGGGGGTTTGTGAGCTACCAGAGATGTCTTTTGAAATGATCTAACGTAAGAAACTCCAGGCATGTCTTCCTTCTGTGATCTATTTTGTACAAAGGTACTCCTGCATTAAAAGCAAACCAACATTGCGGTGTAAAACTCACAATTGATTTATATCTTGCTAACTTTTCATTTATCTTTATTCCTTTGCATTCAGTGTGCAACAAAGAAGAAAAGGAATTACTGAAGAAAAAAAATAGAGGGGGGAAGGAGAGAAACAATGGACTCCTGTACTACACAAATATTTACAAGAACCAAAGTTTTGAATCTGGTGGCACCACAGTAGAATCTAAAGTTTAAACATGCTGAAAACTCCTGAGAAAGCAACAGAGGTTTCTGCTTTCCCACAAGATGCCTCACCGGACTCTTTGGAATCAAATGGTGGAAGATTAAGCTTCTCTGAGTCAGGAACCTGCACAAGTTATTTTACCATGTGTTATGCCACAGGCAGAGGCTAAAGCACAAACATGGAAGAGTAATGCAAAAGCACTGGCACCGTGAAGCAGCACAATGCTGGTGCAAGAGAGGCTGGAAACTCAAAATAGATTTGAACTGGTAAAAGAAAAGAGAGGGAAATTTCTTACTGGGCTAAACACTCCCCTCACACTACAAGATGACTTCGCTCTCTGAGGGTTTTCTCTTCCTGGAAGCAGTCTGCAGAAATGGGGGTGGGAGGAGAGACACAGAAAAAGAGCAGTGAAAATACAAAAGATACAGGATTGGACTTTGCAGTGTATCCATTGTTGTTTTATTTTGTTCTACTGAAGCTAATTATAAAACCTTCATTAATTCAATAGAGAAAAGCTGTAACACGACCAAGTACTTCTGAAAATTTTATTTTTAAAAGAAATGCAACTTAGAGACTGTCAGTAGGAGTCCCCAATCAAACAGCCAGGAAAAACACCTTCTTTTCTTATTGACAGTGAATAATGTTTCTTTCCTTACTTCTGAAGAGGAACTAATGCTCTGAAGTAAGTAATGGCAGTGAATCGGCACATTTGCTAGACAAGGCAAAAAAGAGCACCTTTGCTGTCTGACTTTCTAAATTCTTGAGTCAATTACTGCAGTTTGCTGTTTGTATTGAGAAAGTGTGGCTAGGGAGAAAAAAGACTTCCTCTCCTGAGGACACCTGTTCTGAGAAGCTCTGATAAATTGAATATGCATAGCAGAGGAGAGGCGCTTGCAAAGTGTTAAGTAAAGCACCTAACAAGTAACAAGGGAGGTGGGAAGAGGAAGAACGGAAGGATACAAGGCAGACAGACTATAGGATAAAGCATACACAGAATGCCATAATGAATATGTACATCAATATTTAAACTATTTGAATCTTCTTCCTCATTACAAGTATGTGTTTCTTTCACAGTTCCCACATGCAAGTCGTTATTTTGATTAATCTTCCCAACTTTCCAACTTAATTGAAATTAGAAAATGCTCTATGTCAACCTTAAATATAGTTTATTTTTTAATGTCAACTCACTTCATTTCAAATAAAAAAATGGTTACATTTCCCATTTTTTCACATTTGTGATTTTTCAGAATTTGTTCCTTAAATTTCAGTATCTCATTCTGATTATCTTACATCCATGCAGGAGTCATTCTAAAATGGCAGGCTTTTCAGTTAAACAAAAATTGAACTTGTTGAACAACTCAAATACCTTTCCACTGACAGCTGCATTTGGTGCCCAAGACCTATGGAAAATTAAGAACACCCATAGTACAGCCTAAGTTTAATTGCATGCTTACCTCCCTGATTTTGTGACTGATAAAATCGCATGTTGAAACAAGATTTGAGCAGAACTACATACAAGATTGCTGAAAATATGGGTGAAACTCACATTTGAGATGCTCCAATAACTTGCCGTCACCCAAAAGGAGGGCTCTGCTCCTCCTTTGCTCTACCAGTACCAGTAACTCCCACCCCCATGTCACTTCTTCCAGCCTTACACTCCCACTCTGTGGCAGCAGCTCTGGAGCTAATTTGATTCACAAATTCAGCACTAAACTATTGATGCTTTTGCTGCATAATGTTCTGTTGGTTCAGCAAATTCAGCCCACTGCAGCATGGGATCAGAAGCCCACCAGAGCTGGGGTGGGGTGCAAGGGGTGCCAGTACGTCAGCTACAGTGGTATCACATAACTTTAAAATTAGGTGCCCTTTTCAGGCTCTTGCTATCTTTAAAACGTGTCTTTAATATATGCTTTTACAATCTCCAATTGTTAAGAGAGAACTCAGCCCTAGAGCTATTTTTCTAGTGTTTCATGTATTCAACACCTTCATCTCCCACTAGTGTCAGCGGGAGCAGAGGGCAGTCAGCCCTGGGGCGCTGGGCTCTCCACGACCACATACACCAAACGTCTGTTCCAACAGCTAACAGGGAAGTCACTGACAGAAGTACAGTGCTCATCATCTTCCAAGCCCACCTAAGTGTTATTTGTCCCACACTTTTATGTGTGTGTCACATTTGCTTGTTGTTTAAGAAGATAATATCCATGCTCATCTCAAGCGTAGAGACAATTTGGTTTTGTTGGTAACATGTTTGTCCTTTGCTAGAGGAACGTTAGCCCAACTGGGGGTTATCGTTGATTTCTCTGAAGCACGGCAGGTAGGCCAAAATTTTCACACATAACACCTATATTTAGCACCAAATTGACATGGACGACTACATGACAGCAGGACTGCACTAGAAACTTTTGCTGGTAAAGCAGCGTGTAGCTCAGAGTTGGTCAGAGGTGTGATTTTAGTGCAGCATCTTAGTGTCAGCAACAGTGCTAGCACAGACACAGTTAAAATACTACTTCATGCCTGTTAAAGCTTATTTCATTCTGGGAGCTGATACAAAATGTAGCAAAATAAAAGGTGTTTTGCTGATAGAAGTTAGGATGGACATCAATAGTGATCTAAACCAAGTGGGTTCACAGCTGTGATCACATCGTATCACACAGGCACATGTCTTGGACTGGCTCATGCCACAGGGGAAGGGACTGGAGGGACAAAGCATTGGTAGTCCCGCTGGCAAAACGACTCCTGCTAAAAGCTGCATCTCCTAGGGGTAAGGTAATGGCAGGACTGCACCACCATTGGGTTTATGCAGGAAGGTGGGCCTCAGGTTGATGTTTTGCCATCACTAGAACACCACAGAGCTCAGGCAGTGAGGCATTTGCGAAAATCTTACATGTTAAAATGTGGATATTTTTTTGGCAAGTTTTAGGCACCTAAGCTTGATAAATACGTTCTGAATAGCTGGAGTCCTAAGTTTGTCCAGTTAGTCTGAGACACTTAAAGTATCTTTATGACATCTCAAGAAATAAATACAATGAAGACTGTGTGTGTGAGAGGGAGAGAGAAAAAAAGAGAAAGAGATCCTTTTCCTGGTAAGTGTGAAGGAAAGCTACCACCATACCACTTCACATAAACATCACGTTAAACCCTACTGCTGTCAGGGCTAATTGAAATTTACAGGATTGGTACTTGCAGTATTAACCCAGGAACTGTCAAGCTTCATTATTTCCAGTGGAGTCTGACAGTCTTGTCTCAACATTATGAAGTGTCAGTCTCTTTTCCCTTGATGACAAAGATATAACATCTGCATTTCTCCACCCTATAAGGCTAAAGGGTATGAAAATTACCATTATGGTCAGTATTTCAGTGTTTTCAGGATCATGATAGTCCAGTCACAGCTGTCACAAATACAAAGAAAAAAGTAACTTTACTTTATAATTGCTATCTTTCCCTGTTGACCCAAATGAATACTACAATTTCCCACTGGCAGACACAGTAATACAGTTAACACTTCTGATTAAAAGACTACCTAGAAAAGTCCCTTCTCCCTTTGTTTCCAACTGATTGAGAGGACTGATCTTAAAAAAAACACAGACAGAGCAAAGCTGCATTTCATTTTCAGAGATCTGTGTTCAACTAAAAGCTTGGACATGAAGACTGGAGGTTGTCTCCAGTACAAGCCTTCTCTTTGAAGTGTCGTCCACTTCAATTTAATGTCTTACAAAAAAAGAAAAAAAACCCTATATTAACAAAAACTGAATTCTAATACAAACTTACCCCCATGGATTTTTAACCAAACTGTATTAAACCCACTACAGGTCTTTCCACTGGCATCAGTGATACCCCTAGATTGCTGAGATATTCATAGGGGCAGATATTCCTCCACAAAAAAGGGTGAAGATATATGTATATAAGAAAAAAAAATAAACAAACCAAAAGAAAACCTAGGACTACTCAAATTTAAGAACTTGTAAACTAACTTTCTGACTTTTCACTCAAAATTACACTGCCAGTTAGTAGCTCCAGCTGGGCTGAACAGAGACTCTGGGTCAGAATGGATGGACAAATCCATCTTCCCCAGAAATAAAAAATTTGAAGTAGCATTATATATGTAACCTACCTTTACAACAGTTACCACAACATCTTCTTGTGGAAGTCAAGGAAATCAATCTAAATTTAAATAAGTAGCAGCTCTATTTTCTCAGTCTGAATCCAAATGCTAAGCTTTTGGTCCTAAAAGCCTGTGCACAGACCTGATCTGTAGGACAGCCTTTTGAAAAAAAATCAAAATTCCACTTCTCACCAGTGGTGCATGCAACATAGAAAGCCAGAGAGTACAGCAGTATACACAGTGCAAACCGGTTAAGCGAAAATAAAGTAAAACCTACCAAATCTGAACAAGTTGCCCTCTGCAAACAGTCTGAGCCCAGCAGTTTCATCACAGATGTTTCCTTCTCTCATTTTGATTCGTGTTCTTACTTGACTCAGCTCCTTGTCCCTCTAGTGTCGGACTGCAGTTCAGTGGGTCAACCTAAAAAGAGTGGAGGACTTAAATTCAGCTTCATGGTTGGTTCCAGCAATGGCTGGCCCACCTGTAACTGGGCTGTGACAAGGTGGTGCCAGATCCTCACAAGACACGAGGGGACCAAGAGACTTGAGCCTATTTTGCTTTTCTGCACAACCCCTGTTAGAGAATGAGCATTACCACCTACAGATTTGTGAAACACAGAGATCACCAATGTACCTGTCTATACACGTGAGGAAAGCATTATAAACCAGCGGATCGATGTAACAATGCTCCATCAGATTACCTGAGACAATTGTTAGCTGCAAGCTGATCATTTTTATTGTTACTACGCTCAAAGCTCCAAAGCCTAATTAAGTTATTAATTTGAATGTACGTAGGTTAGCGTATATTCTCACATTCAATATGTAAGTGCAGCAGACCTCATGTCTCTCTCATAAATATTCAGAAGTTGCATGTTTTCAAACACTCAGAACTTTCTGAACAAAAGATGGATAGAGGTTCAATGAGGACAAAAGATCATAAATAGTTCAATGAAGCTGAGAGGAAGAACACATTTTTTAGTCCTCTTCCACCTCAGTTCTTTCAACTCAAATAAAAGCACAGAAGCAAAGGTCAATGATCACTATTCTAGCTCCCATTGACATGAACTCTTCATAACTACAAGGCTAATTAATAGAATCCTAAGTAAATTCTCTGATTAAAATTGCAGAAACAACCATGACACACTCAGCCTAATCCATTCATCCTCCTTACCTGCAGAGAGACAATATCCAGAGGTCCTTGCGACTGGAGAAACCAGGAAAAGATAAAAAGAAAAGTGCAAGTATATTAAAAAAATGCGTAGTACAGGAAAGTTCTGCTCTACAAGGAAAAGATGAACATTCATTTCCATAGGAAGATATTAAAAATTCAGAAAATTCAAGGGATTTTTTTTTCCACACAAAATCTATCTGGATTGCAGGACTGTTGCGGGAAGACAAGGAGGCGTGAAGACAAGAAGATGCAACAAGGGATTGCATTTAATCACACAAAATCAAGAGAATCCAGATATATCATAACTAATTATATAAATCTTCAAGGAATGCTAAAGCTGGTGCATCAGAACTTAATGATTAGAGGGTAAAATACACCTTAGTGTCATTCACTGTCAGATATTGGATGTTGTGCTCTAACTGTAGGTCTGATCTAGTAGAGCAATTTCTGTATTTCTTCTTTGGCTGAAAGATTCACGCTCATTCACACATTTTCTCATGTCTGTATCCTTTTGTTAATCATAACATAATTTACAGCATTTGAAAACCATCCATAAGTCAGGCTTTACTGTCACACACCTAATACCATGTTTGGCAAGTGTTGCAAATATTTTTCAGGATACGAATGATTAATGGTATAATTACAGATTTCATATTGACTAATAGCTTTAATTCTGGGAGGGCATTAATACTGTAGTTTCAGCAGCATTTAGCAGTATTTATCTTTGAAACAGCTTTCAGTGTTATAAGTATTAGCTAGTAACTAATAACTGTTATGTTAATTGTGAAGTACAGTGTTTAGTAAACAAAACAAAAGCAAAAAACATTATCAAACAGTATTTCCTGTTTATCTTTTAATATCTCTGTAAAGTTTACCTATCATATTTTTCTCCTGTTTATATAACTTATATAAAGTTATACCACAGTAAATGCTGATATATCAGTAGGTTGTAGGAAACCCCCCCCCATGTTTAGGACGGCAATTTCATTTTATAAAAAACAAGAAGTCCAGGCAGAGGACGAAGACTATTTGCACTTGAAACAACAGAACAATTGGTTTGGAAAACAGAGCTTAATGTGTGAGCTGGCAGCTGTCCAAGTATCCCAGAAAGATGTTCATTTTCTTTGCTCACAGGCTTCCCAGCCTCTTCCCGAACTCCTGGTTTATTGTGACAGCCGAAAGCTGCACAATCTAACCTCTTATCAGGTTTGGTGATCCTTTGTATGAAACAATTGTCACTTAAAGGTCCAGAAATAAGGGAATGTTGTTTTGAGTCCATAAAACATAATTCTTAATTGTGGGAATAAATTTGCTGTGAGATATATCTTCATGGACTGTTTTTCTGTGTGATTCCTTTCTCCATTTTGCCCTCATCCTCTTTTTTCCCCTCATCCAAATGCCCTTACTCAAACGCAACCCTGTTCTTTGACACTTGATAAGAATTTAAGCCAACCACTGTTTATAGTTTTCCTTAGCAGTCAATCTGATGGATTTCCTAATGGCTATTCTTATGATTTATTCTTTATTCAATTTGTATACTACCGACATTCTGAAATATTACTGCTTGTCATACACTAAATCATCCATTTCCTGTTCACACATCAACTTGCAATACCACACCAATTTTTGTCCTCTCTGGAAAGCCAAGTATTAAGCTGAAAAAATAACAGACATCTTCATTCTTGTGCAGCTCAGCTCCCAGGGAATCAGTTGCCAATAAAAGTAGAGAAAATAACCACTTAAAAGTGTTAAAGATGCTAATTGAGTTCCAGTTAACTTGGCCTGGCTGGAAGCCAGTGTATCTAGAATGGCACTGACAGGGAGCAAAGATCTATGCATTGCTCATATACTGCATATGTTTTTCCTAATGACAAAAAATTGTTTGGAAGAGGAGCAGTAGCAATGTGTGCTAAGCATTTTTTCTCCTATTATATGACTCTTTCTAATGTCTTTTGGTGATTGAATCATTATTATAATTCAATGACCACAGGGAAGAATGGGTAGAAAAGGATGCACAAGATAGGTAAGACTTTGTTGTAGCTGTGGAACTTCCTTAAATACTATTTGCAGTTTCATACCTAAAAAAAAAGACAGAGCAAAGTTGGAGAAAGTATGGAGAATAGTAAATTACACAATTTAGAGGAGGGAGCTACTGCTTTGTGAGAGACTAAATGGGCTGGGACTCCTCAAGTTGGACAGCAGATGGGTGAGGACTGAAGAACAGGGTTTAGAAGCTCATGATAGCACTGGACAAGGTGAGTGATTATTCAGTAAGTCCCACACTATTTGAACTAGGGAACACATGATGAATAGGCGACCCACCTAAAATGGATTTTTTAAGTACTTCTTTCATTTCTAAACAACAGGAATGAACTGTAGGAATCTATTGCCACAGGAGATCGCGGAGGCAGGAGAGGTTCAAAGAGGACTGGTCAAATTAATGGACAACAGGTCCATAAGCAGACACTAAAACAAATAGGCAGGGATGCACTAGCATCCCATATCCAGCAGTTGTGGATGGTGGGGAAATACAAGTGGAAAGGACCACAGGGAGTAGCCAGGGCTGCATTCTGTTCCCAAACAGCACCTGCTGTTGTCACTGCAGGGGACAATATGTTGGATGGGAAAAAGAGATTAAAAAATCGCCATGTTGGGTTAGACCATTATTAACATCATCATCGAATTCTAGATGCTCATCCTATATCTTGATTTCTATATGCTTGTAGCATTCCCAGCACAACAGGGACTTCTCTGTGCCAAAGATGCAAGGAATAAAAAGAAACATTAGAAAGATACACATGGGTCTACAGAAACTACATAACATGCTTGCTGAAGGCATGATGCAGTTCCTAATTATTTGATGACATCATTTATTCTAATTTCCCTCCCTCTTTAAAAACAAAAAAAACCCACCCCAAACAACAAACAAACCAAACAAAAAAAAAAACAACAAAACCCAGGCACATACAAAAGAAACCCACCACAACAAAAAACCCCCATTGCATTTAGAACTTTTAATAATGCGTGTATTCTACCATTGTCTAGTTAGATCTGCTCAGAGGTGATAATGCCCTATTAACCTCAGGTTAGACTTAAAAAGGTAAAGCAAATACATCCCAACAGAAAATCAGTGTTAGTTTAATAACTTCCCTTTATTTTTCTCTACTGGAAATTAATACATTGCTATGGTAATTCACCTATTTTATCCTCAAACCGTAATAACATACAGATGCAAGGAAAGAAAATTACCCTCCATATAAAAGTATAAAATTAGCAGCACGTCCTTACTAGGATAATCAGAAGTACTTAAAGTTGACCTCAAAGCAAAAGTAATTGGTTCTCCGCTCCTTTGTGTCTGTTAATTATCTCTGGAGGGGATACAAAAAATTGTCTTTTGTTTGTTTTCTGCATTAGAAATGTAGATGTTTCTTGCCTTGGAAGACTTGAGACCTGAGACTTCCTAAGAGTCAAAACCTGGAAGCGACTTGAAGAAAAGGGAAGAATTCTTATGTTTCTTTGGCCTTGAATTTTATGTAAAACCAAATATACAGAGCACTAGAATAAATGGTCATGGGAAAAAGCAATATGCATGCTTATCACTACATACAAAGTAGATAAATTCACATGCTTGATGTCTATAAGAAATGGATGCATTTTGGATAGTTCAGCCTAGAAATGGGTAAGTTACGTTTATATACATTTATCCTCAGATAAGCCATTGATTTACCACTTACCTATGCACTCTAGACAGTTCATACAACTCTTCCAAATTATTTTGGTGGACCTGGCTCCTCCATTAATTCTGCTAATAATGCAAGTACTTTTATAGGCCCTTGTCACCAGATTATGGCACGTCAAGCTAGAAGGCTTGCTGCTTGATGTACATTCACAAGCATGTATTTTTCTAATGAGCACACAGCATTCTTCAACAAAAGGAGGAAATTAAAGAAAAATATGTCACCTTTTTGAGCAAAGTTGTGCTATAGGAGCATTACATGTTAAAAACCCATCACCAACAAAAACAACAACAACAAATGACAGTGTTGTGTTTTCTGAAATAATTTACATTTAATCCAGGAACAAATGGGTGTCCCCTACCTGTTTTTTTTTTCTCTAGCATAGTCTGCAGTATGTAACTGCAAGCTTGTTGCATTTTTAATTGGTCGCTAGCTAGAAATGTTTGTTATTTTCTTCTTTTTCCAACAGAAAAAACACTGCTGTTTTCTATTATTTTCAATTCTCTTGCGAATAATTGAAACATGGCCTCTAGATTCTTGAACCATGGCACCATAATAGTACCTTAATGCCATTCTTTCGTCAGTGATCATCTCTCGATAAAGACCTGTGGTTTGTAACAATATCTATTGTGAAACCTAAACCAAACTAAATAATAGCCAGTATTCACAAACGAGCTAATTTCTGCACATAGTTCTTCTCCAGGAATAGCAAGAATGCTTTCTTTGCATCCTCAAAACAAGGGAAGAGTTAGATCTCTACCCAGCAAAGCATTTTCATCACAAGTTTAACCATAAACACGAGTAGGACCTTTGAAAACAAACTCTTGACATTTAACCAAGAACTTAGTGAGAAACGTAGGTATATTCCTATTGTACAATTCACATTTTTTTTTAAATCATGTTTCTCTCCCACCCTGCTTATGTATCAGTTTTCGATTCTCATACTAACCCCCAATGAAACGTCAGATTACAGAAAGATCAAGAACATTGCCATGCCCAGTTCCTCTCCAGCAGAAGATTGCTAAAACATCCCCTGAAAGATCTACTGACATGATGTTCCCCGACTGCCCAAAGGTAACATCGTGCCAGCACTGCAGCCTTGCGCTAGCAAAACTCCCACCAACCCACCTCAGAACAATATCTCCATCCCATGAGGCAGGAGGCTCTGGGGTGACCGTTGAGTGCACTCGGATTTTACAAACTGTCATATGGCGAGATAGTGGTGGGTTTCAATGCCGTCACCTATTCAGTCAGCCCAGATGAACTAGAATCACCATTTCAGTTATATCATAGCTCGGGGCGAGAACATGTCACCCTCTTTATTTCCAGCTCGGAACAAGCTGCTTAGGCAGATGCTAACTGTGGTCCTCCCTGCCACGTTCTGTAGAGTGGCCTTTGTCTGGGTTAATTGAGCCCCCACTCCATTTAATAGGCTGTTGAAGTCTTATTGAAACAGAGCTAGTGCCGCAGGTTAAATACATTGCAGCGCTCTTGCTAATCCCCTCATTAATGGAGCTGTAAAGCTTGTTGAGAGCTGTGAGTTTGCATATATTATCAGAGAGTTCTTCACTCAAGTGCTATCAATAAAATGACAAAGACAGTTTGCAAATAGTGAAATCAACAGTGACACAAAGCTAGATACCTTAAAAAAATAAACAAGTTAATAACTGATAAATCTAATTTTCACACTTGGAAGATAAAAAAAAGCAGGTTGAAGAATCTCCTTTATTATTGGATGAACTTCAAACATGAATTATACAAACACAATTACTTTCCCTGAGCAGAGAGAACAAGGAAGAAAAATACCACTTCTTCAGCAGGGCCTTCTGGCTGAGGGTTGGCTGTAGCTGTTAAGAAGTAACTTAATGAGCCATGCACAGACTAGCTGCACTTAGCAAAACCAAAGAAAACAAATGAGTTAATAATACAAAATAAGAAGTGAACTTAAATATAAAATACAATGGAGCATATTGAGAAAGCCTCATATGGTCTCCAAAGGAAAAGAAAGCAGAGTAGGTCCTGGAAAAAAAAGAAGTGGGTGGTTAAGAGCAGCATTTAGCAAAACAGGGCTCTTTCACACCTGCCAGGAGAGGGAGCAGGAGAAAGGCCTCCCCCAACACATGCACAGTGGGAGATTGCTGGCTGTCAAACAGCAAAGAAGCAGGAAGACAGGACTGCATGGATGACGTTCACCTGGACTCAAGAGAAGGAGTCTGAGCAGGAGAGGCAGCCACTAAGAGCAGGATGAGAGCAGAGCCATCTGGATCCCAAACTATCAGGTGCTGATGTCAAAGAGCACATTGTGATGACCTAGTGGGGCAAACCAGTAGCCTCTTGAGTACGTGTTTTTCCTAATGCTGATCTGCAGTAACAATCTTCCTTTTAATAAGGAAGGCAGAACTACCTGAAAATATATTTTTGTGCATATTCATATTTCTATTTTAACTGCATGATCCTTGGCAGATCAGAATGCCATGGAGAAGCCCATAAGTAAAAAATATTGACTAACACCATCAAAACTGACCTCTTGTAGCTATAATGTTGATTTAGTGCTGATTTCAACTTCCTCCTCTCTGTTTCTGACCAGTGAATGTATATGCTTTAGAAAAGCCCAGTGAGGTAATTTCAGAAACATGACAGCCACAGCTGAGTCCTCTATGGATACTGTCAGTTCTTTTTCTAAAATGTAATGTGAATGTCTCTGGTTACCTCTTATTTTCTACCTTGTTCTGACTTTCTGGCCTATAAGAAAACCTGATTCTTATTCTTTTCTTAACAGCTCTACCAGTATAAATAGTTAGTTATAATCCTGATCATGGCCTTTTTAAAGAATTCTGGAATAATGCATAGGCAAAGTTTGTTCATCTATGCTAAGAGCCTGCCCTACAGCATTCACACCAGTGACTGGATTGGACCATGACTTTAGTACAGATAGTTCTTTATGGCATACTGAGAATTGTGCCTTCTTGGGCACTTTCAAAACTTAACTCTGAATGCTTTCTTCTGAGAATGAATCCTATGCCCTTCCCAAACACTTCTATTAGCTAAATGAGGACTATATACTACCATAGTTTTCTACTGTGGTTTGGTGTTCTCCTTTTTCAAATTTGGAAACAACCAGAAAGTGGGGGTTTGGGTTGTCTGGGGTTTTCTTCGACTTTTTCTTTTCCTGCAAGTTTAATACCATCTCTATAAACTGTACATAGCTTGATGTAAATGCAAAATCTTTCTTTCCAAAATCCCCAGCATGCTACCTTTGTACGAAAAAAAAGTCTGAGAAAAACTGGGCACCAGCTGGCAATGTGCGCTCGCAGCACCGAAAGTCAACTGTATCCTGGGCTGCACCAAAAGCAGTGTTTCCAGCAGGTCAAGGCAGGTGATTCTCCTCCTCTACTCTGCTCTCATGAGACCCCACCTGGAGAACTGTGTCCAGCTGTGGGGCCCTCAGCACAAGACAGATGTGCACGTGTTCGAGCAGGTCCAGAGGAGGCCATCAAAATGGTCAGAGGGATAGAACACTTCGCCTATGAAGAAAGGCTGAGAGAGTTGAGGTTGTTCTACCTGGAGAAGAGAATGCTTCTTGTGGCCTTTCAGTACTTAAAGGAGGCTTATAAGAGCTGGAGAGAGAGTTTTTATGAAGGCCTGTAGTGACAGGACAAGGGGTAATGGTATTAAACTTAAAGAGAGTAGATTTAGATAGGACTTAAGGAAGTGTTTTATCACTAAGCTCAAGTGTGTAAAATGTATTTGTGCCCATGCTCCTGCATAGGCTACAGAAAACTTAGCAGACTGCTATTGCAAACTATATTAGTCAGTCATTTCTGTGAGTCTGCAGACTTCAGTACATGCACAGTATACTCACAATAACAGAATTCTGCAGTGTTTTCCACAGCAAAAGGCACTCCTCTACCATGTCAGCCTGGGTGACTGTTTTCCACTAGACCTAGCAAAGTACACTTTGAAAGGCTGGCATCTTTCACATAAAATTTCTTATTTATGTAAATTAAAACTTTCATATTCCTTCTTCTCTGTTCTCTAGGTCATCAGTAAAATAAGAAAAAGGAAGTGATGACCTAAGTGGAGAAAAGGGTCCCCACTACATGGCATAACAGACAGGAGTTGCCAGTTTCCCTTCCAATTTATACAACTTCTGTCAGCAGAAGGAACTCCCCTCCTTTCCATTGAAAGTATAAAGTTTAATAGTGTTTCTATTAATAATTAAAGCCTTTGGGTAGCATCAAGTGGAGCGTTCACAAAAACTTGCAGTTCTTGATCAAAATGGGACTCTTAGTGAACATAAGCCAATGATTTTTAATGGAATTTCTTCTGCTTCCTCCTCCTATTTGACTCTCATGAAAATATTCCACCAGAAACACTTCTCACCGTCTCTTTCAAATACTGAGCCTGTAGGCAGGCAGTGGCTGAATAAATATTCTACTGCTAGCAAGGCTCAAATGAATGAGTGTCCATCTGCACAAAGCTTGCTTTGCTCCCCATGGATCTAAAATGGCACCTGTTAAGCAACACACAGATGGGTTTTATGTTTGCCAGTTGATCTAAACAGGGATAGTCGTCTTATTGATGGTGATCTTTGGCTGGCCATAATGCTTAAAAAAAAAGGAAAAATCTTGGCATAGGAACACCTTTAATTTGCTTTACAAACATGTATTTAGCTTGACTTGAGTAAAACGGCTTTTTACTTAATTTTCACTTGCTACCAGGCAAAGTAAACTGGGATTTTATCTGAAGAGGTGAATATCTAGCATGAATCAATAACTTGGCTTGTGAGTATTTTGGAAAAAATTCTTCTACCAGCACCTTCCCTCTGAGGCTACAACAAGCAAAGAACACTGTCTGTTTGACTTTCTCTAACCTACATTGCCTTTCCAGACCAAAGAAGTGCATGTGATATAATACCTCTTCAGTGTTGTGTTCTGCTGTCATACACCAATTCTTTATTGCTCACCCAGTTACCATCCAGTCTTCCATTGCACAGTGTCTCCATAAATTTACAACACGCAAACACTGTCCTCTCAGCACAGTGCTATGCTTTAACTAAGCTTTTAACTATGCTTTTAACTAAGCAACAGGGATTTGAAGACAATGGTAACGTGACCCTTGGTCTTTCAGTCAGTCAAAAGGAGTCTTTAACTAGGAAGAATTTGACTGACAGAAGAATAAATTATTTCTTTATTCCAAAGCTTTTTAGTGTATACTTTTCTAAGCCTTTACTTCATTTCTTGTGTAGCTCCCCAGTCACTGGGAGTAAATTTTCACAGTAACAATGCAGGACATTGGTTTCATGTAGTATCTCTGCTTCACAGCACCAGCCCTTATCTCTCACTGTCAAAATCTCCAGTAAATACCAATGTCCTCATCTGCTTACAACCAGGGAAGTTGCCTTCCCCACTTGTCCTAAATATATGCTGAAGTCTTCCAACTGGAAATAGTCTTTGCAAAAGAAGGGTATTTTTTTGTAAAGTTTGTTTTTTTGTTTGTTTGAGGGTTTTTTTTTGAGATTGCTGTAGCTAAAACTCTTCCTACTTTTACACACAGTTGAAGAAAGAGACTTGTTCAGACCACATCCTAACATATCCAGAGAATTAGGATTACCTTTCTGTGTAGCCTGTAGTTTCATTTGTGGATGAGCAGTTCTCCTTCTGTAGTTTGAGATGGGGTTTGCCATTTTTGAAGATTCCATGTCAGAAGAGTGCTCCAAATACTTTTTGTGTGTTCTTCAGGAACACTGCAAAAGCTGAGGACATGTAATAATGAGCTTCAAGCAGTTCCTTTTGCACATTAGAAAGAGAAGAATTCCCAGGTTGTCATGAACTTACATCTATTGTGATTTAAAAAACAACAACAACAAAAACCCAACACCTCACAAACAAACAAAAAACAAAAGCAAAAAAAAACCACCCAAGAAACAACAAACCAACAAAAAACAAACCAAGAAACAAACAAAAAGCCCCCAAGCAAACAGAGACAGCAATATTTATAGAAAATCGCCATGGATTAACATTCAAATCAAGTGGGAAACACTGATGTTAAAATAAAGTTATTTCAGCACCTTTGTCCCTACAGAGGGAAGATAACTCAGCGAACTTTCAGAATATTGGAACACCACAGTCTCTCTTCTAAGCTCTTTCCATCAAGGAAAAAATGTTCTGATGACACTGGCTGTGTGTCGACTGCAGTTTTTAAGAAAGCCTTAAGAGTGATTTAAACAGCTACTTCCCTGTACCTGGGTGTTGAATACCCTACGGGCACTTGGAAATTTCCATGCATGATGATGGACAAATTTGCCTCGACACTCCTCAGTATTAAGTGTTTTCCTTCCAAAAGCATTCAAGTTCTCTCATACAACTCAACTGAGAAATCAACCACTGCCTCCTGTACAATATGAAAAGAACTTGTTTCTAAAAATGTGATTTTCTTTTTAAGTCTTTTCCCTCAACAGCTTCAAAGCAGGAAACCCACAAGTTAGGTTAGCAAAGCCTTTTTTGACATAAACTCCTCAAGGTGTTTCAAAAATGGAGAGGGTAAGCTCATGAAGAGAATCATCCACTAACACGCCGTACACGTAGACCAAGGATGACCATCTGCTAACATACTGTGGTGCACTCAGACCAAGAATCTCTTGCTAGTCATCTCTCCATAAAGTCTGCAAAGAGATTTCTTTGACTAAATATTTGAATAAATATTGAAAAAAGAACACCTGTGGGGGAAAAGAAAAATAAAATTTAAAAAAAAGGAAAGCAAATTAATGAAGTACCAGGTCTTCACTTTTGAAATGCTAGTTCCTGGCTCTGTAATGAAATGTGTGTTGACCACTTGTACAGGAGGAGCTCACTGCAAATAATTTTTCCTGTCATATACTGTGAAAGCTGAAAAATTATCTGTATTAGCTGCAATGCACAAAAACAAGGACAACAAAGTTTTAACTGTTCCCAGCCAGGTACTGCCCAGACCTCAGGGCCCCAGCAGATCCTGTTGCATCTGCTCAGCACAAAACATGACAAGGCCTTGACTCCTCATCTCTGTTTCACTTGAGCAAATGTGTTAATAGATCTAATGCCATCTTATTTTCTCACTTTAGTTCGACAGAAGGCGACCAGACAACGAGTGTGAGGTCATTTTGGAAAAAGGAGGACTGCTGAGGTAAGGGTCACTGAAGAGGCAAGGTGCAAGAGTTCAGGATCTTGCCTTCTGGGAAAACTGAAGTTTGCACTCTCATTTCTACATCTTTACAAATTCCTTGTCACGACTTATATTTCCACTATTTTAGTCCATTTCTCTTCCTTGCTAGAGATCCTAACTCCCTAGTTTGGTGGATACAGAGAAATATCAAAAATTTGCAAAAAGACATGTAGTTGTTCTTAGAGAGTCGCAGGTGGAACACATCACCATTACTGCCCATAATTGTCATATATAATTGCAGTGTCTTCTTCAGAGCTAAGTTCACTTTCTTCTGTGGAACAGAGGCTCAAAGTTGCTGTAACCTGTGCTGCTGCAGCTGGACAGCCATAGGGGACAATGTAAAGTGCTATGCTTTTAAGTTCTTAGAAGGTTGCCATTAGAGTTGCATGGGAGATGTCACAGCATTTACTTCTCTAACAGGGTCCTCCAGGAGGATGAATCTCCTTATTCTAAGGTCACTTTTTGACAATAGATTTGCCTCAGCTAATAATTTACCATCAGATCAAAACACGTAAGCTGAACAATCTTCAGCCATCTACAACAAATTCTTCTTAGCTTTACTCCTTGTTTTGCTTCCCGCACACTTCTGACATCTTTGCTCAACCTGAGTTCCAGTACATCTAGGTGTGTGCCCAGAAGAGAAAGCTCTACAGCCTCGTCGTCAGATGCAGTGGAAAAGTCAAATTTGATTCTTTCACTGCTGTATTGACGGTTACTTATTTGATCTGAAAGGGGCAGACTGGGTCAGTGTGTGCTACTTGAGCATCCAGGACTCTCTGTTCTAAATCCAAAACAGCCCTGTAGAAAAGGAAAGACTTCTGAGTGGGGCCATCATCTTCCATGTGCAAATACTCACCATCCCATGAGCAGCAGAATAAGACTGGCCATTTTGTAAGAATGCCAAAAAGACAGAAGGCCATCTGGTGCTATAGACTAATCTAACAGCACTGAAGTCAATATGGCTCGGTTGGTATACAGTACATAAGGCTCTCTTACAGACAGATTAGTCCCCATAGTCAGGAGAGACTGGACATTATGTTAGCTGCACTAGAGAAGCAAACACTGATGAGCTGTGAGAGACAAGCTGGCAATGTGGCCCTCAGAATGAGCAGAGAGTAGGAAGCTGATCACAGATAGATTTGTTCAGGATTAAGAATTTTGGAAAAGAAAGTGGCTGAATGTATTGGACTCAGATGCAAACTGGTGTAAATTCCTGCCTGGCATGCATAAGACGTGCTATCATGTGTACAGGTAAGCTGCAAACACATAAAGCCGTTATGCAGATAATATGGAGAGAAAGGAAGGAAACAGTGAGATTCAAATGGAAAGAGTAAAAGGCTGGTGCCAACATACGCAGTCACACCAGCATGACCCAGTGCCTCAGTGGTCTGCTGTGTTCATTGCATTAAATGTGATAGTACCATATGCTTAGACAAACATACAGTCCTGAAAGACAGTACATTTATACACACAGAATGGCACTTTCCTACTGGCAAGGCAAGATCAGCTACCACGCTTGAGGGCTGAAGGACAGTCAGTGTTGCACACGCAGTTAGGTAAAAGTGTATGAAGTTACCCAGTGACCTGCATACCAACAATTTGCATTCAATAGCTGCTAAATTATTTGCATTGGTGACCATAAAATACTTAGAATATAATGGGATCTATACAGTATGAGTCCTGCAAGGGAGTTAATCTGCGAAAATTCATTGTGGAAGCCAGTAGTAGAGTAGGTAACAGAGAAGGCTGATGTAATTTAAGAAGGTCTCAAAGTGCCTTTGTTCAAACCCATCATAAAACACAAGAAGCTAAGCAGGCAATGAGGCGAAGAACGAGGAGACAAAATAGTTGAACAGATCAAAAATAGTGGAGTAATAAGAAACAAAAAGAAAGAAAAATGGTTGCTATGGCACGAGGTTATCCATGATGTGCCACAAGGTTCCATCCACGGACATCTGTTGCTTATCAACTATCTGGAAAGTATTTTGCTGGCATTCCAAAATTATTTAAGTTGATCAAGACCAGAGAAACTGTGAAAAACTTTGAAGCCCTTAAGCAAGTTGAGTGAATAGCAAATATGATGGCAGATGAAACCAAATGCTGGCAAATCTCTTTAGCACACTTTAAAGGATATCACTGGAACTGCTCCTGGGTTCTAAACCGATTGTGTTTTAGAAAAAGACTCAACAAACACTGTACATAGATCAAAAAAGACATTACTCATGAAGAAGTGGTGGTGGAAAAAGTAAGCAGTTACTTAGCTATGCACAAAATAGAATGGTAATCGAACAGAAACATAACAATGTACGTCTGTGTATTGTAACTTAGCTAACTAAATAAATCACTTGCCAGCTGAAACACTGTGCACAATTTTAATTATCCCTATCAAAAAGGAGACAAAAGAATTAGCTGAGATAAAAATTAGCAGAAATACATTGAAAGGCCCTTCTGTATTTGCCTTAGACAGTAGGCAAGTAAATGGGGACACAAGAAAATAATCACAATAATAAATAACATGATCTCAGTACAAGAATTAGGAAGTATTCACTGAAACCAAAATTTGGTGGCAAGAGGAAACTCTTTTTCAAACAAAGCAAAATTATATATAATTATAATGTTAAATATGAAACAACAGATAATTCTTTCTGGGACATATATCAAGCAGCAATTAGAGCTTTTGGAAGCACATTCTTCTACACAGACAACCAGCTCCCCAGCAATATACTGCCAGGCTTCTTGCACTTTCTTTGACACAACTAGTACTAGCTACTGTTCAAGGTAGGGCAATATGCCTTGGATCTGATTTATTCCGGACAATTCTATGGATAATTATTGGAATAAAAATCATTAGTACTGTACAGAGTGCATATTGTCATTGAAGCTATCTGTTGAATGATTTTATTTTAAAACTTTGCTGCTTGATCTGTTTCCAACTGTTTTTAACTGGAAATAAAAAGATGGAAACTAGTAGCATAGAACAATTTTCTGTCTCATGATATTTCTAATTTTTGTAGAAGAAGTGTTGTAAATTTGCTTTTCCCTCATAGGGGTTTGAGTGGGGCAGATGCAGATCATAACAAATATTTCTTTGACCATGAAGTTGTTATTATTGATAGCAGATAGCTATTTACCTGACACATTCACTCACACATGTACTCATAGTTCCCAGCTGGAGTGATAGTTATGAGACCAGCCCCACTGTGTACTTAGAAGCAGAGGATCATGCTGAAGAAGCAATGGCTTCTATGTCATTGTTCAGAAAGTCCTTCAGGGAGTCCTTTGGCTCATGAGGTGTGCATTTCATCCTGCAGTCTCTTCAAGCAGCAACCGCTGCCTCCCAGGCTGTGGTCAAATTTACACAGCCCACTGTTGATGCCAGTGTGGGCTAGTAGCCTTCCAACAGTTCAGCAGAATCTAAGTGCCCTGAGTTTGTTAGTTCTTGCAAATTCAGCATGACTGCTTGCCTCCAGATCGTATCCTAAGGAAACTTTCACAGACCGCCTTCTCAGCACTTACTTTTTCCCTTCTTGGCTTGTAGATATTATAGTTAGTATCTAGGATTAACACAAGTTTATGAGAAGATATTGATTCAATCAATCCTGCCTTGAATTTTATGCCAAGGTTTATGAGTAAAGGCAGTGCAAAGACATTTCTGTTCACCTTCTTATTCCCATGCAGGGGAATTTGCCCATTCCATATGCATTCCTGAAGTGTAGGTATAAGCCAGAGTAGAAAAGGAGTAACTGAAATGGTAGGAGGGGATGGAGCTATCATAAGCCTTTTTTTCAGGAGAAGTGTCCAAGTTTTCTCTGGAAAGTTGTGTTCATGCCTGTAGTATTAACACTTAACCAAACAGCCTTTTGTACAGTATATCTTATACCTGCATATCTTATACTTATGGCTGCATTTATTGAGACCTACAAAGAGGGGAAGATCTTGGTTAAATTTTACATTAAATCATGGAATAATTTACATTGCCTAAGGGCCAATCTAAAAGTTGCCTAAAGGATCAACACTTAGATCAGACCTGTCTTGTAAGTTTGATCAGGTTGCTCAGGGCTTTGACCAATCATGTTCTGAATATCACCAAGGACGGAGATTCCATGATTCGTCTGAGTCCCTATTCCAGTGTTTGCCCACCCTCACTATGACCTTCTTGATAGCCTTCTACAACATACGTTTCTATAATCATCTTTCTGACCCTTCGCTGGATTTGTGCCTGCATGTCACAGAATCACAGCATGGCTGAGGTTGGAAGTGATCTCTGAAGGTTCAATGCTCGTGCTCAAGCAGGGCCACCTGGAGCTGGTGGCCCAGGACTGTGTCCAGACAGCTTTTGAATATCTCCAAGGATGGAGACACCACAACTCCTATGGGCAGCCCATGTCAGTGCTCACTCTCATAACAAAAAAATGATTCCTTATGTTCAGAAGGACCCTCCTGTGTTTCAGCAGGTGCCCATTGTCTCTTGTCCTGTCCCTGGGTACCACTGCAAAGAGCCTGGCTCTGTCCCCATTCCACCTTCCCTTCAGGTATTTGTATACATTGGTAAGATCCCTCATATATGTTGGTAAAATGCATATCTTACCAAAGTACAGACGCCCCCCTATATGTCAATATTTTTCTTGTACAACAGCACCTCAAACTGGACATAGATTTCCAGAAGTGATCTCACAGGTACCAAATAGTGGGGAACGGTCATTTTCCTCAGCCGGCTGCCCGTCATTTTACTAATGCAGTATGTGGTCAGCCTTCATCAGCACACTGTTGACTCATGGTTAAGGACCAGGTATCATATGAGCACTTACATGTGTGACCACTTAGACACTCATAACATGGTGAGAACACCAAAATCTTCCCACTATTAGAACCGAACAAATATGTCCTATGCTATGTGCAAGTTTGCAGAGGTATGTTAATCAGGCAAGAAAATTAATCTTTTTTAAGGTACTCCAAATTGTGTGTCATGATTTGTGTAAAATTGAATGCATAGATGTACACCAAAGCATAGGGCATTTCATCTCTCTGATCTTTTGTTATATTCTTTTAGCTATTAAGTCAACAGATATGTAACATTTTCTTGCAGCATGTGTTATAACCACTGGCTCCCGGTTCTTTCAATTCTTACCAAGAAACCGAAGTGCATACTTCATCCTGTCAGTGCTGACATTAATCAGTGGGTGCCACTGTGCACCAGACGTAAGTAATAGAAACACATAAAAAAGAAGAGCAGAAAATTCAGCAACCTAGTCAAAATGCTTTTCCATATTTTTAAGAGTAAAACCTTTTCTGTAACTGCTAGCAAAGACGATGGTCAGCAAGATGAGATCCTCGAATGGTGAGCATTTAAATTGAAATTGATCTCATTATATTTATTTTCATTTCTATTTTATGATTTTAACTGGATTTGCAGAAAATAAAAATATAGGCATCTGTGTGCTTTTTGCTTCACAGATTTCATATACTCCCAGCACAGGTCACTTCAAATATGGGCAAAATTCAAGGAGTGAAAAAATGTCACATTTAATTAGGACTACCAAGACAGCAGTGGTGAGGTACACTCTTCTGAAGTTGTTGAGACAAAACTGTATGCATTTCATATTGCTTAAAGAAGGCTATATTCTGAGCTAGATTGGTATGAATCCAGAGCACTCCACTGGAGTTATGCTGGAGTAAACCTGGAGAGACTGAAATCCAGGTTTGTCCCAAAGCGTGCCTTTCATTCTGTAATTTTCTGGAGAGTAGGTTCTCAAACAGCATACACTGGAAGAAACAACCAAGTAATTCCAGCACCATCAGCAGAGTTATTTGTGATACATAACTACAGGAATGAAACCAGAATCCTGTCCTCAGAATTACAAATATTCCTGCTGAGTCTCTTTTCTTGGGATGGAAACAGATGGTTGATGCATCAAGGCCAGATTTTAATCTCAGCTGCAATCATGTAAATCTGAAGTTGTTTTGCTGAAGTATTCGCAGGGGCTTGTTTTCACAATAGAAAGTGGTCAGTGGCTTAAGGTATTCCCAGTCCTTGGCTTCTTTTCATTGGCATGCTGTCCCCTCAGGGATTCGGGTTAAAATAAAACAATTAATAAAACATGACTTTTCCAACTTGGATCAATTCCCTGATTTAATCCACAAAACTGACTCCCAACCACTCACACCAGCACAACTTGGAGGGTGATGTCCCATGACAAACACCAGAACAACTGGGACAGAAATACTATTTAGTCAACAAACATGAAACTTCAGCCTCGGGAGGCTACCCATGATCTGAGAACTAACAAAGTGATGTAAAGCAAGTGTTCAGTCTAAGAAAGAGAGAGAACAAGTTAGAGGTTACTTTGAGAAGTCAGAGGGTTCTAAATTGTATACACCTGATGAAATTTGCTATGGCCTAGAGCTCATAGGGAACTGGATAAAGTAATTTAAAGCCATTAGCAATTATTTTTATAACCTCAAAGATACAAGAGGTTCTAAAAGGCTAGAAATAGGTAACTACCACACTAGTTTGCACAGGAAGAAAGAGGAGCTGATAATAATTGTAACCCAACATATGTGTAGGTAGGTAGTGGGCAGCACAGCCACACTTTGTCCCGCACATCTGGCCATCTCCCTGCTGTTAGCACTGGCTTTTTGCAGCTGTGTGGTAAGCCAGGTCAAGGAACCAATTTGCCTGAAAACTCTTCCCACCTCCCTCTCTACCCCTCTCCTCCCAGCTCTGCTGGATCAAACACTTAATTTTACTTGGCGTGTGGCTGTGTGGACACCAATGCCACACAAGGAAAAAGGAACAAGTAAATTATGTGAAAGGAGGGAAACAGCCCAGCCCAAGCTTATTTGGGTAACATAACCTCACGACCATACACAACAGCTGGCCAGCCTAACTCAGCTCAACAAATAATCACATATTTATAAGCCCAGGGTCTAATAAAGAGAAAAGCAATAGCTAGGGTACATTTGTTAAGATCAAATCAAGGCAGGTCCATCTAATTTCCATCTATTACAAGTAACAGGCCCTTAGCAAGGACAGAAGTGGCACCTGTGCTATAATTATCTTCACTTACATTCTGCCACGGTTTTCTGTGACAATCTTGTAAGTCAGGTAGGGTAACATGCCTTGGACAACTAACTTGCTAGATGGGCATGCTTAGATGTTATTTCTCTGTGATGGAAGTTGTAATGTAAAAAGATGAATCTACACGCGAAATATGGACAGAGTCAAATGAAAATACCACCATCAACATAGCAGAGCCATTTCCACTTCAGCATATGGGAGTAGTATTTCAATATAGTCAGGAGCTAGAAGTAACAGAGTTTTTCTTTATACTACTTTCATTTGTGACAGAGACATAATGACTAACAACCGACAGAGTTATACTTCCTGTGTTTGGCCAACTAACGTTTCTTTTTTCTTGGCCTGTAATTCAACCATCTTAGAACTATGCCCTTTCTGGTATTGCTTCCTTGTCACTGGGATTGTATCAATCACATCCCAAGGGAATTCGGTAGGAAAGAAACAAAAAGGGCCAACATAGAAGTAGGAGTTCTGTTTCTTCCACGATAACTTCATGTTTTAAGCAATACATGAACTAACATACCCACTGGAGTCTACTTCTGTTAAAAGCAGCTATATACTTGGCTATACAGAAAAGTACTTATACTTTATAGTTTAAATAAGACTTTTAAACTATTCTGTTATTTTTAAGTATTTTAACACATGTTGTCTTTCATACAAATAGGCAGGCTTTTTCTATTTTAATTTAAAAGAGAAGTTGTGATTGCTATTTTGATATGGAGGTTTAGTTCTTTTCATCACATTTCCAAAATATCTGAGGATATTTTATATAAATGATAAGTAATACCATCCATTTAAGCCTAGAGTGAACTCAAAGATTTTTCTAATCACTATATTAGAAACTCTTATCTCTGGAAATGCAGAACATCTTCTGGAGTTGAAATATGTGTTACAAATCTGTGATTTGAGTTTTGATTATCTCTGCTTTTTATGTTTCTCAAAGGAATGTCAAAGAATGTCTGTTCTTGTAGCACTTAATTTTCTTTCTCTCAAATAATTCTCCATAGTCTTTCTGTATTAAGCAAAATGAAAGTTCAGTTTATTTTTGTTTCCTTGTTAAATCATCAGTTAAAGTTCAATTTATTTAATATGGCTTTGGTCAGTCAGTCATTTTCATTCCCTATATTTTGTTCTATCTTGATTGTTAGGTGGCATATAAGTCATATTTGACTTCAGCACTATTTAAAGCTGTATAGCTATTTCATGTGAATCACTTGTGAGTCTGCGTGCATTTCAGCATTTTGCATATTAAATGCAGCTACATTTAAGGGTTTTTTAACATAAATATCCCCACAGTGACAGTGGAATATTTGAAGCCCCACTGTACATTAAAAACCAGAGATGATTTAAAACTGACCTGAATATCACACTTTGTTTAACCCATCAGAAATTCAGTGTTCTAGCTACTTTACCCCTGGTTCCTCTGATAAATGCAGTGATCTGCAAGAGTATTATCACGACACAAAACAATTGGGAGTAGCTATAATTACTGTGCCTAAGAAAAAGACCCCTCAAAGCTTCCACAAATGGTATACGGACGAGCAGATCTAACAGGAAGGCCAATGGCATCCTGGGGTATATTAGAAGGGGGGTAGTTAGTAGGTCGAGAGAGGTCCTCCTTCCCCTCTGCTCTGCCCTGGTGAGACCACACCTGGAATATTGTGTCCAGTTTGGGCCCCTCAGTTCAAGGAGGACAGGGAACTGCTGGAGAGAGTCCAGCGTAAGGCAACAAGATGATTAAGGGAGTGGAGCACCTCCCTTATGAAGAAAGGCTGAGGGAGCTGGGGCGCTTTAGCTTGGAGGAGACTGAAGGGTGAGCTTATTAATGTTTACAGATATGTAAAGAGTGAGTGTCACGAGGATGGAGCCAGGCTCTTCTCAGTGACAACCAATGGTAGGACAAGGGGTAATGGGTTCAAACTGGAACACAAGAGGTTCCACTTAAATTTGAGAAGAAACTTCTTCTCAGTGAGGGTGCCAGAGCACTGGAACAGGCTGCCCAGGGCTTGTGGAGTCTCCTACTCTGGAGACATTAAAAACCCGCCTGGACACATTCCTGTGTAACCTCATGTAGGTGTTCCTGCTCCGGCAGGGGGATTGGACTAGATGATCTTCGAGGTGCCTTCCAACCCCTGACATTCTGTGATTCTGTGGTTCTGTGTAAAGTAAACTCACATATTAACAGCTGAATACATGTATCCTTGTACCGTTGTGTTGGATCTGTGTTAATCTTTGAAGTGGGACCAGCTACAAGATAAGAAAGGTAACTTAGCCAAAGAGATTTCCACCAGCTTTGTAAATGTGCTGCTAAATATCTCCCAGATACATAAAAGCTTTGCAAAATAACATGTTTTTATATTGTACTCATTATATACTTAGAAGAGAGACTGTGAGTGACAGCATATCCTATTAGTCACATGATATGTACTCAAACTGCTTTGCCTATAAAACCAGTATGTCCCTGACAGTTCATCATTTACCAAGCAGCCTTCTCGCTGGGGCTGCTTTCTTAGGTCTGAGTCATTTGCTGTGGGTGAAGTTTTGCATATGAAAGTAACTCCAATATCAGAAAAAAAAGTTTCCAACATGAAAACCCCAAATAAGTAATATGTACCATTCCTTTCAAAATACCCAGTTAATTTTTAGCTGGTGCACACTACTTTGTGTGATGTAAACCAAATTAATACAATGCCTGGCAATCCCATAGTGATTTTGTACTGTGAAATGATACTCTTCAGTTATAGCAGCTACATGAAAAGAGTTTTCTTTACTATTCAATTTTGTACTGGTGTGTGTGGATGAGGAACCAAATCCTTTCTGAGTATCACTTCATATCACCTGTTTTTGCCCTGCACATACTTGTGAGCTGAAACCTAGAAAAACATTTGGAAACCAGAACTACGGTAGCAAAACTCCCTGTTTGTCTATGCCCACAGTGCACAGAGCCTGCAAGTCCTTCCCATGGCACAGCTGTGAGCACGGTCTGCAAACCCCTTCCATTTCCATGGATCAGAATCCACACAGGAGACCCACGGGAGAGCGAGCTCTGACTTTCTCACAGCATGTGATCTCTGCCACAGCTGCACGTCAAGGAAACAGAAACAACACATGGAGCTGACAAAAGGTGTGTCAAATCCAGGTAAGAAGCACAGTTCTATATTGATGTTCTGCAGCCACAGCCACAACAAAGCACGATTGTCACAAGGATGCCCAAGTGCACTCATGGCGTCTGCTTTTCCAAGGGCAAAAACCAGGTGAAACTCAGCTCCCGCTAAAGTCAGCTGGAGCTTTGGTACTGACTTAGCAGAATCAGCATGTCACCTGGAACATCTTCTCTGTCACAGGGTAGCATGGAGGATCAGGAGCTTTAAGCCTCTGCCATCTCTCCAGGCTTCATTCAGGAAGAAGGCAGAGCCAGGCTCAGGAAGAACTGCAGCTGCAGCATGCAGCTGGCGCTCACACACAGCAATTTTGCACTCTGTTCACTGACAACCTAAAGAGATCAATTCAGTAAAACATTACTCACCAATTACATTGGTTTCTAAGGAATTTACTTGGAAAATGCACAAACTGCAGCACCACTTGGTCAAGCCACTGGCTCTTCAGTTCACAAAGCTCTCTTTTTCCCTTTACCAGTGCTGCTAATTCTATGTTGCATTAGTAAAAGCAAACCAATTTTCTGAACAGTTTTCTAACCATGAATGTGCCTTTAACTGATGCCAGAAGAACTGCTATTTCCCATTTGCAAGGTAATATGAAGTTTACTGATAAACATTTAACCTTAAATTATCACATCACACAAATCTCCCATGAAATACAATGTTTTAGCAGAGTCATGTTTCAGAATGCCAGGATTTCTTCCCCACAGCAGTTTTTTTCCTGTTAACTGGCCTATACAATACAGTATTTTTTTAATCCCGTAATTTCTGGTGTCTCCTGCAGATGAAGAGCGTGAGCACACTGCTGGTTTTATGTTGCCTGAAGCCACATCAAAATAATTAACAATTATGTTGCACTCAGCAATTATACTGCACCGTATACTTTACAAGGGCTGTGCAAACATTAATTTAGGCTTTACGAACCTCAGTTTTTACAACCTAAATCAGGTCATGTCTGGTTAGCACTCTGAATGTAGACCTTCCCTCCTGCCCCATCAAATCCCAGAAGTTCAGAAGGGAATTATTTGACAGATCCAATTGACGGTGCTATCCAGAAAAAGAGGAAACAGTTTCAGAATGCAAACTTTCAGAAGACTAAAAAGGCTCTCATTTTCATGGAGTTATACTGAGAGTGTTTTGTCAATGTCACTTTTAAAAGATTCTTGAAACAGTAAGAACCATTTTTTCATATGGGAAACCAACAACAAACATTAAAAACAAAATACAAATAGAACACAAATTGTCATTAAAATGTGTGAAAAAGAAACGCCCTCCCCCCCCAAAAAAAAAACACAAACAAACTCAATACAGAGAGGAGGAGGGAAGGCAATTTACTTCACTGATTCAGTGTGTGCAGGTGATCAAAAAGGCCAACAGCATCCTGGCTTGTATTAGCAATAGTGTGGCCAGCAGGACTAGAGAAGTGATTGTTCCCCTGTACTCGGCCCTGGTGAGGCCCCACCTCGAATCCTGTGTTCAGTTTTGGGTCCCTCATGACAAGAAAGACTTTGAGGTGCTGGAGACAGTTCAGAGGAGGGTGACAAGGCTGGTGAGGGGCCTGGAGCACAAGTCTGATGAGGAGCGGCTGAGGGAACTGGGGCTGTTCAGCCTGGAGAAAAGGAGGCTGAGGGGAGACCTTGTTACTGTCTACAACTACCTGAAAGGAGGTTGTAGCATGGAGGGTGTTGGTCTCTTCTACCAAGTTGCAAATGGTAGGACAAGAGGAAGTGGCCTCAAGTTGCATGAGGGGAGGTTCAGATTGGATAAAAGGAAACATTTCTTCATGGAAAGGGTTGTCAGGCATTGAAACAGGCTGCCCAGGGAAGTGGTGGAATCATCATCCCTGGAGGTGTTTAAAAGACGTAGAGATGTGGTGCTTAGGGACATGGTTTAGTGGTGGACTTGGCAGTGCTAGGTGCAGCTGGACTCAGTGATCTTAAAGGCCTTTTCCAACCAAAATGATTCTATGATTCCTGTGCACCATTGACAAGTTGCAGATATGCTAATACCAGCACCATCAGGTGACCTCTTTCATGTGGAGTACAATACCAATATCTGAACCACCGCTGAGTTCCCTCATAATTTTGGATAGTGATGTCAATGGAAACAGTAATATTAATTATCTTATTAGTGAGTTGTTGGGTGTTTTTGTTTGTTTTGTTTTGTTATGTTTTGTTTTCCACCCGAGTTCTTCTGCCATTCAAAATGATACAAACACAATGATGGGAAAATGCAGTGTTATTTCTAAAGCCTACCCACAAAATCAACCCAATGGATTTTAAATAAACATATTTTTAAAGTTATAATAAGAAATTTCAGATTTTGCCTTAATTAGTAATTCACACTGCTGGTAATGTTTCTCTCCAGTTACTCATGTTTACCACACAGAGCAACATGTGACAGTCTCCACATACCTAATGTCATAAACTTTGATCAAAAACAAAATGGCTAAGAAAGTGGCTGGTTATGTTACTGTCATTAGATCTCCAAGCTGATACCACATTGAGATTAATGGGATATCTCAGAGATGCAATTGCAAGATTGCAGAAGGGTAAAGGATCTTCATTACAACATTTGGTATATTTGGTTTCTGTTTGTGCCTCCAGATGACTCCACACAGTTCTAGAACTGCCCAGATTTTAAGGTGATGAGGATCACATAAAACTGGAAAAGAAGATGGAATTTCAGAGTTTTTCTTTCTAACTATATGATCAGGTTCTCAGTTATTCCAACAGGGTTTAATGTGAATGAGACTGAAACCCTTACAGTTGATTTTTGCTTTAATGAAAACCTAAATTCTGGAGCACAGATGGCAGTTGAAAAAAAAAGAAGAAAAAGAAACAGCATGACAACCTACTGTAAGGCAAGTCACTCCAGTCCTTGGATGCAGTAATTTTAAAGTGTTTTCCAATACTGCTATATATTATTAACAGTTCAACTGTACCAGGAAACATGACTAATAAACAGCTTTTATGTGAAGTGAATACTTTTCAAACTGCCCCTTAAAATGAAGACTTCTATGCAGACACAATTTCTTATGGCTTCTGGGGCATATCGTATGGCTCATTTAATTCCATCCATATAGTTTTATTTTGTCATATACTTTATTTTATTAAAAACAAAACTGACTTAAAACACCAGGCACATAATTTTGCCTCTTTTGAAAATTTGAAATAAGAGGTGAGAAATTCTGCCATTCATACTCAGCTGTTATGCTTGCAAACTTTCAGAATCCAGTTTTTGCTTTGCTTCAAAAGCCAGACTTGTCCAAACCACTTGCAATCATGAAGTTTTCCAGACACACAGGTTGGAAAACTAAAGTGCTTTTAACAGCTGCGTCCCAAGTTCAGAATGTAGGTCTCTGCATGCTTTGTTAGCCCTGAGGAGGGAAACAGGGACTTTAACATTTTGGCCACGTCTTCCACTGTTTGCCTTTTAATGTCACAGCGGCTGCTGCTGCTGCTCAGGATGACATCTGAAGTTGACATCAGGCATTGGGGAGATAGAACAGACTTTCAATATCTGCGCTCAGTCACTGGGAGAAAACGCCTTGACAAGAGCCATCACACACGGAGATAATCTTCTCCTCCTCAACCTTCCATCACCTTCTCCTGCAAACACCGTAAAGCTTCAGAGGAAGGCAGGCTAATGAGTCACCCCTGAGCCCCACTTTTAATTCATTTATGGGCTGCCTTAGGGGAGTCCCTCCACACGCACAACTGATAATGTAAATAAATCATTTCTATTTTGCAAAAGAGTCATATTTATTGAAGTCATTCTAAATATTGTAAGCAAGCAACCACATAGTGACATTTCTCATTCTTTCAGACCGAAAAGCTGCCTACATCAAAGGAAGAAAACATTAACAGAAAGAGATAGTGGTAGCCCTGTAACCCACTTTAGTTTTAACAAGTTAAAGGGAGAACTACCACGCGATTATCTTTACTGCCCTATACTTATGTGAAAATGCTGTGAATACAGGGCTTCCTGAGGCACAGAAGTTCTCAGAGAGCTTGATGCTGCAATCCTTATGTCTGTTAGACAGAATCTACCTGCCTGATTCACCTGCTTGCAAAGGATCAAGTAATTTGTATCTGAGTCTTGTTCAACATAGGAGCTGCTAGACTCTGATCAAGCTTTAATTTTTTAATTATAAAACTTGATTAAAAACTAAAAAAGCAACCACTGTAAAATGGCTGGATTTGCTAATGTTGTCTCTTGTTTAACCACATTCAGTGTCAGTATTATATAAAGCCTATCTGAGTTGGAAGGCTTCCTAGTATTTCTGTAAAATATTAAACACTTCAACAACATAACAATGCTCATTCTAATAAGAATGATCTGAGTTAGGCACATGAAGGAGTAAGAAAAATGAGTTTTTGCAGCAGTATGCCGAGCATATGATCCATCCTCTCTAAAAAGCCATTGTGCAGGCTATTTGGTGGGGCAGGCTGCTGGATTTGGTGTTGATGGATGCAACAGATTTATTTGCTTTCAAATTTATGTCAGCTGCAGCAAAACAAAGAAGTATGTCAGTATTTTAAATTACCCATCTTTTTCCATTGTCAAAAAGTGTTTCAGCATTAGTCAAAGTCCTCTGAGATTCTTTTATACTTCTCAATTCATCTATCCCTCTTCAGTATGCACACATGTATTTCCAGCCAGGACAGGTACACAGTTCCGCCTCATGTAATTCAGTCTAAAAATCCAACATTTGGTGATAAGCCAAAGAGACTTTTTTTTTTCCTTTTTCCAGAGGGAACTCTAGTTTTCTTTTGAGAGAGAACAGGAATGAGAGGGGAATCCCAGAAATTCCCCTCCCATTAGCTCTGTGCTTGAAGTATTATTAACACTTTCACTTTCTCACTCCTACTCTCACCATTTGAATCTGGGTCATAACAGCATGCCTGCCCTTCAGTACCCTGAGTGGGTGGTTGTTTTGGCTGGCACTAAGGCATGCTTGCTTTGTGACACAGAGTGCCCTTATGGTGACACATACCTGCCCTTTTCAGTTGCATTTGATACTTTTTTTTTTCTTTTAATCCTCTCCTTTATTATGAAAAACAGAATAGAGAGTGGAATTTGTGTTACTCAGTATTCATATTGTTTTAACAATGTGTGAAAGGAAACCCCACAAAATATTTTAGCCTATTCTTTTCACAACACTGGATTAGTCCCTACAGCATCTTTTTTTTTTCCCCCTTTCCAAAAACTTTTTTCTTACTAAAATACAGTAATACATGTCCTACTCTCAAATACCGCAATGCAAGCCTGAAGTCTCAGGTTTGGCCTCTAGTACTGTAGTCTTCAAATCCCAAATGAAGATTCTGAAGAGCTAGAATTAAATTATAGTAGAAATATGTTCAGTTAGTGTCAGGCTGTCTATCTGAAGAAAGTGTCAGACCTGTAAGAACTCCTGTATGAAAACAAAAAAAGGATCAAACAGATATGTGAAGGAAATGCAATCTTCAAACTTCCCTGTTAGCAGAACAACAAAATCAAGAGTCCTGTGCAGGAAAGGTTTAAGAGATGTGCAGCAGAATGGGAATGACACCTGTAGGTTTACGCCTTTCCAGACTCTTCGTGTATCCAGTTGTGGTGCCTCTTTCTAGCCTCTTCGAGGGGTGGAAAGAGTCTGTGAGCAAGTAAATCCAGACTCTTAGAAAAGGAGAAGAAAAATGAGATGCTGCTTTTCCAAACTAAATCATCTAACTTTCTGAGTATGATTCTAATGAAGATAAAGAAGAGAGATTATTTGACATGGTTTCCCGTTATTGTGAAATGGTCATTAACTAATTGTCAAATCTTCTAAACAGGTGCTATTTTAAAATTTCTCTAAAATCAGTACCAACAACCTGTTCAAAGCAGTTCACACCTATTTTTTTAGCTAATATATTATGTAAAGACTAATTATTGCTTGTGTAGTTATTATATACAATATTCAAACATAATACTAAAATTATATATGTATACTGTTTGCTTTTACTACTGTCGTCACAATGCAAACGCAACATTTGCAACCTGGGTAATTAGCACCAGGGCTGTTCTTTCTAAATTGCAAGTGAGTATCTCTATGCCGTCCTCCTTCTTTGCACCCAATTAAGGCTAATGCATACTGCCCTATAAGAATTTGCAAGCTGTACCGAGAAATAATGCAGTGTTAGTTTTGTAATTTAGTGCACAGGGCACATTTGTGCTAAAGCTCTGTAAACTGGGCCCGTGGTCAAAAGGAGCAATTAGCACTTTGTTAGTATGCAATGATGTACTAATCTACACAGTCCCCAAAAGCAATTGTCTGTTCCTTTTGCCCTCGTGCACAAATTTTCTACACTATACACCAGTCTGTCCCTAAAATAGCCCATCACAGCACAGTTGCTGTAAATCAGGTTTCCTGTGATTAGAACCTATACATCAATTAGAATTTATTTATTAGGAAAAAATCATGTTGTACCATTAGTCCCTTTTTCTGTGTTGAGATAGCTGCAGAGTTCTCTGAAAGTCTTAAACAAGTGTAACTGTTCTGTTAAAGAGTAAAAGGCGGTCAAATTTAGGCGACAGAATACTTCCATCTGAACCCTCTCTAAAGGTTGCTCCTTTAGGCTGTTGCAAGCCATGATCTCCAGGAAAATAAGCCTGTTGCTAAAGGTGGCCGGATGGTAAAAATCATGGAAGCTACCAATAACACTGACAACTGTGAGAAACAGTCGACAAAAATCTACTATTCAGTGAGTATTCCACATCCCCCTCTTGTGGCTGATACGTAAAGGATGTGAATCTGTCACAGGTACAAGCTAAATTATCTTTTAATATAGAAGGACTTTGTGATAGGCACCAGAGATGGTCCACTGTGAGGGCTGCAAAAATTAAGGAGGAAAACAAGGCAGTACACTGTCAAGCATCTGAGAGTGACTAGTGCTTGTTGTTAAAGGCCTGCTTTCAAAGGTTATTTTCCAAAAATCAAGCTCATAATAAGATACCTCAGATGGGGCACCAGCCAAAACACCTTCAGCCCCTAACTCATTTTGGAAAATCTTGGCATCGCAATATGTACCTACCTGTCAAGGGGGCATCCCCTCCTCCCTGTATCAGTTGTCCAGATGGAAGCTAAGACTGCAGTTTCAGATTTACCCAGCAAGACTTGACAAGGCTGACAGCATCTACCACAGGGTCACAATTTCCAAAAGGGGTATAGAAAACTAGGATGTTATCTCCCTTAGGCACATAACAGTAAGGCACATAAAGGAGCCACAGCAGCTCCATGATAGCAGAATGTTACACAGCTAGGATTAGTTGAACATACTGTCCAGCTAGGTAACGTGTGAGTTCAATACCCAAGTTTAAGGAGAAAATAAGAAAGAAAGCCAGTAACCGTAATGAATGAGCCTTCACAGGCACCTCTAAATAAAAAGAAGTTCTGCACAGTCACTGTCCACATACCCGTCTCTGATCTTATGCAACAGAGCTCTTCAGCTCTTCAGACTAAGAGGACAAGAGGTGTGCTTTGTGCTTTGATGAGAGAAAAGGAAGAAAAATAAAAAGAAGGTTTAGGTAGTTGTACGAAGCTGGCAGAGCTTTTCTCCTTTCTCATTTCTTTCCTACCACATCTGCCATTGGTATGAATTCTGTTCAAAGAGCTTCTGGTTTCCATTTCCCCTTTTTGATTCCTTCTCTTTGTTTCCAGTGGGAAAGAAAGGAAGAAAAAGGGAATATGGATGAGGAAATGATAAATCAAGCCCTACTGCAATTTCTACATTTAATTTTTTTGGGCATAAAAAATAAAAATTAACATATTTGTAAGAAATGTCTAATAATTACACACACACACCTCCTGCCCCGTTCTCTCACTAAATATTTTATTCACTTCATGGGGACACAGTCAACCATTCTATTGCTTCTGACAAGAAAACTTCCCCTCTATGGAACTGGCCCCACAATATTCCCAATATATCTGTCAATACCCACCAAGCAGCCACAGTCATCTTTAGAATGAGAGAGCAACAGGACAGTAATAGACCTGAAAGTGTGCATGTTTCTCCAAATTCGAAGGAAACTAGTCAACACAAGAACAAGCCCTGTGAGAACTGTATTTTTATCTTAATTAGGGGACCTAAATGCTAGTTTCTCAGTATTTGCTGTTGTGGTATCAAAAGCAAAAGTAATTTTAAGAAGTATTATAAATATAATTACATTCACTACTTGTGACACTGTATAAACCAACTTACTTGTTCTAATCTTCTCTCTGTTTAACAAGTTAGGAGTCACAGTCTCCCTCAGGGAGATTAAAGAAAGAAATCAGAGATGCTGGTTAGAAATTAGAAATGGTGGTTAAAGAGAGGGAGTCTCTTGTGACTTAGGATGAGACTATTTAGATCACCTGTTAATGTATAGAATAGTCTAACATCGTATAACTTATTAATGAGTCTGTTACACAGCAATATGGATAAGGTCATATCAACTACTTGTCGTCCTCATTCACTCCCTTGTGCAAGCAGCAGTACCTGATTCATTTGATTTCCTCCATCTGTCTTTCTGTTTTCCCAGTTCATCTCTCCAGGACACCACCTTTTGCAAAGAATGGTTTAAATTTGCTTTGGAAAGGAAATATAGTTGCTTGGATGTTATCCAACGTGCCGAGGCATAAAGAAGATTTCAGAGGTTCTTTGCTTGGTTTGCATTCAAGCTGCAGAAAGGTTTATGCAGCTGTCTGAAATATTTCTAACAGTACTGAATTAGTTTTCAGTTAGTTCATTTAGCTTTCATCGTCAATGAGTTTTGTAACAGAGCAGTGGTAGGTGAGGAGTAGATAATATGTTAACAAGAAGGCTGTTCCTGTCTCTACTTAGTGTCAGCACCTGCCATTTGGGATTCTCTCCAAAATTTGTGTTCTGTTTGTGACATTACTGAAAAACAATGAAGAGAGTTACTCAATATTCTTGTTCTGCTTGTATATACTTACATTTTTGGACTTAGGAAATTATTAAAGAAAAATAAATGAGCATATAGATGAGCATACAGAACTGTAGATTTTCAGATACACTACCCACAGTAGACAGAAATAAGATCCTGCCAAAGATTTAGCATTTGAACAGATTGTTTAGTATGAATGCAGGAAAATTTAAACATTGTGTTCCAAAAATATTTTTTTAAAATATGACTTTGCTGAAAATTGTGAATTGCTCATCTGCTTAAATATGAGGGGTTTTTAGAATAAAATAACATATTTTAATATATGTTGTTATCATGCTGTCATAAACATTGGAAATAATTAACACTGGAAGAGTATTAAAAATTTAAACTGTTTCACCATCTGTGCTGTTTGTTTATTTTTCACATTTCATTCAACTTGGACAGTGAAAATAGATTTGTTTGTTTCTCCCTTTCACTCTCATGTACTAGCATAATGGTTCAGTGTTTCTGCTACCAACACCGCAAGAGTATATTTATATCCAAACTGCCATATCCCAAAATGCTGTTTTCATATAGTTAAAAAAGTTATACATACATAGAAAACCAAACAAAAATAACTTGACTTTATTAAAATGACTTTGTGATTGGTCCATTGTTTCAGTTTTTGATGTTGATTACTTTTCCCAATATACTACCGGCATATATGGGCTTATATAGCTGGTGTGTATCTATCTGTCGTACCTGACAATAGTCTTTTCCAAAAAGAGGTTGACAGCTAACCAGGACAAGGGATGCCTAAAGTGTGATGGTAAGGTGCACTTGTCTTCGGTAATGCATTCTCTTATTTTTATGTGATGAATGGAAGACAAAGGTGAAGACTTTATTATAGGCCCACCTTCATTCAGAGTGTCTTGCCCACCCGATTGTCTCAATTTAAATACACTAGACTCTCCAGCTGCAAAATAACTGAAAATAGAATCAAATTTCAAGATCCAGATTTACCACAGAGAAGAGTGGTTCCAGCTCTGCTATCCTGTTACAATTTTGCTGCTCTGTTGGAATATCTCAGGGATGTTCTTCTTCCATATTAAAATGAACAAAAATCTGAAACAACTGAATCCTGAGTTGATGTTTCCTATCAAAAGAGAGGGTATATCCCAAGGCCATTTAATCTCTCGGAATCTGATGGAGGAGCAGCTCCCTGTGAAATCACTTAAATTACAGCATTAAAACCAAAGATAAATCTGTTTGATTAGCATTAACAGACACCTCCTTTGTTCCATGTTCACAGGCGCAGTGGTTAGAGATGAATGTAGTCTCTAAATTGGAGTAGATTTCATGCATTCCTCATAAAATATTCCCCAAAATATGACACAATCACTCCACATTTATTAATTCCAAGCCTGGATTCAGTGACCCAGAACTCTGGGTTCTCTCAAAGTAAAACAAAATAAAACCAATTTCATATAATGCAACAACTTCATTTGAGATTGTTGGCTTTCTCTACTTTCCCCTTGGTTACACTTCTCCTGGTCAATTTCCAGCAACCATTCCACTGTAATCAGCTCATAAGATGGAGTGTTTTGAATTTCAAGCAAACTTTTTCAGTCTACAGTGAAAGTGGTGGATAAAAAGAGAAAAGTTAAGGTTAAAACCTCTTCGAAAACATGGTTCTCTTGTCAATTTGTTCTGTGTGGACCACACAGTGACAAGAGCAAAAACATCCCTTGCACCCCCCAAATACCACCACAGTGAATCAGGATGACAAGACTTAAGGAATTAAAAAAGAAACAAAAGGAAAAAAAAAAGTGACTTAGAAAGAACATTTAAAAACCTTTACAAATGACAGCTTTATGAATGTGGTATAGAAATGAACAGGTATAAACAAATTGGGCTTGTCTAGCAAAACAACTTGACCAGATAGACTTGTTTTATCCTTTCATTTGCCCTTGAATTTTGATGAGAATTCCCTTGCATGCCAATTGCCTGGGATTTGAAAGGTCTGACACACAATATTCATGGTAGTCAGCTTCACTAATAGTTCTCCCCTCTAGTTTTTCAAGGAAAAAAAATCACACTTTTTTGAGACATAATTTCCTTATTCATTTTCTCAGGGGGAGATTAAAATGTTAAGTCCTTTATTCCTTACCTTTGATGAGTCTGGAATGGATTGTGAATGTGAGATTGCAAACTGGCAGAAAGATCTTATTTCGTCTGAATTTTTGAATCAGCCTCTCTCAAAGAGCCTAATCAAACCTGTCACTCTTATGAAGACCGACGTGGCCAACAAGTGTGCTGCTGAACTGCAACCTGCCAGACATAGCAACTCCTGCCATAAACGCATTTGAAAACCTGGGATTTTCTATTGATTCCAACTTGGTTTTGCTATACAGTGACTTCTGTAGCTGGACCACGTCAATATTTCTGTCAGAAAGGTTACACTGCATGTGTTGATCATGTCCAATTTACAAAACGTTGAAGTGACAATAATGAGGTTATTTGAACGTTTATTGTTGAACAGTGAGAAGCAATGTATTTACTGATGTCAAGGAGGACTCTACAAGTGCTTAGACACCAGCAAGTGCAGAAGTAATTTATCTATCCTTCCACAAGCCCCTAGGAAGGGCTTTTTCATTCTTAGCTCAAAATAGCCTTAGGCTCAAAAATAAAGGGCAAATACTATTTCAGAAACTGATACTCAGAACTAAGCCATGCTTTACTACAGTGGAAATTCACACTACAAAACGAGCGATTCTTCTTTTCTTCCTCTCCATAGGGACAGCTTGCAAACACATATTCCCTGGTCCCTCTTCTCTTTCTCAATGTTACACTTTTCCTGCTGCATTCAGCAGCACAGCTTACATTCAGATCACAGCTGGTCATCTTAGGGCTCTGGAAAGAATTCTGAATCCTCTACCCAAAACTTATAGTTAGTTTTTTAAAAGAAATAGGATAATCAGGTAAGCAGGTGTCACTGAGTTCAGGAGGGCCTGAACAGCTAACTCGCGTCACCCCCAGCAGAAACCCAAGACTGGAATTCAGGAAATTTTCCTCAGGCAACACCCAGTGGGGAGTTGAATACGGATGAATACGGATGTCAGGACTGGATCTTTACAATACCATCTGAATGGTATCAGACCTGTTCCAAGGGCTTGTTTGCTACATTATGTTTCCTAAAGATAAGTAAACAGGAACAAAGGAGGCTGTGCAAAATGGACAGAATAAACATGTTCAAAACCACAGTGGCTCAGCAAGTATCTGTGGGTATGAGGGCTATAATAATATTAAAAAGCTAAATGTTTTCAAATCAATCCGGTCAAGTGCCTATAAAAGAAAAAAAAAAAAAAAAAAGAAAAGAAAAAAAGAAAAAGCTTCTCTTTTTTCCTCAGCTGTGGTGGTGCAGCACCTGCCATTAGCTGTGGTGGTTCCTATTTTCATATTGTCTGACAGTAGCAGTTGGACTGAGCCAGAGCCAGTGAGGCCGAGAGGCAGACTCCCTGCTTCCACAAAGCTGAATTTAATAAGATGAGAACAGTATGCCAAGATGGTGAACTCCCTCCCTAGCACTTATCATGACACTAGTCACTCAGC
This sequence comes from Streptopelia decaocto, assembly GCF_964273445.1. Taxonomy (NCBI): domain Eukaryota; kingdom Metazoa; phylum Chordata; class Aves; order Columbiformes; family Columbidae; genus Streptopelia; species Streptopelia decaocto. Next base: position 121,702,303 of record NC_138655.1, on the reverse strand, counting down.
AGGGCCCTTATTGCAGCAGTAATCTGGGTGAGCCTGGCAGAGCGTCCTGCTTACAAGTTCAATATAATAGAACAGCAGGGCACTGGAGGCCTGGCAGAAAAGCTTAGCAAAGTTAAAGCCTATTACGCTATGCTTGAAAAAAATGGCTCTCAAAATATTATACACCGAGCAAAAACCTAGACATGCCAAGTGCAGTGACAAACTAAGCCTCTTCCATAATGGTGCACTCATTAGTCTATAGACACAAGCAACGTGGACTTAAAAGTCCATAACTTGAATGGAAATGGATATGCAAATTCATCCTTTTCTTCTGCTCCACTTGAATTTAATAGGCAACACTACAGCATAATATATAGATAGCGAAAACAAAACTTGAATCTGCTCTGAGCTGCATTAAGTTGTTGAAGTTAGAAAATCCCTGCTCTGCATTTTATTTGGTTATATTTTCATAAATAACAAAAGCCAGTTGGAAGTAATAAGCCATCTCACTGGTATACACCGGTATGTGAACATGAAATCTCAACCTTGTTAAGACCTGTGGCAAGGAAGTTGTATCAGACATACCCTTAATATCGCAATATATGACACAAGGCCATCAGCATTTAAATTAAAGAAGAATAAAGATTTTGTTGTGAGCTGTTCACGGTAATATCTTAAGTCAGACTGGTTTTCATTGGGTTATAACTTATTTGAACATTTTAAAGCCTGTTTTACTGCTGTCCCTATTTTTAGCTTCAGTGGTGTCTATTATAGCATGGACTTGAAATTCATGAAGAAAGTGCTTATCCAACCTTGAAACATGGTCCCTAGTTTGAATGGCATTTTGGAAAGAGATTTTTACTTGTTAGGAATTGCCAGAAAAGTCTTTCCAGCTGGTCAAAAGACCATAATGACAGTCTCCCCTGAAATGAATTCTAAAATGATAAAATGGCTAAAAAGAGATGGAAAAAGAAGAGGTGGGCATACACTCCTCTGCATATGCTTTACTTGTGATGGGAAGATCAATGTGTCACCTGGCCACTCTGCGAAGTCAAGCAGGCTTTCATCTGCCTAAACACAAGCCCTTAAAGCCATCTGACATGCCCTTGGGTTTTCCATGTAGCCTATATCCATCATTCCAGAAGAGCTAGAGTCTCCTGTGGTTTCTGCACTATGTATGTCCAACATATAATAGAACTGCATAACCTTCCAGCTGGAAGGAGCCTCACGAGGTATTCATTCCAACACCCTGCTCAAAGGAGGATCAATGTCACATTCAGGTGAGGTTGCTCCGGGCTTTGTCCAGTTAAGACTTGAAAACATCCAAGGATGGACATTCCATAATTTCTTTGGGCCTCTGTTCCATTGCTCAATTATCCTCACAGTGGAATATTCTTGCCCTTATTTCCAACTATAATCGTCCCTGTTTGAATTTATGGCTCTTGTTCTCCCACTGTGCTCCTTAGTAAACTATGTCTTCCTAGTAACCTCCTCTTAGGTATCAGAAAGCTGATACTAGGTGTTGCACACCGCCCCTAAACAATCTTGCTCTCTGAAGAAGCCCGGTTCCCTCAGGTTCTCCTGACCAGGCACATGCTCTAGCCTCTTTGACCAGCCTGGTAGCTCTCTGCTAGACTTGTTCAGGTTTACCAGCATCTTTCTTGTACTGGGGAGCCCAAAACTGAAGGCAGTATTCCAGATGCAGTCTCACAAGTGGCAAACAGAGGGGAATAATCACTCTTTGATCTACTGACTACACTCCTGTTTATACTTCCCAGTTTATGCGAGTGTAATGTCAGATCTACTGGCTTCGCTCCTGTTGATATCTGCAGTATGCTGCCTCCTGGTCCTTTCCAGCGGAATCTCCCTTCGCTAGGGTGGTGAAGTGGTGACTTCCTTGGGCTGCTTAAAGGAGACTTCATCCACTTCCTAATATTGATTTGTAACAGATTCCCACTACAATGTTGCTCTTACCAGCTTCTCTTCTGATTATGACCCACAAGCCCTCAGTCACCCTACCTTCTGTTCCACAAAAGAGCTCTATACATCCAGGCTGCTCCCTCACATAGATAACAACCCCTTTCTTTGACCACCCTGCCTGTCTTTCCTAAAGACCCTGTACACACAGCTCCTGCCACATCTCAGTTATTCTCATGGTGTCTCAGTTCTGTGCCCACACAAAGAGCTCTAGCTCCTCCTGTTTTCTTCCCAGACTCTGTGCATTTGTGCACAAACACTTGAGGCAAACCTTCTTTTAACCTGTCTTATCCTTCCTGAGGGCTCTCTTGCTCCCGTCACCCTGTCCCATGTATTTACTGCCCCAACTTCTGTTCCTTCACTTATCTGCAAGCTGTCATCACCATCCCCTGATGTACCTGGTTTAAAGCCTGTTGGCAAAGATCATATGTGTGGATATCTTGGATACTCTAGGGCACCTCAAATGAAAAGTACTTGTGTTTAGACAGTTAAATCCCACTTTTAGTGTCTGAGTCCAAGGCTTAAAACTGCTTCTGTCTGGTCATGTCTGTTTCTCATCCCATCCTTTCAGCCTGTACCATTTAATCGAGAATTTAAAGAGAGGAATAGACCACTATATTCCTAGGTGTTCTTTATAAATGCAGAGACAGAGTACTTTAGATGCAGATTTTACTTTTTTTTTTTTCAGGAAAAGCCTTCCTGTGTGAAAGAAATTAACTTCTTTTAAGTAACATCCAAGAGAATCTAGCTAAGAGAGCTCGAGCTATAGAATAAACATAGCAAAACCAGCTAAAATGCTCCTATGCTAGCACAAGAGTCATATATTTGGCAAATGCGATAAACACAGTAAGTAGTGAAAATTTAGGCAGCACACAGCAGATCAGGATGCCTGAGTGCCTTAATGGCCCTGACTTGCCTCAGCTGGGGCCTCCACCCACATCCACTGGTCCAGGAGCTCCACTTAAGCTCAGCCCTGTACATTCATTTCTTTCCTAAGCTATTCTGGAGGAACATTGTTTTTCAGCTCAGCTGCAGCTCTACCCCTGCCTGTCGATGTGTCCAGTTGACCTTGTCCTCTGTGGATTGACTTCCCAGCTTGACCAAGGTTCTCCCTGGCAATTGCTGCACTTGACTCTGACCTGCAGTTTGACTTCCTGGCTTGGCCTCAGAATTTCTTCATCACCATGAACTCACCTGGTGATTTCAACTCCTGGTTGTACCTGGCTGCTATACCTGGGTCTGCCCTGCTCAGGTACTGTGGGGTGGTCCCTGGCCGATAAGACCCCTGCCCTGCTGACCAGGTTATTCCCCTTAGCACTGTGCCCCTTAGGGACCCTCTGGCCCTTGCTGCTCCCTGATGAAAACTATAAAAATGGTTAACACCTGGTACTGAGAGGTAATAATGTACTTAAAGCATTACTGTGAATACAGCAAAGGCAGCACTTGGAATTTTACTGCAAAAGAGAAGCTTTCAGAAACATCGCCTGTTGCCCTTTCAAATTTTTCCCTACTGCTCTAGACTGCTGACTAACCATAATATGTACTGATCTCTCTATTACCTTTGAAAGCTTCTACTTAAGTACTATTTTTCGTGCATTATACCCTCTCTGCAGTGCCTTGTTATATTCTGTCATGTTGTGATAAGTAATAGTCCTTTAACTGAAGAACATTAGTATTGGCAGACTTGATGGTTTCCCCCCTTAGAAAGAGAGACCTTGTCACTTTTGTGGAAGACGTTAATAGTTAATTTATCATGGAGAAGAAATGTTGTAAAGTAAATTACAACCTATTATAATTCCTCAGTTTTGTGGCACTTCTGTGCTGGCAACAGAACTGAAAGTAGTTTGATTTGCTCTGCATCCTGTCTCCCCAGTGAGTACAATGGGGAGCTGGGGACACACATGGTGTCTTATAACCCCTGAACACTAAAGACCAAACATGGTGCATACCCCTTCCATACCTGCAGTTTATCTGAGAGGATTCCAGGTTTAGCACAAGCTAAAAAAAAAAACATAAAACCCCCAGCTAGCTTATGAAACTAACAACCTTAACTCTGCTGTGCAGTATGTTTTGGGATAACTATTAAATTCTGCAGTTGTAAACTACATGTAATTTATTTGTAAAGGTGCTGGAGTTGAGATTTACTCTTAGATTTTTTTTTTCCCTTGACATTTTGAAATATACACATTTCTGTCGCTCAGTGGTAAGCCGGCTTAAGCTACTATGTTCTTCTTTCTGCATGTGTAAAATCTGTGGGAAGTTTTTATTGATGGATCATCAACAGAAGAATTCCTGTCTAGGACTGAATGACTTCATGCAAATAAGCATAAGAGCCTCAGAGAACAGTAATGTCCCGGAACACTTTTCAGGGCCTGTAGGCACAACTTGCATGAACCTGAGCTACTAAGCCTTTAATTTCAACAGAATCTCAAATAGCAAAAGGGCACTGTAAGAAGCCCTTGCCTTGATCTGTGGTAAAACCCCTGATGTTAGAAACCAAGGGTACCACTGAGGTCCTGCTGTACATACTCAAACCCCTGACCAAGATGAACAGAAACAGGGCATTGACAGATCTTACTGAAGAAGAATTTCCTGCTATTCTAAGCCTTACTTTGGGTGATTAGTTTTAGTTTTATCACTTGTCATCTAGTGGTGAAACACTCCCAGGCAAATGATGTGTTCAGGACAGAGCAATATGAAATGCTCTTGGTAGATTTCAAATTCTTATCAATATTAGGTTGGTATTCCACTATTTCAGTGTCATATGAAGGATAGACAAAGCAGTAGTATCTTCAAATTATTCTGTTGCTGAAGTCAAAATTAGCAATGGTAAACTTTTCAAATAAACTTTTAATATTATGAGACATCAGGAGCACTGCAGAAACCATTAGAATTGCAGTTTCATGAAAACAGAAATTCCTTTGGATATTCTAACTCATGGAACCAGTGTATTTGTTGTAGAGAAGGGAATGAGTGAAAGGAACCCTGTAATAGAAAGCGCAATGTAGGTAGTGTTATATAAAGCTGAGCGTGCCACTTGGCTTCTGCTACAGCAGCTGTTGTTCAAAACCATATGGGAATTTCTGAAGACAACTTTTATCCTCAACTTCCTCATCTGAGTTAGCAGAGACAAATACATAGTAATAAGTATGTATACTCTTGATGAAATTCCAAGGAAAATGTGTTCCCACATTCTCAAAGCAAAATCTTAATGCCTTTGTATCTTGGTAATCTCTTAACTTAGTTACTTAAGACAAATCAAATAAATGTTTTATTTTGTGGGACCAGATGGCTAACACCTCACAGGCTAAAATGCCAGATGCCAATTTGTTTGTTGGTGTATGGCTTTAAGTTACTGCACGCACTGGGAGGTAAATAATAAACTTTTAATTTCTGTCAGATTTATTATTTCACAATTTGAATTTTAGTTAAGTTCACATTGAGTGGAGTAACAACCCAAAGTAAATCCTTGCCTTCTTCTTTTAGAAGATACTTTTTTTAAGGTTCAGTCACTGTTTTTCCTTTATTCAGAACTGAAAGCTAAGTCAATTTTAAGTTTGCCTTTTCTCCCTATCTGGGAGACATCCATAACTCGGCCATGTGGCGCATGAACATTAAAATAATCAATAGTAGTCCTACACCACAAGATTCCTGTAAACAAAAATATATAAGTCCAGTGTTGCCAGCTGTAATGGGGTCTGGTAATATGATTTAAGGGAATTAAATTAGTACTTTTTAGCTTTTCCTTATCTCATACAATAATATTCAAACCAACACAGAGTATCATTTCTCATTGTAGACTAGAAGCAATCCCCATTTTTCGGATTTTACAGTGTATAGAATATATCATTGTATGTTTTCCCTCTAGCAGCAATCTCAACAATATATTAGACTACTTCTAGTTCTATCTCCTGATTTTCCTTTGACAGTTGGCTAAAGTCTTGATTCTGTCTAGGGAGTTAAATGAGTCCCTCCAAATATGGAAAGGCTTTTTATTGAAAGAGCTACTTAATGTTTGTTTGGTTCCGAAAACAAAAGGAACCTAAATGAACACTAAATGAAAGTGTGAATGTATATTTGTTTCCAACGTTGTACAGAGTAGATGAGAAGTGAGACAAGTGAGCAATGTTCAAACATACATATTCCGCTGTCTGGGGGCAGTGGGATGGATCTGTATGGGCTTATATAGTTAGTATAAATTACAGCTGATCTGACCTGCAGTCACTTCCATGCCTGTCTGTGCTTTGTGGTACTGATAAGGAGCTGCTCAACTGTTGTGAGCCCTTGACCTTTCACTTGTCTAAAGTGGTAAGTGTGAAATTTGCGACCAGCTATACTTTGGTGCAATTTCAGAGCACATCAAGATCATGGCAGGAGATGGATGAATTGAACTGGATAGCGTAAGAGCCAACACTGCAGACTGGAATTCTGATATAAGAACCTTGGAGAGAGGTTCATCTTCATTTTATACAGCATTGCTATTGTTCAATGCTTGCTACTATAATAAAATTGTACCCATAAAGAGGATTTCACTTCCAAATGTTGCTATTTTACTCTAAGAGGAGAATTTTACAAAAAGACAATCACCAAGTATAAACAATGTACCACTTTATCTTCTCTACAACTTCCTTCGTGGTCAGGAAGCTAAAATGGGTATGAACTTATGAATGAGAGCTTGGCTTTATATATTCACAATGGTGTTAATGTCTCTGTTTATCTTCATGATTTTACATTATGAAAATAAATTTATCATAATATCAAACTAAGCCAATACTAGGAAAGATTGAAATCTCCATATTAATTTTCCAGTGGGTGACACTATTTTCCTTGTTGCAGATGGATAGAAGGCTACAGGTCAACAGTCTTTTGAGGATGGTATGCAAGAGTCTTTTGTTTTCCGAAAAAAATCAAACCAAAACAATAAGTGCATTACTCAACAGCATTCAAAGTGTATTTTACAAGCCAATGAACAGTGATGTATGAAAATATATCGATTCTGTCCTCAGTAGGCAGAAGAAGGTGAGGTGATTATCATCGCAAGTTATTAATACTTAAGCTAGTAAATCATCATGCAGGGTTGCATCTGTGTGCTTGTGTTTTAGTAAGCAGCATTGCTTTCTCATTTCTTGTTATGATCCTACAGGTGATTCCCCTGCTCTTAGTCCACTTCAATCCCTCGAAGCAGCTACTCATTTCCTGCTCAGGCTGATTGATCAGAAACATCTATTCCCTTACTGTATCCTAAAACTTCTCCATTCACTGTGCATCATGCCTGTCCTTTACAGATTCCAGGCTCCCACAATGCATCACAGCACCCTTGCTCATTACAGGCCTCCAGTGTTGCTTTCCAGCTATTTTCCACACCTTATGGTCTTCAACAGCCACTGTTGCCTGATAAACCTACAGCTTTCTAAGTACTAGCAACAGCCAATAAGAAAGGTCAAGTACTCCTCTCCCTGATGGACTAATGCTCAGGGTAGACGCACCAAGATAAAGAAGTGAGAGGCCTGAGTCTTGCTCAAGAGGAAGATATGGCTGACAAAAGGCTCTGGGGAACCTGTCTCCTGTATCTATGTGAATTTCAGCTCATCTAAAACTGGGAGCTTCATAGTTACCCTTGCATAGGTGCACTTCAACATGTCAAGGCCCTCAGGGCACTAGTATGACTTAATGGCCCTGAACTCCCTCAGCTGAGGCCTCCACACTAACCCATAGCCCAGGAGCTCTATTTAAGCTCAGTTTAAGGCCTTCACTCATTGCTTCAGCTTGATCTCAGACCTGCCTTCTCAGCATGAACTTCTCTGGTGATCTCAGCTCTTGGTTGGACCCGGCCATCATCTCGGGTCTGTCCTGCTCCATTGCTGGCCTGCAGTGCCCTGGCCACTGCTGTACCCTGACAGCTGGAACCCAGCACCATTAAGCTTTTAAAACCACAACCAAATTAATGAATAATTAGTTCATGAAATTTTGATTTCTGATTCAGTGGACCAGTGGCAGGATTTCTTAACTAATTCTAACAGAGGAAAAAAGTAGCCAAACTAGTGTTAAAAAAGCTTTATTGAAGACTGCTGTTGACATACTTTGAATTTGGAAAATGAAATTTGGCAATGAGGTAATCTGGGATTTCTTTGAGTACTTTATGCTGTGCTATTAAACTACCTCTTAAGCCTTCAAAATTCATTATTCACATCCTTGCAAAAGATAGTAGAGTTGCTTATTCTAACTGAACAGTGTACATGAGTTTTGCAATAAATGTAGGTGGAATTGTAATCAGGTCATATTCTTGTTTAGCAGTCTTTTGTTTCAAAGATAATAATTAACACACTACTGACCACTCTTAGAAGTCCCACTGGTATGATATCTGAGAGATAATCAGGGGAAATCAGAAGGCAAAAATTTTAAATTGATGCATAATTTCTTCACTGAAATTAGCTACTGTGCATCTAAATAGAGGTCAAGTATGACTCAAACTTAGGAATCAATATTATGTTGCCACTGTAGTGTCTAAATGTTATGATTGAGGATTTTTACACTTCTAAATGTCCATGTTTGATTCCAACATGAATACTGGAATCACAGTATCACAGTATGTTTGGGATTGGAAGGGACCTCAAAAGATCATCTAGTCCAATCCCCCTGCTGGAGCAGGATCGCCTAGGTGAGGTCGCACAGGAACATGTCCAGGTGGGTTTTGAATGTCTCCAGAGAAGGAGACTCCACAACCCCCCTGGTCAGCCTGTTCCAGTGCTCTGTCACCCTCACCGAGAAGAAGTTTTTTCTCAAATCTAAGTGGAACCTCTTGTGTTCCAGCTTGATCCCATTACCCCTTGTCCTATCATTGTTTGCCACAGAGAAGAGCCTGGTTCCATCCTCGTGGCACTCACCCTTAATATATTTATAAACATTAATAAGGTCACCCCTCAGTCTCCTCTTCTCCAAACTAAAGAGATCCAGCTCCCTCAGCCTTTCTTCGTAAGGGAGGTGCTCCACTCCCTTAATCATCTTTGTTGCCCTGAATGACTGTCAGTCAGCAGAATATTTGAAATGTTTAGATCTGACTGACCCAAACAGAAAGTCAATGGCTTAGAGTCATGAATGTTCATAAGTATATTGACCTAATGCAACTGCTTGGACTATTGTACCCATTTATTCACTCTCCTACATTATATAAAAAAGAAAAGTTGCATGTAAGCTCAATATAAAAAGAAAATGCTACTTAAAAATTTTCTTCCATATTGACTCAGAAAGACTGAGTATGAAAAGCTTAATTTTGACAACCTGGAAAAAAACAAGGTTAAATGCAAACCCGAATATGATTTAGCTTGGAAGTTTATTACAATTGTAAAAAATATGCTTTTAAAAGGAAAAATGCTGAATATTTAATACTGCAAATAAGTAGTATGTAGAATTATGCCTGAGGGCTCTTTAGCTATGTTGGAGTGGATTTAATTTAATTTAGAAGGGCTGAAAAAATAGTATACAGTACACACTTTTCCTATCTACCAACTTTTTGTTATTGTTGTAGAAAGGCAGAAAGGGAGCTGCTTAACTAATCTAAAAGCCTTCTAAAATAATTTAAATAGGAGCAGAGTTATACAATGTCCACTTTGCAAACACCATTGCAGAGAAAACTGCTACACTGGCAGTAGAAGAGAATTCACTTGCAATATTTTTTTACTTACGCAAGAGAGAAGATATCATCATCATCATCATCATCATCAAGTTTGCTCTTACTGAAGTACCCACGGAACAAATAATACTAAAATAACTTTCCATCTAACATAGAAAACAAACTAAAAATCCTTTGCTATACTGGAAACGAACACTCACAATGTAGAACTGCAGACTTAAAGAAACAAACCAAACCAAACAAACCCCAAACCCAAAACCCCTCAATGAAGAAGCCTTTAGTTAAAGTCATGTGTTTTGGTCTGTCATTTTTAGTCGCCTGGTGCTTAAACTTGGTACCAATATTGTAACGTTATCTCCATGTCAGTGGAGTATTTTAAAAAAAATCAGAGGCTGTAGAAAGCTGGAAACAACTTCGCAACTACTTTCTGCAAGAATCAGCACACACACACACACAAAAGTGCCCTACTTATATTCTGTAGATTATTGGTTATACAATCACATCTTCCACCAATTTAAAATGTTATGTTTGTACAAACACAGGACACAGATCAAGTAATTTGTTTGGAATATTGAAAAAGTGCAACTCTGAGAAGAAGAGCACTTTGCATACCACCTTGCATGTTTACAGCCAGTCTTAGTAGCTGAACTGCATCACCACTACTTATTGGTTTCACTGAGGCTTATTCTATGTAATTTATATGCTGTTGAATACTTTAAATAAATAAAGGTTAAACAGCCACTTAACCTGTATTTCCTTTTTTCACACAACAGAACTGGAAGGACTGGACATACCCCAAATGATATTACACAGTATAATATCTACAGCATTTTGGAAATACACAAAACCGTATAAGTGCTTTTTATAAAATTTGAGAGACTCCACAGAATAAACAGATTTACCAGTGTATCCAGTCAATCCTCTACATTAAGAGTTATGTTTTGTATTTGTTTCGCCATCCTAACTAGATAAAGAAAGGTATTGATTTTTCCCTATTTTCACCCTAACATTCTTAACAAGGTAATAATATAATAGTATTTTTTCTTCAGCACACTTTAAAAGTCAAATATTTCAATACTTCAGAAGTTCTAAAATACCTGTTATTACTAAAGTAATAATTAGTTCATTGCTTCATCATATTTAACTAGCTCTTTGTACAATTAAAAATACACACCTAAGTTTTTATTCATAAATAAAAGGATTATATGCACACCAGTGAAATGCTGTATGTATCCTGCTATTGTGTAGTGTAACCCTTTGGGCATTTTCCTTTCTTTCACAGTCAGATTTTGTTGTAGAAGTGAACTACATATATGATTCAAATGGGCTCCAGGCAGATGCTCAGATTTTTCCTGAAAACATAGAAAAGCTTCAGGGAAACATCTTCCCTTGGTGATCATAAAAGCAGCACTTGCACGTTTCCATATGGAATATCCTTGGAACCTTGTTCACAAACAGAGAGAGAACTGAGAAGCAAAGCTGAGTGGTTCTGGCACCCTAAGGATTTCTGAGATAATAATCATGAGGAGAAGGTTCTTGTGTACATACCAATGTGTTACAAATAATGGAAGATATCTTACTCTTCTTAAATGTTTGGCAGTACTCTGCTCTGGGGCTTCACTCTGGTCCCTTATAAACCCAGATATTAATTTTGGACTTGATTGACATTTCTGTAATTCAGAATCATCTGTAACTATGAGTTATAAATGCTTTGGGCTAAAAGCGTTTACTCAGAGATGAGATAAACAAAATACTGTGTATTTATTCATAAAGCAATACTAATAGGTGTAATGGATGATAGTACTTCTTAATTTGAAACAGCTTGTGAATTCATAGTTGCTTTATGGGAGAAATTCTGCACTTAGCAAAATTATACTAACAAGTTAATCTTATCATCACATCATAACTGCTACTAAATAAAAGCTGGTTATATTTATCTAAATTTTCATGATGGTAGGCTAAGAGTAGGAGACAGTCCTCTTTAAACCAATATCTGAAACCATTGGTAAATGGAGCTCCCTTCAAGTATCTTTTTCCATCTAGATCCAGGGTCAGTGGAAGTGAAACATTTATTTATTTGTATTGCTGAAGTGTTTGGTTGGGGAGGGTTGTTCGTTTGTTTGTTACGTAACTTTGCAGGTTGCATCTCCTATATAATTTGGTTATACTAAGCTATCTTCTTCTGTCCATCCCCTGGTTGTTACTTCCAGGGTGGTCTGCATTTCAGATTTTGTGATGGGATGTTATTTTGGTTTTCTTCTGTTTCCTTTTTCTCCCTCACTGCTTCTATTCTCTTCAGAGGAAAAAAATACATCATACTTTCATATATTCATGTCCAAGATGCTTTGCCTGTTAGAAAATTATAGTTTGGAGGCTTAATTCAGGTCCTCATTGAGCTTTCTATCACATTGCCCCTCACATAGCAAAGCAATTTCTAGTACCTGCATCCACCGTGTGATGCTCAGGGCAACCTTTCTTGTGCGATATAACTGCTTTCAAAAAAGAACTTTCTTTGTCAGACCTCTTATGTGTGCCATTTAATCATGCTCTTTTCTATGACTCCTAACTGTGTTGCAACAGAAATTCTGTCTTCTGATTTTCTCTCTTAACCTTTTCTGTAGGTGTGTTACATATTTCTGTCCTTAATATTATTTCCCCCTGTCTACCCATCTGCTTATTTTAGCTGCTTCTTCCTCTCTGCTGGATTCTGTACAGACTTCCCATCCCCCTGTCCACTCCTTTAAACTCTCCCCCATAGCTCTGTCTATCCTCTCAGTCGGTGCATTTGTGACCCTTCTGTTCAGATGGAACCCGTCCCACCTATATAGGCTCCATCTGTTCGAAAATGTCCCACAAACCTAAAAGGGGACGGAGGAAGTTCTCCTCTACAGAATTGACGTCACTAGGTGGAATTCTCCTGGGGTTCTGGCCCCGAAGCATCAGTAGCATTTCCGAACAATAAAAAGGCTTCTTGCTGAAAGGAATTCCTGCAAACAATGTTACCACAATACCTACCTATTCGCATGTATACTTCTCAGGACCCGATCCAAATCATAAGTCATTGGGGATTTTCCACTGATCTCAGTGGACTTTGGATCCAGCCTTCGTTTTACAAATACATGCATTCAAAAGACAGGTTTAAAAACCAGCAACTTCCGCCAAGACAAGGGTGTTTAATAACTCCAAAGCAATTCTCTTTACTCAAAAAAAAGATGGCAACTAATAAAATAAAATATTACAGAGATACTTGCTTGGGAGACCATTGTTAACAATATCTCCAAGTATACTGGGACATAGTGAAATTAAATCTTGTAGATATGATGCAACCTTTTGTCAGTGAAGTGATTTTTTTGGTCAGTCTCCAAATGTTGCTCAATATCTGCAGTATGTAAAGTATTAAAATCTCCTTGTGATCTGCTTCAAGGGACAAGAAGAGCTGGAAGCAGATAAAAGAAAAAAACTCCCTAAAATGGAACCTGCTTTCAGCACTGGTAAAATCTCTAGTGATTTTTTTCTGTATAGCCTAAGGAGAAAAGCTGTATTAGTCTATTGCATGAAGCAAACCTTTTGCTTTTCAAAATAAATAAGGACTGAAATCTGAAATTTACATTTATACATCTCACTGAACAAATGTAAAAATGGGGAGGCAAGGTTGAAACTGATTCTTGGCATTTATTTCTCTACTCAGTTGCTGAGACGCACTTCAAAATTGCTATAAGAACCAGAACTGCTCTATACTTTATTTTTGAATAAGATTCCTTGCAATGATGGTCTCTCCCAGCTTTTTGCAAGGTACAGTAGCCGCAGCTTTGTTTATCTGGCCTCTACACAATATTGTCAGGATGCATTTCCATTTTCCAAGTGACTGCTGCCACTGTGCCACAATCTGTGCTCATTTCTCGAGCAGCTAAACCCTTTGACACTGTGGTTTTTAATTAAAATTACATTAAACTTAATCAGCCAGAAAGAGGCTGCTGTAGAAGGCAGGTTTGATTGCAACCTGCAAAGGGCGCTGGGGCTGCCAACTCGCTAAAGATGTGCCGGCAGATGCCAAGCTGCTTGTGTGAGCCCCATGGTCACAAAAATGCTACGAGAGGTCAGTTCTGTCTTCACTTTTTTCTAGCACTGTCACCAAACTATAATGTGCGAGAACTCTTGATAAAGCTCAAGGAAGAGAAAGAAATAAATTGCTAATACAGCCAATGTACTTTGGTTCATTTCTCAAATAACTGAGAGTCACAGAAAAGATGTATTTGACAAATGCTGTTATTTGGTGAACCCCGTGGATGATAGCCCTGTAGGTCTACCTGCATGTTTAAGAATCAAAACATGTGTAAGAGGTTATGAGATTGGGCCTTGTGATATTAACAGACCCTCATCTCCTCAAGTTTTTCCCTGAAGTTTCTTTTTTTGTTGTTGTTCTTCTTCTTGTTTCGCTTTGAATGGAGTAATGAATGAATGAGCAGGACTAAGAGGTTAGGTTGTCAGTACTTCTTTGTAGGGCTAAAACTGATTTCACTGCAAAAATGAATAGTTATTATCTGAAAATGAAAGTAAAGGTTAAAGTAGAGTTTTGGAATAGCATTCATAACCTTTTAAATATTCTTCAATAGCAGCCCAAAGCAATTGTAGAGTTCCTCAAGCTTGGTAGGATATTAGTATCTTCTAAATACTTTCCCATATGTGTTGGTCATTGAATGGGAATTATACATATGAGTATTATTATTTATATTATTTTAATACTTAATAAACTTAAACCAGCTCTCTCTGCGATCCCCCCACTCCACCTTTATGTCCATTGTTTAGATCTGAACAAACTCACAATGAACTGGAAAGGTACAAAGAATAGGACTCAGATGTCTCTCTGAAAGCTCTTCCTATCTTCTTGAGTTCTGCATTTTAGACTCATAATCTTGAGAGACATGGTGGTTTCAACAATCATGTTTCATGCTTGAAACTATCCAACCTTAAGAGATCTTATTGCTTTGAAATCTCTTTTGCATTCTGTACAGGAAAAAACTCCCAGGAGCCTTTTGCCTTCTATTCTATGTTATGAAACCTACTAACAGGGCTTCTCAAAGCTTCTGGACAAGATTTCAGTGTTTGACTCCATTTTCTGTTTCCTCATGTGGGCTATTTCATCCTTCTACCTACAACTAGTGATTCTGGAATCACTGGATTTTCGCTGTGAGGACTTGATTTATTTTATGTGTTCAAGGGAACAGATAACTACTGCGATCTCATGACTACACAAGCTAAGAAGAATATAATTCACATAGTTTTCAGTTGTATATGCCTGGAAATTTGTTCACTGAAACCAGGAAAATCAGCAACAAATTGGGCAAAGTAATGACAGAAATAGAGAACAGCTGGATGGGAGAGGTAATGAAATCTGAGAGTCTGGTAGATTCATAATTAGCGAGGGGAGACATCTGAAAAGAGAGAACAGTAAGAAAGGTTTCCCAGTGACTGAAGTGGTAGGATAGCAAAGTTATCTTCTTACTACATAATCAGACAAATTAATTACAGTGGACGGCAATTACTGTATTAAGATCTATTATAAACTCTATCAGAAAATAAATACATTAACACCCTCATAAATTAGGAATAACACTAATTAAGTCAATGGAACTAGGCCATTCTAGGAGAAAGAGGAATGTTTTTTCTTCTTCGACTGTTCACTCAATGAAAAAAGAAAACAAAAGAACAAAGCACTTCATGCTTGCTAATTACATGCGGTGCAGGAAGCAATAAAATATATCAGAAGAATTAAACTTGTCTTGTGTGACACGAAAGCATAAAAGAGAAGCGATGGAAGTAAGAAATAGTTTTTAACCATTTGCACTTCTTTTTTATGGATATAGGGATTTGGGAACAAGTAAAGAATTAAGCAATGACAAGTATCATCATATTATGTCTTAAGTGAATGTGAATCCTTTTCTTGCCCCTCATTTTTGCAATCTCCACTGTATTTTTACATTCTTTTTATGTATACAGGTCTTAATTTTTTTGAGTGTTCATTCCGTGCCTTAGAAATATTCCTGCAAATGTCCAGCTTTGCTAATAATTTCCTGTGACTGAGCTTTAGCCCATCTCATGAAGAGATGAAATGTGGAAACTATTATGCAGCAAACTTCCCTCTTAATTGTTTGGGTAAAATAAGCATTGGCAGTAAATGTGAACCAAACAGTTTTATACCTCACTAAATGATGTTTTTTAATGGTATCATCAGACATTGTAAAGCATCAAGTGTGTCCAGTGTAGAGCAAGATGGGTGGGTGGCAAGAAACACTGTTATTCTGTATATGGAGCATGGCCAGTTACTTAAAAGGATTACACAGTGTGATCTCCATGGTTAGCAGGGACTGGGCCCAATAGTCAAATATGTCTTTCTAGTACAATGTTCTTAACAAGGAAAGGTAAAACAGCAGACAAAATAATCTTCCACAGTTTAGGTCATCTTTTAAGCTACTTTCTATGTAATGAGGTCTCCAGTAGAGCTGAGTATAATACTCTTTACTGATCACCAACACAGCTTTATTTTGGAACAGTAAGATATGTTACTAATACCAAAAAAAAAGGTAATTCCATGAAAAGTAGAACTGATGTCTCCTGGTTTGCCTTGGTTTTGTGTTTTATCAGTAATTAAAGCTTCTTCTGTGATAGGTCTTTCTAAATAGCTTCCCCTGTGTAGATTCTCTGGGATCTAATCCTAGTTGAATTTAGACTGCAATCTTTGTCTTTCTCTTGTGGACCATGTTCTATCACACTGCTCAGATGCCTTGTTTCAGGCAATTTGATGAACTTTATGGTCTGAGACCTCTCTGTCAGATTTGGTTGATGCTGCTCAATAGGTTGAGGGAAGGGAGACAAACTTGTATAGATACCACTTGAGAAATTGCAGAAGTCTTGTTTCCTCAGAAAATGAGGCTAAAAGAGATATGTAAAAAACATCTGAATATTTCTAGATTGTCTATTTACCATGTCTTGATGCACAGCTGTGAGTTTGTGTCAATAACTTTCAAAGGAGTGATGGACAAAGAGCTCTATAGTTAGAGCAAGGCACAGTACAGAAACACAAATCCTGCTGGCCCGTGGAATGGCACAAACCTCATTACCCCCAAGAGAAACGAGGGAGTTCAGAATGATGTGTACTACATGATGGGATAAAGATGGCATACATGGCAAAGGGCAATTTGATATGGGAAATTTCTACCTCTTGTATAATTGGGAAACCTTAGAGGTGTGATAGAATGAAGGCAAGGGTGATGGATACGAAAATGATGGCTTCTTAAACTAATGTGTAGAGAACCCTGCCAGGAATGGTTCATGTCTAGATCTAGTTAACCAATGATCAGGCAGTAAGAGCAAATTAGAGTTGAGCCCCTGGGGGTCAAGTGACCATAATCTGATTAAATGTATTATAATGCAGAAACCAAAACTAATTAAAACAAATATAAAAAGTATGACTTCTGACTCGCTCGCTCTGATGCCTCGTGTAAGAAAGGGACCTTGGTGGTGCATGTACTCTGGGGAAGGCAGAACACAACTCGCAGACAGCTCTCAAATTTAGAGCATACAAGACAAACCTAGGACTGGTTGTGTAAAAAGCTTTACATTTCAAAATGAAAATAATTTTATTCCTCTTAGAAAATACCCACCCTACAAGCTGCACCAGTTACATTTAAAGTGGTGATTTCTTGCTAATCAGAAAAGATACAATTTAAATACAGGATTAATATGCATATTTTTAGCACTCTGAAGATAACATGCACCTTTTTAAGAAGTTACAGCTAACATGGCTACTAATATTATGATATAATTAATTTGTATCATTAGTATGTCTCCAAGCCAATCAATGCAAACAGCTGTATGGCAGGGAACCATGTTATCTCATTAACCTGCCTGCACTTGTGAAGCAGGATCTTGCAAGCAAAACAGACAGTGAAAAACAAGCACAATTATTCCCCTGTAGGTGGGATACCCAGTTTTTATTCGGTACTTATGCTGTATCTTGTAAGGGATGGGCACACATCTACACAATGGGGCAACTGACCTGCAGCTGGTGAGTACTCAAGTGTGGACTCTCAGCTGCCATGTTCCTCAGCTGTTTCCAGGCAGGCTAAAACTTTTTATGAGTGTGTCTATGGAGCTATAAGACACCAAAAAGGTCACAGGCAGGAAACTGGGCAGTATAGTTCCTCCAGGATTTGGGTAAGCACTCAAAGTCCAAACTTTTCAGCTGTCCATACAGGAGAAAACTTTGGGTTCATGCGGCCTTTTAGTTTGGGTCAAGCACATATAAGCCTGAAGTGTATGCAGGTGGCACATGGCAGAAGGACATCTAGAATATCACCTGCCAGACAGGCAAATAGTATTTGTAGGAAGCCTCAGCTCATGTTGCAGTCACACAGGGAGGATGCTGGAAACAATGTGAGTGCATAGAATCAGGTCGAGAAACAACCTGTTACAGCCTTAGTTAATGTAGTGCCATGTGATCCAAGGAGGACTGATTGGTGCTTTGAGAGAAGGATTTTAAAAATGACAAGTTAAAAAGCCTCCCACGCTCTAGAACTGCTGACGTGCACTGCTGTGTAATGTACAGCTTGAGCCTCTCTCTCTTCCCTACCATTTCCAGTGTTCCTCTTCAAAAGATAATGCCATACCCATTACTGTACCAGCTCATGCTCAAAGGTGATATGCAAAGCCTACCATGTGTCATGACTGCACTTATCAGGAGAACTCTCGCCTTCAAACTCTGCTCTCTGGCCTGAAGAACCAGCACTTGGGTCTCTTAATAGATCCAGTGGGCAGTATTGTTTTTGATTAAACCAGTGTAACATATCGCACATCTAAGAGACAACAACAGAGCTTACAAGTTACTGTGTTCTAAGTGCACCAAACTTCATGCTAAACCATGAAAAAATTTGAAACAAATTATGAAATGGAAAATGTAATTTTTCATCTACTAATGCAACAATGTGAGGTGCCTCAAGGCAACTGAGATGGTTTCTGGTGGCCTAATGTACATTATTTGTAAGACACTGATCATAAACAACAGAATTAGTCATCATGCTGTAAAAGATAGATAAATACCTCTATGTCAGTGAAGACAAAACCTTTGTTAAATAACTACAGCTTCCACATGGCTGAGTCTGCCATGGATATATCTTCTGACTGGCACCATATTACATGAGTAACCCCAGTAATTTCAGTGAAATTAGACAAGTGGTAAAGTCCTGCATAATATAAGTACAGAGAATATTCTAGTCTTTACTAAACTGGAAGGGCAGTTCTCACCCCCCAGAATGGATAGTTTTGATTTTAAACATCTTCTAAGACAACAAGAGTGAATTTTTTAATGTTTGCTTTTTTTCCTGCACACATAAATTGATACAGTTCTTTGCAACTTTTTAACACAGGAAAAATACTGATTTAGAAGACATCACCTTGATAACAGAAATATTATGCCTGGAAATGAAATGAAAGATGTCACAGGAAAAAAAAAAAGGTAGAAAATACATCTTATAGAACTGTAGATTTTTTACAAAGTCTAACTTATTATTCATAAGTTTATCCCCACTTGACATAATAGCTTTGATATTTTTAGGTGAAATTTAGTAACGTCCATGATGTGATAATAAGTATGGGAAGGAACTAAGCTGGAGATAACTCAGCACATTCACTCTTCAGGAAACTATCTGGAAAAAACTATAAAAATCCAATAAAACTAGTGGAAAAAAAATCAATTCAATTCCAAAGCACAATTAATGAGTTGGTTGTTGTTGTTGTTGTTTGTTTTGTTTTGTTTTTTTACTTTACATTACTGTACACTACAAATTTTGTATTTAACCTTTTAAATGCCCAGATATGTCTTTCCACCCAACAAAGGAATGGACCTATGACTCATCTGGACCTATGACCGTACTTTACACATCACCACTGATTAGGAAGCATGAGGGTCTGTCACAGCAGCCGTATCACCGGCAGCACTGGGTCGTTGCACTCAAGGGGTTAACTGATGCCATTTAATAGACTTATCTGGGGGTAAAGAGGTTCAGGGCTGGAAAATACTTCCTCTCGTATTACCACCTGGTCAGTTAGCAACCTTTAGGCCAGAGCTATGTGTTCATATCCCCTTGTTATCCTGTCAGGACTCCTTACTCATTCACCAGTAATAGAGTCCTGTGACTAAAACCTTTTTTGGCCAGGGTAGCTGAAAGACCAGCTTCTGATTCCTCACAGAAACTCTCCTATAGGCAATAAACCAGCAGTTATATCACAACTGCTCAAATGGCAAATGTGAAGTGACTGCTTGAGTATAAGATGATGCCTGAAAAAAAGGAGATGGGGGTAGCTCATTTGACAGAGCTGTTCACACTTTTCCTGCACAGCTGAGAGACATTAGCTTGATTTCCCAAGATTGGTGTGTTTTCCAGTAGGGCGAGTTAGAAAACCCAGCAGCCTCAGAGATAAGCTGGGTCTGATCATACATGTTTCCAGGCTCAGGCACCAAAAGCCTCTCCAAAAAAAAAATCGCATAGAAAGCTGAATACTTTCGCAAGGTCAATAGTTCAAATAAAGTAAACAGAAAAATAAAAAAGGCTTTAGTGAACTGTCTCTAGACCATCTATCCCACAACAGTACCATGTCTAGTTCAGAATTCCATTCTTTCTTTTGTAGATATCTGGGCAATATTCACCTCTTTTTGTCAAAAACCAACAAATTGTCTATGTTCACACAAGCTGGAGATGACTGGTAACAACTATCCATTCCAGTGGATTTGGGAATTTAGGCAAAGCAGGACACAGCTGGCGATACAGGAGGAAATATGAGGGCTTTTATTTTTTGTTTTGATCGATGTCTAAAGTTAAACACCTATATTTTACACTGAACTACTCAGTCTGGCAGAATCATAATCAACACTGCTGGTTACCCAGAAGCTTCCATTTACTTTCCCCACAGTAATCACTACTTCTAAAATATAAAATAATTTTCTGTCTAAATATGGATTGAGATTTTTATCCTGGGTAGCCATTTTTTTTTTAAACTTGCAGAAAAAATACATTTTACCAACCTCAGTCTCTCACATTCACTGATAATCAATATTCCCACAGAAAAAGATAATGTAAACAATTTTTAGTAGTGTTAGAATTATTTAAAAATGTATATTGTATTACAACCCACTTATTTGGTGTATGATATGGAGTTATAATAGCTCAACCCCTGCCAAAGAAAATAGAACCAGCAGAGGTTATTTGTGCAGAAAAGATGGAAGTCTGTTGATTTCGACAGTTTGATTTGGGGATGTGAAAATTTGGGGGGGATTTTTATTAAATATTCCTGGTACATCTCCACTTTTAACTAATGGTATGTATCTGGTATGTACTGAAGGTCAATGACTTATTTAAAGTTGAAAGTTTTTTCAAGGTCCTACCTCTTTTAACTGAAGCTGCTCATATAGTAGCAGTTCACTATGTAGTAAAGGTAATGTGACTGAGGTTGAAAAGGCTTTCTAGAAGTCTTTTGAGTCGTTGGCTGTGTATCTGATGGTGGATGCTCACTTTCAGTTCTATGTAGGCAGGCAGTCCCCTGATCCAGTCTTTGTTATGTCACTGGCTGGATTCGGAGGTGGAGGAGTTGTGGGGTTTGTTTTGTTCTGTTCTTTCCTTTAAAAACATCTTTACCACTGGCTGCTGTAGAAATAAGGATATGTCAGAGGCCTGAGTGAGTATGTTTTGAAATGATCTGTGGGAGCCTAATTATGTTTTATTTGCTTAAAACTCTGATTTATCATGAGAATCTGACAAGGCATGACAGCACCTTCACCTTCCTTCCCAGATCAACTCTACATATAGACTAGAAAGGGGTTTTTTTAAAAATTATTTGGTAATTTCCCTCTTTACTACAAAATAAAAGACAAAGCAACTAACAGAAAAGTGTTTTCCCAACTCCTAAAGTTGTGGATAGCAATGGAGGAAAAAAAATCTCCACCATATTTTTCAGGTAAGTATTTTCTCTTTTTTTCTGCTGAGATACATTTAATCCAAATCCTTAGTATATTTGTACAATTTGTACAATTTGTACACGTGACACTTTAGTCCAAATAAAATACACTACCCATTGTGTTCTACATTAGTTTACAAGAAAGACACATTGTTGAGGCAGAATTACCACACAAGTCCTCACCAACACGTCCTCCAAACATTTTCAGAAGAAAACAGAAGCTGATTAGATGTAAAAATCAGATACCTTACTGGAATGTTCTAAAAGATAGGTATATCAGATGTGCAATGAAAACCTATAAAAAGTCAATATAAGACACATACTTTGATACATTTCAAATGCTTGTTTAAAATCAGCGTCTGTCATGGTGAGAAATTCTGTGGCGAACTTTGAGATAAAAATCAGAATAACTGCAGTGATCACAGCTGGAAGTAAGTTTGAAAAAGAAACGACAATGAAAAATCCACTCTCTAAATCGATAAAACCGATAATGTAGACCTATACTTTTTTCATATTGACTGAAAGCTTGGAGCATGCTGACCTAGGTCTGAACCCACTGCCATGCCATCTATATGTATCATGTGCTCCGAAAACTAATTGGTTGATGGACTTACGCATGGAGGCGTGAAAAACTTTGTAATGCTCAGTCACAGCAGGATAAGACCAGGATAAGACATTAACAGGGTCTGAAGAGGAAGATGACATGGTGAAGTAATGCATGTCCTTGTAGACTAGGAAGATTAACCAAGAGCCATTTTTGCTTTTTTCACTGTCAAGAAACAATCCTCACAGATAATTTCCTAGCTTTTGTCAAAAGCAGGCTCCATTTTTTTGTTTATTACATGTAATAGAGAACACAGTAATAGACAGAGACGAATGCAGTCTGAATGCCTAAACTGTAGTCACTTTTCCTCCATATTTTGTTCAAATTTTGTTTTATATTGGCTGAAGATGGAAGAGAGATTTCTCACTGTTTTAAAGAACCAACAGCATGTTTTACTGTGATTTTCATTTTTAACAGTAATAACTTTACTAAATTCCATTCGCTGTTAGTTAACTTCAGCATGTGCCCAAATTATCTCAAAAAACATCCTTTCGTTAAGATTTTATAGCTGTTGCACAGTTTGCTGCTCTTATTGCTACTTCCTCCATTACTACAGTTCCTCTCATTCAGTTAAGGACGACATGGAATACTTCTACTATTACTTGATTTTTCTAGAGAAACATTTTATAAACATTTCTATTAAAAATAAACCACTACCTGTACAGCCACACAATTCATGACTTGCATTCTACAATAGACAAGCTTGGTATGTAGTTTAGCAAGCTAACACTAACTTCTTGCATAGCAGGTCTTAGAACAATATCTCCAGTTGGCTAGGTGACTTCTCCATCCTGCTATCTAAGATCTGCCCTCCAAAATTGCATCTGACATGTGGTCATTAGACTGCTACAGCAATGCTATAAAACACGCCTGACATAATCAATACAAACCACTGCAGCGTGTCTTCTCAGCAACTGTGTATCAGGTGCATGAAACTTATCCTGTACCCCTTGTTGTGGTTTGCCACTGAATATCAAAAGTTAGGGCATTAATTTGCTGACACAAAGAGCATCAATACGAAAGAAGGCCTAATGCACACAGGTGAACATGACTGACAACAATTTTTTGCTTGGCTCAGTGGAACTTCCAACAATTAGGAAAATGCAGATTTTGGACTGCTTGTTCATTTTACTGCTTCTCGAGGAACTACAGACCGTCACAAAACTCATGTCTGCCTATTCCAGTTAGAGTATATACTTTTAAGCTTCCTAATATAACCTTTTGAAAGTAAAGCCACTTTACTGAATGTACTGCTGCCTCTCTGGAGTCCAAGAACAAATAGAACAGACACAAGTCGTCTGCACACTGCTTAACACACTGATGGAAGGCACATGGATAACAATAGTAAAAACTATGAAGGCCAGAATACTTCAGTACGGATATAATTGACTGAAAGTGCATTAACCTTGCACCATGTTAGAACACAGAAAACTCTGTAAAGGTTAGATGAGTGTAAGATACTAGCAGTCATTGATATTAAAAGCACTCATCATTCCTGTAAATCATGTGGTTTCAGTACAGAATCCTTATAAATACCACAGTACAATATACATTACTTTTGCAAAATATGTGAACTACTTTGGAAACTGTTAAAATAATTAAAATCCACAGCAAATACATTTTTTTTAAATTTATGTTTAAAAACAAATGAGAACTATGAGCTAGAAGATGCTACAAAACCTAAAAAGTAAGTAAATAAGGATGAAAATTATTAGCGTTTTCCTACAAATTTCAAAGCCTCCTATAAGAATAGTGACTATGGAGGCACTGGCAGTACTGGATATGTACAGCTCAAAACAGAGAACTTCAAACAGGGTCAGCACTGCAAGGCATGCAGAAGGACACCGATGTTCCAGCTGATAGCTACAGTTTGCACATATTGTAGGAACATCTATTCCACCCTAAATTTTTGCTTGGTAAGCTAAAGGCTGTTTCTTTTACATTCTGATAAACTGGAGTGTTAAGTTCATTGAGCATCATATGTACCTAACTGGTTTAACCTTGAGATGGGCTGCAGGACTGCAAATCCTTAACAACGTGTGTCAGCACAGATGAGGAGGTTTACACAGGCTCAGGATGGACGATCTAGTGCTGTGAAGCAGTGAGTCCTGAGTAATTCAAATTCCCCTAGACTAAAGAAAACAATGGAGATCATAGCAACATAAAAGAGAAGGGGAAATATTACGTCCTTAAAATATCAGAGGTGCTAGAAGGAAAACTTCTGCAGATACTGTTGGTAAAGTGGCTCTTTTAACACAAAGCTCACACTTCAGGAGGAGGGAGACAGGCACCCAAGTGAGCAAGGTAGGAGGAATGTTAAAAGACTTCCCACTGGCTCAACCATTTCCAGTTTGCAAGATGGTTTTTGTTTGTGCTGGGGTTTTCGTTGTTTGTTTTTTGTTTGTATGTTTGTTTGTTTGTTGTTTTTCCTAACACCACAGTTCTGCTGGCAGCCACTTTGGCTGTGAGGAAGACAGCTTCTCTTCCCATGGGATCAAAAGATATAATAAGAACGACCAAACGTACTGTAAAAATACAGCTAATACATTATGTGACAACCATCTTTTGTAAAATACAGCATTATTAAAACAAAAACTGATCCCCAGAAAGTTGGGAATCCTTCCTTCCCCTGTGTGAGAGAAGAAATTTCTTTTGAATTTTGTAGCTAAGTGGACTACAAGAGAAAAGTATTCTTCCAAAGAAAGGGAGAAACAAATGAAATATTTACACACAAAATATAAATCCTCGATGAGCCTTTTCCTTATTTTGTTGAATGAGAAGGAGGTTGCTAAGCTTTTTCTGGTTTTGAAATGCATTTCAGTAGTTCTATCATCATTTTTATTATCTGCAGAATACCTTAAGATATTTTATTTATTGCTTCTCTTTGCAGCGATGCTACACGATGAGAATTTCATTTCTTTTTTCCCGGCTACTTCAACACTGTTATTTTCAAAGAGATGTGGTAGTGTTACCTAAAACCACTGTGCAGAGCTTTAATTTCATAATATCAAACATAGCTTTCCAAACTAGAAAATACATCTAAGCTACCAATATCTGTGTATTTGATATGCTGACACATTTTTATTCCCTGTCTCAGTAATGTCTTATTTCACTAACTCATTGCCATAGGCTATGAACAACTCTCACTCCCTGAAATGTCATACATAATTAATACATGGTAAATTTTAAAAGAGAAAGTTCTCCAGACCTATCGAACGGGGCATTTCTTTCACTCTCTGCCCTACAGTATTGTGTAATGTTGACGCAAATCATTCAATTTTCAAAGTAGCCATATTTGGATGATCATTGAAAATCTCCTATGCCAAGATGATGATCTTCTCAAACCTTTGGTTGTATAAACACAAGGATAAAAGTTCAGCTAAATATGTTGGCCTAATTTATATGGTGATTCACTGACTGCAACTTACATAGTTTACAAAAGCACATATACTTTTGGCCCTATAATATTTGTTATCTTGTGCATTAAACAACAACAAAACTAGCCTGTACATTTTGTTAATATTTTTAGTATTTGTAGACAAATGCAGTACTATATACTTGGAAGATACATTTTCATGATGCAGTGCTATACCTAGGATCTATGCCTCCTGGAGTCTTCAAGCAAAGCGCCATTCAGAAAAAAGTTTCTGTTCCCCTTGTTTCTGCCTCACTTACTACAAATCCTATGTTGCTATCCAAATGATGTCTTTGGTCCAACAGCATGTGTATGTGGATACAGTTGGTTTCCACAAATGATGTTTACTCACACAATTATTTTCAGATTTAGCAGCAAGGTCAGTTAAAAGAAGTAAAGCAGTCCTAGCGCTGAATACCTCATCCCCTCCAAATTTTTTCAGAAGCAGAAACTCAGCCACAGTGATGACTAAAACCTTGCAGTACCAGTGGAAAGAGCTGCGCAGCCCTCCTCTTTGTTTTGCTTTGCCATCCTCGGCTTTGTTCCTTCATTTTTGCTTTCCTATTATCTCCTAGAATTTATTGCAGTCCTTAAACAACAACTAAAATGTGAAACTTACGTCTGAAAATTCTGTTTACATTAGATATGGATGGTTATCAAACCTGCAGGTGTCTTAACACATAGATGCTACTGAAATTATACAGGCTATAAAATTTAGATTGTTTTAGTGAGAAAAAACAGAAGGAAGCAGACTCATCTCTGAATACGATTTTGTAATTGTTAACATACTATATGTTTAGATTTTCTCTATGGCTTGACACAATTAATCTGTTCCAGCGTACCATTGTAGATCTGTTGCATCACAAAGAAAAAAAAGTGGCTAGTAATTTCACATATTTTTGCTGCATTTTATGGGCATGTCTATGTCATCTTCATCAACAGGTTCAAGCTCCCAAAGCCAAATGGCTAAAGCCAGTTGTGTCCACATTGTCATCTCACAGTCATTCGCAACTGATGTCTGTTGCATTCAACTCGCTTTAACAGGCTTGTTGAGCTCATCTGCTTTTGCACTGGCCTTTCCAGGATTAAACATGAAGTGATTCTTGTGCATTTCACACATTTTATCATCTCCCAGCACACTCTGTGAGAACACCCTTGGCATGTCCGTTCTTGACTGGCTTAGTCAGGACTGAACTCCTCGCAGAAGCAGACTGCATGACAGAACTGATGAAGTCTGGGATGCAAGTAGGAGCCTTCAGGGTGATTTGGCTCCCCTGCCTTGAAGCCGACATCCCTGGAATTACAGGACGCAGCATTCATTTGCTCTTCAATCATGCTAACTCTAGGTACTGTCCCAGCAAGGAAGACACTTCCATGTTGGTCTAGGTCTAGAGAGACTCCTGAGACTTGCATGGTGGGCCTCAGAGGGCCTATGACAGATTTATTGAACCGCCTCTTCAAGAGAACCACAGAAGTCTGGGCAACTATCACATATGTTTTGCATTTCCAGTTGAAGCTTTCTTGTCCAGGTGCCAGTTGGTTTGTAGCAAAGAGGGTGAATGTGAGCAAACAGCAGGTACTTATGGGATCTGGAACCAGATCTATGAGGCTGCGATCTGAACTACCAGGAGTGCACAGAGAGCAGTACTAAGCGTAGATTAGTTCTTACTCTCAGAGAACTTCTGTTTATTTCCATGACTGGGATTCATTAACTGGCTTACACCCAAGAATCAAATGAAGCCTCCAGCAAGGCCACTTTTGTCACTCATCCGTTCAACTGTGTATCATCATTTTTCCTTGCAAACACATTCAAGAAATAGCTAGGCATCCTGGTTTAAACAACAGCTTCAGCATACATTTTAATGTCATGTATCCTGCACTTTTTGCACAACAAGAATCACCACTAAAAATTCATTGCAGTCCATGTAATTTTCCTACAGCCCATACATGAGCTGTAAAAGCCAAGACACAATGTGGCTAAATGGGGGAGAGAGGCAGGGAGCAGAAGCAGCAACTCAAATCAGCAACTAAAAGAGTTTTGATTCATTTTATCTGTCATCAAACTTGCACTTAAGCACACTATGTTCATTCAACTAATAAAAATTCATAATATTAATAACATTAGACCTACCACAAACTGGCATTTATTTTCTTACATGAATACTGTTTTACCTAAATGATTGCACCATTAAAATACTGTATCTTAATGCTTTATAGTAATTCAAAAATAATTGACAATACTCTAAACATCCAATGACAATGTATAATGATACTCAATGTTTTGAGTTGCAGTGTTTCACTGTTGACTATCTGTATATTATTTATTGAACGGAATAATTCAAACTGTTTCTTTTTCACATTGTTTTTGAGAGTGGTATTTGAAATTCTCAGCATCATCAGTTAGATGCTTAAAGCCTCCTGAGAGTCCAAGCCCAGCACATATTCTTCTCTGGAAGGTTTTTAACAGAATTAATATAAGAAAGTTTTTACAACTACATTTAAAAAACACTTTCTTTTTATTTTTCTAGGGTGAAACAGGAGGTATTTGCACTATACAACTAATGTCTGATGATACATTTGTTTCTGGAGTGAAGGAGATGATAATTTATAGACCAGCTTGCTTTTAATAAAATTAAAATTGTCCCTCCCCTTCTTATGATAAAATGTTTTCTATCTAAATAGTTCATCTTCTGTCTGGATTGTCTAATCACAGAAGGCCACTTTGTGTCACCTAATCAGTACAGAGCAGGAAACTCCCTCTGTGGCAGGGCACATACCCTGGTGCCTCCTGAACCAGCTGCCCCATATTTACTCTAAGACAGGGGTGTCAAACTCATTTTCACTGGGGGCCACATCACCCTCACAGTTGCCTTCACAGGGCCGAATGTAATTTTAGGACTGTATAGATGTAGGAGTAGTTACATGTATACAGTCCTAAAACTACATTTGGTCCTTTGAAGGCAACTGCGAGGCTGGTGAAAATGAGTTTGACACCCCTATTCTAAGCAGAGAAAGATGTCAGAGAGGTTCCAGCACTTGTGACATGGGGAGGTGTGATAACGAGGGAGCACAGGAGGAATTTAACACAATTTGCACCCAAAAAAAATTGTGTCCACGCAAATTAGAAAAGGAAAAGAAATGAACAACTAAATTACTTAGTTTATTATCAACATGCCTTTTTGTCCCTTTCTTAATTTAATTACATTTAATAGAGGTACAACATTCAACAGTCTTCCCATTTAGTTATTCCTCAAAATCAATCAGCATCATCCACTCAATCCAGTTTTTTCCATTCGGTCTCAGACAACCAGTATTCACCTAGAGCTTCTACTATCTACAACACAACACGTGTATAGATTGTTGAGGTGGAACTCAGTCTCACTGCATAACTTCTACAACACCTTGATGAAAAAAAGACAAGAGAGGGTTTCCCGGTCCCCTTCCCCTGGAAAACATAAATAATTCTTATTTCTCCATTTACTAGCTTGGGTCAAACTCATGTAGGTAACAAGGAATAAGAGAAATAGCTCTGCACATTCAATTTTCACAGTACAAAAGCATCTTATGTTTAAGACAATATTCGAGTCTACGAAGTTTGCAATTTGTGGGAATTGTGGTTATTTAGCTAACTGAACTCAAAGATGTGAGAAAAATGTGCAAAATGTCAATAAGAGGGCATTTATACCTATTTCCTCTGTTACAGTCAGTAAATATTTTTCTTAAAATGTGATAAAGAAAATTCAAGTGTCCTGTGAAGAGTTACTGAGTTATTCAGGGACTGAACTCAATCTTTAATGTGTGAAACAGAAGGATTATAATTATGCTTTAAAAGCAAGTATCAACAGAATTTAATTATGGAATTCTGATGCTTCACTGACACTGCATGTACCATATAAAGCAAAATAAAAGACTGTCTCACAAGTAAAAAACACTACTAATATCTCTAGCTTGAATCTAACACAAAAATACTCACCATCTCTTATGCGGTTTTTGCTGGTTTATTAATCTTTATGCAGAAGATATTATCTATCATAATGTCTGTGCTCTCAAATACTCATAAAACATAGGTTTTACGAGTGATGGTTCTGGAAAAACCCTGATACAAGGAAAATCATTGATACAAAGAAAACTAACCAACATTCATATTAATTCAGCTTCATTATTTAGTAAATGACATTGTAAATTATAATAAATAAACCTGAATTATTGCAGGCAATATATCAAACCATTTGTTATTATCCTGCTATATTTGTTCATCATTGACCCAGAATTTGGAATATGCCGCAGCGAGTCACATAAAAGGGCCAATGGCTATCAGCCACACAGGTAGCCTGCTGTGAAAAGTTAGTGCCAAAAGATTACTCTCCAGTGTGTAGGACACCTGTGGGTGAACCCTCTATCGCACCAAAAGCTGCTAAGCTGGCAATCAAGTTCAAACACCTGATCACTGGACACATGTGTATATTGCTGGTCCATCTGCGGCACAGAACATGTGCCAGAAGTTTCACTAAAGGTGAATAAGAAAGGAGCAGGGTAAATGGTATCATGTGTTTAGGAAACAGTTTGTTCATAAATCTGCACTATTTTATTACTTTTCTTATTTCAAGTCAAAATGCACCACAGGCAGTGAAAGCACCAGATTTGCAGTTATGGCCAGAGGGATTTAGAAGCTCTTGTTATTATATTTTGGGGACTACTGTTGTACTGTAATATTTTCTCAAAGCCCTTAAAATGTCACATTAAGATAAACTTCTGAGGGAAAAAAAAGTTGTTGTTACAGGAAATAATTCCCTGACGGATTCATAAATATCAAATCTGACAGAACATGTTAAAAAATCAGATCATGGGTACTGAACGCAAACTTCCTGGTACACATGGGTGAAAGGAGATCTAACGCACGATGGGGTAAAGTACTGCCAGTCTTGTTAAAAACAGGGATTAATCTAAACCTCAGTGAAGCTAATGGGACTTTCCATTAACTTCTACAGTCTTTGGATCAGGCCCTATAGTATATTTTTCTCTGACCTTTTATCTTCCCTCCCTTTCAGATTTGTTTTTCTCCTTTATGTGTTACAAGAGCAGTACTGAGAGCTGACATGGACAATGCTTAGCTGGCAGTCATTCTCCGGTAATTAGACTGAGTCTCAAACACCTGACCTGCACATCTATGGATATCAAGCACATTTGAGTGCCCAATTACCCAGGAGTATTAAGAAATAGGTTTGGAGGATGGGCAAATGATTTGATTCTTAAACTCTTCTCCAGTTGACGCTGTATATGCCGCTTCTTTAGCGCAGCCTAGAAGACCCAAAAAGGGATTGGAGGTCAAATCCTGTCTGAACCATCATACACTGTGAACAATTTCTTCATATTGTTTAGGATCTTTGACCTTTAGAAAGTCTACAGCATTCATAATTATATCTAAAGCAGCTTTGATGGTGTCTTCCTCTATAATGGATTCACAGACATGAATAATACTCCTTAATTTTCAAGTATTTCTTTTTCAAATTAATATTTCAAAGAGAAAAACCCTCATCTTGTTAAGAAGAAGAGTTTTTAGGGTTGTAGCTCTTGCATAGGATGATACAGTTTGGTGGCCTCTCTTGTTAAAAATGTTCTAGTACCCATCTAATGCCCACTTATTTATGGATTTTAGACTAAAAGCCCTTTTTTGCCAGTTTTCTTCACAAGCACTTATCTCAACATCCTCATTAGATGGTTTTTCTCTTTTCTTTTTTTCAAGGCCTATCCATGCCCTTGGTACTTTCTTTTGTTCCATTCTGCAAAAGGAATGGCTTTAAAGGATCTCTCTCCACCAGCTTCAACTTTTTTTCCTTTGTAATTAGCCTTATTTGAGGAGCAGAAAAGTAGAAGACCAGAGAGAAATAATAATAATAAAAAACCTCGGTGAACAAAAGGAGATGATGTTCTTTACTTCAATCATATGCTGTATAGCCTGAGTCAAAGAACTTGCACATCTATCTTTCTTTTTCCTTTTTTTTTCCTACATCTGACTCATATGGTACATGTAAGCCAGCTGAGAGAAAATTTCAAAGCTAAAGAAGAGGAATGTTTTATTCAGCTGGTTATTGTTATTATCAAGAGCTTCTTTAAAAGTTATAATTAAAGAAATCTTTTGCAGACAGTAATTTGGAAATATATGTTTGCCATGATCTGTTGAGAAGGAATATATTGAGAATATTAATACATAAGTGTGTGAGTAAGAAAGAATATATTTATGATGTTAATGGGCAAATAGGCGTATTTGAAAAATAAGCAGTGAAATTATACATCTGAACTAAAATGGAACTTGAATATGAATTACTGTAGTATAAAGTCTAGGACTACTCGTATCATAGCCAAATACAGTAAGTCTTTATTCAAAAAATCGGAGAGAAGAAATTCTCTGGTATTGTCCTTCAAAACTGAAAGAAATACCCAATACATATTGGCATATTTGCAGTCCTGGTAAATCTTAAAACTCTAGACGATACTTCAGCATACACAACACCTGTGGAAGTACAGGAATCTCAATTTGTGGTGGTTCTGAAACTCATTTGTGAATGGTTAGAAGAGCTATGAACAAGAAAAAAAGAAGGTTGCATTTACATATAAAGAAAGTGAATAGATTTGTATTCTAACTTTTTTCAAACTCTTCTTTAAAGTCAGAAAGACTATGGGGTTTTTTTTGCCTGGCCAACCCATGCCCTTCATTATGGGTCTCATATTAACCAGAGAAGAAACCTGCTCTGCGCTGACAGACCTCAAGACAGTAGAATTGCTCCAATTCTGCTGTGCACAACTTGTTCCTTTGAAAAAATGTATTCATATAAGGATCACAGATGTTGTGGATCTTCCATTTAGTTAGCTCAACAGAAATGTCATCCCCAAAACAGAAGATTTGGAAGAAAATAGATGGGGCAGAACCAGAACTATGGTAACACACAGATCTCAGAAGTGTCTTCCTGTGTTAATCATGACTCCTGTCAAATTCCTGCTGTTGAAGGCAGCTGCATCCTGTAATCCTGTTCATGAACTGATTAAATGTCATCTTTAAATCAACTCGGTTTGCTCTCTCCATTAATACTTCAAAGAGGTTCTTACAGAGCTCACTCTTAAACTTAAAAAACTTTGAATTCCCAATGGCATTCATACCCAGATTCAACCCCATTTCTTGTGCCAACTCAGATCGCTCTTTCGCCACACTCCTCCTCACAGAGGTCTTCTACTTGCTACCAAGGGTTGCAGACTGGTAAGACAATTTGCTTCTTCATATAAAGTGAAAGCAAGTTTACATTTGTTTGCAAATAAACCATAAACGCTTTGCCAGAAGTTCTGTCTGTCCCATCAAATATCCAAAAGACAAAATCAAATTATATTCATGACACCTCTTCAAATGAGTAGCACCACAGTAACGCTTTGCCCAGCACCTCCTTCTTTGGATTTTGTATGTAAAACAAGATTGCTGGGAACCACAAAGCAGCAGGAAAGAAACCTACTTCTGAGTTTTGGGTGGTTCAGCATTTACAGGACTCAGCCTCAGTCATGCATGTTAACTCCCATGTCATTGACACAAAAGTGACAAGGGCACTCTTAATGCTCATAGTATTGCCAGTGCCCTGAAACCATACACAGGAAACCTTCTGCAGTGAAGCCTGAGACGAAGGCATCCACTGTCAATCTGTTCTCACCATACTTTACAAATCTTGCAGGGTTATCTCAAGTCCTCCTGACAGTAAATAAAATATTCTTTGAAAGGCTTTTGGGGATCCTCAGGGCATTCCAGTATTGCCAGGAAGATGCTTTACCCTACCTAGTAGAGAAATACACAACAATGTGCTTTAAAAATTAAAAATTTAGAAGAATCTGAATAATTGCTTCCTGTCAATTTTCTAGGTTGGCATCATGTTATTCAAGAGTAAACCATCTTAACAAATTCATTTGGAAATGTCTGTCTAGCCTGTGGAAAAGCTATGTAAAACTGTAGAGAGCACAATACATAATGAAGTTTACACTTGCTTTGGGTTTGTCCTGAGAAACATACAGCAATTCTGACATGGTATCTGTCAGTGTTACTAGTTACAAGAAGCAGCCTAGTAGCAGGGGGGTCTATTTCCTGTTCAAAGGTGAAAACAAAAACTTAAATAAATATTTACAGGTCGATTGCCTCAAAATATTAGCACTTCTTTCTCTCTTAAAAAAAATATGTAGCTGCATTACTACAATAAATGAGAAACATAGTTATTATGTAGATATCCAAGCTACAAGTCAGGACAAAAAAAAATCCATAATGAAATCAATCTTTTTCAGTCTGCTTTTTTAGGTGTGCATATGCTATAGTCTCAGACCACTCCCTTTGACCTGATCATAAGAATGAACCAAAGCTAAATTGATCAGGGTCCTCTACTCTGATTTGCTCAAATAATTGCATTGTGTTTTCTGACATGCACCAAATGGAGCTGTGTGCACAACCAGGGGTGGATATATCCCACAGCCAGAAAGACTCCACTTTATTTCAGTACTTTTCTTCTTCTTGGGAATAGAACACGCAGCAAAAAGTAAAATGTTAAGACATATTTGTTTGAAGTACACATTCTCTAGATGCATGCAACAACTAAAATGCCATCAATCTTGAACAGATTTGCACACAGTAAAATCTGTGAAAATTGCTAAGTGCTGTTTGAAAACATTAAGGCAACAAATTTCTCAGCAAAGCAGCAGTTAAGCAAACAAATACACAGTGAAACATATTTTTCCTCATTTTTTTTTTTCCAGAAAACAGATGGCTTGTATTTGCTTTGCTCCCTTTTTAAAAAGTTGACCTCAAAGCAGACTCCAATCAGGAAGAATTTCAAATTGTATGGCTTCCTATACCTCAGAGCTAAAGGAATATCAGGCCATGCTAACTGTAAGCATATTTACACTGCGACAAGAACAGTGCACATAGCACAATGGAACTTCTGCTATGACTGTAATATAAATAATTTTTTTATTAACGTGGATAAATGTTAAAGACTAAATAAATAATGTTTTGCCTAAATAAAATGTATAAAAGTGAAAAATTACATATTTGAGATAGTACAATTAGATATTCTCAAGAATTAGGCATTCTTGCAGATCCACTGCTGCTTCCACCAGTTTTGTCATGATCTCTTGATTTAGGTGGGTAATGAATCTATTACATATTATGCACACATTCGACTCATTTAATGTATTTACATATATATTTTTAGGGAATAATTCTGACTATTGTGGCTGACTTCCTGAGCAATGAAGATTGCAGCTTCTGTTTGAGCTACAGGATATGCAGGAAGAAAGTAAAATTTTTAATTGGAAAAGTGACTGATACTGGATCCATTACTTAGTTTGTTAAAAACTGGACCATGCTACTCATTTTTGCTTGTCTTGCTTTTGTTTCTAGCCTCTGAATCTTGTAATGTATTTCTTTAATGAGTGTATACAGTATGAATCATCATATATTTTCTCCCAGTATTCTACTGCATGCTGGTGAGGACCAATCGTCATCTCAGTCTTCTTTTTCTGATAAGCTAAATATATCAAGGTATTTATAACTATCACTATAAACCAGGCATTGTTAATGTCAAATATACATATGATTTTAAAAATTTCTTTCCAATTCTTAACATCAAAAAATACTGACAACTAAAATTAACACAAAGTATTCTGACTATCCATCACACTTCCTTTTTGCTCCCTTCCTATTTTCGACCTGGCTTCCTGTTTTTGGTTTTGGTTTTGATTTTGTTTTTTTTCAGCAATGCCATGAACAAAATGAAGCTACCCCTGTAATAACTCAGTATTTCTCTGTGTATGTACATTATCCAGCTACTAGAATGGCCAACAGTGTTGCACTGTATAGTTATATTCAAGAATTGTGGGAGATATCCAGCTAATATATTTTAAAATTCATAATTAGGACTAGAGGATTTAATCAAATGCACTTAAAAATACTTATCATATCTTGGCCTTAGCTATTAATCATATTTGCAGTGAAACCAAGGGAATACAATTAAAGAAAATCCTTCCATCCTAATCTCTGATAAGATGTTAATATATTAATATATTAAATCTATTGATCTTGAACTTTCATTTTATTTATTTTGTGCCTGGCAATACTTTTACCAGACAACAAGCAGGAGGAGATTTCCTAGAAATCAGCTGAAGTCTGGCTAGAGGTCAAAATGTCCCCACAGATATTCATGCACAGTCTGGTTGTACAAGGTATGCCTCAATCAGAAACAAAACTTTTTAGAAGATAACCTACCTCTTAATATGCTTTGATCTAAAAATTCAGAAACAACACTTGTGAAGCAGTATGAGTATAATGAATTTTAAAAATTGGTTAAAAAATTCTTAAAATTGTAATGGTTAAAGGTTTTGAATAAGCTATATTTTTAAAGCAATATTCAATTCTTAGCTTTGGTATCTTGGATTCTACTATTTACATGACACAGATCAGTTTCAGGTAAAGTTCAAACAAAAAGAAAGCAAACAAAGAAGAACTACTCTCCACTAACCAAACCACTTTCTCTTCACTTGCAGGAAGAGGGTAGTGAAAGTTCGAGGTGGCTGCCTTTAGGGGACCAGAGAAGCAAAACGTTGTTTTCATCTTTTCTTGTCGCTCTCCCAGGGCGTAGCGCTCCTGGCTGCAAGGCAACGCCAGCAGCGTTCCATTGCCAGCCTAGCAAGAACACCCGGTAGCTATGCTCAAGGCAGTATTACCGAGCTCTTCCTCTAAGTCCCGGGTACTACCTCCATTTAAAATCGTAGTCCTGACTACTGATCAAACAAAAAAACTTCCACTCGAGCAGCCCTGCCAGAAAACCAGATTTCCTGCACAGAAGCACAGCTCTTCTGTCTGGGTAGCCCATATACTGAGGGTCTCTCTTCAGTTTTGTGGCCCGACAGCAATGGCCCTGGGGTGCCTTGAGATTTGCTTGAAGTACTTCTCTCCCATCTACCCTGTTTCACTGAAAATAAGACAGGGTCTTCTATTAATTTTTGATCCAAAAGGTGCTTACTTTTTCACATGTATAGCTGCCAGGACACTATTTAAATTGACATTTTTACTGAACTGTAACTAGGACTTCTTTTTGGAGTAGGGCTTATATTTTGAGCATCCGCAAAAATAGTGAAAAATCATGCTAGGGCTTATTTTCGGGGTAGGTCTTATTTTTTGGGAAACAGGGATCTTCTCTTTATTGGTTCTTCACCCCAACACCAGACAACAGCCTGACACTGATCCTCTTCAGCTTGCCACAGAGCATTCCCTAGCCACAAGGTGCCATGAACAGGTCTGGGGATAATGGTCCAGCTTCACACACTTGCAGAAAATGCTTCAGAGAAATTATGAACCCTAAATTTATTGTTTTTTCCCAATTTACCTGAACCCAAACTTTAGCCAAGTTTAATGAGAAAAAGCCCCAAAAGAATTACTAAGGAACTATTAAATTTAGACTTTAAGTTGAAGAATGGAAACCCTAAACTCCCACTTATATCCTAAGCCTCGTTACTCTAATCTCTGTATTACTATCTGTAACCTCTATATTTTTTATATTTTGCTGTTAGGTTTAGGACACAAAAGCAAATACCCTAAGTGCTCCGGCATACCAGAGGGAACTATGGTCATATAGTGAAGACCATCTCTTAAAAGGGATGGTTTTTAAACTGGAGACTACCTCCACCAGCAGCAAGGGCAGAAACTGATGAACTGAAATAAAGTGATGAGTAAATTTATACAAAATTTGCTTTTATGGAATACAGTATGAAATGTAGGCTTATGTATCCTCTTTCAACAACCTGAGACCCTTTCCTTTAACCTATAAGGCATTTGGAACTGCATATAGGAGAAAAAAAAAAGGCAAAAAAAGGAGACGATACTCCTTCCTGACCTAACAGAAAGTTGTTAACATCTGATTTTGAACTCTACCTTTGTGCGTTAGCAGATCTGAAGACAGAGCTTGACAAACTGGAGTATTTATCCAGACAAAAATAGCCACTCAGCTGTGCTTTAGTGCCATTTTCTGTCACACCAGCACGACAGCACTAAGTGTTTAGTTCAAATAAGTGGTTCCACGTCCTCTGATAATACAACATGGTTCCAGCATTCTGTTCACTACAATTTCAGCTCCATCAGGGGTGGCACAAGACAGCTCAGTATTCCCAGAGATTTTCAAACTGTGGTGCATGTGTTCTATTATGCACTCAACCCGCCTGGTCCATTTGGACTG
Organism: Streptopelia decaocto; assembly: GCF_964273445.1. Taxonomy (NCBI): domain Eukaryota; kingdom Metazoa; phylum Chordata; class Aves; order Columbiformes; family Columbidae; genus Streptopelia; species Streptopelia decaocto. The sequence continues at coordinate 121,664,441 of NC_138655.1, read as the reverse complement.
GATTCACCAGGGAATACAATTAGCTGGCCATTTTATTTACACAACTCAGCCTGCCAATTTGTCTGGAGCTTCGGTTATTTCTATTTTTCTCTTTCTTGCAGTTTCAAATGATTCCTGATGTGGCAACTATCTGTAGCACAGATTCTTCTTCCACTGGGCATTAATGTGTAAAGCAACCAGCTGTTGGGGACTCATCTTGGGACAGTTAGGATCTTCAAATTAGAAGCAGTAGTTATTTTCTCAACAAACTCAAGTACATTGTTCTTTTAAATGAACCACTAGATAAGACTTCTTCCTAACACACTGCCAAACAAATCATGGAGAATATGAAGGAACAGCGACAGAAGAGCAAACACACAGTAACAAATTCTGCTCCCTACTGCATAACTAATGGATGGTCCCAAAGCAGGGAACTATTGTTGCACTGAAGACCAAAATTTGACACAGGCTATTCGGTATTTTAGGAAAACAGGCAAATATTCAAAAAAAAAATGAGACAAGAAATTATCTTAGCCAAAGGGCACACAGCTCACATAATTTCAGCAAGCCTCACAGAACCACCATTCTCACTGCATTTTGGGTATACTTTCCAAAGTTCAGATAGCACATACAACACAAATATTTCATGTCGAAATGAAAGAGGAGACATAAACAGAAAAATATAAAGTCATGCTCAATCAAATGCAAACATTTGAAATGGTAAACCTATGAAAAATTTCTGTGCTTATTCAAACTAGGAGGTTTGTATATTACTGATTTTATGATGCCAAATATTATTTTCTGCCAATGTCTTCACTGTTCTTCTTCTTCCTCTACCTTCTACTTCCTGTACCAAAGAAAAATCTCTCAGCCTCCTGCATTTTTATCTTGAGGTAACACAAACTCAAAATGTTTCATACAATCAAAAGGAATCTTAGTAAGAAGAAAAATTGTGCCACCTTTCACCAGACACCGTTTTCTCCTGTGTTGCCAGTCAACACAAATAGCCTGTCTTACTTACAATTTCCCTAATAACCCTATTGCCTTTTTTTCCAAAAATATGCTACCTCTGGACAAACCCATAAAATATGTCCTAAGCTGTCCTCTTGCCAAAAGCTTTTTCCACAAGCTTTGCTAATCAGCTGCATGCAACTTACTCATTTCTGTAACAATTTATAATTAAACTTTGATAAGAAGCCCAGATACTTTGGCCATTTAACTATGAAGAATTAAAATCACTAAAAATTAAAATTAGAGTATACATTGCAAACAAAAAATTACTGATAAGATTATGCAACGTCTCATGACACTGAAGCTTTCCATCACTTTAAGTCTATTAGTGAGTAATAATGGGTCAAACTGAAACTATCATCAAAACAGAGTTAAACTAGAAAAAAATTATCAGTGAACTTACAGTGACAGCCACAGTCTAAACTCACTAGACTGCATGAAATGTTCTCTCTCCTTACCAATACACCATGTTCTTATTTACATTAAGAGGCTTGAGAGCAAAACCCAGGACCTTTATGTGAGTACTTATCTCAAGCATCCCTTATTCCTCAGGCCAGCCCACTGTCCTAGAATGTTTTCCCAAAGCACTGCGGGTTACCCGCTCTCCCCTCAGGGAAGCAGAAGTCCTAAAATCACTTCTCTCCATTCTGTAACTTCATATTGCTTATTGGTTTAGTGGACTAACAGCAGTTCAAACAAATACTGCTGCTGTTCTTGATTCACGTTGGGTTTAGAGCATCTGTGAAGCTACAGGAGGAGAGGGAGACACATTGTCAGGACAAATGGCATGGTTGCCTGGTCGTTCTGGCACACTGAGGTGCTGAGCTGTGAAGGGGAGGTCGTAAAAGCACAGACAACATGCCATAGTCAAGCAACACAACACTTAATATTAGTTTTTGCAACTTCATCAATACAGTGGCCTTGGCAGGTTCTAGAGTTTTGATTAATTGGTGGTAAATTTTACAAAACTAGTAGGGGATAGTAGATTTCAGGTTTCAGAGGGCTTTTTTTTCCAAAATAAACTAAGCATATCATTGCTTTCACAAAATAGGACGCTTCAGCAATAAACAGGAACACTTCCAGGAGACATTTAACAGCCTATGAAAAGAACTGAATACTAATGGTTGGATCAGGATAGTAATTGTCTTTGTTCTCCCCTCCAGCTGAGTAGAAGGTCTAATACCTTGCCTTGCTGAAGTGGGATGAGTGGAGTGTGGGATCTGTGCTCCCACAACAAAAAACAGAGCTGTCTGGCCACCGTAATTACTGCTGGGGTGTAGGTTCCATGTGATTTCTTCAAAGTGATTGGTAGTACTCTTTTAGTTGTCTCAAGAGCTGTGTGAACTTATCGTAGTGAACTTACAAGTGGATTGGACTAGATGATCTTTTGAGGTCCCTTCCAATCCCTAACATTCTGTGATTCTGTGAATTTATTGCTCTTCTTCATTTTTTGCTGAACATGCCTTCTCTTTCTTGTCTTCTAGATTTGCAATTTTAAGAAGATTAAAGAACCCATTTCCACAGGACCATCTTTATTTCCTTATGAAGAAGGACAATGCCTTGGCAAATATGGAACAGGTGCATCAGAAAGGGGACATGAAAATAATGGGCAGCTACTGTCAAAAGATAATATAGCATAAAAGCAAACTATGTTAAAAAACTGACCAGAACTTTTCAATTCAGATTTTCAGAAAACTCTGAAATAATCGTATGTGCCCTTAAGCCGCTTGCCTCAGGACAGCTGCACAGATCAAGCACAGTGAGTACTTAGGGACTCTTTTCAAAGCCTGTGACTGTGAAAAGTAGACCACTGGGTACTGTGGGTCACAGACATGAGGCAAATAAAGTCTGACCCTGCTTAAGAGGGAATGAAAGAAACTAAAGAAGACAGTTGCTAAAGGCAGGCACAGTATCCCCTGCTGTTGGACTTTTTAAAGCAATGATGTCAGGGCTCCTTCCCAAGCAGTCGGGAAAGGTGCCTTAACATGGCAAAAGAATCAATTCAACCACATAAGGATGGCTCACAGAGTACCTGATTGTCAACTTTATCCCATTTCTGCTGGAAAAAGAGAACTCTGGATCAAGGTAAACTGATGTGGCACAAGTGGAGAAAGTTTGCTCCCATAGTCCAGAACCAGCCAATTCCAAGCCAAGCTTAGTAAGTCAGTAAAAACGTGTCCATTTCCCTCTCCATACCAGCACGTAATTGTTGAGTAGTTTCTCTTCTGCCTGAACTTCAGACTGGAAATTCAACACACTGGATCTCATATGCAGACTTCAGACAAAAACCTTGTCAGGTGAATGACCAGTTCCTAAACTGCTTACAAAAATTTATTTTTTAATTTATATGTACAAGTACTAGGTTTATTTTTTCCTTTTGCAAGATGCTAATTTATGCTTTAAAGAAATAGGACATGCCTGTCTCACGAAATGCATGCACACATTTGGAAAAGTTTGGGGTTGCTTAAGGTATTCCTAGGTTTGCTTATATTTTCAAGGACAGAAGGTTAATTTTAAAACTCATTTGAAAGGCAGTTATCTGGTCACACAGTTTCTGCTGCAGATTCCAGACAGTGGAAGTGAAGAGGGGGTGAGGGGGAAAGGGTGTCATTAATAAACATTTCCACTTTATTCTCTGGTTTGTAATCATAAGTTTCATGGGAAGGTTTCAGTAGTTTTAAGGGATCTGAATCTTTTGAGATCCTCTTCTCAAAGAGACCACTGTTGGCATCCACTTCTGGATGTTGCAAAATATCCAGTGCTACTTGACAGGGAGAAGATCGTTTTCCCAGCCAAAATGGCATTCAGTTTTACAAGCTTTATCAATAAATTTTCCTGGTAACATTAAAATATCAAAAACTTTAACATGAAAAGTGTAATATCTTTCCTTTCAAATGTGGGTCACATTTATAATATGATCTGGACAGAAATACACACAATTCCAGCTAAACTTTTGGCAACGTTCTTTAAAGTGTTGTATTTCAGACAGATTATATAAATCTTAAACAAAACACCATTTAACTCTTACACACCTTAATAGTTTTACATATTTCCCCATGGCCATTTTTTGTCATAATTCATCATCATTTTTGCAAGAAAGTAACTCACCCTCTCTTAATCTCATTTTTTTTCTCTAAGCTGGGTAACACTAATATCAACATTCCAGGAATGAGCCTAGTTCTAATAAAATAGTAAAATGAAAAAAAAGTCCTTTATTGGTGGAAATGCCAAAAGAAAAAACAAAACAAAACAAAAAACAACAACAAAACCTACAACAAAATAATTATACTAGTGAATTTTATAAATACATTTGAACAATCTTGAGATTTGTTAGTTGAAAACAGGAGAGCATTTCTTGTTCTCTGGTAATTTTAACAGTAAAATGACCAAGGTATACCCTCATACAACCCAAATACTGGATTCTTCACCACCAATAGCTACACAAGAGGAGACCTAAAACTTGACACTGACACATACAATATCTAGAAGTCCAGAAATCAATAAGAGCAGTGACCTGCTTTCAAATGAAAAGCAGGAAGAAACTCTCCCAAAGGCCCAAATGTCTATATAGCCTTCCAACTAACCCCCAAAATACAAAAAAATGTACAAGCTTCATACATGAACACAGAATTGACAGAACTAAAAAACCCACTAGTTTTAAGCAGGTATCATTCATGTTTATATATGCTACAAGTTGTTTTGTTTTGTTTTGGTATTTTTAACTGCAGAAGTCATAATTGGTCTGAAGTATTATAACTGATAGAGGAGAGAGAAACTGAATGAAAACATGCTAAGAAAAGTTTAGAGCAAAACCACCTTGCCAGAACAGCACAGCACTTACAGAATTACAGCAGTCTTCTGACTGATAGTGTGTGAAAAGCTAGGAGGGTATTTCTGATGTACATCAAACACAGTAAAAGCTGAAGTGAGACCACAAAGCTCTTTCTCTTTTCTGAAACAGGATATGAATTTAAGGCTGCAGAAATGGAACTGGTGTGTGCATGTCTTCTTCTGAGGAGGGTCTTGCAGATGCTTCCTAGAAAAATTATTGTTTCATGGTAACACAGCTTCTAACGCCAATGAGAAGCTGTAAGCCAAAGCCCTGAAGTATGTTATTGCTGGCCATTCTCACTTCACTGCAGACTGCAGCTCCTCCCTGAGTCAGACTGATTGTACCTTTCTTTTTTTCCAAAAAAACCCCACCCAAAACTATTCTGACAACATGTTCATCCTTTCCCAGGGTTTATTGACAATTCCCAGAGTCTACTTGCTGTTGTGAACTGTGAGGAACGTACTATATCCAAACTCTGCCTGGAATGAACAACTACCTTTTTTCCCCCTCTGTTCTCTCCCTATTTCAGCAGCAGATTTTATTCCTTGGGAATGCAAATATCTGTTGTGGAGGATTTTTCTTTCACAATAAAATCAATAGCGTGTCTTGGTTTTTAGCATGATTGTTACAAATCAACACCAGTTCTGACTTCATCTTGGAAATTAGCATTGCTCTTTAAAGCAAATTTGCTAGTTTCTCAGCAGTAGCATCACATTTCTTTAATGCTTATTGACAGGTAGGTCAGTAGCCAGTGACTTTTTTTTTTTTTAATGACTGTATTCTTTTGTTCTCTTTGCAGTACCCACAAGGACTTGAATGACAGAAAGTTCATTTTTCTCTGAATGAACATCTGATTAGAGTAGCCCATGCTTTACCCCCCTTTGGGAACCATGCTGTCAGCCAGCAAAGCCATGGTGGTCGTGGTAACTGTCACTGCATATCCAACAGCTGCTCCGTCACACATTCCCTAACCTGGCAAGAACCGCGCCGCTGAGATTCTGCCGCTTTCCCCCACCCTGGCTCTGTGCTGCCGCAGCCCCGTACCTCCAGCAGGCAGGCTGGCCAGCAGCTCTCGCCCCAGCTGCTTCTCAGCCTCCTGGTGCTGGTTCACGACCCACAGGAGGTCTCTCTCCCTAAGGTGCCTTCTACAGCCTCAACCCTAGAGACTTGAGCGTCACCTGTGTCACGGAACCAGAGCTCCTCAGCTGGTGGCCTGCAGGGGCCTAACCTGGTTGGGACTGAGAATTTGCAGATGGTGTTACACTGTGCAGTTTTTGCTACATCAATGGAATGAAATTATGATTAAAGAATTGAGCTGAAGGGGACATTTTTAATTCTTTAGGTTCAAAGAATAACATGGTTTGCTGAAGAGAAAGTCAAACAAATGGCTGATGTACATTTCCTTGATATCAAAAGAATTATGTCTGTGCAGTTTCCATGTTCCAGCTGCGCTTTAACTCAGGCAGAACTTGGGCTATGTAAGATGGAATTCAATACAAATTGTGTTCAATAGATGGGTGTCCTAATCATCATCTGGACAATCATTTTAGTCTATTGCTAAACTGTTCAAAACGCTCTGTTAATTATACAAAGCTAGGTACTGTCATATTTTCTTTGGAACAATCTTTTATCTTTGTTGAAGGCACTATAAGAACATGAACGGAGCTTATGCTGCAACCACAACTGGTTACACCTTCCTAGAGGTTCTTTGCTTACACTGATGCCAGATAGTCCAAGTTAGGATCATATTCTAAGTCTCTCACATATGAGTATCTCTGTCTTCCACAATGAAAACTACAATTCAAAACAAAGCAAGACATTCTTAAACATCATACTACTCTAGAAGTTTAAAGATATAGCAAACTGTTTCAATTTTTTAAATTGACACACATTTCTGATTGTGTAAACCATACAGGAGCTTAAAAAAACCCCACATTCAAAAGCTCCACTATTTTTTCAACTAACAAGTATTAATTTCAAGTCAATTCAAAGAATATGAAAGCTGAATGACAAAGGTATTTATTTACTTTCAGTTACAGTATTAATAGCTACCATCACTTATTTTCAAAAATGTAAACAAAAACTTTGATGGACAACAAAGGATGGCAAGAAAGACAATTAAGATGACAAATTTGGAGATGAACTGTGGTAAAAATGGAATTATATTAATGAACTGGAGGATACCAGACAACAGCGTAACTGTTGAAATTGGAACCATAACAAGAACACCATTTGCCAGAGATGGTAGATAAATGTTTGCAACATAGTGCTTCTTCTGGAGCTAAAATAGACACAAAGTGCTTCTTTTGCATTACAAAGGGCCAAGCTCTCACACATCAGAGAGTAAAAGAACAAGAAATGCTTCTCTATGCAGGAAATAGCAATGGAAGAAAAGATGTAACATTAAGATATTATACCTACAGTATGTATTTCTGGAATGAAAAATCAAGAAGCATGACAAGAAGGTGTAAGAAGCACTTGTTAAAAACTCAATTAAAACATACTAAAAGAAAACAAAGCACGCAATTCTCTAAAGGTGCTATGATTTCTCCTGCTAACTTGGCTGTCACCATTTTGCTAAGATTTCCTAGCTGCAGAAATAAATTTCCACATCTTAAAACCTTATTTTCTAAACAGCGAGACCCTCAGAAGAAACACAACTTTTATTTCTATAGATGCTAGCAACAGCATATAGCATAGCCAAGTGAAAAGGGTTATTCTGAAATTCCAAATGCAATGTCTTTTTTAGAACACAGAGGTTAAAATCTTGCTGTTACTCATAATCTGCTATTCCATATCATACAATGATGAAATTCAAACTTCAGCTTCCCCTTTCTACAGCTTATCCCAGCATGGGAATTGATTCATCACACTCTGCAATCAACTTTTTGGTACTTAACTGAATACAAATTATGATACTGGGGGAGATTTACATGTTTGTGCTGTAGAACATAATGCTCAGCAAAAAGAAGCTGATTTATTCTCTGTAGAGAATTGAGTTACATTTCCAAATTCCCATTCAAACTAAAACACAGGAAGACTGGGAGGATTGCGTTTTAATTATTTTCTCTGCTGTTCTACGTATTAATGCTAATTTATGTAACTGTTAATTTTTAAAATAATATTTTTATGTTTTTTCCAAGCCCTTGACTCACCAGCAATACCAAATTTGCTCTCCCATAATTTTGTTGTAGAAGTTCTGAGAAATCTCAGAGACAGTATGAACATTACAGTAAGTTTAGAGAACTGACTATTCCTTTCTGTAAAATGGGAATTAGTCACTGAAATTAAATAAAAGGTGTTAAAAAAAGTGGGGCAAAAAAACTCCAAGAAACAATGAATTCAAAATAGCCTGACCAAAAATCCCTGCTTTTCTAAGTTGATTAAGACTTAGCCCTAGTTATATAAAAACATAACAGAAAGTTAAACTTTAGTTACACTTTCACTCTTCATTTATGTCTTTTTTGGTGCTGTGCACCTTCCTAATTCTACAGGATAGGTAGGAAAGATAATTAAATACCCATATATATAAAATACACATACTACATTGCACATATATCACATACGTATAATGATAAAATATATGCAGTAAATGTGTTCATGCCAAATATGACATTTGTAATGTCTTCTTGCTCTCTTTGCCCTCATTCAATTCTGCCTGTTACGTCGTTTCAATTGTTTATATTATGAGATTTTTGGAACAGATATGCAGAAAATGCCTGAAGAAACAGACCCCCAGTCCCTAATACTGACGTTAATAATGTATAACGATCAGACTAGGTAAATAATATAAATACTTACGTAAAGTCTATAATCCCAAATTGCAGCTTGTTAGTAAAAGTCGAGGACTATAGGCCACACCTTAAACACTGTTTTAGTTGGAGAACAAGGAGATCAAGTTTGAAATCCTAAATCATAGTATCTGTATTAAACTTCTAGTTTCAATTTGCCCTAACTTAAAATTGTTACCATTGTCACTGAAATTTCAGAACTGTCTAGCACTTCTAAGATCTTATAAGATTTGCCAAAAGTTTCCACTGAGTAGTCATTTTTGTATCCATCTTCATTACATTACATATCCTCACATACTTTTTCAATTGTGAATAAAGGTTGAACATTGGTTGTAAAGCAAAAGAGATGGTCAATTAAATGCTTTACAGTGAAGAATTTGAAATGTCATCAGGCTCTTATGACCTTCAAAATACAACTGGAATTAATGGGATAAATCTATTGAGTTTTCATTCGGATTCTATGCCTTACAATGTGACATTCTCCTGTCAAAAAAAAAAAAAAAAAAAAATCAGGATTCTACAGATGATACTAAGGTTTGCCACACTGGCACCCTTGCCACAAGCTCACCAACCAGCCATTGGAACAGGAGTTGTACAAAACCTGTACTACTTAAGCATGTAAACATCCCGGTAAGGTAGGTAATTAGGAACATACCAGAATCATATTGCGGGGAAATAAATGTTGAGAGCTGAGTTTGTTTCAAATCAGATCTCCCTTCTCTGCATTCACTGTCTCCTTGACATCGAAATGGATGTCGGTAGATGAAAGTACAGCAGCTATAAAACCATACTCAGCAACACAAAAAAGAAAGGGAGACAAGGACAGAAATCACATTTCTTTGCAGCTATAATACAATTTATTTCTTAGCTCAAAAATATGTGACATGATAATTTCACTGCCTTCAACAATAAGAGTCTTGCACTTACAAACAGGCAAGTGCTTAACTGCACAGCATGGATAACATACTAGGAAATAATAACTTGATTTCCAAATCAATGGATGAACACAAAGAAGCAAGTAAGACTTTTTTTCCCCTTACTGAACTTCGGGTTATGGAGTTTTATGACTGCCAATACTACCTCTTGACAGCATCTATATCTCAGTAAGTAAAACCACAGTCAGCGCTGGTCAGTTGAGGCTCTTCAGTACAGTAGTGTTAAATTTAAAGTCAGATTGAATTTTCCAGACTGGTGAATATAGAGAAGCTAAGTGTTCAGTGTTATTGTTGCATCACTCTTACACACATAAAAACTAAAGGGAGGGAAAAAGCTTTTATAAAAACAAAAAAGTTTTGATCGTATCTGTCATGGTAGGAAAAGCATCTTCCTCTACTCACATCCTGTTTATCAGTCTCTGAGTATTAAGTTTGAATTTGAAACAAGTGAAAGTATAGTGACTATATTTAATTATTGTAAGTTTTCAGGAAGATAAATACCAGTATTTCATATTGGGTTTTATATTTTATGGAGAAGGAGACAAATAACCACAGACTTCTCAACAATGTAAACTAAGGAGGTATGCAAATGTAATATAATAGATAATTATATGACACTATTTTACCGTCAATTTGTGTACAGATAAGTATGAGAATTCACTATAAGACAAGTACTGAGAGTTTGATTCCTGCAAAAAGAAGCCGTCTGGTGACAGAAAGATTTGTTTTAGATAGTACCAGCATCACATTCAGCAATTACATTTTTTTCTCATTCATTTCAGCATCCTTCTCTACATAGATTAATAAGCATTTTTTATCACCTTAGTCTTCTGCCCTGATGACTCAGATCTTACCATTTCCAATGACACCAATCCAAATGCAAAAGTATGGACTGTACTTAGGCCTAATTTCCTGAACTATGAGTAGTGTTATGATCTATGTCATCTCAATGGACTATAAATTGAGGAGCTCAGTCTTCAGTTCTCTACCACTGGTATTCTTCTACAAAGTCACGCAAACTGTGTAAGTTCTTTATACTGTCATTTCCCTATCTATAAGGCTTTCTAATGTTTAAAGATGAAAAAAGCAACTACAATAGTTGAACTTCAAGGCCGAATGGTGATTCTACATTACAGGACAGTGCGTCCTGTAAGAAGCAAACATTTCCATAACTAAAGAAACAGATAATGATTCTTAAGAGAATCAACCAGCAGTTAAGAGGATTTGTGTCTCTAAGCAGGGATTTACTACATAAAAAGAGTATGCACAAACAAGACTAATACTCAAACAGGGCTGACTACATAGCGTGTTTCAGTTATTAAACCTTTACTCTGTTTCTCTTTCTATATTTGTAATAACTCCTGACACCAGGCATTGAGCTGTAATACCTATATGCATTAAGGAATGGATTGGAAAGTACCTTTGAAATTCAGAGCTTGCCTCCATAGGGATTTTCTCTACTATGGCACACAAAACAAAACCATACTGGGAAGTGATTAGGAAACAGCGAGGCTAGTAAAATGGAAAGACAGTGAGATGGCACTAGTGCCAGCTCACAGGCCCAGAGGACTGCACCACACAGTGGTTGCTGTAGCCTAGAAGCCATATTGAACATGGAATAATTTCCTTTTAAGCATTTTTGATTAGGGACTAGCCCTTCTTTGTATGGCATTTAAAAAAAAATGGGAAAGGATAAAGGAGGAGAATGGCTAAGTAGCTTTTTAAAGAAATAAACAGAAAGAAAACTTGTGACTGCATGCAGAGCCAGAAAAATGAAAATCCAAAGCTTCAGTAATGGCTGAAATAAGTTTCCAAATAAAACCTCCAATGCAAGTGAGAGTCACCCTATAATTGTTGTGAATGTGTTCAGACAAGAAAACTTTGTGACCATAGCCTGAAAAGTAATTGTAGGCTAAATCAAACAATGAATTTTTTGACTGGTTTGTTTGGGTGGTGGACCTTCCCTTCCTTTTACATTACTGAACCACTATTATTTGAAAATCTTGATGCTGGTCAAGTCACCTACTTCTGGTATATAGTTTATAACTTTGGGGTACATGTGAATCTCTTGAGATAAAACAGGAAGCTTTTAGGAAACAAAAGCCCATGAAAGGTTGTGCTGCTGTGTGTAGGCTTTGGAAAAGGAAGGGAACTGAAGTGTTTTTCACTCTGCCAATCAGATCTAGTAGTGACTGGCAAAGGTAATTATTATTTGATGCATTTTTTTCTAGTTGAGCAGATGGCCAGCTCCCTAGATACTACTTCAGTGACTTCTTGCTAGAAAGACAACAAACAAATTATGATAGTCACCATGATCGGATGCTTCCAGCTCCCTTGAAACACTGGTGGAAAGGCCTGGTCCGCGAAGGGAAAGGTTTCATTCTTGGTGAAGTGGTAAGAGACAGGCCACAGGACTCGACATAGAGCTTGCCACCATAGAGCTTGCCACCATAGAGCTTGCCACCTAGCAACATGCCAGCTGCAGCTCTTTTAGAGCAAGACAGCGGCCAACAAAACATAGCACTAGTGTTTGCACTCTGAAAATACTGTAAAAGTTTCATGTCAGTTATGTGAGACTTGACAGGCTGCAGGTTCAGAGGTCTGTAAGCTACTAGTATCCACTCATTAGAACAAGCAGAATAATAGATTAATAAAACAGGACAGAAATAGTTCAACATGTCTAGTGCTTCCCCTTCCTGCAACAGTAGATTTTGCTGTAAACATCCCCGGATCTTAAGCCTTTAGAAACCAGACATATGGGTTTAATTTTATATGGGAGAATAAATATAAAATGTTGCATCTTGCACAACAAAAAGACACTACAAACTCCTCCATCATCTTTTCCCTCTTCTGGAAAACATGTCTCCAGTCAGTGAAAATCTCAGATTTTGGAAATATTGGAAATAAAGCTGTGAACAACTTTACAGTGGCTTCAGTAAAAGTATGCTCCCTTAAGAAGAGAAGGAAACGGTTTTTTGATTTTAAATGTTGATTCTTATTTAAAGCTCCCCCACATCTCTCACCTATGAGTGAACGTATTTCAAACAGGTAAGCTCAGCAAAGAATCACAGCCTTTTACTGGAAGTTATATTTCATGAAACAAGATCTAAAATGTCAACAGCGAACATGTTGAAGAGGTGCCATTTGAAAATATTCTTTTGAACTCATTTGACCAAGGCTACTGTTTGGAATTTAAAAAAAAAGAAAATCACACCTGTGTGCAGACAGATAGGCTCTCTTTATTTCACAAGAACGAGGTGCATAGACTTGTGTGATAGATAATTAATCTCTATTGCTATCTATCATTTTGTTGTTAACACTGTCTTGGTCGAAGTGTGAAAATATGTTCACACTTTCGTAAAAGGGCGATTAACTAATCAAATGACAATATGAATCTTAGAAACACAGAAATGACTGCAATCCAACACTACTTACAACTATATTTTTATTTTCAATTTTATAAGAAAAATATCTCAAGCATCCTTCAAGACTATAAGGGAAGTTACCAAATCTTCCCCACTGTAATAATCAGTGCAGTAAATTGTGATCACCATCACTAGTCTATTTTCACTACAGCACCCAGTATTTTACTCTCAGGAAATTAATTGCAGGGAACATTTTCCTTGTATAGCCAAGTTCCAAGAGACTGTAACAGACAGGTAACATAAGCAGCACTGAATAACCAGGGGCAGATACTAGGCAGCAGTAGCCACTGTCCCATTAGGGCCCTATTAAGTAACAGTTGTGTGTATTAAGTACTACTGGTCTTACATCAGTGCCCCAAGAGATGTCCCAATTAAGCAAGTTTCCTGGATAAGTATGTCAGTTAAACTAAGCATTCAGTACTAACTTGTACCCAAGTGCTACAAAGCAAAAGCCCCACACATGTTAGCACAGCTTCACCAGGCTGCAGAACTTGTGCAAATTCGTATTGAAAAAGATTTGACTAAACGCAAAATACATACTCCAGATGTAATTTTGAAACTCTCCCCTGGCATAAGATGCAAGTTAGACCTCGTGTTTAAGGGAGACCCACTTCACACTTTTTTCTTTTTTAAATTTAATGAAACTATATGTTTACATCCTCGGATACTCCTGCAGGTGGAGTTCACATAACAGGCACTTCCGCATGAATGAACAAAGTAAATAAGAAGTAAAGAATAATGCAATCATCAGGCACAGTCAACATGGGTTCACAAAGGGAAAGTCCTGTTTAATTAATTTGATATACTTCTATGACAAAGTCACCTGCCTCATGAAGGTAGTTTCTCTTGATTTTAGTCAGGCTTTTGATACTGTCCCTTCCAGCATCCTTCTGGACAACCTGGCCAACTGTGGGATAAGCAGGTTCATGGTCCACTGCATGAAGAAGGGCAGAGCTCAAAGGGTTGTAGTAACTGGGGCTACATATGGCTGGTGACTGGCCACCAGCAGTGTTCCTCAGCGTTCAGTTCTAGGGCCGGTCCTATTCAATATATTTATCAATGATCTGGATCTAGGAGTTGAATGCACCATTAGCGAGTTTACTGATGATATCAAACTGCAAGGTGCTGTTGGCTCTCTTGAGGGACAGGAGGCCTTGCAGAGGGATCTGGATAGATGGGATCATCAGGCTGTGATTAATGGGATGAATTTTAACAAGTCAAAATGCTGGATTCTGCACCTGGGATGGAGTAGTGCTGGGCACAAGTATAAAATGGGATGGGAGTGGCTGGAGAGCAGCCCTCTGGAAAGGGATCTGGGGGTGCTGGTCAGCAACAGGCTCAATAGGAGCCACCAGTGTGTATTGCCCTGGCAGCCAAGGGGGCAACCATGTCCTGGGGGGCATCAAACATGGCAGAACCAGTTGTCAAAAGGGGTGATTGTCCTGCTCTTATTCAGCATTGGTGCAGCCTCACCTTGAGTACTGTGTGCAGTTCTGGGCCCCACCATTTAAGAAGGATGAGAAGGTCCTTGAAAGTGTCCAGAGAAAGCTGGTGAAGGGGCTGGAAGGAAAAGTCCTGTGAGGGGTGGCTGAGGACACTGGGTTTGTCTAGTCTGAAGAGAAGGAGGCTGAGGAGGCTCATTACTGTCTGCAGCTTCCTGAGGAGAAGTGGAGAGGGAGGTGCTGAGCTCTTCTCCCCAGTATCTAGTGACAGGACATGCGAGAATGGTTCAGAGCTGTGCCAGAGGAGGGTTAGACTGAACATTAGGAAGCATTTCTTTACTGAGAGCAAGTTCAAACCCTAGAACAGACTCCCTAGGCATGTGGTCGATGCCCCAAGCCTGTCAGTGTTCAAGAGGCATTTGGACAATGCCCTTAATAACACGCTTTAACTTTTGGTCAGCCCTGAAGTGGTCAGGCAGTTGAACTAGATGATCCTTGTGGGTCCCTTCCAACTGAAATAATCTATTCTAGTCTATTCTATTAAAATCTATCCTTTCTTTCTATATAGCTTGGTGGTCTTATTTACATCTAGACTGCATATAAAAGTATGCAGAACATGTATTTCTGAAGTGTTTTGCTTTCTTATCTATACTACTAAAATTCTTGATATGGCTCTTAGCACTTCACATCTCTAACAGAGTCACCTCCTCCTTTCTGGTTATGAAAATTTTCTGCTTATATTCATTTAAACTGCTATAAGAAAATACATTTGTTGTGTCACTGAGTCAGCCAGTGTACCACCTCTGGGGATCACTGCACTGACTCCCAAGTCAGACACAAGCTATTTGTCCTAATTTAAAACCCTTTGTGGACAGTTTCTGTCTTGCTGTCTTATGCCATTTCTACTCCACAGTCTCATTTGCCTATCTGTCAAGATAACACTTTCTCTGATACTTTCTCATTTCTAGTACTTGCTAATAGTTGCAAATAGCATGAGACTATTATCAGACCCATATCTGCATATTCCCTCACTCAGAAACTATTTCTGCCCCTCAAATCTCCACAACAAAGTTGTTCTATCAATTTTTCCCCTTTGTATTTGTTTTTATTTCCCCAAGATGTCTGTTATTCCCTTGCAGTTCTTAGCATTCTTTATTCTTGTCTGTCACACATTAAAATAAGACTTGCAGAAAAATCCTGTTTGTGCTTTCCAGGCGTGTTACTGAAAGAAGAAGCAGGAGAGGACAACTTTCCTGAGTCACAAAGCTGTTGGATTTTTCTTTTTGTATTTATTGTCTTCATCAAAAAATAGAGATACTACTTCAAAGCAAAGTCCTGTCTAGCCCAGTAGCCTGTCCCTGTAAATGATCAAATTAACATAATATAGAGAGCTGACATTTAAGTTCAAAGATCCTCACCTTAAATAAATCTTCACAGTTCTGATTCTCCAGGGCATATATAAATACCAGTAGCAAAGAGTTTAGGAGCTGCAAAAATTACTAACCTTAATTATTTTTTTTAACTCAACTTACTGTTTAAGTGTACATCCTCCTTGATGCTCATGCTGAAAGCTCCTTTTCGTATCATGTTTTCTTGTATTTCCCCATTGCATATATATAACTCTTCACAGATTGGCTGGTATATTTTTTGTTGTTGTTTTTTAACACTCTCTTACATTCATAGCAGAAGTGGCATAGTCCAAAAACCCTTAATAAAACAAATACAAATAAATTGATATGTTATATTTTCACATCCTTGTTCAATTAGAAGTATCAAATCAGGGTATAAATGTGAACTGAAGTGGTATGAAGTCACAGAAAACACTTGTAATATCCACACTTTACACTAAGAAATGAGATCAAACTTGTGGATTAAAAAAAGAAACATAAACACACTTAATGCTCTATAACAGAAAAGCTCTAGATCAGTAAGGCCAAAAGCATTCATGTGGAAGATTTTGCCTACATCACGCTCTACTAATTTCTGTGAATGTATCAGCACGAAGAACTTGGCTCTTAGTGTGGCCTCAAGTTGAAACAATCCATTTTCAAATAAAGTAAGTGGATCTTCGTATGAGGAAAATCATGTAAATCTGTGAAAAAACCTGTGGTCTTGAAACTCATACCTTTAATGAAAATTCATTTAAAGAATAAACAACATGATAATTGTCATCAAAATTCTTCCTCCTGATTTTTTTCTAGATTGCTTATTGTTATCTTCCAGCGGCATCTGGGTCGATCTGGTGTTTGGGAAAGATGCCTGGACTTCTCAGTTCCCTGAGAATGTCACATTTAAAGCTCACCTTTCCACTGAACAGGACATAACAATGCAGAGGAATGCTATCAGAGGAAATGCTATATTTAGAAGAATTTCTGCAGCCTTGTGTAAGAGGCTACTACATAAACTAATTTTCCATACCACCTGTCAGTCTGAAATGCTGAAGAGAGCAAAAGAGAGTAGGCTCTTTGAAAATTCTGTATTGTATTTGTTAATAGAAGTCCTGAGTTTCAGCTCTTACTATGTCTCCTTGTTTTTAACTTCTCTTACATTTCTGGGGAATCACGTTCTCAGGTTTTTAAATATATGGTAATTTCTCTCAATTTTAATTCCATGTTTTGTTTCTGGAAGTGGTCAACCTTGCCTCATGCCACTAATAACTACAGAAAGACTGGTCAGTTAAATACACTACAGACTCATAAATAAAAGATGCCACCAAAATCACTCCTTTGCCATTAAAGTGTACTCCATGTATGTCTCAATGCTTAATTACACAGGCAGATCAAAAGGACACACAGCCAAACTAGTAATTTTTAACAGTATCAAACTCTTAATGACACTTTCCAAAAAAGCATTTTGTGTTCTTTCTATAGATTTCCTAATTTGTATAAAAGTCTTCCACATGCAACTGCACTGTTCTTCAAATATTGCTTTAAAATCTACATACTTTTAATAACCAAGCAACTAGTAGCCTGTATTCATTTCTCTATAATATATCCAAAGTATGTGTTTGACCTTTTGATTCCTAGCATTTATTATGTAATGTTTTACATGGTGAGGTCCTGGACTGGCACAATATAAAATGGAGATACCTGAAACTCTTGATGCTGAACTGCACAAAGAGAGGTAAAAGAATGTAAGCTGTAAGTAACTGAGGTATGGAGTAATCCAACTCCTCCATTTCACTGGGCAGACCACCATGCAAACAGGAATTTCCTTAACAGTATTTTTCCTGAGTTTCTGGTGGGAAACCAGATTTGTCCATCAGCTCAACACTTGTTGCAGGAACGTGGTCCCAGAGACAGACAGGAGAGAGGGTGTCTTGCCCATACACCGGGGAGCCCTTTTTAAAGGGTACAAACCAACTATTTATTATCGATAAAAACGGCCACCGTTGTAGTTCTCATCTTCCACTTCAAGCTCGTTGCAGAAGCCTCGGACACCCCCTGGGCTCATTCGGACGGAGGCTGCGCCACCGCGGCCCGCAGCCCTGTCGGGGCTCGCATCCGCACAGAACTCGCGTGGAACGAGCGGGTGCTCTCTGTACCGAGACCGGCGCGGACCCCCAGGGACGCCCAGATGCCAGGCCCACCCACGCTCCCTCAGCACTGCCCACCGCACCTCGCCCCGGCAGCAGGGGCACGGAGGGCGAGGGCGCGAAGGCAGCAGCGAATCCCCACGGCGGCAGCAGCCGCCCCCGCCCATCTGCCTGGCCCACCAGCAGCGCGCATGCGCACACCCTCCCCGCCCCTCCCGCAGCGTAGCCGGCGCATGCGCCATAACCCTCTCCCCCGCCGGCGCTCAACGCCCTTCGTCTTGCGCGCTCCCGCCCGGTGAGGGCAGGTGGGGCCGGGCTTGGCTGCGCCGCGCATGCGCGGCACGGGGAGGGGCGAGGACTGGCTGCGCTGAGTGCGCAGCTGCCGCCGTAGCGTGGAGCCGCAGATGGAGCCTCCCCCTGGTGCCGCAGGTAGGGGCGGCCCTTCGCCCGTGCAGCCGGGGGTGGGCAGCGGGATCGCCCTCTTTTCTCTCCCCTTCCCACTGCCGCCCGCATTGCCAGGGCCTCCTGTGGGAAACTCCCGCTGCTCTCCGCTCCCCCCTCGCACACACCGGCGGGGAGAGTGGATTGGGCTGCGCCGTCGGCGGGTGCCGGGAAGGGACGCCCCGAGGGGCTGAGCTACCGCCCCACCGCCCGCAGCGGGGTCCTAGCGCCCGCCGGGCGGCGCCTTCCCCGTCGCCTCCTCCCGCCTGCCCTCTCTCCAGCCGCGGTCTTGACCTCCAGCGGGAAGACGCGGGGCCCAGCGTCGCCTCAGCTGCCGCGCAGGCTGCTCCGGGGCGTCCAGGTGCCCGCGGGCCTTGTAGCCCGGCCTGGAGCCTCCTTGTCAGCGAAAGCAAAATATCGAGGCTGTGTGGCCCTTGGCATCGTGTTATCAAGTTCTTACCTTGACAGTTACAGCCACCTATCCCCAGAAGGGAACTTAGTCCCATGTGCATCCACCTTCGTAATTCAGTCATTCAGCTGGTTCCTGCAGCAGGAGCCTTTGGCTGCATGTATCTGTGTTAGAACACCAGGAGTCAATCTGGAGAGGCATTGGTAAGGTTCAGCTTCAGCTAATACAGTGTGCTAGGACACCTGTAGTTGGTGGTGAACGACAGCGGTTGCGAGTCTACCTTGGTCTGTGTGGCTTATGGCCACTTCAGAAGCCAAAAGACGTTGTCCAAGGCCAAGTTCTCAGTTTCTGATGGAAACTTGTCCTGGGCCTGGCTCTCCAGGCCTTGCAGACAAGGCATTCACAGAATGGTTAGGGTTGGAAGGGACCTCTGGAGATCATCTAGACCAACCCACATTCGTAATCAAGTTCTGGTTTTGTTGATTGTTTAATCTAAACATTGATCTGTTTTAAAATTAAAATGCTGTAAAGCTTACTGCTGCGTTTCAAGTGTAATTTTCCTTCCCAGTTGTCCTATGGAAAAAGTCTAGTTATTACACTAGATCAGTTTGAGCTGTTGTACTTTCACTGTATGGCTCCAAACACTGCAGTTTGTCGGTGTTCTGCTTCCCTGTTTCTGTCTAAAATGACATTGTATGTCTTTCCTAACCCATGTTGTAGTTGCATGTTAGCTGTGGTAAGGCTGAGGGTGTACTTTGGTACATACTATGTGACACCAATACTGAGATTTATCTGCTGAGCAGCGGCATTGCTTATTGGCACCTCTCTAAATCTGCTACCTGTTATCTGGTATCTCTTGCTTACCTCCCTCTCACCCCCCTCGTCAGTCCCTGGCAGTTACAGCTCTGTTGAAAACCTCAGAATGTGAACTAAGAGCGAGGATGGCTAAGTGAGGTTGTAGAGAAACTGGAACAATAGCTGCAAGAGGTGTGAGCTGCCCTGTTGATATAAGTAAGGTGTTAACTTAGATACCCCAGTGTGGTAGTTTTTAATGTCATCATTGTTAACTGCTTCTTGGCTCACATACGAGAAAAAAGAGTGAGAATCACAGTTTAGTAAATTGTTAACTGTGACCGATGCTTCATTTTGTGGTCACAAAAGACACATGTTCTCATGGCTTTGCCAGGTGGTTGGGAGTGAGTATCAAGGAGTCCTCTGAAGCTCAGAATGTAGAACCTGTGAATTTTGTCTTGATTTGTATATCAGGGGTTTTTTGACAGCCACATTTTGGGAAGGAGCTGTGGCTATGTCATTAGGTGATTGCATCCAGTAAATAAATTGGTAGATGAATCAGTTGACAGAATTTTATGTAACACTATTTTGTTTTATCCTTTTTCAGAATGAACGTACTGCAGCGCAGCATTGAAGTTGATTTTTGTATGCAGAACTTCCAAAATTCTGTAGGGTGCTGTTTTCAGTAGTAGAGGTCATGGGTTATTAGAAAGCTCATTTTCTTTTTAATGTACGCTTGGTTATAATTGTCGTTTTCAGATGGTGATGTCTGGATACCTAGTTGAAGATTTACAAATAAGTAAAGAGAAAATTGGGGTTACTCATAGTAGCTTAGATACACAATATAGGTTTTGGTAGCTATCCTGGATATTTTTTGGGGAGTTAAAAACAGAGGGGTTGAAGACTAATTTTATTTTCCTAAGCTACTTAAAATGTCTCTTTCTTACTGTCATGTGGAAATCTAGGTTGTAAAATACAGCAGCAGTATAACAGTGGAGAGAATTGGGCTTTTGGAATGGTTGTGAATTGGTTCGAAGTTGCATGGGCATTAAGACAGAGCTAGAAGAATACACTGAAAGGAGTGTGGCAAAACCATGTAACTAAAAGCAAGAACAGTTTCAGCTTTTAATTAAACTTCTTTTACACAGTTGTGATTCAGAACACAAGTTGCCACCATCAAGAAAGGAGTTGAATGAGAATGACCTTTTTGATATTCCTAGTGTCTTTGACCTGTCTTGGGAACGTGAAGGGAAAAGATAATTGTGATTTCCTGAAGTTGTTTGACACCATATTTTAGAGAATTGTTCTGTGAAAAGAACTGAAAAATGAACGATATATTGGGACACTCAGTGAGTTTTATAATAGTGAGTGGTTTGAAAGGATTCTGTAGAGATTAAAATCCAGAAAAAAAATCTGCAGTCCTTGTGTTAATATAACCAGAAGGCTTTCAGTGTTCTCTTCTTGCCAGAACACCTCATGCTCTGCAACTTTTGAAAACACTAGTGCGTTTTGTTCATATCCATGATGTTAGTTTCAAAGGTCATCATTAATTTGTGTTACACATACTGATTGTTCATTAAATAGATAGGTACAGAAATCAAAAGTAGGCATTGTTTTTTTAATCTGTTAATCCTATTTCCAGTGTTAAAAAAATAGCTGGAAGAATGGTATTTGGTCCTGTTATTCAAAAGCCTTGCTTTTAATTTGTGTGTGGTGTTTGTTATTTGGAATGAAAGGTATAAATTGTACCTTGAAAGGAGTGGTTAAAGAGTTAAATATTCAAGTCCTCAAGGAGTTTGGAAGATAGATATATATTTTTTTTAATTGAACTTTTATTTGTGACTCACGTTGTTTTTCTTTACACCTTATTGCACAATTCTGAAAATAAGCAAAAAGGAGTATATAGTGCTGTAGCCACCGATTAGCCTGACTGGGCAGGGTTGGAAGTCTTAGGTGGTTAGCAGACCCTCTCATAATAATTTGGTTTAATTGGTTGTTATATTTTTTTGCATCCCTTTATTGTTATGCTTGGTAGTTTTCTCTTTTTTATGTAGGTTTTAGCTGTTACTAATCTTTTGTTTCTGATGGAAATTATTGCACAGTTCTTGAGGTCACTGCTTAGCTCGATTTCATGTGGTCTCTTTGGTTTATATACTTCAGATAGTTTATGATGTTTGCAGGACCTTTCTCTAGTAAATTCTTGGACAGTAAAGTCTTGGACAATATCCACTGTTGGTTAGAAAAGCCATAGAAGAAGTAGGGATTTTAGACTTGTGCCTGGTTTCAGACACGAGGCACTCTGAAGTGTGGGTTTAGCTTAAAAACTGTGGAGCCCTATGTGTAGGAATCTAATTATATCTGAGCTGTTATTATATTTTTGCTGTCCCAGAAAAAAAACAGAATGTCACTGTATTTTTGCCATTGCAGGAAAAAAAACAAAATGTGTATTTGTTTGCTAAAGTATTGCTGCATGGTGTCTTTGTTTAAGTGACAAGAAGTTGTGTTGAGGGTTTTACATCAGTTTACCAAGTGAACCATTCAGAAGCTTTACAACGGCAGAAATAAGGCTGGCTGCACTGTTTTAGTCCTTGGCCAGTCCATGGCACAAGTCGTTACTGACTTTGTGTTTTCTGCATTTTACTGAAATCCTCATGTACAGTTGTTAGAAGGGATTTGAGGTGGGGTGAGGTGTTCCCTCACCTTACACCCCAGGTTTCCTAACTGGCATCATAATTGAACAATAACTCAGACAAGGGGTTAATGAAACTGCATTATTTTCAGTACTAAATATTAAGCCTTGATCTGTAATTAATTATTTGGGCCCTATACTTGGCTTTGCTGTGTGATCAGGAGTATGAAAATATCTCCTTGTGTCAAAAATCTTCACAAGCGTTTTCAGGCTTGGCTTTACTTATTATTCACTAGATAGATGAGCATTTGCAATCTGAGTGTGATTAACAAGTAAGTGTGCTTTGTTGAGTCTGCATTCCCTTTTCTTTCTGGATGGTATAGACTTGCTGTAGTATAGCCATTGTTCATTTTTAGCAAACAGGCTTGTCAGTATTCTCGTAATCCAGTACTGCCATAATGCAAGAACACAAGCCCCAAAGCAAAATGTAAGATAACAAATTCAGCCAGTGAAAAAGGTGAAAATTGACTTTGAGGTGATGATAGAATGGTGAGAAGTTAAAGCTTTGGAAATTTTCCCTGGTATTGTCATCCCTGTACTCCATCTTAATTTAAGATGATGTCAGTATTAGATAGAAAGATCTCAAAATCTGTAACTTTTTTAAATATCAAGAAATTTATTCATATACATCTAAAGAAAAAAAATGCTTGTGTAGAGAAGCAGCAGTGATCAGCCTCTTTTGCTTTTAAATCAGGGTTTCAGGTTATCACGTATGCTATTTCACTTGGATTATAACACTTCTTTTACTTATGTTGTCCTTCTGTACTTTAAAACCTTAGTAGAAATCAAAGTAGTTAAGACTCTAGTTTGTATGCAAACACCTGTGTGCAAGTGAAATTACCAAACTAAGAAGCACTTCATATGTGCATAAAGATATTTGGCCCTGGTCCGTCATCAGTCAGATCACACTGGATGTTTTTGACTGATAAAATCCATTACCTTTAAAAGGATCTTGAGTGGTTTTGTGGAATGGAGGTTACAAAGCAGTATGTTGAAAGTATTCGTCATTTGTGGCTCTATGAGCCACTTGGCAGTAAGGGCACAGGAGCTCCCTTACAGGCTACAGACCAAGTACTGAAAATGTTAATTACATTGATACATAAAATTACAACTGTATGAAAAAACCCTTACGTTTTAGAAACATGTGGTTTTGTCCTCCCATAACTTTAATGGGTCTATCTATAAATTAGTTTGTTCTCATGTGTGAGTTAGTGTTTTAGAATGGAGGTTTTAAGTACTTGGTAATATATTCAATGATAGAGACTTTTTTGATAACTGTTTTTATGATGCATGTATATGGATCTTCTACAGCCAATAGTCTGCTTGAGGAAAGGAATGTTTGCTAGGAAGAATGCAATTGACACTGCAATGCTACTTCTACTATTAATAAAAATGTGCTTTTTTAATGTAGTTTTATAATTAGCTCATAGGCAAGTGTTTCAAAACAAAACTTTGGGGTGAAATGGAACGTTTACTGCACAGAAGTAATTTTTACCAAGTGGTACGAAAAATAACTGAATCCCCCAAATTAATGCACTTATGCAGCTTAGTTATAAATTTGTTATTAATTCTCCAGGTATCTTAAATATTGTTTATACTATAGATCTGCGTATGGGTAAAATGAAAGAATGACTGGTACACTTAAGTTTACTTGGCTCATCACAGCTGATGGCAAAACCTTCCCTTCTAGGAAAAGAACTGTGTTACACTTATTTAGAGTGGAAATTTTCTTTAAATGTGGTGTAAGTTAAAGAATGGGAGTTCTGCACATATATTCTTATCGTTCTTCAATGCAATAATTTTATTATTTCTGCTGCTGAAGTTTTTGTTGATACTTTTCAAGTTCTATTTCTTAGCTTCAAAAAATGAAAGGTATCTTAGAAATCTGTCTACTGACAACTGTTTTTCTTTGATGGCAACTGATAGGAAAAAAATGGTAAAGTTTATTAAAAAGAAAAAGTCCCTTTTATGATTCCACATTTTTGAACCAAAACCCCTAAATAATGAAAGTGATTGTTTAAAAATGTTTATATTTTGAAGAGTGTTATACTTTTTTAACTTGGATTCTTGAACCTTGACTGAAATTTCTATAGCATTCTACATTACATAGTCAATAATATAACTGATGTCTAAAAGTTGATATAACTGGGACTTCAAGAAAAACATGGTGTAACAGTTGCTAATGAAGATGTTAAAAACTTACTAAAACTTTTTCTGTTCTTCTCATATAGAATCACAGAATCATTTCAGTTGGAAGAGACCCTCAGGATCATCGAGTCCAACCATAACCTAACCTAACTCTAGTACTAAACCATGTTCTTAAGAACCTCATCTAAACGCCTTTTAAACACTTTCAGGGAGGGTGTATTATGATTCTTACTGAAATATCTATGATATTTAAAGTACTACTTTGAGCTATGTTTTTTTTTAATGTGCATAGATAAACTGAACCAAGGAAATCCAAATTACAGTTTGTATAATGAGAAACGCATGTTTCAAAAACTGTCACTGGAATCTCTTGACTTGCTTCCTGTTGGATGCAGAAGGTACGAGGCTTCTGCAAATATCTAGGTAGAAAAGTTTTCAACATTTTCTCAACTTTTCTGAGTAATCCGTGTCCCAGCTACCTGAAGCCATGAGAGAGGTGAAAGCAGAGCTGTAAACTACCAACAGGACATAGTGACAAAGTAGTAAGTCAGTTACCAGCTATGTTGAATGAAGAGGGGAAATGATACAACTTTTCTGAGGACACTTTTCTAGGAAAGCTTTTTATCTTGGTATCCCCTTTTTGTATTAGTCTTCTAAGTAATATAAGAAACTTCTTCAGTCCCTTTCATTATTAGGTCTATGCAGCAGCTTTGTGTTTTGTTCTTCTCTTGTCCTCACAAAGGTCTGCTGCCTGCAGCACAGGTCTTTTTCCCAAGGCTATCCTGGATCCTGTGGTCAGAGGCTGGGAAGCCAGGAGAGTATTTGTCATCTGTTTTCCCTTACAGAGTGAATTTGACGTGTATTCTGTGCTGTTCTAGTGGTTGTGATACCTTCATTCCTCTTGATGCATTTATTTCCTGGTGGGATTTTTTTGGTTGTTTTACAAAAATAGTGAAAACTGTGAAACCAAATGGCTGTGGTCCTTGGCCTTCCATGGCAATAAATAGCTTTTGCAGCTGAGGGTTTTAATCACTGAAGAAAACTATTAGAATTGTAGTCTTGTGCCCTATGTATTGTATGCAACCAGAGAACTGTCTCAAGCATTGAGATTTGCTAAAACACGCAGATTTTATTTGCAAAAAAAGTCTTAAATGCATTCTTAGTGTTTTGCTGAACAGCGATATCTCCCAGTTTAGCAATCTCACTCCTTCCTTTAATTCTTTACACTGGACTGAGGTGGTATGGAAAACAATTTCTCTTTCACAGAGATGTTCCCTTTTCTGTAGTTTTCTACCCTTCTGTCTTTTTATGTGTGTGTTTCTGGCAACTGCAAGCCCATAACCTCTATACCTGTTCTTTATTCTGTCCTCTGTTCCTTGTCCCCACGAGGAGCAGCAGCATTCTGGAATGTGCCAATCTCCATCTTTAGGAAACATTCAGTAGTTTTACCACACAGATTCTTGGCTGTAGCCTTATTCACCTTTTCAAGCAGCTGGTGACTTAGATGCTGTAATACCTGCAAGCCTGCATCTGGTTGTAATTTTGGCTTAAATTCTGTGTCTATTTTTACAAAACAACTTAGTTTTTACTGGTAATTGTATTTAGTCTGTTTTTTTGTTACCTTTAATTAGCTTGTGTTCATCTGTCTGTCCCTTTGTAATGTTTGATGGTACTAACAAATTTCAACAGAATGTAAGGTGAATGTAAAGGTGGAATCTCTGAGTATTAATTTGCTTTAACAAACATGCCCAAATTTTGGCTGGCAGGGGGAGAAAGAAAAGCTGCTGCCAACATTTGTGTGGCTCTCTGGAAGGTGAGCGGTGGTGGGTTCTTGTTGGTGCTCATTGTGGCCAAAGCCATGACCATCTTAAAACAGCCTACACAGAAGACCAAGCAAAGTGTGTGGAGGATGTGGGTGGAAATCAAAGGTATCACCTTTCAAATGCAGAAGGCAAACTGTAGAAAAACATATTTCTTGCTTGTCTGGGGATAATTTTATTCATGCTTTGAAGGTAAAATAAAACAGTAGTAAGTCTGTCGTAATGCACATTCTTCTGTAGGGACTAGTCTGCAGCAAATCTGGTGTTAGAATAAGAAATATCTTTCCTAGTGCAGAACTTTCAAAAGAAGAAAAAGATACTTATTCCAGAAACTGTGATATAGTTGGAAAAAGGCAAAAGGAATTGATGGTTTCATAACGTGGTTGTCTCATGTTTTTTGATGAAGTCTTGCTTCTGAGGTGTTGTTTCTTTTAAAGTTCTTGCCATATATGTTACTGCAGAGCTGAATAGGTTGGATTGATGATGATCTGCTTGCAAGTGCTTATACACTGGTATAAGAAATACAGCTACTCTGCACATAAACATTTTTCTAGCTGGTGGTGTTAATATTTGTGCCTTATTTTTCTTTCATATTTTATATAAATGGGTAGGGATAACAACTTCAGTAACGTGGTTTAAGATCCTTGAAGGAAAATTGCTGCCAATTGTAATGCAATAGATAGTTTAGAATCAAGGAAGAATATTAGAATACTTCAGATGTTACAATTGAAACTCATTAGTAGATACAGTACTGCCCAATGGAACACCTGCATTTGAGCTTTTTGGAGAGATGGTTGCACTCGGATGCTTACAATTACCTCCTAGACATTATAAGATGATTTGAATAGTTTGTGCTTTTCGTGGTTTAAAACCTGATACTTGCAAACATTCGCTTAAAAACTGTAGATGTGATTGCAAGCAATCTTTGTTCCCATTTCCTTTGTACCATCAAATAATTGCTTTTGAATTACTGTTGTAGTTCTCTTCTGATTCTTCGTACTGGACACTGCCCTGTGTCCTCATGTGCCCTCTCCATCCTGCATTTTCAGCCTCTGCAAGTTTGAAACGTGAGACTAAAATGAGAGAGTTTGCCTGGGGCACAGCTCTGTCACGGTTCTGATTGAGCTGGTGTTAACACCAGTACCACCAGTACAGCTACTTCTTGCTGTCAGTCTTATGCCCCTTTCCTTTTGAATAATCGAATTGGGTGCTTAAGCTAAGATAAAACCCAAAAATCCTTTTTGACTGTTCTAGGCTGTCAGGGAGGCCTCCTCTCTCTCTTTTTTCTTTTTCTTTTTTTCTGGGGGATACCCTTGCCCCCTTTGTCAGTAGTAGGTGGCTGATCCTTGTGTTGGAGCCCTGTGCTTTGCTGCTGGAACCTCTGCCAGTGGGCGAAGCCCAGCTGCCCTTCCCAGGCCTTAAAAGTTGCTGTGCTGCCCACTATATTTCCGTGTATAAGTTAAATTAAGTAATTATCAGGACTCTGATAAATAGATCTAGTTACTCCAAAGTGTAAACCAGCTGAGAAGCACTTTTTTTGCATGTATTTGAGAGGGTCTTCTGTCTTGAGCTGGTCACTCGCTGTGTGGTTAAGTGCAAAACAAGGCTGATGTGATGGGGGTGAACAAGGGCAGTGAGAGACTGTTAAAACTTTGCTTTTGGCTAGCAACCCACGTATCTCTACTCACATTCATAGATCACCTTAGCTTGTGCATACTCTAAGCAGCAGTATAACCAACTTAAATTTAAAATAAAGGGTGGAAGGTTCGGCTATAATTTGAGCCAGTGGTGCTCCTGAGAGCTTAGTCTTCCTTCTTGTCCTAGTCTCATGCAGTTCTCTCTCATGGGCCATTCATGCATTTATACAGTGAAGTGGATCAGAAAATTTATGAATCTGAACAATTGCCTGACAAGAAATTTATTTACTTTTAGACCAAATTGCCTTCCCCTTTCAGTTCACCAAAGAGCTGCAGTGCACATATGTGTGGGTAGAGGGAAAAGAGCATCATAGGGATGGAGAGAGGGCAGGACAGCTGCTGCCAGCTGGCTTTGGAACTGAGGCACGGAGCTTGCTGGTGCCGTCTCCTGCCATGTCATTCATGTGAAATGACTTTTCTTTAGAAAAAACACACTTAAAAGTTTTATGACAGCTTTGTGTTGCCTGTAACGTAATAAATCCTCGGTACAGTAATTGCACAGATATTCTGCAGAAAGTTAAAATTAAGGATATTCTTGGTCGTGAAGATCAAAGCATAAAACCAAATCTAAGTTATGAGCTGCTTATGTTTGGTATTTTTGTTGTATTTACAGAAGACACTTTGTTTCCGTTCTTTTGCTTCAGAAATTCCAAGTAAGAAATGCTTGAGGAGAAATGTAGGCCTTTAGTTCAGATTCTGTATATTGCTCATTGTAATCCTCTGGTTTGTTGCCAGATTCACCTAGTAATATCACATATTCTAAACTGTGTAACCTCATAACGTAACCTCATAGCATGAGTAAACTTTAAAAGATGATGACTTAAAAATGACTAGAAAATGTTAGTCTCTGTTGCCTTTTGATCTATAAGTAACTGAAGATGCTCTGAAAAATAGACAGTGTTTGAAAACGGTAGGTAACTTAAATTCCACTTCTTTCCTTAATTTCAATACATTGCACTGTTAATTCGTTTCATTTCATTTAGATGTTTTATAAGCAATTTTAAAATTAAATGATTGTCACTCAAAATAACAGTACTCTGACAGTAGAGTTTTCATAAAGTGAGCATCATGGCATCACTATTCTGAAGTGTAATATCAACATCAACGTGTGAATAAATAGTGTGTTTGAGGAGGAAAACCATGTATTTGGTGTAACTGCTTTAGACTATATGATGATCTGAACAAATGTCCTTTGAAGGGCTTTTAACTCAAGCTAAGAAGTAAAAAGCTGTGCTTGATAAATTCTCATACGTTTGTTTTGAAGAAAGTAGATGTGGAAATGCAGTGGGGTTTTTTTTCTAAATGGACTGTGTTGTTTAACTATTCAAAATCACTAGCTGTACTCAGAGTACTGAATTCTGTTTTGAGACAACTGTATGTAAACTTCACCTGTACTTTTAAGTGCAGAATTCAGGCAGCAGCATTTGTTCGTGTTCAATTGAATTTCTTAATGAAAAAACTCGTAGGTCCTCCACTGAGGAGGCTTCTTTGTTTTTTTGTTTGGTTGTTTTTGAGAATTTAAGTCTTCCACATAGCAATACAAATTCCGGGTAGTGCTCTGATATGTGCTACATTTCTCAGCTTTGTGATGGTGAGTAAAAAAAACCACTTTGTACAGATAATGTACATAGAAAAATATTAGTATATTGAAATAAAATAATTCTCAACCTTTGTGCAGTCCATATGCAGACCTTCTGTTTAGTAAGATACAAATTAGAATGCGCTGCCAGAATTTTCGCCATTATTTTTGGTTCATTGTGCACATTGAGCAGAAAAGAAATATTCAGGATAATATTCGTATTTGTATCTGAGCAATTTTAAATCTTGGACTTCCCAGCCTTTTGATCCATCTAGTCCTTCCATGGTACTTCCTGCTGCTAGTTTCTGTCAGTTCTAGTGTACTAGTGTATGTTATATAAACAATGCTGTGTTATTTCTATAGACTGACTTTCTCTGATGTATAAATAAGAAAATTCTTTTTCCTTTCTCCTTTTTTTTTCCACTCTTGCAGAAAGTTCTAAGCTGAGACATGTAGAAAAAGATGTTTTGATTCCACAAATAATGAGGGAGCGAGCCAAGGAGCTGTGTTCAGAGAAAGTGCAAGGTAAGAGTCAAATATTCTTTGGGAGATGAGATGTATTCCCTTTTGCGCTGTGAATATAATCCCTGGTTTTGATGTCAAGTAGTCAGAGAATTAATATGTATGATCTGAATCTTATCTGGTCTGTGTGAAACCAGGAGTAAAGCGTTTAAATCAGCTGTGTTGGCTTTGACTGCTTGGTAATGTGGACTATTTTCCAAAATGACTTGTTCTCGAGGGCTGTGGAATTTAGTATGATGAGTATAAAACTTTTCACATCTCTGTCCAGACCATGTGATGACAGAGCAACAGAAGAGTTTCTGTATTCCTGTATGTAATATTTAATACTTGTAGAAATGGAATTGCCTCATGTGGGCCTTCGTTTAGATCCTCCCTCATTGTGATAAATTTATTTAAATATTGTTAACTAACTGCATCCATTCCCTGCCCAAATGTTTTAATGATACATGCACATAAACACACACATGTTATTAGACAGACATTGAAATAGGAAGGTACAGTCCACCTTTGCATGTTTTCATTTTCTTTTGAAGCGTACTGGGCAATAACTCTTTAAAGTTGGGTATCACCACTTCTGACACCCAACTGTTCATGTGTTCCTGAAGAAATGTGAAAGTTTTTGAAGTACTGAAAAGATAGAGCTACTTATGCACAGGTTAGCTGAGAATGTTACTTTAAGAAGGATCTAAAATGGAAAGAAAAAAAGGCCACAGAATTATTCTATACAAGTGGCATGCTTTCAGTAGAGGCCACTTGTTTCTTGCCATGTAGATCTGTGGTTTCTAAACTTTTTTGATGATGTACCCCAACAGTAAAAAATTTCTGAGCGTGCAATCCCAATGTATGTATGTTTGTTTATAAATTATATACATGTACCACTATGCTTATATATTATGTATGTTATAAAACATAAAAATATAAATTAAAAAAGGATGAAATTAAGATGAAATAAACAGAACTTTAAAATAATTTTTGTTATTTTTCCAATGCTACAAAAACTTTTTTTTCTCTAAAAACGTTGCTATTGATAACAATATTTTAATTGAGAGCTATGTGATTGAATATACTTCATTTTTTTTTTTTATATGTTTGTTTAACACTTTGTGATAGATTCAAAGATCTGGTTCTAAGTTCATTTTATTTCAATACTTGGTTTTAGTGGGTTCCATAGATGAAAAAGATACCTCACAAAGATGTGTAGATCTCAATGGAAGAAGTACATCGTTGCCTGCACTTACTAAATCACGATACTAATTTTCAATCCCATGCACAATTTTTGCAAAGGTTTTGCTGGAAATTGTCCCTAGTAAATGACCGTCTTCCCTGATATCAATCAATTGTTCTTCCAAAATAATTGGGAGGTGTTGCATGTTTATATTTTTAACAAATAGGTTCAAAACCCACTGAAGTTCTCATTTGGAATTTTTTTTAATATGTTAGAAAATTCTGTTTCTGTCCTTTTAAAGTGTACAGAGATGAGAGGTTTTTATAGGTGACATACTCATGTTGTGTTCAGCAACAAAAACAAATCAAAAATCACATAATGAGGGGAACACATCTAAATGTTGTCAAAATGCTCTCTCCATAGCACAAGTTTCTTTTGAAAAGCAGTTACTTTCTCACTCATCATTAAAATGTCACCTTCACCTCGACAGGACACATAAGTGTGTTTATTTTTTGTAAATACCTGCCATGTAGCAAACTACTCACAGGCACCTGTCATCACCAAAAAGGTCAGCAAATTCGAAACACTTGTCTTTTTTTGTAAAAGAAAAATGCCTGAAGTTTGACAACTCTTTTAAGCACATTGCCACAGGATAACCAGCGAACCTCTGTGTGGTACAAGAGATTTTCACGGCCCCTCCCCATCTCATTACAAAGTCTGGTAAAGATGCTGCTGTTGGAGGGGCTTGTTTTCATAAGATTGACCACATTGATGTCATCCTGTAGCGCTTTGCGCACTCCTGGCTCCAACTCCCTTGCTGCAATAGCTCACCTATGGGGGACACAGCGAAGCGGTTCCACATGTGGTGCCACCTCTGCAACCTCACCCTGGAATCCCTTTTTTGTTCCAGTCAAAGCAACTGCTCCATCAGTGGTTACACTTGCACAATTTTTCCATAAACATTGGTTTTATTAAAGAAGCCGTTTCCTGTTGAGAATTTATCTTCTCTGGTATATCTGTCCTTGAGTGGTTCACAAAAAACCCAAGTTCTTTGTGCATTATTTTACTGAAATGCAAATACCATAAGTCAAGAGAAGTTAGAAACATCCATGCTTTCATCCAGCTGTATAGCAAACCTCTCACACTGTGTAACTTCTTGTAATACTTGTTTCTTCAAATCTTCAGCAATGTCTTCTGTGCATCTTCCAACATTATTTACTGACAAAGGAGTGCGTTTCTGTTTGTTGCCATGTTATTTTGCATGTATTATTTCAGTGATTTTTTTTTCCATGGCAAGAAGAACAGCTGTTTCCCCAGTGATATGTGGCTTTTTGTCTTTCCCTATTACCTGAGAAACTTCAAAGGAGGCTTCTAGACATTTATCACTATGTTTAGAGTCAATTCTACTTAAAGTGAACTGAGGTATTTTCAAGCAGCTGCTTTTAGGGGTTCTCCAAAAGACATAAAAGAGTAATGTTATAATAATTTTGAGATGAGTTAAGTGGGAAAAGAATTGAGAGTATCTTCCCAAGGAAAGTGACATCACATGCCTGGTAACTTCCAGTGGTGCCAGAAGGACTTAATACATCTTTTTTTTGTTTGAATGATAGTCGAATCATTTTTACTTTGAACTCTATACCTGTTGAGGAAAAAAAAATAAAGAGGAAAAGCAATTACAGTAATGTGGGTCATTGAAAGAGAATGTCAGTTACAAATATTTTGAGAGCATGCTATTTGTATAATTTTGTTTGGGGGTAGGCCAAAGAGGGGGTGTGTGTGGGTGTGTTTTTCTCTCTGAACTTCCTCTGTGTAAGATGAGGACTTTGGTTTCAGCATCTTAATTTTCTGTGGCAGCAACCTGTGCCGGAGATTCTCGACCTGTGAGTTGTGGACCATTATCTTGTAGCTTCTCCATGTTTTTGCCTCCATAAACTGTAAAGGAAAATGCTGTCTTTTTTTTTTCCTTTCTGTGACATTAGGCAAAACGATATTTTTTTCTTCTTTCTCCTGAATAGAGTTCAGTTGTGCATCTTTAGGAAAATGAGGTTTGTGGCTGCATGTCTTCCCCTCATTCCTCTGTCACCTCTAAGTCACCTTTGACCAAACTGCGTGAAAGTTAGAAGCAGAAACTGAATATTTCTGATGCATTTTTTATGATCAAATAAGCATGTAAAACCCACATTTATATCCCTGTTGAAAAAAGAGGTGGTAGCATCAGTTCAGCTGTTTTGTTGTAAACTTTTAAATCTGGATGGGGAGGGGGAGAGACCAAACCACGGGAAATTAAGCTTAAGCAGTTTTGTGAACAGGAGGAGTTACCATCTCTTAAATCCATTGTGAAATTATTCCTGGAATAAATTTATCTTGTTAGTACACAGGGATAGGTGTTAAGCAGAGTAAATAGGCCATGGGGTTTTTATGCTGTAAACAGTTATAAGCCATCAACAGAAGCTGTGTGATAAGTAATCAAAACTCCTGCGATTTGGCTTGTGTGCTACAGAGTATGTGCATGAAATTGTGCAGTTTACACTAAATGGCAGAGCTATACATTTAACTTGCTCTCAGTGTAGGATTTTTCTGCTTTATGTTAGTTTTCTTTGAACGCCTCCTGTTAATACATATTTGTTTAGTTTTAGCTTTAAGGAAATCATGGTAAATGCATCGGTAATATAGGAAATAAAGCTGTTCTACAAGTATGGGCCTTTACAATTTACTTGGTCATGCTAGGTTCATATGTGTCCCTATGGGGAGCCCCTATACATTGAATAGTGCTCTGCATGAGCACGGGGTCCATCTGTATGCAGTCCGTTACCTTAGCCTGCAGCTATACCACCTAGAGCTGTGTGCTTATCAGAGCTAATAATGCAAGTCCTGACAGCCTGTCCAGCACGTGTTCAAGAGCCATCCAGGGAAAAGAAACCCCAAGGGTTAAAAAATAAAGAAGAAATAAAGGTTTTGTTAACTCAAGAGGTGATGCTGCTACCAGCACGGTTAAATGGGTGACCCGTTGCTGTGCTCGGTTGTTAGCGTACCATAGTAGCTTAGGGATGAAATAACCATGAAAATGTGTCCCTCTGATAATTTTTAAGAACAATTAAGTATTGTGTCTGGTCATATTTCATTTTACTTAGATTACTTAAATTTACTTTGAACTTTATTCAGATTGTTCCAGTATAGTTTTTCTGTGTGCTGCATGTTTCTCGGGAATTTAGTACATCTCGGTTGCAGAGTAACTTCTGTGGTTTTGAGATTTTCAAGCACTTTTTCAGTGAAAATGGATATGTTAGTAATTTCATTAAAATGGTAAACATGCTTTCTGTAAAACACTAGCCAATTTTCAGTGACCATTATGTAAATATGCTTTATTACGTTAATATCCATGCCTTGCATGTATGTGAAATTGTGGGCTATTATAGGCATATCAGAAGTGTTGCAAAAAATAAGCAAACAAAAAAACTACACCATTGTTTTCACAAAGGAACTTTTCATTGTATTTGTACAAACTGTAGCATGAGTTTGTCTGAAATCATATTAAATCCATGTATTTCTGTATAAGTGTGTCCTTGGCATATAAAAATATGTGCTTTCAAACTGAAGTAGATAAAAGGAACATCTATTTGCCATTGCCTCATCCATTGCTTTTATGAAATAATATCTTAAGCAAGCTGTTGCCCTTTAAAATTGATTTTTTTGCTTTAATTTCTAGTTATAAAATTTAAATATGCATAAACTTATTTTAAAGCAAAATCATGGCCAATTTCAGGAAGCTGAAGTTAGCGTTTTTCATCAGAAAGGTTTTCTTCAGCTTATCAAAATGCCTGTAGTTTCATCTAGCTGTGCTTTCCATGCCTCCTCTCTGCTCTGGAACTAGGGACGCTCACTAAAAAAACCCTTAGAGTTTTGGTTGGTCTTGGTCATATCTACAGAAATGTTTGTTCCGTTTCTTAAGAGCACTGACTCCGCGGTCCAGAGTTACCAATTCTGAAAATTAACTTGTTTGGTTTAGGTAGAGAGGGAATGTTGAGGACAGAAATATACAAACTTTAAGGATTGTACACTTATTTCAGTTTGATTTTGGGTCATTTGGCCTGGAAAATAAAAACAGAAACAGCTGACTGACTTTTAACAGGTTGTAGGTTTGAAGAACTTGTATTAAGTTGAGATTCCAAAAAGGAATTACTGGACCACTGAGTCAGTCTTGAGATCATAATTTTGTATTATATTTGTTGTATATGTTTTGTGTATTTGTTGTATTATAAAGCAATTCTGCTCACCTTCCAAAACCTCACAATCTTTATTTTTCCTGAGGGAAGAACAATTTTGCTCCAGAGACAAGGGGTTTTGGTTCTAAACTTTTTTCTTCCAAATTTTGTTGTCTACTACTACTACATGGGCTGTGTTTGGTCCTCTCAAGGTCACCAAGAGTGACTTAGCAGATGTTTTTTTCTAATTGTGACTCATTTGAAAGGCTCAAGGATTCAGGCAGGAAACTGAGCTACACGCTTTTCAGGGTGAATTCTGAGATACATAGTTCAAATCAGCCAGGACCTGCCACTAGGAGGGTGGTCAAGTAGGGGAAATAATGTGGATGAGTGAAGGTTCGATTCTGTCTGTGACTCTGCAAATAGGAATGTGGCCATTTCTTATTTGAAGCTTGTTGTGGGAGGTATCCGTTTAGCCAAGATGGCAAGTGTTTCTGGTTTGTTGTTGTTGTTATGTGAGGGAGACAAAAGGGGGATTTTTCAGCCTGTGCTGAGTTGAGGACCTTGCCTGGAGAAAACTGTTATGTTGGTTCTGTTGTCCATAGGAACTGTGTAATTAAGACAACTGGATTCACGTTGCTGAAAAAACTCTTGGTACTTGGCAAGGCTTTAAAAAACTGGTTTGGAAAGTGTGGCTGGAAAAGGACATTTCCAAGCAGCCACCCTCCTCCCTGTCTCCAGTTTCCCCATTAGGCCTCTCCTCCTCAGGGCTCATGTTGATACTTAGTGAAAATGATGGGATGCAACACTACTGCAGGCTTCTCTACAGTTGAGCATGACCAGTGTCAACCAGAGTTTTGATAATGTGCAGTTACTCAACAGTCCTGTCAGTGACATTATCTCTGTCCCCGTAGGGGCCACCTGCTCTAGACCGTGACCCTTACACCTGACACATCAAGGCCCATAAAACCAGGGAAATTTCTGATTGAACTGCGTGTGATGCTGCACATTTAAATGCCCAAGTACACCTTCAGATATTCCTTCTTAAAAAAAACAAAGTTATTATTATATATACTGTCTTATCTGAAATGCAGATAATGAAATCTGTGAAATAGCGAATTCCAGTTTAATATTGCTGAGTGGTGTTGCTCACTTTCCTTTGTATTGCAGGCCAAGTTGTGTTAATTGATGCAAAGCCTTGTCCAGTGCCGGGGGAGGGTTAACCTGTTGGTACCTACAGTCATGGTGCTGAGGTTGACACTGGCAGGTGCTAAGGCTGGTAGTAGAGTGAAATCACATGACAGCTCACATTTAAAAATTTTGATTAGTCTTATTTTCTTGAAGAAAAATAAAATTAAACCCACTATTTATAGCTGAACTCTGCTTATCTGCTTTGCCTCATTGTGAAAATGTGGTCCTTGTAAATTTTTTTTTTAATTCACACATTTTAGGAGTATCTGGGAATACAGTGATTTTCTAAGTGACCAAAGTGAAAAGATCAAGTAACTGATAAAAATCAATGAGTTAACATGAGAACTCCTGGTAGCTTGCTTTTTTAAATTGGGCTACTGTGACTAGAAATTACTTAAATGTGTTTGTGTACTTATTGTTTAGAGCTTTATGGAAAAGGATGAGAGGTTACAGGGGAGGGACTGTAGATTTTATGACCGGAATAGCCCTCATAGAGAATGAAAAAAGGATGCTGCCTTATTGCCTTCATTTTTGTGAGAGGAAGGTTAATTTAATTTGAGAATATAGGTTCAATCTAGTGACAAAACTGCAGGTGGAGAAAGGGAGAAATATGTTATCCTTTGTTGCTGTATTTATTATTTTAATATTAAAGTACATTAAAGTTGTATTGTATGTGACCTCATGACCCTATATTAAGCTATTGAGATTACTGTTGCACATGTTGTGCAGTTGTCAGTTATTTAAATTTAGGTGTAAAGTTATATTTAATACGGGTAATAAGTTACTAGGTGTTTTTCCCTGGTTAGCATTTCTCGTAAGATGCTGAATTTTTATATGATCTTGTTTGTATACAGTAGCTTTATTTTGGAAAAATTATTCAGCTGTATATAGTTCCAAGGAACATTTACTCCCATCACATTTAACTATGTGAATTAATACAATCTCTAGAGGGATTATGGTATATTAAGCTTTGCTCCAACAAACTGAGCAGAGAGAACAGCTATATGTAAATTACAGTTTGAAGAAATGAGATCCTAGATCTCCTGGTCTTTTTTTTTTTTTTAAATGATATTTAAAGCATTATCAACCCTAAGCTAATTTATGAGATTTTATAGACAAGAAATATGAGAGCATATTGTGTTGCTTGGTGATGGAAATTTAAGTATTCTAACTAGTGTTAGGACTTTGAAGAAAATGTTCAGGGAGGGAATTTGATTATTTTTCTTCTTCCCCCCTTCATGTCATTTCAACCCAGCTGATGACAAGAAATGGGTCAGACTGCTGGCTTTACCACTACAACTTAGTTGTGTGGGGTTTTTTATTTTTTTTATTAGGGAATGGAACAGCTTTTACAGGGACAAAGAGAAATGAAATCACTTTCAATGAAAGAAAGAGGCCTCATTATAGCCACCAACAGCAGTTATTGACAGCTACACTTCCTATTAACAAGGAGCATTTAAGAGTTTGGCTGTTGGATCTTTGGACTTGATCTAATTTGCTAGCATTAATTAGTTTCTTTTGAGCACAGACACTTGGTGCTCACAGCTATAGATTTGGAGGACTAATTAGGACAGAAAATTGAACAGAATGGAGTAAAGCATTAACCTTCAACCATTACCAGCTGGGGCTCTGATAAAGACCACAGAGTCCAAATGCTCCTATTCATGCAAAGAGTACTCTAATGAATATCAATTTCCGCCAGGTTGCCATATCCTGCAAGCACTGTCTCAATTTTTATTCTCTTACCTGGTAGAGATTTTTATGTATAGATATTAAAGTGATATTGGTAGTTCAGAGCTCATAGATGACGATCTCAATAGGTTACCTATGTTTTGTCCAGTCTTTCAATGTGGTTTTCTCAAGTCAGAGAGTTTATTGGTTTGCAATTAAGATCCCGATTTTCAAAGTGTTTTCCTTGTCCAACACAAATATATTAATATAGCATAGATTAATTACATGATGTTAACAAATGCTGGTTTAAGTAGAAGATGCCTGCATGGATTTGGATTGTTGTAGTACATGGTAGTAATATCGATGACAAGAGCGCTGACCAACTAACTGCTGAAGGCTGAACAATAGGATTGCTTCTTTTGCTGCTTTTATGATGAGATACAATTATTATAATGTGGTGTTAAGTTGGTGATCCTGTTTTAGGAGGAAAACTCTCCTTTCAGACTGTGGATTGATCATGTTATAACATCTGCAGAGTGCAGGTGCTTCAACTCTATGTAAAGAAAGGAGAAGAATAATTGCTTTTGTCCTTTTGTGCCATTTCTTGGATTATTGGAAGTGTTGGGCTTAAGATCCAAGATCATCAGTTGTTTCTACCCTTGAGTCATATCACTACTTCCGGACAAACTCCCTGTCGAATCTAGATCATTGTTTCTCTCTTAATGTGACTACTGTACCTGGAAATTCCTTGCCCAGTGATGAGAAGAGTGTCGAGATCTCTGACATCCTTTCTTCAAACTTGTTTCTTTCAGGAAAGATGCTAGCATTAATGTATATCCTGTGAGTTTTGAAGAATTGCATCTGCTTGGGTTATGTCTCGTGTTGAGCTCTTTGAGACTAGAATTGCCTTTTATGTGCTCTAACTATTTCCAGTTCTCCACTGGTAAACTGTGTACTGTCAGGTTGCATAGCTCATTCCATGTCTTAGGGTCCTGGTGAGGTTGGTTTGGTGCAAGCTGTGAAGATACAAAAGTGCAAACTAACCTGTAGCTGCTGATCCTGGGATATTTTGTGGTACTTAGATCAGTCTTTAGACAACCACTTTTGCTGACTGTGAGGTAAGTGTCCATGGGGCAGCAGCTAGTGGAGAGAGGAGACATGGTCAAGTTCTCCTCCCAACAAAAGGGAAAGGCTGGGGTGGTTATTGTTGCAGCTTCTTATTAATACCAGGTTTGTTATCTTTTCGTAGATGTTCTATACAGTACTTGCTGATTCTCCTAGTTTTCTTTCCCAGTTGACATGTTTTGAGTCTTCTGTGTCAGTCAGCAAGTGGGGGCATACTTGGGATTCTGTAGGGGTTTTTTGTATCCAGTCATTGATGGTGGTGATAACCTACAGATACTGTAGTTTATGTGTCACAGTATTGTATTAGTATTAGAGTATTACAGTATTGTGTTACTGTGGCATAGCTGCACATAGCAATGCATTGTTAATGGCAAAACACATGACTTATGGTAACTTATTTTAACTGCACGTCCTTAATGATGTATTAAGGAGTTGCTTTGCAGTTTTGGGTTATAAACCCCTCTTGGATACTACATTCAACAGTAGCATATTTAGCACGTTGTGTAAATAAATATAATACTTTTAAGAGGTCATGCTATATTCCCTTTGCATGTGTATAAATATTTATATTGTGTATGAATTATGGATATTACCCTGGGGTTACTTTCACACAGAAAATAGGTTATTTTTCAACTGTTGAAGTCAAAACGTCTTGTGTAGATACCATTAGGTTCAGCAGTAGAAAAACAGAACTTAACTTGGTCAAAAAGTAGCTACTGTGTTTTCAGAAATTTAATAAATAGTGAACTTCCAGATAGCCTACAAGCAGTGTATTGACCTTGTGTACAACGTATGATATTCAAGGTAAGGTAATAGGGGAAGAATTCTGGCCACTGTTCTTTAGAAAACCCATGAAGTTGGCAAGTGTATTTGCCAAAGAAAATTGCTCATCCCAATTACAGAAATGGAAATGAAGTATTAATTCCAGTTGAGCTAAATGGGAATCAGAATAGTAGTTGCAGTTTCATTTAATATGCTTTGATTTTATGAGGCAGTGCATTATGAGAGTTGTAGATTTGATCTCCATTGTTTCCTGTAGACTGGAGAGCTGTACCTGTTGTACATATCTTTGTGTGGAACATTACGAGTCAGCAGAGGCAGTCAAAGAAAAGGGCAGGAATCACAG
This sequence comes from Streptopelia decaocto, assembly GCF_964273445.1. Classification (NCBI taxonomy): domain Eukaryota; kingdom Metazoa; phylum Chordata; class Aves; order Columbiformes; family Columbidae; genus Streptopelia; species Streptopelia decaocto. The sequence continues at coordinate 121,623,914 of NC_138655.1, read as the reverse complement.
GCCTTATCAGGCAATAGGGGAATGCAAGTTAAAGCTGAAATACAGTTTCGCAAACAAACACGCTTTCAGCAAGTTGTGATGGTCTAAGTGTTCTTAATGCTTTTTGGTGTTCTGGAAACATCAGAGTGTATTTAATGAAACCTCAAATTTTCATCCTCTCTTGGGATGAAAACATTTTAAACTTCTTTTTCCATGTGCAACAGTAGCTCTAAAGATTGCTTAGCTTAAACTGAGAGAGTTGTCTCTCTGGCACATATTCTTTCATATAGTGGATCCTGTGGTAACAATGCTGACAATACACAGCTTTTTTTAAAGTAGAAACAGTGTTGTCTGTTGCTGAGTAAAAGCACATTCTTGTACATTATTATTCAGTTCCCTCTATTAATGGCAAGAAAAAATAATCCTCCTCTTTCCCATCTCCAAATTTAGTTTTGTTGCTAATGTAATTGTTTTCCAATGGTTGTCTCTGTGGTGCTGCATCGAAAAAGAATAGAAGAGGTTCTACTTACAGGTCTGACGCTTAAGAAGGGGGTAAAGGCTACAGTAATACATGGTCATAAAACACTTGTGCTCTATTGTCATCCCTCTGAATTTTATTTTGTTTCTCACCCTCAAAAATAAAAAGAAAGGAACATTGCAGAAAAGAGTGCCTGGAACGTGTGCTGCCTAAGATGAGGATAGATACCTTTACATGAAGAGTAAGCATATGACAGAAGGTGAGAAGTATTTTGCAGGAGGAATCAAGAGCTGCAGAGCTGGACAGAGGATGTGGAAGGGGATGGACAAGTAATACTAGAGCTGTGCAGAGCTTTGGAGGTATGGATGAGGCTTTAAATTTATGATCAGGGAGCAAGAAAAATAATTTAGCTGCTATATTCTAGATTTTAGAGGAATACTAGTAAAGGTTTTGAAAGGAAACATGTAGGGGCTGGAAGGTAATCATTCTAATGGGATAATGAGTATGAAAAGAACTTGCATTAGGAATTTTGAAGAAAATGGTGTAGAAGAGCAGTGCATGAAAATTTCCCTTGGATGGAGTGAACAGGTTCTTCTTTTGATATCTACCGTATTAGGAAGGACTTAAAATAGTTGTGGGGAATTTTGGACTTCAATTATGGTATTAAGGGATCTGTCGTCTTACCTTTTTCCTTAAATAAGTTGAAAGAAAGGTTTCTGTAAGTCTGAAATGCCCTTTTTTACTTCTAATAGTCAAGTTCAGAATTTTCTTGTATGAATTTTATCACATATAATGTCTTGCATTTTGTAGGCTTTTTTCTTTCTGTCTATGATCCAGAATCTCTCAAGGAATTATCTAGTCATTCTTCTTTCCCCCCCTCTACAATATAAACTAAAAATGCCCTCCAAGCCCCCAGATCAATAACATATTTTAAGGATATTTATATAGTCCTTTCTGAAACACTAATACAGTCTGCTTACATGTGTGAATTCCTCATTACACTCGCATACCAGGCTTGATACAGGTCTTGCTTTGTTTCTTGGTGACAGAAATATCCTATACACCTTGCAGGAATGGAATTCTCATTAAATGAGTGAAAATGCACTGCAGAGGTGTGGCTTGAGATGTCATCTCTACCTGTGGCTGTAGACTGTCAATATAACCTTTCAGAAGTCATTTTATGGAGATGCAGCTCACGCTGGCAAAAAGCACTTCTGAATGCTATTGTTTAATATGTGGGAAATCTTTAGGAAGCGTATAATGTTGAAACACATAGGAGAGAGCTGAAAGCAGGACTTCTTGATGCAATCTAGACTAGTCTAACTGTGCTTTAATAGCATTAACTTCAATTCTATATATAGACCGTCAAGCTTGAGTGCTCTAGAAAAATTACCTCTGCGTTGGAGGGCATACTTATCAAGTGTAAGAGAAGTGCAGAGCTGGAAAGGACCTTGAGAAGACACTTCGGGCCGTCATCTCTTGTGGCTGTATCTAATATGCCTGTGTTGGTCCTGTAATCTGATTAATGTTGCAGCTTCTACAGACAGAATGTTTTTTTGTTTTCTAGGTTTTGGGTGGTTTTTTTAATGTCTAAACTTACTTTTCTTTGTATATCAAGCCATTTATGTTCTCAGACATTAGGCAGATTCCTGGTCTGAATAAAAGCAAGACTTCAAATGGAATAAATAGGACTATCTGTTTTATCTTAAAAAGGCAAAAAGGAGAAGAAAAAAAAAGGCTTGTTCAGTAACCATCCTGGTAAACTGTTTCTACCTCTGAGATCCTGAGATGGCTTAGAGAAGGTGTTGGACCCTGAGATTCCAGAGGTGTTTTCAGGAGCATGGAGAGTTTAAACCAAAAAACCTTAATGTCACTATGTAAAAAAAAATATGTTTAAATTCACGGGAAGAACCAGTACTTTCAGGTTGAAGAAAATGGTATCTAGTAAACACGTGTTATCACAGTCTTCAGCTTCAAATACTATACTTTGTTGCCCATTACCTTTTTTTTCTGCCTTTGGGGTGGTAATTTTCCACAGTGAATCTGACAGCCCAGTCAAAACAATTCATAAGGCCAATGATGAAAAGTACTCTTTATTTTTCCTGGTGTAAATAATCTTTGTCATTCCTCATCTGTCCTGATTTCCTCCTCTTGTTTCTTTGCTCTGTTTTCTGAGTGTTTTGTTGTTTGTTTGTCTTTTAATGCTCCTTGATGTATATAAACTCTCTAACTCACAGTGTGGCTTCTGTTCATTAAGAAGCACAACAACAGTATAGTCTAAATATGGCTTATGAAATTGAGCTCCTGGATATGAAAAACGTGAGTGTTACAGGTTTTGCACAAGTATTAATTTGGCTGCAATACCTATCCTTAGTATGGCTATAGAATAGTAAGCTGGAGAAAGTGGCTTCTGGCTTGTGTGTCATCTCATTGCCTACCCCAGCAGTGCAGCTTGCATAAAGTTTGGGTGTGCAGGAAACGTCCCTTCTATTTCTTTCCAGATGGCAGAACACCTCAGTGAAGGAGATGTTGAAAAGCCCAACATGGTTGAAGAAACATGGCAAGCTGAGCAAGACCCAGTGCAGCAGGATATGCGCGTAGGCTGCCAGGGATTTAATGGGCATATTCCTTCTGCCTGCTGGGAAGTTCAGGATGAAATTTTGCCAGACCATAATGTTTACATTCCTCTATTATTTTAAGGAACTGTTCTGGGTGGCTACCTTAATGTAGGCTTCAACATGCATCTAGGTAGTGAACAGAAACTTACCATTGCTTTCCATATAATACAGAAAATAGGAAAGTAAAATCATATCTACTGTTTGGGGTTATATAACAACAAAAAAAAAATACTAGTTCTTAACTCATTAAACAGGGTACTAACAGAGCTCAGAGCTTCTGTGGTGTCTTCAATGATTTCTATCCAATGTCCTACGTTTAAAATATTTTATGTTATCTACCTCTAAAGACACTTCATTACTGTTGAGTAGTGGTACTAATGATTCTTCAGCTTCCTCTTTGTAATAGAGGTGTCCTCATCTTACACTTTTGAAAGCTATTCCTAATTTAGCTAGTTGTAAAATAAAAAGCATATACATGTATATGTGATGGAATTTTTACATTTTATGCATTTGAAACTTGAGAATTTTTCAAGTCCTTTGTAGGGAGTGAGAATGATGTGGAAAAAAATCCTCTTGCTTCAGCAAGGCTATTGTTTAAGTTCATTTTTACATGCTTCATCTGTTGAGTGAGTATGAAACTTCAGCAGTTTTAAAGCAGGATACTGTTTGAGGAATCTGTCCTCTTCACTCTGCCATCAAATTCCTGTAAATACTGGTTACTGACTGTGCATAAGCTTTTGAGAAATAGTCATTATTGGGCAGGGAATACTTAGAAAATCATTACACCTCCTTAACCCCCCCCCCCCAAAAAAAAAAAAAGATTATACTTCTGTAGAAGGAAGATATTTACCAGAGTTGGCAACTTTTGCTTTAGCTGCATTCTTCCAACAAACTAATAAGTCAGATGAATAGTTCTGCTCTCATCTTTTCTGCTTTTGCCATTTAAATATCAATTCAGGAAAACACAGCATGTGAATAATTTTTTTTTGCCTAAGTTAAGTATGCTAGTTCCATTCTCTTTGAGATAAATACTTAGGTATTCAAATAAGCATTTCTGAACCTGAATTTAATTAGTGTCTCATTACTTCTATTGTTAAAGAAAGGTAAGATTCCGCATTGGATTTTTAAATGCAAAAATATATTATTGTCTCTGTGGAAAACTGCTGGATTGGCATGACTACAGAATGACGTTCTTTTCTAAATGATAACTAGTTGAGCTTAGGGAACTGATGCAGCATTTCACAGGCAACTATTTTAGTGCAACCTAATTCTGACCTCATGGTGTTACTCAAGACTTGTAGTTCACAAAAGTATTTTCACTCTGAGGGACAAGCATTGGTCTCTGTGTGGTGCCGTTTGTTCCAGACCTGACGTTACTTATCCCCATTGCACTTTTGTTTGAGTTCCAATGACCTGACTTTCCTGAAAGGTAATTCAGCCACTCTAATGAGGAGAAAAAATCACCTCTGTGAGTGTGTTAAAAGTACTTAAAGGTAATTTACTATATTTCAGGTCCACCTAGATGCATTTCACATAAAGGGTAAATTTTAACAGTGAATATAGTTGCTTTATGTGCAGCAGGTGGAATTCTGTAGTTTCTAATGTACTAGTTACTGTCCTAAGTTTGACTAGAAGGTTGGTATGCTAAACTTTAGGTTCTACAGTGTGCTTTGGGCATGCATATAAAGTGATATGGTAGTAACCAGTGTTCTCTATGTCCAAACCCTAACAGGTTGCACATTAACTTAGCACTTGGGCAGGTTTTGTACTAAGAGTTCTCAAGTCTCTCAGCCTTGGCTGAACTTGTGGCAAAAAGTCAGAACGATGACTTAAAGCTTGTTATATTTCAAGCAATTAGAGGGGATGGATCTGAATAAGAAGCAGTGTCTGGCCCTCCTCCCTTCTGCACTCTTTCAAAGCTCCGGTGGGGCAGCAGTTACTTCATATTGTTCAGAGGGGAGACCCTCACGAAATGAGCACTGGCTGTGGAGACTTGTTTTGGCTCCCTGAACTCCTCCTTTATGATTTTTTGTTAAGTCATGTAGGATGGGAGGAAGACATTTAATCCCAACTCTAGTCATCTGAAAGTTAAGTCTAGTCTAAACCTGTCATCCCATTTAAATCTCTTAGGTGGGACCTAACTGCATTCTGGAAGTACCTTGTGCTCTGTTATTGTTTTGTGCCAAGGCAAGGTACTTCCAGAATCAGCTTTCGGTGAGACATGTACATTTTACATGGCTAGAATTAGGTCAAATGAATTTTGCTGTAGTTATTTTTAGTCTTTGTTCACATGTGTGGAGGAGGATCAGACCATATATGAAGGAGAACTATCATAGTCAATGCATATGTGGTTTTGCATTGGTATGCAAAAAGCAAGGATGGCTATGTTATGAATTTTTGTTAGTGTATTTGATCTGAAAAAGCCACGCAGAAATTCTTGGGTTTTCTGAGCATTTGCTAAGCATTCCTTTGAGCTGTTTTTTTCCTTTGTTTCAGGTTGCTTCCACATCACTTGGGAGTCCCATTGATTTGTTAGTGCCACCTCTAATATTAAACATTAAACATTAATATTAAACATCAATGTGTCTGCAGGTTCTGTGCAGCTGTGGACTGGCAGGATAGTAAGTGCCTTTCAGCTCCCACCAAGATTTGGTGGAAAGTTGGGGAAAGGCTGTTGATGCCTATTACTTCATTACCAACAAGGCTCAGCTGGACACTGGAGTTACCAATTTTAAAATCTGGGGAGAACGCTTGGAATCAAATGAAGGTTTTTGGCTTTTATGGTCCAAATTATTATTATTATTACTTTTTCTTTCAGCACTAGCAGCAGCCCCAGACTTTAGTTGAGGACTGACGAATAAATGAAGCTATTTTCCAGAACTAGAGTAATTTCACACCTTATTTCCTGTTTCACTAGTTTTTATTTTTTGTCCCTGAATATGATCTATAAGGCTGAAATCATTCTATGTAGGGGAAAACAGACAATCTCGACAGTATAAATGTAAAATCATAAACCTGAGACTTGAAACCAGCCTGCCGTATAAGAAAACAGATGCCATGCAATAAATTAATACTAAGCTGAATAATAAACAAGATGTATTGTTAAAGGTCTTTAATGCAAAGAAAGTGATTTCAGACTTTCATATGCTTGTTTTCTGTCTTTAAGTGAGGCCCTTGCATGTGTTTTCTTTATTGTTCTCTTTTGCACACGTTTGAGCTTTGTTGGGTTGAGAACTCGGTCTCTGGTTGGACAGTGGTGATTAACTTACACTAAATAGGCAGCAGTAATGTGATTTGAGAATGAAAAGGATTCATTTCTTTTAAATGAGGGGAAAAAACCCCAAGGTTGAGGGAAATAGTTTACATAATCTGTAAACTAGTTAAGGAGCTGAATATTTATGCAGGTTGAAATTGAAGCTTAGTTGCCCTCTAGGGGTTTTACATTAATACAGCATATGCTAGCTTTTGGGTGAGTTTTTTTCTTTCAGAATAGAGGTGAGAGAAGTCTTTGGAAAAACTTACATACTGACAAATCTGTGGTGGTGCAGGCATGTGTACATCTGCATTCAGTGAGTAAAGCGCAGAATGTTCAGAACCTAGAAAATGGAGGAAAGATTTTTAGCCAGATTATGTTCTTGTAATTTCAGTGTACTCACAGTCATCCAGCCATAGCACTGAGAGGTCCCAACCAGGGAAGATCCTTACGAAGAAGCCAGGATATACCCCAAAGAGCTTTCAGTCCTAAGTAGACATGGAAGACAAAAGGTTACACAGGGATGAGATGGTGCTGCTGAGAAGGCCGCAGTAAGGGCAGCATTGAGACCCTCAGTCAGTGTCTGCTCGTGTCCCAGCCACTGGACGCTGCTTTGGGTTCTCAGTGGCCTCAGCTGCTGCTTCGAGCCCTGTTTATGGATCCTGTGACTGAACCTGGTAGAAATGAATTTTGTCTTTTCCTTTAGAAAGCAGTTGACAAAAAACTGTGCACTTCTTGTTTGTTTGGCTAACATATGATACTTCATAGGACGTGTCCTCATGCCATGGGAAGAAGTATGACTAAAATGTCATCTAAACTAAAGCCACAGATATATTTCTCCTTGTCTAAACTTTTAATGTCTCCTTTGCCAATGGTTTTGTAGCACATGCATTGCTAGTATTTGTTTGAAGAACTGCCAAACAAGTTCTTTAAAGTGCAGTTGTTTTTCTAAATACGGAAACCACATTTATTTGATTATTTTTGGTTAGTGTGTTTTTTCTTTTTGTTTTTTAAACAGTGTTGAGACTTGTCACTGTATTACTCTAAAATCTTTTTGCATCACAAGTTAAGATACTTGCAGCAGACAGAATAGATTCATTTAAACAAGCACCTCATGCCAAACTTGAGTATATGGGTGCATACAGCTTAAGGAACACAGTGTAGTTGACTGTCAGAAGTTAGAGCATTGTCTCTGAGGCTTTATTATACCAAACTTGAGTCTGGATATGTGCCAGTAGAGTCTATGGTGTTATAGAGATTTCTGTGCCATTTGTCCATTAAGCTTTACACTAAAGAACAGTTCCTCTTTTTTGAGGGACCTTCATAGCTGACAGAGAATTCCTGGTGCATTTTGTTTTGCTTTGTGGATTTGTCAAAGGCTTGTTTGCAGATCCTCTGTCTGCAAGTATTTAATTGTACTGTATTCAAAATTATAACCTTTGCTGTGGAGAAATGGCCCCATCTCTTAATTTTTCTACAGAATTAGGTTTGTTATTGTGCACGCATGATGCTTTAGCCTGATACTGTTTGGTTCCAACAGCTGGTAGCACCACTGAAGCATCTGCTTGGTTGTATCAGCTGTGTGCTTGGGCACGACATCACAGCTTCAGCCCCGCGCTTCCTTGTCAAAACCAGTGACTCTGTCAGCAGAGCTCTACGTCATCGGTTCTGCCTTCTGCGCTCTCATACTTGACCTCCATGCCCAATCTACCTGGGCAGTAAATGATTCCTGAGAGCCGTGCATCAGACCAAAAGACGTGGTAGGTCAGAGGAGAAGGTGGGCTGGTTGTTTTCAGGATTTTTCTTCCCCCCTTACATCAGCAGTTTCCCTCTGTGAGTAGGAGCGCATGAGCCAATTGCTGCCTTTGTGCAAGCTTTTGCTCCAGAACGGAACTGCTCTGTAAGAAAGGCTGTAATAAGCTGTCGATCTCACATTGTTCTGAATAGCCATGGCCTCATCTGTTCGGTTTAATGTCTCTGAAAAGTCTGAAGAAAACTTATGTTACTAGCTCAGGGGGGGTGTGTGGCACAGGGGAGTTCCTGATCAAGGGGAGCTTTGGAATCGCCCTGTTCCTGCAGGGCAGCGTGCGGTGCTCACAGCTCATGGAGAGTTTTCCAGGACCTGAACAACATAATGACTTGTAGTGCTTTGTCATTTGAAAAAGCATTTGTGCAACAGTTTCAAAGATACAGGAAGGATATGGGGACTGTATTATTTGCTGTCTGGTATTCAGTCCTTTTTAGGTACTGGGTTATCACAGTCATTTATTTAAAACACTTTACAGAAGATGGAAGATAAATGTTACACAGTCAATACCAGATTTCCAGATCTTGCTAAGCTTTGGTGATGTGCTTTCTTGTCATGTCATTAAAACTCATCTCTTCAAAATCATGAAATGAATGAAGTCTGAAATTCTGAGTGCCTACATAGTCAATGATACACTTCCTTTTGAAAAAGTAATTTTACACATTATATCACACTGTGACCACCGTTGCAAAGGGTCAAGTTACTCTTCGGTATACAGTTCAGAATATAGGCACAGCACTTGCTGCAGGGTAGGAATTTTTTGACAGAAAGAAAGAGATCGTACATATACTGCAAACTAAGGTATGTACATGGTAACCTGTTTTGTAGATGTTGGAATGATGGTTGGGAAGGAATATAGGCTGAATTGTGACCTGTAAGGGAAAGTCGCTTCCTCATTTAAAAGAGCATAATTGTACTGATCTTTAATATTGTCTCCTTTGTTGGAGTGCCCAGAAAGCCTGAAATTTTGACCCTGTCCTGTATGCCCCATCCTACCCCAACACTCCAGCTGGAACTCTGCAATCAGTTTCACTTTTGCTTAGAGGATATCTTGTTTCATTCAGAGGAGGGAGGAATAATAATAATAATAATAATGCACCTTCGGTTTTGGAATATTGAGTTAAAAGCATGCTTTTGTAAATATAGTAAATGGGAACTGAGCAGGGGAAAAATATCCCCAGAACAGTGTGCTGGTGTTGCAGTGGAATAGCAATTGCTTCTTCAGGCTTTACATAAACGACCTGCTCTATCTCCACCCTGTGGCAGAAGGACATCACTGCTATTTCTGCCACTCGCTGAATCTCTTTTATAAATAGATTTTTTTAATTTTTTTTTTTAACTTTGGAGTTCAGCTGAGGAGTCAATCACTATGGGACAGAGGGAGGGGGATGTTGTTTCTTTTAATCATCTGTTATGCTAACTTCTCAGCTGTCCCCGAGTGGCTCCACAGCTCCCGGAGGAGGTGGGAGGAGAAGCAGCAGCGAGGCTGCTCGGCGCAGCTCAACTTGGATGCACTTGTTTATATAGAAGCAGGCAGTGACAGACAGTAGCCATGGGGGAACTTGCATTTGTTCCAGTTCTGCCTCTTCCAGCGCCTGGTATGGTAACACTTAATGTCAGGGATACTTACTGCAGGGTGGGAGGAAAATTAGATCAAGTCAATCTTAAAGGAAGCAGTTGTTTAAAAACAGTGCAGTTTAAGTAGGTGGCTGTGCTTGTTGAGCGTGCTTTACTTGGAGCCTTATGTAGAAGGCAGTGCTTGTACATGACAAGAACATTCCTAAAGCAAGTGTCTCTACTGGACAAATCATTATTTAACCAAGCAAACTGTTTAACAGCAATGTGTTTACTTTCCTTAAAAAATATATATTTTTTTTTTGTAATTTCAATGGGAAGAAAAGGAGATCTGCTTTTCTTGACAGTTGTGCCTGAATAGCCTAGCAGGCTGTAATCTTTGAGCACTTAAATTTGCCTTGCCTGACGAAGTATAGTCACTGCAGAGCCTTCTACATGCTAGTTGTGCCCTTGCTGTTTCTCCACTGTCTTCTGAGGACGTAAACCCTCTTCTTGGCACTGCTGTGCTCTGGGTATCTTGCTTAGTCAGAGGCAGGAGGACTTGGCTTTTAGCTCTTAAAGAGCTGCGTCGCTGCAGCTTCATAAATGTAACAGTGTACTAGATTTCTGTGTGTTCAGGATAAAATACACGTGTTTGTGTGTGTATATACGCACATGTATAGATACATGTGTATACACACACATACAAAAAATACTGAAAAATCTGGAAATCCAGGATGGGAGATCAGATCAGGTCAAGCTTGTGCCCACTACAGTAAAGCTAACAAGCAGATGTTTCTCTGCATCATCTGTGCCAAAGCTTCATTTGCTGTTGAAGACCAAGTTCTATAGAAATTCTAGTGACTAGGGCATGTTACTAATAAATTCTGTCTACCACAGCATTTTGTCAGTATTCAGCAATAGTCTGGGAAGTACTATCTGGCATTAAGGTGGATGTTTTTTAAACATCATCTTTTCTGGCTTTGTGATTACTTAGGAAAACATTTTCCCTAGTAAATTGTCATGTGTGCATTCAGGATTCCTATCAAACTGAAAACTTGCTTTAATCTTTTCACCCCTCATACCTTAAAAGTAATTTTGATCAGATCTCATGTGTGCAGTACTGATATGGAAAAGTAGAATGATGAGAACTGACGTGTCCTCGTCCAAGTGGCAGAACTAAGAGCTGCGGAAAATACTGTGTGATTGCACGTGTATTTTTTTTTTCGGAACTCTGTCTTTTAACGCTCATTACTTTAATCTGGCATACTTTTGTTATCTAAGTATTTGTCTATTTTTTGTTAGTTGTACTGACTGGGTAGACTTGAATTACTGTGTTTGGCTGTGTTCCTCAGGTTTTTTTGTTTGGTTGGTTGGTTTGTTTTGTTTTTAAATAATACAGTTTTTCTCATTCTTAAACTTGCTGCTTTTCAGTTTCATTCACTGTCTCCTAGTGCTCATTATGAAATTAGGAAGAAAAGGTCCAACAATTTGCTGTGGACAAGTGTGGGTTAATTGGGACGGACAGAAGGATTATACTTTCCTGCTGTTGCTTGGGGTTTCTGGAGATACCTTTGACAAACATCCACAATTCTCAGTCTGAATGGGAGAAAATTTTAGGTTGGATAGTGAATCTGGGGAGAGAGGTTCCCGCAGTACGAGCCTCTGCATCATGTGGGAATGGCATCATGTCTTCATCATTTATGGCTCTCTTGGATTTGTCATTCCTTTATGCTAGGTTCTTAAAACCCTTTTGGTTTTTTTTTGTCATCAGAAAGTTGGTCTTTAATGATTGTTGGATTTGAAAACAACAGAAACCCTGTTAATGTTTGTGTAACAAAATGTAGATCAGCAGCTGAGCGATGATTCTGGTTTGAATTAAGTGCTGGAGAATCCCTACGAGCCCTACAGGTGTTTTCATCATTGGCGTGGTATTGTGGTTTCTAAAAAAAAAACCAACAGACAAAACACAATACATTTTTGGTCACTTTTGAAACAGAAAATTTAAATAAGCCATAGATTTTCTATGTTCATTTGAAAAGCACCTTCTAAGTCTTGATTACAGAAAAGAAATGCTCTTGCTAGGTGTGAGCAGTTAACCAAAACCAGAAACCTATAATATCTATGTGTTTAAGAGATGGAAATTTTGAAGTCCGATGCTTCTAAGTGAAGGTGAATGGCATTTACAGAGCAAGTAACTGGATTGTTCTGGGGAAAAAAATAAAAATAAAAATCCAATCAAACAAAAACCACAAACAAAAAAATAACCCAACAAAACCCAACCCCCAAGCATTTCTGGTCTGGTCAGAGTGCCGTCACTCCACACTGCTGTGGCCTATTGTGCATCCAGCCAAGGGACACTTTGAGGCCACTTAATTTTTGCAGCAGGGTTTTGAAAACTTGCTAATGAAAGAGACATTCATAGTATGACACAAATAAGCACAACTGCAGTAGCTGTGACTTCAGCAGGACTTTAGCAAGCCAGGGCAGATAAATGTTGAAGGAATTCAGGTTAGTGTATGTGTTTTTGGTATTGGCGTGGTTTTGATCTATTCATTCCTCCTCTTCTCAGGGAGGCTTGTCAGTTTAGATCCCCTGGGCGAGTGATCATATGGGTTTTGAAAGGCATGTGAGAACTTCATGCTTCAAGGTGTAAGCCAAGCTTACAGATAGGGGTTAGGAAGAAGCTTCACTTCAGAAAATGTTTTTCAATAATGAAGACTTTCTGGCACCTTCTTCTGAGGCAGCTCTTACTGGCTGCTGAGAAGGATGGTATACAGGACAAGTGGGCCCTTTGTCTGATGCAGTGTGTTGTTTTCTCATCTCTAACTATAAGTGTCCCCTAAAGCAAAGTCTTCACATTTGTTTCTAGGATATTGAAAACACGAATTCTTTGCTCCAAGGCAATGTATTCAGAGAAACAATTTCTAGTTGTTTTGGGAAATACTCTGCCTCTGCAGATCACAGTTGGGCTGTTTGCTTTCCTGATGATTCTCTCCTGCTGTACATTCACCTCTCAGTCACAAGATGAGTGACTTCTCAGCATTTCATACTGGAGTACCAGAGATGCAGTGGTCTACTGGAGGATCCTCTGCATTGTATATTTTAAGAGAAAGCTGGTTTTCTGTGCTGGGAGTGTCCTCGAAAAGACTGGGCGGGAGGATAGATCTTTAACATGGTGAATATCCCTTCCCTAAAACTCCTGGATTCCTGGAATCATCTGCCCCAGGACAGATTCCCCCAGCAGTATGTTGGAGCTACAAAAGCTGAAATGGAGCAGCTTTTTTGGGGGGGTGGTGATAAGCAGGAAAAAGGAAAGTATGTCATTATTTTTATGTTATGGCAAACGAATATTTGTGGAGACAAAGTATTTGATCTGGTAACAGAGGTTCACGTGAAAGAATCAAGGTTATTTTATGTCAATTTTCTCTTTGCCCTATATAAGATGCATTTAATTATTTCATGCTATCTTCCTCTATTCAAATTAATCTGTCTTATATATATTGTTGCTCAAATTAGAATAATTCTTTAATCAGCTGTGTTATGCATGCCATAGTAGACCAGAATAGGAAAGCTACTCCTGGCATACTGACGATGCCTGTATTTTATTTGTTATTGTAATTTAAAAGTAAAATCAGAAATATTGATTTCTACTTGACTGGAGAGATGATTTAGTTTGAATATCAGACTGATCTTAATCAGGTGAGAATTAATTGAGTTGGAGGTATTAGATATTCAGTGATGTTAACTGAACCATGATCAATCTACAGAGAAGCTTTCTTTTATACTGTGTTGGAAATATCAAATAGCTCGTACTCTACAATGTAAAACAATCTTTTCATGATCATCCTACTACTTCCTCTGGCTCATTTAATGCACCAGTAATCTGTTCTCTGCATACTGAGCAATCTTCAAAGTAACAAGCTAATAAATCACGATTTAATATAAAATTAAAAGCATAATAACTTCACCATAAAATATTGCTGATTATGTTTTGTATCATTTTAATGTTTTTGTACCCATTTTACAAACATAGATTTTAAAATCTTGTCCTTGCTTACATGTTACAGGGAACTGTTTTCCTCCTCCTTCTACCATTGCCCCTCAGATCCCCATTGTTACTTGCACATCTTTTCTGCACCCAGTGGTAGAGCTCAAGGAATGACCCCAATGTTGGACAAAACTATTTCCTTTTTGTGTAAAGGAAAAAACCTATCCCAGGAATAGAACATAAACCTGGTCTGGATCATAATAGGAGTTTTTTTTGTTGTTTTTTTTTTTAATTTTAAGAGTGTGATAGCAGTATCATAAGTGTTGAGAAAATATAAATGGTGAGATAACACCTCTGTAGGACTTTCTCTTAAGTAGTAAAATTGTAAAGTCTTTAAATAAACTAGAGCCAGACCTGAGAGGATCAATTTATGTTGATAATGGAGAATATTTCATTTATGTTGTGTACAAGAACATCTGCAAAATACTTACATAATTATGATAGATGAAACTACAGTTCTAATATTATATGAACTGCACAGCTCTTTGCATTCTGAGTCAATATGAAAGTGCCACGTATTGTTATAATCTGAGTCTGCAAAAAATGGACTTTCAGAAATGGCCTTCCTGCTACATACAGTTCATACACTGAAAATAATAGTGATGATCTCTTGGCATTCTTACATATCAACACCGTTTCAATGCAGCTGGCTGGCTGGAGATAATCCCAAACACTTTTTGTTCTTCTCATTCTTTGGACATGGAAAGACTTTCATATTTGCAGAAAGAATAAGTTAAGTATCTAACATTTTAAAATATTTAAGGTACATACACACAAAAAAAAACCCCACAATCAAACCAAAACCCAAACAACTTTAAAAAAATCCCCTACAAATATAATCAGCTTGCTGATTGGCCCCGTTTAGTAAATCACAAAATAATAAGAAATTTATAGTTAATGCTTGGGACAGGGTGTTGCAGTTTTTTTCATAAAGCCTTTCCTTTACATAGATGTAACTGAAACTTTGACAGTCCAACACACCCATTTTGCTATTTCATTTTGAATGCAGCACAGTGAAGAGACCAACCTGCCGCTCCTTGGGGCTGGAGGGGTGCTGCAGGCTACATGAAGAACACCTGTATCTTAAATATGGTGCTTTCTTTTTGGTGTCCCCTGTTTGTAGTTTCGCAGACACTGAGATTAAGAATGTTAATGGTGTGGAAGAAAATCTTTATGCAGCAGAGCTGTGGCTCTGTGTTAATGCCAGATGTTGGTTTGTTTGTCTCTTTTAGTCAAAATCTGACAAGTTTTTATTTTCATCATATGGGAGCAAATATTTCTTGAACCTGTGAATATGTTCTGAGATTAAAATGGGCAGTACCCTGGCTTTTTTTTTTTTTTTTTTATTAAATTAAGAAGTGTATGTATCGGGACACCTGTTGGTGGACCCCCACCAACTTTCTTGTAACTAACTTTCTGATAATGCAGCTGATCATTTAAAATTTGAAAATCAACAACACTTCACTGTGATGATTGTTGCATGTGCCTCTCTGACTGCTTGGAAAGGCGGGGAAATCATTTATCCACGCTTTATTCTGAGGTAAGCAAACTGTTACCCAGTTGCACTTTTGTTTCCACCTGCTTCCCATATTATCTTTTATAATAGTGAAGTTATAAAACAGAGTTGGGTGAAAATTCTATTAAAAATATTCTTCTTAGATACTAACTATTTTTCAGCAAAGATTTATGTGGACTGTAAATAGCTTTGTAAACGAAGTTCTTTACTGTGTCTAATTCTAGCTAATTACCAAAAAAACTTAATGAGTGCTCTGTAACTTAAAGCACTTCTCAATCGACCATCAAATATACTAAGAGTCAGATCTTCCAAAATAATTCTTGATACCTCCAACATTGTTTGTGTAATTCTACATCTGAATGGAATTATACAAAGACTTGGAATAGGATTTTTATAAAAAGAAAACCACAGATGTCCAGACAGCTTTAGAAAGAATTTCAGGTGGCTTTTAAAAGCTCTTTCTTCCATTTTTCTGCAACCTTATTTGTGCAGCTGTTTTCGTCCTTCTCCATGTCCTGCTTTCTCAAGTAGGCAAGTCGAGACAGGGAGACCCAGTGAATGCTGCTTATGGATCCTGGGCAGCTGGAGATCTGGAGGTGCCGGGGACCAAACTCAGCAGCTTCCCCGAGCTGCTCCCTGCTGGAGAGTCCGGCCATGGAAGGGCTCACTCATCACTGACCGTGGCCACAAAGCCCTCGTGTCTCTCCCTGAAAATCCTAGGAGCTGAGTGGTCTTCCCATTGTAGGCATATATGTGCTAGCGTGCCATTGTAGACAGGTGAGGACTGGCAAAACTGAATTGCTCTGTATTCAAACATGTTTTTTCAGCTTTTGTTCAGTTGAAAGCAGACCTTCGTCCTGGCAAGGATGCCATTTGGCCTTACGTACGTTGGTTTAGAGAAGGTACTAAATTGCAAGCTTGCCTTAGCAGTCACAATCTATCTGGCTATAATGGCCAAAAAGTAATGAGCCATTTTCAGAACTGTGCCCAAAACTCATTTTGGACTTGCCTTACAACAGAAGCACAAGGCTTTTTTTCTGAGAGAGAGATGAAGAAGATGAAATCTGGCCTCGAATCAGTGACGAACTGTTCAGTGAACTATTTCTGAGCTGTAGCCTCCAGACAAGCTCTTTGTTCTGTGTGCATCCCCTTAGACGCAGCCTGTGGCACCGAGAGGAGCCTGTGGGGCCAACCTGTGTCAGATATGATGTCATGAGCCATAACTGCAGCAAGTGAAAGGGGGGGTCCACAGCCGGTTTCCGTGGTAACTGGTAGGCACCTGCAGCTCGTTGACGCAGTTCTGGATCTGCCCTTATCTGTGCATAGAGCATTCAGTGATGCACACGCGCGCCTGTCCTGGCAAAGCCTCATCACGGTTCATTTTATGGAGGACAAGGCTTTATCTCCTTTCTAACAAGGCATTTTCACTCCTGTTGTGTTGAGCTCTGACCCTTGTTTTATTTAGCTGGTGTTTGTAAGTATTTAGGACAACTTCTATTGTTTGTTTGAAATGTTTTTTTCCGTTGTGTTACAGTCTACAATGAATTTGCAGACTGACACAAATTTACATCTAGTTTTGCTGCTGCCTGGGGGTCTGTTTTGGTAGCTCGCTGCTTGCAAGGGGGAAGATGATGTTATATCAGTGCACAGATTTGTAAAGTCATGGAAAACCACTTGCTACAGTTGTAAAGGTTGGATGATGCACAAGATTTCTAAAAAGCTCAATTCTGCTCTGAAAGAGCAATTAATTGTTCTTTGTATCATATGTAGTCTATGAGGAAAGAGGTTCCTTTTAGTGTGAGAGCAGGTTCCCTCACATTCTGATTACCGCTTTTAGCTGCTGAGGTGTTAAACTACAATAGATTTGTAATCAGATCCTTTGTATCGGCTCCTGTTGTGGTATCTTGCTACAATGCACCCTGAGGCTTTGGTCTATGACACAGATTTTGCTTGAGCGAGGAATGAGCGGTGATTGTTGTTTTTTTTTTTTGTTTGAGATTATATCTGGAACTATTGTGCACTATCTGTAAGGCTGTTCTTCAAACCAGTAGTTTTAGCAATCTTTGTGCTGCTCAACATTGAGATGTTTTGTTTCATGAAAGAGTTGTGAGCAAGACAGAGCATAATTAAAAATAACATTCTCTAGAATCCTATAAGGTTTCTGCTAAACATTTATAGCTAAGCCTGCCTTGCACCACCCTCCTTAGGTGGCTGTCAAAGGGATTTTAAAGGGCTGGAAGTAAGAGGAGAGAGGACTAATCAAGTTTTGTGTGCTTATATGAGGATGCCCAATATGCTTTAACCTGCTCCTGTTTTCCCCTTTGTTGTTTAGCATCAGCAATGCTAAAGCTGGATAGCTGGAAGCGGTTTTATCACTTTGCAGCAGTGCCTGGGCAGGTACCGCAGGTGGGGCCTTCGGAAGGCAGGGAGTGCTGGCAATTGCAGCGCAGGTCTTGTTCACTGGGACATCACGCCTTGAACCAATCAAGACTGGTGAGCTAACAAGTGAGAGGGACCTCCTGTTGTCTTCAGTGTTTTTTTTACTTCACAGCTTCCAGAAGGAATGATTACTACAAAAAAGAAAAACAAAACAAACAACAGCACAGCACTTAAGAAAGTACCTGTAGAGAGTAGAAATCAAACTGATCACCAGACAAACCATAAGCTCTCAAAGGCTTCTAATGTTTTTCCCAGAAAAAATAAAAAAGGACATTTTTAGAAATGTGATAATAGGTATGATTTTTCTGAGATGCTGGTGTAGAGACATTCAATGTAAATAGTCCAGGAAAGAAAAGAAGAAACATCAAATCACCTTCAAAAGCCAAAGAAACATGTTGATAACCTAATAACACATTTCTCATATTGTTCTGAGCTTACACCGCTTCATAAACTCTAGCTATCTAGAAGTGTCCTCAAAGTTGTGCTTGTGAATTTGTGTGATTTTAGGTCTAAACTAAAACACATACCAGACAAAATCATAGAAATTAAGTATGGGTATGTCCCAACTAGTAATTAACCAGTTAATTTAAACCCATGTTTTGCCTGCTTTCCTCTGGTACATTTTCAAGCGGCTTGTGGTGACATTACCAGTGTTTAACATTACGTGCTGTGTTGAAGCACATTGTAAGTGTTCATCAATAATACGTTCAAAGTAGAGAAGACATTAGTTATTTGCAAAGTTTTGCAAAAATATATGTAAGTTTGGCAGTGTAAGGACAGTTTATGCTGTTATCAACACATTCGGCAAACAATTATATTTTTTTCTAAGTTATCAAAAGTCTAATTAATGTAGTCATGGGCAAGCAGATTAGCCTCATGTAGGGGTTGCTTGCAGCTGTTGGGTCACTTTCAGCTTTAAGTCCTGTTAGTAGTGTCCAGGTTACTAGAAGGTGGATTTTGTTCCACTGAGGTCCGTGATTGCTTAATGTCCATTTGGGTGGCCATCTGCTACACGCAAAGGGCAGGATTGCCCTTCTATAGGCACAACTCTCTTTTTTTATTTAAGTTTTGATGTGATGGAAGTTAGATTGTCGTACAGGATCAACAGTTACTTGGTAGGCAAATCTGAAACTTCAGCTAAATGTCTTGAAAACATACAAGGACAGGTATGGGACTGCACTACAGTTGGTACGTTTAACAGTCGTGCCCATGTCTTCACATGGTCAATAGCTTGGAGGTGTTTGAGTTGCTGGCTTGTTTTCCTGCATGACTTCAGATGTTGTATCGATACTGTGCTATTAAAGAATGGAGGTGATAAAAAAATTGCTGCTTGTGTAAATATTACATATCTGATTGCTGTTTACAGAAGGTGGAAGATTCTAGTGTGAGTACACAAAGTACAGGGTTTTGGACAAAACAGAGTAAGAGCAATGCATTGAGCATGTATATATGTATGATACTCATCTGTGCATCTACTGGATGTACGTAAAGATACTCAAGGTACATATACCTTGAGTATATAAATAATGTGATTTACCCTTTGTATGATGTAGCCTGGGTGTTACTGGGTTAGCTGTAGGTTTTGCTAGAGATGTTCCAGAATATAACAATTTCTTTGTGCCCTAGATTTGCTGGATAGTAAATCACTTCCAGGAAAAGCTCAGAAGAGGAGAAGTGGCTGCAACTCTGGAAGGGGACACAGCACATCTGACTTTGTTCTTCATCTGGCCACCAGTTGAGCTTGGACAACTGGCTTTCTCTCTTTCTCTTTCTTTTTCCGCCTGTTAAACACAGATGATTACTTACTCAGACCCCTTACAACAAAAGAGTCTGAAGTCTCCTGATAGGAATAACAGCTAATTCTTACCTAGTTTATTATTTAGTGAAATATCTATACAGGGTGCTAGTAACAATGGGACGTAATTTGAGTTACTCCCAGATAAAAACCACACCCTTAACCATGACTTTGCTTCTCCTCCAGCCCCCAGTGCTATTTCTTTTTCAGTATCTCAGTGACTTGTTTTTAAGTCTTGAGACCCTTAAGACTGATCGGATACTTTCACTTCATTGAGCAGATGCAAGATTGTTTCTCTTGGGAGGAGGCAGATCATTGTCTCTCCTCCATTTCATATTCTCTTGTTCTTAAACGCCAGAGATCATGATCCCAGAAACTTAGTGTTTTTCTGGGCAGTGCTCTTTATTGGCCATTTGGACTTTGAAGAAACTCCGTATTGAAGTGCTACAGGCCATTACACAACACGGAGAAGACACAGAGAAGACAGCAGTCCTTCTTGGAGCACTGTCGTGCCATGGAAAACAATGTGGCACTGCCGGCAGAGAAGCTGCTGGAGTTCCCCTTGCGCTCCCAGGAGGGATTTTTGGAAAAGCCAGGAAGGAACCATGACCTTACAGTTTCCTATCTCCTGTCCCAAGGGAACCTTCACAAGGGTTGAATGCCGTGGCATTCATTTGAGACAGTCATTGCTGTCAGCGCTTCTGACCTCTTAATTTGTAGATGCAAACGTGCTTCAATAATGTCAAAAACTTCCATTGCAGAGGAAACACGAACAGCGCTGGCTTACCTAATATTTCATGCTTCCTTTTGTTTTGCTGTGGTAGACATAAGTAGTCAGTATGAAAAGCAAACACAAGAATCATGGATTTGCTGCAAGAATAACTTCAGAAATGTATTGATATTAGCAACAGCAGTATGTGTGTGAACGTGTTATACGATAAGAGGGGAGAATCTCAATTAAAACCTTATTGCTAAGCAAGTGACAAAGACCTCACAAACAGTATGACACTCCAGGCCAAGTATGGTTATATTAATAATACTAATAAAAATCAGATCTGGTCTGTGAGGGGTTGGGTTTTTTAGATAGAATAATATTCACCTAGGAAGATTTGTTTACCAGTGGTCATTTTTCTAACTTGAGTTTGTGGTTGGTTTGTTTGTTTTTCTGTTTTCCCAGCATTTACTAAATGCTGTCAAGAAACTGGTCTTCTTATGGTGGTGAAGTGTCGGCAAGAGAACTCAGCACTGAAAGACTGTCTGGTTGGCTAGTAAGTCCTTCATGAGTTTTTGCTGGGTTTTTGTTGTTGTTGTTGTTGCATGACCTCTACTAATCTAGAAATGAGTAGAAATCTTAAATCTTCTCAAAAAGGTTTTGCCAGATGAGTGAATTTGATGTATTTTCTGAAAATTGTATCTTCACTTTATTAAAAAAAGTGCTGGTCAGGGCCTTAACCAACAAGATATTATCTCCTTAATGAGGCTGTCCTGCGGCTGTAAAGACTCTCTTCTTGACTGAAATGGTGATGGATTTAGATTTTAAGCCCAGATGACATGTAGCCCTGAATTCACAAGGCTGAATTACATCAGTGGGGATGGGGCTGAGCAGTAGATGTGCCTTCATACCCTGTTCTTGTGGCAGGATAAGTTTGTTTTGATTTTGCTTCTTGAACTGTTTAAGATTTAGTCTTTGTCCTGAAAGCGTCCTGCTGTTGTGAACAGCAACAGCAGCAGCAATGGGAAATGGGTAGATATTAGAGAGGTCAACTTGGTGCCCTGGGGGATTGAAACATCACTTTTGGGAGTCCTCATTTATCCCCAGGCCCAAGTGTGAGAGTCTTCAATTTCCCAGGATGAGAGTTGGGCATTTTTTGAGTTTGACTGGGAGGAGAAGGGAGTTGGTTTGTGTTTTGGTGGAACATGTGTCCTGCCCTGTTAAACCCAAGATTAAGATTAAACGCCTTTAAACTAGTGACGGTTATTCTCAGGTATTTGAGAACTGATGAAAAAACATGTGCAGCCAGGCAAGACTTCAAGCCTAACTGCAGTGAGAAATTGCTGGAGTTATTCAGTTTTACTTGTCTATATATATATAGCCATGCATTAAACTTTGCCCACACCCCCCCCTTTTTTTTTGTTAACAAAAAACGCAATGACACCAAAACCCAATACATACTACTGAAAAAAATGTTTAGCGTTTGAATAATTATACTTAAAATGAAAGTTATGAGAAAAATGAATTTAAGTTAATGATCAAGGGCCTACATGGTTACGGTTCAAGACATGCACTTGAATGTCTTCCCCATAGTTGCTTGAGCGCATAAAAAATTTTAGTGTACTCCAGCAAATTCCCACACTGAGGAAGCTAAATGCACATAATAACAAATTATTTAGCTGAACTGAAATGCTAGCTGTTTTTTCCCTTTTTCTACCTTTCCTCTTCATGGCTTCACTGTAGCGGCTTGAATAGGACTGTGCCTGCAGAGAGAGCAATAGCATGAGAGAATGCAGACCAACTTAATACTTAGAGTTGATGAAGATAACTTTAACCACTTATGTACTTTATTAAAAAAAAGGTATTTTATTATTGTAGCAGGCACGTTTTCTTTGGTTGTGAAAGGAAGATCAGTTAAGAATATGATTTATGCAATATCTGTTCCATATTCCAAAATGAAAATCAGTATTATATATTTGTCTGTCTTGTAGCTATTCCGATCCATTATTCTACGAAGAATGCAAAACAGAATATTTGAAGCAAAGAGAAGAATACAGAGCAACTGGAATTAAGAAAAAAAGACAGAAGTTTACTTCAAATGTGTAGTTAAAACTTAGAATTAACTTTTCAGATTTTATATCCAATTTTGATTTGACTTGATTTAAACAGACTTAAATCATCTGTACCCCTGTGGAATTTAACCGAAATACAGAAAATGAGGTGAATGGAGAATAAAATAATCTCTGAATTTGAAAGTAATTTTTTTCATTTCCTGTAATTAAAGCTATCAAGCACGCTATCACAGTTTGCAAGAGAAGTTGCAAAGGTCCCTTCCTCTGTCTGAACCTGAGATTTCATTACCAATTTACAAATGACCTTTTGGAATTTAGAGCTTGTGTCTAGTTAAGTGTGACAGGCTACATAAAAACTTAGGGGGGAATAACTTAAGCTGTATTAATGGATCAGAAATTGAATATACTTTAAAGCTGGTCTATTTGTCACCCGAAGCTGAGGGTGTATGGAGATATTCTTGATGCTCTTACTAGAAGAGAAGAGTGGCAAATGCAGAAGAGAAGAGCTTCTAGGACCAACTTGATTTATCTTTTTCATGAAAATGTTGAGTCATACAAGAGCCTGATAGTACTTCTGCCTACCCTGTGACTCATTTTCAGAATTGTCAGAAGAAATGGACGCCCTATGCCTGTGTGTGGTCCAGACTGACCGTTTAAGAGGAGAAAACTCATCTGATCTAGACCTTCCCTGTGGCTGGGGGAAGGCACGTTGAAGGCAAAATCATGGAGAGCAGTATCCTCCCTGGCTTTCCTTTTTCAGAGTGAAGGATTGTAGAAGCTTCCACACTTAGGAGTGCACTCGCAAAATTAGTACAGGTAGAGGTGAATCAACAACTCCACTAGGTATGTAAGACGCAGGTCTCTTCTTGCAGAAGTTAAGTGTAAGCAAGTCCCTATGTAAAAAGGGGCATACAAAGGATGTTTTGTATGCTGATATGTGAAGCTGCCTAATTGTTGAACTCTCAAATGCATGAATGACTTCACTAGAGGTAGCCCAAAATAGTAATATAAAGTTTTACTCACTTTTTGAAATTAAAAAAATTCTTTACGAGTAAGGAAGGGCTGCACTTAGAACACTTACATGGTAACTGTAATGGCCTGATTTTACGAAGGAAAAAAGGTTTTTTACCTAAGTAGTAGGATTTGTTACTTTTCCCATCAGAACATGCAAAATTTGACTTACTTTAGTAGTGTTTCACCACAAAACCAGTACTGCTCTAAAGCTGTTCAGGTAGGAAATGCGTGTCAGACTTTCAGACACATGCATGTGAAATGCTGAAGTTCATGTTGCAGATTATTCCTTGCCATTTATTCTGTGCCATTCTATACACACTGTACGTGAAGGACTGGAACAACCCACTTCTGTGCCGATAACCAAGCTCTGCTGTCAAGCCTGGAATTGTACACACCGACTGACGCTGCCAGCCGTGCGTTTCTCTGTACCTGCACTGTGGGGTGTGTAAGGAAGAACTGGGTTATTGGCAGCTCCTTCTTTGTTTAGCGTGGCACACACTTAGCACTGGGCTTTGCCCTTGGCTCTGGCATCAACTTCCTCTGTAATACACCCATGGCCTTAATTTGTTGTTTCCTAGTTTTGATTTGATTTCACACCTTTCACTTCCTTTAAGTCTTGTGCTGTATCCTGTATTTAATTGCATTTACATCTTGCATTTAAATTGTAAATGAAAGAATGAGTACTATGAAGTGACAAACTTGAACTAGGAAATTGCTTTTGGTTTTGTTTTTGTCTGGGCTGCAACCTCTCTTTCCTGCGCAGGTTAACAGTGAGCAGCCCCAGATTGGAATCAATGTCAGAAAACATCAGTAGTATTGACAAAGCCCTCAGCTGTGCTTCAGCAGTGAACTGGCAGCTTTTTTCTTTTAAATAGCACTTCTATTTTGTCAGAAGTTACTTGTGAATGACAAGAGCTTGGCCGTCTTCCCCCGTCAGTCCTTCCACCTCCCAACCAAACACAACCCGGTACCTGCCCGTGGTTGCTGCGAGGAGCCGGCAACAGGCGATCAGGAAGGGACCCAAGGTGGGTGCAGACACGCAGAACTTCGTCTGGCCATCTCCAGCTAAACCAGGCATTGCAACTCTAATTAAGGGTCTCTAGATGTTTCTTCATGTGTTGTTTTTCATTTTGAAATCAGTTCTGCAGCATTCTTAAACATTATTATTCTGAGTAGGAGTAGTGACCGGTGGAATTTATTTAGGTCTGTCTCCAGTGTTTTCAAGTTACCTTATTAATATAAAAAGCTTACCCAAGTGCAGAGGCAGGGACTAACTCAAGTATCAGTGCCTCTTTGTAGCACTTGGGAGAACCTGGCAAGCGCCCAGGACACCTGCATTTTTCACTTGAGATTATGCTCTTTCGGTGTATTAAAGCTCTTTTCAAACTCCTGAGACAGGGCCCCTACAAATGTGGTATCTACAAGGAAGAAGGAAAAAGATATATGCTTATTTAAATGTTTGCTTTTATAGAGTAAAACGAAAACTGGGAGGAGAGATGAGTGGTGGTTTGTAACTCAGAGGGTTTTCAAAGAGGAACAGAACTACCTGTGGCTGCAGTGAAACATTATCCCTTGAGCCAGAACCGTTCTGCCTCGCATCTAGTACAGCCACACCGCTCCTCAAGGAACTCCTGCAAGTAATTCCTGTGTTCTCTGTTTACTCTGCTGGTCCAAAATGGTCAAATACAGTTGAAATATAAGTGTTCTATCTAGTTAAAAATCAGTTCAGCAATAGTAAGCACCTTGTTCTTTCTTTCATGTTTCTCACCTAGCTCAAACATCTATACTCAAACACCATCACCTTACCACTTAGTTATTGTATCTTGATGTTCGACCCACTTTGTCTCTTCCATCTTAAAATATAATGAAATGAATTCTGCTGAACACTGATCTCAGTTAATATTTACTACAGAGAACTGTTGTTTGTTTGTTTGTTTAAGATATGGTTCTGTGGAGGGGTCTTGATAGATAAAGACCTGTTGCTGAATTAGTCAGGCTCAAAGGAATCTCAAGGCCTCTTCGAGAAGCTGAGATCAGAGTCTGCTGTGAGAAAGAGGGGCGTTCCACAATCACCGGGGTCCTGGCGTGGCGTGAATCATCGAACGTATCATCAGTGAGACTCCAGAGCACGGACAGCCCACGATACTCATTTAGCAAATCCATGCCTGGAGCGTGGACGCGTGATTAGAATATAGTTACGTATATAAGGAGACTTGTTTCTGTAATAAATGGCTTAGCGTGATTCACATTGAATCGACTGGTTTTGCTAAGTCCTTATCTCGCTCTAACATGGTTCAGCTGCAGCTCAGTTAAAAACAGGGTTTACCTTTAGTGCTGATAATTTAAAAAAAGCAGAAGGGAAACACCTTACTGCTCTGCAACCCCTGTTCTTCACAGGCCCTGGCTGGAGATCAGAAGCAAATGCAGGCGAGTCGGTCCGGTGCCGCAGCTTCTCACTCTTCCTTTACCAGGCCACAGCATCACTGAAAATACAGGTGCCCAAGTGTAGGAGCCTCAGAGTCTAATCCAAGTTGGTTTTGAAATAAAATTAAATCTGCTTTACATCACGGGTATAGTTCATATAATACTTACCTGGGGCTGTGTTTGTTATATTACTTGGCGTGGGTGTTGTCTCACTGTAACTCCAGCACGTGTCCACTGCTGCTCTCATCTTTTTCCAGCTGTAAAAATTGGACGAGGCATTGCAGCTAATTTGAGAGTTTGCTTTCTTCAATATGGCCAGTTCACATAAAAGGAAAACTCAGCAGTTGTAAAGCAAATATTTTTTTAATCCACTCACGTCAAAATGAACACATTGGTGGAAGTATATGTATGAGTCATTAGAAGGTTAGTCAGTCCAGTTCTCCAAATATCCAAATACATATTCATCAGTTTTCTATACACTCAAATGTGCAAAGCAAACACCTCCAACAAAAGCTGTATTCTGTTTCTGTTAAATAGAATTAATGCTTTTGTGAATTAAGAATTGTCAAATATGTGGATTGGGTGAAGTTTTTAAATGTTCAGTTTGCATCCAACTGGTATTTTTTGTGTGTGTGTGTGTGTGTCATTTAACATACTTAAGGACTTTGGTCCTTATACATTTTTATGGTTTTAAATAACAAATGCATGTGTGTGTGCACAAAATGCCAGAACCCCTTATTATAGCTCCTCCTGCATGTAATTTGCTGTCACTGTGATGAAAAGCTTTCACTTCTAGAAATGGAAAAAGCACTGTAAGCCACCAGCGGCATAGATTTAAATGACTTTTCCAGCCCAAGTCAAAATTTGATTGTACTCTCCGGACCAACAGATGCTTCACAAGGCAGCTGCCTCCCAAGTGACTTCAGATCTGGGGATCTTCCTTGTCAGACGATACGGTTTGGCCACAGCAATGAGCGACTCGATTGGAAGCGCTGCCTACAGCAGCTCTCCCTGATCCTGCTCTTCTCTTGCAGGGATCGGTGCTTCTTCTGCCATCGCTCTTCACAAACGTCGCTGCCCCCTTCTCCTGCACGGGAAGCAGCGCAAGATATAAACTATGAGTTAAAGGAAAAGCCCAGAAATCCTCAGGCGCTACACAGAGAAGCATCATTTTAAGTTTCCCTCTCACAGAGGACAGGCTGACCAGGAACCTTATGACACAAATGGTCAAACAACAGGAACACACCACAGCTTAGGTAATTCAGGTTTCAACATCCAAGAGAATAATTGTCCCAGAACACACTGAAGCAGTCTATAGAAGATTCTTTTTCCTGAATGGAGGAGGGTGAACCTCAAACTTAAATGTACTTGCAATAACCTTTATACACAATCAAGAAATCAGAACTGAGTGAAAAATTTTGTGCCAAATACTCAAAAGGAGATTTGTAAGTGAAACCAATTTCAAACAAAAATAAATTTATTTAAAATCTTACACAGTAGAATTCCTTCATTGCACAAATTGAAGTATTAATCATGCCTGTCAAATAATACATTACTTATTAAAAAACCTCTGTGATGTGGAGGTGGGGAACCCCAAAAAGTCAGCTACATTCAAACTAGATACCATATACCTTAGGTAGCCACATAAGAAGTGTTTGCTGCTTTGTTATTACACAGGTAGTTGGGTTTTATCAGCTGAAGCCTAGTGACTTGGATTTGTTTTATGCATATTGGGTTTTGTTCTATTACTTTCCAAGAGATTGTACTCCCCTGAGTCAGCTGTGTTCATTGGTCAGAATAAATTCCAGCATCTGACACCATTTCCATTAATCACAGACAAGCCAGTATACGTGAGCAAGATAATCAAAAGATAAAAACAATATCTGGTGAGTGGGAAACATTATTTATGTATGCTGTTCACTAATACAGCAGAAGGGAGCTGCAAGGCATTTTTTAAACTTTGATAGACAACCTGAAAGCAGAGGAGAAAACGGGCATCGTATGAAGTTCGTACTCCAGAGGGGAGGAAGGCTCTGGAACCACACAGGTCGTGTAGCACCTCGCTGACACTTTTTACTACCCATCATTACTGTGGCTGTGGTATCATCACAGCTTCCCCATGTATTTGCAAGCAATTTTAACATAATTTGCTACTAAACAACTGTGAAATTAATTTTTATTACACTGATCTTAAGCTGGACCTGTGAAGTTGAATACTTCACCCACCCACACATCGGTAAATAACATATTTAGTATTATCTTCCCACCCATTACAAGTTAGGTATCATCTAAAATACAAAGCATTTTTCTTCAACGTACTGAGCAGTCAAGGCATTTCACTTAACCCCCTCATACTAAGCCAGAAATGAAGCAGAGCAGTTTAGAAAAAAAAAAAAATCAGGCATAAATTGTATTTGTCCAAAACCAGTTCTTGACCTTAAGAGGAAAAAGAAAAGTACTTCTTAGACACCCATAATCTATAAAGCAGACAGTTGCAATTCAAATAGCTCTTAGTGGCATACTAAAGATACCACAAAACCACTTCTTATGTAGAACAACAGTGCTACACCACCTAATCCAATTAAATTAAGGCTTTGTGTCTTAAAGTAGTAGCCTTCACCACCACACAAATAAAAAGTCATGGTTCTGGTGCTGTGCAAAGGAGGCACCATGAGGATCACCGCGCTGAAAACAGGACGGTCCGCGGCCCGCACCGCTGCGCGCACAATTCACTCGCTTTCCTACAGCGGGAACTGAAGGAAACGAGCTGCACGTGCAGGATTCACAGTGTCCAGCAGCATCACTCATCATCCTTTGTAATGCACAATAAGGCCCAAAATGGTGCCATATAAGCTGGATAGCCTAGGAGTGAAGTCTTCTCTTGCCACTAATCAAGATTTTGACCAAAAAATACCTTACCTTTCTTGGCTAAAAATTACATAAAAATGCATTTCTAAACCAGAGGAATCGGAAAGTTAATTGAAAGGGGGAAGGGAGAGAGAACGCAATTCTTCATTTTATGTCTTACTCCGGAAAAACAAAAACCCACACAGTTAAAAAATAAGCTCGGAGCTGTTACACATCTTAACATCAGATACCAAGTGCTTTCTGGATAACATACAAATAGCAAACAAATACCAAACTGGATTATTTTGTTTTATTCCAAGAACTCACTCTTCAGTGTCATATTTTGCAAATGTACGTCATTTGCAATACAAGACTATCTAGGCCCCGTGCTAGATTTCTTTATATTTACATTATACCAGCACAGCTTTAACTTCAAGAAACTTGCTCCTGATTTACAGCAGAGGAAGACTAGGCTTTCTGTTTCAGAACTAAAATTAAAACCAACAAAACAATCCATGACCAATTCAGGCAATTTGTTTTCCCTCTTTAAAAGTTCAAGCATTAAGGTGCCTATTCACAACGATTCTAAAAAATGCCTCAGATCATTCTAAAAACTCTTTAACTCTTGTGCAGACAGTTTTGATTACACTGATCCAGGTAATCAGCTGGACAGTTTAACAAGGTGGTTTTATTTTTCATTTCCCAAAACACATTCTCATTAGGCTTTGGAGGACTTGGGAATACCCAGGAATTATCTTCCAGAGAGCTCTTTCCATAAGAATGGTGTTCCTGAAATGGTTTGCCATCGACTGGAATGGGTCTCTCATCTGTCCATGCTTGTAGAGTGACCCTTTCAGAGGGGATTCTCACATCCCTCGGCAGAGGGGGAGACACAGTGTTGCAGAACACTCGATCATTTTGTGACAGTTTTTTATAGACTACCCCAGATGTCAAATTCGGCTTTGAGACATTCAAGTCGACACACTGTACTGGTGCAGTAGAGGCAGCTGAAGAAAGAAGATAAAAAAGATTTTTAAATTACATTCTCTAATGCATTTTTCATACACTCCAAATATAGTGCAGTATATAGCAGCTATGTTAAACCCAGTGTTTTCAATCTACACATTTTCAGACTGCATCTTACTTCAGTAACTAGTTAAAAGTTACACACCAAACATAGGAACCTCCTCAGTCTGATTTTCCAAGATGAACCAGAGATCCTGAAGTCGTAATGTCCAAAATATACCCAACATCAAGGAAACCTCCCAGTTCCCACTTAAATTAACTGATGAATCTTTTTGACAAGACTGGAACAAATGCCAGAACAGAGACGATTTTCGTGCGCTTGGAGAAACCCACCAGATTCAGAACAGCGCTTACACAGAGCACGCTTCTTATTCTACTGATTCTTTTAACAAGTTGTGTTCCCAGCCTGCCAAGAACCCCAATTCTCACTGTCCATGAAGCAGGAAGACGGAAACACAAGGTGTTTGTGAGTTCTCTGTGCTCCACTACTGCCTGACCTCAGAAAGTAAAGCAACAGACAGCAATGATCAGCCATCTGAAATTCCAGGGGGATTTTAAACCAAGCGAGGGAGGGGAGGATTTTGAAATGGAACAGCATCTACCTGAAAGGAACGGGCTGCGCCTTCAAAGCACATCTGAGCAGATGGCCAAATACATCCAGGTCATTTATTGTAGTGAAAATTTACATAAACATGGAATGGGAGTAGATTAATGATTCCCACAGTTAAAGAAACTCATTTCTTACGGTAGTTTTCTAGAACAGCTACAAATCTTAAGTATAAACTATCATTTGTAGCTCTAGTGCTTAAGGGACAGAAAGAAGAGCCAATATCTTGGCCAAAGAATACAATCTCTGTTTGTCACAATAACTTAAAAGGCAGTACCCAATTTGTAAACATCAGCCAAAAGCACGTTCCAGTAGCCCAAGCATCATATCTGAAAGACACGCGAAGGAACTGGATTTGGCCTCCTTGTGCTGACAGGTGTAAAAAGCAATTTGAGGTCTAAAGACCTTTGGAAGTTCAAGAAAAATGGAATCCACTGAAAATGGATTGAAAATGTAAAAAAAAAATCCACAGGCAGATACACGTTTGTTGAAAACACTTCCATACATAAGTGACAGTTGCGTAGAATCTGCACGTTAACCAATATTGTTAACATCATACACACAGCAATCCATACATTGTGTTCTGCAGAGCTGACACACCTCTTATAGTGACAGCTAGTTTGTATACGGTATTTTACCACAGCTAATACTACAAGTATAGGAAGTGAAAGTTTTAAGTCAATTGTACCCATATTTTGCATAAGCCAAGATGTTTCTATAAATGTAAGCATAGATGTATCTGCATTGCATTCGTGTGGCTGACAAGCAAGGTAAACAAAAAAAAAAAACAACCAACCAAAAAAAAAACCACCACAAAAAAAACAGTTTTCATTTCTGCTGGACCTGAAAAATTACTGAAAAAAGCTTACAAAGCAAAAGGCAAAAATCCATTGTTTCCTGCTCCATCAATAATGGCTTCTCCAGCTGTGGACGTACCACCTCATTAGCCACTGCAGAAAGTCAGACTGTTCACCAAGTAGGAGAAAACTCAGTACTTCCACAGTGGCAAGACAGGTAAATCCAAATTAAAAACCAAGACAGAAGGATACACGATCACATCAAACCTTGACAGGCTTAAGGATCAAAACCTCATTCGCTTCCGAGTTTCTCTGCTGAAGCTATTTCACAAATGTGCCTTAGAACTGTAGGAACATGGACTCACGTGGTAGCAATTTGTACATCTAGTACATTGAAGTACTAGAGAGAGTTCAGAGAAAGGTGATGAGGCTGGTGAGGGGCCGGGAGCACAAGTCTGATGAGAAGTAGCTGAGGGAACTGGGGCTGTTCAGCCTGGAGAAAAGGAGGCTGAGGGGAGACCTTATCGCTGTCTACAACTACCTGAAAGGAGGTTGTAGCATGGAGGGTGTTGGTCTCTTCTCCCCAATAGCAAGTGACAGGACGAGAGGAAATGGCCTCAAGTTGCACCAGGGGAGGTTTAGATTGGGTATTAGGAAAAAAATTCTTCATGGAAAGGGTTGTCAGGCATTGGAACAGGCTGCCCAGGGAAGTGGTGAAGTCACCATCCCTGGAGGTGTTTAAAAGCCAAGGTTCTTAGGGACATGGTTTAGTGCCAGAGTTAGGTTATGGTTGGACACGATGATCCTGAGGGTGTCTTCCAACTGAAATGATTCTATTCTATTCTATCCTGTGAATTTGATCAAGTCTACAAAACACGTTGGTAGGTTATCAGCCAAGTACTAGAGAGTGGCTGTTGATCACTGCTGGCCATGGCCAAAGGCAAGGATTGACCTGGAGGTGAATCCCATTTTTTCCTTACCGAGCCAATCAAAGCTTTTTGTCAACAAAACATCTTGATCTTGTACCGGACAGGGACAACAGAGACTGTCACCATCATATTGTAACCAAGCTCACTGTCTGTCACCCACATCTTCTGTATTCCCAACACAGTAAATACCACAGTGCAAGTGAGCAGAAAACAACATAAATAAATGCTGCCGGTAAACAGAGCAGCAGCCTGGCCCCACCAGAGGGGCATTTGGCTTGGGAGGAACATACGTGTGAAATGGAAGACCCACCTGATGAACTGCTCACAGAAATTATATATACTTTATGCAGAAATTATTTTCCCCTTAATTATTTGCAAGGTAGCAGCAGAAAGAAGGCATTTTTGCAGCCTCAGTATTTGACATTCAGAAAATGTCATCTTGCGAAGCATTTTGCTAGAAAAAGGCAACTTTTCTGAATGCCAACATAAAGAAATATGCAACCCTGAAGGAACTGCGGTCTATTAAATTCAAATTTTTAAATGTTGCCCAATTAATACTTCATACATTCTATACTGGGAAAAAGGACTGTGTTTGCAAAAAGATGTTTTTTTTCCCCTAATATGAAGTAGTTGTGGTAAAAGGTCAAATACGAGTAAACTTAACACCTCAGCCTTGTGCACATAAGCAACACTTGACTGAGAAAAAAGCCACAAGGGGAACAGAATACAGTACTGAAGAAAAAACACATCAGCAACACCTTTATGTGTGAAGTTGACCAGTACGAGACAACTGCAAAAGCAGAAAATGGGTAGGCTGGAACCACAATATAGCCGAGCTTATCAACTTCAATTGATGAGATTCTGATAAGATATGATAGCTGCTTTCTTTTTTAAAATGGTACAGCTTGAATCAAGGGTTTGTGTTTGTAAGGTCTGTTATTGCAAACGCTGACTTGCCTTTCTTGGTCGCTGTTGGGTGTGTTTTCAGTTTCCGTAGAACCTCAGCTTGCATTTCGCTCACTAGACGCAAATTCGACATTTCTCTCTTCAGTTCCCAATATGCTTGTTGCACACTTCTAAAACAAAAATTTTTTTAAAGTTAAATACTTGCCACCTCTAAAGCACCCATATGCCTATTAATAGGTTTATCAAGTGCTAACTGTTAATAAATTGTTTCTGCCTGACATACACTGCCAATTCTACTAGAGTGCCATAATTCAAAATGAACCGAGCAGTACTGATAATTATCTTAAAACTGATGGATCTTCATATATTTTGGCTCTTGCATATCAGTATATAATGCATTATATATTAACATACTAGATGATGCTAAGATCCCCAAACGGAAAGACATATGAAGCATATTCTCCAATTTCATTATTTAAAACTAAGCATCTTACCATAAAATTAATAATCTCCAAGGAGCACTTAAAAAAATACATTAAATGTACACCAGACTGCAAACAAGGTAGAGTATTAACTTTGAATGGCTTCTGATAAATGACACACACACCCCATCATATGTTATGATCCTAGCAATGTTAATTGAGCATAGTTTTAAATATTCAATCCAAATCAGTAAATCAGTATTTGGGTCTTTACACCATTCATTTTGCTACAATGAATTCAGACTAGGTACCCGAGATCCAAACTGAGCATCCACACAGACCAAACTAAAATATAAACCACACTGTTTCATATTCAAGTCATCTGTTATGACACTGCCTTATCAAACAATGTAAAAAATAGCAACGCAATTCACTCTCTGATAAGACAGCATAATATGAGAAACATATTTAGCAACAGCAGCACTGCTCTAATATTGAAGTTTCAGGTTAGTTTTAATAGCTGGTAAGAAAATCAATTAAAAAAACCCAAACAAACAGGAAAGTCAGCATCACCACGTTTCTTGGCAAAAAAAATCAAGCAAAGGCTCACTGAACATCACATTTACATTGATTAATAGTTTGCTTAGTGTTCAAACACATAAGAATGCAATTACTTAAACATTATGTCAATGATTTAATGTTTTGGGGGTTTGCTTGTTTGTTTTATTTGTTCTTTGGTTGGTTGTGGGGTTTTTTGTTGTTGTTTGGTTTTGGTTTGGTTTTGTTGTTGTTGTTTTGTTTGTTTGATTGGGTTTGTTGTTGTTTTGGTGTTTTTGTTTGTTTTGTTTCGTTGTTGTTGGTTGGGTTTTGGCTGGTTGGTTTTAATGCTTAATATTCTACCAAACCACATTTTTTCAGGACACGTATCAAGGATGAGAGTTTTCAGAATATTTTTTCTTTCTTCACTATATTCACCTAAAAGACACTTGTTTGAAAACAGTTCAGTACCTCAAACTATTGCTGTGGTGACTAAGAACGATTAAGCTATATAACAACTGTATCTTCAAGCATGCATGTATACAGATTTCTGTCCCTCTAAAAGTGCAATTTAGGATCAGTCCTGCATGAAATTTATTAGACATGAATGTGTCCAAAAGCACTTTGAGAAACAGTTATTATTTAGTCCTGGAAATTAACACTAAAAGAGTTCTCTTAAAATGAAGAAATGAAACTTTCTTCTATGAACAGAAATATTTCCCCAGAATACAAAAATTCCAAGACTGCTAAAGAACAGAGGAAGCTGAAATTTAACAGGTAATGTATTAGGTATCAGCAATTCTGACAGATAGAAAGTTAAAATTTTTCTGAAGTTTTATTTCAAGAAAGCCTTTTCACTGCAGAATCCATTTGGCTCTTTGAACTTCCAAGAAATGACAATTTTAAAATTAAGTTGATGTGGCAAACACACTTCATTTATTCATGTGTTTCAATCTCAAAAATAAGATCAAACAAACTTTAGTTATATCAAACCAGAACTGTCCAATATTTTAATATATTTATACATACAATGGCAAATATAAGAACAGCTTGGTGTCTGCCACCAATCAGAAGGAAAATGCTTAGATAAATTTTGTAACGTGCATTCAGTGTTTGTAAAATCATCTCTCAAAGGGATGCAGGTACCACAATTCCACTTAAATCACACAGAGTGTATTTTTACTCTTTTTGTGGATACTGACCTGGTATCCCATTGCAAGGCATAATTTTCAAGGCATTTGCAATTGAAAACCAAGGATTCCACGCGCTTGGAAGCTTACCCTATACTGCCTTCTAACATGTTATTTAACCTTGAATGTAGCAGCCTATCTAAATCTGCAACAAAGTACATTTGCAAACCAAGAATTTAAAGTCAGATCTGCAGGTTGCTGACAAACGTGAAATAATTACTTTCCAATAAGTTAACTAACTGCCAATGCCTCCATCTCCCGTAAACAGCAGGATTGGTTGCTACAACAAATATTTTGCATAGAAGGTTTTTCAAGTATTTTTCCCACAGATTTTTTGAGAGTATACGTTGTCCATTCATTATTTATGTAATATTACAACAAACACTATGGTGTACATATGCTAATGCAGATGGTTGCCACCTGAACATCACTTTGTGAAATAAATCTGCTCTGGAAGATCAAAAAGATCTGCTTTACCTTGAGATAATGGATTTTTCAGGCATGTAGGACTGTGAACCTCCAGCAGAAACCACAAGAAAAAGCATTAGCTAGCTAGCTATCCAGCCAAGGTGACAGGTGGAAGTATAATTTGTGTATAGTGTGTGTAATATTATCATCATTACACCAGAGAACATATGAAAAGAAAGATCTGTGCTGTTCTCTTTCAGTGACTGGTTCCCTTTCCCATCTCTTCAACAGCCAAGTAAGCACTGAGGTACATGAAACAATCTGTCAATGTGAAGGACCACTCTTCCCTCTTGTGGAAAATTGTGTAAGTACACAAAAATAAGCATAATTTGGTATAAGAGATGCAGTTAGTATTTCATTTCTGCACAACAGAACATTTGGGAACTTCCATGCATTCATGAATTATTCCTTTGCAGAAAGAATTACAGGGTATATATGCTTTGTAATGCAGCACATACTCAAGAGAGGGTAATATAGGAGTTTATATCATAAGCAAAATTATTATTTGAATGGCTGCAAAATGAGAACAAATCTTACTGATATGTTAGTATTTTTCTCAAAAATTGCTATTAATTTTTTAATATGTCACACAATGGCTCCTCAGTATTGGACAAAAAATACTTTAAAATGTCTTCTAGCAGAAATATTTTTGTACTGCGCTAAGTAAGAATGTATGTTCCAACACTAAGCAAGAGATCTGAAACCACCACCTATGCAAATACAGAAACCTCCCCATATGTAGAATGAAGATATTCTATAGCTGGGATGAGACTTGGAAATTTATCTAGCACATCCTCAAGTCAGCTAAATATTAAAAAGCGAATTTTTAAATCCAAGAGAATTTAACTTTCATTTTCTGTAGAACACTCTGAAGATGGAAATGTTTTCTTATCATCATCCTGGACTACTAAAATACCAAAGTAAAAACAATTCCAATTCCAATTATTAAATCAGTATACCTAGACTTGAGATTAGATTACGTAATTTGAAATAACATTTTTGAACAGGCTGCAAGAATAGCCACCTGTTCAAATAATTGTCCCTCAGTAAACTAAAAATAAAACATGAAAGCCACTTGATTTCCATACCTCTGGATGTCTTGCTTTTGAAGGAAGTCGCCATTTAATGGATTTTCTTCTTGAGCCTGGTCCTGCATAACAAAGTGAGAGGAAGATAGAGAAGGAATGAACATATGATTTCAGATCTTCTATCTGAAAATACTGCAGTGAAACTACAAGTTCACCTAAAATTCAGAAGTAAAGTAGTCTTCGTTTGTGTTGGGCTGCAATGGTTTTCAAAATGGACATAAAGACTTCTACTAAGAATTGCCACTTTAAAATGCTTGAATTACCTACTTATATGAAAGCATTGCTCCGCCACCACCAAACTCACTCTCTCTTCTTTTAAAATAGCTGAGCTCTCTGAATTTGTGATTCTTTGAAAAGCAAAAATTGATAAAGGCTTTTGACTTCCATCAAAAAAAGAACACAGTCTTCTCTTGTTCTTTCCCTGCCCCAGTATACGAAGACCTTTAAATTAAACTGTTTCAGTGTAGATTTACATCCACAAGTTATTTTTATGATAGAACGTAATTTACCCCAAGTCTGAAAAACTGCTTTAAATTGTACATACAAGCAGCCCCACTGAAGTTAATGGGACTGTTTAAAAAAATCGAACACTGATCTTGCTTTGTTAGTCCTGTTTCTGTTACACCCTCACCTGTGATGAGTTCCCATTCACATCCCTTTCCCATGTTCCCTTCCTACTATTGCTCCCTCAAGCCACAGCTGTTATGAATTTGGTACCTGTTACTGTCGCTTCATGGTAGCCCATATACATTTCAAGCAACTTGTCAATATAATGTACACACTGCATCAACTACAATGCAAAACCTGAATATCTAAAAATAGAAATAGAAAATATACTTGCCTAAGGTAGAAAAACATCTGAAAATGCTGACTACTGTAATTAAAAACACTAATAGTGAAAACGGCAACTGGGTTTGACACAAATGCTGACTTGTCATTGTCCACTGATCACATTTCCCTATATTACACCTGACAGTTTTTCGCTCTTCTGAAGACCTTCCCACCACCACCCATCAGAGATTCAATTTCATGATTCAAAAAAATAACAGTGGTGCTGTACCATCCCACATTTGAAAACCTGTACCTTTCTATTTCCTATATTAAGCAGTTACCACGACCAAGAAGCAGCGATATTTGAAAAAAAAGCTGTTCCTTGTATTTGTTCTTTGCAACAAAAGCTGCTGGCATAAGCATTATTTAAACAGTGGCACATCTAGTCCTTACAACTGCTATTTTAGTCTGTTCTGTCCAGCAATATTCATTCTCACAATACAATCTGTAATCTTCAATTATTTATACAGCTGTTCCCCTATTCTATAGAGCTACCTGAAGGCACCAGAACTGCATACAAGTTATAGAACGCCTTCAGAATTTACAAGATATTGAAAATCCCTAAAATAATTCCTGATAACAAGTGAAGACAACAACCAAGCATAAATGAGGTTAACAAAACACCTCACATGCCTTCCAGGTAACGCGCTGCATCCCCATCTAGTGGAAAAAACACAGACTAAACTTGAGACAAGACAATCCATGCTAAGCCTGTCTCAGGTAAGCCTGTCCGTGTAAGCTAGGAATGTGGTGTGACAGCAGCAGATCTGTGGAGAGGCATTCAGAGTTGGGACCCCCAACACCCCAACTATAGACACTTTGTGGGCAGCAGGAGAGGAGGACATGGCTTCAGGCCTGCGCTGGTCTGGTCCCTGAATGCCCAGGAGAGGTTAGGGTGCATCTTAATTGGTTTCATCCAAAAGGAATCCAGTTCCCGTACTCCAGACTGCTCTGTAATGCGAGGCACAGTAGGCAGTGGTGATTAGGAGATTTGCTTCAAAAGTGTATTTCTGTAGCGATGTCAATGTGCCCATAAGAAAATGTGCCAAAGGAATATTCCTAAATTAAACCAAATCTTGTTTGCAGGCAGGATGATGTCCATGGATGATGGATTCTTTACATACCCTGAATATTGTCTCACTCAAATACTAAGTGAATTAAGATTACATAATAATAATTATTAATGACCACAAGGAACCTAAAATAGTCTGCTTCTTCAAATAATCACACTTAAATCTTTAAACTTATTGCAATGTGACTGCAGAGTCCTAGAGACTGCCACTGTACCCTCCATCACAGGCGAGATGTAAAGCAGTAAGCATGCACCAGACATTTTTTTCTTTAAACTTAATGCATTTTATTACTGTTAAGCTATCTTAATTTTCTTTTTGAGATCCTACGTTATACCACCGCGTCCCTCAAAACAGACACTTGCCCCAGAAGTGGCAGGGAAGGGCACCAGAAGAGGTACTCTCCTGACAAGCTTCATGTGACTACCCTAAAGAAAAGTTCTAGAGCTCCTTAAAGTTCATGACACATTTTAACATCAGCATTCTACTACTGTCATCAAAAAAACAGAGACTGGGTTTTGCCCAAACTTTCTATGTAGTCCAGCCCAAGACAAACGCCAACATAGAACACTTGATGTGAACTTACAAGAAATCATAAAGCTTTATTTTCTGTTGTTACATTGGCTATGGCAGGGAAATCTCACCTACGTAGAATTCTAGAATATCTCAAGCTGGAAGGGACCCATAAGGATCAAGTTCAACTCCCTACTCCTTGAAGGATGACCTGAAATTAAACCTTATGACTAAGAGCGTTGTCCAGACACTCCTTGACTTCTGACAGGTGTGGTACCATAACCACCTCCCTGGGGAGCCTGTTACTACTTCCCAGAAACAAGACAGCCTATGAAAATATTTAAGGTTAATTTTACTAGGATGTTCATCTTTCACTCAATTACATACTTTATATCTCTGTGTTTACCTTTTACTTTGCTTGAACATGGTATTTAAAATTATCAATGCAAAAATTCCTTAAAAATAAAGGTACCTTCTGCTTGGATTTTTGCAACTCATTTCTGAGACTGTTGCACTCTTGCTTGAGCTTTTCTAGATCCTGTTCTAGACTATGCACTTTCAGGTCACTGTTCAGCTTCTCTATTTCCCAGCTGGACTGAGTACAATTCAGATTTTTCATCACTGTAAAGAAGACAAACAAGAAAATCATATTTCAGTCTCAGTTCAAGGAATATAACTCAATATGTAAGGTTTTTGTGATTCTGTGTTTCACCTCAACCAGCCCTTGCCCTACATCCTGAAGAAACTGCACTCTATGACAAAAGAGATATAGTAACACTGGTGAAGTTATTGGCAGAGAAGTAGTCTATTTGGTGATTTTCAAGTACAGAGCCCAAATTTCCAGGAACGCACTGGAAATTTTACATGAAGAAAAAGGCATTAACAGCATAAAAAGGCACTGGAAATACAAAAATCTGTTAATGGCAAACATGCATGATATATAAACCAACTTGCATACTTCTTACATGCTTTGAAAACATGAGCCTTCTCCCTCTCAGATTTATATCATTACATAAATTATCATAACCTTTCCCCAAGTTTAATATCAAGAAGTTCCAAACAGAAAACCAAAAGATACAATCAAAATAAAACAGTAAATCTTAGTAAGTCTTGTCAAACAGAACAAATTTACATGGTCATTAGCAAGAAGCAACCCAAGACAATCCCAGCATTGAATCAGTAGCAGGACGCTAGTTAGACAGGAAGAAAAGAAAGAACATGACCAGAAGAAAACCCCAAGTCTTTAACTGCTTGGAACACTCATTTCCAGGTTTAGCAGTTTAAACAAGCTTAAGCTGCACTGATTTTTCTTAAACAAGGTACTCATAGCCCGTTTACAAGTACAACTGATTATTCAGTAAGGCTTGAAATCATCACATTTTCAGAACTCTCCTTATAAACTCTGCACTTCTTACCTCCTTAATCCATATGGTCCTCAACAATGACACTACTACTAGTACCTGTGGTTTGTTCTTCTAGGTTTAAAAACTTGTGCAACTGAAGTAGTGCATTACATGCTTGAGCTTCTCTTGGAAAGTAATCCAATTCAAGCACAGCAACACTTAAAAGTGCCCTGCAAATGACTGCATTTGTACAGAGTATGAAGTCGAGTCCATATCTCTACCTTCACACAGATGGCATTTTCTTGCTCTCTTTTCCTGTAACTATATTAATAAAGACTAGTTTTTTCTTCCATAGTGTTTTATTTTACATACCTGTCTTCTACATAGCACTCTTTACAATAGCAATAACAGAACCCGGATTTGGGCTTTTGGAATTGCCAGGGTACACTGCTAGTTTCTCCTTCCTGTTTCCACCAGGCTCTCTACAAACAGCATCTTTCTACATTTCCTCCTCATCTCCCAGCCCTTTAAGTAACTGCTGTTAACTGCAGTTACTGCTGTACAACATCCTCTGGTACCAGGTACCAGAGGAAGTGGTACTGACTGGATAGTGTTCGATACTTGAACAATTACGTCCCCACCCCACTCAGAGGAAGAGGTGGTGGGTCCAGAAATGTACCTGACTAGCCTATTAAACTGTCAGGTTGTGCACATTCCTCATATTATTAAGTAATCTACAGTGGAAGAAGAAAACAGTCTCATATCTTTACCACGGAGCTCCTCACTTACGGTAATCTAACATGCACGTCACCATGTACAAGAATGAAAGCCATACACAAGCTCAGAGGACCTCATTGCAGAATACTGCAGTATAGGTCTCTCTTACCTACCCACTAGAGAGAGTTAAACCTCCTCCTGCCCTGAGATCCTGATATCGCCACTAAGACTAGTCACTATACATTAAAATGAAGTAACCAAATATATACCTTGTTGAGTTTCCACTTCAGTTCTTAGTTGTAACAGCTCTACTTCTTTAGACTGCAACTGTTCATTCAAGGTTTTCAAAGACTCTGCACTTTCTTTCATCTATTTTCGGGGGGAAAAAAAAAAACCAACACACCAAAATATTTGTGAAGCTTTTTTCTATCACGTCTGATAATTCAACTATTAAAAAAAATGAAAAATATTGCTTTGATTTTTTTTTAGCATTAGCCTAGCCCAGTAATAAAGCTGAGATACTTAAAATTGTTATTTGTACATAAAGCAGTGTCACGTACTTACACAATCTAAAGAAGTGATAAAATACCACAGATCTCCAGCAAGTAAAATTCATTCTACAGCAAACATTTACTAACTATGTGGTACTTATATAACATGCCTTTAAGTGATTACTTGAAAAGGCATACCATTTTATCCAGTTTGCTTTTCAGATTATCTCGGTCAATGCAGGCCTCTCGATAGGCTTGGTATGCCTTATTTACTTGCTCACGTCCAACTGAACTGCATTCCTCTTCAAGCCGGGAGCCAAGCAGCTAAAAGTTTAACAGACGTAAGAAACAGGAAGTTTTGTATGTTATACTGAGAATGCAAAATTTTAAAAGTGCAATAGTATAGCCCACAACATTAAAGTAGAAGCATTTTTTTTTTACTTTAGAAAATAAATTGATCAAATATATTGACACACACAATCATTTTTTACAGAGGACCATTTACAAATTCTGCAGTCTCCAAACATATGTAATGCTTGCTAGTTTACTGCTATGAGTATTTAAAAAAACATCCACAAGTCATGATTATTCACACTGGCAATCCCTCAGTAATGTTTTTTCTATGCTCTGAAGATGTACAAACTGCTTTATTGGAAAAAGAGTTTTAAACACATGAAGATATAATACACAGAAAATTCAGAGGAAACTGAACATAGTATTTTTTAATGATGCATAATTTAAACAAATATTTTTTCAATATATTTCTGTAAGAAAAGCCAAAGTAGAATTATCTAACAAATAACTATTAACTTCCAGGTTCACCAGTATCTCATTGCCTGCTAAGGCAAAAGACAAGCAAGGGGGAATAGGCACTGCCAATTAGACTATCAGAAAGTGGAGAGCAGAGTTAAAATGCATTCGGTATTTTTAATAAGACAGCAAGAGAAGTCTTAGATCAAATTACATCTGTTCACATAGAAAGGTCTTGTTTTAGCTTAGTAATGAATTATCCTTTTCATTCTGTTTATTCTGCACACTGCAAAAACATTCAGTCTGCCTAATGTAGATATTTGCAACACATTTATATATATTTTCTTAAAAATTAAGAGCCACAAAAGCCCCTCAAAAATCAAAAAGGTGACAGTTATGTATCTACCTCAAACATCTCCTCTTTTGGGTGTTCATTTGAAAGAAAGTAGGGAAAGCAAGCCATAAAGGCAGGAAGCTTCTGCCCTTTGTTTCTTGTATCGACCCTGACAACAGGTTTACTACTCATTTTAAGTTTTGTCCTATATATTTTCATCCCCCAAATAAAACTGTTCAGATAGAACATAAGCCTTACCAAATTTTCTGGAAGCTTCCATAAACTTTGAAATTTATAACTGAAAAGCAGTAACTCCCTGTGTATTTTTTACCATGCAGGTATGCTACCCATTAACTGAGACTGAAAGGTAGTTTTGTTATTCTCAATGCTCCTCTCTCATAGAAGCATTTTTCTGGTATTCACATAATAAACCAAAAGTTTTCTCTATAGAAAACAAAGTATCATCTTCAAGACAATTAAGCTGAACCAGGCCAAACCAAAAGACAAGACTAAAAGGGACTGTCAAGGTCAAGACCGGTTTATTGTGATTTTGAGTAACCGCGTAAAAGATGTTACACTCAGCATGGTTCAGAGCATATTCAGTCTAGAGCTCTACTTCCTACCCCCATCAGCCCCACAGGACCTTAGATAAAGAAAGTGCTGAGAAAGTTTTGCTTTTTGACAGAAGGTCAATCCTGTCAAATTAGTCACCAAGAATTCCCGAGTAAGTGTTTCAAAACTGTTCCGAGTGTGACTCAAGTTCTTCATTCCGGTGCCATAAAATAATACATACTTTGTAAGCTTTTAATAGTCAGTAGCACATACTTAGGACTAAGTCCTAAGAAATGTCTCGGCTTTAACTCTAGGATCTGTCTTTCCATCTTATATTAATAGGAAAGCAAGCTATCAAAGGCAAGACCTT
Organism: Streptopelia decaocto; assembly: GCF_964273445.1. Taxonomy (NCBI): domain Eukaryota; kingdom Metazoa; phylum Chordata; class Aves; order Columbiformes; family Columbidae; genus Streptopelia; species Streptopelia decaocto. Next base: position 121,580,414 of record NC_138655.1, on the reverse strand, counting down.
CTGCAGCACACTCACTACTGAACAACGGATATATGTTTAACGATAGCATTATTTACTTGGGGAGAAAAGCCTACGCTACAGTCTACTTTTAGTTTGAATGAACTTTGCTAGACTAAGGCCATGAGAAACCGCATACAAAACAGATTCCCAGATTCCTTTCTATTTTAGAATTACTGCATTAAAAAATAGCCAGCTAACACCTCTATGTTAAGCATTACAATTTTGTATTTCATATTTGAGACTGCTATTAGCTAGACCTAGCCAGATATTAACAACCTATCTTTTCCTTATTCCTTCGGTACGCTGAGCCCCAGAGATTCTTTTGACAGACAATTCCTGAATTCTGACAGTTTATAGACTTGACACCTCATCATTCAACAACACTAAGTCACACGTGCCCAAGTTAACAAAGACCATGAAGAGGTAGATGAAACACAGTAATGATCCAATGAAACTACACATCTTTCTGAATCACAGTTAGTGTCTTTGCAGGGCACTACTGCATCGCATCACATACATGCCCAGTAAGAATCAAAAATCCCAGTATGATGTAACTAGACTACCAAAGAAAGAAACTGTGTTTCACTTAAACAAATAAAACAATTTACCAAAACTTTTAAATTTGGAAATGATTTTAAGTACATATTTTAAATACTTAACCATCTGCTGCGCCATCCAGCCAGGAGCAAAAATGTTGCTGCTGCTGCCAGAAGCTGGTAAATCAACTTTTTTCTTACCTTCTCTTCTAGAATTCTCACTCTTTTTTTTAAGAAGGAGTTTTCCTTCTCTGTCTCCTTTAGTCGTTTCTTGATATCTTCATATGCAGTGACAAGTGCGAAGTGCGAGGCAACAGACTCATCTCCACTGTAAGATGAAACAGGAATCTCCCTGTCTCTCTTATGAGTGTTGTCTGCTTTTTCATGGTTCAAAATACAGATGTCATCCTCTACCAACTCCTCCATGACAGCTGTTAAAAAGACAGATATGAGTGTTAAATTTTCACAGAGACAAATTCATCAAGAGTCTCAAGTCTGAAAACCTTCCAAAATAATACTGCAGGGTGTTTCTGTCTAAGTATGACATAACTGAATAATTAGGAAATATCTTGCAGAAAAATAATGAAATCCTTTTTACATTGAAAATATGCTGGTTAGAAAGCAAGCATCTTTCCCTGTTACTTGAGAAAAATGTTTTCAGTATGCATCAGATTTATGAACCCCCACATTAATTTTTATTAAGGCTTAACATCCTGGAATGTGACTGGTACCAAATATTTCAACTCCAGAGGAATATCATATTAAGAGTTTTTGCAAGCCAGCACTGAGCAGTAAAAGAGACCATAGCTGCAAGAAATCTACCAGCTACTGTGGTTCCTGAGCACAAGTACCAAAATTCCTTCATTCTAGAATGCGAATCTTCATTCTTTTCCCAAACCCTAAAATGAAATCTTAAGGTAAACTTGCATTAGTCCTTAAAGAGGCTGCATGAGTAGCTATTCTTCACTTGGTTACTGTAGAAAACATCCTGCTGAACTATTACACTAATTCTTGACTGCAAATATGGTAAGAATGAACACATACTCAATAACAGGATCTGCCTCAACACATGTGGATAAAACTGACAATAACCTCATCTTAATGTTACTAGTTATCAGGAACAAGTTCAGGAGGTTGATTTAAAAGCAAACAAACAAGAACCTGCAGAAAACCCCAAACCATCAGTAGGGGAAAAACCCACAGCCACAATTGCTGTCTCTTCTGTGTATTAGCTATTTAAATTCCAACTAGATTTCCATTTCTTTAGTGATACTAAGAGGTAAAGGGAGCTTAGCTATGTGGTCAAATTTCTCTCAGTGTGCTAGCAATGGGAATGCTACATGGGCTGCAGCATGAAGAGCTGTTGTACAGCTACAGCTGAACAATGGTGCTGTTACCACATTTGTCTCAATTTGCTTCAAGCCAGTTAGACAACGTGATAAAAAACTGAGACAGCTCGTTTATACTAAATAGACAGCAACGGAGTTGCAACGGTGAAAAAAAATACAAGAAAACTACAAACCGAAACTGAAGTCCTTTTAATGGTTATCTTCAGGAGGCAAACAGATGCCTTGTATGCTGTTTGATGTTCTCTAGCGAAACAGGTCACCTAAGCATCCCTTGCCTGTTGCTCTGCCTCATATTTAAGTAAAAAGAGCCTTGCAAAAAAGGTTTGCTTTTCATTGCAAGAATAACTCCATGCACAAGGTGACCTTGACCAAAAGCACTACATCATTTAAACTGCATTAACTGCCTGAAGGAATTGCTCATTTTGCCTTCTAAGATGAGCATAACATACCAGCTTTTCCTCCCCGTTTTACCAAGAGCTCTGCAAGTCTTGTCACCCACCCCATCAAATTCCAAGAGTCTGCCTTCTCAAAGCAACACATCTCCTTTTCTCTGAACAGTAGACTCAAAAGTCATTAAAGAGGCATCACAGCTTATTGTTACCTCTTGAAGAAAGCAGCAGATTTTGTGACCTTGTACATAGAATCGGACTGGTTTGGGTTGGAAGGGACCTTAAAGACCATCTAGTTCCAACTCCCTGCCATGGGCAGGGACACCTTCCACCAAACCAGGTTGCTCCAAACTACATCCAGCCTGGCCTTGAACTCTTCCAGGGATGGGGCATCCACAGCTTCTCTGGGCAGCCTGTTCCAGTGCCTCACCACCCTCATGGTGAAGAATTTCTTCTTCCTTACATCTAATCTAAATCTACCCTCTTTCAGTTTAAAGCCATTACCCTTTGTCCTGTCACTACACACCCTTGTACAAAATACATTTTTATCCCCACACTTTCCTATGGCTCCTGAACTTGAGCATCATATATTGCCTGTTTCTTGCACATATCAGTTCCACCAGGAGACAGAAATAAGGGAAAATGGGAAACAGCATCAGAAGATGAGACCATATTTATTATGCATTTTGCTAACTAGATACTAAGCTTCCAAAAGAACAAGACCTTCCAAGATAAGTAAGACTCGGCATACATAAATACTATTTTATAAATTCAAGTACACACTTCTCCTGCACCTATTAGGAGGAATAGTTGCACTAACTTTTTTTACTTGAAATATCTTATTTAGTTTACCGGATTATTCAACTCTGATTTTTTAAAGTAGCTCTCTAAGCCAGCACTGGGTGCTAGTCAGAAGATAAGCACAGAATTCCACATAATTCAAAGGGGCTTGTAACACATGTTTTTCTAAATTTCTACATACAACCTAAGCATTTCAGAAAGAGCCAACATACACATTTTTTACTAAACTTATTGGATACTAAGTGACAACAAACTACCTACAAAACAGAAGTCTACTTCTGCTATGACAAGTGCCCAAATAAGACACCTTCCTGTTGGCTCATTCCTTTAAAGAACAGATCTGATGATTTAACACCGTGGAGGGCACAGAGGCAACACCTTACACAGGCTTACATGAACTAAGTGGGATATTCAGAAGGAACTGCACAATTCTAAAACTTTTTACTTCAGTGAATAATAATAAATAAAATTATCTTAAAACATGCTTCTCTGTACTGGAAGCTCAACAGCCCGTTAGGAAGAGAAAATCACCACAATATTCACAGTGTATATACTTTATGTTAAAAGATATAATGAAAGATAAAAATAAAGTATTAATAAATATCCACACACTGCATCACATTGCTAAGACCACAAAAAAGTGCAGTTGTTTCAGCTTTACAAGAAACACAACTCACGTCACTGCTGCCGTCGTGCCCAGCAACACAGAAAGAAAACTGAGACTTCAGACTGACTTCACTTTCAAAGAAATGCACAGATATACATAAAATTTAATTTAAATGCCACTGGACACCAATGTACCCAGAATTTTAGAGCATCACATGAAGGAAATATAATAATACAATATTTAGATTACTTTTAAGTTTAGCATAAGATCACTTCAAAAAGCCACAGCATAGACACTCAGAAAACAAAAAGCTGTTCGTACTTTGAGATTTGCCCATAGCTCTTGAAGGACATGTCTACTTTTGGAAAGCAGCACTGCTTTTGAAACCAAAAACATCTATTCTTCACAAAATAAAAGCCACTATGATTTCTAAGAGTTTTCATGATGCTATTATCAGCCAATCTGAAAAGTCTTTACATATTTTGTTCTAAATAGCTCCCAATTTTCTCCCATAATAGTTATTCTACAAAACCACACAATTAATTGGAAAAAAAACAACAAACAACTTCAAAAATTGTAACAAATTTATAGAAGAAAAAATCCTTTTATCAAATCTCAGGTAATTTTACCAGTTAACTCTATTAATAAACAGTCTGTTCCTGTGCTTACTAAATATTCATTTTACTTCATGTTTCAAAAAGTTTCAAATCTCAGTCACAAAAACGATATGATAGTTTCCTAAGAAAAAAAAGTGCTATGACTTCTGTATTGGAAGGGTGCATGATGACACAAAAGTAAGTTACAGTATATGCACCACTAACCATAGCAGTACACCTTAGATGAGAATGAGTAAAAAGTCACATCAGAAAAATCAGAGCAGCACTGCTAAATATATCTAAATAAATCAACACAACCTAAAAAATAAAATGAACAAACAAACAAAAAACTATGAACAGTTTATCTCTATGCTGCAAAAAAATTACTGCAGTATTTCCAAATAAAGAAAAAAAAAAAAAGGCAAATTTACCTCTCCAGCACCTGCAAAGCCCATATTAAAAGGCCAATAAAAGATAAAAGTTCATGTAAGAATAAAACCTGGCCATCAAACAGAGTAAGATCAGCAGTTCTATAAAGGTCATGGTGAAATGCACAGTTCATCCAGCTAGTTGTTGTGCTCTCATAAAAAAAAAGAAAAAAGAAAAACACGGCATGCTCACAAATACTTATTTCTCTATCCAAAGCTCTATCATGATATTAAAGCAATAGACAGAACCACTTAGAAGGCAAAACCTTACAAAATGGAGCTATATCTTTAAGAAATCCCTGACTACAGCTGTAGCCTTTAATTTTACTCCTTAAGAACAATAAACAAAATCTACTTTCTCCAGCATTATATTACATCATTTAAAAAATATGAACTGTAAGCAACAGTCCACTAAGTGTTCTCTGACGGAATACATGCATTAGATTATTCCAGAAGTTACTATTCCTCAAATCTGGCAGTCCCAGAAGGTCTTCCAGGATGGTTTACCAAGTTCAGCCACAGATCTCTGCCAGCGTTTTACCCTGTTCTGGTTCCCCAGTTCAAAGCTACACTTGTGCGCGCTGCTGTGAATGCCTCTGAGCTGTCACTCTGAAGCACCTGAGCGAATACTGGTCTCCCTGGAGTTGTAATTCATGAGATAATCTGTACTAGAGAAACCAGTTAAAGATTTCCCACTAAAATATGTAAAGTAATACACAAACAAGTTAATGCTACCTTTTTTCTTTTTTTTTTTAGAATGAACTGCGCATGAAACAGCCAATTTAAAAGGACTTTAACGTTTACTTCCAAAAATAAATGCATGAAATGAATAGTATCAGTGTTTGTATTAAATAATTGATTTTTAAAAAATTTGAAAAGCCAAATAACAACATGAATACACTGTTGACAGGACATAGTACTAAGTTCTAGCAGGAGTAATTATGTCCCCTGTTTATAAGCATATGAGTTCGAAGAGATGGCAGTACTTCAGTTTTCTTTCACAGAGCTCAGACAAAAATGGTTCCTAGAAATCCCTTCTGTTGTTCACTGACATTTAATGTTGGTTAAAGAACAGCTTTAATATATTAAATATCTTGATGTTTTCTCATTTTTTGCTAATGGAGAAATATAGCTTTTCTCTTCATAGAGCTTTATAAATATTAGACATTAACACCATGGGAGGTAGCTAAATATAAAACGCATTTTATGTAAGAGAAACACGGGATGCAGAGGCTCTAACAGCAAGCAGACCACTGCAAAAACAGATTTCTGCAGTTTGAAATACTAATCTTATTCTTGCGTCAGGAGGAGATATAGTAAAAGCAGGATTACATTAATTTTTCCCTGTATCAAGCAGACTCCCATTTTGCCCCCTCTTCTGATTTGAAAGAGAACAGAACAGTTTTCAAAATATTTCCAAATGTCAAATGCAAATAATTTCAAGAGGATATTTTCCTGATATTTTCAAGGCTACTGAGAGCCTTGTTTACCTTCCATACTTGAGGGGTTTGACTTTATAATGGTATTATGAACAGTCTCCAGCTGTTAATAATGAGTATAATTTTTGTACTGGCTTACCTTGCCTTACATAAAAGGGTGCATATATGCACGTAGTCATAAAACATTAAATTCAAGAAATGCCTTTGACTCACAGCAATCCTGAATGAGTTGCAGTCCTTACTTTAATTTCAAAAAGTACAGGGTTTTTTTCTTTTTTTAAAAGACAGCACAGCAAAGAAAAAGAGAATTCCTGCAGTCAGCATCAAAAACTCCACCTATGGAGTATATGACACATGATGCTAAAACAAGCAAAACTTCCTGTCTCCTTAAGCATCTCTCCTTTTGCATCTCTCCTTTTGCATCTCTCCTTCAGAAATTGTAGGTTCTCTTTGATTCTACTCGTGAACAGCCTGTTCTACAGAGAGAGGCAATCGCTTTTTACAGATACTTCCTCCATTTTTAGAGCAAACAAAAATTTGCATACGCGCATCTCAGCAGCTCCTAGCTTTGGCCACTGCTTATCCTTCCGTACAGACAAAGTCCACAGCCCTAAAGCACATACAAGGGCAGAGCCCTGCAGCCTCAGCACATGTGGTGCTCTTTCAGAAACACGTCAGCACAACAGCTCCATCGGACCTCCAAACTGCTTTCATTTTGCTGCCTCCAGGAAATGGAAAGTCACTGATTCTAAGCTCACAAGCCAGATCACTGTGGTTCACCTATCATGAACATCCAGGTAAACTCCAGGAGACAAGCAAAATCTCCTCAGGTACAACTGGCAATTTTTTTTTTCAATCTCAAGCTTCCCACAATATCATCTACTCTCACAAAAGCTAGAAAAGTACTAAAAATCCCATTTTATGACAATGGTGCTTCATAAATTTTACATTCTCTGAACAGTTTCATGCTCCAGTATCTTCATCACTAATTTGCAAACCCTGTGTATCCTCAATATAATGTATTCAATTTGCCTTTCTGTGGATGCTGTCACAACCACCACTTTCCCTGACAACCATTAGAAACGGAGAGAGGAAAAAAAAAAAGAAGTTGGAGTCAGTTAAATATTGTCTTCTCAGCATCATATAATCCTGTTTATTCAACTACTAAATTTAATCTTGAAGCTAATTAGAAGCAGTACTGTCAAAGAAACACAAGCAGGAACAAGATGGCTTATGGCTGTTAAACCTTCCTAGCACCAACTATAAGTATATTCAAAGGTTACTGAAGAACCCATATGTTCTCATGCTAACACTGAAAATTATTTTAATACACACTTTTTTGGTGTTCATTCCTTCTCATTTCAAAATGTTTATAAAGAAGAACTACTTATGAAAGCTTAGACGGGTTGTTTTGGGTTATTTTAAATCTTCTTTTGTAAAATAAACAGTAGGTCCTACCTCCCACTCAACCCAACCGTCAGATTAATTAATGTGCAATAAGTTCACAAGTGAAGTAATAAGGTATTATGAAAGCCTTGTATAATTGCATTAACTTTTAATTCAACTGGAAACACACCTCACCTGTTACAGCTATGAAAAGACAAGTTAAACTGAGTCACACTGATGGCCCTTGGTCATCCTGCAATTCACCAGCATGAAGTCTGAAGGTTTTAAAGCCACAACTGGCCAGGATGCTAGATAATCTCATCTAGGCTCTCTTTCCCAAAAAAAGGTTGGACTAGATGATCTTGTTTAGACAAGGTTCTTAGGGAGATGGTTTAGTGCTAGAGTTAGGTTACGGTTGGACATGATGAAGCTGAAGGTCTCTTCCAACCAAAATAATTCTATCTTTCCAGGTCCTTTCCAGCCTGGGCTGTTCTATGATTCCATATTCAGGTTTACATCTCATTATTTCAGAAAAACATCGTCATTTGAACACCAGTTCCTGTTAGCAGCTTGTAAGGGAATGACTTTGAATGTTCAAGTTACTTAAGCTTAGCTTCTCAAAGTTAATTTCTTCTCCTCAAATGTATTGTCAAATCTTAGTAGCATCTACCATTTTATGCACCAAGAACTCCACATAAAAATATTATACAATCACATAATAAATAATTGTTAACTAATGCAATTATAGTATAAACATATAACAAAGACATAAGACTGATTGCAAAGTTGATTGTGGATAAATCATATGCATATGTGGTCTCTAAAAGTCTCCCTCAGCAGAACCCACCCTTGACTTCTCCCAAGCTAGTTACCTGCCTGACTCTTGTATTAATCCTGTCATTTTCACAAACTGGACCTCATTGCCAATGTAGCTGTTTTATTAAATATGGACTCTCTATCTGGACTTTCTCTGTCTAGAAAACACCTGTGAAAGACTGGAAACATACATCAAAAGGTAAATCCACACTGCATTTTATCCCATTTACTTCTACCTTCTTGCTTATTTTCTTCAAAATCTGTTCTAAAGAAATCAGATATTGACAGCACGTCCAATAACAGGTCTGCACTTTTTCACGGGTAGTTTTCACTTTCCTATTTTCCTAAGTGGGCATTTCTCATTAACGTTTTCCAGTCATAATGCACTATCTCCAATTCAATGCTTCTACTGATATCTTAAGAACAAGTGTTACTGGATTTGCAGTTTCATATATAGTTTTTCCAACACTGGGAGATGAACTCATTCCATTTCTCCACCCTGCATATACCAAATACAGTTTGCTCATGTATTTGACCTGAAAATTTCTTACTTTCTCCACCTTTTAACTATCACATAGAAAATAAGACTATTTGCTGAAATTTAGGCAATCTTAAAATTAACTCTGATTTATTATCCATTTTTGCTGCACAACGTCACTTCATCCCATTTGCTCTTTTAAAGAACTTTTTAATCTTTAATTTTCTTTCTAAAACATAACCTATCTTGCATCCTGCCACTGGTCACTTCATACTTTCCTAAACTGTAAACTGTAGCATACGAGGACTGGAGAAAAAAGTAGTTTTTTAAAAAGTGTGGGGATTTTAGGGGAGAGGTGGCTAAAATCCTCACATAATCTGATCTATAGTTCACTCAACCAGTGTTTGCTGCCTTCTGACTTTACTTGGAGTTGCTGGCTCAAAAATTGTTCTTTGGATTTGGGGTGACAGTCTCCTACTTGTTACAGTGCAATCATACGATGAACACTTCTACCACAAGTTCTTCTATAAAATACCAGTTATACAAAGAACAAAATGTAGTAGTAATGCTACACTTGTTTTGGTTTCTATGATAAAAATTCCGGGATATACGTGCTGACAGATTAACTGGCATTATCAGCAGTAGTAGCATTTGATCGCACACCCAGACCCAGGAAATTATTAAATGTTTCCCCATAGTCCAAATAACACTTCTCTGACAATGTCTCAGAAAAGCACCTGACCTTTGGAGCCCAGATCAGACTTGACTGTTAAGACACTAATCCTCCTCTCACTACGCTTTTTCCAGGGCTGGCTTCCAGTACGCTGATGTTACTGCATGCACACAGTGTTAAGACAGCAGGGGAATTAAGAGGTTCCCTGGGAAATGTAAAAGCTCCTAAAACTACTCTCTGGAACAGTTTTACAGTCCAACTCACTCTTGCTTAGAAGTTGCTGGGAGACCGATTTGTTCAAGGAGATCAGAGTATTTCTCTACCAGGTGAAACACTGGGATTTCAAGCTGTGATTTTTTGAAAGCTGAAAGCATCACAAGCATAGAAGACTATCTCAACACTCACTTGTACTCCCTTCTTCCCAACCAACACGGCCTGCAACGCTTGTACAAGGTGTTCCAAAAACAAGGACCCAATTTCAATTACGTAGTGGTTCCAAATTGTGTCCATCTTTTGGAAACACCCTGTATTTACAGTCTGCTCCAGTATTTCATGTTCCCATGTTTTCACATCTTGTGCCGATAATAAACCTACTTTGCTCATTTGCTTGGCCAGATTCCCCTGTTCTAACACACAAATCGCTGCTCAAAAATACGCACGTTTTCACCTTCATTTAGTGTGGTTTTTAAACCAGTTTTATTGCCTACCTGAGACTGGTTAGCAGTACTTTTAATCGATGCCCATCGTCCCTCAGCGGGGATGCCTCGATGACATTTCACCCGTACAGCAGAAGCGGCCAGAGACGCCACGCAAGCCCCCGCCACCCCGCTCCTCCTCCAAGAACGACCATATTTTTTAAAAGAGAAACTAAAGATCGGCCAGAGCCTCCTCAGTCCCCAGGGAGAACCGCTCCAATCCCACCGGGTGCCGGGGCACGGAGCTCCCAGCAGCGGGGAGCAGCCCCCGCCGGTCCCCTCCCCCGCGCCGGGACCAACCTCTGCGGGCCTTGCCCGGGCCTAGCGGGTCAGAAGCGGTCGGTCACCTCAGCGGGAAGGCAGCGCCACGGCCGCCCCGCTCTCTGCCCGGGCCCCCTCGGGCTCCCATCGTCTCCGCCCCGCCGGGGTGCCGGTACCGGCCTCGGCCTCCGCGGGAAGTCCCCGGGACGCCGGCCCCGCCCGCCGCCTTGCGAGGAAGTCAACAAACGCCTCACATGACGCGGACCTCAGGCCTCCTCCCGCTCCAACGGGCGCTCGCTGCTCCCGGAAGGAGAGAGGCGGCCCCGCCGCCGGCCCGGGGCGGGGAGCGGACTGCAAATCCCGGCATGCAGTGCGCGGCAGCCTCTGTCCGCCTCTCATAGGGACGCGAAGCGGCCTCAGACATGCTCCTCTGAGTGAGCCCTGTATGCAGTGTAAAAAGGACATAAAGCTACTGGAGAGCGCTCAACGGAGGGCCACGAAGTTGGTGAAGGGTTTGGGGAGGAAGCCGTATGAGGAGCGGCTGAAGTCACTTGGTTTGTTCAGCCGGAGAAGAGGAGACTGAGGGGAGACCTCATGGCAGCTACAGCTTCCTCACAAGGGGAGGAGGAGGGGAAGGTGCTAAACTCTTCTCTTTAGTGACTGGTGACAGAACCTAAGGGAATGGCAGGAAGATGTGCCAGGGGAGGTTTAGGTTGGACATTAGGAAAAGGTTCTTCCCCCAGAGGGTGGTGGACGCTGCAACAGGCTCCCCAGGGAGGTGTCACAGCCCCAAGCCTGTTCAAGAAGAGACTGGACAATGCCCTCAGACACATGGTGTGAACTGTGGGGTTGTCATATGCAGGGCCTGGGGTTGGACCCCGATGATCTTTGTGGGTCCCTTCCAACTCAGGACATTCTATGATTCTCTGCCTGCCAGTGGCTGCTCTGCCCATGCAGCTGCCCCGCGGGCACGGCCGCCAGACGCAGCTGTGGGAGAAACTTCCCGTGCTCAGAGCAGCACCAAACTCCTCTGCCTGATTCAAAATAAGACCATAATAAAGCAGCAAAGTTCAGTTGCCTATTCCTGGGAAGCTGCCCCCCCAAGACAATAATGGTGCACGGGGAGGGGGAAGGCCGTTCAGCAGACAGTGCACAGCTTGCTCCGGGAGCTCCTGAACAGAATGTCATGCCCCCCCCCTTATATTCTTGAAACTATTTCCAGCTTCTTGAGAAGTTTACACCTGTGCGCAATTGAAGAGCTAGAAAGCCACGATGTAACATTTTGCATTCATTTTTTTATTATTATTATTTTTATTTTTTGCAAGCACAGGCAAAGTGCAAAGGCAGAGGCGAAGGGCAGTGCGCAGTCTCCTGCTGCACTGGCATCTCAAGGGCACCACATGTAACCTCATCTCACGAAAACGCAGCTTTTTCTCCTTAGCCAATTTCAAAGTGAAACAAGAATAAATCACAGTTCAGGACCCCTGTTTTAGGGATAAACACAAGCTGAGTCAACAAGGCCAATGTAGATCTACAGGAGAGAGCAACAGTACTGTTCAAAACTAATTTAAAACTAAGAGGAGTTTCTGTCTAAAAAAAATAAGCAGTTTGCTTTTATGTTATGAGAGCTCTCTGGCAGAGTCTTAAAGGACATTTTGCAACTGTGTCACAAAGTCAGCTGCAGCAAGGGAAGCGCATTAGCATGCTAAACCTACTTATACAGGGAAGAATACTGCAGTGTTGTGTACTCCTTAAATACCTAAAGACCAAATGGAAACAGGACCTCACAATCTGCTGAGGGGGAGGAACAACAACAACAACAACAACAAACCAAACAACCAAAGCCTGCAGAACCAGAACACTGGACAAAGAACAAAACAAGACGTCCATTAGTCATGTTCGCAGACCTCAAAACAACTTTTCAAGTTTTTCAGCATACGACCATTATTAAGATTTTCAGCAGAAGTTCAGGTTAGATGTTAACTTTGCCTTTTTGGTTTTTTTGTTTGTTTGTTTTTTAATGAGCCAAAGGAGTACAGTGGTCTGTTTTAAGCTGTATTTAAAATCCTTTATACCATGTCGTATCCTCCTTTTAAGGTCCAAAAATACCATTTCCAAGTTAACACCTCTTCATTATAATTAATATGGCATGGATACAATTGAGTTTGTATGTCATTAAGTTGCAGAACAGAGGTTTTATCACATAAATTAGCAACGATTTGAAATAGTGCTGTTATGAAATCCAGAAGTAAAGATTAAGGATTTGGGCTATCAAATATGTCCACTATGTTTGTGAGTAGCATTCATACATTAATTATCACACTTCTTTTTATCTATTTAATTTGTAGTCTTTTTCCCATAGTTGGGGTCAAATATGCAGAGAAATTTAAAAAACGCACAGAACTAACAAACAAATAAACAAAAAAACCCTAGCCCCAAGCAATGGCCAATATTGTAAAACCTGGTGGTACACATCAAAAACCAGCTTAAAGACAGTAATATTAATGTCAGAATTTATTCCCGTGGTAGAGAGTCTGGAGGTTTTTGTTGAAATGTTGAACATTTAAGTGGACAACAGTTCATAGTGTCAGTCATCTTTTCTGAAAAAGATACTTTGCTTTCTGAAGAGAGAAAAACTAATTTATTATCACCCCATTTATACGCAAAGTACTAGAAAATGGTAGGGATGAAAAAGCACGTGTAGCACATAGAGTCAAATGTATTGCCAGGCACAAGCATAAGCCTGCAGAACCAGAACACTGAACTTTTTAAACAAAACAAGAAAACCCTACCAAAACCAAATCCCAAATCTTTTTGAACTCCTGCAAATACTTCAACACAACAAATGACCACAGGAATGTGGGCCAGAACATTCAGTGTCAAAAGGTATATCAGTAACTGAGATGTGTAACTTTTCAGTACTGACTACATTCTGCTTTGATGACCCAACAGAGAAATATGCCCCTTAAATAAACTGATTCCATAGCTTGTTTTTCAGATTTACAGAAAGACTATGTGTTCTACTACAAAACAAAAAAGTTAAAAATTCTATTATGGAAAAAACACTGATAAAAATATAAACAAAGTAATAAAATAATAAAATATAGTTGTTTAGTATGAGCTATATTAAACCAAACCACATCAGATTTTCCTCTAGAAAATTGTAAATAGAAGATATGAGATTCAAAAATGTTAAGGCCCCAGATGACAACTAAATAACTCTGATGCATTAGAAGTATGCGCCTACAACAGCTTATTCCCTGTACTCCGTTGAATTCTCTTCACTATCCCTATTTTGTGTGATTTAAATAATGTATAATTAGAAGGATACAAAAATTTTATTGTATATAATTAGAATAAAATGAATGTGATAAAAAATCAGCATGCTGTAAAACATATTAAGTTAGATTCACTTTGGCAGATGCAAAAGCTGTTTTAAGCACTCCCATCTATTCATTTAGATCAGATTAGCCTCTGAAATAAATGTGAGTAATCATAGGTTTTACTCTCTCCTCCTACAGTGCAAATCCTTGAAAATACAAAAATAAGTTGTAGTCGCTCTGCTCATATCTTTTGCTGTGCTTGACATTGTACATAAGCAGCACAAAGATTATAAAACATGTCCTGCCCAGAGGTAACACCTTAGCAGTCATTACACTCTCTTTTACAATCCTTCTGTACCAATCAAGGTAGGACACAAAAGTGCATTACAATAAAAACTTGGGAGGACTAAAGAAATATGTATGCAGTTAACATCCTTGCCATGTATTTCTCTAGACTGTTGATAAAGCACAAGTAACATTTAAATACAAAAAGAATTTGCTGGGTTTTAGTTATAAGTTAACATTTCTGTATTATATTAAGCATAAATTATTCTACAAGTCATTCGTTTATTTTCCAAGATATATCACTCAAACTGAAGGACTGAATAGAGTTTTCAAAGTTACAGCATAATTTTTCTTCAAACACCCGTTAGATTGAAACTATTCTACAGTATTAAGTTTCATCACCTCATCAAGGATCTTCATGCTATTCACAATAGAAGTTCGTAACAAATGAACTAAAGTCCTTCAGAGAGAAATAGCATGTACACAAACCTATGCAAAACACGAGACCACCCCATTCATCCTTCAGACACTGTAAGAGCGGAAGTGCAGAATTTTCCTGTCTGCAGAGTATGTCTTATGGAAAGATAGATGGGAACATAGCTCTACATCCATCAAGCGTGGTAGGCAGAATCAGGACTTCTATCAGTGTGGGTTTGTTCAAGGTTAGCAGCTAATGGTAAAGGTGGGAAAAAAAAACAAACAACGCAATAAAAAACCTCAACCCAACCCAAAACACCTTTTGCAATTTCTGCAGTCCACTCTTTATGGATTTCTAACAAAACCAAGAGCTTTATTAGATGTGGAAAAAGTCTAAGTAGTAACACCCCTTAGAAAACTTTGGGCTATGCAAAAACCTTAAAACAACACACCTCTTGCCAAAATTGCTAAACTTTGTAAGAGGACTAGGCTGATATTTTTTACCTGGCTATCTTGGCAGACAGCAGAACATGCTGGAAGGTAAATCTCCATGTTTTCGGTGACTCAGGCCTGTGCAGCTTGTTCTGTCCTGGCTTTTGTTACAGTGGCTCGTTATGAAGGTTATGAAAGGACGTATTTGATAACACAAATCAATATGTATAGAACAGAGAAGTCTCTCTTTGCAAAGTAATTTAGGATATGTTTATACTTCACTGTTTTATTAGGATCTTCGTTAAGAATTAAAATGGAGAAGCATAACTGGCTAGTTTTATGATTGGCAAAGAATAAGTGAAGACTTAAGGATGAAAGAAAAGCAAACCCCACCTTAATTTTCTTATCAAAGATGATAGTTAATTCTAAAGTATTTTTGCTCTTATTGAAAAGCCTATGACTGAAAAAAACGCCCCACTCAAGTTCAGTACTGCATGAGGGATGCGTGACACTTTTAACGAATCAAGGTGTGAATAAAACATAAGACTTCACAGACACTATAGCAAAAGAGAACATCTTTCTTTTGAATCTTATAGTATGTGTTAGTAATTTTATTCCTCCTGCATTAGCAAAGGAACTGGGAGAATAATTTAGAATCATAGAATCATTTCAGTTGGAAGACACCCTCAGGATCATCGTGTCCAACCGTAACCTAACTCTGGCACTAAACCATGTCCCTGAGAACCTCGTCTAAACACCTTTCAAACACCTCCAGGGATGGTGGCTCCACCACTTCCCTGGGCAGCCTGTTCCAATGCCTGACAACCCTTTCCATGAAGAATTTTTTTCTCATATCCAATCTAAACCTTCCATGGTGCAACTTCGGGCCATCTCCTCTTGTCCTATCACTTGCTACTTGGTAGAAGAGACCAATACCCTCCATGCTACAACCTCCTTTCAGGTAGTTGTAGACAGCGATAAGGTCTCCCCTCAGCCTCTTTTTCTCCAGGCTAAACAGCCCCAGTTCCCTCAGCTGCTCCCCATCAGACTTGTGCTCCAGGCCCCTCACCAGCTTTGTCGCTCTCCTCTGCACTCTCTCTAGTATTTCAATGTCTTTCTTATGATGAGGGACCCAAAACTGAACACAGGATTCAAGGTGAGGCTTCACCACTGCCGAGTACAGTGGCACGGTCACTTCCCTTGTCCTGCTGGCCACACTGTCTCTGATACAAGCCAGGATGCTGTTGGCCTTTTTGGCCACCTGGGCACACTGCTGGGTCATGTTCAGCCACTGTCAATCAACACCCTCAGATCCCTCTCTGCCAGGCAGCTTTCCAGCCACTCTTCCCCGCTGCCTGGGGTTGTTGTGACCCAAGTGCAGGACCTAGCACTTGGCCTTGTTAAACCTCATACAATTGGCCTCGGCCCAATGACCTAGCTGGTTCAGATCCCTCTGTATGGCCTTCCTACCCTCCAGCAGATCAACACTCCCACCCAATTTGGTGTCATCTAAAGGTTTTGGAAAAAAAGGATTTGAGAAAGAGATGTGAAACTAGTTTTCACCAGGCAGGGCTTGCTGACTTGGGTGCCAGCGGGTCCTGCGGTGAAAGATTATGAAGACACATTTCCATCTAATAACTGCCCTACCCAGCTGCCAGCGAAGAAGATGAAGCTTGATGTTAAAAAGGTGACAAGCTCTGAGTCTGCTGACAGACCAACAACAGGGCCAGGCCGCCACCATGTCCCACACAACCCTCCGGCACAGCCCTGTGTCCTCCAGCCACTGCTGAAGGAGAGACGCTGCCTGGCGGGAGCATCGAGCCTGTTGACAGCCTAAGAAATCACCCCAAAGCCCAGGGAAAGGGCACCGTGCCCGCTTCCATTCCCCTTTGGAACTACCAGCTTGCCGCAGTGCAGGGCCGGCGGGAAGGGGCCGAATCAGCCTTGGGTCCCTCACAGCTCTGATGGGAGTGCCAGCATTTTGGAAAGGTACAGGTTTCATAGTGAAACCCCCCCTCTTTTCCCTGACCCAGAACCACGACAGGTTGAAGGAAGGTGTGAAGTTGTGGTTGTAAGTAAGGGCTTAGTGTTGTAGGTTGTCTTTCCCCCCCCCCCTCATTTTTTTGTACCTCTCTTTTTTTTTTGTTTCCTCCCCCCCTCGTTTTCTTTTTTCACCCCTTCTTCTGCCCAAAAAACATTTCTAGAAGTTTTACTAGGTGTGATAGCAAACTCCTCAGAGAAGTGCAAAACAGGCCTTATCTTGAAAGTGTTTGGTGTAGTTTTGTAGTTGCTTTTGGTAAATATGAGCAGAACTTTACAGCTTAAGATTTCAGCAAATCCAGCTTACTAAGTAACATGAAGCAGAGAGTATATTAAAAATCACACATCGTTATACTTCTAGATGATTCAGTATGCATTTACTTCAGCGAAATGATTAATATGAAACTTAAATTGGGCTCATCCATTGACCTGCGTGTAGTAATACAGACAGCTTATTTAGCAGAGCAAGCTCCAAGCAGGCTCACCGCGGCTGTCGGATTTATGGAATAAAGTGGTTGACTCGTAGTCAGATTGCATAGAGTTGGAAAGGTCTGTATGAGACTCCCTGCACCCAAAAGTCATCAGTGTTCAGTGTGCCATTCTGCTTCCTTATGGGTTTCCCAAAAGGAGTTCTTGGCCTGGCTGCAGCTCAGACCTTTTTCCTCCTCTGGAACCTGGACCAAACTGCTGCTGGTTTGGCTGGGACAGGGTGGGGGTCAAGTGCATCTGCCATGAATGTTTAGTTATTTTTGTGAAGGAAACAGTGTTCTGAAAGAGAACCTAGTCAGCAAAATGCATGAACTTCAAGGCGCTTGAGTATTGCCGTGCCCGTTACAGCAAACTTCTATTACAGTTTTTAGTGGAATAGGTTTTGGATAATAAAGGAATTGGGGATGGGGAGAGGAACCTTGGAGTATCACCTGAGTTTTGCTACTGGCTTAGAAAATATGGAATCAAGGTAATTAAACATTTCGTCTTTTAATTGACCTTTTTTTCCTTTCTTACCTGTTACATATGTGCATTTGGTTTTCTTCTGCGGTACAATTAGGATATGGCACAAATGGGCCAGAGGAAACACAGATATTTTCAGTATGATAAAGAAACGCGTGTAATTATTACTATTCCAGAATTCATAAGCTGAGTAGTTGATATCTTTATCAAGGTAGTAGTTATCTCTGGCGTAATTTTAATGTCAAATGTTTACTAAATTAAAGCCATTGAAGCCATAGCCTGTCAACTGATAACTTCAAGGATTACAGCAGAAGAAGGTGGTAAGATATGCCCAGAAAATTCCAGTGTGCTATGACAGTTTTCCATAGCAAATTGTTCTTGATGTTTGCTTGACTCCACAGACAGAATTCCTATGGCTAATTATGTTTTCTTTCCTTGTGAAATACTTCTACTGTCTTACATAAATCTTAATCTAAATTGCCGTATAGGTTAATGACTTATGGAGAAGTAGCCTGCTGTCCTCTGTCATCATATTCACAAGCCTTCTTATATTAAGTCCTTACATTGTATAAGTATTACTGTTATTTCCAGTAACAAACTGTTATTCTGTTGAAATGTAAAAATACAACGTAGCAATGTTCAGAACTTGTAGCTCTCTGAAAACATTAAATTATCTGAGTTCAAAAACTTCCATATACTGAGCCATCAGCACTATCTTGACTTGTGGAATACTCTGAACTATTTGTCTAATATTTTGTTCTCTTTAGAGTATTAATCAAGGTATATGAGCCAGAGAGGTCTGTTGACTGTCAGGACAATGTCTTCTGGTGGCCTTCCAGCTAAGCGAAGAGAACATGGTCTGATCCTGAGCACACTCACTTGTTCTCATTAGTTACAACAAATTTAAACTTCCATATGCTAATATGGTAAAAGCATTCCATTACTCTTTTCTGACTAATCTTTTTAATTTTAGTTCAGTGTTCATCTCAAACTGCTCATCTTTTACTTAAAAGTATTTAGAATTGGAAATTTAGGTACTTCTGTAGCTAAAGGTGTTCACAACCTGCTCAGATATAGGCTTTCCCATTGTTTGACTGTTTCTGTATTGATTTCTTGTACAAAATTTAGTGAAATACATTAAGAAAGCAAAGGGAGAGGAGAAGAATTTCTCTGTGTGTGTTTGGGATTTTTTTTTTTTGATGGAGAGGAGGACTATAGGAAGGAAATGTTTGTACCCCTTATTCCCAGAAGTTATTAAGTAGTACTGTGATAAATACCCGATTTGGTACTAGAAGAAGAATGAGTAATTTTTCTGCTGAGATAGTTATGTTAATTAGAGACTGGCTTAATAAGTCTCCAATTCAGTGATACGCACAGTGAATGCTTTGTACTCTCAAGTCTTCCCTAACCAATGGAATTCTTTTCAATGTCTTCAATGTTTTAAATATCTTGGCTGTTTCAAAAGAATTGTGACTTCTCAGCTCAGGAAAACTGAATTACTTTCTTGGGGTCTTCTGTTGGTAACATAAGCATCGTCCTAGTGCTGTGACCACATTGTCAACAACTGTGACCACTTTAGAATGCATGAGTTAATTGCATGCTGAAGCAATGTTGTTGGTCAAGAAACCGGTTTCAGGCATAGCGCTATTTTGCTGTTACTTTTGGTTTCTCTGAGAGACTGCAAATAAGATGTAGACATTAACACCTCATGAATACATTTAACTTTCCATTTAGCTATAGCTTTATTCAGCACGACTATAGATAAGAGTAGCAGCAAACAATCGTTGAAGCTTAAAGAATATTTTTAAAATACGTACCAAGGCCTCATATTTCTTCTGAAACTGTTTGTTTTATTTTCAGGGAATATTGTTTAATTTAATTGTCTTGATCCCTCTCATGAACCAGGAAGGTCTTCTGGCATAATTTTCCACCTCTATTTTATACCATTAAATACTGCTGAACCCTTCAAGATAGAAGACGACAGTTTCAAAGCCATAAGTCAGTAAGTGTGAAAAGAAATGTATAGACATGTCCCGGTTTTCTCCTTGATGGATCTGCAGTATGTTCTAGAAGGCCAAGAAAGAGCATTTTCCTGGTGGCTCTTTCTTCCATCTTTCTTTGAACCATGAAAAGAGAGAGAGGTATATGTAGGTATTCTGTAGTGAAGGTAGGCTCGATGTTCTTTGTACTTCTCATCTTCTGTTTTATTCTACTGGGCTCTTTTATGAGAATGCATTTTGGGGTGTCTTTCCTGATAGTCTTGAATGTATATGACAGAAAAAGAATATTGTCTGGACCAGAAACTTCATCATTATATCAATATACATCGTTGATTTTTTTTTTTTTTCAAGCATACATGTACCATAACATGTAGTTTAACTACTTAAAACAGTCTTGGGTTTAAGTTCTGCCTAACATGCTCTCTAATGACCTGTGTGGTTAAACAGGGAACTGCTGGGTAAGCTCAAGTGGAAGAGGAGAGTTTACAGATCATGGAAAGAGGGCCTGGCCACTTGAGAATAATGTAGGGCTGTTGTCAGAGGATGTAGGGAGGCAACTAGGAAAGCTAAGGCCTCATTAGAATTAAACCTGGTGAGAGGGGTCAAGGACAACAGAAAGAGCTTTTTCAAATACATGGCAGATAAAACTAACACCAGAGGCAATGTGGGCCCACTGATGAACGAGGTGGGTGCTCTGGTGACAGAAGATACAGAGAAGCCAGAGTTACTGAATGCCTTCTTTGTCTCTGTCTACTCTGCCGGAAGCTGTCCTCAGGAGCCCTGTACCCCTGAGGCCCCAGAGGAAGGCAGGACAATGGAGGAGTTTGCCTCAGTTGATGAGGACTGGGTTAGAGATCAATTCAGCAATCTGGACATCCATAAATCCATGGGTCCAGATGGGATGCACATGCGGGTGCTGAGGGATCTGGCTGAGGTCATTGCTGGACTGCTCTCCGTCATCTTTGCCAAGTCGTGGGAAACGGGAGAGGTGCCTGAGGACTGGAGGAAAGCAAATGTCACTCCAGCCTTCAGAAAGGGCAAGAAAGAGGTCCCGGGTAACTATAGACTGGTCAGCCTCACCTCCATTCCCGGGAAAGTGATGGAACAACTTATTCTTGGTGGCATCTCAAGGCATATCAAGGAGAGGAGGGTCATTAGGAGCAGGCAGCATGGCTTCACCAAGGGGAAGTTGTGCTTGACCAACCTCATAGCCTTGTATGAGGACATAACAAGGTGGATAGGTGATGGCAGAGCGGTGGATGTGGTCTACCTTGACTTCAGTAAAACATTTGACACAGTCTCCCACAGCATCCTCACAGCTGAACTGAGGAAGTGTGGTCTGGACGATCGGGTAGTGAGGTGGACTGCAAACTGGCTGAAGGAAAGAAGCCAGAGAGTTGTGGTCAATGTGGCGGAGTCTAGTTGGAGGCCTGTATCTAGTGGAGGGGTCAGTACTGGGGCCAGTATTATTCAATATATTCATCAATGACTTGCATGAGGAAATAGAGTGTACTATCAGCAAGTTTGCTGATGACACCAAGCTGGGAGGAGTGGCTGCCATGCCAGAAGGTTGTGCTGCCATCCAGCGAGACTTGGACAGGCTGGAGAGTTGGGGAGGGCAAAATTTAATGAAATATAACAAGGGAAAGTGTAGAGCCTTGCATCTGGGCAGGAACAACCTGAGGTTCCAGTATAAGTTGGGGAGTGACCTATTAGACAGCAGCGTAGGGGAAAGGGACCTGGGGGTCCTGGTGGACAGCAGGATGACCATGAGCGAACACTGTGCCCTTGTGGCCAGGAAGGCCAATGGCATCCTGGGATGTATTAGAAGGGGGTTGGTTAGTAGGTCAAGAGAGGTTCTCCTTCCCCTTTACTCTGCCCTGGTGAGACCACACCTAGAATATTGTGTCCAGTTCTGGGCCCCTCAGTTCAAGAAGGACAGGGAACTGCTGGAGAGAGTCCAGCACAGGTCAACAAAGATGATTAAGGGAGTAGAGCACCTCCCTTATGAGGAAAGGCTGAGGGAGCTGGGGCTCTTTAGTTTGGAGAAGAGGAGACTGAGGGTTGACCTTACTAATGTTTACAAATATATAAAGGGTGAGTGTCACGAGGATGGAACCAGGCTCTTCTCGGTGACAGCCAACAGTACGACAAGGGTTCAAACTGGAACACAAGAGATTCCACTTAAATATGAGAAGAAACTTCTTCTCAGTGAGGGTGACAGAGCACTGGAACAGGCTGCCCAGGGAGGTTGTGGAGTCTCCTACTCTGGAGACATTCAAAACCCGCCTGGACACATTCCTGTGTAACCTCATCTAGGGGTTCCTGCTCTGGCAGGGGGATTGGACTAGGTGATCTTTTGAGGTTCCTTCCAATCCCTGACATTCTGTGATTCTGTGATTCTGTAATCGCTGCACTGACCCTGGTAATGTGGACAATGGTTATTGCTGTCTTACTTCGTATCGTTTTCAAGCCTCAAAGTAATTCATTTTTAAGAGGACTCCCTTGCTCCCTTTATGTGATATTCTGATTTAACAAAATAAAAGGCAAATAATGTGTTAAGATGTAGTCATGCTTCTCTGACAAAGGAAAACAGAGTGGGTTTTATAAATTACAAAATGAGTGAAAATAGAAGGCTACATTACTATTTCGTTGCTGAAATGTCAGTAATGTGCATATAATAATTATGCAGCTTAAATATCTGATATTGGTTTGGATGTAAGAATTATGGAGAAATGGACATGTCAAGAGACTGGATTGACAGATGTATTTCTTTTTTTTTCTTCTACCTTTTTCATTAGTTGATAGAGAAGTAAGTAGCTGAGGTAATCTGTTACATATCCACTGACTGACAGTTTGTTGATATCCTTATTGACTGTTACGACATGATGCTTTTGGTACAAGTTGCTACTTTTAGATCATAAAAATAATTAAAAATAACTGTACTGATAAGTAAATCTTCCTTGAAAAAAAAAAATAATCTGTTGTGCTAGTTGTTATAACTTGTTTTTTTTTCCCAAATTAGAATAAATAGATTTACTTCCTTGTGGCTGAAAGAAATGAAAATTTTATCTAGATAAAGTGTGCATTCAGAGTGAAAGTGGAAAATGTTTAAAACAGGGACTGTTTTCAAGTGATGATGCTATACAAGTTTATTCAAATTAGCCATGGTATTGCAATGTGGATACTCATCCATGATTAAATAAGTGTTTTATTTCTGACAAATATTTTTTCTGAAGAGTCTGAGCTCCATAAAAGTGGAAGTATGTCTGTCCAGACCTTCCTCTAGGAAGTAGTTATGGTAAGAGTGTGCAGATGGCCAAGATAAGATTACAGGTGTTATAATCTTAATTTTTTGGTCATCTTCTTTTTTCTTGAGACAGGCACATACTTACTTCGTATTATGTGCAGAAATAATTGAGATGGGCTCTTTTTCTCAGGTGTGCTTCAGTATGAAAAATAAAAATGAGTTGTAAAATACCGCTTAATGTTGTCTCTGTCACTGTTGAGTCTGCACTCAGTTATTGGGGTAAGATGATTTATATCTAATTTTCAGCATCAGTGATATTTTTTTACTAGATCGTACTTCATGTTTTCTCAGTTGATATCTATTTAACTTTACTGACTCTTTTGTAAGAAGTCTTTGTTAAAGATTTCCAGTTTCTAGTACCAGTTGCCTTTGAGCAAAGATGACTTTTCTGCTGATTTAAGACTTTTTTTTAGCTGTTCAGAAATAATAGAAACATGCAAGCCAGTCTTAGCCTTTCAACAGACCAAAATCTGACCTGACCTCCTCACCCCACCCCTGCATTTTTCAAAGCTTCCTATTCCTTGAGGCTTTCTATTCATTTTACTCTTGTAGAAACCACACCATTATCTTGTCCACAGATGAATATGTTGAACTCTCCCAAACACTTGTCTGATGCTCTCTAACAGACAAATCTGCCCATCTCTCTGGAGAGCCTCACACCAAGCACTGCCCTGTCGGAAGCGGTGCCTACAGTGCTGCTTTTTATAGTGCTCACAGACAATCCTGTGCCCAGACTTACAGATCGCAAGCCTGCTCACATTTATTCTAAACATCTGCGACACTCCTTGGAGCAAAGGTTAGCTCTTGCTTGCCAGTTGTAGCACTGACAGAATGCACCGACCTTTGCCGTGAAACAGGAAAGCTTTCTAATTCCGTCTGTGAATTTTGCTTTTATAACGATGTTATGAATGTAGAAATTACAAAACGCACATCTTGCATGCTATTCCAGTGGAAGTTCCTTCCATTGAAGTTTTACAAGTGTTGTTGATTTTGGGATCAGATGGTACTAAGATGATCTCTGATTGAGCAAAATTGCACAGCTGTGTTATTTGTGTCATAGTACTGTTGGATTTTGGTATTGACAGGTCTTTCAAATCCACGGTAAGAATTTTGAATGTCTATCAAGACAATCACAATTGGAAATCTGATCATTGAAGGATCTTCTAAGCTTTTGTCTATATTTTCTGTATTTTTAAATTATAGTAAGCAAATCCATAAAGTCAAATAACTGAACAGCTATTTTGTCCTACCAGTGCAGGAAAATTGATGAAATGAGAAACTAAATTTGTTAAATGTGTCAGATTGGACTTATTCTCTGTTGATACAGAGGTTTATAAAAAAAATCAGATGAAGTCAATATGGATGTTGTAATTGTTCATCTTTAGAACTTTCAGTATAAAATAAATAATTTCTTCCTCCTAATGCATTCCATGCAGTAGCTGATGGTAACAGAGAAGTGGATACATCACCTACATAGACTAGTGGTGAAGGTATATTTTCTTTCAGTTACTCTTTAGGGTGACCTGACACACTTTGTTCCAATCCTGCTAACAGAGAATGCATGATATATGATTTAGATGGCTTTGTTTAAAGCTATCACATTGAAGTCCTGGTTAGTCATTGTTGCAGAGCTTGAGTTGCAGCAAAACATCTTAACGGTTATTCCAAACACCTTTAAGGTTGGAAAGATAATTACATTATATACAGATGACTGATAGAGTATTTTTTAGATACGAGTTACTGTATATATTCAGGCTTGAGGGTAGTTGGAAATTGATTTTGCATATTATGTAGGTCTTAACAGACATAATTTAGAGAATTTGGAGACTTTTTTTTACTGTCAAGTCAAAAATTGAAAAGTTAAACCATATTTTAGAAGTGGATTAAAATATTTTATTCAAAAATACAATTTAAATACAGTTTAGATTTAAAAATGAAAGTTCTGTATATTTTCAGTTAGACCATGTGTCTATCTACAGCAGTCGTGTGAAAAACATGGAGTGTAACCAAAGTTATAGCTTCACATTGGAAAGAAGGTGCAAAAACATAATTAAACTTTCTGTGATCACAAAGGCAGTGAATGAAAGAATGTGGAACTGTTACTCGCCAAATCTTTCAGTACTAAAACTAAATGACAATTAAGGTAGTAGGAGATGAATTTAAAAGAGATAAAGCAAAGAGCTGCTGTATGCAATGAGCATTGACATTTCGGAATTTAATGGAGATTGTAGAGGCAGGTACCGTAAGCAGGTTCAAAAAGGAATTGTTGTCATAAACAAAATGGCAGCTTAGTAAGAAAAGGATTAGGCAAGTATTCACCTTCTAGTATCCCTAACCCAGCATTTGTGAGTGTGGCAGGAGAAACCGTCTAGACATCTGTGTTCTCCCTAAATAGCATTTCTTTTTGCTACTCTGAAGTGCTGTGCTAGGTGGACCTTTTCTCTGACTTAGCAGAACAAAGTTCTTAGACATAAAACCTTCCATTTTTGTCCCCAAAATATTTTTTTCTACTAGTGCTTGGTGGCACCATCGTAGGAGCTTACTACTGATATGAAAAAGATTACTAGATTACTAGATTCTAGATTACTGGTGATTTTGTGTGTGTGTGCATGTTCATTTTTGCTTTTTATAGGCATTCAGAAAATCAGTATGCATTTCTTGCCAGTGCATACTAATGAAAATGTCAGGTATTTACCATAAAATAAAACTATCGCATGGCTGTTGCTTTGACTGCTTTTGAGTGCTTGCCAGAGATTAGGCTGTGGGTATAATTTTCTTTTAATAACTTTGTGTTGGGTAGCCCTGCACTCTAGTTTACCCAGATTTGTGCCAGAACAAATCAAATATGCAATAGATGTCTTATTTATTTTGGAATTCTGAAGGTAAAATAGCTTATGGATATTTCAACAGAGTATGTTCTGTGTGCTGTCATCAACTATAATCCTCTCTTCCTTCAGTTATTCAGTGCATTAGCACTTGTTCCTCAGTGGCACGCATGTTTTTCTGGAAGATGTTATCACTTAAATCCCACTTACAGAACTGCCAAACATCCAGCTCAAAAGTGCCATCTTTTTTGTTTAATTTTATCTGAACCATTTTTCAGATGTCTGTAACTTTCAAGAAATCAATAATGTATTGCATGCTACTTGCTATGTTACCCATAGCCAGTGCTTATTTTATACTGATAGAAGTAGCAGAATGCTAATACATTTACACAGGAGTTTATGACTCTCGATATTCACTTATTTAGGACAGAAACTGTTGAAGTACTGTCCTTTTTGAGTATTCGGGCACACCACATCTGTGGATGTATACTTGTGCATACATGCACACCAACAAATCAGTATTTTGAATGTCAAAATTAAAAAGAAATTGCTTTTAAATTAATAAAAATAGTCCTTAGAGAAGCAATATGTTGTGCAGAATTGAGTCTTGAATAATTTCTTAAAACATTCTGTAATATTATAGTGAACTTTTCTTATTTGTGTGTAACTTTACCAACCTAGGCATGAATGTCCTTTAGTTTTTAGACTACCATTCCAAGAGGAAAAATCTGAAAAGGTGTATTGTATTGCACAGCAAGATTTTGGTAGCAGGGGTCCTACAATGTGGCTTCTGTGAGAAGATGTCACAAGCTTCTCTCATGTCCAGTAGGGCCAGTGCCAGCCGATTTCAAGATGGAGCTGCTGTTGGCCAAGGCCAAACCCATCGGTGACAGTGGTAGCACCTCTGTGATAACATATTTAAGAAGGGGAAAAAAATGCTGTGCAGCAGCAGCTGAAGGAGTGAGAATATGTGAGATAAACAACCCTGCGGGCACCAAGGTCGGTGAAGAAGGAGGGCAGGAGGTGCTCCAGGCACTGGAGCAGGGATTCCCCTGCAGCCCGTGGTGATGACCATGGTGAGGGCCAGCTGTTCCCTGCAGCCCATAGAGGTCCATGATGGCACAGATACCATAATTTGATTTGGTTGGTAATAAATTAAATTAATTTTGCTCAGTCAAGTCTGTTTTACCCACGGCGATAACTGGTCAGTGATCTCTCCCTGTCCTTATCTTGACCCATGAACCTTTCTACCCCTGTCCAGCTGAGGAGGGTTGTCATGGAAGTGGCTTGCAGGGCACCTGGCATCCAGCCAGGGTCAACCCACCACAGAAGGCCATCTGTCCTTTTATGAATATGAGAAGTGTTTGAGTGCTTTCTTTAGGAAAAAGAGCATGTTGTCAACTGATCTTTAGAACTTCCAACAGATTATTAAAAAGTGAAGGTGTAGAGTGTGGACAGATATGCCCTAAAGCAGTGCTGACAATTTAAATGATTTCCAATTTGTCTTAGATTGGCTGAAATATTTTTTTTTTTAATGTGTGTGGAGACAAACTGAACCTTTGGCTTTTACGCTGGACCCAACATATTTGCCAGGTACCTGATATGACTTCTGCTTAATTCACCCAACTCATTCATGTATTTCTTAATAAACTAATTTCTGTTATTTTCAGACACTTTCGTTCTTTGTCTCAATAAAGACTTGTCTATTCTTGTAAAGAAAAAAAATATTTCTTAAAGGAATTACTGTGTTCTTGCCTTTGGCTGAAGCATATCTCACAGTTAAGATTGTGAGGAAACTTGCTATGCCACTGTGCAAGAGAAGCAAGAATGCAGCTGAATTTAATAGTCCTGTTGACTTCTTCCATAGACTTTTTCCTAATAGCTCTCTGAGAAAGTGATTACCTACAGGATTGATTGGCAGCAAAATTAACTACAAATGGGTACTACGCATGAGGTCTGTGGAGTATTCCTCCAAAAGTCCTCAGAACCATCTGCTAGTGAGAACTCCAAGATAATGTGCTTCAGGACTTTATTTCAATTTTCACATCCATCTGTTCTGATCATTAGACACATCTGATCCCCCTGTTGGAGAGGCCATCTCTGGCTGAGAGAGAGGTGGAGTGGGCGATGCAGCTTTATGTAAGAGTTCCAGAACTCTGACCCCTTTCCTTCTGTCCTCCTTCAAAACTGAGCAAGAAGCGCATCTTTCAACAGCTAACACAAATAAGAAAGCTGTGTTTTAATGAACATAAAGGAGGATATTTATTTTCGTCCTAGTAGCGCTTTGAGACTAGTATCTGACATTCAAGTATGTCTGATGCTAGCTTGGCCAAGTGGATGTTAAACTCTACCACCTGAACTCAACCCGAAGTTTCAAGATTTTACGAGTGCTCCTTAGATTGTGGCATTGCGCTAGGCTTGCCATTGAGGAGGTACAATGATCTAATTGTAGGTAAATTGTGACCTAATTGATAGGAAGTATTCTCCATTTTTGCTGTCAAATATGGGTGGATAGAAATTTGATCATGGATTATTTTGTGTTTGTGTTGTTTTGTTTTGTTTTGTTTTTTTGAGTTTCTGTCAATCCCAGTAGTAATCAGACAGATACACCATGAATTGCATTGTATCGTAATGACTTTTTCTATACAGGTCAGACTGTAGTGATACAGACATTCTGTCACTTCTCTTAGCAATATCTCCTTTCCATATGGCTAATTCAGAAAAGCTTATCTGATCCATATCTTTACATCATGGCTTAGTTCATATAGCACTGAACATAACTGACTTTGTGTGTAAGTCAAGACTCTATCTGGAAACGTGGATACCGTACAACATTATGCTTGGGAGAAAATACTTGTAGTAGAGCAATGTAGACCCCCTCATCCTGTATCTGTCTGGTCACACTATTTGTTTATTTTGTTAGATATTTCTAGTTTCTCTGGGCCTCTTATTTGGGTTCTTCTGTGTTCCTGCTGAACTTACGTTACGCCTTTGCTAGGAGTCTTCTGAAAGGTCTTAGTAATACTTCTGTCCTTGTCATAAAAGTCATTCTGTTACATGACTTCATCCTATTTCTGAGAATTAGATTTTTTCCTTCTGAAATGTTTGGAATGCTCTTTGCTTATGTTGCTGAAGACAGCATTTTTATTAGTTTTTTTTTTTTTTTAAAAAAAAAAAAAAGGAATGGGAGATTTTAATCCTCACGTTGTCATATTCCACAAGTATATATTTCATTCTCATCTAGGAAAGCAGACTTGCAACTTAAATGCCAGCTTATATACATATGCTCATTTTATTTCGCTAATATTAAATTCATGTCAAAATAATAAATTGCTTAAGAAGAAGTTGTTTATTGTGATTTGCAACACTGCTGAGCTCTTGTCATATATAAACATCTTTTAAACTGCCAGACCAAATACTAATTGAGATTTTGAGCAAAGAAAATCCCCTTGAACACATAATAGAGAAGTTTTGCAGGACTGTTTAAAGGTGTGAAATATTTTGTGGTTATTGTAAGTGAATGAAACAGGACAGATTCAGCAAAGGCAGACAACACAGTAGCTTCAGGAGAAAGTGCATCCCAAGAACAATTGTCACGAGCAAAGCTCATAGAATATCGGCTGTCCCTAGAAGGCAAGCTTCTGTTCTTCTCAGAGGAGCATTCACCACTTAAAATATGGGCTGTAGGCAGCAAATGAGGGTGATTGTGAAAATCCAGCTCTTCTTCCACTCACATGTTTCATTACATTCCTCACTTTAAAATAAATCTTTGAGTAGAGATCTTTCTTCTAACATCTTTAGACAGAGCCATCTCAGCTATGAGTATGCATTAGATACATTTATGTATTTATTTTTTAGACTATCAAGAGTAAAGTTCAGTCATTAGTTCCATTAATTTATATTTGCATTACTCATTTCAAATAAACTATTAAACTGTAAGGAAAGCTAATCAAGCAGTATATTTTTAACTAGAAGTGCTGCAAATACAGAGAATGAATTAGAGCTGAGGAACACAAACAGGTTATTATACTAAAAAATTTCTTGTTCTACTACTCCCGCTACAGAAGATAATTGTATCAACATGCAAGTTAAATAAAAATGTCTGTTAAATCAAATTCCATGAAGAAATAATATCTAAATGATTGTAAGTAGATAAAATGTTTTTTTAAAAATGTGTTCTGTCACTTTATCCATATTTTATTCAAGAAATATGGTTTGTCTGATTTAGATTTCTGTCAACTAGTGTGATTTTTTTTCTTAGTTTCATTGGAAATTTGCATTTGTATAGCTATCTCAGTGAACATGTTATCCAATATGTTTATACTTCAACAATAACTATATGTTAATATTACTTTTAAAATTAAATAGTCAATCACTTCACAAACCTAAAAGTAGGTAAATGAAAGTATCTGTAAAATAATAGTTGAAGTTGTGACAAATTCTATATACCTCTTTCTTTTAAGGATCTCAAAATTATTCCTATTGCTTTTACTGTGCTGAGTTCAATAGCTCTTAAAAGGCACTCAGAGCCAAAATAAGAGCTAGGAGAAAGCTGTGTTCCAGAGGAGTTTCCAAATGGAAAGATAGGTCTTGTTTGCCATGTGTGCTTCTGTTTGCTCAAACCGTACCGCATGTCTGCGCTGTAACTCGAGTCCAGTTCCATCCACAGCTGCAGAGGCATTATTCAGGTGGTCTGTGATTTTGAGTTCAGAGTAGGCTCAAAATTTCATCCATTTTCCTCAATAACTGAAGTCCTATTTAACAGTGTTAATGAAAGCATGTCTGTTTTAATGGTAGAACAGCATTTACATCAACAATTTATTTCTTTCATGTATCACTCTAGAACTTGATGCTTTAAAACTTGAGATCTAACAGGCTTTCCTAATAACCATTCTTCTTAAGTTTTACAAGAAATAATCATATATATATATATGTGTATATATGTGTATATATGTGTGTATATATATATGTGTATATATATATAAAAGTGATATAATCAGTGTATATTCCTGATTTTTATCCCCCACCCCAGCCCCCCATCACTGATCATGGCTTCGGGCTCTCTGCTTTAAATACCGAAAGCAAAACTGAATGTCCTCTGCAGCATTGTATTTTAATGCACTTACTTTGCCTGACCACTAGATGTCACACCCCATCTGTGAATGTGTAACTTTTTAACACATTGGTTGCTTTTTTAATACCCTAATTGTAAAGATTTCTTTTTTTTCCTTCTCCTCCCCCACAACTCTAATACTATCTTTGGAGAAGTGTCTGTTTCTTAATGGCAAATGTTTCTGCCTTCAGTTGCCTTTATCATTTCATCTCCATTTGCTAACTTGGTAGTCAAAATACTTCTGTTTTGTGACAAGCGTTCATTCAGACTTTCTTCACAGCTTTACTATTTTGCTTTCTCTTTTAAGTAATGGCTTTCACCTTTTGGTGTTGTTGCAGATGTTTATTTTTGTGCGGACATAATAAAATGGGAAATATAAGTTAAAAAAACCTATAGGAATTCTGGAAGTCTCTTGATTCTCTTTTGGTTGTGGCAAGTCTCTGAAAGGGGTGTCATCTTGCTAATATTTCTGCCAGTAAGTGGGTTCTTCAGAGGCCTTTCATTAGTCTTCAGGTCAGAATTATCTTGCTGGACACAGAATTCTATTTCAAGACATTTGCTGTTGTAAAAAAATCCAATCTACCTCCCACAGTGGTTCTTTTCTAATGTCAGTTTATTTTGTCATATCTTGAAAGTTACTCTAATATATTACTATTTAAAAAAAAATTCTCCTGGTTTTGCATAATATACAACCTTTTATTTCATTATTCCAAAATCTTCGTTTTTCCTGTCTTCATGTTCTTCCTCCAACTAACTCAACACATAATCTTTCTGAAAGAAAACCAGGCTATGCGTACAAAACTGCCAGAAAATGTAGGCTTGGGGAAGTGGTGAAAATTAGTGTACATAATACAAAATTATAATATAGGAATATATAGCAAGTTAGACTGTTGGTCTGCCTAGGCCACCATCCCTCCTCTGGTCGGTCAGTACCGAATGTCCCACAAAGAGCATACAGACAATGCTAGTGTGTAGTAGTACTTCTCTAAGATGCTCTCCCAGCCTCTAACAGTTTGTAGCTTTAGGGCCTTCCTTTACAAGCACAGATTTTGGTGGTTTGTTTTTTTCTTTTCCAGAAATTGTTCAGTTGCTTCTGGACCCATATAAACTTTTATGTGATGTGGCAATGAGTTCAAATTCCCATCAACTGATGGATCTTCGAAGAACAAGGGTTTCTTCGAAGAGCAGCAGTTCTTCAAAGCAGCATTTCGGCAGCACTGTGTACACACATTTTCTCCATACTAGCCCCATACATTCCAGCACTGTATCCTAAAGCTCATCTGCTACAGCCTTTACACTATCATTACGGATGTTTCCTCAGTCCTGACATTATTTATGTCAGTTACACAACTTTAATGTTAAGAAAAAGCAAGGAAGATTGTTTTGGGGTGCAAGTTCTTATGAAAGGAAAAATGGCCCTACTTGCACTGTGATGCTGTGCTGTGTGCTGCCACCCCGTGGCCTTAACCTTTCAGTCTAAGGCACAGCGGAAAATCTGCCATCAGAAAATATTCTGAGTAAAAAAAGAAGTCCTTTGTCTTGTAGATAGATAATTAGGTGAGTGGGTAGTTTGTTTGTTTCATTTGTGGTTTGTTTGTTTTCATTTTTTAGCAGCCTTGTTCGATTTCTGTACTTTTGAACTCTTTTTTTTTTTCTGTTTTTTGGATTAATAGTTTACCTGTTGAGTTCCTGAAGGCTCATTTCGCATCAAACCATGCACACCATTTCATTTCCCCAAAGCTTAAAAACTATCAGACTTTGAAAAAATACATACTCGTTACTACCTACATTATTCTCTTTGAATGCAGTGCTCAGAGAATGAAGGTGTCGGTTTGACTATTCTTAAAATGGCATGTTGGATTTTCTACATACTTAACTGATCCATCTTCCTTGGTAACTCTGACTGAAATTCCTGTCTTGAATTGGAATTATTCTAGGTACTACTCCCTTTATTGTAGGTGCACAATTTAAAATATGTAGAGTAGCCATAGCAGAGTTAATATCTCTTCTTCAGTGGTCAGTACCTTAATCAGTAATTCTGCTTAAATATTATGCTTTTTCTTTTGCTTAATACTGTTGCCTATGTTTAACTGGAGAAAAACTTACACCTCATTATATTGTGTGCAGTGTTTCTGACTGTTACCATAAAAATGTACAGAGGTCCTTGAAGAAACGTAGTTTCCTTGTTAATAATGATGGTTTCCTAAGAATTATCACCATATACACAAACTTTCTACCACTGCTTCTTTTGCGTCAAAGTTTGCTTGCTCAAGGTAATGTCACAGTTGAAGAGTATGTGACCACTTTACTCTCATATATTCCCACGTCATGTTTTATGAATGCTTCCAAGAACGGTGCCACTGAAGGAGGAATTCCCACTCTTCCCTTTGACTACTTGTCCTCATCCCCAACCTGTTTGTCCTTGCTCTATCATTTGATCAATGATCAAACAATAAAAATATTGAAATTAAACTGGCAAGGAATGAATTTCCAGTTGGTTATGCCAGTTTAAAACATACTTAAATTTGGAAATAAGATTTAAGACAAATACCAGTTTAAAATGCTGATTTCAGTGTCCCTGAGATTTGTTAAGGATTTGGTAAACTCATCATCAGAGGCTGCTAATTCCACAAATAAGTATACACAGAGGTAACTCTTAACAGTAAATTTTCTTCAACAAGATATGCTTGAGAATCTTTATTCTCCTGTTGATTTAGTCTCTCCAGTTTCAAAACTCTCCTAAGGTGCTGTTTTGTTTCTCATAATTCACTGGCAGGATGTAGTTCATCAGGAGCTCCACCCTAAAGAGTGGTATGGAGCAGAAGACACAGATTTTTGTTCAGCAACCTGAGGGGATGGGTTTTGCACAACAGCAAACCATCAAAGTTTTGTCTGACAATGCTACTCTCAGAAGGGTCTAATGAAACTCACATTAGTGTCGTACTATGATGCTTCTGGTCCAGTGTGATTAAACTATATTCCAGTTAAGGCAAACGTTATGTTGAATAGGAACCGTCAGGTTACAATGCCATCTAAAAAATAACTAGTATGGGAGTCCATATTTTTGAAGTAGTCTTTTCACTTCATATGGTCTCTTCAGATGCAAGTCCTGGTATATGGGTATAGCAAAATCCAAGAGTGCTATGAATGTGTTGAAGATTATCTCTGCTTTCAGATGTGGAAGTTTGCTTAAGTTTATAAGCCAAAAATGTACAGACATTCACTTTCTTTTCTTGTGAAAAGGTGGAAAGCATGATCCCCAAACCCATCTGCTCTGATCCTTCATGGAAGATATTTAGATCAAATTACTAAGATTCAGTTCAGTGCTCTTCTATCATTACAGAGACTTTCAGATAGGCTTCTTCAAAGCTGCCAAACCAGAAATCTCAAAAAGACATAAGGTCTAAAGAAAAGCTCTAAAGTAGATTTTGAAACTACCAGTCTTTTATTTTTGTATGTTTGTTCAAGCAGACCACAGCTATAGATTTTATTATTGTTTTATTAATGTAATGGTTTACATTGAAGACTTTATGCTTAATAAACAATAGTATTGGGACTTGTATCAGATTTAGAAATAGTTGCTAAAAAGATTAATTTTAAATTCTGTTGGTTTGTACTTAAAATTTTTCAGATTCAAAATCACTAGTGTTCGTAAGTAACATCTTGCTAATTCAGAAATTGTAGGAATAATCTGCATTTTAGCCTAGGTAATGTCATAGCATGCAAGTCACCCTACCTGCTTGAAACTTTATAGTTAATCAGAGACCTAATGTGCCCCAAATTAATACATTATGTGAGTTGAACAGCGTTCGTAGTGTAAGATAGAGAACTACACTGGATTTCCTCCAGGTGCCCAGAGAATATTCATGTTTCAGTAGCTATGTAGAAAATCACATCAGTGTTCAGTTCAATTTGCTTTGATGATGTTTTCAAGTAATGGCTTCTAAACATGTTCAGTGTTTGTGGAAGTTTCACTTCTTGATTTATACTGCCAATTTTCATGTGATATCGAACAACTGTCATCTGGAGGTAGGTACTATAAATAGACAGCTGAGCTTAGTGGTTGCTGCTGGACTGGAATCAAGGCTGGAAACAAAGTTAAGGTGAGCCAAAGTTGAAATAGAAATTAGGAGTAGCACAGAGAATCTAAAAAAAAAAACCTACACGTTTGGGAATTAGACTTGGAATGAGAAAGCCACAGAATCAAAATGTAAACTAAATTGAAGGACAGGGTAAGAGTTTAATTCAAAAAGCAGTAAGCTGACAGGCAGACTAATCAGGAGTGGGAAGCAGAATTAAGCAGGTATTAACTAGGTCTGAGAAACAAGCTGTAGGAATGTAGTTGCAACCAATCAGAAATAACCGAGAGCTCACCTGGATGGCATCTCGGGGTTTGATGAAGCCAACATTCAGACATAGACGCCAGTCTTAAATGTTAAGACTTATTAGGCCTTGCTGGGAAAATTCCTTTCCCTTCAGTAGAACTTCAGACTAAAAGGTGCCACCAGCAGCATGACCTCTTTGTTTCTGTGGTTTATTCTCCTTGTGGTCACTTTGCTCATACTTGCTTCAGTGGTAGCTTCTCCAA
Source organism: Streptopelia decaocto (assembly GCF_964273445.1). NCBI lineage: Eukaryota > Metazoa > Chordata > Aves > Columbiformes > Columbidae > Streptopelia > Streptopelia decaocto. The sequence goes on along the minus strand of NC_138655.1, from coordinate 121,544,676 downwards.
CTTGTCTGTCTTTAAAAAAGAAGAAAAAAATTCACCCAAAATGGAAGTTTCAACCTCTTTGTAGAACAAGATAATTCAGTTACCTCCCTGTTCTCTCCCTTCGTTCCAGCAATTCCTTGTTCTACTATTTAAATAATAAAATAAAATTAACAAAAAATATATATGTAGCAATACTTCTTTAACTCTACACCTGATTCTCAACAAGAGAAACTGGTACTTCTAGAAAACTTTCACTGTAAGCAGGTCCTGCAGTATAGTAATATAAACATGATTTTCTTACAGCTATTGTTAAAAAATAAAATGTGAAGAATTTTAATTTTATATGGATATAGTAATTTGGTTAGTGATCATCTAAATCAGTGGTTTCCAAAATGGAGTGTGCACACATGAGCAGGTACACAAAATTATCCACTGGCATGTGGGGAAAACAATATTAGAACTTGTATTTATTTTCTGTTAAAAACAAAAAAATCATCAAATCAGTTTTACTAATATTTACTATACAAATTGATGCTCATGCCATCACTTGGTCTGTATGTCAGGTGCTCACATCACGTGGGGTACGGGAGGTATCCTGGAGGAGGGTGGAGTGGGTGTTCCACAATCCATTGGAGCCAGGAGTGCACAAAGCGCTACAGGATGACATCAATGTGGTCAACCTTATAAAAACAAGCCCTTCCAAGAGCAGCATCTTTACCAGACTTTGTAATGAGATGGGGAGGGATCATGAAAATCTCTTGTACCATGCAGAGGTTCATTGGTGACAAAGTGCTTAAAAGAATTGTAAAATGTTACACATTTTTTTTAAATAAAACAAGTGTTCCAAATTTGCTGACCTTTTTGGTGATGACAGGTGTTTGTGAGTAGTTTGCTACCTAATATGTGTATCCAAAAAATAAACACGTGTCCCTTCAAGGTGAAGGTGATGTTTTAATGATGAGTGAGAAAGTAACTGCTTTTCAAAATAAACTTGCGGTATGGAGAGAGCATTTTGACAACAGATGTTCGGGTAAGTTCCCCTCTTTTTTTCTTTTGTTGTTGTTGTTGCTGAACACAGTGTAAATGTGTCACCTATAAAATCTTTAGTATCTGTATACTTCAAAAGGATGGGTGCCAAATTTTCTAACTTCTTAAAAAAAATTCCAAATTAGAACTTCAGTGGGTTTTGAACTTATTTGTTAAAAATATAAACATGCAACATCTTCCAACTATTTTGGAAGAACAATTGATTGACATCAAGGAAGATGTTAATTTACTAGCCCAATCTCAAAGCAAAACCTTTGCAAAAATTGTGGTTGGGATGGAAAAAATTAGTATAATGGTTTAGTAAGCACAGGCAACAATGTATATCTTCCATTGGGATCTATGCATCTTTGTGAGGTATGTTTTTCGCTTATGGAACCCATTAAAACCAATTATCAAAATAAACTGAACTTAGAACCAGACCTTTGAATTGCTATATCACAAAGTGTTAAACAAAGATTGAAAAAAAAGAATGAAACATATTCGGTCACGTAGCTCTCAGTAAAAAATATTATTTTTATATGTATTAATTTATAAATATAAATATGTGCTACTGTACTAGTATCTAGCTTATGAAACATATACAAAGAAAATTTAAAAGGAGAAAAAGAAGAAAACCACAATTTTTAAAAAAATGTTATTACCTGTATGTTATTTATTATTTATTAAAAATAATCTTAATAGTTAAAGAGACCACTGATCTATACATCTAAAAAGGCAATCTTTCAAAAAACAAGCTGAAAGTTTTTGATATTATTCTTTAGCGTCACATAATGTCCTGGTTTAACCCCAGCTGTCAGCTCAGCACCACACAGCTGCTCGCTCCCCACCCCCGCAATGGGAGAGACAATCGGAAGAGTAAAAGTGGGAAAATTCACGGGTTGAGATAAAGGCAGTTTAATAGGTAAAGCAAAAGCTAAACATGCAAGCAAAGCAAAACAAATAATTAACCCACCATTTCCCATGGGCATGCAAACTAATAGTTAAAAGCCTTCTGATTTCCAGCCTGAAATGGTTTGTGATATAACCATTTTCTTTGGGTTTGTGTTGTGTTGTTTTGTGTGTTTAAACAGCTATGTTCCTTCTTGGTGTTGCCATTAAACATGTATTAATTAGCAAATAGTGATCTCCACTTGCACCATAAATTGGCATTGTTACTCTTTCCCCCGCTTCAATCCTTATTTTCTGTGTGCGAGAATAGACTTACGTGCTCATAAAATAAACCCCATCAGGAAAAAGATGATTGAAAGCTTTTTTAATGAGTAATTAATTCCTTGACCCAATTCACTGCATAGATATGTGAGCATTTGGTTTGGTAGAAAGGTGCAGGTAATGCTGAGGCAGAAATGAAAAGTGGTGGAATTGGGGATAAGGAAAACATGTAGTGTGACATCACTTTTTGTAGGCATAAGTTCTTTTACTTGGTTCCTATAGAAAGGGATTTTCCATTCTCTGATCATCCTAATAACATTTCTCTGCACATGTCCTGGTTTAAATCTATTTTTCTTTAATAGAAGTTGCCAGAATTCTGCATAGCCATAGAAGCTCATTAATGCAATGTAAAATAGCATCAAGACTTCTCTTACTCTACTGAAATGATCTTTTCTGATTTAAGGTCATGTTTGCCTTGTAGGGTTGCATCACATTGGTGGCTCAGTTGTCCTGAGATTGACTAATATGTTATGATCTTCATTTCCCTAATAGGTTTTCAGTGTATTACTTTCTGAGGAACTGTCACAGAACTAGATTTAGGCATAAATAGTTGTATATGGTGACAGACCGATGTGTCTGCAAAACCATGGTGGTGCAGAATTGCTCCCATAGCTCATTCTCTCTTTGCAGCTTGGGGTGCCAAGATCACGCAAGCATTAGCAGCAGCCACATGAAATTATGCTGCCTGTGTACTCAGCCCCGTCTGCCCACACCTCTTCCCCAGCCCTGTCAACTCAGCTGCTGAAGGGGATAACAAAACAGAAAGCAGTTCATTTCAGCATGGAGAATAGAAGATGGACTTAAGGGCTTAGAGCTGGTCTCTGCTTCTAGCAGGACTGGGTGTTTTTCAAGTTTTATAGCCACGTGTTACCAGGACTGGGAAGTTTTACTCAGTTGCGGCTTTTCTACCCTCCTCTTACTTTCTCCAGATTGGAGATGCCATGGTGTTCTAGAACGATTTGGCCATTGATGGACGTGAGCACATCAGGCACTGGGATCTTGGCTATTTGATGCTGGAACTGGAAGTGCTTTTGACCTGGGATGTGCCTGTCTCACCTCTCTGTCCTCCTTGGGCAGGATGTACTGACCCCATCCTGAGTCAGAGGGGGTTTGTGCAGAAGGCAGTGGGACTGTGGCCATCGGTTATTGGTGGCAGGGATGTTGCTTAGCTCAGCAATACACAAACTTTTCATTGAAGATGTTCCTGTCCTGGCTCCTCTGTCATCACCATGAAATATAGTTTTGATGCCTGTTCATGCTGAGAAAATAAGTAATTTTATCCTCTCCTTGAGGGCATCAAAATCCAATTTGGTATACACTGCTAAGAAGCCTTGAGTGCTGAGCTTGTGTCCCAACCTCATACTTCGTATTATTAAATGTCATGACACTTCTATTACTCCAGTCCCCAAGTCACCCAGTTTTTCCTTTATCATAGTTCAGTTCTCTCTATTGACACATGGTTAGGAGGCATTGACATCATTCCTACTTTTTATGCCAGGTGGTTTTAAAAATATTTAATAAAATTGTTCCCAAAGGTGATCTTTGAGGAAATTGGCTACTAACCTCACTCTAGGGAAGAGGCCCAGCACACAGGAGTTGACATCTCCTCCATAGCCACTTCCTCGCTGCTTATAACTGTAGCATTAACCCCCATTTTATGTAAAAGCTCTTTGTAGCATATTGCAGAGGTCTGGATAAATCCTTTCCTACTTTTTCTTTGTCCATAAAATTTGGTCTTTTATCAAAGACATCCAGTCTTTCTAACAGGATTACTTTAGTAGTCATGTCATTTTATCTCACTTTCCATTTACCCTCATATATTTAATGGTTTATTTTCTTCAGAAGTTGTTTTAGATCTTTGGTACTCTAAGATCAGAGTAATGTGTTTAGGTGTGTAGATCACTTTTTCTCTATACTGTCTGCTCGCATGGAAATGGTATAGCAATAGAGAAGTAGGACAATATTATCTAATGGCATAAGTTAGACTATTCCTGTAATATTATTTTCAGTTATGGTTGTTATATTTCAAAAAGGAAAAGTTATTGAAAAAATGTTCAGAAATTGCTGTAAGAATGTTTGTGGGCTTCTTGTAGTGTGAGTTATTATGAGAGGCTTAGAAAGCTCAATCTATTGAATATGTTCGAATGAGGATTCAGCTGTAGTTTGATCAGAGTCCACAAATAGATGCATGCAAATTATTTGGTAGCCTCAAAACAGTAAAGAATATTATAAGATCCAGAAGCTTGAAACTGAAGGTAGACAAATTCAGACTAATAAATAAGGTGCATATCTTCAACAGTGAGGGTAATTAACCTTTGGAACACATGATTCAGGCTGTCATTAATTGAAATCTTTACAAAGACATTTAGTTTTAATTTAATGGCAGGAGATTCTTTGCCCATATAGGAAGCATGATCATGCTAATTTAGTTATAGTCCCTTTTAGCCTTGATATTTTTCTACTTCTCTATTAAAATTCTGAAATATAAAACAAGTCCGTCCAAAAAGCAAAAGAAAGGAAATAACCTTAACCTTTATTTTCCATTTGCCACATACAATACACTCATTTTTGGTTTCTATGCTCAGAAGGAAAAGGCCTTCCAGAATGAAATCAACTTGCTCTCCTGTCTTGATAATCTGCAAAATATGGTATTTTATAATCAGAAACTGTTGCAAACCCTATCTTATTTTTATAATACAGAAAAATTTGCCATTTTATTAAGATTGTTTGAACTTGAATTAATGCCTAGTTAGTCTTTTTCAGATGAGCATTGCCTTCTTTGTGCTGCAAGAACTATAAAAATGTAATGGCATTTGTAAAAATAGCAGTAGCCACTTAAAAAGGCAAAATGTTGCACTTCTGTTATATGTGGGAATTCGGTTGTAGACTATACAGGGAAGTATTGGGGGTTTTTGGAGCCAAGTTTCATGGAAATGGACAAAAATTCACTGAGAAACATGGGCAGACAGAGAATAGCTGTGGTGCTGATTTTATCAGCTGTACTAAGTGTAGGAGTAGATAGGCCTGTGCTTGAAGTTATTCTGGCATGGGAATCTCTGGGGTTTTCTTAATAAAAAAATATAGAAGTTCTATGTTTTATACTTACATTCGGTGTAAAAAAAGGAAAATTATTTAACCCTCTGTATCTCTCCAGACTTCATTAGTGAAGAGTTAAGGAAGAATTTTTTTACTAAACTATTAGAAGGAATAGGAAATAAAAATGAGTAAGATTAAGAATTTTGCACCTTAAAATCTTTAATTCTATCACTTTCTCCTTTGGTTTACCCATGTCATATCAGTTGTTTGTGTTATTTGAAAAATGTAGAAATTATCACTATTTGAGGAAAAAGAAGTATGAATGGAGAGATAAACATAGCTTTTTTTTCACTTTAGGAACATTTTCACTTTAAAAGCACAGAACTACTGATTATTGCAGTAAGATTCGTTGACATTGTGCAAAACGTGAAAGTCAGAGGACTGAATTAATTGTGACCTTTTAAGAGAAATCTTAACCTAGATGAGAGAATTAAATATGGATGAGCAGTCTTTGACAGATGGATTAATGGATTATCATCTAGTACACTTTTAATAACAAAATTGTTTAATGAGTACTCTCTTTTGAGACAAATAAATTGACAATGTCACTAGCAGAAAATTGAAACTGATTCAATGGCATGAATCTGCTTAAAAATCTTGAGGATCTAAGGACAGGAAATCCACTGTTTCTTACAGAACTGTGTAAAGAGAATACAATACTCTCTGGTGTTCAACCAGAATTATACTTATTTTATGCTTGACACCTGATTCAAGAACAGAAAAATATGTTATGGAATCTTACTGGAGAAGCCTTTACTTTGGCCTTCTAAGTAATGAAATAATGAAAGCATAAGTGGGCACTATGGTACTTAAGCTTTGCCTGGAGTTCTGTGATATATTTATCTGGACTATTTTTTGGTCAAAAATACTTGTGATCATTTATTTGAACATAAAAGGGGTTTAGGAAATGCTTATTTTAGAAATGTGGTGAGGCTAAACATAATAGTATACCATTACATAATTTCATTCTGTAAGGGCAAAATTTGAAGCGGAAAGTACAAAGTTCGTCTGGATTTGTCAATTAGAGCAGATGTCCAGGATGATTTCTGCGTTATATTAGTCATTAAATAGGATATTTAGAAAGCTTCATGTTTTGAGTTGCACTGGAAAGAGCTATAAGAAGGAAATTTATTTTAATGCTGAAGATAATGTGAGTGAGCTCTTCTGTATAATTTACATTATATAATATTATTTTAAAGTTGTAATATTGTTGCTATTCCATTCACAGCAGTTTTTATGTGTCATGTTAAATCATGCCAAATTGGTGGCTTTTACAATGATCCACTAGGGGTTACGGAGATACTATCTATTCTATTTTTAATGTTGAACTTGCTAAATAGTGGCATATTGCTTCAGCAGGTTTTCAGTGCACCATTTTGCCCTATAGAAAAAAGTGTAGGAAAAAGCTACAGCAGCTAGGACTAACACACCATGTTAATTGATATGAAGTATATTCTCACTAGAGGTGTTTTAAAAATAATCGGCATATTGGTATCATACTTAGATAAGCTTTCTTGTTAAAAAATACACAATCTAGTAGAACAAACCTCAACAGAAACATGGAGTTTTCTGTAGCTGTTTCTGCTGCTCTTAACTAAAAATGGTTGTTCTTTGCACAGCATCGTTTTATAAAAATCACTTATTAAAAAGGACTGCAGGACTTTGCATACTGCTGTTTTTGCAGTCAGTCCTTGTTTGCTTGAACTTGCAAACAGTTCAAATCTACAGTGACCGAAAGAGTGTTAAGAAGGCAAAAAAATAGTATCACCCTAAAAATAAGTTAAATTTACACATTGAAAAGATTTAAATTGCAATTTCTTCAAAATATATATAGAACACAAAAGCTGAGGTTGTTGAATATGTTAATACCAGTAAGTAAGAGGTTTGCAGATAGGCTACACTCACAAATAGAACCTAATAGAACAATACTGTAGGACTGAGAGTATGGAGAATCAGATAAATTATAATATAAAACATGTAATTCAGACTCTTTTAACTACATAGTTGTTACTATTATAAGGAGGGAAAGTAATAATTATTGTTATAACCAGTAACACTGGTGTGACTGAAGATGTGGAATAAACAGACCTGGAGAACAGTGATGCGTTTTCATTTGATTGCATTTCTAAGTAGCAACTTCAGGACTTCTTGTGCTTTTAAGCATTTGAAAAACAAGTATCAATGACTACTGATTTTCTACAAATGCCCAAAGACATTTTTGACAAGGTTGATAGGATGTGAAATTCGTGAGGTTAGGGAATGAGAGAGAAAGGCTTGATGAAGGAAAAGGAACTTTACTGTCTTAGGTATATAAGAAAAAAGGTTAAGACACAATTAAATTATAAATTCTCTAAAACAGTGACTTTCTGAGAACTGCATATAATATTTATGTAATCACAGGCAAAATCTGAGAGCCTAGGTTTCTATTTGTTTGCACAGAAGTATCCACAGAGCTTATGTTGTGGTCCTAGAAAGAAACAGTTGCAAAGACAAATCTCAGCTGTGCAGAGCGGTTCAAGATCTGGTGTGGGCAGGAACTCCTTAAGCTGACATTAACGCGCAGGCTGACAAATCAAGATCTAGCTTGAGATTTTAAGTGTTAGCACAAGCAGCACTTGAAAATAAACCTATTTATTGCTTGGTTGATTTGTTCTTCTGAACTGATTGGGAACTATTAGTATTTTTTCATTATTACTTATCTACCATTTGTTGGAAATACCACCAAAAATTTATCTGGTTTTCCTTACTTTATACTAATTTAGAAAATTTTAACAAATAATAGTACATTTTTATGGTATGTATTAAGTACATTAAAAAGCCTACTCCCTGGGACACTGTAGAAATACACTGAAATACACTTCCAAATATTTCAATATGTGTATAAACAGAGCTGACAGATAATTAGAAGGAAGACGGAGACTCAATGAAATGAAACATGTTATCCCATAGGTCAGTGGCAGCCAGAGACGAGACCCACATCACCAAATTGTCTTAACCAAATGATCAAGAATTTACTTTCCCTGTAGTATCATGAAACGAAGTCAATCTAAGGAAAACTGCTGATGAAGAGCAGCTTTTTAATATTAAATAGGTTTTCTTTCCTTTTGCAATGTCTAATCTTTTGGTCATGAGTCCATTAGCATAGATTTCTTTACCCTTCCCTTTTGGTACTTGTAGAGAAAAATCCCCACTATGTTTCAGCAAATGTATCAAGTCTTAACTGTACAAGCAAAACTCTCAAATCTTGACTTTTTACACATACATGCTTGGTGTAGCCTCTCATTTACTTTTTAATTGGAAAAACTTCTCTAATGATAAATTTATCTGTAGTTCATGTTCATTTTGTAGCCAAATGTATTAACATCCAATAGTGTTAAAGCTAATTGTCACACAAATACCAGCATTTATTTTTACTCTCTTAAGGAGAGCAAACTCATACAAATAGGTACGATCTTGAACAAAATATGAAGTTTTGTGGCAGTCTTTAAAAAATGTTTTTAGGTAATCTTGTAAACTGTATAAACTAATAACTCTTCATTGCTTGATAACACTAACACACAGAATAGTTTCCTAAGTTATTTCTATGCTCTTCCACTAGTCGTTATGTATCCATGGTTCATGTGGATCCAAGTGTGCTTTTACTGTATTTCAGTGAGGAGTGAGTAGGGACAAATAGAAACCATATTCTGGGATATAAGCACTGTTAGTAGTAAATTCACAGTGCTGTTGAAAGGAAGAAGCTCCCTGTGGTTGCAAGATCCCTTTAACAAAGTATTTTGAAGGAGAAGACACAGATAAGTTAATAGTTAAAAATTTTAAAGGCCCTAGAAAGTAAATATAAAATTATTTTATTCAGAAGTTATAAACACTCTTGAGTAATAATTCCTTTTCCCAAATTCACATCTGCTCACTTTGCTAAATACTTATTGCTACTTTTAGTGAGTTCGATTTTCATTGTGAATTTTATCAAGCATTAATTTTTGGTCCAGACTATGTCAATGAAAACAACAGCAGATGCAGTTGAGATACAGTTCTGTATGTTCCGTATGTAGGAGGTCAAAAAAGTGAAACTAAAGAAATCTGAACCTCATCTGTACTGTTAATTATAAAAGCATTTTTGAAATAAACAATAACCATAGAAGCAATTTCAGTAATAGGTTTTTCCTCCCACTAATTCGACATGAGGAAGTATTCACGAGTTGTTTTGTCACAGTGATTCCAAGTGGAGTTCCAGCTGTTTATGTGTAAACCTCTTCAATCTCTTGCATCATTTTCTTTGGCCAGTGTTGTTTTTGGTAGCTGTGCCTGTGTTTTCCAGGGAAAGAGCTGACAGGCAGAAACAGGAAATTAAAAGCTGCTTGACCCTAACTCCATTCTCAAATACATTAAAAATTACTTCAAACTGCTAGACTTCACAACCAGTTCTAGAGCATGTATTTTTGAGGTTAAAAACATTTTTAGGTAGACCTATGACGTGACTGTGAATTACAGTAAGTAGAAGTGTAAGAAAATAAGTTAAATAACCCCCTAGTGTGATTCTACAAGTATACTAGAGGCTAAATGGCAATGATTTGTTTTATTTTGCTGTTTTCTTGTCATTCCAAACTGGCTAGCCATGGTCCAGTTTAAAAAGCCCTTGAAAATACTGTCTAGAATTTTGTGTAAGCATATCCACAGGTTGTATTTATGAATGTGTGGACTGCAGTCTATTGGACAAAGAGAAAATGCAGTTGGCTCCCCAGCAAGAAAACAAGACAAAACTTCCAGAGAAGAGCAACAAGACTGGTGAAGGGACTTGAACACAAGACCTATGGGAAGAGGCTGAGGGAGCTGGGGTTGTTTAGTCTGGAGAAGAGGAGGCTTAGAGGTGACCTCATCACTCTCTATAACTACCTGAAGGGAAGTTATAGCCAGGTGGGGATTGGTCTCTTCTCCCAGGCAGTTAGCAATAGGACAAGGGGGCATGGGCTTAAACTCTGCCAGGGGAAATTTAGGCTGGATATTAGAAAGAAATTCTTTACAGAGAGAGTGGTCAGGCATTGGCATGGCCTGCCCAGGGAGGTGGTGGACTCACCATCTCTGGAGGTTTTTAAACTGAGACTGGACATGGCACTTAGTGCCATGATCTAGTAAATGGACTAGAGTTGGACCAAGGGTTGGACTTGATGATCTCTGAGGTCTTTTCCAATCCAGTTGATTCTGTGATTCTGTGTTTCCTAAAATAATAAAAGCAGTATTCAAAAATAGTTCCCTTTTTGCTTTTCAGACTTCTTGATGAGCACCCTCAGTAATAACATTTAAAGTGATTAGTAGTATTAGATTTTATGATATATTATTGTTATGTACAACTATGTTTCCTTAGCTAAAGCTTTGAGGGACACAGTTTCGCAAGTATTCTTAATACTCCAAAACAGCCTGAATATAGGCTGCAATAAATGCAAAAAAGTGAACTTTTGACTTTTCATGTATTTTTAAAATATTTCTCCCTGCTACTTGGTATATAGGTTTTCTTCTAAAAGAGGAATTTTTATTGATAAGGAAGAAATAAATCATACATAAAGTAACCATTTGGTATTCTGATAGCTGATTTTCACATAAACAGCAAGAAGCTGCTGTAAATTAAATGCTTCCTGCTGATGCACTTCCTTTTAAAACACAGTAGGAGGGGCATTAGTTAACATTAAGGCAAACACAATTATCTGCTGACTACATTGTATTAAAAATAGCTAACAGCAATAATTCTTTGGCTTCTTCCATCACTGCAGGTATGTTATAAAATTAGTTAATGCAAACATGTTGGACAGCAGTAAAATACCTAATGATTTCCTGTGTGCCAATGTGATGCTTGGCCACAGAGGTAATAATAATATTAACTGTGTTTAGTATGACCAGTTTAAAATTATCTTATTTTCAGTAGGCACAATGAAAAAGTGTCTGTGGTAAACATGAAATAAACTTTATTTTTTTAACATATAAACAAACATATATATTACATTCTTCTGTTATACTTGTCTTATACCAATGTATAGAAATATGGAAGATGGCCATGTATGGTACCTTGTCCCCAGAACCCTATTGTCTCCAGGTAGAACTACTGCAGTTACCTTAATACTGGATCTGAGAGAAAGAGGAGGAAAAAGCACCGAGACAACAAAAAAAAGTAGTCCTTTCAACCTTAGGAACTTCACTTTTTCATGTGGTGTTTTGTAATCATTCTTGCAGAGTGTTCTGCCCCAAAAGGTGAAGGTGTCTGTTTTGATTTGTGTGTGTAAATAAAAGGTTTGTCTTAAGTATTTGCTTTTAATGATGTTTCTACTAATGTCAGTTATACTATTTAGCCAGTAATTTCATATTCAGATACAATTATTTGAATATTATTCATGTATTTCAAATAGGTGAAAACTCTGGGATAAGTTATGTCCTAACCTAAAGCAAGGACAATTACTCTGTACTCACATCAGTGTCAATGAGAGCTGAATTTATTTTTGGTTCTATAAGCTTTGACAATGTCAAACCCTTTTTTATGGTTAAAATAATAATTTTTCTTACAAATATTTTAAATGATCAAATAATAGAAATAATATTGCAGAAAATAATAATGTATATGCTAGCTAAATTTTTCTTTTTAATTCTCTCTGACACAGCAATTCTTTTAAAATATCTGGAAATAATCCTGAGGCATGTTGCAGAGCTGTTGTTTTAAAACATTTTGTGAGTCATATATAGAGAGAAGGAAGAGATACAAGGAAAAAAGGTACAAAGTATACATATATTTTTCTCATAACTGATGACTAGAGGCATTCTTGCATTTTGGAAGTATATTCATTTACAATGATAAGATGCAATTTTAAGATTCTTTGGAAATCAATCAAAAATGTTTCTAAAGCCATGTTGCTGAGAACTCCAAGCATTGCATATATGATAAATAATTCCTCCTATGAGGAATGCTCTGTATTTTCAATACTAAAATTTGATTCTTTTCCTGTTGGCATGCAGAAATTGCAGGGGTGCAGTACTATTCATTCTGCAGTCACTTGACCTGTCTGTAAAAAGGAAGAAAACTCTTGGCCTAGTTTAAGTTCTTTTATATATACTATATTAGCCAGAACTGCTACTCTGTCCACATGTCCAGTTAAGTAGCTGTATTTTCTGGTAGCTCATTTGATCAGTCAGAATTGGTTGCTTTGATCACTCTGACATGGAACAAGTCCAGAGCATTGCAATTCAAAAGGGCTGCATCTGTTATTTTCTGAGAAAGACTTTTTTTTTTTTTTTTTTTTTTTTAAAATATATATATCTATATATCCAGTGTATCAAGGGGAGTCAAATGTGGAAACTCATTTTCACATTGTATTGACATTTCTGTTGCTCTTCTCAGGCAAGGCAGGATGCACAGATTGGAATGAGAGTGTATTTGTTTCCTGTAGGCCTCGACAGCATATTCTTAATGCGTGTACTTCTATGTTCAGACCTTTAGAAAAGAAGCCAGAGCTACTCCCTTCTGCCTCATTGTCTGCCCAACTATTACACCTCAGCTGGATTTAATACAAGCACTATCTCATGAATAGGAAATTAATTTGAAGAACTGTGGAAAACGGTAACTTATATAGTCTTAGTATATATGGTGGTATGTGGAAATTATGAACTGTAAGAGTCAAATGAGAATGACAATCTCACAGCAAACGTTTTTGATTGTATAGACCTGCTGTTCCAGTGGGTGTTACAAACTTAACTATGAGCAGCACACACTGGAAATTGAACACAAATACAACATTTGAAATGGAAAAGATAATGCCTGAGTAGGTCCCCACTTTGTGTGTGTGCTTCAACCCTTTGATTGCCATGGAAGTTTGGTATTAAAGATCAGGAATCTGTAAGAACATATATTTGGCTGCCATTTTTATGTGATTTATTTCGGAATGATTTTGAAGAATGACATTTTCAAATCTCATGAAGATTTCTCAGCCTATTGCAGTATATTTCAAACTATATTTTAAACTATAGCATTATAACTCAATATTTGTTATTATTTGTTATTCTATATACTTTCTTTTATTTGAAAAAGAAACATTTTGGATAATACTCAAATGACAAATGAACTTTTTTCAGAGAAATGCTGCTTGTAACTTGGGACAGTTTTTAGACTCTGTCATGCTCTGGTCCTTTCACAGCCCTTGAAACACTAGTGGTCAGCATTGTCTTTGGACATGAGAGAACATTTCTTTTGCTCTTTCCTCCTGGCAGTAGTACCCCAGGGAAGCCCAAGGCTTGTTATATCTTATTATAGGCTGTTCAGTTCCCATTATACTATTTATTATAGGAAGGCCTTGTGAAAGAAATGCTTTTGACATACTTGAGCTCTCTCAGCTCTCTTCTGTTTCTTGTTTTTATTTGCTCACCATGGTACTTTAGGCCAGACACAGTAAGGCTGTACTTACATAATCTACATGTATTAGCGTTGAAAAGCATCCTCATGTGCAGTGTTTGTAGAGCCTCTTGAGCATATTTTGGAAGGTATTTTTTTTACCTGTGTTGCAGGGGCCATTTCTGAGTCAAAGTATACCATGGTGTGAAAAGGGTGGGCAGTTCCTGCCCCCTCTCCACCCTTGGAAAGGGGTCATTAAATCCTGCAGTGTTCTTTTTTTTTTTTATTTTTTGTTGTTTGGTTTGGTGGGTTTTTTTTTTTAAATTATTATTTTATTTTATTTTTTTCTGTGGATGTACATCTACTTTAAAAAGTGACTGGGGAGAGGTGTACAGCGTTTAAGTATTTTGCATGTTCTGAAAGCTTTGCTGATTCTTTTGACAGAGTGGTTTTATGTTTATGTGCAGAGGGAGATCAGATTGAAGTTAACAGCATTTATAAGGCAACAGGTCATAATCTTTGCTTTAAGAGAAGCCTTGGACTTGTGCATTGTCTATTAATGTAGTGTGCTTTGAGGACAACCATATTGGCCTAAGGCATTTCTTCAACTGAAATTTATTATAATTCTTTCCAAAATGTGCAAAACCAAAAGTTCTATTTTGTGGTATCAAATAATGCATATTCAACTAAGTTGAATGCAGTAAGTCTATTTTCATGTAGTTGAAGTCAGTTGTCCTGAAGGCATTTGATGCAAGACATCCAGTACCTGGGGATGGAACTCAGAAAAGAAAGTCCAAAAGCATTTGTCTTTTGGCTTTACCTACGCATATATTAGGTAAAGAGTTTATGTTTGGATTCTGAATTATTTGTGACAGAGAAAAATTGTAGCAATGACTGAGTTGTAATAAACTAAAATGATGGCAGTGGTGTATCCTATATTTGTAAAGAAGATGGGGTTTTTTGTTCCTTCATTATATCTCAGAATAAATAAACTGTCTCCAAATGTTCAAAGCAAAATGGGATAAAATACTAACTTTGCTATTTACTACTTACTTTATCTTCTGTGAAAACGTTGTTTTCTTCCAATGTTTCCTGAAAGGCCTTCTAACAATTACAAAATTTTCATCATTATCTTTGTCTTTTGGATGATTTTGCTATGGTGTTAGGTTCTTTAGAACATAATCTTCTGATTGTTTTATCTCTTAATTTTTAAAACAATTCTGGAAAGAATAATTGCACTGTAATTTGTTATTCAGGCATTCATATATCAGATTTCAATCATATTTCTTGAAAGTGAGCATGTAAATGCAAAAAATAGGGATAATTTTTCTAAAATTTGTTTAGAAAATTGACCTCTTCCCACAAACCCTTTTAAAGAAAATAGGAGGAACAGCAGTACCAGAAAGGAGTGTACACTTATATTGGGTATCCAGTTGACCACAGTCAAGTAATCTTCAAATGAAAAATGATCTTTGTAATTATCGGTATAGTTTAGTGACCTTCAGAAGGCACAGAAAGTTGTTCTGTGTCATCAGTGTGCTGCATTCACAGAGCGTTGCCTCTCTTATTTCTAGGCAGTTTTCAATCTCCAAGAATATTTTATCTGAACATATTCTTGCTGCAGTTCTTCAATACCAGATCTTTATAACTACAAATGCTTTGAAAGGTTTTTATATTTCAGGAGACATCCAAGATGCAGGAAAATCTGGGCAAAAACTTTGTGCTTTTGTACCATTGCATTGTTTTGCTTCTGTTAGTGGCCAAGTTTCTTCATCATGATAGGATTAGCACAGAATGGTTGTGGTTGCAAGGGACCTCTGGATTTCATCCTGTCCAGCTCCCCTTCTCAAGCAGGCCCACCTAGAGCTGGTTGCCCAGGACAATAGCTAGATGGCTTTTGAGTAACTCCAAGGCTGGAGAGTCCACAGCCTCTCAGGACAACCTGTGCTGGTGTTCAGAGGGAATCTCCTGTAGTTCATTTGGTGCTCATTGCCTTTGGTCCTGTCACTGGGCATCGCTAGAAAGAGCCTGGCTCTGTCCTCTTTGCACCTTCCCTTCTGGTATTTATATGCATTGATAAGATCCGCCTGAGCCTTCTCTTCTCTAGGCTGAACAGTCCCAGCTCTCTCAGCTTTTCCTCACAGGAAACATACTCCACTCGCTTAACCATCTTTGTGGCCATTCATCGGATTTCTCCAGTATGTCCATGGCTCTCTTGTACTCGGGAGCCCAGAACTGGACACAGTGCTCCAGGTGTGGCCTCACCAGTGCTGAGTGGAGGGGAAGGATCACCTTCCTCAACCTGCTGGCAGTGCTTTGCCTAAGGCAGCCCAGGATACCATTATCCTTCCTTACAACAAGGGCACAGTGCTGGCTCATTATCGTTAATGGGAGAACATTTTGAAGCTGGAGATGCACTGAATACTGTCTCATACCACTACCACATATGCTATATAAGCAGCTGCTTTTTTTACTCTTTTTTATCGATACCATCTTCAGAACCACGGTACCTCAGCTTTGAAGAGGACTCTGGAACCTACCTGATAATGGGAAAGATACTGTAGAGCCACACAGTCATATGAGATATAATTAACCATGTTTTGAAGATCCATTATTTTGCACAGTGCAGAATAACATCGTGGCCCTTTATGGGATACATAAGGATTCACAGGATTCTTGGTAGATGTTGGTTTGTTGTTTTTGTTGTTTTGTTTTTGTTTTTTTCATATATTTTTTCATAGGCTAAGATGGTACCAAAATAATGACAGAATATAAGAAATGTTGCGTTGATAGGTTTATTTTTTTTCAGAGAATCGTAGAATGGTTTGGGTTGGAAGAAACCTTCAAAGATCATCTAGGCCAACCCCCCTGCCATGGGCAGGGGCATCATTCACTACATCAGGTTGCTCAAAGCCAGATCCTTAGCATTTACTTTGTAATACATCTGGGAATCCACCCACCAAAGAATCAGGCAACCTGTATCACTACTGCTATCACCAGCCCCCTGCTTAAGTACTTGCACGTTGCCCACTTGCTCACATAGTCACTGATTCTTAATGAAATAGTTTGAAATATTCAAAGGAATAATTATTTTAACTGAGCATTACATGAGATGATCCAGTTGCTAATAAGCTTTCTGTGTGTTCAAGGTTGAAAACTGAAGCTGTATTTATTTTTTTCACAGAGAATATTTTTATTGAGATTTTAACAAAATTTTAGATCACCAAAATATGACTGTTTAGATAACTGTTAAAATGAAAACAGACAAGCTTCTCTGATTCTAAACACATCTTCAGTTTTCAAAGCATTCCAGCAAAATGCTGTATCTTTACATGTTGGGACTGATTTACCCAAATCTTTCCGCAGTCAGAAGCAAGTGTGCAATCTTGACTACATTCCTTTTTTCAGTATTAAACAATAATGAGGTTTCATTGTTCTTTGATCCTCATATGTAATCCCTTTTGGTTAACATTAGGTTTAAATTCAGTACCGGAAAATTCAGCTTTGCAAACTCCAAGTCGTGTCTTAGAGTTTTTTCACTTCAAAAATGGTGTGTCCAGAGGAGTATTAGCTGCTACACAGCTTTTAGATATGTTAGAGAACACCCCAAGTATACTCATTTCACTGCCCTACAACCAAAATTATACTTTAAAAAGAAAAACCTACAAAATATAATTAAGATCAAAGCACATCTCTCTCCTCCCACCCCCAGGAGTAGGGAAGAAAAAGAGAAACAGAACAAAGTGGATAAAAATGGAATTAAGAAAGAGGCAGAAAGAGACAGATAAAATATTAATATTAAATGTGAAGGTTTTCACTTAGCTATTCTACAGCATAAATGGTCATCACCCCTACATGAATTTTTCAATGAAAAGATTTTATGCTATATTTGCAATAATTAAAAATAATTCTTTTAAAAAATAAAAACATCGCTGAAATTATTCTCAAAACATTTATATTTCTAACAACTTTTTTTTTTTTTTAAGTTTCAGATAATTACATATTAATGTTAAGAAAAATTTTAAGTAACACATCACCTCATTTAGGCCAGTTGTCTGGCTAGTGATTTTTATGTTTGAAAATACTTCTTCTTTGCTACAGTTTGCTTGTGACTGAAAAATGAAAGAACTCAAAGAGCAAAACATAACATTAACTGTGTGACTATAACATCTATGGATTCTTTATAGTAAAAAAAATATCTGTGTTTGAAAACAATGTCTAGTGTCTAGCACTGTTCCCATCATGGAAAAGGATTCTGGAATGTCTTAAGGTATCACAGTCTGGCAAACTTCAGTATTAGAAAAACTGACAGGTTATAATTAAGGACAAAGTAATGAAATGCTTATAAGATCAAACCAGCCTGGTTGCCACAAGAGTAAATCATGCGTTCTTGATGGGTGAAATTCTTTGATTCAACAGTACAGTGTACAAAGGGCATCTTGAGGAAGTAATTTACTTTAATTTTTCAAAAGGATTTCTGATAAAATCTCTCACAATAAACTAGTAAGAAAAATAAAGTAGCCATGAGTTAAGGTCAAAATTCTGAGAAAGATTAAAAGTGAGTAAGCCAAAATAAACAGTTTTAATAAATAGCTTCTTCACAGACTAGGGAGGAATTCTTAGCAGGCACTTAAGGAAAAAACAAGGTTTTATGGTTTTACCCAATAGCTCATAGTTTATTCTAGTAATTGTGTTACCTATGTTGGTGATTTCCAGGAAGTCTCTCACGATTTGCCTTTTCATCACAGTTCGCTGTGGTAGGACCACCGATGTGTTTTAGGTACCATTTGGTTTTAACCACATTGTTTTCTAGTATTGTAGCTGCAAAGCATCAAATTGACATTGCTGCAGTCCAGTCCTTCTGACTTTGGTGCTTTGTTTTTGTCAGTGTCTCTTGCTGCAGCTCAAGTATTTGTGTGGGTGTTTAGTATTATAAATTAAATCAGAAAACCAATCTGGGTGAAAATTAATTCCATATCGCCTCCAGCAGAAAGTTAGCATTTTGCCAGGTTACTTTGCTGAGCCAGTTCACAGAGTAGCCACATAAATATTAATACATCTGATGACATAAGAGAGGGAACAGAGCAAGGGCAGGGATAACGGCTACAAGGGATTCCTTCTTTTGATGACAGTCCCTGGTTTTGCTTGCTTCACGTGATTTTTGAAGACGTGTATAACTCTGAATAGAGCAGGCAGTGAAATCAATTATATCCAGTTCAAACTTGAACTCTAGTAATTTCTAGCACAGATATAAATACAAATGGTGAGAGATTTGGGATAAATGCAATGATGAGGGATACTCTAAAAGCGCTGTAATAAAGTATGATATGTCTTTGATGAAAATTAATATATAACTCAGGCAGTTATATTGGGATCCATTTCACTTTACCTAAGCTTGATAAACAGTCATATTGGTGATCATTAAAAAACACATTAAAAATTATTTGGGCTAGCAGAGTTTCGTCTGCATTATGATTAAAAACACTGAAAAATGTAACCAAACTTTATAGAATCCTTGAAAGTTTATAAAATAAAATATAAGCCTGCGTGATGTACTTTATTAAATGTGCATATTAATATAATATTTCACATGTATTAAAAAAATCAATCTTCAGCCTTTTTTCAACTGGTTAGTAGTAATCAAGACAGAAAAAACTGATTAGTTAGGTTAAATGCTGGCCTCACACGGAGGCCTCAACAAAGCAGTAAATTTTGACCACTCAAATAACTAAGTTAATAAATAGCTTAACTAATTTAAATTTTTTGCCAAAAGAAATGCAGAGGTGAGAAAGATGTAAGAGAAAATTCCCTGTTTCTTTGGTGTCTTGATTGCAGCTGAACGTTTTAACCAAATGTAGTTAGTAGTGGATATTGGAGAGAAGTCATCTCTGAGCTTTTCACTATTCAGGTACTAGCAGTAGGCGACTGACAGGCAAAGCCTGATGAGCTGCGTGGGTGTAGAACCCTTCCTGGCTACCTTGCAAGAAGTTATACAGCACATCATCTTGTTTCAGCTGGCCCTCAGCGTTGGACAAAAGCAGCATACATAGCAGTGTTTTAGCATGCATGGAAGTGGTCTACGTTAGAATTAATTGATTGTGGCTGGGAAGGGCACAGTTTCTTCAGCACAGCGGATTTATGAAGTCTCTAGCTACATCTACAATCTGTGAATGTTCTACTTAAATTCAGTAAAACCTGAGTTTGTGAACTTTTTTGAGAATGAGGTGGGAGTGGGTTTTGTTGATGGAAGATCAGAGAGGTGCCAGCTCCTCAGAACACTGTACTCTCCCCAGGCAATTTGTGCCACCATTTATTCAGATTGATCTTTAGGGGAACAGATTTCTTCAGGCTGCATGTTGCAAATAGTAATTGAGAATGCAAGGAAGGAAGCTGCGTAATCTCTTAAACATGTCTTATTTAACATTATTATTATTAATAATCGGAACGAGGAGGGGTTTTAAAAAGAAAACCGCAAGTTTCACAGGTGATGCTAAATTAGGAGGTGTTGCAAATATTAGTAAAAACAGAGATAATACAGAAGAGCAAAAGGTGGTTACAAATACAGGAAGGAAATAAGTAAAACAAGGAAAGTTTTGCATAGAAAGTTCAAAGCTAATTATATAGAGAAAAATAATATGAGAAAAAGTGCTGTATTAGAAATATGGAAAGTAGTAACACTAAAGAAGCTACAGGGACAATAATTGAACTGCAAATTTTATATGAATGTGAACTGGAACATGGAAGAAACAAGCAATTTGATTTGGGAGGCAAACTCCTTTCTTCAGCTCTCTGATCTGCAGAGCACATAAATAAACTGTATCATCTTTCAGGATAGTGCATCTTGTTCTCTCAAGTTTACCTCGCCTGTTCTGTGAGCTGGTTGCAAAAGAGAATGTATCACCACAATGCAGCATTTTCATCGTGTGGAAAGTTAATGCGTGATGTGAGCTACATCGCTATAAAAAGAGAAATTATAATCCCTCCCTGTATCTTTGAGGCCAGAGGTAGATGCCGTACAGCTGTTAATGGCAGAAGGGGGACGCTGTATCCCATTTTTGTTGATTCAGGTCATTCCCTGCAGACTGGGTCATACGGTGGGGCATGCTGCCAACCTAAGAGCTGCAAAGCATATTTTTTGCACTCAGATTTTCAGGTGCTGCACAGCACTGCAGTTCCTCTCTGGCACTGGAGGAGCTAAAAGCAAACTGCAGTGCTCCACTGAAGTTATGACTGAACAAGTGAGTTGCTGGTGCAGTGGTGTAGAATAAGAGAGAAGGTGAAACACTGTAATAGTAATACTGCCAGTACTTCATATCATTACTAGCTACAAGCATCTCAGAGCTTCCTTTTCTCTGCAAGGAAGAGCTGAAATGAAAAACTCTTTGACACTAGAAGGGTCAGCTTGTGGAAGAGAGTAAAAGAACTAGACATACGTTCATGAATATGATTATGTCTACATTGCACCTTGGGGGCTGGACCATGGAGCTCACTAAAGCTGCTGTGTCCCTTGATGTGTCTCAGTGCTTTGCAGGGTCAAATGTAGGACACCTGTAGCACACCCTGCAGGCTTAGAAAGGCTTCTGGAGCCCAACCAGCCTACAGATCCATCTGCTTTTGTATTTCACAACACTGGGACCCTCCTAGGAAAATTCACATAGCTGGCTTGTCATGGGCCATGTTATGTCACTGCAAGGCAGCTGATGCTTGATCAATGTATAATCCAGACAAAAGCATACTCAAACTTGCTAGGACTTGATCTAAGTTTTCAGTCTGCAGCATGCCCTAGGTCTACCTCACAATAAAGTTCACAATAAACATGTCATTCATATCCAAACCGTATGGGCTGAGACAATTCCTCTAACAATATATATACTGTACAATAAAATAGAAATTGGCATATGAAAGAGTACCTATACAGTTTAACATGAGAAACAGTAAATGAGAAGACAATGTTAGGATGTTAGTATGTGCTAACTCTTAAGAGACCTTGGATTATGTACCCTGCATGCCAGAGCATGCTGAATGTACTGGAAATCTCCATTGCTATTGTCGCTAGAATATTCTACAGTTGCATGTCATTTTGTTGTGCATGTAGACCCAAACATACAGGGTTTGCACAGCTATCATCTTCCAAGGGCACTGCCAGGTTTGAACAGCTTTATTTTATGCCATGATTGCATTCATCCTTTCTGGCTGCAGGTATCTTAGGAAACAGTGGTTCAGTCTGTCTCCTTAGGCACTGTGTGTCCTTCATACCTTCCTCAGAATTGCACTTGACATTTCAATATCCAAAACTTAGTGTAAGTGTTATGTCATGTTGATTTCTGCATTTGATCTGGGCATCAGGAAGAGTTCAATGTTCTTGCCCCAAAGAAAGAAAGTATTTCGAAGGACTGAGTCTTAAAAAAATTTGAAAACAGGAGACATGAGACAGAACAAATAATTTAAAAACAGTGCAATATAAATATTTTGTAAAAGAAATACATATGCAGAGCACTATTGATAAGCTTGGCAGACAGTCAGCAATCCTATCACACACACGAAAAAAAAGAGTTCTAAAGGAGTAAAAAAGTGTTAACAGTTGGCCAGCTGTTAGGAAAAAACCTTATCCAAGTCCTAAACACTAAGCTGCAAAGATGCAAGGATCTTATGTATCTGCAGCTGGGAAGCTGAGCGTGAACATGAAATCAGTGCCAGCGGAATGTTCTTACAGGGCAGGGCCCCATTTTATCGTCTAAGCACTAACCTGAAGCAGTGTTAGTACAAATGTGGCAAGTGGATGTACCTATTTTTGTCAGCCTTTCTCCAGCTAGACTAAGTCAGACCTTAGACTAATTCTGTTACTCTGAGATTAACTCTGGCAGAAGTGGAAAGTACAGTGCTACTGGTCTCTGACTTTTTCCATTGGTGCTTCCTTAGAAATTTCTTTTTGTCCTACCTAGATTAAAAGCGTTAATTTATTCAGCATGGTCTCTAATGCAAAAATTTCTCTTCCTACAAGGCATTAATGCCTACTAATGCTTATACTAATGCCCAACTGCCTATTAGGATCTGCTGGCATTATTACATCCTCTCCCCCCTCCAGTCTTCTTTTTTGTATTTGTTCCTTGGAGTAGGAGTCATCTTTGTTCTCTTTTTTGGTAGAGCTCCTAGCACAATGGGGCCCTGCTCTGATACTGATTTTCTTAAGTAAAAAAGTTCTAGAGGAGATGTATTGGGAGTAAAAGTTTCAAAATAGATCTCTACCATCTGAGCTTCTGTGCTTCACTGCATGACTCCCATTTTAAAGACAGGGTCAGATTCAGGAGTTAAATAGTTGGAAAGATAAAGAGGGGGGCTCTGTGAGACTTCTGCCAAAAATAAGATCCTCCATCTATAGTCCTGCTGTCTCTGAGACTGACCTGTGGTGTTGTGTAATCATGTATCTGGTGCCAGCCTTCATTTGTGTGATGAGAAAACACAGGGACAGAATGTTACAACTGTTGCCACCAAAACTGTTTAATAATAAAAATACAGAAGTGTCATGTGAAGCTTTGATAATCACTTAAATAATTATTTGATCGACTGAGACACCGTATCATGTAGTCAACAGCATTTCAGTCAAAAAGTGTAAATTCCAAACTATGTGCATCTTGTATCATTCAGTCAGATAATATAAATTGAGTGACTATGCGAGACTGAGAAATTATTAACAAGAAGTAGTTTATCATTATTAACATACTTTTTACATTTCATTTTTCTTGATTGTAAAAGGAATTTTTAAGGAACCTCATTTATTAAAGAACAGGGAAGTATTATGGAGCCGCATAAAGTACTTGCTGATAAGCAACCCTTTGAATCTTTGACAATCTTTTTTCTTCAATAATTATACCAACTGCTACCCCCAACCAGAAAGCAAAGCTTAACTGGCCCAGTGACTGGAGAAATGCAGCGGTTGTCTAGGGAGGTTAAACAACATATTATTCTGCATTTATTTTAATAGATATTGACATGCATGTACAATTTGTAAATGTATATACTTTCATACATACAAGCAAAAAGAACACAAAGACCACAGCAAATGATACTGTTGGTGATTTAAGATTCCGTAATCCCCTTTATAGCCCCATAATAGGTATTACAGGCAGCAAAAACAAAAGAGGAAATTTTCCATTTTAACCAGGCCTCTTAATGCTGAGAAATATTCATTCTTTTGGAAGGGCCTCAGTGGCCCAGTGCTGATGACATGCAATAAAGGTAGTTGACCTGTCCCTTGTGGAGCAAACCCAAGGCAATCTGCCTAATCTCATGCTGGGAAACACATCCACTATCAACTGCAACTGGAGAAATCGCATGGGTATTTTTTCAGATGCCTTGCAAATGCGTACACAAAAAATATTAAAACAAGCTTTGTTCACAGTTTAGCCTTTTTGAAGCATCTCCCATGCCCTTTAAGAACAAAGAAGCCAACTCTAGTTAAATTCTGGTTTTAAGATTGTCTGCAAAATGACTCTCATCCTCTTGAGAGGAATTAGCTCGGTCCCCACAATGCTGGGTTTCAGAAGAAATACTGGTACAGTCAAAAATCTAAAATGTACACATGTAATTGGCAGAAAAAGAAAACTGTATATTTAAGACATTGGTTTTTTACCCATTATTAAGTGTCTTAAGATATAATGCAATTTTGCAAAATTTTAAATACTCAAGTTGAAGTTTCCTGTGACAGGTGCCTGCCTCAGGCATAAATGCATGTAGTTCTTCGCTTGTTTTGGAAAGCTTAAGCAAGCAGAGCACATCTATGCCTCACAATAGGTTTCATGGGAAAATATTTTCGCCCCTATGAAAAACGTTTACAATTACCAAGGAAATGGTATTATCTTTGTGTTCTGGAGCAGTGGCCTAAAATTTGGCATGAACTGTCCTGTGAAAATCTGCCTACATTTGGCTTGCATGTATAACCTGCTGGAAAAATAAATACAATTTTTTAAAATTAAATTAAAAATAAAATAAAATAAAATAAAATAAAATAAAATAAAATAAAATAAAATAAAATAAAATAAAATAAAATAAAATAAAATAAAATAAAATAAAATATGATAAAAATAAAAAGCTTTCATGTTTTTAGCCATGAGGGTTTGGCAGCTGTCTTCTCCAAAGCTTCACCTGCACTGGGTCTGCTTCTTGCCTGGACTGGAGGAGCTGAGTGGGACTTTGTACAATTCCTCCTCTCTTTGACAAGTATTGTGGTTCGGAGAACAGAGCTTGTATCAGGAGATTACCTCTCCTTGAGTGTCAAAGGACCCCTGCTGATACCACAGCAATAAAAGGAAAACTGCCTAAGTGGAGCATTAGGAGCTGAAACTGAGTGTTACAAGGGTGGGGATAACGATGGAGCACAGGAGAAGAGAGAGTAACTGAAATTTTACCCAAAGGATGTGAAGCCAGTGAAAAGTGAAGTTAAAATATAAAAATAATAGGTTTGGGAACAGTCTGGATCCCAGAAAGGAATTCTTTGACTGGGAATGCCAGGAGGGAATCTATGGCTGTAATATGGAGGTACTGGAAATACCACCAGTGGAGGATGTATGTTTGGAAGATGATAGATAGGTATATAACTTTGCCTGCTCCCTAGAACTAGTCTTTTACCCCTGCAAGGGAATAATGTAGGCCAGATGAAATCAGTGTCTCACCTGCCTCTTCTGGCTGATTCACAGAAGAGTGGCAGCTTCCCACTGCTCAAATACTTTCCCAGATTGCATGGCAGAGCTCTGTGCTACATCTAAAAACGCAAACCAGTTGAGAGCACGTGCACGTGATGTAACTTCTCTTTATAATTTTTGCTTTTTAAAAGCTAGGAAGTTGCACTGACTTTCCAAACACAGTCTTATTGTTCTTTAGGTTTTCATGCTTAACATACATGTACTTCATTGAAAATTAATAATGGCAAGTTTTTCACTGAAACTCGATATGAACCATTCATTATTTGAATACTCTTAGAGTCTATATGCCTTGTGTTTCTTTCATCACATGTCTCTGAGGAGGGAAACTCTAAATCAGAATATCCAGGAAAGAGGATATTTGAGATGACATTCAAACTCATAGAGCTTAAAAAACAAGGATATATGTGTAAGCTCAAAATGCAGCTGCCTGGACAACGTTGATTGATGAGAAATTTGCAAGGACTAAGGACAGAAACGCAGTCGCTTTCTCTCTGGCCATTCAGCCCGATTTACTAGAGCTCTGGAGATGAGAATTGCCCCATTCCCACACACAGTGTGGTGCTCTGTATTTACAAACTTCAATTGTGTTGGTAAGCACCGAGGAGTTGCCTTTGGCTTTGTACAGAAGCACCAATCAGGCTATTATGCAACCTTAATACTTTTTTTCCTATTTACCATTTCTTGCTTGCTCTCATTCTAAATAGCACTGATATTTACTTCCACATAAAATTACAAATGGAGTTTTGTAATGAAATAGAAAAGAATATTTTGATTACAGTTCTGCTAAGCACACAGTGCTTTGTCATGGTAAATGCTCCCCACAGATATCATGTCTTAGAACCACTGTTGCTTGGAATTAAGAAAGAACCAAACATCCAAGTAATAAAGTCAATTGCAAGATCAGTGGTGCATCTTTTCTCAGACTGTGAAAATCATGGAATATCACTGTGAGGATTTTTTTAAGATGGTTTAATTGTAAGCCTTTAATTGTACGTAATTGAACAGGTTAATTACATTTGCAGTTAGGATGAATATTTTTTTCCTAAAACTTAGAGCTATCAAACAACTGAAAATTTTTCAAGATAATGAACAATGTTGAGTGAATCCTTATTATTAGAGATGTTAAAAGATGAGAAGTAAAACCAAAATTGATTACCAATGAGCATCTGAACATTAAGAGGAAACTGGTTTTTCCAAATCATGGATTTCAAGAGACATTTTTAAAACTTCTCTTTGAACTATTTTGTTTTGAAATCTCTATTTTTCAATGTAGAGAAAAGGTTTATTGATAATTCTTTCTGAAGAAGAACAGAGATTCCACTTATTGAAATACACCATCAGTTGTAAAGGCTGCCTTTTTTTACTTTTGTCACTATATCACATTCCTTTCAGTTGCCTCCCGAAGACAAAACCTCTTTAGTCAAGAATTAGAGAGACAGCAAGGAGTTGTACTAGTACTTGGTTGCTGTACCAAAAATTCAAGTTTCATTTTAGAAGAAGAAATTACTCCAGAGGATTTTTTTCCCCACAACTCTTAAAATATACACCAGCACTAAATCAGCACCTTTCGTGGATTCACTTGAAGACCTGAGCTGTGAAATTTCAGCTCAAGGAATTGAGAATCAATACCTGTGATTTTAACTTTCCAGATTTTCTGAATTTCCACTTTAGGGCACATATGGCTAATATGGTCCTACGTCCTTTCAATTGCTACCTCTTCTGTCTGCTACTCATGAACTGTGAACTTATTCTTTAGCCAGTCTGCTGCATCCATTTAATTTAAACTTAGTTTTGGCTCTCTGAATCAGGCTGCTATTCTTTCAGTACTTGTCATAATCAGCTACACCAATTAGTGAGTTTCTGCTCAGATTAATTTATTTTTCCAACATTTTAGAATTGTTGCAGCAATCAATATTTTATTATATTTCCCCCTGGAGACTGCTTTCAATTCTCTTTTGTGTTTCAAGGGAATTTTCCAATTTCCATTTATAAACTCACTTTTTTTCTTGAGAATATTACTTTTTCCCAGTGCCATAGTGCTTCTTTCTTGTAAAGGCTTTTCTAGTTCATCCTTAAACATGGCAAATGGGACTGTGCTAAGAAGCAGTGAGGCTTTTGTTTGCCATCTACTCTCTATTCCTTTTCACATATGAGGGTGTAGGAGTGTCTGTATAATACAGAAACATGTACTTCATATATGTTTGAGCTTTGTATACTGATATATACCCATATGTTTAAATGCACAAATACACAAGGTCATCTGAGCGGACATTTTAATTAAATATAGAGATTAGATTTCATATTTTCTTGTCCTCTTTGTGTACACTACAGATATACTTGAAACACAAAGTATTTCCTAAAAAGAGAATAAGAAAGTTCTCAACTTGGTGTTCTTGAAGTTAGTTTGCTGACAAAGAATGACCAAAATGCAATATTATCTGTTTGTACTTAATTAGCCCTCCCATCTCTCTGAATTATGTCCCAAAATACAGGTTTCTTTAGTAGGAGGCAAATCTTAAATAAGAGCTTGAATGTTCTGCTCAAATGGATTGTCATGTTGTTATGACAGATAAGAAAAATAAATCAGGAATTAGATGTCACAGGACTGTAGAACCACCAGATTGTTTAGAACTTCAGTCTAACTGATAGCACGGCACTGGAGGATGCAGCTGTAGAAATCAAAATCCACATGTAAACGACACTGAGTCATTAGCCATGTTGTTTGAAAAAGTAATGCCTACTGATTTGCATTTGCTTTACTGTACCTTATTTTGGATTTTTTAAAAAGCCTTGTAAGATTCTTAGAGTCTTAGATCCTTGCATGGGTAAAGAGAACATCAACAGTTACAGGAGTTACAGTAAGAACTGTTTTTTACACTGTAGATAAAATTGGTTATTTTTGGCATATATTAATGTCAGCGTGGTGGGAATTAAGAGGATATGTCTAGTAGAGACTAGTTATTGCAGACTTATTCAATACTTTTGCCCACTTGTTTTCCTTGGAAGAGCATTTGGCACTGGGCACTGTCAGGGTACTGGAGCGGGAGGCCTGTTGGTCTTATCTGGGATGTCAATTCCTAATTTTCTTCTGATTCACTTTAGAAAAGACAGAAGTGCTTAATATAGTAAACACAGAAATAATTATTTCAAAGCAGTTACTGGAGGGTTAGCAAAACAGATAACTTGATATGCTTATAAAATCTGTATAAATATAGCCAAGTATGTAAACTGTAATGTTTTTCATTAGAAAGTAATAAAAATGCAAATTGATTTCACAGAAGGCACAGAAAATACGTTTTTTTTCTGCAAAATTGTTTTGTTATTGCGAAACATCAGTGTGATAATGCTATGAGAGGCAGCAGGCATCTGGCTATTGCCACAGTTCTGAGAAGACTGGGGTTTTCCCAGTACCAGACCTGCTCAGATTAATGTACAGCTCTATTACTACTAATAAGAGCTGTTTTGCTCTTTGAGTGTCTTGCAGACGAAGTTCTTGCATTAAACAAGAAAACATTCACTAGAGCTACTTCCCTTGGGCTCTGTCTGCACGGACACACAGTCTAGCTCTCAAACATGAATTCCACTTTTAAGTATACTAAATTCTGCTTTGGTGTAATATTGTTTATCCTGTGTTCAGCTGTGAAGTGACTTTTGTGAGAACACAAAATAATTTAAGCGGTATTACTGCTCAGGACTTGAATCCTGACTACTTTTACATGTACAAAGAGTGCTGCGAGGACTCAGGTTTCATGTGCTGGCACAGTGTTCCCAGAGGGCCAGAGCTTAAACTCTGGAAAGCAAATTTCAGTTGAAGTAGGTACAGGTAGGTCAAAAGAAAGTACCTTTTGGAGGTTGAGAATAGATTAAGTGGCTGATGAAGAAGTAAAAATATAATCTCTCAGATTGCTATTGGACTCTGACTTCAACTCTTTTCTGCAGCTTAGAGTTCTCCTGGTGCCCATGTGAAAAGAGGTGAATAGCTGAACACATAAGCTCATAGACTATGAGTGAATGTGATTTATTGTGTGAGGGATAACAATGTTTCTTAGAGGCAAGTGCAATAGTTGAACTGGACAGCGAACATCTTAGCAGTCCAGTTTTTTTCCCTAGCAGTGGAGTCTTGTGTTTCAGAATCTAAGCGCTCACTCTAAATAAATTTTCTCTAGCTCTTGCTACAATATCCTGACAAACACAAATAATTTAAAAATATATTTTAAAGGTGAATAAGCAGACCCCGGTGGATCCCAGTGGATTGGAATCCGTTGGGCTGGGATAACTGGGACTGTGCTAGTGCAGAACTTGGAGAAGGACCTGTCACAATGCTGAAGATGGCACAGGGAGACATTACCTGACTAACTCGGCCTTACACCTGTCCTGATCCAGGAATTTGACTTCTGGTTACGTGGCTGGTACCACTGTAAAGTGCAGATTTGCTACAAGTCTTCATGGCAGGATCAAACAACAATATGAAGAGTTATGAATTGTGCCTACTTGTAGCAAAGGAGTATTAATTTCTCTGAAGCTAACTGACCCCTATCGATTGTCAGAATTATGAACTACTTCACTGTCAATTAAAGGGCACAGGAAAGGAAACAGACAAACACACTCTAACATCTACATGATTCCTGGCATCTTGTTTGTTTGATCCTAAATTATGTTATCTTATTTTGGTGTCATTGCTGGAAATAGATTAGATTGTATCTGCAGCCTTGTATTGGGGTTTTTTGCTTTTGCTGAGTACTGCTCAGAACCAGATTTTCAAAATATGACATCTATTTTTCAGGTACAATTTTGAGCACTGCTTTTTCTGCAAGCAAATGATAAAATATACAGATATGCATACAAACCCCAGCTGTATGTGCTAACTGAATACAAACTAAGCACAAATGGGCTTTTACAGATGTAAATTCTATCATTTGCTTGTACAAGTGACAGTGATAAACAACCACAGACACTAGTGATTTGCATGCACGAAGTTGAAGTTTAGCCTGAGTGCTTTTCGAGACCTTAAGTGTCATACCCTGTTGACAGCATATTTGACCTGAGAACATCAGCTTTTTAATCAAAACATTTCCTTGCAACTTCAGTTTATTTTCTTTATATCCATTAACATGTCTATGTACTTTTAATCTGTCATCAAAACATCTATCTTTGAGTGGGTAGGCTGACTGTTGCCTTTTGCTGAACTACTGCTAATATGCTGGCAGACTTTGCTATGCAACTACATTTGCCTAATTTGGGGTCTAATCCTACTCATTTTGAAATTAATGGACATCTTTCCATTGGCTTTTTGATTGTACACTCCTTGGGGCAGGGAGGTGTCTTCCATTGTTTTTCGCGAGTGCAGTACCAGTGATGGTGTCCAAGAAATACAAGTAGACAATAACCTATTCTTTCATGGAACAAAAGGATGTTCTTTTTGATGCATTCATCTTTTCATCTCTCTGGAGTTTGCCATTCAAAGTCAGAAAACTGTTTGCAGGGTTTTTCACTTTCATCAATTTCCTAGGTTTATGCATCTTATAGTCTTCTCATGTATCATCATTAACTTGCTTCATACTCAATTGTCCAAGTGTCTGCATTTAACTCTACAATTGTGGGCAGAAAAATTTAATGAAAATAAATTTCTTATGTTGCTTTTGGAAAGTGTATGATACCCCACTCAGCAAATGTTTCTTCAGAAATTTTACTAGGGCTTTTTTTCCCCTATAGAATTCTGCAAAAGCAGAAAAAGTGA
Organism: Streptopelia decaocto; assembly: GCF_964273445.1. NCBI lineage: Eukaryota > Metazoa > Chordata > Aves > Columbiformes > Columbidae > Streptopelia > Streptopelia decaocto. Next base: position 121,513,544 of record NC_138655.1, on the reverse strand, counting down.
AAATTAAGGAGACATTGTTAGATCCAAAGTATGCATACACTGAAATTCTTTATAGAAATTAAAATTATTTTGGAAAGGGAAAGTTCATGAATTTGTGTTTCTCTTTCAAAACCCAGCCCTTCATTCCACCTTTTAGTCATAGAATTGACCTCAAAACAGGTTAATCCTAGTCAAAGAGAACAAAATGAGACTCTTTCCTAAAGATTACTTAAAGTGGTGAAGACTATACTGTTTAAATGCATGCCCTCTGACTCACTGTATTCAGATTAAGATCTGGTGCAGATTAAGATCCGAATCTAGTGGATAAAACTGTAAAAACCTCAACTCAAGTCCCAGCAGTCAAATAGTAGAGTAATTGATGATGTTACTGTTACTTGTTATCAATTTTTAGTTTTAAGAAGATGAAATGAGTTCTCTTTGGTCTTATTTATGCACAAACATACTGTGTTTCTTTAATTTATGTTTAACACGCCTTTTATTTTTTTTCCTCTAAGAAATTTGGTGGATTTAAATGTATTTCCAGTCTGCAGAAGGAACAAGGAGAGAATGGGGCATATCTCAGCATGGCCAAAGAGTTACCAGAAGTTGGAAGTAGTCAGCAAATTGAGCAGTATGCATTAATTTAAAAATTAAAAGCAGAAGCATTTTAAGAAAGTGGGTTTGTGCATGTTGTTTACACAGATACAAGCAAATGGATTACTCATCTATTTTCATCATCAAAAAAATTCTCCAGACTTCAGTTTTGACAGTCCTAAACAAAAGCCATCAACACAGCTCAAAACTGTATTTGCATATGTACATATGCAGTCTGCTACAAAAAAATTTGCTATTTGCACGTTGGGCCCTTATGCTTTTCTCAGTTACAAAGGATAGAAGCAGTGAGAGGAGATTGGGAGAGAAAAAAAAAAGCAACGAAGAAAGGGATCAGTGGAACTAAACATCTATAACTGTCCTGGGCACCCTCCTTACCCCATGGCATGACCCAGCTCTGAGGATGTTTCTCTAGGATCCCACTGGGCATATCAGTAATAAAGGCACACAGGAACACTCCATAGCATGGAAATTAGGCAGAACTTAGTGCTTCTAAGACCTGCACTAGTTCCTACATAAATTTCTGTACTTTACAGAGCAGAGCTGTGTGCAGCTTCATGTGTGAAGCCTGTGGGCTTCAGGTCAGCTGGTGAAGCAGAAATGCCTGAGGGCTAAACCCACGCCTACTCTGTCATGTCTGCCTCTCCCTGTTAGAGGGACTCAGAACTTCAGTGGACCAGTTCTTGCACACCAACCCTTTGCTGCCACCAGAGATGTCGTATCCCTTATAGGGCATTCTCGTGTCTTTGTCTGCTCCTGAAAGTTTAATTTCTGGCAATGAAGGTTTGGCATCCATTAAGAAATAATATAGAGCATTTCCTTTTCCCTTGTTTTAATGTATCTCCCTTTTGTTTATTTGTTTCTAACAAATGATTATTATTACAAATTACTTTTCCTTCATTTTCTAAGTTACCTTTCTAAGTGGATATTTTCCTTTCCAAAAAAAATGAAAACTAGGTCAAATTTGTCCATTTGGCACAGATCCAGGCTTATTGCAGAAACTGAGGAGACTGAGGCATCACCCAGCGAAATACGGACATTTTCAGACTGTGTGAAGCAAATGTCTATGTGGCTGTGCTGCCCACCCATTCTCTTCAGAGCTGTATTTCCATTCTCTGTCTGCTAAGTTAGGCCTCTGTCCCACCCAGTGATGTCTTGACTGACTATCAGCCCAGTCCAACTCTCAGTCAGCAGAAATAGCGGCTTCTTTTTCTACCTCACACAGCAATTTTGAGGGGAATAAAGCCTCCCATACACCCTGCAGAACAGATACATACTCACATGATGACACTGCTTTAGAAAGTGAGTGGAGGGTCTGCATGGCCATTGCTCTCTTTGCAATATCTCGGGCAAGGAAGGCTGAAGCTCTGGCTATGGCCAGAATAGTTTCGTTTATTGGTTATGTAGAATATAAACTACAGGGAGTTATGTTCACGTTTAAAAGTCATGAAGCCTATCAATTCTGTTTTGACAGCTTTCTAGAAAAGGAGCTGTAGGAGCTCAGGAGACCTCCTGAGGGTTACAGGATTTTTTGCTCCCAAAAAGGAATGAAGATAAGTCTTTGAAAGGCTCAAAAAAATATCACTCAAGGCTTGAGTTGTGCAGACATTCTTTGAGGTTTCAATACTTGTGAGCAAAAATGTTAGAATGCAGGGGAGAGCTGATATTATCAGAATTGTGAGTGGAAAGCTAGAAAACGATGCTTTTAAGAGTGCAGGTTGTAATGTATCCATTTTCATGTCGGACTTTGTAGAGAATGGTGGAATTCAAATAGTATTTTCAGCTTCTACTCTCTAAGAATATCCACAGCATGTCTTTATATCCCTGTGCAACAGAATTATTTTAGAATTGCATTTATTAAGTGTATACAATTACAGACACCTTCAGAGACAGAAAATACCTGTATAGATAGATCTCAAAAGTTGCGGGAGCCCCCAGGTTACTGAATGTTTGCATACTTGCAGTCAAACACCTTAGAGAACAGAAGCAGAGATTGATGGGTGGGAAAATGACTCAATGAACATCTGTGTCAGCCACTTTGAAATGTATAGTACAGAGGGAATTATCGATAAGGTCAGAGTCGTCATGAGAAAGCAACTCTGTTTGCAACTCTCAAGCAAGAAGTGAAATAGCCTAGAATACAAGTTGACAGATACAGTGTTGAGTGAGGCCCCAAGGAGCTTGTGTTGACAACAGGAAGCCTTTGATTTGAATTGTCTAAGAGTGGTAAAAGGTCAAAATTATTCAAATGTTGAATGAAGTGGGTAGGTGAATCCTGAACCAACAGATAAGGGAGGCAGCAGAAAGCTGAATGCTGCATCTCTCATACAATGATAGCTGTGTTTTTATGAAGATTGCATATATCATGCTAACTTGTAATAGCCATTTTTGTACCTCTGATATGCAACATTTTTCAGTTTATCCACATTAACATATATATAAATGTGTGTGAGAAAGACTTGAAAATATCTTTGAACAAGAATTGTTATGTAGGGAAACATCAATAAATGATTATCTGAGCAGTTATCTTAAAACTATTCATAAGAAAAAATTCTGAATTAAACAAATGACTGAAAGAAGAGACCTTGGAAAGGGCATAAGTGTTCTGTCTAGTCTGCCACTGAACTATGTTATGATCTTAGGTAAATAATTTATTTTGTGTATGTCTTCCCACCATTTCTAGCCTTATTAATTAGGACTACGGAGGATTCCCCTGCCATGTGGCTTGCACAGTATGTTGTACTGACATCTGATCATAATCAAGAGTAAGAATGTAAAAATGACACTGTTTTCTACAAGAAGCAATCTTTGACATTTTCCATCAAATTGTCCCAATACTTGGCTTGTAATTAATTTCATAGTCTCATCACTCCCTAATGTTATTTTTTTGAGATGTGAAGAATGCGGTAGCTCTTGAAAGGTTTTCTTTCTTTCTTTTTAGAAAATCACTGTCTCCGGAATCTATTTAGTCACCTACACCTGTTTTACAGCACAACCCACAACTGCAAAATATACACAAACATGGAGCATGTGTTAATGAGTTGTAGTATTGATTTCACCAGCAAAATTTTAATGCCGTTTCTCTTGAAAAATGAATGATAGATCTCAGAAATTCTTGATGTGTGTGGTAATAGTCCATATTCAGTAATGTTATTTATTATTCTATATAGAAGCTAAATTGTATGCTGTTTTACCACAGTGAATGTGGGTGAAGGATTGATGCTATTTTTTTTCATCTGTTGTCACATCTGGAAAGCGTTCAACACACTGTTGTTTTCTTACCAACATGGGCTTCTTGGTGTGGATTGACTTGCCTTCCAGTGAGACTCCCTGGCTTCTGCTTCTCGATGCATTGTCTTCCAAGACAGTTGCCATGTGACAGAGGATTCTAGCTCACTATTCTTCCACCTCAGCTCCAAATACTATTCTGTGGACTTAACTTTTTGAGTTCAACATATGTACCAACCTAGGTGAAGGTACCAAAAACTTTTCCTTGCACAATGCTGGGTAACTGTTCAGCGCTGTGGCTCATTGCGTTATTATGGTCTGTAGTCCCACTCTTCTCACAATGCTCAGCAAAAATAATTCAGGGTAAAAGCTCAAGTGCATCTGTCTGGACTTGAGGCACCTGATACTTGTCAGAAGGACTACTTAGGAGACCAGAAGGAGGTCATATTTCTTATCTCCTCAGCCTGCTGGTTGATATTTCGTTTTCCTATCCAATTTGTTAGTGCACCTAGATTTGTAGTTACTGTTTGTGTCTCAGAGTATGTTTGGCCTGAATACCATTATTTCTCTCACAGAAATTTGTGCTGATTATTCAGAATTTTACTTAAGCCTGAAAGAATATGTTCTACTTAGGATTCTCTTGAAATCCATTGAATAACAGCACCCGGACAGCAATCTGGTTTGTGTAGAGAACCGGGAGCTCACTGTTGTGATGAATTATTTTTAATAATTTTATTTTTGCAAAAGTGTTGTGAATCTTTTGCAGCACAAAATGGAAAGCTAGGGAAAAGACAGAGGGAAAATTGAAATTCAGCAGCCAAGTGCAAGTCTTTGTACTGCCTTTCTTATAGTCTCGAGCCTGCTCTTCTCTTTTGTATGACCATGTTCACTCAAACCATCTAAGAAGTTTCTATTGGTTTGGGGGTTAAACTCTCTAGGGTTAGGAGCTGAGCTTTCTGAGTCAAGGGCCCCCACCTCTGGAATTAGTTTTCTTTGGTTCTCTGCCAATGTCCAGCTCCAGTAAGCTTCAGAGCACCTGGTGAAATGTTGGTATTTGGGTTAGCTTTTTCTCTATTTTTAGATGGTTTGGTTTTACTTTGGATTTTACTTTATGGATCTGGAGATAGTGAATTGGGAATTGTTACTTTCTAACAGGATTATTTAGTATTACCCACCATGGGAAGGTTTCTGTGTCATTTATCAGTAATTTTGTAGGAGTGCGCTGCAGCACCTGAATGAACAAGATTTTTATTTTCACTTTTTATTTGCCATTTTCCAACCTGTGATACTGGAAGTACTTTGACCCAAACTGGAAAAGCTCTTGTGCACAGAATTTTATTCCTTGTGTGCTTTGTTGTGTGCAGAGGGAGGTGGTGATTGCTCAGGCAGATTGACAGGGGGTTGGCTTGTCATCTATGTGGGCTCATTGCTTTGCTCTGGGCAATTCTGCAGCAAAGTCCACCTTTGCACGTGTTCCGCAGCCATGGTGCCTGTGCAAACAGATCCCCTCAAAAGTGCCTGCCTGCAGTTAGTACTGCTTTTTGCTAATGAGGCTTAAAACTATATCCAGAATGTTTAAATCCTTCCACCCCAAAATGCAGACTACATTTAAATTATCATTAAAAAATGATTGTAAATAGTCTTGCGTATTTGATTATAAACTTCAACCTTCAGGGCCTGATTGTCTTATTACTTACCTCAATTTTAGACACTGATGATGAGAGTTTCACTAGCAATGCTTATTTATGCCAATCTGAGATGACAGCAGGGCTCACAAATATATGACATGCTTTGAGAATAATACTGAAGGATCTTTAGAGATGTGTATTTTAAAAATAGAGCTTTGGTGTGTGATGAAGGCTTTTTTTCTCTATTGCGAGATTAGCCCTTGCCCTTTGTCCAAACATATTGTTGCAATAAGGTCTGCTTAGGTTCCCACAGTAACAATCCTGTTGGGGAATAAGGGATCTCAAGGTGAAGAATAAAAGGGTGTAATGTAATACCTGATAGTCACCTGCTTCCCAAAATACCTTGAGACAGGTTCTCTCCTGGTGAAAATCAGACCAGCTCCTGAGGACGTGTCCCAGTATTGCTGTGGAGCAGGTTGTTGCTATTGGAGAGGTCAGTACATGCATCAGATGGTTCAGGTATAGATCAGATATGTATCTTGACACTGCAGGCTCTCAGGAGATGCTTCCAGTTAACTTTCAAAGCAGCTGCTCCTCAGGACAATGTGGTGTTATATTTAGAAGTGCAGACTGGTCACCTGATGGTGTCCTGATTTAAGAACGATTTGGTCTATGCTCACCATTCATCTCTTCAAAACGAAAAGGGGAATAGCTGAAGAGTTGGCCTGGCTCTGGTGCCACTAAGGATATTCTTGTTTAGGTATAAAACACTCTTAATGAGATTGCATTTTTCCCTACCGTGTCAAACTTCAGGCTGAAAAGGAAGCTAACACAAGGAATAAAACAATCGTGCGTGCACTGCAGTCAGGACTGATTTAGCAGCTTACACGCGATTTTTTTTTTTTCCTTTCTCTTCTTGTATTTGTGTTGATAAAATTGAAGAGCCGGTAGCTGGTACTGATTTAGATTTCCAGCCTGGATTTGCTCTTGTTTTCCTCCCTACTCCAGTTCTCCTTGTGCAGTGCTGCGTGGCGCTGGCAGCCTGAGAGAGAGGGAGCTCCAGTCACACACATGCACTCCGACCGCGGAGAGGAGATTAACATCCAGGAGCCCACATTTCCAATAGCGGGTGGTGCTGGGGGTGGTGGGGAAGGCGAGGGGAAAATAAAATAAAAGCAACAATCGGGTAAATGCTCGTCTCTTCTCGCCACCAGCACCTTGCACAGGTCTGAAATCGCTCGTTTTGCTTTGCGGTATTGCGCTTGCCTGGGATGTGGAGAGGGGAGGGGGAGGGGAGGAAGGGTGAGGTTTAACTTTTACTTGACATTACCGGGTTATTGTCAGTTCCCCCGTGTTAAACCCCGGTGGTTTCCCCTCGCCCCCGCCCCCTCCCCGGGCTCAGCTCCCTCCACTTAACTTTGTTCAAAGGGCTGGAGCCAGAAGGGCTTGTCCGGGCCTGGGACATAGATAGCGTAAAGTAAATAACCGCCACAATTAGACTGGGGCCGGGAGTTGATCTTCGTGGCGAGAGATCTGCTTAGTTAGCGTTTGCCGTTTCGGGGCGATTGAAGGCCATCGTACCAAGGACAGGCGCGCACACGCACACAGACACACTCACTCTTACACACACACACACACACACACACACACACAGACACACACATACACGCTGGATACAAAAGTCTGGAGGATCTAGGGGAGAATTGCAGCCGCCGGATCGGTGCAGCAGCGGCGGCCAGAGCCATGCGTGTCACGGCCTCCTGAGGGGGCAAAGGAAGGAAGGAAGCAAGAAAGGACAAAAAAAAGGAAAGCAAGAAAGAAAGAAAAAAAAAAAGAAAGAGAGAGAAAGGAAAGCACAAGAAAGACGCGGGGTGGTGGAAAGTGTTTGCCTGCTTTTGTCTCGCAATACAGTGAACTGGAAGATGGAGATGGATGTTAAGGGAGTTTCTCCGTGCCCGGAGCCCATCCCCCCGGCGGCGGGGTCTGGCGGCTGCCCGCACCAGCGCCCGCACCACCGCGATGGGCAGCCCGCGGAGCCAGCCCCCGCCGCCGACAGCGGCCACCCGGAGCGGAGGCACGGCAGCGAGAAAGAGGACAAAAAGGTAGGTCCGCTCCGCCGCCGGCCGGCCGGCGCCGCGCCCGCCGGAGGGGCCGGCTGCCCGGGGCCGCGCTCGGCGGGGCGGGCGGGAGGGGGCGGCGGGCCCGCTCCGACTCCCCCCCGGCCGCGGGCAGCCCCCGCGCCGCCCTTTGTCAGCGCGGCGGCGGGAGGGAGGCGGGGGGCCGGCGGCGGAGGTTGTCTGAGGACACGGGGGCGGCGGGGCGGGGAGGCGCGGGGCCGCCGCGGGGCCCGGGGCACCGGGCATTGTTCCGCCCGCCCTGCGGGAGCGGCGCCGCGGGCGGCGGCCCAGGTGCCGCCGCGAAAGTTTACCTCAGTTCGAGGGGCCAGTGCCGGCAGGGCCGCCGCTGCCCTCTCCTCGCCTCGGTTTTCACTCGGCGGCGAGGGGCGAGTCACCTGCGGGAAGGAGCCCGGGCGCCGTGTCCCTCCAGCCCTGCTGTGTCATTGTGGACCGGGGGACGGCTGCTGGCTGCCGAGTGAAGACCTGTGGGTGACGGAGTTCAACGAGAAATGGGTCAGATCGCATCCTTAGTGCGGATGTGTCTGCTGCTGGAAGAATGGGAAAGTAGGGAGGATGGGATGGGAAAAGGTTGCCATTAAGATAATGTCAGCGGAGTGCATTGATCAGTGCTTTTGTCTGTGGGCACTGTCTTCATTTCCATTCATTTTTCTCGGCACGGGTTTACCAAACTGAAGCCGATGAATTCTGCCGTGTCTGTAGGTCTGTTACAGGCAGAGACTGATAAATGTGTAAGTTCCATCGCAATACGTTGATTGCTGCAAGGAATGATCGGTGTGTGCTGGACCGTAAACCACATCCGTTTATATTTTATTGAAGTCCGAGTAATTCTCTGGGTAGTCAGATACCCCAAACCAGATTATAATCCCATCGTAAATGAAAAAAGAAATATTGCCATGTACTGGATTTCAATAGTGTTTCTTCAACTAGTTTTACTATAGTTTGGTTTTGTTAGAAATGTGCCAGAGAACAGTAACACAATGAAGGAACATAAACCAGCAATGCAATAAATTAATGCAACAACTATGTCACACCACGTATTTGCATGGCTAGAGTTGGAATTATCATGAAAATTACAAGGTATTTTGGAAAAATGGTATCTCTAACTGGAGACCCCGAGTTTGTGGTATTTGCCTCCTATACTTTTATGTTTGTTACTGTTTGTTAAAATGTCTTATTGTTTTAATTATAAGAGGGTGTCAACAACTGATTACTTAAACAGGGCCTGTACAGCTTAATAAGGTGGATACAAGGGCTTTACTTTTAAGGTGATAACTGGTGGTTTACATATTGTGATAGGGGAACACAGAATTTCATCTCTCTTGAGTTTACGAATATACCTTTCTGTCGTGACTGCATGGTACTGTACACAGTTAAATGATTTGTGTGTTTCCTTCTAGTATCCCTTTCCTTGCATTGTGTTACTTACTGCAACTTAAAGTGGATTTATTTCAAAATAATTAAAATGTAGAGCCAAGGTTGCCATTTACGTGAGCTGGTTGTGCCAGTGCCTTGAGCATTTAAAACCCTGCCATCAGCAGAAATCCATGCTCAATAGTTACCTTCTGATGCGATGCAGAGTCTGTCTAATGTTTTACCAATCGTGGACGTGAGGAAGGCAAACAAAGTATGACTGGAGGTGAATGAAGACGAGAGAAGGCCTGAGACTCTATGTTGTGGCTAATTAATGTGTTTAGATAACTCAGTATTGTACGGTTTTATTTTGTATTTGCCAGCATTTTCTTGACATAGAAACAAAAGCACTACCTTTTTTTTTGTCTTAGTTGTAGCCATGCTAATGTACTGTGATATATAGATATATACATATATTTTTCTTTTAAATCCATTATAGCGTTTCCAGGCTCACCATTGCCAAGGTGGTTGCAATGACTAATTTGTATTTTTGGGAAGTGCTGTGATATTTCAAACCTCCCTAAATGTATGTATCTTTTCTGGATGCTGTCCCAGGACAAACAGTACTTCTTATTAGTGCAGAAGTATTTCAGATATGTGGTAAAATAGTGGCACCAGAAGTGTGATGAGAAGGGGAAAACCCATTAAAGCAACAGTAAAATCCAACAGTATTGTGAAAAAAACATTCCAGCCACAAAACAAACCCCAAGTATTGCTGGAAACATCATCTAAGAACTTTCTAAATGGATTGAAATAACAGTTCCAGTGTTTATTTGACCCTTAGACAAATGTCAGAGGAACATGGATATATCCTAGAAGAGTAAGCACTCTACATGGAAATTTTAAAGGACATTAGAAGAGCCTGATTTCCTGACGTGTGTATACTTGTGAATAGCTAAGTATTAAGACTTCACAAAATCTCATGATTCCATTGTCAGGACTTGCTTTCTGGGTCATTCTTGAGTTATAAAATGTCTTTTATCATTGAGCTCCATTTCCACTGGAGGTAAGAAGAGTTTTGCTTCCATCTGCGTGGAGGTGGATCAAATTTATGCTCTAATAAAGCTATTTTTTTTTTGTCACTAATTCCAAAAGGAACATTGCCGAATTAACCGAAGAAAGTATTTTCCTGATTCTATGGAATTTTCAGTAGAAGGTACTACCATAGTGTCAATTATATGGCTATTGTAGTTTTTTTCTGCTGCATGTTCATTTTTTATCTTTGAACTTCAATAAAATTGTGAAGCATGTGCATAACTTGATATATATCCCACTGTCTTCAGCTGGGATGCTGATGTGCTGAAGTGTATGCTCAGGTACTTTGTTGGAGGAAGACCTAGGTTACCACCGTCACATATTTCTGTGTTGAAACCATCTCTGACCAGTGTATGAGGAGAGAAATTATGAAGACTGACTTTATAATTTATTAAATATACAGTACTTGGTGTTTTAAAGCATAGTTGCCATTTAGGTGGGAGAAAATTAAGCAGAAATAGTAGAGTGTAAGATTTAGAAGACAGTCGACTCTATAAGGATACTAGTTTTTCTCTTAAAGTGGAACACATCAAAAAATATTTTTCAACGCTCCTATGATGTTTCCAGTTATTTTTGTTAAAAGCGTGTAGGTCTAACCCTATATACAGCATGTTGACATTCATTAGTATGTCAAAGTCGTACTGGAGTCCTGGGTGACCTGGGGAGAGAACAACGTGCTGTCCCGGCTGTTTTTTCCCACTGGAGGTACAGCTGATGCCTGTGACTGGTTTTGTGGCCGGGCTGTCACCCTGTCTTGCCACTCCATGATTGGTGCAAAGGGACACTGGCCCATACACATTGCCAAGGATTCTTTCCAGCTTATACCGGAGTGATAGCATCTTTGCAAGGATCAGGGTAGGGGGTACTTTGAGAGTTGAAGGTAACTCTGCAATTCCTTTGCGGATCTGTGACTGTGGGTGACATCTGTTACAGCTGACATTATGACCAGGATTTTCCCAGGGGTGGTAGCCTGAGTTAGGGGTTTCACACCCTTAGCTACAGCCAATGTGTTCCAGTATTCCAATTTTCTGAAGTCCTTCGTAGCCTCCTAGTCCTCCAAAAGTTGGTCCTAGGTATGGGTTTGGTAATGTAACATTGCACACCCAAATAGAATAATAGAATCATAGAATCATTTTTGTTGAAAGAGACCCTCAAGATCATCGAGTCCAACCATAACCTAACTCTGGCACTAAACCATGTCCCTAAGAACCTCATCTATGGTTCTATATTCCAAAAAACACCAATCAAATGCATCCTAGTAAAATAAAGGAAATTCAATTAAAGAAGACCAGAACCTTGCATTATCAACAGTCTAGTGCAATCCCACAAAACAGGAAGGAAAGCAAAAAAGGAAAACTTCTTTTAAACTCTGATTTAGAAGAATATTAAAAGTTATTAGAAGAATATGTTTAAATCTAAAGAGCTATTACAATAATAAGTAAATAATTCATTACATTTAGGGCAAAGTTTTATATTTTACTTTATCAAAGTACTTTATAAACATTAACTCAGACAGGCCTAATCATCCTTTAACCGAAGATAAAGGGAAAATCTTTAGTAGGCATTGGATTGAAGCCAATCACTGAAATTTACAGATAGAGATACTTAACCTTAGGTAAGTTAAAGACAAATAAAATAAATAAAAGCATTTTGTTTTGTTTTCCACAGAGGAAAACCTCTGTATATCTGAGGTTTCCACAAATCATTTAGCACAGATGATTTACAAGCACACCCAGAGCTTTCACTTTATACCTACATTCCATATACAAAAACCCCCGTGAAATAGCTTCAAGGTGAAGAACCTTCTGTGTATTTACATGGAAATCAGCACACCAAGGTTACAGCAAAAGCAAGCCTGTCTGGGCTGGCTACATTGTATTCTGGTTCAAAAACAATTTGCCAGTGTTTGATGTAAGAGTTCTGAAGTGTTTTGTGGGTTTATTTGTATGTCATTTCCCAGAATTCTTGCCTGTGATATCGCTATGCGAGAGTGGTACCCAGGTGTGAGCTTCTGGAGGGGAAAAGCTGAGTGCTTTGGGGAAAGGCACTTGGTGTTAACTTGGGAATTCTGTTCTGCTGTGGACGTGGTCTGATCTAATCGCCAGTCTCTGAAAGCCTTCCGCTAGTGTATTTACAGGGCTGCTGCTATTAACAATACGGTGATTTTTCAATCATCCTCCACAAGAGCAGGTCAGGAAGAGAGGAAGATTCTTCAGGGGCAATTCTTTTTTAATGATTTCTCTTATGTATTTACTTTTGTGTGGTTTGAAAAGCTGTATGTTACTATGCATTTACATTAGAGAAGAGATGGCCGAAGAAATGCAGTTTATGCTTGAAGCAGATGGTAGGAAGTTTCTTTTTGGGGGATGGATCACTTCAGTCTCAGGTTAGATGTGCTTATCTTACCTTAGGCAGTTCTATTGTGCGCAGGAGAGTAGTTGTCAACTGCTGTCTTTCTCCTGGAGGTTTAGGTGTTTTGTCAGATAAACTGGGCACAACCCATTGAGCAACTTGAAGTCAAGATCCAAAAGATGAAACTGAAATAAGCAGTGGATAAGAGGAGCAAGTCGGGAATGTGTGGGACAAAGAAAGAAGAGTTAGACAGCACTACCAGTTGCTGTTGGCTGCAGATTCTCCTGGTAACTGTATAAAATGCAACACCTTGTACTAGCTGGAGTTGCCAAGTACTGAAGGCTTTGTGCCAGGTGTATCATGGGCTATGGTCCTGCCAAGATGTAATCCAGGCGTGAGCAGACAAGGTCAGGCCATTGTCTGCCTGGATGGACGAATTCTTAGCCACCTAGAAATGGCAGAAAAACTTACCTGTGGCTGTGCTGTTCTGAGAGTTTGATGTCAGGCAGAAATTCCTGTTTATCTTTGAAGTATGGACAGAGCTAAAGAATAACAGGTCTTTCTCTAACTCATTGCTCAAAATGTTTCAGAAACATTCCTCAGCCCAGCAACATCAACTCTGTCTTTTCAGGTCCAGTTTTAAGCACTTATTCTTCATTCTTAAGTTGCTCCTGCTGTGGGTCGTCATGATATCGGTATTGATCTACATAGTTCAGTGTCTTCCTGATGAAATGATCTGAAGAAAAGCATAATCTGTGCTAGCATCCTGTTCTTCCAGAGTTCCCAGAGCCCGGTGGCTGTCTGGGTGGTAAATCTGTCCCAAAGCCACAGACCCAGGACATGCTCAGTCCCTTATATTTGCGCCTTTGTCCTGCAGACTCCCATGTCATGGCTCCAGGCAAGGCTGTAATTCCCGGCAGCATAGGGAGGCTTCCGAACGCGTGTGCCTGGGACAGCTGTCCAGAGCTACATTGCCTGTCAGGTGCCTCTGGAAGGGAGGTTTTGGTCCCTTCTGTTGCTGCAGTGGGCAGCAAGGCTATTAACCATGCCATTAACCTGTTTCAGTGAGCAAGGCCCAGGGGCCATCTGCTTTGAGGAGAATTAAAAAAAAAAATCAGATTAAGTAATATCAAAAAGAGTATATTCACTGTGAACTGAAAGCCTTGCTTTGCAGGCAGGTCTACTTCTGCATTTCCATGCATTTGATGTACTCTAGCTCTCACACTTCTCTTGCCTTGTAGTGAGAGAATCCTTAAATGAACCTGGGATTGTGCAGATGAGAGGAACAGAGAGAAAGAGAGAAATTGTCAGTACCTCAACTGAAGGCAAGACTATGAAACTATTTTATTAGACATCAGAGAATCCATAAGGAGAAGAGATATTTGGAATCAGGCCTCATAATTTTCATAGCTGCAAAACTACCTTTTATCTCATATTTTGAGAAATCCTTTTATTGATATGGGAAATACACTTACCTAAATTAACGTAAATACACATTTTAAATGTATTTATTTTCAGCTGGCATATTGAGAATCTGGAATGTGGAAAATTAAGTCCAGCACTGGTTTTGTGTTAAAGTATAAAGTTGGAGAGGGAGGAACTGACTTCTGCGTTTGCCTGTGTCTGTGCTAAAACAACATACGTGTCAGTGCATATGAATGATTCTTTAAAATCTCACCCAATGGTGCAACTTTTGAAGGAAGAATATGCTATTTAAAATAGTCGTCCCCTTAGATAAATTGCATGAAAAATGTTTTGGCAAGGAGTGAACAGCTCTTTAAATTTTTCAGCCAACTGATCAATAAGTGGATGAAGCTTGAAAAGCTGATCACTCTGAATGATTCCTGGGGTAAACATAGAAATATTCATTGTAATGTAGACACTTCGTGAAAACTAAGTGCTTCTTAGAGTTATTACATAGAGAAATCAAGTGCATTTGTAGTTGATTAGGTAACAAATCCAGGGACATAAACAATGAACATCATGGGTGGGAGCTAAATGACACTCTTGAGTCATCGGAAACACAACAACAGATTTTGCATGCAGAAGACACAGAACTGGCTCTCTGGCTAAAGGCAAATTCATCCTGACTGCAGAAGGGTTGAGAGTATTCCTAGTCGGAGGAAGACGCAGCACTGAAAAGGGCATTGTTACCTCCTCTTGAGCAGCTGGGATGTTGCCTTGACTCAGATGTCGTGGTATGTGTTCGTGCCTATGTGTTGAGACTGGAAGGCAGTCTTATTCAGGGCTGCACATGACAGCCCAGTGCTTGGCCAGAGCATGGCGTAGCCTTCACACTTCTGTAGAACTTGTTCTCAAAAGCGCAGTATTCACAGGAATTCCCGTCCCAGGGCTGGGTGCCAGCTTGTAACGTATCTGAGGCTTCAAACAATGGCTAATCAATGAAGCTAGAAAAGAACAATACCCTTGTTGTTGCATGCTATTCCCAGTGTTTTGCTAGATGCTCACAGTGTTTTTAAACCATCTCTATCTGTGGTAAAAGCTTACAGTGTTGTACCACACACTTAAAGCACAGTAATTCTTATTATATTGAGGTTAAGGTTTACTGGACTGCTCAGAGCTAAGAGGGAAGAGTAGTTACTGACGTGTGAAGTGGTTCAGGTTTTTTTGGGTCCATATTTGGTTGTTCTCTGCCTGACTGTAGCCATTGCCACTCACATAGTGACTGGGATTATTTCCCTGTAGCTTGTGCTAGGTGGATTTCTGTACTGACTAGCTGCCAGTAGTAATTATCTAGTAAGAGTAGAAAACGTTGCACAGTCCCAGTAGAGCTACTAGTTTTTAACAACTTGTCTCAGAAAATACCCAAATAGTAAAGAAAATGGGATTGCAGCTGTAAATACGAAAAATGACAACAGGAGCACTGATAATAATTTCCATGAAAGTAGCACTCTGATCAGGTTGTAATGGGTTGTTTAAACATGTAGAAGAAAAAGGACAGATCTGAAAGATATTACAGATATTAAGTGTTCAACAGTTTGTTTCCTTTCTCACTCCTCATCCTTTTTCGATGGCTCTGGAATTCTCTTCTGTCTATAATGAAAGCTGCTGTTTTGTTTCATTTCCCCATGTTGCATTCTAAGCTATAAGGGGAATATGAATTGATCCAGAAACGATAATAACCAGTGCCTCTTAACTAGGATAAAACAAGACACAATTTGGCTCATATTATGGACAAGGACAGTCATGTATAAAATTTGTTAGACAGCCATGAAAAAAGAGTAATTCTTCCATGCCTAACAGCTTTTGCCATGTGTTTAAATACAGCTGTTATTTTCATTATACATTCTATTAAGTGAAGACCAATCTTGTTATAAAAGCAGAATAGAAATAGTTTCCTTGACTGAAAAACAAGTGTTGGGTGAATAAAAATTACAGCTTGGTTAATATACTGTTCCCAGGCTTCTGAGTTCATGCCATTGAACACCTTGGCCCAGAGTTTCATAGTTTATTCATTCCAAAAAAATACACGGTTTGTTCAAAGTGATAATGTGATTAACAACTGAAAATACTGCAGGGAAATAAAGCAGGTATTTCCCCATTTAGTTTTAGACCATCTGCAAAGGATTGTTATAGTTGACTGGAGAATGAAAATAAAAATGGTGTGGAACCTGTGCCTGTTCCGTTAGCACAGGGTCCATGTTAATTGATTACAACAAGTGCCTGAAGCACCACTGATGCCTCTTCTTCACTATTAACTAATGATGGTTGTCTCACTGGGGTTATTACTGAGTCTATACACATTTCCAGGAGCCTGTAGCACAAAATCTCTTTTTGGATCCAAGCTAACATGCTCAAAATAAGTCTTTGTGGAAAGGGAGTTAAAGGTCTAGTAGTATTTACCAAAGATAATTGTTGTAGCTGTTATGTTTAGCAGTAGTTTGATATTTGCTATAGTATAATAAATATCCATCATTCTTTGCTGAGAATTAAAAAAGAGTAGTTATTGCCTTGAGCTAGTTACTATGTGAATCAGACATAATTCAGGAAGGATAAGTACAAGTCCTCACAGACAGGCAGGTGAGCAAGTTATGTGGGGTGGGATGTAAATAACTTCTGCTTTTCACACAGAATCATAGAATGTTAGGGATTGGAAGGGACCTCAAAAGATCATCTAGGTGAATTAAGAGCAAAAGGGAGTGGCACAGAGGGAGGCCTCACAGGAAAACGAATTGAAAGCAGCAACTTTTGAGTAGGACTGAAAGGAGACAGTTTGTAAGGTTCGTGTTTTGAGTCGAAAACTTTGTGAAGTGTGTATTGGGTCCAGGTGGAGTTAAGGAAGCCCACAACAGAACCTCGCAAAATGCTTCACAGACACTGTACAAGTGCCCCGGTTAACCTTGTTAACTTTATTGAGTGTGCTTCGAGGACATGCAGATGTTCAAAGTATGTGAAGGCCACTTTTAATAATTAATTGTCTCGTTCTCTCCCATTTGTTGCTTCATATCTAATAAAAGGCTACAGTGAGTCCTTGCCAAAGCCAACAGATACAATAATATTTAGGTTAGTTGGGTCTGAGATACAACAGGCTAGAAGGGATATTCCCAAGAAATCTTAGGAGTGAAACAATCCTCAATTTTTGTCCTGTCTTATTTCTCTAAAGCAGAGCAGCCACACTATCATCTACATCCGTGTACACACAATGTGACACAGGAAGCAACACACCATTATCAGCTGGCTGTTGCGATGGAAATGGTGAGCTTGCTGGCTTGACCTCAAGGACAGACATCCACAGATGTTCTGTAGTCTCTTACGTGTGTGCAATTAAAGCATGCCTGTTGTGCACTTGGGGAAATTTTTGTTTAAACAGAGAACATTTAAGTTTGGAGGAGGTCATGAATATGTTTCCACAGGGAGAAGGGAGGAAATCAGCAAGCTTAATGGGAAGGAAAGCCATATTGGTTTCCCAGAGACCAATAAGAGCAAGGCAGTAACAAAGGGCTGGACGTTCATCCTGAACCTGACTTTATCTGCCTCCCGCATTAGGGAGGTGGCTAATGCAGTGGAAGCTTACTGTCACCTGATATTGTGGTCTTACGCAAAGCCTGGCCTTGTTAGACCTTAAAATGGTGACCAAACATGCCTCTTCCTGAACTTGTCAAGAGGACACACCCTCTGCAGAAGTACATGATGAATGAATTCTAAGAGAAGCCATGTGGATGCTAGAGAGTCAGAAGCAGTCAAAGTCAGTGTGGCTCAGGTAATCTTTACAAGAAGAATCATACCACAGGACTGTCATGAGATACTCAGCCCGATCAACATCAGAACTGGAATCTCCCAGTGCTGGGAAATGTTGCTCAGGGCAGGACCAAGGCTCTGGCTTCTCTGTCCGGTCTCTGCTGTGCATGTTCTGCCTGACGGTAAGACTTACCAGCTTCGCAGCTAAACTGGGAAAGTGTGGTCTGGATGAACAGGTAGTGAGGTGGACTGCGAACTGGCTGAAGGAAAGAAGCCAGAGAGTCGTGGTCAATGTGGCGGAGTCTAGGTGGAGGCCTGTATCTAGTGGAGTGCCTCAAGTGTCGGTACTGGGGCCAGTATTACTCAATATATTCATCAATGACTTGGACGAGGGAATAGAGTGTACTATCAGCAAGTTTGCTGATGACACCAAGCTGGGAGGAGTGGCTGACACGCCAGAAGGCTGTGCTGCCATCCAGCAAGACCTGGACAGGCTGGAGAGGGAAAAATTTAATGAAACATAACAAGGGCAAGCACAGAGTCTTACATCTGGGCAGGAACAACCTGAGGTTCCAGTATAAGTTGGGGAATGATCTATTAGACAGAAGTGTAGGGGAAAGGGACCTGGGGGTCCTGCTGGATAGCAGGATGACCATGAGCCAGCACTGTACCCTTGTGGCCAAGAAGGCCAATGTCATCCTGGGGTGTATTAGAAGGAAGGTGGTTGGTAGGTTGAGAGAGGTTCTCCTTCCCCTCTACTCTGCCCTGGTGAGACCACACCTGGAATATTGTGTCCAGTTCTGGGCCCCTCAGTTCAAGAAGGACAGGGAACTGCTGGAGAGAGTCCAGTGCAGGGCAATGAAGATGATGAAGGGAGTGGAGCATCTCTCTTATGAAGAAAGGCTGAGGGAGCTGGGGCTCTTTAGCTTGGAGAAGACTGAGGGGGTGATCTTATTAATGTTTACAGATATGTAAAGGGTGAGTGTCACGAGGATGGAGCCAGGTTCTTCTCAGTGACAACCAATGGTAGGACAAGGGGTAATGGGTTCAAACTGGAACACAAGAGGTTCCACTTAAATTTGAGAAGAAACTTCTTCTCAGTGAGGGTAACAGAACACTGGACCAGGCTGCCCAGGGGGGTTGTGGAGTCTCCTACTCTGGAGATATTCAAAACCCGCCTGGACGCCTTGCTGTGTAACCTCATGTAGGTGTTCCTGTTCCAGCGGGGGGATTGGACTAGATCATCTTTCGAGGTCCCTTCCAGTCCCTAGCATTCTGTGATTCTTCTTTAGGCAATATTTCATATCCTTTTGCATGCTCTTGATGCAGAACAGGTCTTTCTAACTAACTGGTCAAGTAATGTAGTCACAATTATACCTAGATGCACAACAGGCTATCTGTTAGCTCACACTGTCCCATGGACTCCAGCTTTATTCCCGTTAGCTCAGAACTATCTGTAATGCCTATATTGTCTCCAGGTACAAGTAGAGTACCTGAAAATATGTCATTCTGCAATGCCAGTCTGCATTTCGCAAGTCTTTGTGCATGTTACTTGTGATCATATCATGACATCCCTTAGTCATACAACCTTGTCTGGTGGTAGTAACTGGAAGAGACCAGAGCCATTAAAATTAGATAAGCATAGATAACAGGTGCTTCTATATTATGTACTGTATGTTGTTACAGAGAACTAGGAGCAGGACGACACAGTGATAAAACAGTTAACAGGGACCTAAACATTACTCTCTTATTTGCTGATACAGGTGGCTTGTTTCTCACCTACAAAAAGGAGAATTATAGATTAATCTGTCATAGGTAGAACCTTTGCCACTTTTAAGATGCAGGCTGGAGCAGTTGTACCTGTTGACACACAGTTCTGTGGTGTCAGTAGTTTTAGCCTGCAGTGGGCTCCTTGCTTTGTCATACCTCATGGGTTCCCTTCTCATGCTGCAGCAGAGACTGTCACAGCTAACTAGGAAGACGATGAGGACAGGACTTCAGCAGTCAGGGTCAGGACTTCTGAAAGGTGGTGTGGAGATCACTACAGAGAATTTAAAAGGTGAGGTACCAAATGATAAGTACAGAAATGCACTTTGCATCAAGCTACACTGTGCACAAACAGGTGTATATATATATATATATATATATATATATAGTTCAGGGTAAAGGCAGAAAATACTTAAGTTCTGCTTCCAACCAGGATTTGTTGTATTATATTATAATGGTGGGTGAAAGTACTGGTGAAAAAGCACATGTGCAACAGGTAGGCAAGAATAATAAAACTCACATTTAGAAGCCAAAGCAATAGAAAATGTATAAATGCAGCAACGGGATCCAGTGGTAAATTTTAAGTGTGAAGTTGAGGAAAAGAGGAACAAGCTAGTTTATTTATCTTCCTCTGTTGTCAGCAAGTGTGAGGGAGTGGGACTTGTGTGTATGGCAGGCCCTTGTGTGCTTTGAAGTACCTGGGGTACTTCCTCCACAGGTAAAATACTCTTAGGGTACTTTATCTGTCCAGGTGGTACTGGATGCCAGTTCAACACTGGCCGTAGTGGGGGACAAAGTGTCACCTCTAGTCAGTTGTCTGTTGCTGTCCCCTTTCCTGGTCTTCTTCCAAACCCGTGCCAGCATGTACTGGCAAGGCTCCTGCGGACTCGGGAACAGAGGGCAGAGACTGCACCCTTGACAGGAGTATTACCGTATCTCTCTGACAGCAGCTTTAGCACTTTAGCATCAGCCTGGTTGTTCATGGGTCAAAAGGACCAATAAGTTAATAAATTAAAAAAAAAACCACTGAGTATGGAAAAGTGCTTCTAAAATGCGAACAACATCTTTAAAGATGAGATCTAATTTTTTACTTCCTAGTAGACTAAGGACAAATTTTATATCCTACTGGCAAAGGAAATTTGCCACTTTTTCACAGGTTAGAGAACTTGTTATATTTTACCTTCTTGTAATTATTTATGATCAAGCAAAACTTGTTATTAGTAGAAATTGTGCAGAAAGGAGTGTGGAGGTACAGGTTGTTAAAAATAATCCAGAAGAAGGTGGATTAGTAGGCTCGGATGAGGTAGTTGGATGTGTATTGTCAGTACACTAGCAGTTTAAAGGATTCTTTTATTTACACACCTAGCAGAAGGACTGCTGTAGCATGAATGGGAAATTGAAACACCCTTCTGTGCATTACGTGCCTCAAGGTTGTAAGGGAACTGTTTTGCCCAGTATAATTTTGGGAATAATTTTTGCGTTTGGAGAAAAAGGAGGGAACATGGACAGGTTGCAGTTTGAAATAAATCTGGGGAATAAAGTTTGTTAAAATAATGATTTTACTGAAAATGCACAGTCCAAATCCTACTCTATTCTGCACAAAAGACAGAAACAACCTTTATTGTTTGGGATTAGGAATTATCCTGCCTTAGAACAGGAGAATGCTGTAGATTTTCCACTTCATTCTTGTATGGTTTTGTGCCAGAAAATGCTTATATGCATTTTTAAAAGAAACTCCATTTACACAGAGTTTCCAGATGCATTCACCTCAAAAGCTGATATGAATTACCTGACAATTGGATAAAATGAATACAACTGCAAATAAAATTACTCACTGCAGTCTTTCAGTCAGGAGTGCCCACTTGCAGGATCAGATCTTGCCATTTCAAACTTTTGAGGGGGAAGTACCATCTCTGTCTATGTATTTAAACTTTGCTGCTACAGTGGAACGTATGTACTTATATGTTCATGTAGTACTAAGTATAATTGGGTAAAATTGTACTTCCTACTTTATCTAAAACAGTCTTAGAGCTCAGTAAAACAAGTGCGCTTTGGAACTGATATCCTGCAAGACTGTCTCAAACCTGAATCTATTTTTGATAGTAGATAGTTCATATAAAGTGCTAGTGTAATAACTGAACAATAGTTTGAAGCACATTAAAAAGAAAATACATTTAAAACTTGACACCATCAGCAAACTTACATTTTCCTAGGGTGATACATTTAAAGAAGTATTTCATTACAACACGATATTTCACATTTCAGCTAGTGTCTTTTTTTTCTATGTAGAAGGGATGTGTAACAATGTCAACTGTTGCTGTTGATACTGGAGCCTTATCCTGCACAACAGATTTATAAGAGCAGAATGCTTTGTCCTCTTGCTCCTGCAGGAGCGTCAGTTTGAAGAGTAACACATCTGTACTAGGTTCAGGCTGCCTTTTTATCAGCAGCCAGTGGTGACGCTCTTAAGAAAGGGCCGAATTCCCATACCTACAAATAAATTTGTCAACAAAATATGAGCACGTGAGACGACAGTTCAGTCACATTTTGCTTTCTTTTTTCCTCTTTCGTGCTACGGTGTAACTTCCAACTGTCAGCTCCTTCAGCTGAGTGTCAGCCTTTTGATAATTGCTGCAGCATGTCATGCCCTTTAAAATTACCGTATCTCAGCTGTTTACCATATTGACTGAAAAGCACATGTATTGGGTTATTCCCTTTTGCCTTACCTGTGTTGCTCTCGTGACAGCCAGGTGATTATTTCGGCTGGCAATTCAGCTGCTGACAGGAATGCCCTGGCTATATTTGATGTGGTTCTGCTGAGTTCAGGAAAGTCGCAGAACCAGACAGCAGAAGGAACAGGGCTGGATGGGGCGATGTACCTGGCAGGCCAGCTAGTGAGCAGATAGACTTAGGGACCTGATCCTTTCCTTCCTTGCCTGCATATTTGGACAACCAGGGAGCAGTTACGCTGTAGATTGAGTGACAGAATCATAGAATCGTTTCAGTTGGAAGAGACCCTCAGGATCATCGAGTCAAACCATAACCTAACCTAACTGTAGCACTAAACTGTGTACCTAAGAACCTTGTCTAAATGCCTTTTAAACACCTCCAGGGATGATCTCTGTGGGAATTTGCTCCTCCAGAGACCTGGCTACAGAAGCAGGAAAATCTGTTTGTCCTGGTGTCTGCCTGAGTTTTTGACTAATGCCATCACTATAGGATGTTAGCACCTTGCAAATACTTAAAAATATTGCAATAACCCAATTTTTCCCTGCCCTTGTTGACAAAAAGATGAATGGCAAAGGGCTGGCTCATGACAAACCTCTTGTTAATGGTAGCGTGCCAGTGCGTGTATGGTTTTGGCCTGTGTCCGGTGACTGGTTCCTGAGAGTGAACTGGAGCTTTTGCTGGCATTTTTCTGTGTCTGACATCCAACTTGGACCTGCAGTGCAGAAGGAAACAGTAGTAAGCTAGTAACAGAGTGCCAGAGAGTAAGAGGATGACAAGTCTTTTCCAGTCTTGTGTGAATGTTATTGAATGAGCAGTCAGTGTGCTAGGGGCCATTGAGCCAACAAATATGTTCAGCGTTCCCACAAAATAGTCTTCAGAATAGTAGGAGGTGTGATTACGAAGGGGAGGCATTTGAAAGCTATACATAGTGGTGGTAGGCAAGGGAAGGGAGCTGGCAGGGAGGCGCTTGGAAGCTAAATGGGGCTCTGCACAATCCTTTCCCACTGCAGCTCTGCCCATCCAGGCAGCAGGTCCCGCTGGCATGGTGCAGCTGAGGGCAGGAGGCTGCTGGCTTGTGTCCCCGTGGGAAAAGAGGAATGAAGGTCATAGGGAAGCGACAAGGGGAGACACACATGGGGTGGACATAGAGAAGTCTGAACAAGGGGCACCTCTGCCAGGACCGCAGCCGTAGCAGTGAGCGGGACTGGCTGGGTGTGTTTCAGCTGCTTTCACCAAATCGCTGTGTACATTCAAAGTGGGGCCTCTCAGTCTGAATTGCCTGACATTCTCTCCTTTTGTATTAGCCGTATTATTTACCAATTTTGAAAATGATTCAGTAGGGAGATAACTAGTGTTCTGAGATCATGATGGGTCTAGTCAGCTTTCCAGAGAGTACAGCAATTACCGTGTGAATAGAGGTGAACGTGATAGACAGGCCGGGTGGCTGCTCTCTCTAACCTAAGCATTAGTTTCTTGTGTTTATGTGCACACGTCTTCTTTGTGATTAACCTCAATGGAAACAGCATCATGAGGGCCCTGTTGGCAGAAACAACTTAGCAGGCAAAATGGAAGGGGATAGGTGTTCGTCTGTCTTTTTCATTTTTAATTAGATAAGGCAAAACACACAATAAGTGAAGTCCGATTTGCATGAAAATTTGCATGCATGTATAATAGATCTTAATGTTAACGCGGGAAATTACTTTCTTTCAACTCAGTGGCCTGGATATTTGATTTTTAGAATTATTTGCTTCTTTGTAACTTGTAGTAAGTTTCTGTTGCAAACTAGTAGCTCTGAATTCCTTGTGAAATACTCAAGCACTTTGAAGTCTAGTAGATAAGGATGTTGCCTTCTATTGGAAAGTACTTTTTATTAAAATCCATTGGCAGCTTTTCGATAAATTCTTCTTTTTCTCCTCTGTCAAATGTATTATTATGAGTATAACAATGAATGCTATCATTAAGAAATACCATGCCTTTAATAGCCATAATTTAAAACTTTTATTCCATGAGCAAAATTGTGTGTGTCTCTGTGTGTAAAAGACAGTTTTCATTGGATTTTTGAATGCAGCTAAGTCTTGGAATGAACTAGCAAATAGCCTTTGTTTAAATTTAACAATGCTTGTATTTTATATTTTCAGAATTAATTTTTATACTAGATTTCATTATATCTCTGTTGTGTTCTGGGTACAGTAGGGCAGCTCACTTGCAGCTGAATTAAAATCTATGGTTTAATAGCAGTTTGACTTGCCTAGGCAATAAACTATCTCCTATAAATCGAAGTGCTATCAAGATAAAACATGTTAAGTTAATTCTGTAACAAATCCCCATGTTGCTGATGGAAAATATTCCAGAAGAATTACCCTCTGCTGTGCACAGGGGCTTCATGAATTTCAGGATAATGGAGATTACTATCTCTGCGGGGTCTGCTGAAATATACCCTTCCTCAAAGCACTGCGTGAATTCTTCTTGGAAGTCCTTGTGGATCAGAAACTATCTATGGCCTAACTACACTTTCATTTACTCTGCTTTAACAAAAGGTATGATTTTAAACTGACTTTAGGAATGTGGTGAAAAATCCTGTGTGGATACACCTAATTCAGTTAAAGCTAGCTAATACAAATTTAATATGCATGGGCAATTTATACGTATAAGCTAAGCTAACAGGGTAAGTTTTTAACTGTTTACCCAAGTCAGTTTTTAAACAGACAAGGAAAATCTTTCATATAGTGCAAGACTGAGAAGATTGGGACTGTTTACCTTGGAGAGGAAATGAATCAGATGAATCAGAAGTGAGATGATAAAAGGTTACAGACAATGAAGGCGTAGGCTCTACAGAGCAAGAAATGCTGTTTTACCATCAGGGAAGAACAAGAAGCATTCAGTGAAGCTTAAAAGTAGCAAAGTCAAAAGTAAGTAAGAGGAAAATCTCTGTCATGGAGTTAACTAGTTGCTGACAGTACTCATTGTCACTACCTGTCGCTGAGGGCAAGACTTTAATAGGACTCCAGAGGAACAGAGAGATACATGCAGGGTCGGCTTAGTCTTGACTTAACTAAAGGAAGAGGTTTGAGTGAAGAATGAAAGAGCAATGCAGCTTGATGGTACAAGAGCGTGCCCATGCTTAGCTCAGCACTAATGTGTGCACTCGCCTGTTTATGTAGATAACAAGGGTATCCAATTGCAGTGGTAGGGAATAAAAACCAAAAAGAATGGTAGAAAAGGTAAATGCCTGTTTGGCTCAAGCTGGTCTGCTATTAATGAGGTCAAAAGAACTTTATTCCCATGTCCTTCCTATATGCAACTGCTTGTGCCATCTTTTGGTTAAAGGATTCTGGTTGGTTAGATCTCCAGTAGCCATTTCTTGTTCCTTTACATATCACCACAGTTGTACCCATTTCCTTCCAAAGCTCCTTGTGTCTGGTTGTGCCTTAAAAGCTACAGCAAACTCTGTTGCAGTCTCATTAGGAGTCTGAATCACTGCATTTCAGTGTTTCTAAGGAGCAAATGCCACAAATTCATCTTTTAAGGTGACTGACTGTCTCTCCCACACACTTGGGTAATAGAAAGTACCTTTGCCTGGTAAGCAGAGTATGAAATAGGACAGGTCTGGAAAACTTTCAGTATTGCTTAATGCTTGGTCCCTGGGAATGGAACTGTGTCATAGGACAAGGTCATTTGTTCATGGTTGTAGCTGCTAATGGAATAAAGTGGGGTCCCTTTGTAAATAGCTGTACAGAGACAAGGCAGAGAGAGCAGGAAACCAAGGACGACCTCTTCTCATCCTGCTGCCTCACCCTGGTGACTCCAGTCTCTTAGGCATATGAAGACACTTTCTGGACACAGTTTCTAGAGCTTAAAGGGGACTATATTTTGCTGGTCAAAGCAGGAGAGCCTGGACTCAGGCTCCTGAGTTGTGTTTGTGGAGGCAATGGGAAAGATGGCAGTGCACTTCTAGGGCGGTCTCAGTTCAGCCTGGGGAACTGTGTGCTACAAGTAAGAGAGGTCTGGAAAGTGACTTTTTCATGTGGGTTCTTGCCTTTTTGTTGCTTACTGCTGTGTAGCAGATGCTGAGGCTGTCTGTGCTACCTCTTGGCTCTACTTAGTCAGCAGCTGCTGCTTTGTTATCTGTGGAAGAAGCCTAATCATCTCCCCAGGTAGGCAGCTAGGTTGTTCTGGGACCCAGCTGCTACCTGGATCTTCTGTGTTGCTTCTGCAGACTGCACATTGTGGCAGCCCAAGAATCTGTGCAGTATGCTCTTTCTTTTGTCTCACGTGCTCAGCTCACCCTGCCAGGTTGTTGGATCCACACGCATGTTCTCTCACTGTTTGCTGTTTATGATGGAATGAGGTCACAAGTTAAGTCTGAGGCCATTTAATCATTCACTTTGTCCCTATCATCTGCCCTCACATCCCGTCGTCCTTAGTCGTGCCGACAGTATCAGTAGACTAATTGCACTATGGTGGAAAGACCTGACGTGCAGATCTGCCATTGCTCATTATTGTGGCCTGCTTTGTGTGCCAAGTCTTCTGACTGTCTCTCATAAACTGTATGCTCCACGGGGTTACAGCAGGCTGTTGACAATGACCCAGTCATAATCAAGGGCTGAGAAGTACCCTCTGTGTACAGAGGGTGTATTTTTCATTTTGTTTTGTTTTCTTCTATTACTCTTCATTAATGTGAGAATCAGGCATTGGACAAGAGAGAGTCAAGATTAACTTTTTTCCTACTACTTTCTTCTCCTCCCCTCCATTTCTTTGAGGATTTCTGAGGACACAGCTTTCTCAGACCCAATGAACTGGACCTAGAGTTGATGGGTTGAGGAGGAGAGCTGGTCAAAAGATTTTTCCAAAATATTTCATTGGAAACACTTCAGATTTTATCTGATATCAGTACATCAAAGAAAGGTTCTCACAGTCCGATCTGGACTCATGACAGGGTGAAGGCGAGCCTATTAGTCGCAGAAAAGGCTGATACTTGCACACTTGGGGATGCGGAGTCAAGACTTTGAAAACTGTGAAAGTCCCAGCAGTAAATGGTGCTTACCTCGCAGGTCCCCAGCAAAAAGCCTAGATATTTCCAAAGGTCATCTAGCTCTGGAGAGGCAGCTGGACCAAAGGTCTGGAAGCTCCGGTTTCCCAGCCCATAGCAGCGTGGTTGCCAGCAGGGTGCTTGACCCTCCTAGAGCCCTGGCCCTAGGAGGCTGGCAGCTGCTGGGAGGAAAGGACATGTTCCTCAGGCTCATGGCTACTGCTGGCACAAATACCAGTTTCCCTCAGCCCCAGAGAAGTGGTGGGGGGCCACCTCCCTCCCAAACCAGCAGACTGCAGGCTGTCCCAGGAATATGATGGTTTCAGCTTTGAAGATTTTATTCTGTTTGATAAAATATTGCTTCAGTCTAAAGGAAAATGAAAGCAAATAGAAAGTAATTCCTGGTGAACATAAAGTGCTGGCTTCTGGCTGGTTCCAAAGGGGAGCCTGAGAGCGGCTTGCCAGCTGCACTGGGGAGCAACTTCTTCTGTTAAAGAGATGCGGCAATGCACTTCTCTTCCAGCTGGCATTCACTGCAGCCCATGTTCATTGCTCTCCCCAGTGGAAGTAAAGCTCTCCAGAGGCCTCCTGGCTAATAGCACAGTCTAATGGAAGGGCCTCTGTGCTGGGTGATGCTGAGGATGGAAGCTGTGAGCCCTACAGTTGCATTAAAAACTCTGGGCCTGTAACTAAAAGCTGTAGTGATTCATTTCGTTCATGGACGGACTGTAGAGAGACGTGTAACAAACAGTGATAAGTGCTAGGACGCTAGTAAAAACCAATATAAAATAAAACCGTGCCCGTAAAAGGAACACTAAAAAAATGTCAGCGAACAAATAAAACAAAAGTGATAGATGGCTCATTCTACAGCCAGGAGGTTCCTGTCAGTCTTTCTTACAGGAATATCAGTTGTAATTCTGAGTTAAGTAACTTTAATACTGAAATAAGTCTTTTGTTCATATATACAAATAGAGAGGGTGGTAGTTTTAGAAAAGTCTTTTTCTGATGCTTACCAATTGCACTTTATGGAAATATTGTTTGTGTGCTAAAATACGCTGTATGACTGTATGTCTTATATTTAGATCTAATGTTATGATGGCTATAAAATAACCCATTTAGAATAATATGCAATTGGACTCCATTAATTTTGCATGTTAGCCTAACATTTCTGCTGTAGCAAGGTTATTTTTATGTAAATAGAGAAGTTTGGATTGTAAAATAAATAATTTCCATTCCATATTCAGCAACTGAACTATATTTCTTTTTGACACTTTTGCAAAATGTGTTACACAGGATTAGCAAAAAAATCACTCACTAGAGCTTTTATATTTAATTTCACATGGCTGTTCTAACTGAAAGAGGCAGTGCTGTGTTAGAAATACAATATTTTCTTTGTTTGGAGTGGAGGATGTTACCTATGATTTGCTTACTTGTAGTTATTGGTTGTTATTTGGAACACTAACATTTGGGAGCTAAAATTAATAAGGTTGAGATCCATTAAGCAGGAAAAAATAAAGAGAAAAATGTGCCTTTCTGTGAAAAATTCCTTTGTAGGTAATAGTATAGCTATGTGTCATTTTTTAGCTACTGAAATGTAAAGTAGGTAATTGGAAAATGCCTACGTTTTCCAACTCCCTAGGATACTAATAAGCATACTTCTGATACAAACACTGCATGTAATGGTTTTACCAACTCAGCCTGCTGCTGATGTGATGCTGGTACCATCAAATCACAGGCCGTACCAAATGTGGTTAGGTGCTGTCACTGTAAATTTAACCCTCATCTGTTAGGGAAAGAGTCCAGGTGAAAGGTCACTTCCAACATCAGAGTGGCCATTTAATGCTTTTATTTCCTCTAATTGGAAATGATAATCAATGAGAATCATTTATACAACTTGTCCAGAGTAGTGATTCTCTACTTAAAATGACATCTTCTGCCTAAGGCAATGTAATTGCAATCAGGTTTATGCCATATGATCAGAATGGGATTCAGAACTTAATGATGTATATGGTTAACTTGTTCGCAGTACTTGGCAAATAAACCTGAGCAGATTTTTTCTCCAGTAGGAACTTCATCACGTTTGACTTTTGTTATCCAAGGATTTGAGTAAAGTATTACCTTCTCTGGAATTTGGTGCTGGAGTAAAACATTTCATGGGCCTGCTTAGCAGTTCATCTGTGCCACAATAGCAATTAATGTCCCTGTAAGTAAACTTTCTGTTTTAAAGGTCATTAATTTTCTTTACACGATACACCTCAGAGAGCCTGCTACTAAAATAATTGGGAGCTAGAGGTATTGATTTATGAGGGAGATTAAAAAGACTGAAAATCTAAAGATTAGCTAAGTGGTGACTAGGAAAGGGTGTGATGGAAGTCTGCCTCTTGGTAGTTTTTTTGTATTGTGTATCTGGGTGAAGTTCTTAATCTTTTGTTTCAAGTATGTCAAACTAGATATTCTAGTCATCCTTTCTGGTCTTAAAGCCCACACACCCTACTTATCTAACTCTGTAAAACCTGAGGAGGAACATGGTTCTTCTTTACATGGAGAAATATTTTACCTTACAGACAGACCAATGGGGCCAGTTCTGCTATAAAACTTGTGGGCGTAAAGGATATTCGGGTGGTGAAGCAGCTCCAGTGACAGAGTTGGGCCTGTCCATTGTTTTCCAGGGTCAGGGTGGAGCCTGTGTCAGGCAGCTCTCGCTCCACACAGAGGCTGCTTTGCGATGGTGTCACGCCACGCTTTTAGGAGATCACTTTTTGCTCTGGTGGAAGATGCTCTTAGTCCTGGCTCTCCTTTACGCCAGTTTTGACTCAGATTAATTTGAGTCACCTGTGTGGGAGTTACTTTGCTTTTACAGCTGTGTGAGGGGCAGACAGTCTTTCATTAACTTTATGAAGACTATGCTAATATGAACAAGGGTTTGTAGGACTGAAGCATTTCTCGCTGATGAGATTGATTCAACAGTAATTCCTCTTGCGGATCTGTTTTGGATTTGGCTCCTTCAGTTGGCAGCACAATTAGTTCTGTAGCATCTGGAAAATGGTTGTGCATCATACATTACCGTCATAAGAATCCTTATTATAGTATATTATTTATCTGTAGCAGCGCCTGCTATTTATTGGGGCTTTCCAAAACATTAAGAGGATCTTTACTCTGAAATAATCACAAACTAAGTAATCAGTAGCTTACCAACATTTAGAAACTAACCATTGTTGCCAACTAGATCTGTAGAGAATATTTGATGGCATGGTTCGCAGTACATCAATTAAGAATTGCTGATGAGATTCCAAAACAGTAAGTAACAAAATTAATGGAAAGGCAAGCACTGGAGCTTCTTGCAGTGTTTTCAGTTTTATAAAGCTCCATTTCTAAATTAGGAGTGTGCACATTACCAGACTTTAAACTTGTTACCGATCCAAAACTGAATGTTGCCCATTAAACACTATGGGACAGTGTCATCTTTGTGAGGAAGCCACATGATGAACTGTGCAGGAGAAAGCAACATTTTCTTTGGCAATTAAAAAATAGATATCTGTTAGAACCTGTGCAGAAGCTGAAGTGTGAGAAAGGCAGAGGGAAACTGGTTAAAAGTAAAGGAGAATTACCGAAGCTGAGCCTCAGTGAAACTGGGGTCAAGACTCCAAGGCCTGGCTTGTGTGCCTTTACTTTCAGCAGTATTGTGGGGCAGAAGCTGTGTGTCCGTGCACGCGTGTGTATGTAGACATACTTAATGCAGTGAGATTGAGATCCTTAGTATGGCACTCCTAAGTGGCAGCAATAGCTAATAATTTTGCATCATATTTTTCTAGAAACCAATCAGTGCTCTGAACCGTGAAAAAAAAATTCTCAAAGAAAATGGAGCTGCAGAATTCTGTTGCTTAATCAATATTTTGCAGTACACAGGCTTTCACTTTTTTCAAGCAAAGAGGAGCTTAAAGCATCATGTGAGGCACATCTTCTGTTGGATTTGTTTTAGTTTTGCATAAGATATTTCTGTGAATGAATGCGAGTTCTCTTCCCCTTAGAACTTCTGTTGACTGGTGGAAACCATCTGTTTAGATGTTTTTGTGCCTGTTTAATTGATAATCAAGACTGAATCCTATTCTTTAGCAAATCTGACTTGCCCATTAGTAAACTGTATTCCCATGTTAAACTCTGAAGTATAAAGTACACAGAGAGACAAATTCCTGACCTGTAATAAAACTGACAAGCTGTACCTTCTTCTGCTAGTATCTGTAAGTACAACCTCTTTAATCATGGCCTAATTGAGGCTTTGGTATTAGAGGTGAAGAGGAGGCTGTTAGAGCCTGAAGGGACAGTTTATCTTAAAATGCCAAGAAAACTTCGAGGACTCCCTAGTACACAGAGTAAAATAAATTATGCTCACCTGTTGGGAAGGGAAATTCAGCAGTTCTGCTAGACTTTGCAGTTCAAATCATGAATCAGGATCCTAATGATGGGTATGGCTTAGGACTGATGAATGATTTATGATGAATGACTTCTGCTTTTTAGATTCTGGAGTAATCTTTTCAAGCTTTTTTCATGCATGGCCCACTACCTTTCTTTAAGGGAAATTTGCAAGTGTAACAGAAAACCTTGGTGATTAGAACTGAAGGTTTAGGGAAAAAACTAAATACTGTAAAAGTAGGAATTTCATCATGAGATTGAGCAGGAATGCGCTTAAGTGCTTTTTTTTCCCCCCTGCTAGATCTGCATGTCTCTAAAGGGTGGGTATAGTGGAAAACTTACTGCTCTCTCACATATACCCCCTGTTCTCGTCCTATTCCTAGCCTGCTCCAGGTCTGACTGATAATGACAGTTCTGCTTTCTACTGGAAGAAACTGCCGGTCTCCAAATCTTGCTCTTAATATGTTTGGCAGTAATCAAATTCAGCATTGAAAGTATGGGAAAGACAAGCTTTCTTTCTGCAATGGACATGCCCCAGGAGTTGTAGATTGTGAGGCTTCAGGAATGTGAATGGCTGGTCACAGCTGTCTACTGGTGTCCTGCTACTTAAGCAGTAACTTTCAATGTAGTTTGCAGATTCCCATGTTTCTGCTGATAGCTTTTGCAGGTGGCCATTACCTTCTCTCTACCACAAAAGGAAACTAAAACCACGTAGTAGGCTACAAAGTTATAGAGCAACCTGTATCCACCCTGAAAAAGTTGTAGGAATCTGAAAGGGGAAGAAGGATAGGTGGTAGGTGGGTGGGTGGTTGAATAAAGTTGACTCAGAAGATGATTGCCAAGCAATTAAAAGAGAGGTCTATGATCTAGTCCACAGTCAGTGCAATTGTCCTGGAAATGCATCTGTATGTAGAAGTATGTGTGAGGAAATCCCTTGCAACTGTAAGCAAAATTGTAGTGATTCCCTGAATAATTTGTTTGAGGTTAGGGGTCTGCCTTGTTCCCTATACCTGCATGCAAGCTACGTGGCGAGTTTCATGCTCCCAGACTGGGAGCTGTGATTACTTATCACACAGTTTCTTCTGGTTGTTCTACTGCAATCACTAAGCTTTAGATTGCAGCTAAGCATTATTCTCGCAAGGCTTGATGTTGAAAGACAGGTATTTCCAACCACTGCAGCTTAAGTACCAGCATTCCTGTTTGAAATGGATTAGGTTTGTGCATGTAAGAGTTTATTTATGGCTGTTGTCTGAAGTGTTGCATCTCATGCTTAGTATTCACAAACATGGTGCACGTGTTTTAGGGATGAGGCGTTTATCTGTAAGGGTGAGAATGGTTTCAGTTGCCCATGAACACACTACGTGCAGCTTGGTTGTATGGAAAGAATTTTTGTAAAACATCACTGGGATCTGTATTTGGAGTGTAGTAGCACTGCGCCAAATGGGTGATTCTTCCTCCCAAGTGCCTCTGTAGTTAAGATTAGATGGAAAATGGGGTCTTAGTGTGGAGTGAGAGGGCTCAGATGAGAGTTAATGTAGAATAGCTATAATTTGCTCCTTCCCCAAGCAGACAAACTCTAGAGAAATTTACTCTTTAGCCGTCAGGCCAACAGAGACTCTCTTTCTTTGGATTCCTCCTTATAACTCTTTGGAAATATTTCCTTTGGCTTTAAATGCAACATTTCATAGTAGATTTTTTCCATAGTGTAAATGGATGCTTTCTTGTAGCTTAAATAGAACTCTAGTCATGATGCTGGCTAGTTTGCTTTCTTTGTATAGGGAATTTGATATGAGAACTTTACCTCATTGTGGTATGTTACTTTCTTGCTTTAGGGTCAGGGTATTTTATTTTATTTTATTTTATTTTATTTTATTTTATTTTATTTTATTTTATTTTATTTTATTTTATTTTATTTTATTTTATTTTATTTTATTATTTTTTTTTAAGTCAGTGAGCACAGAGCAGAATACGTTCTCTTGAAACCCTGGTAGACTTGACGAATAGTTTTTCTATGTAATCCTCAAAGCTCTAGTGCTGCTTTTCCCCCGCCTTCATGGTTTCAGTCCCAGTTTGGCCCACTGCGTAACAAAAAAGGAACTCAAAGGATGCTGTAAGTTATATTGGCATGTGTGCTCCCTTGAGAGATAATGTGCTGCTTCATCCAAGTCCCAGGGTACCCTGACACCCATCTGCCAGGGAACTCCTCATCTGCCTAATGTGGGATTAGATGCTGGATGAAGCACTTGCTTTTTCTTCCTCTTTAATACATTTTCTGAATACTAAATATCCCTTTCTACACCCACATAGCTTACCTCTTTCATGATGTTTTATAATAAGTATCTGTTATTAGCATAATAACTGCTCAAAGTGACATCTTACATTGTATTGTCAAAGATCCATGTATTAATATTTCCACAGTTCTGATGCTATGATACACTGTAGTGCTGTAATTTTACCAGATATATTTATTTTTATGTCAAAGATCTGCCTATTCCATTTACACACAATACAGTGACACCAAAGATACCAATAGTGGGCTGTTATGAATCTTCTGTAAAGCAACATGACAAAAAATGTATGTAAAAGCATACCAAACCTCTGAGTGCTTTGATTGCTTCTCGAATCGCTTGAAAAAGGAGAATAAGGAAATTCATTCATGCAGCATTTCCCTGTTGCGTATGTATTTGTTTATCTTAAAATTGTTTAGGCCTGTCTTATATCCTGTCTTCTAAGCAATATGAGTTGGCAAAGGCCAGCAAACCAGTCTTAGCCCTCCTTTATTATTTATCAAAAATCCTTTGTATAGAGATTAACTGTGTTTGCTCTCTATTTGCTATTATTTTCCCCCACTGTTCAGTAAGTACCCCCAGCACTTTGATAAGATGATGGAAAGCTTGTCTGGTTTCATTGTTGCTCCTTTCAGAATCTCTTGTATCCTCTGGCGAAATGTTATCTTGTACTTTGTTATAGTAATAGCCCTCAGTGGTTCAAAACAGGTATTCTTTTGTTTCCTACCCTAACAATGCACGTAGGGGAGGCTGTTTTGTTCTCTTTCACCAGCTCAGCTGCAGTTAACAAAAGCAACACTGGATCAGAAGAGCCGCTGTCTTTACACCCAGTATCAATACATCGCCCTCCTCCTTCTCCTCCTGCATGATGATAAGCAGAGGAGGGGCTGCAAATGAGTAAAATGGCCTTGACTCTTTCCTTACTCTGGAGGCTTCAGCTTTTCTTTTCCCTCTCTGCTACAAGGCGTGTTTCAGTGTGTGGTTAGAGAACAGTGGTACTCACGCATATGCGTGGGGTTGCGAGGTATTAATATATCCTTCCTGAGGTGCCCCAGTTCTAAGTCAGAGTCTATAAAATAATTTTAAAAGTATTTCCTTGAGGTGATGATTTCTTTTGACAATAGCATACTTACAAGGTTTGCGTGGGTTAGAACTGCTAAATCCATACTCTCTGTTTACATGTAAAATTTTGAATCTAGGAAAATATTTCATCAAGCCACTTCTTTTTTAGCATTCACTGCTTCTTGAAAATGATCTGACTGCTGCCACATTTTTCAAGGTATAATGAATGCTCAATCAGTGGATAATGCTGTTATAGTTAGCCCTCTTTGCTTCTTTTGGGGTGGCAGGAAGGAAGGGTTTGGAAGAGGAGTTTGTTCTGATTTTTTCTGGGAAACTTATGAGAAGACATTTTACAGAAATCACTTGTGTGCGACTAACAGACTCAGGCTGAAGGAAACTCACTTCATCTTGAGTTTTTCTAAAGAAAACCAAAGGATTTAAGTCACAGATGGGAAGGGGAGAGAAGAAAGAAGGAAATAGTGCTCATTGCACCCCACCACTAAAGATCCAAGAGACCTGGTCTGAATTGCACTTGGCCTTGGCTCAGGTGTTCACTTCATGTAAAACCATCTCTCGCCCGATTTTGGGAATGCTCTCCCTACAGAGCTATAGATTCTCTCTGTTATCTTCAAGCTCTTCCATCATGAAAACAAAAATGTTAATGATCATAAGTCCTGAGAGTGAAAGTGACTGGAAAGTTTTCTGATTTGGGCTTCCATGATTGTTCTATATAATGTACTACAAGCCCAGGTAGAAATAGTGAAGAAAAACCTCCCTCAGAATATCTTTCAACCTCATTATTAGGTCTGTCTCCTCAGAAATGAAAGCCCTAGGTTAATGTTCCTTCCCTGCCTAAGAGCAGCAACTTTAAATGAGGACTCTGTCTCTCTGTTTGTCATAAATGCTACCACCTCATAAATATGTGATTGTCACTGTAGAAATCATAACTTACAAAGACTATATTCCAAGGTTTTTCAATATTTGAGGGCTTTGGGTTGTTTTATTGAGCTATAGTTATTTGCCAAATATTACCTGAATTTCTCAAGAGCAATATTAAGATCACTGTGAATCTAAAAGGCATGCAATAAAACCAATGTCCTCATTCCCTAAGCAGACTTTGACCCAGCTCTGATTGCAGTCCCTGCTAAGACAGAGAAAAATTTGAAGTGGTATTTTGGTGCACTGCAGCACCTACACAATGGAGTTTGCCTCTCCATCCTCTTGTCTAGTAAGAGACAGCAGGTTCTTAGTTTACAGACTACAAGATTCATAGAAATAAAACCCTAAATAAGAGAGAGGAGAATCAGTACATTCTGTAGTTATTGTAATGTATTTATTTGAGCTTGTTCATTTAAATTATTTATGGCTTTAAATATTTTGGTGTGATTTCTATCTGTATGGTGTTAATAATTTCCAAGGGTCAATGAAAAGGACAATATTTTCTGTACTTATTTCCATTCTGACTAATGAGACTTCTTGTGGTATTTAGCAATGCAACAACACACTGCAAGGTAGGAAGAGGTTGTGTTCATGAAGATCTGGAGGGACCTTCCAGACAGGCAGTTTCTCTAATATGCCTATTGGTTCTCTGGTTTCTCTGATTAGATTTCTGTTGTAATGTGCATTTATGATGAAAATTATAACTTCTGCACATCTGCGGTAACTCTAGCAACTGCCCTGTTGAGAGTGGCTTGTTCCACAGAATTAAAATGTAAATGAGCTCATTTATTTCTAATAGAATAGGTGTTTACGCCATGATTCTTTCAGTACCTGGCTGAACTCTTTCTTATACAGACACAACTCTCATTGATTTCTGCAGAAAGTTTGCTGAACATCACAGGCTAGGACCATGCATACAAGTGTTCTTGTACTGACTTACCTGCTGGTGAATACTGACTCACCAATTAACTTCAAAGACAAACAGACAAACACCTTCCCATTTTGTTTCTCTGCTCAATAATAAATTCAAAGTGGTAGGCTGGACCAGTGGTAGGTAGGATAGGACTGTGATGCTGATGCTGGTTGTATTTATTAAGACTGCGTTACGGTCAATTTATGGTTTGCCTTTAACAATTCTAAAGGGGTTGGAAACAGTAGGTTACTGTGTTCTGTTGATGTAAATCTGAGTGGCTTCAGGGAAAACTGCTTCCCTCTCTCTCATCTGTGTGGGTAACCGATTTATTTGTTTGGGATTCTGGACTTGGAATTGATTTTGTTTATGTGCTTTTAAGCTCCTGTGAAACAGTGACAAACATGCTGATGTCTCAGTAACTGCAGGTCTGATTATCTGAAGTCATTGCATTATGTGACCTCTCACTTTCCAAATCTTGGATATTGGTATCAATTCTAAGAAGGTCTCTAAGAGCAGCTCCAAAAGGAAGCTGAACTGCTCCCAAAGTGAAATTTTGTAAGAATTCAGGGAAGGAGGAAAACATTAGTTCACTTTTTCCATAAATATTTATATCTCCATGCTCATTATACTAACTAAAATGAGAAGAAGGTAAAAAGGCTCTGCATGCTCTTTCCGGCCAGCTTTGGGAAGCACTGGATTTGGTGAGCTGTGGAGATCAGCCTGTCCTAGGTTTTCTGAAAAATACAGTTTAATGAGAATTTTTGCTTTAATAATAAATAAGGCGCTTCTCCTTAAGTCACAGACTAATCAAGTGGCATTTCCAGTAGTACTGCTCCGTTGGGCTTCTGATTAGTCGGAGCCTCAGTTAATGTGAAAGGTTACAATGCATCTTCAGATGCTCAACTGCTGTGAAGTACAGAATTAGTACGTCCATTTTTAGGCAGTGTTAATCACCTGTGCTTTAAGGCCATTTGTGCATGGATTAATGCAGCAAGAGCCACTGTAGAACTGGATCATGAAAATACTTAGGCCTAATTGTCTATTTATTATTAATAATTCATGCCTTTATTGACTAGCAGGGGACTTGATTATGCATATGGACAGCTAGGATCAGGACCTAAACATGCCGGGAGACCGCATTTGGAAGGAGAGAGGAGAAACCCTATATGGAGCAGTAAAAGAGGAATGGAGCAAAGTTTTCTTCTTGGGATTGTTACTTAGAAAAAGTGAGTAATGGTGAAAGCTGCCCCAAGGGAGCTACTGCTGTCTGTCCCCTCTGGAAGCATTGGAACTGTCACAGCCAGCTCCTGGCTGGCCCTGGGGTGCGTCGCTGGAAGAACACTGCTACGGAGCTTTCTGCAAATGTTTAACATGTTGTTTTTTCAATAGATTGTTACATCTAATATTCCATACTTTATTAAAGCAAATTTTATTTTAAGAAAAAATACTATGGAAGAGAAGCTGTAAAACTGGATCTTTTCAGCTGTTCTTGAATTTCGCCTATCTCATTAGTTCCTCTGGTAACTGATTCTTATGCAAAATTTTGGAAGGGAAAAAAAAAGCAAGCAACTCATTAAATCAGCTCTCTGCATCCCCCTTGTAGCTTAGATACACTTTTTTTAATTTTTCTTTTTTCAATGTTTTATTCACAATCTGCTCAGAATGATGATGTCTTTGCCCTGCTTTAGTTAGGGCTGAAGGAAGCCTGAGCAGGATGACTATCAACACTTCCCCAAATGCCCGTTCACACTTGAACTTGCTCTTTACCAGGAGGTACAGGCTAAAAGCTGGGGAGGACTGAGATGAAACGGGAAAGCCCAGCCCCATCTGATGCTGTTTGCTTTGGAACGTGGCTGTAACAGGTTTCACAGTGTCAGATGTCATGTCGCTAGACAGCTCTTTACTCAGTCATAATCCGAGCCCCTTTTTCTTTCTGTCTGCTCCTTAATAATGTGCTCCTCCTTTGCACATCTTCCATATGTGCCCCACCTCCCAGGTGTTTTCAATTTTGCAGAATCCTTTTGCTGGACCTGCTCTATATTCTGAACCTTTTTCCTCCTCTGGTAAATATTAGTTACATTGAATTTGGAGCAAACCCATTGTCTCAACACTGTCTGTATCTCAGGCTGAAATCATGAGCTTGCTGCTTTTAAAACAGAGCCTCTAAAACGGCCGTCATAAAGGTGAAGATAGTTTTCTGGTTTGGGGGTTTATGGATTTTTTATTCTCCCCCTCCCTCCCTTTCTCTTTTCTTCTCTCTGTTCCTTGAGGTGTTGGTGATCTTGAGTAACTTGTAACTGCATAAAACTGTCTCTTTACAGCACAGATAATTTGCTGCAATAACCTGTGCTGCTGGCTAGTAGATGTGAAAGGGGTGCTTTCTGAACTCAGCAGAAGTCTTTGGAGAGCTTGTGGCAGCCAGCAAGCAGACACAACCCAAACACAAATTCCTGTAATCTCAACAGACAGCAGCACTGAATCACTTCCAGCAGCCTCTTGCCAGTGCAGCTCTGCGTGTTTTGGAGGAGGGGGTATCTGCAACCCCACAAAAATCCTCAGGGCGCTGGGCACTGCTGAGTAGCCTGGCATCACGTAAGTAAAATCCCCGGCTCCTCGATCCCCAGGGAACCACAAGAAAGTGGTGAATCTTGGCTGCCACTGCTGCTCTGTGTGTCCTTCGCAGAAAGGGAGGGGAAACGAAGAGGCCTGAGACCGAAAGAAGGAATCCAAGCATCAGGATCACAACTGACGGTTTAGACAAGGAGCCTGATCTTTGCTGACCTGCACTTTTGTAATGATCTGTAAGAGCAGAGTGAGACTGTTCCATGCCCATGCTGCTGTAAAATAGTGCAGGAAAAGGTGCCAACCAGATATTCTCTGTCTTTCCACTGGCAGCGTTCTTGTGTCCGTTTTGGCATATGTGACAGTAAAGCAATGGAAAAAATTGACTTTACTACACATCATTGTAAATGTCTCCTGTCCCCACCCAGGTTGTAGAAGGGAGGAGAAGATTTTAATTTTGGATATATTTTTTTTTTCCAGAGAGCCTTTTTAGGTGTTGATATTTAGCCTAAGAAAACTTCTCCCACTTTTATTAGTTATTTTAAAAACCTTTCTGACTTTGAGTACCAACCAGTAGAGAACTTGTAGCTACTTTTAATAGTTGCTTTATTGTAGTTTGTCCCTGTTTGGAAACTGAAAGCCATATGTTTCAACGTGATTTCTGTCTGAACTTTCGGTTAGCATAAACATGGGTTCAGTTGTTAAACTCCTGTTCAGTATATTGAAGAAATCAGTCTACCCCTTTGTATATCTCTTAGTTGATATGTACCCAACATTTTCATATTCTATTACTTGTTCTATGGAGATGTCAGGCAGTGAGTATAGCTGGATTCATGTGTTTAAGACTGGATGGGGTTGAAGTCTTGAGGTTTCATGCTCCTTGTGCATCAGTACCAATCCAAGGAAAACGGTTTGTCCTTGTCACAGAAAGCATTCTTGAGATGCTCTTCACCGCACAGGTCTTCACCCTTTGTTTTGACACTATCTCTTCTCACACTGTCATGTTCTCAAGTCCTTCTCGGCTCCAAGACTCTTACGTAAGGAGTGTGGAACTGAAATAAATGCAGAGGGCCAAATCGGTCCCGACTTGATCAGTCACAGAAAAACATCCTGGTCTTGCAAGGAAAACTTGTCTGAGAATGGCCTTTTTTGCTTCCCTGGGTAAATAAATGATGCATCTTTCTCCAGCGGGGATACAAGGTTGAGTATGTCCACACCCCCTTTTGCAGACGCACTGTCTGACAGTGCTGGCTGGGAGCAAGAAAAGGCCCTTGGCCTATCATCTCCTATGGTGAAGTGTCCTGGATACAGAGAGGTGGGAAGAGGGATTATTTTACAAAGGTAAAAGCTATTCTGACCCTCTTGGGGCTGGGTGACTTTTCACTGTGCTTTCCTTGGGGCTGTGGTGAAATGCCAGAGTCTAGCCCACATACTTTGGAAATCTGAACCTCCAGGCGTGAATAACTTACTGGAATTAATCTTCAACTGTTGTCATCCAGTATTCAAATATTAATGTGGCTGATCAGAGTGAGGCGGGGCAACCATGGTGGTCTTGCAAAATAGCGCATCACATAAGTGACATTTCCTAACATGAGTCAATGTTTGTTCTTCTGTAAAAGATGTTCTAACATTTTTCTTCAAACTGCCAGGCTAAATGGCTTGTGTTGGCCCAATCCCTGCGCAGCAAACAGCGCATCTGTGCTGAATGGCAAATATCAAGAAGCAGCATCTGAAGGGGGAAGGAATAGTAAAGGAAGTCCAAGAAGATCCCCTGAAGGTGGTCAAACTTCTGAGATACTACAGGTTTACCAAGAACTGTCTTTCCCTTTGTCAACCATGTAACCAGCATAGCACTGGGAAGGAAACGGCACCAGGGTCTGAATGAAGCGATCCTTCCAGGAAACAAGTGACCTGGTAGTTCTCAGGGCAGCAGGTGAGACAGGGTTCTGTGTCCAGGTATGCCAGATTTACTTTGTGCTTTGAACTGGAAAATTTTGTGCAAGTTCATGGACTACAACAGTGATCAAGATTTTTTTCCAATCCTTTTACTGAAGGGCAAGTGTCACCATGAACTACATAATCTTGGATCTGGGGTTTTGTTCCCATATAGGTGGATGTGCTGCAGGAGGTTACTTCTTTTCTTCCAACTCACCTCCTGGGTTGTATGGGAACCTGGGGAAAATACTCTTCTCTCTTGAGACTCTGCTTTTCCTATCTATAATGATTCCTATAGATTTTATTTAGCAATTTTTTTTAAAGTAAGTGATGGAAAGTGCCATGCAAAACTTGAAATCGCCATGTTTTGAATAAATTCATGAACAAATCCCAGAACAATATTGTCTGTGCTCATTCCTGGGAAGGAATGCTGTCCTAAGTCAATAAGTCTGCTCAGATGAGCTTTTACCTTAGTGTGCAAGTGATCATCTTGTATGCTATTAGGACTAAAGATCTCTTTGAGGGGCTCTACAGTTAAATATGGCCATAACTATTTCTCAAGCATGTAAAATATCCCTTTTCTCATCTCCTCCACAGTGCAAGGGCTTTATGCAAGGACAACATGCACATTTCCCAGCAAGCGAAAGACAACAGAATTTCTTAACTCTCTTTGTGCTTCAAGTGAAGATAGATGAGTACACGGTGAGACACCGTAGAGGTGGGGCCAGCTGTAGGTAACCAAATTAATCTTGTAAAATACACCTACGTGAATGGAGCAGTGAATGTGAGAGGCACAGGGGAAGAAATTACTCCCTGCCAACTCACTTTTTACAATGAACAAATTGATGATACAGCATGAAACATACACCTCTATGAGTTGTTGAATAGACTGCAGCTCTTCCTGTCCACCACACCAATCAGGGCCACTTGGGCTAGTGGAATAATTGGCCACCAAGCATCTTCCCCACTGACATGAAGGACCATCAATCTGCTTTATGATTCATTTCACAGTTACTTGACAGAAATCTCAATTTTTGGCTCAGTCACATAAAGTCCCTTGATCACAGATGTCATTCTGATCTGCCTCTGCTTGGACTTTGGTATTTTCTGCCATGTTGATTTGTTCCCACTGAATGTCAGGCCTGAGCTGCTTTCCAAAGATACCTCAGCCAATTCGTACCCCTTGAACATAGTCTCAGCATCCAAGAGCATCAGAACGGTGACTCTCACCCACCATTCCACACTATATTGACTCCTTGCCATGGTTTTCTTTGCCAAATTTCAGTGCCAAACTTGTGAATGATCTCAGTCTCCCTGACTCTCAGATCCCATTTCACATCCATTCCTATTTCAGCCTCTCCAAGCCAGTCATTAGGAATTTTGGGAGACACTTCCCCACCTACATACTTTGTCCCCCTCTATTTCTCCCTAAACTTTACAAGCTAAACACTTTTGTCCTTCCTACGTTTGGTTCTGAAAACTTTCTCTTCCATGTTCCCTGGACCAAACAGGGGATGTTGGCTTGGAAGACACTGACGGGGGAAGGAGGCGTCCACGTTTTTGTTAGAAAGGTCTGAATCTGGCAGTATTCAGCACACTGGAATTGCAGTTTGAAGGAAAGTCCTACCCAGCCCCAGGTTGGAGCAAACCTGCTGGTTTGGGATCCTTGAGGGAATGGCTCTGATTCCTTAACCAGCTCATTGGCTAAAACAGCTAAAAATGAAATACATTGTTATTGGCAGGTTTTGAACTCCCGATTTCTTTTCTGATCTGTTTGAGGACTTACACCTGGTCCAAGTTCAGGTAGGTTTTTGTTTAGACACATTCCTGACACACAGGGCAAATTTTTAATGTGTCTTATTTATTGCTAGACCCAAAATAGGGAGGCAGTGGGGGGCCTTTTTGGAAAAGAGCTTTTCCCCTCCACGCCTTTCCCTGTAACCTCTTTCTCAGAAGTGCCTGCAATATTCTGCCTAGAAACCTTTTCTTTCACCCCGAATCAGGCTGCAGCACATATTCAACACATTTCCACCCCAGATTCCTACTCAAGGGGGTCAAAGTTTTGCAAAGTTTTGTGACTGAAAATGAAATTTTATGTGGGGAAGTATCAAGTAACCTTGGTAACAAGCAGAGCTGTGCCCCATGGTACTCTGAGGTGACACCCCCCACCTCCTGCCTGTGCTTATTTTGCTGCTTTATTTAGCTCAAGTTTTCTTATGGTTGAGCCAGTTCTTGTTCCCAGCTGAAGTCAGTGACAAACTTCTTGCTGGCTTTGGGGCCAGAGAGTTCATTGCTTGATAAAATGGGAGTACACTCAAGGGATCATTCAGGGGGCCACAGACCCCAGCTGGCTGAGGCCACCGCAGGATGTTGTGCTGCTGAAAAATACA
Organism: Streptopelia decaocto; assembly: GCF_964273445.1. Classification (NCBI taxonomy): domain Eukaryota; kingdom Metazoa; phylum Chordata; class Aves; order Columbiformes; family Columbidae; genus Streptopelia; species Streptopelia decaocto. The sequence goes on along the minus strand of NC_138655.1, from coordinate 121,469,938 downwards.
GAACAGAGTTGGGTGTGCTGTTCTGTTTTGCTTTAACTTCATAAACATCAGTCCGTTTTAATAGTCTGCCTTTTTTTTTTTGAAAAGAGGTCTATTGCTGGAGGTGTTGTAAGCAGGAAGAAGGTAAGTTGTTTGATGCCGTACATGGCACAAAGCTTGGGGTAATGAAGGAATGGGTATGTTTCAGGTCAGTGTGAGTTCAGGCAGTGAGGTCTAAATAGCTGCTGGAATGGCACAATTTGTCACTGTGTGAGAGAAAAGGCTTTGGTTGCTAGACCAGTTTGTCTATGATCTATGTGCCTTTTGAAATCACAGCACTTTATTTACCTTAGCAGAACAGAGGTTTAGATATAAACTTAAATATATATTTTTTTAGCATAGTAGGAGTTTGGGAGTGTCAGATACTATGATAACATTATCTTAAAGTATGAAGATGTGGAAACACTGTAAAACAAGGCGAAGTGTCTGAGACTAAAGTAATACATTTGTGTAATTCTTATGTATCATTGGCTATTTCCTTGTTATATTGGAGTGGGATATAACCATAGGGCATTCTTTCCTTGAGGCAAGACTTTTTTTAAGTTAATGATGTGAATTATCCTGCATTTGCCATAAACCAGAAAAATTTACATGTGGATGGTTAATGTGAATCAACAGATATGCAGCAACTGATTTGTAAGTCTAAGCCTTTATTATAATACAGTCCTATATTGTCATATCACTGGCTACTGGCAACAGGCTAATATGTAGGTGTTGGATTAAAACAGTTGAAGACTAGAATTCATTGAACGTACAAAAGTACAGTGAGTTGGTATAGTTCAGGATGCAAACTGGGTGAGTTTTTGACAGATTTAACTATGTAACTCTCCATCTGCAAAGAAAAAGAGAGGAAAGTATAGCTATTGACATTAGACTCAGCTTCTTTTTGATAATGGCTTGTGCCATGTGAAGTCATCACAAGGGAAAATTGAAGCATTTTCCCTATCACATTTAATAGCAGAGCAATTAAAGATAGAGGCAGGGGGAGGGGAGAGATTAACACAGCAGAATAAAGGAGGATTTAAATATATAGAATAGTTAACAGAAGAGAGTATAGTTACATGAACAGTGATGAAAGAGGAGTGGTGTAGGGCAGGAGGTAGGAGTTAGAGTTGCATGGCTGCAGAGACAGCTGATCATGAAGAAAAACTCGAAAAGACTTCCTTCAGTAGTGGTTCTGGGGTTTGGTCTTGTTTTTAAAACGTGCTTTCAAAAAAAGCTTTTAGCACTGTCGCAGGATTATTTTATTGCTGTCATTTGTATGCACTATCCAGCCGCAGCTTTCCATATGTGCTGGAACCGTGTGAGCTGGGACTGGGGATGGCACACAGGAGATTCCAGCAGCATTCAAGAAGAGAAGAGACTAGAGGCTTGAATAACTACTATGGCTGAGAAGGGAGGAAAATAAATCAGCATGTTTGGGAAGAATTCCAGATGGGGGTTAAAACCCTTCCTTCCATGTCAGTATCTGCCATATATCAAAACAGATCTGACTCAAAGGCTTAAGGCTGGAAGAGGGGAGGGAGTATGCTGATATATAATTGTTGGTGCTTCTCTGAGAAATTTCTGGAAAGCTTAGGGGTTATGCCAGGTTTATTTAGTAAAAAAGACATGGGTAAGGAGGGAGGAGCCCTGCAACAACAGAGAATTTTTCAGAAAGTCCATAATTTTGATTACTGAATGCCTGCCTTGAAATCCTACCCGAAGCAATATTTTGTATCGAATAATGAAGTGTGTCAAAGTTTTTGAGGGAGAAAAGATATTCTTGCGCTACTGTAAAAGGTAAATCAGTAAAACTACACTATATAGCAGGATTTCTAACTTAAATCAATAACCCTACACACTAAAGGAGTGCTTTGTAAGCTAAAAGTGCTCTACACATCATACTAATCCTTTGAGAGTGTAGAGAGTTTAGGAGATTGGTTATACCATCTGCAATATCAGTAAAATACAGTATTAGGTTACATATGCCTAGTAAGGAAAGTGTCAGTAAATAAGTATGTGATATTAAAAATTTGACACTTCTAAGTCCTTCTTTGATGGTGGAATGTGTGTATTGGTATGTTGCATTTACCTTTGTGTGTATGTGATCTGAGTGAAAATCGGTCCTGTGGTAGAGCTAACAGGCCACTTTAAGCATTTACCAGTGTGCGGATGAAACTTGAAGATTAACACTGTAATAGGAACAGGAGTTGGAGGGCTGACATTAGTTTCCAGAGGTCTCTGGGGTGACTTATCTGCAGCTAGAGCCATTATTTTTTAAACGGTGGATGAGCTGGGCTGAATCCACTCCCTGCTCCCTGCTGTGTGACATCCTAGGGAAGCAGCATGTGCTGCAGGAGGTTGACTGCTCTCTTCCCACAGCGTTTATGTCCTTGAAAAGGGAAGATTTGGGTTTCCACTGGGTTCCCTGCAGAAATCTAGAGGGTGTGTGTAATGAGTAAGTGCGTCCTTTATCACCGGTGTTGACTGGTCACTGGAGTAGTCTCCTGGGAAGAGAAAGTACCAGCTACTTCTGTGCTGTCGGGTTGCAATGGGCAGGACTCTGCTGGAGAAGGCAGAAGCAGAATCTTACCAATATCTGTTTTCTTCAGGTTTTACTTTTTTGACTCTTTATTGCTTAGGAGCAATTATTTGCTGCTCCTAGTGCTGTACCTCAGTACAGGGCCATGCAAGGCCTGAGTGGACACCTTTCCATCTACTGCACTGCATTGCAAGGACCGTCCAGTCACATCAGAACCGGTGTGGGCCATGAGCCTGCACTTAATGTGGCAGAGGTCCTGCTGCTAAAGAAGCTCCACGTTTTAGCACAGCCATCACCTCATGTGTTGTCCTAGAGTTCCTGGAATTGTGCTTGGCTGAGGTTGGATTGCTGTCTGAAACTTGCAGTTCTTCTGGTTTTGTGCTTTGCCATACCCATGTGTTTTGTTTGCTGATTTAGCATAGACAGCTTTACCCAAATAATTTGAATTAAAATTCTTATATTGGGTTTCTGTAGTTAAAAGTACATGAATGCAGTAAGAATTGCCTCCTTTATTATTCTCAAAGGTAGTCACCAGCTCTAGTCATCTGAAAGGTTATTGCCATTATGTTTGAGTCAAATATTTTTATTTATAAGATTATACTTATTCATCTACTGTAATATTAAGTAACCAGGGTTGATGTTTTCCTCTTCCTCTAGCCTACATTTGCTGAGCTAGATCTGGGAACATATGCATCACATTCCTTTTTATTTGGTGGGCCTCAGATTCTAAACTGGGACTTGGAGCTACTCTTGAACACTTAGAAACCATATGTAGTGTTGTGTTGTTTGAATGACATTCAAAACCAGAGGGTTTGTGTAAACATGTCATTGAAAATATAGCTCAGTCAGTGAAAGAACGTGCAGCTTTGTTCAACCTATGCATGTGTACAAGAGGGCTAAGATTTGGAGAGAAGAGCTGCAGCTTTTCTAAAATAAGAAAGAACATGAAAAATAAATCTTTCCAGATGGACTGTGCAGAAAAGGTCTGCAGAGCTGGTGTCTCCTGCTGCTTACCTTGGCTTAATGGTCCTGGAAGGAATGAGGTATTTGCAGCCTATAACTGCTGGTGATCCCCCGGGACTGGAATGGGCCCTCTTGTTTAGCAATTCACTGTGATCAAAGAAAACATGGTGACAAAATTCCTCTTCAAAGCTGAGGGACACATTCCCCACAGGGGGTGGGTAGCTCTGGTTGTTCAAGGGCACAGATACCTGTGTGTTATTTTAAGAAGCTAAAAGCTTGAAGCTTGGTATGTGAAGGGTAAGAGTTGTTTTAAAGAAGGATTGGACAATGGCAGGGGTTTTTGTGCTTCGGAATGTTTTTACTTGTGTTATAATCAAAGAAACAAATCTTCTACCTTTTTTAAATGTATACCTCTTCAAAAACTTTTTATGAAATAAAGCTGCCATGGGATAAGGGGCAAGGTCTTTACATGGGTTAATAATCATTTCAGGTTAGGGTTAAAGGTTAGGGAAATAGAGGGCAGCTATTAAAACCAGAGTGGGGTGACCAGTGAGGTCTCTCTATTGAGTCTGGTGCTGTTCAGCATAGTCCTGAAAGAGATGAGACAAAGAGTGAGACAAAGAAGCCTCCTAAATATACCAAGTCAGGCAGGATGGCTGAGGTGAGGGTCTAATAGGGGACCACAGAAAGGCCTCACAATACAGAGTGACTGAAGGGAGATCTGGAAGTTGAAATTAAATGTTGATGAATATAGAATAGTGCAGAGGAGGAGAAACAGTCCTAGATTGAAATACATAGAAATGGAATCTAAACTATCCCTTGGGAAGAAACCTTGGGTTATAATAATTGTATTAAAATGTCTGCTGAATGTACAGTAGGAATAAGAAAATAAAAAAAAAATAACTGAATACTAGGAACTATTGGTAAAGGAATCATGAACGAAAAGGAAGATGTTTATGCTACAGTATAAATGCATGGCACATTTGAATATCGCAACCTTGCTCGTTCATTTTACAAAGGAAGCAGGAGAAGGGGACAAGATACAGGAAATGTTGGCAAAAGATACGGGTGACTTCCATATGGAAAACAAGTTAACACTTGGGGATTTGCAACCTATCTGAGCAGGAAGAAAACAAAGGTCTATCACCTCTCAGGTGGCATGGAGAAAGCAAATAGAAAATGTCTGTTTACTCTCGCACATGATGGCAGCCAAGAAGCCTCACGTGAATGAATAGCCGGCAATTTTAAAACTACCAAAAACAACTTCCCATAACTGTGAAATTGCCCAGGGATGTTGTAGATGCCAGAAGTTCTCATGCTGAGAGTGGTATTTGGACATATTCCTTAAAGAAAATTCCCCCTGGGGGCTCTTGTATGCAAAAAATGCAGTTCTGGTTCAGGGAATCACCTCGCCAGACATTGCTGGCAGCTGGGGAGGCCCAGAGGTTGGGAAGCTGGGGTGGGGGGTCCTGCCACTGACTGTGCTTTCCTGAAGAGGAAAAGGTCTAAGTTGTATGAGAGGACACTTGACTTCCTCAGTTTCTCAGCCGATCCTGTCTGGCTGTTCCTGTGTAATTAGACCCATCTCGTGCCAGGGTGTTGTTTAAACATATGACAAAAGAAGGTCCTACCCTTAAAAATCAATTTTAGCTTTTTTGTAGAAGGATTTCAGTGGGTATCTTTGCAGAAGAGAGAGGCAGAAGAATTAAAAAAAAAAAGAGGCTGAGATGAACGAAGATGCGTACTGGGTGAAGTCCTCATTTGCAAAGATATTTTAATACTTTTGGAGAGTCTTTTTGTCTTAATAGCTATACATAGTGCGTTAGTATGTCACCCACATGTGAATAACAGTGATGTTGACGTCTGGCGATAATCTCCAAAGTGTGAACATCTTTGTATCCAGGCACTTGCTATAGCTTTTCAGAGAGACTGAAATGCAGCTGACCTGAATAAAACCTGCGGATTGAAACACCTGATTTTCTTTTCTTTGAGGGTATTGTAATGTGTGCAGTGTATGTGCTAAATACGTTGCTTTCTAGTTGGCTCTCCACGTAATGTTGGATTGCAACAGACTGCTCTCTGTCACACCTGATGACTAAAACTGTCTCACCCACGCCATGGGAAAGTACTGGTGCATTGAGCCTTCTTAGAATCAAGCTTTAGGTTGTCCTCAGATTTCAAATCTCCTGTGCACTTTTTTTAATATGGCTTCTAACTCAAGAGATACAAGCACAAATGGATTCCAGGCAACAATTAATCAGATAAGTATTTATTTATTTAACTCAACCTATAGAATTACACTGGCAATAGTTTTTTTCAGAGTTAGACCTTCATTGAGCAGAAGACTGTCTTTTAAAGACTCTTTTCTCTTTTTTCAGGCATCCGCACTGAAACGTCCTGGATTTCATTTGGCATGGTAAGAAGTTCCCTCTTAATTACAGAAAAAGAGTCAGTTAAGAGCTGGCTGTTTTGTTTACCTCCAGAAATGTTCAAAGTGGAACTATGGCTGTGGAAACCAGATGCATTTGATTTATGTTGTGCATTTCAAAACAGGAGGGAAAGACATAACTAAAGCAAACATACATTGCAACCATGTGGGACAGTGTTTGCTGCTGCGATATCAAGATGTGGGTTAGGGTTGGCTGTAAGCTGGGGCTGACAGCTCATCAAAAATTGTGGAAAGTCTGTCTGCATGATGGAGAGAATGTTTTTTAAACTGTATGTAATAAGCACATTTTAAGTGGTCTTAGTGAGCATATAGTTGCATACTTGTTACTGTAAAGGTTGCCTGGCAGACCCACAGTTAGCAGAGTATGGGCAGGTAGCAAGACAAAGCCGGGCAACTGGGGAGGATGCCATGAGGGGAAAACGCTTGTAATATAATTGTTGCTGAAATATGAAGTAGTTCAATCTTATTGAGATGGAGGCTTTAGTCTTGCTGGCACAGCTGTGTCAGGAAGGGATTTATTATATTTTTGTGATCATTGGTATGCTAGCAAAAGCCCTAGTAGCTATGAAGTTATGCCAGGTGAAAAAAAAAAAAGGATTTTTTTGTCTTGGACAACTTAATTTGCTCGTGGAAATGTTGTAAAACTGTATCTGCAAAAGCATTTTTTACTAGTGTAAATTGTCTATGCTTGTATAACTATATCAATAAACAGTTACAAGAGTCTACAAGGACTCGCTGAAAAGAGATAAACTATCTAAAGCTAGAGACAACAAATAATCCTTAGTATAAACTAATTCATATGACTGGACATGATATGTAAGAATACCCAATCCAGGGATGCTACAAGTTTTTTGGGAGTTTGGTTTTGGTTGTTTTTTGTTTGGTTGCTTGTGTTTGGTTTGGTTGTTTTGTTTTAACCACCCCTCTCAACATGTGGTCACTTTCTGCCTGAAGTTCAAACTCAGAAAAATTCAAGAGAGCCTCCTTGGGCATTTATTGTCTCTGAGGGACTGAGTACTACTGGTGGGGCTTGAGATGGTGAGTCCCAGAAAGCCTCTCTTCCGAACCATGAGAAGTACCACTTTCTTGGGCAGTGTTGAGGGAGTCTCTCTTTGAAGACTCCCTCCCACATCTGTACACTGGGCTTGAAGCCAACCATCCCTCCTGTAAAGAAACCTTGCTAAAATTTCTCATTTCATGCCCCTTTATGGGGAAAGAGAGAGTGTGTGAAGGAGAAGGAGGTACGTGCCAAGCGTATTGAGAGAGTGTAGCAGAGTAGGCTCTTGATTTTGTGTGTTTGGGAACAAGGGAGTAGCAAGGAAGGAGAAGGTTTTATATTAATTAGCACCATATTTGCCATCCCCTCCTCTCACCTCAAAAGTGATAAATTCTCCTCCTTCTCTCCAAAACACATCTATATATTTTGTTATCTCAGAAAACTGTTTATGTTTGAATGCTTTGAACTAGCAGAGGAACTTGAAACAAATGCACTTATAAATGTGCCTCCTGCCAGCCTCTGTCTAGTCTGCATATGGACACTTAAAAGAGTTGAAGAATATGTCTTACATACCTCAGAAATATGCTAAGTTCACAGTGGTGCCACCTGAAATAGCTTTATTCTTCCCTCCCCCTTAGAGTACAGTGGAGTTGCTACTGTATTATTTGATAAACAGTCACCAATTAGTTGTCCCAATCCTGGCTAATTCAGCAACTGCTCTCCAGGGCCTCCAGGCAGCTTGTATGCCAGTTCATGTGCTCGCCCCAGGTAGCTCTGAACTGGAGGAGTTTCCTTAATTGTTTTTTGCTGTTTTGTCTGTTTAAAAGGTTTTTACCACTCCTTTTGGTGAGCTAGGTAGTGTATTACAAATGCATGCTTGCTGACTTCCCTTTCCCCAGCGTGCCATTAACAACACGAGTAACGTAATCCCAAAACATAATGCTACATCCTATCGGTACCTCTGCACAGTCGGGTACAAAGTCGGTGCACCCACTTTGCTCACCGAATGGTGGGCGGCCTGGCTGAATGTGGGTGGCAGGTGTGATGCTGCTTCATTTCCTCAGTCTTTTATAGATTGGGTGCTACTGGGTATCTTCATGAATAGTCATGCTGTCCCTGCTGCACACCTAGATCACAGATAAATCAGATCTTGTTCATCTGCTGATCATAGAGTGGTGCACAGGAAGGTGAATTAATCCTCCTTGATAGATCTTAAAGATTCTTGCAAACTGTGTAGAGCAACAAGCTGTGGGTGGGAGAAATATCTCTCTGCTTATGCTTGTTCCTTATTCTTTTGTCTTACAGGTGCCTGGCGATGACTACAAAATCTGCTGCTGAAGCAAATTCTAGAGGAGGTGGCAGACCTATCACTGTGGATCCTTTGCACATATAAATGTTATTGTCTGTGTCTGTTTCAGCATGGTAGGATATTTAATGTATCATGGAAACAAGTTTTGTACTTCCAGACTCAGTGTCACTTTCACCATAGATCCTTCCTTTCAAACATATTCCCCCTCATTTAAGCCTTTAAAAATTTTTTTGAAAAAATGTAACTTTCTATGAAAAATATAACCTATTGTCATCTTCTGGAGAAAAAGGGAACTTTATCCACTGTTGTTGTAACTGAAATATGGTGTACAGCATGCCAAGTAACTGCTCAGTGAAATGTCAGTGTGAACACAGAAATCCTCAGTAGAGGAAAAAAATAAATATTTTTGTTTTCTCTAAAAGCTTCCCTGTAAAATTCTTCTAAAGATTTTCTTCATGAGACCACACAAAACAAGCAGATGGGTGCCTCTTCACTTCTCAGCCTGGTGGCAGGGTTGTTGGTACTTTTGGCCAAGTGTTCTGAAAATGTTCTAAGTCTCCACAAAAATGAAGCCCATGTTGTTAACCAAGGATATGCCTCATCTCCAGTGAGACTTGAGTACTAGATGTCTCTATTTTAAGTTACACTCTTACCCCTTTATCAGCACCTCCAAAGAAACTGCAAAGACAACTGCTGTGAACCTTCTCTGCTCACAAGGTCTGGGCAGAAAGTTGGGCAAAGCTGTTCAGCTAAAGTAATTACTTTTTTCTTTCCTTTCAAGTGCAGTGACATCCCCCGTTAGAAGTATATGCCATTTTTTTCCCATTACACTGCCTATGCTTCAGCATTTTCATTCTGATTTGTGTAATTTTTTTTATAACACTCTTAATTTTCAAACATTTACTTTCTTTCAGTCCTTAAAATTGGCTGTTTGACTTCCACATACATAATCTTCTAGACTTGTATTGAAGATTGTACAGAAAATCTGATACCCCAGCCTAGTATTTGCAGTATGGTGCGTCATCTTGTAACCAGACTAAATAGCAAGGCATTATTCACAAGGAGGTGAGGTTATATTTGCTGCTGCTAAGTTCTTAGCTGTTCACTTTTAACACTGGATGCCTGGATGTTTCTTTTTATGGACTGTCTGTTTACTCTTGTGTATTTTTATAGAGTAAAAGCCTGGTGGGGAGAATGAGGGTGTTATGTGCAGTAATGTTAAAAATAATGTTGGCTTTCAGATAATTTGCATTATATCCACTTGCCTGAATGCTCAATGTTAAACAAAAAAGTATTAAAAAAAAAAAAAAGGCAGAACAACAGCATGGAGAAGAGATCTAAAGGAAATGCTACGGAATATATTTATTGGGGAATATTCCATGTCTAGCTAATAAGCCAGACAGAAAATTGCTCCCTCCTCCCACAGCCTCAAACAGATCAAACAGAATATTAAAGCCTTAAAGATGCTGGCGTAAGGAAGAAGGAGGGTTACTCAGCACCCATCATGCTGAACTGATGACAGCCAAAAAGGGAGCATGTTGGGAGAAGCGCGACATTCCCAACCCAGAGACAGTGACTCTGGGGTGAGTGACATGCTGAAATGCATCTGTGATGGAGAAGAGGAAGCACACACATAGCGTTTGTTGTAGGTCCTGTCCTTTTGCTCTGTGTGCTGGATACTTTGGTGTAAATAAGCAAGAAATGCTTACGTTTGAGCTGCGTTTCAATCAGTGTAGTGGTATTTGTTTCTAATAATGAGACGTTCAATAACATTTCAAACTCCTGAATGAACAAGGTGTGGGACAAGGATCCAGGGGAGAGCGGCTGCAGTGCCTCCCACTGACCATGTGTGAATGCTCCCATGGGACAAAGCTGCCAAGGTCCTAGTCCTGTGGCTGCTGAAACTGGAAAGGAGGCAGACTCTGATTTCAGTCAAGGGAGGACTGAGCCCCAAGGAAGAAATGCTGTCATTGTGAGGGATGTCTGACAGATTTCAGAGTATGTCTATGCCTGTGATTTTTTCAGTGTTGGAATTTAATTTCTAAAGTGCAATAACACCAGTGTTTCCTTGTAATTTTATTGCATTTCTTTATGATGGCTATCAGTTACAATAACCTTGCTGTCATTGGCCTCTGGTATGGTTTCAGTATTCCCTGTCTCTCCCTCCAAGATGATGGAAGTGTAATTGGACCATTTCATACATGTGAGGTTTTCTTTCTTCCTCGCTTTCCTTCTTCCCAAATGCTGGCTGAGTCAGTGGAGTTCTTATGGTTTGTTCTTTCCTAGCCTTCATCCTCAAAGGGACACAGCATCCAGGTGACCTTTCCACAGAGTAGAAGGATTAAATAAAACTCCTTGGCAGAGCTGCCTCCTTGGTGCAGCAGAGATCGTGGAAGACACTGTGTCCTGCTTATTTTTCCCATCCTTCCTGGATTGCCGTTTCTCATCCCGTATCAAAATCTCAAATTCCTGCATGGCATCTGGGCCTGGCCATTGCTTTCCTTGAAGAAGAGAATTCAAATTCTAGAGAGCTTTTCAGCAAGAGGAGCCCTTGAAGGTCTCCTAGAATAGCAGGGCACTTCTTTCTGGTTACCAGAAGTTTGGTTTCTGGGCAACATTCTGGTTCCCAGAGGTAATACAGTAACACCAGTGAATCTGCATGGGTGCACAGTAGATCTGTCAAGGTGAGCCAGGCAACACTGGAGATAGCAAAGCCCTGTGAGAAACATGGTTTGGTGAACGGCTATGACATGATCACACACTGCAGAGTTCTCCAGCAGCAAACCTCTGCTAGACCGATTGGTCCCATATGCCAGAGGACTTTGATTTGTGGCTGGATGTAGCAGTGATCTGAGGCTTGCGTCTCTTCTAAAAATTCTGCTGAAAACAGAGCTTCAGCTGTGAGTCAGTCACAGGCGTAGTTAGTTAATTCAGTGATATATTTAAGTAACACTTTACATCTGGACTTGGCAACCAGCTTGAAATCCTCATTTAAAAACAATAGTAAAGTACCAGAGAGATTAACAATGAGAGCTGATGTTTCGGTGAGAACATGTTGGAGAAGTCTTGAGTAACTGGAAACAAAATACTGTGAGTGACAAGTCTTTGACAAAGCTCTGGCCAAAAGATTACAGAAACTCCAGTGTTGTGGAGTGAAAGGCAAAATACTGTTAGGGCTGAAATCTGTGGAGGGGAAGGAAAAGTAGAGGGTTAGGCTAATCTGCTGGGGTAGAAAGGGACCAAAATTGGGCTTTGGACGTCTGCAAATTAACTAAGATTCCTGTTGTTAACCCATTTATTGCTGGCATTGAGAGAGGGATGGCATCTTAAAGTTGCACAATCTGTAGTGGAAATACTTAGTCTTTCTGGGAGCAGTAAGAACTATTAAAACCTTCAGAGAACTTTAAGGTTTTCCACCAAGTGGGCAGAACAGGGCTGGATAAGGATCAGTGATGAATAAAGAAATGAGACTGAGTTGAACAGTCAGTTCTGCTGGATCCAGAAGAGTTGAGTGTGAGAGATCAGTGGGGACACTTGCTCAGATTACAACCACAATTAAAAACCAACTGTGATATTAAGTTGCATGTCATTCAAGACTGTTAAGAAATTGAGTAACTGGGAGGATGTTACACAGCCTTTTGTATGAAGCTGTGCCTGTGGTCTCGGCTAGAACACAGTGTGCAATTTTGGCCTCTCAAGCTCAAAAAGGATGTGACTGAAAAAGGGAGATTGGAAAAAGGGGGACAAGAACATTCAAGAGCCTGTGAAACCTCCTGCTAGAAAAGGGCCCAAAAATGTAACCTAAGAAGATAGAGAAATGATAAAAATACAGAGGACAGTGATTGTGTTGGAGATGAGAAGTCAGGAACTTACTCTTCTTGTTCTATAGTGTAGGCCAACAGGGACGCAGGACGAAATTTCACAGTTGTTCAGAAAAATAGTAATTATGACTAATTGGGGAGGTGATAGTAACAGTTCAGGCTGCTTGTTGTAAACTCAGCTTTAAAATTAAGATTTTAAGAGGGGGGAAAGGACAGGTGACAGCTGCAGTCCTGCAAAACCCTAGTTCCTGACAAATGTGCCTCTTTGGAGGGATTGTTACTTAGTTACTTTATGCTCCAGTTTTCAAACTGTTACTTGAATTCTTTGCGATTCATCCCTCTTCTGAAATCCTATTTACATTTTGTAAGGGGAGTTAATAATTCAGTGTACTGTGCTCATTTACCAAAAAAAAAAAAGCCTTTGATAGAGATGTCTAGTGCTTGTGCTGTTACAGTGTCATTCAGCTACAGGGCAACTTTAAAATACCTTTTCTAATATGTAATACCTCAAGATTCTACTTTGTGTGCTTTGGAAAAAAACTGCATTTAATTGCTTGATTAGCTGGCCTAAATCCACTTACTCAGGTCTATATGAAGCAAATGTGTGTGCGGATGGGTGTTGGTGTGCACACATGAATTTATAGAGAAACACAATAGAGGATTGCTCAGTAGGATGCAAGTAAGAATGAACACGTGTTTTAGGTTTTTTTTCCAGTGGCTTCCATGACCTCCTTCTTTCAGAGTTGCACACAGATGGCTTTTTCCCCAGTGGGTCCTAGTTCCCTTCAGAGTGTCAGAAGGATGGCTGCTGCTTTGAGAGATTGTTCCTTGAAGCAGAGTCATTGTTCTTCCCTTCCTTTCCCTTGCCCAAATATTCTGCTGCTGGTGTGGATCCACACGGTCCCTGTGCCATGGCAGTGCATGAGTTAAATTTTCCTAGAGGCTTGAGGCAGCTCTAAAGTAATGTGTCTGTTGATGATAAACTTGCTGGAGAGCATAGAAGCTAATGCATGGCCTTAGATATTTTTGCACTTCTTGGAACATGGGTATTAATCTAAACATCCATGTGCCCTTTGTACTGATTTGAAATATATGGAGATGTTGAACAGCTGATCTCAGAAAAGATCTGTCATACAAAGCCTTCCCTTTGTTTAGCTTGCTCTGAAGAGCTCTCAAGAAATTAGTTATTTTTTTTAAATAAGACAAATGAGAATTCCAAAGCTTGAGTCTTCCCTCTGACAGAATACATTTTTTTTTTTCCTTAAAGATACATTAATAAATTGATTAGCTTTTTAAATACAAATATTGTTAAGGACCCTCTCCGGCTTGTAAAGAGAGAAGTGTTTATTTTAGAATGGCGTATTTTTCCAGATAGAGATCAATTACTAAATTATTCATTTTCTTCCTTTCTCCATTTTATTGCATCTTTCATTTCTAGGTAGCTGGAATGATTAATGGGATGTGCTGGGTTAATGCGTTGTGTTTGGGTACTCAAATGACAGAAGCAGCTTTGTGCAAAGCTTTTAGTGTGGGTGCAAGATTGGAAGATATTTTGAAGGCAGCGGATTGGCCATGGCACTTCCACTTCAATTTAGCCATAAATCAATTGTGAATGATTTTCCCACAGTAATTTTTCATACATTTTGAACTTGGGTAATGAACATCCCTGTCCTGGAGTGAAATTGTGATTCTTCTAGATCTCGTTGAAGACATGATCAAGATTTATGAAGGGTGACGATGTAAACCCATTACATTTTCCTCTGCCTTGTTTGCCTCTTCACCTCTTCTTTTCACCTTCCTTCTTCCCTCCTCCCCTCTTTCCTGCCTTTCTTCCTTCCCCACACTTCCCAACCCACGGAGGTTTAAAATGTCAACTACAGTACAACTGTGTCATGACAGTGGCTCTTACTGCATGAGCAGTCATTTCTCAGTGACAGATAGCAGGAAAGAGGAATCATCTAGATGGATAGGAGGTGGTTCAGATCAAGGAACAGTAGGATGTGAGTGACATCCTACAGTTCTGAACATTTTTTTTCCCTCTTAATCTCTGTATTTGCTTTTAGTGTTGTTTGATATCAAAGTACGGTTCTGCTGAAAAAGAAACTTTGTAGAAATGACATTGTGGACTCATTCATTTTGTCTCCTCCTCAGTTTTTGTATCAAATGCTCAGTTTGAAAGCAAAAGGATACTTTTGTTTGTTTTCCTGGCAGTCCCCAAATATTCCCTGGACTCTGAAACTCAAGGTAGAGTAATTTCTTCCCTTTCTCCTCCTCTCTCCCCATCTTTGCCATTAGCTAAAGTGAAGCTGCCAGTACTGAGTAACTTCTCTGTCTGCTAATGGTGCCCTTTGTACCAGCACAGCAAACCCACTTGACAATCACATTGGAACACTGCATTTATGTATTGTGTAATATTCTGCAATATTGTATTTCTGTCTTGCTTGGCGGGTAGATGTAATGTTGAGTTGGAGTTTATTAGCCCTGGAGCAGAGTGCCTTTCCCGGAGAAGGACCAGCCAGGTCCCTCAGAGGCATCTGGCAAGTCATATGTTAATAAGCACTTTTGTTTTCCATCCAATAATAAATACACTCACATGTGAACTCATTTGGCTGCAGTCCGCCTGAAATTAAGTTGCAGATTGTATCTAGCCCTTGGGCCAGGAATTCCTTGTTCCTGTATTAGACAGTGTCTAATAGTAGTTGAAAGAGAAAATTTTTAGAAATCATTTTGCAAGTGACTCTGGAGAGACAATGAATGTAAATCCTTGCAGACTTACAAAGACTGCAGTCAGAATACTGAGTGAAACTCAAAGTGCAACATAGCAGTTCCTCCCTACATCACAGGCTTCAAAGATTTAGTATTCAAAAGAATGTGGGAAATTGGGTCATTTCTGTACAGTTTAGAAAAGATCTGAGGTTACCAACTCTCTTGCTTTAGCCATGAAGAAACTCTGAGTCTGGATTAGCAGGAAATCTGAACAGGATTTTCCACTGCATTTAACATGAAAATCTAATAAATGTCGTCGAACTTGATGAGTGAAATTCTGCCACCATTGAAATGGATGTCAAAATTTCCATTGGCTTTTGAGGGAATAGGATATAACCCTATAGACATAAAAACAAAGTAGAATGTCTAGGTCTTAAATGCAGTTATTTCTGCCAGGGTATACTTACTGTAAGAGTTTTTGAATATCTTGTTTTGAGAAAAGCAATTTACCTTTCTTACTCAGAAGTAAGTTTTCAGCCTTTTAAAATGGCTAAAGTTAACTTTTCAGTAATTATCAGAGTGACACCTTAAAAGATCTGAAGGTAATAAGGAGGTGGAGTTAATTTCCATCAAATAAATACATATTCGCTATCCTTCCTGGAAGAAGTTTGAATTTCTATTACTCTTCCTCCCCTTTATTTTTTGTGAGTAATACAAAAGGGAGTTGCTGTAACAATTTTATATTCCCTAAATAGTTTTCAGAGTTTATGGGATAGTATTTTATAACTACATTCTGTAAGCAGTGGTGTCTTTTGGAACGGCCATGAAATGTTATAGTAGAGATTTCAAAAAGACAGGATCTTGGCATAGGTTTCTGCAGGGAGAAAAAGAATGACTTTTAACTGGTTTTGAGCATGTCTCATGCCAGGGATGGCCCCAGGGCTGTCTGGTTTTGTAGGCTGATAGGTCTGTTTCATCAGGTGGGAATAAATAGATGTATGAATGGCCAGAGACAGGTCAGAGTGAAAGGCCAGATCACTCATGCCCCTCTCCAGCACTGGGAAGTAGCAGATGTCCCGGTGAGCTTCATTTGATACCCTGTCGTTATACTTTCCTCGATTCGGGAACTTCCTAAGTCAGAGGGTATGATAATAAAGTAGCAGAGGGGAAAAAACACCCACAACATCTGGTTTATCTTTCTCCATTTACAAGGCTCTGAAGGAAGTCTTCCTTTATCCACTTTTTCACACCACCTGTGTCTCAGCAATTACCCTGCTAGAAATTATTATGACCTGGCTCTATTTTTACATGGAGCACGAAAACAGTTAATATGTAAGTAACCTACAAGAAAATCTGACAGGAAGGAGGTTAAGGGGAAAGCAGTGGGTTAAAGAGAGTGTAAGATACAGGGACACATGGCTTTTTACTGTATTTTATTCTTAATTACTCTTCCTGATACTTCACCCTTCCAGCATGCAAGATAAATCTATTTTACTCTGCGTGAATGCCGACTAAGTTTGACATTCGTTTCTTTTCTATGTACACCTGTTTCTTCAAACAACCTGAGGCCAACGTTTTGTGTTAGTGTAGAATTTGCTCAAGAAAATAAAGTGAGCTTTGCCAAGGAAAAAAAGAAATATCTAATGGGGTAATAGCAGTGTAAGTTTAAAGGCATAAATTGATGGTTCACATAAAGATTATAAGACATTTTGGTTGCAGGCTGTTAACCATGCTATCAATATATTACAGAAGTCTAGCTTGCAGTTGTCAGCATTCCAGAGTTTCACCCACTGAATCATTAATTTGTTTTCTTATTTGGAAGATTTAGCCTGCCACTATAGTTTCTTGCATATTAATTTTTAATATGTTTTAAAAAATGTAACTAAAATGTTTTTTGATAATAGAACCCACAGATACCTGAGACTCCATTTCTTCTTTTGAATGCCAGAACCAATTATAGTATTATTTGTATGCTAAGATGGCTGAAAAATTAAATATTACATCCAGATTTGAAAGCCTGATGCAAAATCAGACTGAAAAGTATCACACATTGAAAAATACAGGCCATACTTCTGCCCATTTCTGAAACTGAACATAAAACAAAGTATTGCTGATTGTCATATGAAAAGATGGACTCAGCTCTATTATCTTATAAGCCACATTTTTCCTGTTCCTAAGAGGAAGAGATTAAGACATTTGGACACGTCCGCTGGGCTTCTTATAGGCTGGCTTGAAGTTACCGAACATACGGTGTTTTGGGTAAACAGAGAGCCACTAAGAAGATACTTGGAATATATATGCCAATCAAATTCCTGCTGGGATATGAAACTATTGCGGGGAGCTCAGATCATGTAAGCGGTGCTGAACCAGATCTATAAAAGGAAGCAACTAGCTCAGCCTAATTCTCTGGCTTCCCTCTACAGTCTTGAGGTAAATTCATTGCACTTAATTTAGAAGCCTGTATTGGAATCAAATTAATCTTCAGCTGCCTATGTCCTGATAGATTATAATGGAAATTAGCTGGCTAGCTTAGCCTACATGCCCTGACTCTGAAATTAAGTAAATTAGGTGACATAAATCCTGTCCCAAACATAGTGCTTTCCTGCAGTGTGGTCCAAGTGGAGTTGTAGTCAAACATACCAGTATTTCTGTCAACTGACCATTGTTACCTGGTGTAAACCGCATCGAAAAACCTTCAGGACATGGGGTGTCCAAAATACTGGAGAGGGAATGGATTCTGAATTTTTTTTTCAGGGAGTTATGGGATTGCAGCATCAAGAACTGCTGGAGAAGTTTGCGTGGTTGGAGCTGCCAGATAGCAATGAAGCCTGGCAACACGGGCTGCTTGCTGTCAAGACTGAAGCGTATGAGTTGAGTACACCCTGTTCTAGAGGGAAGTTCATGGGCTGGCTTTTTACTTTTGTCAAAAAAACCCAAACCAAACCAAAACAAGATGAAGGAAATACTCAGAGTTTACGCTTTCTTCTCTCCTTGGTGATTGTCACTAAGGCAAGGGTTTGGAGGGACTGGGGTTTAACTTGAGGTGGAGTAAGGGCAGGCAGACCTTTGCTATAAGGCTGTGTTGGCAGCAGTGCCCAGTGCTAGTCCTGTTAGAGCAGCGTTCTTATCCACTTCAGCGGCAGCAGATTTAGGTGTGGATTGAAGTTTACAGTTGACAGAAATTAAGATGACAATAGTGGACGTTCTGTTTGTCCAGAGTGTTGAGAAAGGCATGACTTGGGGAGGAGGAGGGAACCCAAAGTATGCTGCACAAACAGAAATTGGCAATATTTAGAATAACTTGCCCTTTCCCTCATTCAAAACTAGCTCTTTCTGACAGGAATCTATGTGGAGGAGACCTACGGATAAAGCAATCAATGCTTTTGGGCTTTTAAACCCTCTGTTAGATTACAGTGACATGAAGTTCCATTTAAAGCAATTGTTCTGCATTGTGTCATACAGACACAAAGGCAATGTATCGAATTGTTTTTCTATGCCCCCCTTTCTTTTGGGTTAGACCTGTTTCAAAGGTCTGCTACGTCATGCTGTGAGAAAAGAAGTAGGTCTGTGGCTTGTTGCTTTCCTTCCCTCCAGTTTAGCAGATGGTGGGATATCTACACTGAAACCGCAGAACATGTTACCGCAAGGAACTGCTCTGAGATGGATTGGGTACCAAGGACCTCTGGTCAACAGTTGCTGTCTGCAAGCTGCCCAATTTCCACAACTAAGACAAAGGCCTTCAGTTTATTGTAGAATCATAGAATAGAATCGTTAGCCTGTGTCCATAGCATGCTTACCTGTGATCATGATGCATGATGGATCATCAAATCTCCTAGGACACCATTTGAAGGTTTTTACGTGTATCCTGCTTTTCCAGTGTCTGCCACCAAACTCATCCCTTAACCTCAGAGGAAGATAAGATGATAAATTCATAAGGGCTTTCTGGTCTTCTGATTTTGATGCATATCAGCAATTTGGAGAGGATTTATGAGAGAGGAAGAACATGGGGAAAAAATAGCTGATATGCCTCAAATAACGAAGAGTGTCTAAAAAGTCTTTCCATTACATATGTAATGTAGAAGTTTTTTTTCTTTTTATTTATCACCTTCCCTGAAAACACAATAATCCAATCAGCACTGAAAGTTTTTTTTATGTCATTGGTTTGGCAAGCTAACACGCTGCCTAATTTCTTGTTTCTTTCTGGGATGACTGAGAAAACGGCAAAAAGCCAACCTCAGAAGCAACGATCTCGGCCAATATGTTAGACCTCTCAATTGGACTTTGGACTAGAATACGGCAGAGATTACTTTTGTGTTGCTGATGGATGGTTTCTTAGTCATAGCTCACAGACAGATTTATTTCTGGCCTGTCTAGAATATTTGACATTGTGAATAACGCATTGCAGCTGATATGCCTTGAAAACCTTGCAAAGATGTAAGCAAATTATATGGATTCAGTCCAGCTTTAGTGACTGAACTGTAATGCATAACTGCAACTCTTGCCCTGGTATTTTTCTTTGTAAAAAAGCCTGCAAAATGCTATCTTCTCTCCTGTCTTGCTATAAGCACTATGAGAAAATGAACTGTACTTTAGCATGTATAAGCATCTGCACTTCGCATCCAACTCATAAAATACAGAACTCCTGACTATTCCCGTAACTAAGCAGAAAAAAAATACTTCACTGAAAAGTTTCAGGTTAAAATCAGACTGGCAAAATAAAAGGAACAGAGAGGAAAAGCTAATATTTTGAAGACTGGTTAATACATAACATCATCAGTTGCCTGTGAAACTATTCCAAATATCATGTACTCTTCAAATGAGGTCTTCACTTTTTTTTTGTTCTGTGTGTTTGTTTGGGTTTTTGTTGTGGTTTGGTTTGTTTGTTTTTCTTTTTTCTTAGATCTTGTGTAATCAATTAGTGATAATTCCCAAAATGTTTCTTCCCCCCTCTTTGCAGATGTTCTGTGGACAGATAATATTTTGATAGTGTTCCAACATATCCTTAGCTAAGGTTATATGCCGAGATCGTTGCTTCTGAGGTTGGCTTTTTGCCGTTTTCTCAGTCATCCCAGAAAGAAACAAGAAATTAGGCAGCGTGTTAGCTTGCCAAACCAATGACATAAAAAAAAACTTTCAGTGCTGATTGGATTATTGTGTTTTCAGGGAAGGTGATAAATAAAAAGAAAAAAAACTTCTACATTACATATGTAATGGAAAGACTTTTTAGACACTCTTCGTTATTTGAGGCATATCAGCTATTTTTTCCCCATATATGTTATATGTTTTGAAATTGAAAAACTGGTCTCCAGCATGTCAAACTACCTATTTAAGTTTTCTGGATGGAAGTTGGCCATCAATATTATGCTCTGCTCACCTTCTTGGTTTCTTTTAAAAATGGGATTAGGTTGTAAATCAAGCTTTATAGGGCTTATGGTCAAGAATCATATTTTTTTTGTTACCAAAACCTACCTTGGCATTGCGCATTCATCCACTGAGAGAATATTCAGATGTCCATCTCCCAGTTTCATAATTTTCTCATAGAGATCAGGCTTATCATAAATCACCCTGAAAATTATTTGAATAACCCACCTATCCTTAACAATAATTCCCCTAGGAAGAGGCCAGAGTTGTCCTTAGCTGAGGAACAGAGGAAGAAAGAGATTCATGATGCTGGAAGTGTGGGCTGATACTGTAGGTTTCTGGGACACATGATAAACGTGACTCCTGCAAAGATACTGCTCGGGGTGTTTTACTTCGTTATCCTACATGGGCTATAAAGCTTTTTGTCCTGTTCTCATCCTCCTGTTTCAGAACCAGCTGCTTAGCTACACATTATTTATTGTCTTCAGAAAAAGGTGTAGGTAACAGTATCTGGATAGGGTAAAATCCCCCAAAGAGCAGCACAATTCCTGTTGACTTCACCAAGACTAAGACTACATGTGAAATCACAGCTTTACCCTATGGATCACTGTTCTTCCATTCCTTACTAACGTTTCAAAACATGGTATACTCCAAGGAACTTTGTTTTACCTGTTGCCTAAATGCATTTTACACAGGAAAGATCAAAAGATCATGTAAAGGCGTGGTTGTAGTTTCTAATGATTATTTATTAATGCTATCATTCATGTATTTCCTTGCCATACCCTTATGGTATAGAGTCACGTCATCAAGACTTAACTGATTCAACTAATATTTTGAATACCGTTGCATGATTTTAAACTGCATGATTATACTCTGAGTCCTAAGTGAGACTGAGACCCTTGACTGCGGTTAATCAAGATGTTGACTTCCCTCCCCAAACCCCCAGTTGTGTGCCCTATAGTTAACTGTTGGGTCTAATATAAAAATGCAAACGTTGAAGAGTATGAAAACCCAATGAACTAAATTATGTTAATTTTAGACTATAAGGAAACAAAAGCGAACAAGGGATGGTTCAAAATTGTGTTAATTTTGTGAATGAGCTTGACTGGAAGGTAGTTTATTTTTTTGCCCCCTCTGGCATGAATTCACTGTAAACAAATAAGGGATTAACTAGGGGGCTAAAATAAGATGTCCCTCGTATAGCAGTGTAGCAGTTAGATTTCTTTTTCACTGTTGCATGATCTCTGTCCTACATTGTTCCTCTTGTTGCAACATACATTTCCTAGGAGCAATGTGCCAAGTATTCCTCCTCTTGCGAAAAACTAAGCATTTTTTCAATAGTCTTGAGTTATTACGCAGTAATATATAAGGAACTATTTCTATTACCACCAAATTCTAGAAGAGAGCCATTTTAAAAAGCTGTTCAAAGCCCACGGTGAGCTTTTCAAAGGTATGTGCTTTTATGGGGAGCTGGATTCCTATCATTCCATGATGTGTCTGTGAAACTCTCCCCCATGTGACTAAGACCATGTGTGTGACTGTGGGCCTAATTTGTGAGTAGTCATAATGATCATACAGTAATAGGCGTGCAACTGAGTGTGCGTTTTGTTCCTTACTCCAAGTGCCTTTAGCTGAATTTTCAAAGAGGCTGAGTTCTCACATCTCCTGCTACTTCAGTGGAGCTGTAGGTGCTCCGGGACTGAAAATCAAACTACTGACATACTGAAAAATTAAAGCTGAGGTATGAATGAGTCAATCACATATCTAACCATTCATTCTTAAGTCAGACTTACAAGCTGGGTATTTCTGAGTTTAATGGAGGCTGCTAGCATAGTCTTTCAGGAGATTTCCAATTTGAGAGTTTCCTCTTTTTGTCACCTTATCACCCAAACTTTAGCCTTATGTAATTGGTATTTTCCATTCACAGGCCACTGCCTCCATTTTATTTATTGGTTGAGGCACCTGGTACCTCTAGAGCTTGGTGGATGTTCTTTTTTTTCTTCATCCTGCATGTTTACACACAATGCTTCCGAGCTATAAGAGGTTTTGGATGGTCTGTAGGCTGAACCATAGTTACATCCTCAGGGCTGGTATTCACTTTTAATACATAGAAATCAAAACGCATAAAAATTTCTATCCAACCTGAGTCAGCACAAAGTGCTATTTCCACTAATGTTTGTCATGTATTGTGAATATTCCTGCATTTTCGCATGTATACATGTGAATACCTCTATTAACTTGTTGGCAATACTGGTATGTACACTTAAACAGGTATCTTTGTGCTTGCAGCAAAAGGCACTTTCTTTTCAATTTTTTTTTCTCCAGTTCCAACCTTTATAAATCATGTTATACTTCAAAAAACATCATGATCTTGGCTGAAAAAAATACAGGGCTTTAAAACAAAACGTGCATTCTTTTTATTTGCCTTCTGTTTTTTGATCTTTTATCTTCAGCTTAGTGATATTTTCAAAACTCCTCTTTTCAATAGCAAAGGCTAAGGGCATCTGGGTTTTTATTTTAAAGCAAAAAATGAAATCCTTACATAAACATATCATTGAAGGAGCTGGGCTTTAAGAAAAACACGAAATCAAAAGACACAAAATAAAATTATGAGCTAGAGGTAGAGAAGCCTTAGACAGAGAGCGAACTAAAAGCATAAAAGATAGAATATCTTTTTATCTGTTCAAAGCTGAGAGGCACTGAAGTAAAGACCCTTGAAACCACGTGAGTTTTTAAGAAAGTGTTGTTTCAGGAGTCTCTCAGCCTTGCAATGCTTAATTTAGACCCACTATCGAACAGATCAGAACTTCACTTGAACAAGAACTTTATGTCTGGATTCTTTTAGGCACTGAAGGATTATCGATGGGTATGTGGATGAATTTTGTCTTGTTTGGTTATATATGTTGGCACTTTTCACTGCAATAGCTGTAGCTGTTTGCAATGCTGTCTGCAGCCACCTCACTTGAGGATGAATTCTCCTGCCCCTGCATTTGCCTTTGATTCTTGGAGAGCACCCATCGACTGTGAAGAAAACAGCAGTGCTTAAGCATAGTCTATTCAAATATATTCAAAATACGTTATTTTTAGCATTATTGTTAATATGAAATGTTCCACCAACCAGCTGGAATTATGCAAATCCTAGCACATGCGTTCCTCACTAATCTGCACTCTTGGATGTACTCTTTACATTCATTTCATTTTATGAATGTCTTTCCAGCATACTTCCCTACAATAGGAGACTGAAAAGCCTGCAATTTTCTTCTTGCCTGATTCTCCCATTGGGGTTTGTTAGTATTCAAAAAATAAATTGATGTCTTTTTTTTTTGGTCTTTTTTTTTTTTTTTTCAGTCCAGATTGAGGAGAAAATCAACCTGCCAGCACAGATGAGTGGGGAGAAAAGGGAAGGCTCACAAACTGCAAAACCTGAGTCCTTTAGGCAGCTCTTTGGTGACTTACTCTTTGCAGTAGAGGTACTTAGGGCAGTCTTACAGGGAGCTGTGAAGGTCTGAGAAGTTTTTCAATAGCTTGATCTCAAGCCAAAAGTGTGTGAGCTCTGTCACCTTCACTGGTATCACCAAAATAGCATGTGATTTGAGACTATTTCTGCATGAATGGGAAAAGAAGTGATGGATCTGTGGTGTTGGCCCGTTTCACGTGAGTCTGTGGATCAAGGCAACATATAGCCTTTGTCATCCTCATCACACCAGTGTTCTTGTTGTGGAGATAATGTAGAAACCTTCTTATGCATTTCTCCTTCTCACCTGGGGCGCTTGGCATGTTTTAGGAAGCTTATATGTGTGTCCTGGTCCTCATGTGAATTTGCATCCCTGTTGATCTATGAGAGCAGGCTTTCAGTGCTTTCTGGTGACTTCATGGGCATGGCTTCCAGAGGGGTTTCTGTGTGGCCATGCTCCACTTACTGCTGGAACAGTTCTCAGTTTCTTATTCTCTAGCAATTTCCCTGGGGAGCTGGAAGATTTGTCCCAGAGGTGAGCAGCCTCGTTCCTCAGTTTGAATTCCCGTGGTTACATGACACTCTAAGTCTTTGGTTTATGCTCACCTTGTAAGTTGTCTATTTTAAAGCTTTCTTAGAAAACTCATTCCATTTTAAAAACTTATTTACGCCTCTAGTTCACCTTGTCTCCCTATAAAGGTCTTTTCAAACCTGGTAACTTCAGTAATTTGTTGTGTCTCTTCATTTTTGCTGAACTTGTGATTTCCAAATTGAATTGGTACGAGGTTTATTTGCTGATGCAGTTTTAGTTTTCTGCAATAGAAGATAAAACACGCAGCAAGATAGGATTTTTGAGGCTTTTTCTGATTAAAATAATAAACCAGCTCCAATTGCTGCTAATCAAAAGCTGGTGATACATTTCACATTAAGCCTCCTGGGGCAGAAGTGATCCACCCTGTGTGTCCTCATACACTGCCTGGCACCCTCCCGGCCTTACCCACAAAGTCTGATGGACTCTGGGACTTTTCATTGCAAGATTCTTGCTTTGCCTGAGGCCATCTCTTTCCATAAGCAAGAAGGGACAGTCAGAGTTGTTATCAGTGTGCACAAGAGGTTTCTGACTTCTCTAACAAATACAAACTTGCAGATCTGGTGGCCTAGATACACAGTCTTCTATATTGACCCAGAGCTCCAAGGAGTGATAGGGGTTTATTTCTTAATTGCTTCCGACAGTCCTGCCTCCTGACTATGCCAGTTTTTGCTGTTTTTATCCACTTAGGACCTGATTCTGGTTTATGTTTACTAACACTGTTTTCTTAAACTAATAGATCTTTCATTGAGATACTGTTCAAAGAAGGCAAAAAGAAAGAAAAGATCACTGTTACTAGTTTGAAAACTTCCTAAACCTGATCTTTGTTTTGCTAGTTTAAAATTGATCAGTCTTTTGTAAAGGTTTGGTATCAGCAGCTCCATCTTAGCTGATTCAGATGAGGTTGTTCGGTTGAGACTTACTGATAAGATGTATCTCAACCTGAGCACCAGAGCTGATTTTAAGTATTCTGGCATTGAAACTATTTCCTCTGGTGTAATGGTTAACCATAACTGTTAACCTCGTATACTAATAATACAATACCATGATTGCTTTACAACCACAACTATTTTTTTCCTATTAATTCCTTCTACCAATGAATTAGGATTGTAAAACAGTCTATCACGCTTCATTTGTTATGGTTTCTGGCTTCCTAATGTTTTGATGGAGTTGCAAAATGTTCTTGTTTAGAATTTTTCCTGTCCATGTGACCTCTGTTTCCTACTGAACATCCCTTGATATAAGTGAAGTTGCTCTGTATAACTTTCAGACTTGCCTAAACGAAGAGTTTAACTAATTATACCCCGAATTTGTGAAGGGGGGAGAGCATAATTAAGTCTATCAAACTCCTTACGAGCTTTGCAAAACAAAAAAGAGGTATCTGATGATTTTTGTACCATAGAAACTTAAGTATTCGGAACAGAGTAAAGTGAATGAAAGAATGACGATTTACATTTTGAAAAATATGTTTTTGGGTTTAGATAGATTCCTAAAATGCTTCTTCCTCCAATCTTCTGCTTTGGATTCCTTCATCATATTCTGTAGGAAAGAATTAATCTTTCACCTATATCCATTTAATGCCTGGTACAGTGGAGTCCAGACCATTTATAGGAGCTTCTATGTGGTATTGCTGCACAAATTATAAATACTTTGCACAGGCCATGGACAAGATGCACTGGGAATAGTGCAAAACTGGTAGCAGTACCTCTTTGCTGGCATTGATGTAATATTATATGGCATCTTTTCACAAAGACACCTCCTGACAGCTGTTTTAAATAATTTTAATAGGTGCCTCAAACATCTGCAAGATTAATACCTTAGCATGGACCACTCAGGGCTTTAACTTCCCTCTCAACTGGCAAGAGCTTTCCACTGAGCTGGTGTGGGATGTCAGGTTTTGCTGGTTGTGTTCCATTCTCGGCGATTTCCACTGTGAGGTTTATCTGCTCCTTGTGGTAAATGCTGAGGCTGCAAAAGCACATGCTTTTCAAAATGGGAACAGAGGCATGTTGAGCATAAGGCAACATGTTTATTACAATCAGCTTTCTCATGTTTCTGAATTACAAACAAATAATTGCTTTTTTCCTTTGTTGTCCTGCCATGAATCATGCAAAATTGACGTCAAAGGAGTAATTCAAGGATTAATTTTATTACATACATACATGCATACACAGAGAGAGAGATATTTATCCTTAAGCAACATTTTTTATCTGCCTTTGCTGACAGCGGGTAAAACCGGATCATTCAAGCAGGAGTGGAAGATTTTTCCAAAATAACCCTTTTTTAAAATATGGAAACCTCTTTTGTGTCCAAACATGAAGTCAACACATGCCCTGAGCAGATGCATTAATTGTACTTGAAAAAAAATTACAAACAGTAGATTCAGCAAGATTCCTACCTGGTGTAATTTCCCCTACATGGAGAAAATGCCTCCATGCAGGAAAATTTTACCTCATAAAAATCTTTTCTGCGAAGTATCATTTTGTAAATTCAACAGGTGAAATACGTACAGAGTTCTTTTAGGAAACTTCCTAATCCAGTTGCCACAGGCTAATTATATATGATACTGTGGATGCTGAGAAGGAATTTAAAGGCAGTGAAGGGAAGCAATACAATCTTGCCATGAGGTCAAGTAGAAATAAAACTGTTTGCCTCTTTCTTAAGAAATGTTGACAGATTTCAACACCCTGAGGGAAGGAGTGGTAGACGATGGATATAGCACAGAAAAACTTGTCTTAAGCAATAAGTTGGAGCCCACCAAGAAGTGGTTGCCTAGTGATGACGCTTTGTGAGATCCAACAAAATGATGCCAGGAACTTCTGAAGTGGATTGATGTGGTCTCCAAAGAGAGGAGGTTTTCAGTTGCAGGCAGCCTTTTACAACGTGTCTGTCTGTGAACAGACTAACATTTGGAGGTGGAGGGCCAATGTCACACCATCAGATACTCATCCAAATCCAGAGAGCACCGAAAGATGCCAATCACTTTGTTTCTAAAAGGTTCTACTTTTCTGTAGGCGGTGGTTTTGACACTCATGCTTTTGATGGATCCCCAGTCCCTAGCATTTGTTATCATCCTTTACCTGTGCAAATTATTCTGTCTTTTCACTGCCACAGCTGTGCTGGTTGGCACAGGATTTGTTTAGAAAGTGGGAAAATGGCTGCGTCCGTGGCTCAGTGCGCTCTTTCCGTTCCTTTATTTCCCCATGTGCAAGCAGGGGCAAAGTTAAATTACAGAGCATCAGAACTGCTGAAGAGCAAAGTGCTAAGGAAAGATGATAATTGGCACAGAGCAAAGTTATCGTATGGTGATGTTATGCCAAATGTTTTTGCAGCATTTCTAAAAGTGGGAGCATAACTTTTCAAACAACTAGGAAATGCTTACAAATTGCCTGAAGTGAATTGCTTTTCTTCATTTAGCCATATTTAGGAGAACTGAATGGTTTTGCTCGATTATAGCTGTTAATTTGATCTAATGCAATTGATGTAAATCATGTAGTTAGCCTGATTTATGTCAATTGTACCAGCAAAAATTTGTTTATAAACCAAGCCCAGAGTGTCTTTCTTAACACCAAAAGTATTTTTATGACAACTGCTGCTGTGAAGTAGAATACATATTGCCAAGCAAACAACATTTCAATTGTATTTTTGATTTCTTTATGGGTTTGGGTAGGGAAAAGGATTGAATTATTAATTACAGAAATGTGACATTTTGTGGCAATTCCTTAGCAGATTTGGGAATTTCATTTTCAGAAAAAAAAAAAGCTATTATGTTCAAAAGACATTTGGAGAAATAGAATGGTGTTTTCTCACTAATGCATTTCCAGTAAACATGGAGATTTAATGATTTTCAGAGATCTATAATTGTATGCTGACAGTTCCTCCACTGAGGGAAGACCACTCCACTGAGGAACAATTGTCCTACATGTGGATGATTCAGAATTCCTTTTGCAATGGATTTTTTGGCTTCTGTGGGCATTTACTATGACATTTAAAAATATCATGTACCAGTCTTAATGCAGTGATGTTTGCTGGCTCGTTCCCTCTCAGGAATCTCTTCCATTGAATCTGTAACAATTTCTTAGCGATCAATGAAGTTACACCAGTATAAAACTGCTGTGAGAGAAAAGGCAGATTAGATGGATGCAGTTGTTTTTTGCATTCTGCTTCCTTATTATCATCAGTAAAGGCAAGCTATATATTTAAATGTTTAAAATATTTAAAAGAATGGCTGTTTTTTATCTAGAATGCTTTGAATAATAGATCTAGTAAGTGTTAGTTTAAGAAACTTTGAAAACCAGCATACGAACAAACAACTTATGTCTCCTGTTACCTGCTGCATGTATATAGGTCTTTTGAGGCGCTCCAGGAGCAGCAGCACGCTCCCAATCACACCTCTCCTTTCTCTGTGCACTAAACTGCCATATGTTTCTTCAGTTTCTCTGACAGTTTCCCTGTTCTCATTCCTGTTAAATGCAGAGCTTGGAAGGTAGATAGGAATTGCCTCCGGAGCAGGGCAGAAGTAGTAAATATGACCCTCTGGGAGGGAAATTCATTATGTGCAAATGCAGCCCTGTGGCATAAATCAGACCCTGTGGAGTTTGGGAGCAGTGTTTCACCCTCTTGAATCTCTGCCAGCGCTAGTTAAGCTGAGAGTCAGTTACAACACACATGCTTTTCCTAAAGAAATGTGGGGTTTTTTTTCCAAGTTGACTGTGTCCCTGCCCGTTGAATAGACCAGATCCCAATCTGCTATACAGACGAATTGAGTAATTTGGTTTCATGCATTCTTGAGACACTGTCTTCTTGCTGTGCTGCCTCAGCACTGTTCTCCGGAGAACTGTCACAAACCTCCAGCTCATGCAAGTTAGGAAAGCAAAGTTGCTGGCAGGGCTAGTTCCTGGGATTGTTGCTACCCTCAAAATCTGACTCTGTCCAAAATCCCGATGATGCAGTTCATCTGGCTCAGGGCAAGTACACACTTTGTTATACATAACACAGACATGATTACATTTTCCATTTGGTAAAGGCATAGTGTAGCTCCAAGTCCTCTAAAAATAGAGACATGATTCAAGTTGCAAACAAGATGGAAGGATTTCAAATGTCTGCATTACACATTGAGCAAGCAAAGTGAAATTAATAGGAAAAGGCTGGTTTGGGGACTAGGGTTCTCTTTTTCTGAGCAAATGCCTAGCCATGAAGCTGCGTAAATCAACAGTTCCACTGTTGCAAGTAGAAAGAGTCTGGTTTACTTAAAACGCAAGCTGTTGCAGGCTTTACCCTCCTCAAGTGACAGAGCAAAGAAACAATTTTTCTTAACTCACTGATCCATTTGTTTACCTGCTGAGTTGCCAAATATCCATTTACAAAAGGTATTTGCATTGGCTGGAAAATCTGTGTGTGTGTATATTGTATCCTTCTGCACCTTTTATTAGGAGAGACTGAGGCTATTTTGATTGTGAGTTTTGCGCTTTCTGTCCCATGTTACCCACAGCAGCCTCACTGGCCTCTGCAAAAAACATTTTAAAATTTAATTGCAATTATTATTGTTTAGGCTAGGAACAGCTTAATAGGGTGTTCTTCTTGCCTCCAGGTGCAAGGGTCCACTATGCCAAATAGAATCTAATGGATAAACAGGACCTGCATCTGTCAGGCCAGGTTATCAAAGCCTTTTAAAAGGATGGCAACATTCTTTTTACAGGGAGAAGGGACATGGCAGTTTGTCCAAGACTGCAAAACAACAACCAAAGCAGAACTGTAAGGGGAAGCCCCAGGCTTATTAAAGGAGAAGAAATGCTTCTTAAAACCTCTCCTTGTTCATGCGTTGAGGAGTTATGACAGCAGACTTTTGAGGCTCTGGACTTGTAAATCCCATGCAAGGATCTGCCCAGGCTCCTTGTGCCATCTCAGGTGGGTGATTCATTCTGGGCCTCACATCTCTAAAATGGAACTATTAGCAGTTCCCTGGTCTAGAGGTCTGGGGAGGTTACCTTCAGGTGGGAAAGAGAAAGGAGATGTTTAGCTGTTATTATGGAGATGAAGCCAGAATACAGGCTTGGTGGGCTGTTTGCACCAGTAAAGTCCTTACTTTCTACATAAGGGTTTGGAGGTTTTAGACTGAACTGGCCAGAGACCTGGCATTTTCCAGAGATGAGGAGGAGAGAGTTTCCTCCTGCTTTTACTGCCTCCAGCGTGTTGATCTGCATCACTGCTGCCTTCCCTTTAGGAACTGCAGATCCTGTATAGGGAAATGATACACTTAAAGTAAAATGCACCTTTTGTAAAGAGTAGTTTGTAAAGCAGCGTATTTATATAGAGGTAATTAATGTATCCTATAACTGACAGCAAACATTATGCTCTCTGCATAATAAATATTTTAAAATAGGCAATTTATTTCTGTAATTCCCTCTATTTATTTTTCAGAAATGTAAAATCCTATGCAAAGATATGAAGCTTACTTCCGAGAAATATTCATACATAGAGCTCTACCTAAGCATTCAAATATCATCAGTGTGTTTTTGGAGGTTTCACATATTTTTTAAATTTCTCCGCTCAGTTCACAGTGGTTTTGATGTTAAAGCAAAACAATAAGAAAAACAAAAATGTAAATATTCCAATCAAGATATCTGTTGTTTATTTCCTTACTGATGCACATGAATAAAAACTATATGAACAGAAGAAAAAAAAAAAGTCAGAAGAGGAGAAAAAGAACCCTGAAAAAGTAGAGCAATGTACTGCAGCCCACACAAGGTTTCTCACTGTAACTTTGATGAGGTTTATTATGTTTCTGATGTGTGCCGGGGCTGAGGTTATGACCAAACCTGACTCCTTGGTGTTCCCGTGGACCAGCATTGCTCAGTCTGCCCATCCATTTTTTTCTGTCCAACTCATCCTTGTGGTGACTCAGCTCCTGAGAGCCCCTGAGCTACCTGGAACATTGTTCCTTGCTCCTTTGGTCTCACCTGCTTGCACAGAGGAGCTCCTGAGCACGGTTGACACGACAGAGACCACCAGACAGCCCAACACGCTTGTAACACAGGTGGTCAAGAGTCAGACTGATTCATCTGTTCAGAGGTTAGAGCTGCGTGTAAGTGGGTGTTGAGCCCAAGGACAGCAACTATAGCATGTAGGTATGGGGGGTCCCACCAGTTTGAAACTGGGCAGATACGGATGGGTGCTGAGAGTCTGGTGGTTTGCAGGGCTGTGCTTTGTTCTCAGCCTGTGGGAAAACCCCGTCCACAGAGCCACAGAGCCTTCGCCTTACAGCGTGCTGGCTTTGGAGTCTGGGTTGCTCATTGACTTATAGGGACACAGCAAATCCAGATTTTAAAAAACCCCACCAAGTGTCACTCCATTTTATCTTGTCATTTCCTGTCATTTACAGCAAATAATGACAGAATGATTTGTTGCTATGTTAGAGCACTGGAGTATTGTAAATTATTCTAATCTATCTTAGCCCATAGGTAGTTCATGGGAAAAGAACAAGACATTTCCCAATAATTCTTTATTTTCTCTTTTGTAAAGAATGTTGAACCTCGTTCTCTTCTTGAAAGCAATTAGTTTTGAGGCTGTTAAGAATAAATTGCCGATACCCTAGAATCCTCTTAATTGCTATCCTGATCAATGACACACCTGCTTAATTGGGATGATTGACAGGCAACTAATCCTGTGCAATGCATTTCAGTTACTCTAAACAACATATTAATGGCCTACCTGTGTTTAAATGGTACATCTCCTGTTGTCTTCTGCCGCTGCAAGCTTTTCATTGGAGCTATAAAGAGAGCGCTGAAAGCTTGAGAGGAGACATGTCCTACTTACACAACCCTCTGCTTTCTTCCTGTAGTTCTCCTGCTTCTAATACCACTCAAGCTTATCCCAAATATTTAATACAAAATTATTGTGTGTACACTTAAAGACAAGTATGGAACTACAGTGGAGTTTTTCCCAGCACTATACGTTCCTCTGGACCTCAATACCTGGAAGAATCACTTAATTGTTGAGCTTCTGTGTACATTGGGTTCTTTGTGCTAACTAGTTTGCCATTACATGTAACCTATTCCTATGGCAGCTTCACACTTCATTTTCTAATGGTATAAAAATGTGTAATTGGACAAGCCTGCAGTCTTACTATTAGAAAAGAATACTAATAAGGTATATTAATGTTCTCTTGTTATTAGGGGAGCTCATTTAAAAAATGTCAGTGTTTTAATGATGAAAAGATAGTTGTCTAGGAAAAAAAAAAGTAAAAATGCATTTCATATTAATTAGCTCTAATTAGAAGATTAATAGATTTTAAGGACAGGAGGAGTCGTTGTGATCTTTAGGGCTAGCTCGACAGGACGTAGTCACATAAAACAGATCCAGCTTCTGATAGTACATCAGAGTGCATACAGCAGATATCTACTTACTGGCCATGTAGACCCATTCTTCTGTCAAGAGGGCAGATATGATTCTCCTCTCTTAAGACAGACATCTAAAACAGTTTAAATCAACCACGTCCTAAAGACACGTAGACTAAGAATGTCCACAGACTAAAAATGAAGACTGATTAGGTCAGTATGGTGATCATCAAAATATAGATCAGATCCATCCCACTGTGTCTCATATATCCCACAAAACAGTGAAATAAAGAATCCTTCAACAGTCACTGCCTGAGCTTGGAGGTGCCTGAACTCAGAAAGTATTTTGTCCCTGAGACTTCCCCACGCTGCTGTTCTCCCTGGTGTGTACAGCCAAAGCTGCCCTCATCTGACTGAGTATTTACAAACCAAGTGAGTGCAAAACCTCCAGTGGGGGAAAGCTCCCTGACCACTTGCAGGTCCCATGCCTGGCTGCCCCAGGGCCTTCATAGGGAAGCTGAGGGAGCGGAAGATGCGGGAGCACAGGCTGGTGACTCCTCTGCTTGGACAAGCAGGAGCGCCATTTTAGGGAACACCATGAAACATTCAAGACACAGCTCCTTGACCTTTGGCTTTTGCCTAAGCCATGCTGAGATTATTCAGAGTGCTCACAAACCTCTTGTTGGCCACCACCTCATAGGTACATTTGAGTCCCCTGAACACATACTGGTTGGACTTGGTACTTCATTAGGAGGCAGATACGGCTGTTGTCTTTTTAACTCTTCAGAGAAAGAAAGGGAGCTGTTTTCCATACAAATGTATATGGATCAGGAACACTTTCAAACATTATTTTTTTTCAGTAGGAAAACTGAAGTCAGTTCCTGTCTCAGTCTGGGTTCACTTAAACCCCAGTGTCCTGTATCTGAGAAGACTACCCCAACCCCAGGGCTATTGTGAAAAAGGTCGCTGTACAACTGGTATTTGAAAATTCGTCCCTGCTTTTCTCATTCTCTGGTGTTAAAATTCCTGAATGACACAGTAGTTGGATTTGAACAAGAGAGGAAAGATGCCTCTTCTGCTTCCCCTGCCACCTGTGCAGCTCAGCAGGTGAGCTTATCTCTGGTTCTCCCCGTTCTTACACGTTCACAGGAAGGATCATGTCAGCATCACATCCTTCTTTTTAGCATTGCTCAGTTGCTTGCTCTAGATATATGTGCAGTGTGTGGATTTTTGGGACTGCCTCTTTTAAGTTCGTATTTCTTCCCATGAACTGGAACCCTGTACATAAAGCTGGTCTATGGATTCAACCTGTCAGAAGGAAGGAACCTCAGGCTTAGGTTTTGCAGATCATACTAGGGAAGTCCTCATGTCTTCCTGGTTTTGATCACATTCTTGGTCTAATGTTCCATCACGATTTTTTATAAACTTGTAGCTAAATTATCTGTGCCATGCTTCCAGGTTTTGGTTACCTAACTCTGTCTTTGCAGTAGGGCCCTGAATTTGGCATAGGCCATTTTTTATCGGTTAAATTCTGCTTTTAGAAATCTTCTTCATCCTGTGTAAGTACCTACTGCTGCACTACGTAAGTACATAAAGCAATGGTCAGGTGACTACTTAGCTTTTCTTTGATAAGTAATAGACCACATTCCATAGATCTTCAGCTTTATAGTAACAGATAATAACTCCTGTATATATTGTCAATAAATACAGTTTCCAAAATTTGCAAATAGAAATAGGTCAAACCTTTATTAGAGATGTTAATTTCTGTGCCTCCATTTCATGCATATTTGCTTCTGTTTATCCTCTTACTGATGCATTTCTTGAGACGTGTTGTAGGGTAATTTGTGATGAACAGGCAAGTAAATTGTTTTCACAGCACTTACATATGTGTAAAATAGGCTCTTTTATGCTTTATATTAAACCTCTGGAGGACTGTAAAGACGGACTTTCAGATATCTACCCTTGCTACGCAGCTTTCAGTCTTATTGTTGTCTTTATATGTATAATCACTACCCGAGGGACAACCTTCCTTCTAAGTAGCAGTGTGTAGTTGCTGAATTTGTATTTTTAAAGAAATCTTTCTTTTCCTGACAGTTACCTTAGAGAGCAAAGAGAAAAGGACAAGTGTTTTCTCAGATGTTGGTTTGGTGACAAGGAGAGGAAACTGGTAGGTTGCAGTATTAATGTGCTTTTTTAGGGGAACAAAGGAGTAAAGGGAATAGTGGTATGTAAGAGGAGTCAAAAATACAGAAGGAAATTGGGTAGATGTGTAGTTTGACTTTGCCTGTCCATCCTGGCAAGCACGACAGCAGAGAAGTGCAGCACAGTCATCAGCCAAAAACAGTGGGGGTTATTATACCCGCCCCCAGTGCTGTGCTGGGAGATGCCTGGGGACAGCAGAGCAGGTTGCTCCCAAGACTGACACTGGTCAGGACAGAAGGGCAAGGAGCCAAACTTCCCAGCAACGATCGAGGAACAAAATGAATAGCATGATCAGACACAAAATCTTTGGATTCACCTTTTTCCCTGTGGTGTTACAGTCAGATGCAGCCATTTCTTTTGCTTGAACTGTTTCTCTATACGAATAGCATTAAGTTGTGTGGGCTGGGTGTTTAAAATAAATGTAAAGCCACCAAGAATGTAATTTATGTGCAGCAGAAGATGCTCCTAGTAAGAAAGACAAGTAAAGGTGCGTGGAGAGATGAATGGTGGCCTGCGAACTACTTGTGTGCGTGTGCGGATGTTGGCCTGTCTACCTAATGTACAAGAGAGGGCAATCTTCAGCTAGGTCTTTCAATATTTTTCCCTCTGAGGAATGGGACAGTGCTTCAAGTAGACTTTTGATGGCTTGTCTTCATGAATAATGCTAATTTCGTCATAATAAAAAAAGTTGAAAACTTTAGCTTTTGTACAGTATGAAATGAATGAACAGTGCATCAGAAACATCTGTCAGGTTATAGAATAAAGGCTTAATTAGCATTTTTGTGTGGTGTGGAATAATTCATGCTGGGACATCAAAATTTGTCTTCTCAACTGTATGGGAAAAACACACTTTCTGGTCTTTCTTGTTGCTCTCAGTAGACTGGTTCAGGCTGGGGAGAGGGAGAAAACGGAGTTGTACCACTTTAGCACCAAAGAAAATCTGCAGGGTGCAATGCAGTAGTATAAGCATCTTGAAAACACCTTACAAACAGGAACTAATACATTGATGGTGCATGGGAATTCTGTGGCTTGGATAATGTTACAATCGTATCAAGAGTTCCAGGGTGTGATTTTCAAAGGCACTTAAATGACTTTGTAGCAGAAATTCCAATTCATTGGCATTTATAATTCTGTTCCTGAAACCCTGTGTTGAGTTGCAGTGGATGTTGGCATTGAAATAAAGATAGCAGGGAAGGATAAAGGGAAGACATGAGAAAAGACCTCTATGAATGCTCTGAATTCTGGAATTTCTGTCTTGCTATCACATTGCAAATTCTGTGTGTTTTAATTATTATGGAGTTGTATGTATGGCTATAGAGAAAGAAGCTGCCTATTCAACCTACCAAATGAAGTGTGTTGCCAAAAACAATAGTTGGAAGGAACAGCTATCAGGAGGAGGAGGATATTGAGCAGTTCAGAACAGGGGTAGGGGTAGATATTTATTCTCCTAGACTGTTTTTGGCTCTTTCAGGCATCTCATTCAGATACTCTGACTCAATATGCTGGAGCTGACTGATTGCTTCTTTTCATTGACTAGGCAGGGAACTCGAGTCCTTCACTTCAATCTGTTGAACTATTCCTAAGCTAGATACTTAACATGGGCGTACATATATGGTATGAAAACCTGTGAGGATATATATTTTAATCAGTGAGGCTATGTTACAAAATTGGAACAAATAGCTGGAAATCCCTAAATGAAAGTTGGATACTTTAAAACATAAACAAAACTCTTCCAGAAACTGTTAGCTTTATAAAGGAATCCCTGAGTGAAATCCTATGGGCTTGTGTCATGCAAGTAGTCATATTAGAAGAACGTAATGGTCCCTTTGGCCTTAAAATTAATATGAAAATCCTTGTAAGCTGCTTTCTAGTCCCTTATGTTCTCTGGACAGTGCATCGTGGGCTACAGGTTCTAAGGAGCAGAATGCAGCATATTCTTGCTGCCTCTTGGCTCAGTTGTGGCAGAGAAGTTTAATAAAATACAAATAATGAAGAATTTATTAACGCCCTGGTCTCAGCTTTTTTCTCCCTCCTCTTTATATACTGTAGATACACAGAACATTTTAGTTGACTCAATTATTAGTATGATGGGATGAGTTAATAGGATTTATATGTTTTATATATACTTCATAAATTCTGAAGCACTATAATGCATTAGAGTTATAGATAAATTATATGAAGAAGCTGGTGAATTGAATAATAGAATAATAGGAAAACAGTAATTGAAAAACCTATAAACTCCATTAATGTATGCCCTTCCTTTATTAATTTGTAATAATAATGTAGTGGATAAATCAATCAAGGACATTACAACAATAGGTGACTTAAAATGTTCTAATGAGATTTCTTGCAATTTTATTCTAATTCCACACACTGAGTGAATTAAGGATGGAGTCAGTCAGATACTGTTCTTGTGTTATGCCGGACTGATCTTGAGAGGAGCCCTATTAGTGTAATTAGGAGCAGAATTTGGCCCTGAGCTCTCATCGACCATGCAAGGGAGGAGAGGGAAGAGACGCTCCCCAGATTTGCCCATAGTTTTTTAATTTGAGGCTTGCGCAGAATGAAACCCTGAACCCAAGCGCCTCCATATCAACAGCTACATCCATAATGCATAAGCTATTAAGCGTTATGAAGAGCGCTCTGCTTGTTGGGTAGCTGCAGAATAACATGGCTAACAGATGTTGTGCTTCTAAAGCAGTTGAACTCCTGAGTGTGCTTTTATCTTCTGATCTGCAGCATCCTGTGGCTCCCTCACTAGCACGTACACAAGGCAGACAGATTAGCGTTAATTAGAGAGAAGCTTTGCTCATTTTTCATTGCCGGTTTCAATTTTGGGGAAAGTAGATGTTTCTCTCCTTTATGACTTCAAATAAGGGCATTTTAGTATATCTGTGCATGTAGGGGGTTAGGCAATTATCAGTGGTGCTTATGCTTAAATTGACTGGTGTGGGTCTGGAAGTCAAGTATCCATGTCCCAAAGTGGATGAAGGCTGGTAGGGAGGATGAGGAGGGCAGGGTCAGCCTCGGTGCTGGCTGTAGGACAGGGTTCCTAAGAGGAAAGCCAGAGGAGCCAAGGAGCCATGCTATTTTGCAGCATGGGTTCATGAGGAGAAGCATTAGCTGGTTATTCCTTCTAGGACATTACTGAGCTTTATTAAAGCATTTTGCATTGCTGCTTGTAATGAGAAAGGAAAGGGAGCTCTCTCCACCTTCTGACCCCCCTCCCTCAAGCGTCAATGCAAGGGAGGATTTATTGCTTCATTAGCAGCGTGATCACACTTCAGAATGAGTATTAAAGCATTGGCTTACTGGGTTGTTTAGGGAATGACTCTTCCCCCAGCTATCCCCCCTTCCACCACCACCGCACCCCCGCTTTATTTCATATGCTTTTGCCATTTACCCATCAAGATCAAAATATCACTGCTTCCCTTTCTGTGATGATAGGACACTGGCAACAGCAAAATATTTTTAGGTTGGTAGTATGTTACAAAATCATAATGTGGGCAGGGTAAACTGAAATCAAAGCAAAACCAAATTCCACTCATTCTTCAGATTCCCAGGCAGACTGAGACATCTTTTGCAGTTCATTGATCTTTTAACCAGGGCTTAGAGATTGTTCCCAGACAAGGGGAGTAAGTTCCCAGATGGTGGGGGCCATGCTCTCTGTTCCAGTTATACTTGCTTTTTAATTTTTTTTTTCCCACACCACTCTGTATTTCCTGCTGTAAGAATATGGCAGGGCCTCTGCACTGCCTTCATTTACCTACCACCCCTTCTTAATTACCCCTATACAATGGAATTTTATCAAATGGTGCTGGTTCACTTTATTTAATGTTTTCCTAAATATATCAGTGATAGAAAAGAACTTTTGCTTTTGCAAAGCAGTAATGGTGGTAGGCTTGTGCGTGTTGATTTCTTCTGTCATTAATTTCACTTATGTCCTGTTAGATTTCCACAGCAGCTGTCCAGTGGTGAAGCTCTGTAGGCCACCATGCCTTGGCGCTTCAAATTGCAGTTCTGTTTAGAAAAGTGAGTTCTTACACAGCCTGTCTGCTGCCTGTGTGCTTTGAGTCACATTTGCTTACTTTACTGACACAAACACATTTTTATTACTGCTACCACCACAGTGCCAATATACCTCCAAGCTTCAGGGTGACCTGTTATCTGCTCCGTCTCATGTAGCCTCAACAACATTGTCAGCAATGCTTTAATTGTAGATGATATTTTGGCCCTGATGCTTGGAATGGACTCAGCTTGGCCTCCATCCACAAGAAAAAATAAAATTGTGCCAGTGTATTTTTTTCTTTATATGTTAGGAGACAATTTGCTACTAGGTACTTGTCGGTTTTGTCACGAGTGAACAGTCTTTGATGCTACCAGAGCAGCAGTCAGAGCAGCTCGGGTTCAAAACACTTCTTTGGTGAACCTCAGGGGTGTTCAGCAGATGCATAAGCTCACTCTCCGAAGTGTCTTCAGAGGCAACATCCTTGTCGGACCTGCTCTGTTTGTATGAGCTGAATACTCTGAGTCACCAACCTGTTTTCCTGTTTTTTCTCTCAGACTCTTAAGACTGCTCTGCACACAGAATTTTACTATCAAAAGGTCTGATGCTTGTTTTGGCTCTGTAGTTGATACTTGTTTTGGCTCTGTAGTAATGAATAGAATTATTTTTAGCAAGAAGCCAGGCTAATTTGACAGTGCTATTGCAGTTTAGCAAATTAGCACTTCAATTTGTCCTTTCTACCTTCTCTTAGGGGAGGGGTTGTTCTGAAGGGTACTACAGTTAGCAGTGGCAGCAGGCACCATCATCAGCAACAACAACAGACCCTGACTCGTTCCAGCTTTGAAATGGTGCAAGCATCATTTTTTCATGATGTTTTTCATAGTATGGGAACGCCTGCGTTATGAGCACTCATGCCAGGGTGCAATTTTGCTCCCGAGGAATGAATAACCAGGGCCATGCAGAACTTTTCTGCTGCTAATACTTACACTGAAGACAAGTACTATTCTTCTCTGTATTTCACTGCTGGTAACACTATGGCTGCCTCTCCCTTTGCTTTTTAGGACTTCTTTTATGCTCTCTGTTCTCTATACTAAGAAATAAGTTGTCTTAAAGACTCTTTGCTAGCTCTGAAGCCAAGGAGTGTGGCACTGTGTGTGTACACTGCTAAACTTTCTTGCCCCTCAAAAGTTGGAGATCTGATTCAAATATCCTATGGGAAACATGAGGCCAAGGACTAAGGTAACACCCAGAACAGCCAATGGCATGAAAATGCTGGAACCCATCACAGAATCACAGAATGTTAAGGATTGCAAGGGACCTCAAAAAATCATCTAGTCCAATCCCCCTGCCAGAGCAGGAACACCTAGATGAGGCTACACGGGAATGTGTCCAGGCGGGTTTTGAATGCCTCCAGAGTAGGAGACTCCACAACCTCCCTGGGCAGCCTGTTCCAGTGCTCTGGCACCCTCACTGAGAAGAAGTTTCTTCTCAAATTTAAGTGGAACGTCCTGTGTTCCAGTTTGAACCCATTACCCCTTGTCCTACCATTGGTTGTCACTGAGAAGAGCCTGGCTCCATCCTCATGACACTCACCCTTTATATATTTGTAAACATTAATAAGGTCAACCCTCAGTCTCCTCTTCTCCAAGCTAAAGAGCCCCAGCTCCCTCAGCCTTTCCTCATAAGGGAGATGCTCCACTCCCTTCATCGTCTTTGTTGCCCTGCGCTGGACTCTCTCCAGCAGTTCCCTGTCCTTCTGGAACTGAGGGGCCCAGAACTGGACACAATATTCCAGGTGTGGTCTCACCAGGGCAGAGTAGAGGGGAAGGAGGACCTCTCTCGACCTACTAACCACCCCCCTTGTAATACACCCCACGATGCCATTGGCCTTCCTGGCCACAAGGGCACAGTGCTGGCTCATGGTCATCCTGCTGTCCACTAGGACCCCCAGGTCCCTTTCCCCTACGCTGCCCCAATTTGTACTGGAACCTGGGGTTGTTCCTACCCAGATGCAATACTCTACACTTGCCCTTGTTATATTTCATTATATTTTTTCCCCGCCCAACTCTCCAGCTTGTCCAGGTCTCGCTGGATGGCAGCACAGCCTTCTGGTGTGTCAGCCACTCCTTCCAGCTTGGTGTCATGACATGGGCTTGTTATTTTGGCAGTATTGATATAGTTCTTGAGGACCAATAACTTGCTTGTCTCTAGTATCTTGACCTGTAACTGGTATATATCAAGGTAGCTCTTGCTCTGAACGCTAAACAGAAAACTTTAGGGCCAACGTGGCTGTTGCAATGGTCTTTATTATGTTCGTTCGCTGAATCTTGATGATGCCTCTCCAACGTGTATCCTCATTTCTTGTCCCCCAAAACCTGTGCCCACAAATAGAAAATCCAAGAACGAGTTTTTTCCCTTCCTCTCTTCCTTTTCCACACCAAGTCTTTCTCTAAGGGTAGAGCATCCAAATCCCTCTGTATC
This sequence comes from Streptopelia decaocto, assembly GCF_964273445.1. Lineage (NCBI taxonomy): Eukaryota > Metazoa > Chordata > Aves > Columbiformes > Columbidae > Streptopelia > Streptopelia decaocto. The sequence goes on along the minus strand of NC_138655.1, from coordinate 121,428,701 downwards.
CACTTGGAAAATGGTGAAAAGATCTCATGGAACATGCCAGAGAGTCCTGGCCTGGCAGCCATGGCACAGAGGGTGCTGAGTCCTGTTCCATGTATGTACACGTGTAGTTTAGCTAGTAGGGGCTCTCTGCTGCTTTGTGTGCTCCAGGGGAGCAGATATAAGCAGGGCCCTGGCAAAACGGTCCTTGGCTTCGTTTGCCTACCTCCTCCTCACTTTTTCAGCTACAGAATTATGAAATTTGTTGGGTTTGGGGCTGGCATGGTTGGCCATGGAATGGCAGATGAGCTAGGCCTGCGCTAAGTGCTAGGAGAAGCCTGTAGGATGCATGTAACAAAAATACATATGATTATCATGCAGTTATATATTTTTTTTTTGTTTCTGTGGTTGAGGACACTTGGTTTTGATTTAGCTAGGCCCTGAGCACAAGCTTATCATTAATAATCAGGAAACTCATTTACTCTTCGTGTTTAGTTAAAAGGCAATTTCTTCACTATTTACCACACAACCACATCCTTTACCATCAAAGTTTTATTTTCTGGCAGCCTGAAACTTTGAGAGGTGAATACCTCCGAGCTCAGGCATTGGATAGGATAAATACTCAATTTTTAGTGGCAATGGCTGATGTAGGTACTCGTAATATTTCATTAAAGACATACTAGATCAAGCCTCAGAATAACTTGAACATAAAGGATGCTGTCAGATTTTGGCAAACCAGAAAGTAAGTACCTGTTGCAGGAATGAAAACAATTTAATATCAGCACATTGTCAGTCACAATGTTTATTTTGTTTTTTTTTCCATAACATTGTTTCATGGATTTTCAGTTTCTGACTTTTTTTTTTTTTTCACAGCATGAATGAAATGTTGGGATTAAAGCATTTACTCTAAGACAAGGCATTCCAGTTTCTAAGTTTCCTCAATTGACGATGACTATACATTAAGTTTTATAGTCCAGCTCTTCAATTTGCAGTCTCCCAACTTGATCCTCTTACAGAAGAGGGTTTTCCAGGGCATTACAGCTGCATCCAGCTCTGGTTTCCTTTCTGCCTTTAACAAACATTTGAAAAACTAAAGCATGAGTCTTACAGGGAAAACCAGTTGTTCAAGGCAATCCAATCATGTCCTTGTAACACATCCTCCCAGACAACAGCTTATTTTGTAGTTTGCTAATTAATCTGTTCAAGTTGAAAAAATATTTAAAAATATTTTAGGATGCTTACCTGTTAGCATGTGATAGACTTTGTCTGACCTTTGATGAATTATTTTAGATTTTAGATATTTTAGATATATTATTTTAGATATATGATTTCATTGGCACTTTATGGTAAGGATCATGATTGCTTTACATTTGGGAGGCAGAACACCTGAGACACTTCTCACTGGCTAAAGAAGGACTCAGGGAGTGGCCAAAGTATTTTTTATGGTTTGTCAGTTGTCACATTGCCCAGAGCTCAATGGCAAACCTGCCTTTTGATGTGAGGTAAACCTCAACTGTTCCGTAGCTGTTGGGGTTTGTCCACACAACCCAATGTCTTTCCTCTGTTATCTTTCCTCCCCTGTGCCCAGGAGAGAAAATAACAGAGTTATCAACAATATGTCCAGGTAAGAGGCTCTTTGGGCAAGACAAAACCTTTTTCTTCCCAAGAGCTGTGCTGTGAAGGGCAAGAAATGGGACCTCTGTGCTCAGGGAAGGATTTTGATTTTCCTTCCTAAGCATTCAGCAAGAAGTCTGACTCAAGATTTGCCACTCAGTTAAGACTCACATTAACTCCATTGCAGGAAAGTTTCCCTGATTCCCCTGAAAGAAAATGACATAATCAAATCTGGTTGGTTTTTGTTGTTGTTGTTGTTTTTGTTTTTTTAATTCATATGAAACTGCTTCCTTTTCATGAATTCCAGCAAACTGCAATCCAGTAATATATTTCTATAGACAGACAAATTCATTATTTCCTTTTTCTTTCTTCCTTTTCAGTAGTGTGAAGGGCATGGATTTTTTTTTTAATGTAGAAACAATCCCCAGTAATCAGCTGGTTCTTGTAATCTTTGTGCCCTTTCCTGAGCCATTCCCTGATTACTACGATGTAATTTCATTTGCTTTTATTAATTACGTCTTTTTCCTTGTACTGTCAGATTAGTTCTGAAATATTTCCATTGTAGGAGCTATTTAAACCTTCTTCCTTTAGATCCATACCAGATAATCAGGGCAATTTGATTAAAATGAGAGGCTGACTTTTGATTCATGTGTCTCTTTCTAAGATGAGGGAAGAAAGTTCAGGTCATCTTTGAACCACACATAATACTAGTCGAAAAACAGTATGATAATCCTGACTCCAGTGGTCTTCATCTCAGTGGAAACTCAGTTCTATTTATCTATGTGTAATTTTTATCCAAAATAAGAATTAAACCAGTGCAATTAAAAAAAATTACCACTGCTCACACAAAATGCAGAGACAATCAGGCCGAAGAATCTGTAGAGACAAATCTTCTGCCAGTACAGCAGAAATAAAATGTGTTCATAGTTCTCATTAAGAAAAGAGAATGAACAGTAAGACAGGAAGACGTTCAGAAGACATAGTGCTATTTAGACAGGAGAATTTCAGAGGGTACTTAAAAATTCTAGTTGGGTGATCAGCACACCAGCCAAGGAATTTTTGTCCTGAAAAATGCAGATGAAGGCACTATCAGAGGCAGATTGCTTCTTTCTAACAGTAACCACTCGGGATACAGGGCTGAACATCACTGCAGAGAATTCTGCAGGCAGAACTGGTCAAAAGGCAAAAAAAATACTGGCTTGGGTTGCTTGCTTCTTGTCCCTGGAACTTGGACATTTTTCTCGATCTGCATTGAAACTTTTAGGTTTTACATTTTCATAAAACTGAAGTTATTTTAAAGGACAATCAGTTCCTGCAGGTAGTAACTAGACTGATTTTTTTAATCTTAATTTTTCTTCAACACATTACCAAAGCAACTGATAGACATCTGAAAAGGTGACTGACTTCTGCCTCCGAATATTTGTGCATTAGTAAAATGTATTTCGTTGTTATTATTTTTAATTGTGCATGGTGCTGTGTAATCTAGACAAATTATCGTAATAATAAGTACAAGTCAGCTTTTCAGAATTATGTTTATATATTCATTTTAGTTATAGTGCAATTCGGAAGAGGACTGCGATGATGCTGTTTCTCTTTGGTTTCTATTGGGGAAAGTTGTGCTAGCTTGACAATGTATACTGAACGTCTACCTTCACAGAAGGGATTGAGGTTGTCTTTGTGTAGTATCAGATGCTGTTGGAGACTGCAAAAGGGATATTTTCCTAATTGCCATCTCTTGACACTGGAGTAGTTACCCAATATAATAGCATTTCTTGTATTTCCCATTTTCAGGAGTTTTTGAGAAGCTCTCAGTGCTCTGAGAGTGACTTGACCCTGTGTCCTCAGAGCAGCACGGCACATGGCTTTGCCTGTCCATGCTCAGCAGAGCAGTTCAGTGCATTCCTAAGTTTATATATGTGAGTAAAGTCAAGTATGTGGTTCACTGCTGTGTAAAAAGTTACGGCTGTCTCAATCTTGGCCAATAAAGACTCCTTTGCTGACATCTGGACAGGCTGCAAAGGCCTGTCCAGCTGTGAGTTGCCATCTCTCCTTTCTGCTCCCACTCAGAGGCATCTTCAAGAGACCGATGTGGTTGAGGGACTGCCTCGGAGTGTTGCAGATTACAGCTTTTCCCAGCAATGCCTGCCTTTTCTCCATTATACCTGGCACAAACAATCAAATAAATGCAAACCAGAGAAGCAAAATAAATCAGACAGAAGCCTCAGAGGTAAATGAAGAACCTTTGTTTTCCATTTAAACCTGCTGGATGCAGTAGTCTGTGTGCCAGACCTTGGATCTCTTGAAAATGACTTTTCCCGGCATAATTTGCCACCTACATTAGACTGAATGAAAATCCGTCAGTGAATGGCTTCCAGGGAGAGACTCTGCACGATTTGGATTTAGTTCCAAATTTCAAAGGTCATTTAGAAAATCCAGGTCAGGATTCAGAGCTGAATTTCAAATGTCCCTGAAGTTCATGTTTGTTCAGACTTGAGCTTACAGATCTGAACCAACATGATAATGCAGATTTAAAATAAGAACTTCTAGGTTTATGCAGAATCATTTATTCAAACCCTTGGTTACTTTTTTCTCTGTAGTATTATTTACCAGTCACAAGGGCATGTAAAATAACTGCTTAATAATTATGAACTGCTAAAGCCACTCATTATGCATCGAAAATGTGTGAGTGCAAATTCTCTAAATGATGTGGAAGTTGGGCTGTTGGGAACATTCAGATTGTACGTTATCAAAGTGTAGGCTACTCTCTAGTACATTTGTCTGATATACAAGACAATTTAATCTCAGCTTGGATGAGATACAGAAGCGTAGGCTCTGTGGAATGTGAAGTGGGCTTGGTGGAGCAGAGGGAAATTCATGTTATGTTCAATGTGCCTAGTAAATAATGAGATATTAAATTATAATGTGTTCCAGGAGTTTTCAACTGTATTTTCTCTTTAATCATTTCGTTACTCAGAGGCCTTTGTTTCTGACTTGTGTCTTCCATTAGAATTTTAGAACTCGAGTATGTGTGTGGGGAGCTCTGTGAGGCTCCCTCTGGCACCTCCACCACATTAATTCTTTCAAATAAGGAGATTTGTCCACAGTAGAATCCCTGTTTCTGAAGCTACAGATTTCTGCTACGGGCCCAAGATCATGAGCAAGCCTGCGAAGACAGACTTGATCTGCAGCAGCCACCACGTATAGCTAGAGCTCCCTTGGACTGTGTCTCACGTCCATGGCCGCATACTTCCATTGAGCAGATGTGAACCCTTTTTCAGCGAGACTTACAGCAGAAGTGACGCGGTGTGATTGCAGGGTGGAAGCAAAGGGAGAGGGCTCTTGTAGCCTTATGTGAGCTAGCGTTATCCTGCTCGGTGTTCCCGTCCCTTGGCATCGCTGTGTGAGCGTTGGACCAGCAAGCAGGATTGGTGCTGTCAAACAGATGGGCCCAAGCACAGGCTGAGCCAAGGGAGACATGAATGTGATTTACTTGTAGGTGTTAAGGGCAGGATTCCCATTTGGTATTCCCAGCATTGCAGCGGGTGTAAAGGTCCAAACATTTAAGCAGCATAAAGCACTTGAGCTTCTTAAAAGTGTGTGGTAGTGAAATTCCTGTTGGTGGGATGGGGAAGGAAGCTTCTGCAGGTATGTTCTCCAAGCAACAGAGGATTTAGGGGTGGCACAGTCTTGTTTATTGCCAATGAGTCAAAGAAGCCCTGGCACAGGAATTTTGGACCAGGAAGGCAAACAGGCTTCTAGTGCATGGTCTTAGTGAAACTCAAGGACAAACTTTTCAGCTATTTCCCTTGAATTAGCAGGTACTAAAGTGTCTATTACAGGAAAGCAAGGAAAATGCTTTAATTAATTATGTTTCTATAAACAAGATCTCTATTTCCTGGACTGAAGCCTCAGGGAGTGTTATAATGTGGCAATTGGTATGGGCTGGTGTACTGGTTGTTTTGTTTTACCTTATGCTATGCAGAGGATCCTAAAGGTGTTTGATCCCTGGTCACTCATGACTTTCTTATGTTTCTTTGAAAATCTTCTCTTTAAAGTTCACCATAAAATAAACTCTGTTGACATTGGCTGCGCTTATGGTACCAGGCTGCAAGAGCTCTTCTTTCTGTGCTTCCCAGATCTGGGCACACAAACTGGCCACGCTTTATTTCCGTGTGGGATAGGACATGGCCGTGCAAGTACACCATTCTCCCAGATGAGGATTCTAAGGGAGGGAAACGTGCCTGGGTAGGAGCAAAGACATGTTCCAACAGACATCCTGCCAGACCAGGCACGCAGGAATACAAGTCATACATTAATGTACCACCACTGTTAAATGCACACATTGACACAGACACGACTTTGTATCTTAGTGCATTTTATACACACAGGATTTACTCAAATATGGTGCTTCCTGAATACCCTGCCGTATTATTTGTGAAAACACTTAGCAAAATGCACAGTTATTTTACTTGCATACACATGCCTTTTTTTTTTTTTTAATGGGAGTGAATGGACAGGCACATGTGTAGTTGTCAAGGCCACAACTGGAACAATTTAGCCTATTGTAAATCAAATGCTAGAAGATCTTTGCGGTCTTGGATAAGGTCTCATTTTCAGTGTGGGTCCAGGGTTGATGCCAATTAAACTTATATAATTGCAGCAAGAGAACTTTAAGGCTGCAAAGATCGCACTCCAGAAGTGGAAATTTTGGAGCATGTGTTGGGTGAATTCTTTGGGGCTCAGTGGTATTGTCTTTAACAACAATACACAGGTTCACATACTCTCCCATTATCAGCTGATGGCAAATGTGCCCATAGATGGCACTCAGAAATATGTAACAGCGTTTATGGCTTTTGCAAGATCGATAAAGTTCATTGCTGTGCAGTCCAAATAGCTTCCCTTTGGCACAGCTCTCTTTATGGCAGCTTTGAACAACAAAGCCCTTGTTGGAGGGTTCTGAGAAATGGTAATGAAGTTTCAAAGATAGTCATATAATATATATATATATTTTACTAAAGTGAAGCATTTGATAAATAATACAAAACCAACACAGGAAATATTAAATGCAGTTTAATTTGGCTGCTGGTACATTGCAGGGTGCTCTCAAATAAATATGCACTTTTATTTTAGAAAATCAGTACTGGTTTGCTTTGCTGGTAAGAAAATATGCAGCACTGATCTGAAATGTGACTTGACACTTGAAAATATAACCTGGAACTAGCAAAAGGAGTAAAAGAAAACATTCTGGCCTGCCAACCTGTTAGTTTAGCACCTGACTTACAGATGCCCTACATTTAAAACATTTTTTTCTTTTTTAATGCAGACTCGTGGATGTATTTATTCCATGGTTATCTCCGTGTCTTCCTCCACATCCTTTGTGAACATCTGCTAACTATGCTCATACAGACTATAAGATGGCTTGAATCTTTCATAATATGAACCTCCAAAACCTGATCATACGAAGTCATCTGGGAACGCCAAAACCTTCAGAGAGGCAGTGGTATTGATCTTACAGGGGTAAACACTCCTCTGCTTGGCAGAGCATCTTTGGGCATTTGTTGCCCTACATCCACACCAAATCTGCAGGCTGGTGTTCGTGTGCTGTGTACAGCCTGTGTAGATGGATTATATTACCCAGATTCAGTGCTCTGTTTGTGTGATGCTGAATCTTTTGCAGAGGACAGAATGGGAGTTTCCTGAGAAGTTATATTGATAGATGGGCTGGGCAAGTGTTGGTACTTTTTCTTTGGCACATCAAACACAGATGTGCTGGGCCGCATGTGCCAAGAGGAGGTGTTATGGTCACCCTTTCCTGCAGCTCCAGGTGGATGACAAATTCTCTTTGATGACTTCGTGCTGTAATATTCCATCCTTTTTCAATATGCCAAGTGGTCAGATTTATACATGCTTACATCTAAATACAAATGAATATAAATAATAGGTGAATATTTTCATTTGATATTCTGTTCAGTGAAAGAATCAGTCAGTTGATTAACCTATTATTCAGTCCCTTATTCAGGGTTGTATCATAACAAAGTCACAATTATTTATGAAACTTTGATTAATTTTAAATCTGTCCTTGGCGTTAGGCCATTAATTAAACTATATAGAAAGAAGCAATTAGTCACCTTACATTTTAATAATTTTTTATTTAAGTTGATACAAAGTTGTATTTCTATCTTGAAAAGACTATAGCTGTATGCCACTGTGTTTGTCTCTCTTAGGTCTGTTATTACACCTACTGTTTTCATTTAATTCAAAAAAAATTGCTGAAAGCTGTGAGTACTCGGCACTTTCCCAAACTGGGCTGCTTTGGTTTCATTGCCTAAGCATGCATTCAGGCATTAGCTTTAGGTAGAAGTGTTTTGAAATGCTGGGCAGCGGTTTCTAGCAGGAATGTTAATCTTTACAAGCACCACCACTGAGATTTCAGTCTTTGAGGGCTACCCCTTGTGGTAATGAAAAAGCCTGTGTTTCAATGATCCTGTCATCTCCGCTGGCTGGAGTGTTAACTCCTGGTAGGGCCACTTAAGTCTAACAGGTCAAAGAGGCCAGAAGAAATGAAGCTGACTGTTTTGCCAGACTGGCAGATGATTGATAGTTCTACAATTTCTTCTCATTAGTAAAATAAAGTTAAGCATCAAAAATACGCTAAGGTAGTCACACAAGTAAGGTAATGCACTCCGTGATTTTTATAAGTCCTCCACGATTTTTGTAAGTCTTGATGTGAGTTGTCGGTAAAGCCAGGCCTCTACAACAGTCTTTTCTGAAATTAAGTATGTAAGTAAATTTCTAGAGCATTAGAACAATAGCTGCAATAATAGAAGTTGATAGCGGTAATGAAAGAAATAGACAAATGCAAGCCCTAAATCCTTGGAGTACACAAACGTCAGTGCTGACAAAAAGCAATTTAAAAATGAGAAAATCTGTAATATATCCAAGGATGCAAGATAGTTACTATTCAGTGAGCATAATGTTAATTCAAAACCAGCATCATCACTCATAGGCAAAGAGGCAGTTATGACTGTGGAGTTACTCATCAGCATGCTCCGTATGACAACATCGCTGGGCCAGTATCTTTGCAATAATGGCAATAACAAAAGTTGAGGCAGGCAAAATATATTGGAGAAAGCAATGAGCAAGCATAATTCCTGTATTTTAGATCAGCATGAGGAAAAAATGATAACCAGTGCCCAGCGTCAGAGTTCGGAGTGAGCAGAAACCATTGTTAAATGTGGCTCTCTGCAAGTCATAGGAGTCATCCAGATGGTGTCACCAGGAATTGGTTTAATTGGTTTAACTGTTCCTAAAAGGAAAATCAGGTCAGCTCTTGAAGACATGAGATGGTTTAGATGAGCTGATATTAGAAGTTACCGGGTTTTTTGTTTTATCCGACTGAAAAACATATTCATTAAAAAAGCGCACCCCTTTTATGATGATGCTGCAAAAACATGAGAATGACACTTTGGAATGTTTTAACCTTTTTGTCAGTGGCAGGAAAACTGCTCTTGGAACTGGTGTAGCTGCAGCTGATATATGGTTTTGGGAGATGAGCTGAGAGCAGACAAACCAGATAGACTCCAGAGGAAGGTAACAGGAAAAGAGGATTAGAAAACGTGCTTATGGAAACAAAGTGAAGGAACTGATTTGTCTAATTTAGCAAAAAAGAGGCCTGAGGGGAAACTTCATTCCCCAAAATACATGAATGATGGGAAGGAATAGTAAGCAATTGTTCCAGCACTGGGACAGTCATTCAGGGCTCCTCATTAGAGGCTTTTAAAAGATGGTTAAAGGAAACTCTGCCAGGGATAGTCTACAACTGCTTGATCTGAACTTAATGCAGAGAATGGGGCAAAAACAGCCTTTCAATTCTTTTCCAACTTTTCTTTTGTAAGATCCTAAAAAAAGGAAGAGGATGAGGCTAATCAAGACACAACGAAACAAATTTCCAGTTGTACCCGTGAAAGGAGTCTACGTGTGCCGAGGCTCAGATTCTGTACAAGTCAGCCCTGATGTGCCATTGTCTTTTTTGAATGATCGTATCGTAGATGCTGCAACAGCTGTTATTGATTTTCAGAAAGAAGTTCCTGAAGTTTAGTCTGCATAACTGAGGAACAGAAAAGAAACAAGCCAAAAAAAGCATTAGCTCCTCAGAAATATCTCTGAAAAAAGAAACAGCAAGAAGTTTTAAAACAAAGGACTGTGCAGTATGAGGCAACATGAGTAGAAATGAAGGGAGCAAGAAGGATCATTTCATCAAGAAGTTAAACAGTTGGTTAAGGGGATTGTAGTAAAATATTCTACAGGCTCAGCTAGTGAACTTGGTTAAGATGTAGACCGTTCTGAAATTGCTATTATGGCACTTGCTTTAAGGTACAGTAGAAAGATATGATAAACATTCATAAATGTGGGAAAACTTCAGGTGAAGTTCAAAACATCAGGGAAATGTTTGTGAGAAGGAGATGCCTGATAAATTACTGAACTCTTCAGCAAAGCAAGGAACTAGGAAAATCTCACAGAATAATGAGGGAAGGACCGTATAGCAGCATATTATAGTCAAAGTACCAAAGAGCGGAGATGTAAGCAATCATAGCAGTTAGCAAACTTAGCAACTGCAACTATTATACTTTCTCCAGTGACATGCAAACTCTTCCCCATTGCGATATAGAAGAAAATTAGATGAGTGGTTGAGTTGGAGACTGGATTTCAACCTGAAAAATTAACCCGTCAACTGACTTTTCACATGAGGGTTAATTATTCAAGAGAACATCAAATGGCTTAAAAAAAATTTCATACATTTTCTGAAATCATGTGACATAGCTCTTTATAAATTACTCTGAAACATCTTCATGTGTCACAGTATGCCAATAAAAATAATTTTATCAAGGTGCAGCATGTACAGCTAAATCAATGTAAACTTGAGCAAATTATTTGATAATAAATAAATGTCAAGCACGTTTGTATTATCTTACCTCTGGTATTTGACTGGCCATTATGCTGAAAAATGTAGATGCATACAAAACAGGCACTGTAAAACTCAGAAGCTGTACACTGGAATTATTTAGACTTTGCTGGTTGCAGAAGTCTTCCAAATGGCAAAAGTTCCCCCCCATGTAGTTCAGGACTGTTCAGCATCATAAACATGAGCTGGTTATCATTCAGGTGTAAGTAAACAACAGATATTGCAGCAAGAACCCCCCAGGTCCCAGCTCACACGTTATTTTAGGAGGCAAAGCATACAAGCGGTAATGCACAGACTTTGCAGTAGTTCATAGGTCAGCACAGATGTATAAAAGGAAATGCTGTCAAGTAGCCAAAATGTGCTTCCCTTTAAAAGAGACTTGATTTTTCAAAGATCTGCAACTGGAAGGCTAACTGACAAATCTTCAACTCAGAAGTTATTTCTGGGAGAGAAATAAAGTGCCTTAAAAAGACTACGCATTAAGTGGAATTAATTTATAACAAATACCAGAATTCATCAGAGTTTTCAAATAATTATGCTTTATCATTAAAGCTATTCAGAAAGGAAAATGGGAAATATTTGCTGGGAGTTGTGAATCAAGTGAGAACATCAGCCATGACAGCTCTGCCATGGGGCACTTGGAGTAGCACAAGAGAAAGGCCCACAAAATGAATCTCTCTAATTGAACTTTATGCAGTGCGGGAGATAGTACAATATTAAAACAATTCTGGGAATATGTAGAAAGCTGTCCAAATTAAAAGAAAATAAAAAAAGAAAACTGGCAAGGCCTCATTCAGGCCCTAAGCTACTTTGGATGGCAAAGGAAAGAATCATCCTGGAGTTAAGGATCTCTTGTGTTTCTATAGTCCTTGCGGCTATAAAAGGTTTGTGTATGGAATATAACTATTTCATCACTGAGTAATATATTACAGGGGGTAACTAGCTATTACTAGTTCATTTAAGAAAATACTTTCAAAAGGCACTGTGTGCCAAAATTGCAAGACTAAATACATTGTATTGTAAAAAAAGCCATTAATGATTGCTTCCTGGAGATGTGCATTATAGGTTTCAATTTGTAGCTACAAAGCAATGAAATTTTCAGTACACTCAGAAAATTGTACAGTGTATATTAAGTGAATTGAAGAGTTGGAAAATGGATATGAGTGTTCAATTTTTGTAGCCACACAACTGTGGAAGAACCAGGGAAAAAACACCTGCTTTGACTTGACTCCTGAAGGATAATGGTAATGCAAAATTGCTCATTAAAAGCAAAGCAAAACAAAACAGAAAAATCACACAAATACCCCCCAACTTGCTCAAATGTGTTCAGCACAGGCTTCCTTTAAGCTACCAGAATTGCTCAAGTACTTATAAATAAAAATGAATAGAAATATTCACTACCTTTAAATCATTGCAGGCTGGGCAATCACAAGCTCCCTTGTCACTTCAAAAAATGACCTGCTTAGAGTAAATTGAAGCACTTTGATAGTTCAGATAGTTGTACAATTCACATGCTCAGAGTGGTGATCGCCTTTAAATTTAAGCACTTAATTTAAGAGCTTCAATAATTTTAAATTGCTATGTGCCACTGAGTGACAGACAGAGACTCAAGTGCTATAGCATTTTTAAAACACTTCGGTGTTCTGCTTAATATTTTTATTACAGGGACTTCAGAGGGTGTTTCTGTAGTCAAGCATGGAAAGTGGAACAGATTTCAAGATTAATGTAGAAAAGTAAGAGACTTTCTGTTTGTTAAAACTCAGAGCAGAGGAGGTCTTCTCTGGGGAACGTGCAGCTCCTAAGCCTGCGCTTGGCCTTTTAGCCGAACTGTTTGACCAACGTTGTTCTGTGGGCTGCAGCAGAAGGTAGAAAGAGAGGTAATGGCGTTTACATGGGCATCAAGAGGCTTTTCGGTCTATTTACTCTCCTGAAAGAGCCTGCCCAGGTTAGGTTGGTTTCCATGAGGCATTTCTGCTTAACACCTATGATGTCTGCAGAAGCAGCTGGGAATGAAAGCTTTACTGTTATTTGAATGCTTCCCCGCTTGTGGATTCAGACAGTTTTACCTTGGCTGCAGGTTTGTTCATTTGTTATTTTGGTTTTACTAAGCTTCAGTTTGATGACAAGATAAATCCTTCCCGTGTGCTTTTAGCTAGCCCTTACAATGTTCATGTTGATGAAGTGCTTTGCTGAAGACTGAGCTGTGGCTGCTGTGGACTCAGTCTCAGGAGGCAGGAGAAGTGCAGAGCATACCACAAAGACCCTCACAGCCCCAAAACTCTGTCTGGCTCCAGATGTAGGCATCAGGATTTTTGAGCGCGATGCAAAATTCAGACTTCAGACATGATGATTCACATGTGTCGGACTAGGAGGGATTCACTCCAGCCTCATGCAGCCCGGCTGACAACAGGTACTGCTCTTCAGGCTGGAAGGGGAACGGAGCAGGGAGCAGCAAACTGCAGCCTCCAGAAAGCTTGCAAATTAAACACCAAGAATTAAATCTTACCTGAAAAGCCTCGGAGCAATTCACTAGAGCTGATACCTTGCAACCTCTCATTTAGCAGTACAAGACCTCCTGAGAGGTAAATGTGAATAGTGTCTTTCACTTCCAGAAAACTAGAATCTGGCTCACAGGGATTTTATTATTGAGGGTGCCACTTTAAATGCTAATCACTATTTGCAGGCTCATTACAGCTTCAGACTGGACTCTTCAAAGGAATGAAGGGGTATTATGTGTTCATCTACCAGTGAAATTCAAACTCCTTTGAAAATCCCAGCTTGAAGGTACAAGGACACAAGCCAAATGTGAGTTAAGTAATTGTTTTGCCAAGGTCTCTTTCAGTATCCGTGTCTGTGAGTACAGTCCCAGCTTATATGATGATCTTGTGTTGATGTAGCGAAGTGGGACCTAAGGGGTGTTATGAAATCTGACATCAGTCCAGCGTCACACAGCTGGAAGAGAAGTGGCTATTCCTTTGAAAGAACTGGAATAAGCTGTACTGGCTGTGCACAGAATCATTCCCCAGGACAGTGTGCTGAAATACCCACTGCTTAAAGTGGCAAGTTAGGAATCCTGATGTTAAACATATTAATGCAGCCAGTGTACATGCATCGTACTGGACACAACTTTCATGTTATAAGGAAAGCTGTCCCGCTTCAACTGCAGGTTATATTTCTACTTGCCAAGTACCCTGACACAGGACTTGGCTTAAAACAGTGCTGGTATTACGCAACTGAAACTCTTCTGTACGCTTGGTGAAGGACTTGTTGGGCCTCCATTGGATCTCTGCCCTTGCTTTATTATTTTTTTGGTTGAACTTAAGCAGCTTGTGTAGGCTGAATTGTGGCTTTTCTGCCACAATCTGAACAGCCAGATTAAATTTTAAACTAACCTCTCCCTGCCCCACTGCCAAGTACTTGCATGGATTTATACTGTGTTTAAGTACCCTAAAACTCTGTTGAGCAATTTCTTCCATTTTTAATGAATATCAGCTCGCTTTCCTTCTTTTTTTTTTTCCTTCTTTTTTTTTCTTTCTTTCTTTTTCTTGCAAGAGTATATGTTTTTTGTCCTACATCCCAGGAAAAACTGCTTTTCCTTTGTATTTCAGCTCTTACTGTGATATTCTAGACAGCTTATACTTTGGGTCTATGAATGTGAGTTTTTCTGTGCCACACACCTGGCTTCCTGAAATCCAGTGCTAAGGTGTTTAGAGCTACTTGTCTGACTCAAGAGTTGCACCTGCTGACTGAAGCTTACATGTAAGGCTGTGAAAAGTTTTATACTCCACCTTCCAAAGTGCTCAGGTGTTGAAAGCAGGCTGCCAACATTTTGTGAACAGCCACGCTGATGGTGGTCAGAGAAGTCGAGCAATGCGAAAATTGACTTGGCGTTTGCATGTGGGTGGGCCTGGTGGTCAGCTTATGTTTGTCACTTGTCTTTGATGTGACAAGGTGTTAGAAATCACCTAGTGCACATCTAGGGAGTTTCTGCCCACAGTAATTGCAGACACCTGGAGATAAGCTCTGAAGCATCAAGTTTTATACATTTCTATTTTTTGAGGGAGAGTGGAGTGTTAAATATAAAGTAATTCTGAACAGAGGTAATAAGATTACACAGAAATGTTATTTGAGGGGTTTGGATATTTAGGGAAGGGTGTTGTTCATTTCCCCCATTTTCTGGTTAGAAGTCTGGAGGTGAGTATGGGAAAGAACTGTGAAGCTTGCAGATTTTGGAATAATGGTGTTGCTACCTTCTTGATGGCTTTTGCCTAGAAACAGGAGACAGGCAAAATCTTTGAGTGAATTTATCAGCCAGTGCTTGGGACACAGCTGGGTTGCTTTCTTGTTTTATTTAAGGAAAAATCAGTAATTTCTTGACCCTGAATTTCTGTTGGCTTCCTCTAATGTTTCAATATGAATTTGTGATTTATCCATCACAGACTTTCATTTCTTGTGTTCTTTCTCTATTAATAAATTTCCAGGTGTTCATTTACCTGTTGAAATTCTTTTTACTGAAAATTGCTGTCAGCAGAAGAGTTCTTACTGCTTGAGTAATTTACTCTATGAAGTCCTGAATGGACTCTGTAGCCTGCAATTACAAATTGTCACTGCAGGAAATCATTCCTGTAAGAATATAATATTAACTTTTATAAGTAGTATCTGACAGTTACTTCACAGTTCACTTTTGATGCCACATCTATAATGCTGAAGGACAGTGGACATACCTGACTAGCTCTCTCACCAGCCTGGGCCTGAAAGAATTGGAAAGACCTGCATGTAATGGGAGAAAAGACCAGTGTTTTTACAGAAAAAAAAAAAAAAAGCTTATAATTAATTCCACAAAACATATTTCTTCTGTTAGTTCTCTAAGACCGTTAGTCTTGTCTATAACAAGAAGCATACTGCAGCTATCTTGTGGAGCAGCCTTTTAATTTTGAGATGCTCGTTCGACTTTCTCAATCACTCACAACAGGTGCTGTCAGGACAGAATTGTACCTCTGCACACCCACGCCTCTGTCCTCCCATGGCTGGAGGAAGCACTTGGGGTTTTCCCAGGGATGTGACTTTGTCATGGAAACTGCACTCCCTACCAGTAAAATTGTGAACATTTTTAATTTCCTCATGGGAAGAGGGAGAATAAAATTAATTCCAAAGCTGAAAATGTTGAATGGTTTTCCCAGACTCACCAGTGGTTTATATAACAGAATCTGTCACTTCAGAAAATTCATAACCCAATCTCTCTTCATAGCACAAGCAGCCTTATAATTTAACAGCATAAGAAAATTCAAGAATGCCAATGTGGACACCCCTGTGTTTCACTGCAGGAAAGAATTACAGCACAGTTCTCAGGAATTCTATTGTGTAAGAACTAGCAATAGCATATAAAATGCTGCTATTCAACTAATATGCCTTTCTTTTACACTATGTCTCAATTGAATGAAGGAAAAATACCCAAACAAAACTGTACTGTATTTTGATTATTACGAAATCATGGTTATGTTTTCCATCTAAATCATTTTAGCAAGCATATACCACAAAATCACAGAAAATACTACACCTATAAATAAAGATAGCAGCACGAGAGGTGGCTGAGTCAGTGTGAAGAATAACAGGGTTTTACTGGCAAAAGGGTGATATTTTGAATATCACAAATCACTTTGACAAGAATATTTTTCCAGGCAGTATTTTGGATCGTTAGGGAGAACAGAATATGTGTAAATCCCAAGTTGTGTTAGAGAAAAGCAGCAAGTTTATTGTATTTAATGAAAATTCCCTTGTGATAGAAATTTAGCACGGCAAAATGAGTTGTTTTTACATACACAGTGTAGGGAAAGCTCAGACTCAATAGCTTGCTTAATTAATTATGTCTCTATATTTCAGCATATGAATGAAAGTTTTAACAGCTTTATAGAAAATGTACAAATGGATCTGTAGTGAGTCTAAACAAACACACATTAATATGTAGCTGATGACAAGAAGCACTTTATGTAGTAGCAAATTGTTATTAAGCAGAAGAAAGTGATACTATGTTGATATTGCACTGCACAGTTCATTTCACCACATTTTTATTTTAACTTCAAGACACTTAGAACTTCTCCTGGGTACCTTTTATTAAGTTTGTCTGAAGAGGGCAGCCTTTCCTAATGCACTTGGAATTTTCTTAATTTGGCAAAGTTACTGTATGCTGAGCTAATTGACAAAGGACATGCTCATGATCCCAAGTTTGCCTCTCATTATTGCTTGTGTTTTCCTTGAAGTCTCTTTCCACGTATATTTATTGATCAGCTCCAAATAATATTGTTTTAAATATTTGACCTCTCTGCTAAAATACAGTCAAATTTCACTTACTTTCTGTGTTAAATGAATGGAGACTTCCTGTGATATTTCTATAAAGAAATTAGAAGAGAAGATTATTAGGATATTTCTGAAAATGTGGGTGGTGTTTATTCATTCTGCAGTCTAGAAATAAGTGTCTTAAGTGCTAAGAATGCATATAAATAACGCAGGAAAATACCTGTCCTTTTATCTTCCATGTTTTCCATCCTGATTTCCTCTGCAGGCTTCAAAAAGAAGTGTTAGCCTGAAAATAGACAGTGATGTTACTTTTTATTTCATTTTATGCTTTAATCATAAGGAAATATTAAAAAAAAAATAAATCTTACAGCAAATTCCTGCATTGCAGTGTTACCAGGAAAGATGAATGGCTACTCCACATTTAGCAATTAGTGTGACAGATTTAAGGGCTCTTAGAAGAATTTATTGCCATGGTGTGCCTCAATCATGGTGCAGGGAGGTACATCTGAAGAAGCTGGAATGGTACATTTTCACAATTATTGCTGCTCTAGCCACTATGTCGCATCTCTCTCTTGCAGGGGCAGCCAGTTTTGAACGCCTGCCTCACTTTCTGTGGCATCAGAGTTTAGGTTATTGGGTGACAGGCCTGGAGGAGCAGGAGTGCAAGCTGAACGAAGGAAGCAAGCACAGGGGCTCAAACAAGGAGAACCTAAAGGCTCCTACTGGTAGAAGAGGAAGGCAGGAGGAGAGAAAAGGTGTAGGATTGCCTTGAGATAAGCGAGCATACTGTTTGCAAAAGAGTATTATCTAGATTACTAGAATGTCTCTATAAAAAAAATCGCATTGCTTGGGCAATAAAAGTGAAAGTGTGGGTCCCGTGCAAAACAGTCAGCTGTGTTCTCAGTAATTCTCTGTGGAAATGTCTGCAGCAAAATGAGAGTATTTTACATGCCCAGGAGCCTGGCGAGTTTGCTGTGTCTGGCTGACAGGTAGTAAACCTTGTACTGCTTCACAGTCACCGAGGCTGTCACCCATGCTAGGTGCATTATGCTTGCACGGGCTACAGTCAAACCGCAGCACAATGTCACCCCTTCAGCTTGTCAGCTCCTTGTCACAGCTGATGATTAGGCAGCATCAGTGCTAATCTAGTCAAATGATCCCTTTTTTTACTATGGTGATTTTTTTTTGTTTTTTTTTAGGAAAATAAGAATGTAAAGACAAATTTCCCCACTGTCACTCGGGTCCAAGTAGCAAATAATTGAATTTCTTCCTCCCACAAACTGCCATGTATTTATGCTACTGAACTCATTGCAACCCAAGGTCATTGCCTGATAGAAAGCTTGCTCAAAATCTTATAATTACACAGCTATCTATCTGGTTTTATATTCCTTTAATTTTTCGTGTTATGTTTATTGATCTAAAACCACCCTTTTCTTTCTACCTGTCTATTCCACAGCAGCCACTTGCTCAGAAGTTGAGGCAGATGCTTTGGTTCTTCCCAACCCTAGACTGTCCCAATGACTGGACTTTTCTGAAAACTATGAGGCTTCTTCCTCTTCCCGCCTTAGTGCTGGATTGCTATGAAACACAGCAGAAATTTCTTTGTCTCCCTACTTAGAAAGCATTCAACTTTCTACACATCAGACAAACAGTTACATGCTTGTGCTATGGTCTTCTAAGATATCAGATCCTCTCCCTGCAGACCGAAGACCCACTAGCATATTCTTCCTAAATCCTCTAAGAAATTATACCTTAAATGTGTTTCTATCAGCATTTTGTCTTGACACATTTCATTTCATTTTTTTGTGACTAATCTTGGTAGGGAACATCATGCTCTTTGTCAGACACCAATACTTGCTGTCTCTTACTTTTTCTTCTCTTAATGAGTATATGTCTGTAAAAGGTGTGGAGGATGGATTTTTGAGGTTGTAATTAGAAGAAATGTACAAATATTTCTCATATTTCCTATGTATCCTTATTTTGAAATTGGAAATGTGACTTTCTCTGTCCACACCTTGTGAATGTTAGCAAAATTAAATTGTAAAAAATTTGACTAAGTTTATTGCGTCCTGGCCTTAATAATTTAGCAGGAAGTGCCAGCATTTTTCCTGAATGTCTGGTTGCCTTTTGAATACCTTAAAAATTTTATTCTTCTGAGAATGACTCATTTATCTAGAAAACAGCCTTTTGTTGCTCTCTTTTATCTGTCTCATCATTAAAGGGATGATTACAGTACCTCCTCCACCTTTCTTTGATTGCATTGTTTGCAAATAAAGATTTTTATTTTTGTACTTTCCTGAAACTTCATGATTCATTTCCTTGACTCCCAGTACTGTAATACATGTAAAATACTCTGATTAGTACATCTACTGTATACCATCCTTTACTTCAATTTCTGCACTATTGTCTTTTTCTTTGTCTTATCAAGGCACTTTGCTGTTTTGGATTTATTATAGTATTAAATGTAAGCACAACACTGAATTCATGTTATCTTCAGTGAACATTCACAAAAGAAGGAAAGGTCCCCCCACACCTTATGCAAGCATCCATTGCTTTTATATGTGCATTTGTTCCTCTAATGATTTTTGATACGCTCCGTAGCATATCACTGAAGGTCCCCTACTCAGTGTCGGTCTTCTGCATTGTTATCTTTTAACACCTCAGACCTGATATTACTCAAAGATTCTGGGTCACTTTTCCTATTTCTTATCTGCTTTCTTAATTGCATGGGTATCTTTCTCAGAATATCTGCTGGAAGAGAACAGCCCTCACTACAATGAAATTCTTTTACATTCCTCATGCTGTTCTTTTGTCTCAAATCAAAGTATACCTGCTAATTCCATTTTGGAGACCTATGCAAATTTCTGAAGAAAGCCACATCTTTCAGTCCTAAAAAACTAATCGCATTCCACTGTCTTTTTTTTGTAGTTAGTTCCCTACAGTTCCTTGTGCCCCAGCCTTTCATTTGCTCAGGAAAATGGTGAGAGTCCGAAGGCCGTAAAAGATGTCATATGTTCTGAGTTCTTCTGATAATGCATCTTATATTTCATTGTGCATTCTTTCAGTAGGAGTAGATGTCCTAGTAATATTAGTACTGTTGTGTTCCCTGACTGATTATTTAAAGTTATTAATTGCTGATAATATAATATAACTTCACTTACTACTATACTTACTTCCTACCTTGTAGGCTTTTTTTTCACAGAAGCAGCTGCTAACTTTTAAAAATCCACTTTCTGACTATATTATCTCTCATATGGCTGTGATGTGCTCCCCTACCTTCTCTATAGTGCTTGGGAGAGTTCTTGACCTCAAATCATTGAATGATTCCATATTCTCATTTTTCTTTTTTTTTTTTTCACTGAAGTTGAAATGATCTCTCCTCCTTATCTTACTGTGTGTTTTCAAGTCTTGTGACTTTTTTACAATTTCTTAATTGTACATTTTATGGAATAAAGGTGCCAACTTTAGGTCAACTGCATCTGGAAGACTTGAAGGTTGTTCCTCTCTCTCTTTGCAACTAATCATCAAAACCTCTGCCTTTGGGAGAAAGTGCTGACTGCACAGCAAATCATGGTGTATGTAGGATCTCCACAGAGATGATAAGTCCTTTAATCATATTAAAATTCCTAAGAAATAAGTTGTTGCTTGTCACCAACAGTAACAGTTATTAAGTTTGTGATTCAAGTACGCAGCACTTTTGTTGGCCAATAAAAATGGGAATGGAGGAGGAATGAGTGGCTACAATATTGTTGGCTAAAGCTTGATCAGTCAGTTCTGCGAAGGTAGATGTGGTTTGTGGTGGGGCACAATCTATAATATCAGTTCTTATTTGATTTGTGAGATAGAAAAGGCTTGTGGACTTCATCCCCATTTAAAGATGTACTTTGAAATTTCAAATACATTCATTATTAGTTTTAACAATCAAGTTGGATAGGGGAGGTCATGAAGTGAAATTTTTTTTTGTTCAACACAGAACTCCTGGTTGATAAGTGTGAAGGGAGTTTCTGAAGAGAGGATGTTTTCATCCCTGGCTTTGTCCAGAATTTTTTTCTCCTTCCACGGTGCCAAAATATCTGTCTTAACTTGGTGAACAGGAGTGGACAAAGAGAAAAAAGAGGGGGAATTACAGTGTCATGACAAGCCCTACACTATGGTTCAGAGCCCATGTCAAATTGCTAAACTGTCAAGAATCCACTGTTGGGGTGAGTAATGGATGAATTATACTACTTTTGGCAATTTCACCTCAAAAATTATGAGTCACTGTTGATGACCAAGAGGAGACAGTGGATATAAAATGCAAGTGAGTACTTTGAGTGAGTGCCTGAGTTCCTATAAAAATGTCTACTGAATCCATTTGCTTCATCAAAGCCCAAGCTCACAGGTTCAAAGAGATGTGCTCCTATGGTTGACAGCTCAGTCAATATCTCTCCTGCTCTGTCTCTTCCTGTCATAACATTGATTTCTGTAAGCTAGAGGAAGTAATCCTGGATGACATTGTGCAACAATTTTAAGGAAAGTTTGTTTTCCCACTGTGCACATTTTTTTCATACACAATATATAAATGTATTTCATTTACAACTTACTTACAAACTTTACCTCTCATAATTCTGTTACATTTTACGCCCTGACCACCGTAGCCAAATCAGTTGCTTTTTAATGCTTGCGTCTTGATTTTACACTTTTATGGGACAACATACTTGATGATTCTCCTGCGTCATCTCATCACTGCAAAATGATGATGTCACTTTGACATCTGCTATTCACTCAGCTGCCAAGCTAGCTGAAGAATGCATCATGTGCCCCTTGCATGGAAGAGAAGACCATACTGTCATGCCACGTCCTGTCATTCCACTGCTGTCAACACCACTATATTAGGTTTTGTGTCCTAACCCCGTGATCAGCAATGTTAGCCATTGTGTGGTACAAACTGCTGCATAGCTGCAATGAAATGATGTTCCTGTTATTAATCTAATTATCGACCTTTTCTGTCTTCATTTTTCTGATTAAAAAAAAAATCACTTTCTCTGGAATTTCATAGTGCTAGTCTCACTAGAAAACAGGTAGTTTTCCAGGCATTTCTGGAGGATTTTTAACTGTGAAGAATGAGAACCTGAAAATTAATTTTACTTCTATGGTATTAAATAAAACATGGATCTTTAAAGTATTTGCCATTTGTTTTGTCTTATGTCCAGAGCAGCACTAGCTATGAATTTCCAGCATAGTATTGGTAGTGTTGAAAAAGGGGATGAGGTTTCGAAGGGAGCAAGGACTCATGTATATTTATGGCACAGGAGTGGAAATGGCTTCATGGGTGAGTGGCACAGCTGTAATGAACAGGCTTCAGCAAAGTTTCTCTCCCCATGGAACCAGATATGGTACCAGACTGGAAGCACAGAGAGACCCTTTCCACTGAGCTGACACCACTGATCTTTTAAGGTGACATTTCTGAGGAAGAAGCTATGAAGGATTTAGTATCTTTAAGTGTGCAAGGTCTTGCCCCATACAGAGAATCAACAAGGCTGAAGGGTGTCTGGAGCCAGACCAGAGACAGGGATGGATTGATATGTAGGCATGAAGTCTGTGTTGTTTCAAGGGATATAACTGGTTCATATTTCAGACTCTGTAATTCCTCTAAGCACCATTTTTGATCAGATAGAATCAGTTGTCATCTTTTCTTTTTAACTTGCATATAGAAATTAATAACTTGTCATTTTATATAATGTGGTGTTGTGTAACAGGCTCAATAAATAAAAAGAAGTAAAACTCAATACTTCAAAATCCACACCCCTCTCAGCCTAGTCTGCTACAGTTAATGGCAAAAGAACTTCACCCACTATTTGTTTCTGAAAGTCATAAAGGACATTATAGCCCTGTGTAGTCTGAGAGGTTAAAACTTTATATTTCACTTGGGTTTCTCTTCATAAACACCTGCTGCGAAATAAAATAAAATAAACAAGTGAATCCAAAAGCCTGTCAATAAATAGCCATCAAATATTGTTCCTTTTTAACATAACATTACTGGCTTCTCTTTGCAAAAGTGACAGATATGCAAAACTCCATGAAAAAAAGAAAGCAAACTTCAAAGAAAGAACTTCTGTGCCTTAACATCTTACAGTGTTCTCAGATGTCACTATTATGTTGTTCAGCAAATGAATTTTTAAATTTATGGAAAAATCAGGGAAATTCCATAGCAAATAATATGAAAAAAAAGTAATCTAGATATTAGACAGTGCAAATTATATCCTGAATTTGATGTCAGCCTTTGCATAAACAGCTGGGATTCTATACTCTTTTAAACAAGCAACATCTCCAGTAAAGCTGATGAGCAAGATACCTGCCGAATGCCAGTAAGACTTTTGGCCAGGGAATTGAAGAGCTGAGGAATTTGTAGTATATCATGTAACTATAATTGTATTCCCAGAGAACTACAGTTAAAAGTCAAAGTAGCTTTTTCTCTGATAAAAATGTTTTTTATATGATTATGTTTACTATTATTGTCCATTTACTTTCATATTCTATTTTCTCTACTTACAAGTAAAAATGTTTTCTCCTTTTCTTGCCCAGCCAAAAAAAATCTGACTAAGTTCTGAAAGACAGTACTTCACATCTATACCAGTGAGCTGCATATGAGAGATTAACAATGTTCATAGGAGTTCACAAGGCAGTTCAAAAGTACCCTAATTACATAGCAAATTTGCTACCATAATAACTCTTTAAACCCTACAAGAGGACAAATTGCCTAAGTCCCTTGGTAGGACGGAGGACAGGAATTGTGGGTAGGTTTAATTTCACCTAATGTTAGCCATCCAAAGTTAGATGTCTCAATCAAACTGGCTGCTTAGCCTCTGTCTCCAGGGAGAGGATGGAAAGAGGCAGGTGCTTCCAGACAGTGATTTATCCCATCTTAAGATACTTTTCCAACCTAATGGGATGAATTGCCAGGCCCATCAGAAGGATTTATAAGTTTATTTTGTTGTAGAGCAAGCTACAAACTTCGGCTTTGTTATCAGAACATATACTCTTTTTTGCTTTTAGAAATACTGTCAGAGTAGTGACACCTGTAACTCTTTCTTTGTGCTCTGCTTTTCTTATTTTAAAGTGTGGCTTTACATTGAAGCTCTCCTTGACTGAATGAGAAATTATGTATGGACTTTACATGATCTCATATTGTATACAGACATTAATAGCCTTAGCCCGTGAATGAAATAGTAACATGTATTTTCAGGAGCTATTCTGTTGAGCCATACTCAGAGTTACATGTATTCTGGAAGTGTTTTGTCCTGGCTTCTTGCAATATTGTCTACTGTGCTTAGTAGTAGGAATCTTCCGAGAAAACACTTTTCTTGCAAACTGCATATAAACCAGCAGCTTTGTACATACACTGCATCATTTACTCTTATCCGTGCCACTGTATTGCTGTGAAAACTACTTTTTACCTGCTCTTACTGGGATTTGGGAGCAGCCTGATGCTTCATCAGCATTCCTCATGTTCAGGCTTGGGTCGGCCATGTGCTTGGAGCACGCATTACACCTGAACCTCCACCAGACTTTCTCCTCCTATACTGAGGTATAAGCCCACCAGCCTTCCTCCCTCTCTCTTTTCATAAAATCCATCTCAGATACCAAACCCCACATGTCCAGTTGGCAGTTTTATTGCTTTCAGAAGTATGGTGTACTGTAAAAATTGTTACACTTTTCCAAAGTTTTCATCAGAAGTTAATAGGTCTTTTAAAGTGACTGGTGGACAGCTGCAGCTCTGAGTTTAACCTCTCTTCACGAGTAGGGGGAATGAGGAGGAGGAGGAGCAAGGACATGAGGAACAGCTTGGGCAAGCAGGTAATTAGAACAGTCAGTCTTAATTACTTCTTAATAGTTGGGGAGGGGTTTTTCTACCTACACATGACTGCAAAACAGATTGCAGGCAGCAGAAATGAGCTGGGGGGGTAGGACTGGATAGAAAATTAGCTGAGAGTGGGGCTTGCTGGAGGCCTTAGGAGAGCTACTTGGTTTAAGTGTTTCAAATGATGCTGTCAGGGAGCTCTGCAAGACTGGAGGTGGGGTTTATGTCTAGGGCTTATACTAAAGTGCTAGTTATGCCGTAAGGGAAGTCCTTAAATGTTCTGTGTATGTGCTGCTTCTTTCTCAAAAGGGAGAGTGATGAGGAAGGTGATTTTAGCTGAAGGAAGGGATGTGGCTTAAGGGGCTAAATGCAGCCCAGGTTCTCCCTGGTAAAACACCTGGTGAAAATGCAACATCTTGAGGTCACCTTTTCAGCGCAAGCTGTGTGCAAAGCTATTCATCCAGCAGAGAGTGCGGCCTAGCTCACGACTTTGGCTGCTAGGTGTGAAGGGTCATACTCTTAAAGGTAGGTGGTTGTCCAATTTCTACCGATTGCAGTGAAATAGGAGAGAGAGTGTGTATGTGTGTGTGTTTGGAGTTTGTTCATGCATGTTATTTTAAGTCACCTGACTCAAATATTTTAGTTGCTGAAACAAGCAGGGGATGTGGTCCAGCCTTCAGGTTTTTTTTCCTATTGCCTCTTAGAACTTGAAAAGAAGCTCAGATGGAAGTATTTTCTAGATCTTTCAGAATCTATTCCAAATGATCTAACATAGAACTTTCTGTGTGTGAGCAGTGTAAGCCTTTGCTCTATAGCCCAATATTTTGATTGTCTTGGAATATGCAAATGTTCCTATCCATTGATCTATGAATGAAGAGAAAAAGAAATCCTGGGAGGATAGGGGAGATAAATGCTGATCTTAATCCTTTTATACTACTATTTTTATATTTTTTTTAATGCCTACCTCTTAATCAAATTGGAAGATGGAGGTCAGCTTCTAAATACTTCTGAGGCTCGGTCTTCTCTTGTGAAGTTAGACAAAATTTATCTTTTGCCTTTGTCTTTGGAGGCATTTGTCTGCTGGCTGCCCGGCCTAGAAAGGGTTCTCTTCTTTCTCTGTAATACTGAGGTACCGTGTCTCTGTGCAATATCTTTCTTTGGGATAACCTTGAAAGTGAGGTGAAAGAGTTCAAAAGAGTAAATGCTGTAAAGCAAATGTTCTTACTAGAGGTTACAGGTGTTGGCGCAAGTAATGAAGTCGAAGACTGCTATTTATGTGTTTAGACAGGAGGGGTATGCAATTTTTGTTGGACAATACTAAAGGCAGACGTAGATTATGTATTTATTAATTAAGAAAGGTGTGTGGTGCTTGTGGAAAGGCATCCTGCTGGAAAAGAATTTCCAGATGCTTCCAGAAAAATTCCAGCTACCTTGTTTTTCAACCTGTTATTCATAGATTGACCAGTCCTCCTCCTGAAGCAGACGGGGACAGTTTTCATGAGTCTTTAAGAATCTGAAATCAACATAGTGTGCAGCTTGTCTTTTCTAAAGTTTCTATCAAAGGAAAATGTTATTGTGTTGCGTGGTGTATCTGTTTATTAAAAAATGCCTGCCCTTCTAAGGGTATCTAGTAGAAGCTAAATACACTATACAGTAATGCTAATAATTACATTTGTAAAATAACTGCTTTTTGATAGGCTAACACAAAAGCACAATCACAGCAATGGCAGTTTCTCATTAGTGGGAATTACATGCCAGCTTTAGAAAGTATAAGCCCTAGTGGTTATAATTGGCATAGAAATGTACTATATCCTTGGGTGTTAAAAGCCATAAGCTATTTATTTCCATACTTACAAAGAGTGTACTGCATTGTGGTATAAATCTCTCATGGGTTGTCTTACTTGCATTTTTTTAGTGTAATTTATGTCCATATGGTTCAAATATGAATCTGTCCCCTTATTGGCATCCTGCTGGTGACATGATGTACTGATAAATTAGTATCTCATGTCTGGAAAGCCTGTTTGAATTCAGATCTCATGAGTAGGTAACTCGCACCTACCTGATCTTCCTCATGCAGATAGCCCTAGTGTCACAAGGTTTCTGTAATACTTGGGCTTACACAATATCGTAGTGAAATACTTACAAGATATTTGGCTACTGACTCTGGTGTTTTGGGGTGTTTTTAGAAGCACTAATTCACATAAGCAAGGGGTGGATTTGGAGAAGCTCTGTGTTATGCTGGACTCTAGCCTAAACTACGAATAAATGGCATAGGAGCTCATGGTATAAAATAATCTTGAAACTGGGGATAATGTGTATTAAAATAACTGATGGTGTTGTACTAAACACCATATTGCGTTGCTTCTGCAATATCAAAAGTAGTTTGATTGTAAGGTCTGTGTGTGACATGTATGGTATGGATATTAAAATGTGATATGGACTTGAAAGTCCATGGTATGATCTTTTTCCTTAGTGCATCAGAAAGCAAATATAGGAAAGTGGGTGAAACAAATATAGGAATAAAATTAAAATGACTGTTTTTTCTTCAAAAATAAGTTGGTAAATAGACTTTTTTTATGACCTATTCCAAAAATGTCCAGGTTTCATTTTTCAGTAAGGTGAAGTGATCCTGAAAGAACAATTTTGCATTATTTTCTATGAGTAAAGAACAACTTTTGTAAAACTGGTATCAAGTATGGAATGAAACATGACTATGAGTTAGGGGAAAAATATAGATAGAACTTCTTAGAACAGGCAGATAAACCCCTTTAATGATGCCTTTCTGGAAGAAATGTGAATTTAGAGCATGTTTGCTTAATCTGAGTGAATTACCTGGCTGAAGGGTAGAGCTTTGTAGCTCTGATTTAGGTCAGGGTTCAGCATTTAAACTTGCAGCCTAAGCGACGTGCAGAAGTTGAGATGAAAATTGAGTTTCTGAGGCCCAAGGCTGAGTGATTTCCATGCTACTGTATCATATTTATGGTTTCTTGAGGGTTTTGTTTAGACGTTTTTTTACAGTGGGAGTTTACGTGGTTGAGACTAGTAAAGTTGGCTGTGTGTATGATGGAGATGCTATTGAATATCTGACATGCTTATCTTTTATTTCCCAGAGATCTACAGCCAACAAGACTTCTGGTGCTCCTTCCTACAGCAGATGGTCCAGTTCACAGCCCCATCAGGTAATATGCCCTCGTCAAAAAGAATACGAAGCTCAGGTTGACACATGCTTCCTTTTAAAATGAATCTGTGGGAGGACTGGAGAATGTTCTCTACCTGCAGTAACCCAACTAGGTCATGCTGATCTCTGAAGTTGTTGCAGGACATCCTGTGGCAAAGTGTGAGATGCTGTTTGCTGCTCATGGAGAGGCTTGTGCAGCTGTGACTCCTCTAATGCAGTGATGCCTCTCTGGGGCTTGTCAGGGGTGGTTATTTTGGCTGGATCCCCCGATCCTTTGCGTCTTGTCACTTGAGTGTGTTTGATTGTCGCTCCTTGGCAATGCGTGAAGTCACGTTCTCCCATGCTGCCCTGCCCTCAGTAGTTGTTTTTCTACTTAAAACAACTGAGCTATGAAGTGGTTATGATGGCTAAAACTTTCAGGAAAGCTTGTTATAAACCCAGACTGAAATTGGAAAGCTGTTCAATGGTAGCCAGGAAGAAGTATTGTTGGTAATGATTTTTTTAGTGTAAGAATTTGAATATTATTCAGGGTTTCTGTTACTTTATCAAAAGCAAAATCAAAGCCAAGGAGATGGCTTGCTTTGCAATCAAAGAACAGTGTATTTCAACTAAAGCAACTTCTTTAAAAAAATCCAAGTGTTTATTCAGTACTAATCATATTTAGCAGTTTTCTCCCAACCTCTACTTTTGTTTCTTTCTGACCTCTTTTTAACACACTATCTCTTAAAAAAAAAAAAAAAAAAAAAAAAAAAAAAGCAACAACCCCCTTCTCCTTGACACTATGAAAAATTTAAGTTACCTTGGCGAGCAAATTCTTGATTTGACATGCTAGGTTTTTGTTTTTATGAACGACATGTATACAGCAAGAGAGGAAACTTCCAATAAGCTGAGATTTGGCCTTGAAAACTAAAGCCAAAGAAACTGTGAATATCATTTGTATTCAAATTAGGGTGGGAAAGAATGTGGCTAAATGCTTTATGGGCCTTTAGGTATGTATTTTACCATCCTTCATGTTTTAATAGTTCTGCTTCCTCATTGTTAAGAGTCTTGGGCCTCCACTCTACATAAATGTTCTTTTTGCTTGCTAAGGTTTCCATGTTTTCTTTTTCTTCCACTTTTTGAACATGTTGGGGGGAAGAGGGTGGTAAAAATGAAGAACATGTAGGCAGAAGGTTAATTCTTTTCAGTGGTTATTGCTTGCCCCATCCTAGGAGATCAGCCAGTGAGCAAGAAAAAGTTCATGGAGTACCACAAATAGGTACAAGGCTGAAACAGCAATGACACTTCCCCTCTTTCTGTGTGTTTGACATTGCTTGTGAATGGGAGACGCATTCCTCAGTCAGGAGGAGGTCATCCTAACATATCATATGAAATGCAGTTTACACTCTACACACTTGATTTCCTTTTTGGAGGAGGGAGGGGGAGATAAGTACATAATAAAGATTGTTCACAGCATTAGAACCCTGTTAAATCACTAGCAGAGTTGAGGGATTAACTACCATGAATGCTGTTTGAAAGTATGTCTAGACCATCCAGCATCTGCAGGAAAAAAATTGTTGTGCTGTATTAAAGCATGTCTGTGTTACTTTCCTCTACCTGTGTTTCACCCCACACCTTTTAATCTCATCTTTCTTTGTCATTTATGCTCTAATATTTTCTTTTTCATCCTTGTTTATTGTAAGCCTTTGTCTTCTGTGTTTTGGGTTTAATAAGCTTATAAACTTGCCTTGCGGATATTACAAATACCATCACCAACTGTGAGGATGTATAGCCATGCTGCGGTTCAGTTTGGGAGACCTGAATACTGCTGTGCACTCTCATGAGCTGAGTGGTAAAATATTTGTATTGGATCAGAGATTTGTATTCAGCTTTGCAACTTGCCAGCATCTATATATAGTTTATTTAAACATTTTTTTGAAGATGGCTTTCCAGGAAAGAAAAAGATTAAAGTTCAAATTCATATTGTCTGCATTTGCTTCAGCCTCATGCAGTGAACCCAGTGAAGGCTTTTCCGCATACATCTTACAAGAATTCACACAGAAACCTAATATAGCTACATGGCTGAGACCTTTGATGCATGTAAGAAATGTTAAAAGTTAAATTGATTTCGTCCTTCCCTCCCCCAAGTTTGTTTTTTTTTTTCATTTCCCCTATCTGTGTGAAGTTTGAAGGTCCATTGGGTGAGAGATTTGAAAGGGGTTCTGCAGGTGGGGTCAGTGAGTCACTGAAAATAACACACTTTTCACTGAGTTGTTTTGCTTTATGCTACCCAGACATGCTTGTATTTTGTATTGGATAAGCAGAAGCATGTTTATCTCAAATACATTATCTGGGGAAGGTTTTTACTAAGTTCCTATTAACTCATTGCTCTCGTGGACATGTGGAATTTGTGTGTTCAGATTTTTTTTATGTGAAGCTGTTCGTAGAATTTTTTTTTTCATGCCCCTTGAGCCTGGGAAA
Source organism: Streptopelia decaocto (assembly GCF_964273445.1). Taxonomy (NCBI): domain Eukaryota; kingdom Metazoa; phylum Chordata; class Aves; order Columbiformes; family Columbidae; genus Streptopelia; species Streptopelia decaocto. Next base: position 121,398,377 of record NC_138655.1, on the reverse strand, counting down.
GTGTCTTGTTGCAAGGGAGGCATCTTTAAAACTTGATTAAGAGGTTCCTTCTGACTGCTCTGGGAAAGAGGCATTACTACGTGCTTCAAGCTAGCTTTTTTCAAGTACTCCATTTTCTCAATGTCAGAATAGGAAGCCAATAGTCTAAAAGGTTGATCTTTTTTGGAGCCAAGGAATTAATCTATTTAATTAAAGGAGTGGGAGGTGGACAGGGAAGCCAAACCAAATCTCAACTTCTGAACTGGCATCCATGGAGCTGTGTTGGACCTTGCTGCCTTCAGATACACTAAACTGGCTTGAGGGGTGGAATCAAGGAGAAGATGCAAACTGACGCTAATGAGCTGAAATTGCCTATGCTGCCGTTCTTGGCTAGTGGCATCACTTGATGTGTGAAGAAGCCTGCAGTAATTTTGTGAGAAGCTCTGAAGTGAACTTAGTCCTTCCATGCTTCTCTGAAGTCTGTGTGTGCTTCTTCAAGTGCAACTGGCTCTTACTGCTGATGAAAATTAAGGAGGAAGTGGGACTTTATCAGGCATGATGATACAGCTGATTTCTAACATTCCACTTTTGCTGAGCAGAGTGGCAGCCAAGGCAGAGTGGTTTAGAGTGATGACAAATCCAGGTGTGGGATGGTCTGTGTCTCATTAGGAATCACAGGTATGCAGGCTGGTGGGACACAAGGTACTCAGTATTGCAGCTCAGCTGTCCCTAGAATCAGTTTTAACAACAATTAACTTATTACTAGTAACGACTTGAGAAAAAGAGAAGAAATGCAGTATTTCAGATGCCAGCTTAAAGCTGAGGCATTGAAGAAACCATAGGTGAAGTGTCCTAAATGAAAAGAAAAATGGGACAACAACCCTTCTAACCTGCTGATGTCCCTACTGTTGATAAGCAAAAAGTGGATAGCACCTAAGCAGATCTCGCAAATATATCCACCCCTATATGCGAGCAGAAGACACTGATACCTTTCCCCCGAATGACTGTGAGACAGGCTGTCTCTTTGTGCTTGTGGGCACTGAGGAGCTGGTCAAGACAGACCATTCATTTGGTCACCACTGTTGGCTGGCACCTTTGTGACAATGTTCCAAGTCTCTTGAACAAGACTTGTTAGCAGCAGTATCTTTAGAGATGCCTAGATTATATTACGTTCTAGAAATATATGAATGTGTCTTTAGTATTAGGTGCTAAATGAGCCTGCAGAATAATTGGTGTGTCTTAAATGCCATTAAAAATAATATAGAACACTTCAGCATCTTTCCCCTCACTGTATCTATTAGCAAGACATTAGCTTATGAGCTAATGAAGTAAAAATGCAGAAAGTGAAACTGTGTCCAATGAGCCACGGGACAGGAGGATGCTCAAGTAAACTTTCATAATATTCCTCTGTCTGGCTTCACTGCTGCTTTTTTACAGAATTACTGCTCTGGCTTTCTGGTGTTGGCAACACAAGCCTCTTGCTGTCTTGCAGACAGTCAAAGGCTTTGTCCATTGCTGGACTTGTCATCAGTGCCTGCCTTAAGGTGAGAATGTATTTTGTTTCTTCAATATTGTGTTCTTTATACATGGAGATAAGAATTATATTTTAGTACCTAGTAGTTAGCAGCTTTCTCAGAGGAATCAGAGCAGACAGTGGATGTTCATAAACATTCAGTGTAGGATCTAATTTTTAACTAGGCTGATTCTTCAACCACTTCATGTGATAGTTTGATAGTTAATTGTACCGCTTCTTCATGATTGAGATGATGGAAATATCAGTCAAGAAGATGGAAGCTAGGAAGGATTATATTCCAGCTTTACTATGGCAGCTCTTTCATTGAATTCAAGATCAGAGACTTAAGTATATGTAACTTGGCTCTCTTGCTTCCTCCATATTATATCTATCTATCTATATATATATATCTGTATCTATCTATCTATAGGGGGGTGGGAGTGTGTGTGTCTGTCCCTGCTTTCCCCTTGCTTAATTTTTGCCCTTGTTCTTATATATGTGTTGGAGCAATAATGTGTTGATAAGCAGATAATTATACATAGTTGTCAGTTCAGGAGTCTCTTTTGCAGTGCATGAGGTCAAAATGAACCTTGTAGTCATCATTCAGTATGAGCAGAGTATTTATTCAGTTTTAAGAAGGTACAGCTGCTGGTAATAGTTGGGATGGTTCAACTAGTAGTAGTTGGGGTTATTGCAGCCTGCTTGTATCAAACATGCATTCATTGTTTGTTAGAGCAAGGAGATGGGTAATGGTGAGTTTCTCTTGTGCAGTCTGCCATGTTACCTGAGCACAAAGGTTATTGGAGTACTTGTTAGCAATGACTCAGAAGATCCATTCCTGTGAAGTGACTTTTTTTTTTTTTTTTAACTGGAAGATATGTAGTTCTAAATACTGTAAAGATTTCTATATTCATCTGTTTGTTTGTTGTGTTGTTTTTTTTTTTTTTTTTCCTGTCAGTACATGAAGTCTGACTTGGAAAAAGTCAGTATTGAGAAAGTCACTGTCTCCCTGATGACTCAGCTGTTTGCCTTTTCGCTGAGCACTGCAAATGGAGGCAGTAAACTTTCAGTTAAGTGCCTGTCCACTAGAAAATGGACTGAGAACACCAACGATTTTCCCAAAAGCCACTGAACAGCTGTCGAATAGCAACAACGTTCCTTCACAGTTGACCTAGGTTTGAGCTGTACCAGTCTGCTCATCTAAATGAGAGTGACTTAGTCCAACTACTAGGGTTAAACCTTATTATAAAGGTCAAATGAGATCTGGAAACTTTCCAAAAGCAGACTAGACAACCCAAGCCACAGAAATATGTTACTGCCTCCTGGCACTTGGCGTATAACCAAAAAACTGTAGCAAAAATCAGCGGACTTAATCGGAGTTAATGAGGGAAATTTGTCAGTTTTGCAATAAATTGAGTATAAAATCCCTAAATACCTCCTTTCCATAATACGTCTTTTCAGAACTACACATACCTCTACATCATACATCATCATAGTTTTACAACATTTGAACTTGGTTCTCATTGCACTTTAATCCTAGTTACATTTGTTTTTAAATCCTCTTTGGGTAAGCACATGGAGCAAAATAAAATATGGAATGAAAAAACAGAATTCTTAATTTTTTTTTTGACATGTTGTCAAATAGACTCACTGAATTTCAACAAGCCTCTGTTAGACTGACCTTAGATAATTCATTAAGCCTAAATTTGAGGTGGAGGCAGTGCCTTGCAGAAGCAAGTTTAGCCAGTTAAATATTTGTTGCAAGATATGGTATATAAAATAACTGTTAAACTTCGAAGTTCACTGAAGGACTGGAAAAATCAACTACCTGTGCTCAGTACTGCAGGTTTGCTGCTCTTATTACATCCATAGAATATGTCATGTTATGCACATTACAGCTGTGGGATTTTGCCTACTATTAATAAAGACTGACCCATGTAGTAGGTAGCCAGACTGAGTACAACCCTGACTAATAGACACAGTTTTTTGTGTGTCTCACCTCTTGTAGCACTTGTTCATATCTTCTGCTAGAGATTGTTGGTTTCCTCCAGTCAAATGGAAACCTGATGTTAAAGGGTCTGCTTAAAAAAAAAAAATCTGTGGGCTACCACTTCTAGTGTGATGCTTTTGGTAAGCCATCATATGGAAAGACTGAACCTGGCATCTGTTTTTTAAGGCAGTGGGAATCTGGAGCCTGAGCTCACAAACCAAACTTCACCAAGGTCGTTGACAAGGGCAGAGCAGACCTGTTAAATGCATAGGGACAGCAAGATGTGTAAGCTGTTTTCATTGTATGTAGGTAACTTGGCTAAATGAGACTCAGGAGCTGTTGTATCTGTTGCCGAGCAAAGTATGATATAAACTTAGCTTTCAAAATCTAAGGTGTTTTTAATCAAAGCAAGCAGCATGGACCTCAAAAAGGAAACTGATTGCTTCTGGTCAGCAGCAGAATATGAGTAAATGAACATGGTGTTAATCAAAGGTTGCTCATCCAAGTATGCTACCTGTTGTGTTGGTAGAATTACCAAGTGGTGTATTGAATTGAAAGTAAATGTCTCATAAGCTGCAAGCAGGATGAGGCTCTGTGTCTGGTGGGAAGCAATAGTTGCAGATAAAACTCCACCCTTGTTCTTTATTTTACTGCTTGTGGAGAAATGCTCTACCTGATAGTATCGGTAGTCTTCATCTTGCGGTACTATGTTAGCAGTTATGCATCTTTAGGAAAACAAAAACTTATATTTAAAAGGAGGGCTTATGCTTAATGCAGTAGTATAAATGATAAAATGCAGGTTACCTGTCATCTGTAATGTATATGACTAGTCCCACTAGACCACTCTGTAGGTTAGACATATAAATCCTTCACTAGAGGTGGGATTTGGGAATTAGTTACCATTACACCACAACTACATGAGTTTAGTATTACAATATTTGAAAGTCTGGTGAGCACATGCTTTGTAGAAGTTATGCTAACCTAAGCCTTGGTAAACAATTATGTTAAATTGTTCAAGCCCTTCTAACGTATTGTCACACTTTCTTTAACCAGGTACCTTTTTGTCTAATTGGACTGTTTAATGATTTCTACTCGCTCACCCTCCCCGCTCTGGTTTCCTGTATATATGCTGTATCAGCAATGACCTGATGATTCAAAGATTAGAACTTCCTTCTGATTATGGTATTTAAACTTGAAACTTTAGGTGTAATGGTTATGGAAACATAAAAGCACTCTTCTAAGACTCAGTATTGTGTTTTCTACAAGTAGGAGAGGAAAATGTAATGGATTTCCTTTCTAATTGTTACTCAAAGTCAGCAATACCATTGGTATTTTGTTGTACTTTCAAGCTGAGGTTCAGAAGATTCCATCTATAGCCCAGATAATCTTAAAATCAGTATGCAGGGAAAAAAACTTCTGTTCAAAGAGATGTTTCTAGACAGCTGCCATAATAAGATTATCTTTTCTAGATCTGTGAACTTTTTTACTCTATTAGCTAGTTATGTAATTATTTTTGATGACAAATACTAAATGAGTGTATTATGTTAAGTGTCTTCTCAGTGTTCTGAAGTTTGCATAGAAAAATGTGTGCTGGAGATGAGGAGGAAGTAACAGCCTTTGTGATGACTTCCATAGGCATGAAGCACTTCCAAAAAGTGTTTGTCAGCTGCGCTTATTTTGTCACTTGGAACTGTTGTTTGTTTGTTTTTTTTCAGAAGCAGAACTTCATAAGATTTAAAAAGATTGAAACCAATAGGGTTCTACTAATTTTAAACCAATAAAGTCAAAATTTCCCCCATGTCACATCATGTATTGTCACTGTAAGCTGCACTACCTCTTTTGGAAACCTCACTCAAAACTGCAGAGAGTCAATTTGAGAGCTTACTGGAATGTTCCTCCCATAACTCTTCTGCCTGTTTTTCTTAGCTAATGAAGCTTATTGATATTCTGTCTGTGAATGCTGACTGCTCCCTATAGCTTGACCCGTGTTGACTGAATTTAGTGAAGAAGGGGAAGGGTGCAAGTTGCTCAACCTTCCAGAGATAGGAAATTTCTGTGTGAACTGTGGGAACCCAGGAGAGAAGAGAGGCTGGTGATTCCAGACCAAAGGAAAGCCTGAGATCACCCTTCACTAGCCGTTGGGCAATTTGTGGAGGACAATGATGTTATGGATTTCCTAAAAGTGGGGAAAAAAGATTCAGGTGTTGGTGTCTGTGTTTTTTCAAGAGCAAAGCTAAACTTTCTCGCCTGTGCAGATTTTCTGGTTAAGGGATGAGCTCACCCCAGAGCTTAAGGAATGATTCGATTAAAGTCAATCAGCTGCAAGACACGTGTACATTCACTATCAGGCTTAATTAGTTTTGTTGTTCACACAGCTACACAGTTGAATTCTAACAAAATTCTATATTGGATTGATTGAATTCAGAACTCTCTCAATCTGTGTCTTTTAAGGAAACTATCTCCTTGCTTCATCTAGCTGTGCTATTCCTGACTTTTCTCAAGGTTCAGATCTTGTCAGATAATATTGTTTGAAGCAGCACATAATCTTACAGTGACGTCTTTCCATTACACTGTATCCCTGATGTGTTCGTGTTGACTAATAGCAAAGATTGACAAAGGATTTTACACATGAACATCTTGCATCATGTTCTATTAAAAGTGTCATTTGATATCTTCTATTGTAGACTTCTTGGTTTTGACTTTGCTGTGACATCTTCTTAGAAGAAAAAGAAGCTGCCAGCTGATGATGTTTTAACACTTGTCAGCAATTCATCATGATTCTTCTTACTTTAGATTTAATTGTTCTTGGAATGAACATTCCATAGAGTTGGTTTTTTTTTTTTTAAATTCTGCTTTCTGGTTAATGCAATCAATTTGATGCAGAAGATAATTAGTATGATAAGTTGCAGCCTACATACATACTGCCATGTCCCCCTGCTTGCTTTAGTGTTCCAATGTTTTTAAAGATTGTAAGATAGGTGGGAGCAGAAGAGTTTAGGTTATTTTTAAGAGACTTTTGTCCCCCTCTCCTATTATTTAAAAGTAACAGATGGACTCTCTCTCTCTCATCTTTCATACTCCCGAAGCCTTAAACCTGGAAAGGAAATGCAGCCAAGAGACCGTGGCAGGGTCCACCATCAGCTGCACTAACAAAGGGGTTGATGATTTTCCAGAGCAAACATTGGCTGAGGGGTAGGTCTGACCTTTGGAGGAGAAACAGCTGGCATTGAGCTGTGTCCAGGGGCAGGTCTAGGGTTGGGGGCATGTCTAGGGAAGATGGTCAGATCGGGGCTGGTGGCATAGAACTGTTTCTCTGCCTTTCTAAACAAGTTCCTGACAAAAAGTTCTCTAAAACCTTTCACCTTTCCTGTGTTTCACAAGAAAGAGAACAAAGCTGGCTGATGGATTGTTTTAATAATCTAAATGATTATAATTCTGTTTGATAATTAACCATGCAAATCTGAAAGAAACAATTGGTGGATCAACAAAAACAGATCTGCAGGCTACATTTGGGGGAAGAGCTGAAAAAGCTAATTTGGTTATAAAAATAGGCTATGCTTTGTAATGAGAAAAGACAAGGCATTTTGCTGCAACTGTCATGGTAACTTTACTGTTTCTTTAGATAGTCTAATTTAAAATGTATTTACCCTGTAGCAATGAAATTGCAATCTATGTATGAATCATAAAAGCTGGAGATGGAAAATACCTCTTGAGCATATGGACCAGTTCTTCAACAGATACAATTGAGTTTAACTCAAAGTCAGCAAGCAAATGTTCTCTGTCTTCAAAGTTGATCTGTTAGTCCCAGGTTATTTTCTGAATGTGGACTCTTTCTAGAGTCTTTGTCTAATCTTGAAGCTTCCAAAATTTGTAGAGGAAAAGGATAATCTGGCGGAGTGTGATCATGTGCCTTAGACTTAAGGCACACAGACTTTCTTTTCATGGTTTACATTTGTAGGCAGTGAAAATAGTAAGTAAAATAGTTCTGTGTGCCTCCGTAACTATGACTGACTCTAAGAAGTAGGAGAAAAAATGTTCTTAATCCTCTCAATGATTTTAAGATGGGTCTCCAAAGACTAGACAAAACTCTGGGCCACTTAGAACAACTGAGCTCTATTGTCTCCTGCAGTACAATTCTTGCTTATCCTGCTAAAGATCAAGCTCTGCTTGTATCCATCTAATAGGAATATATTGAATCTCGCATGGAGTGCAAGTGGGACTTTGATCAATATTGCACGCACTTTATTTGAGGACCTACAGCAGAGGCCCTACACTTAGAGGAAACAGTTGAAGTAGGTCTTGGGAACACTTGACAGAATACATAAACAGATGATGTTATGGTCTCAGTGGAAATCTAGCTGTATTGAACTGAAAATAGACCATACAAGGAGAAAATTGAAGACTACTTAGTCCTTGTAGTAGGACACCCTGTGCAGTAGGCCAGCAAGCCCTGTTCAGATTCCTTTGGAAAGTAAAATTGCAGCAAAACTATCTCCCTTGAAGAATGTGGTACACCTCCATGTACTACCCAGTGAACTTCTGGAGGAGGAGTTTCTCTGTCTTACTGTGAGTAATGGATAGTAAAAATTAAAAGCATGAATTTGCCAGCAAAGGTCATTGCAGGAGTTGATGATGAGATCTTGTACTTCTTCAGGGGGAAGTGTGAATCTTGGGGTAAGTTTAAAGTTGGGGAAAAATAAGTATGTTACCCTCAAGTCTCAATCGATTGTGTTCCCTGTTCTGTGCAACAGGACAATGCTAGCATCAAGTTACTACATATTGACAAACTGTGGGTTGTGAAGCATTATCTGAGCTGGATGTCATCTGATGTTTGTTTGTATGACTTTCTGTGTATTGATTTTTATCTAGGAATGTTGTGCCAAAACACTGATTTTTTGGAAAAGTAACTATGAAAAATTAAGTGAAAATAGCATTAAGTTCTGATTTAGGCCAACATAAACAGCCAGTTCAGAATAAAAGATTTTCTATGCCTTTTGGCTAATTGTTTTCAGTTCTGGTGACCAGGTCCAAGTCTTTTATCAGACTACAATAGTCTGGCATCCTTTGGTTTCAGTTTGTTATTCGAGTAACTAAATTGCATTCTGAAGTACATACTTATTTTATCTTGAGCTTTGCTGTTTTTGAAATCCAGAGACTTCTCCTTCATCTTGTCTCTTCTATGATATTTCCCAAAAGTTGGATCTGAGAAGTCTTATAGTTACTAAGCAAGAGTGGCTGTACCAGCCTTCGCAGCACAAATATTAATATGAAATTCTGCCTATAGTAATGGCTGTAAAACTGTTGATATAGCTGCATTAAGAAGTATGAGAAATAAATCATAAAAGGCCATGTGTTTTGACTGGTATGGGAAGTGTCCATGAACTGGAATGTTCTTGTGTCACAGTTAAGTGGTTACTCTTGTGCCAGAACTGTTCCATAACTCCTCATGTTTAAGGTTGCAGTGATTATTTTGTTGTCTTCAGTGAGAAAGCAGAACCTGTAAGTTAATTTGTAATTCCTTATGTACTTTGCCACATTGCAGTATAGAAACGTCTGTGGAATGTATTTTGACTCTCAGTCACTCATATTGCTCTTAGTATGATTTTCCTCAAGAACCACTCCATTTTGGTCCCTGAATACAATAAGACTATCACTATTGGTTGGGCTTGCTTGAGAGCTGCAGGTAAACTAAACTGAAACCATTAAACTTGCAATTCTGGTTTATGTTTTGTCCCTTATTTTGGAGATATTGAATATGATGCCCATCTCCCAAAGAGGTGCTAGAGTCAGGTATTCTGAACTTGTAAACAGCAACAAAACTGGTTTAAAACTCCTCTGTAATTTAGGAGTGACATGAGGGCATCTTCTGAGGGAGGTGTGCATCTGCCTGAACCCTATCAAGGGACTGGCCTAGTGCTATGTAAAAGTGGTATGGGTCCTGCAATGTACTTGGACTTGAAACATTAAGGGTCTGAGTGGAGTCCTTTACTGAAGGTGCCTTAAACTGAAAAAACTTGCTAAATAAGATAAATAAGGCAAGGTACTTCTGTGGCTTAAGATGTAGGAAGCATAGGAAAAAGATATCCTTTTTCACAGTAGGGAAAAGTTGCCATTTGGATGCAATTTGGTTTTGTTCTCATGCACATGATCAGTAGATTCCTAAATGGTCTGAGAAAGTGGAATAACAGTGAGATGGTGCAGTTCTAGCAAATGGAGAACTTGGGCAGAGCAGGCTGAAAGCTCAGCTGTGCTGAGAAAAGCTTAAGAGGGTCTGAATTATAGCACAGTGTAACTGGAATCTCAGCTACTTGGAAAAAAAACTACCTGGGAATCCATCTCCTGTTATCTGTGATTTCTCAGGAGCCTGTGAGGGAATGATCAGGCAATCTGTTCCAGAACAAAAGGAAGATTTTTCTCATGGAAGGAATAAATAACATAGGAGGCTCACTGCTGTGCAGTATTGTGGGTGCAGGAAGTGTAGATAGGTTCAACATGATTAAACAAGACCTGAAAAACAAAGTCTGCTGAGGTGTATTCAACATAATGATGCATGTCTAACACTTGGCTCTGAAAGCTGCTGATTTTAGTAGGGATCAGAAGACAGGACTACCCACTCTGGAGCAGTACTACTCCAGGTTTGCAGTATTTCTTGTACCTTTTCCTGAAGCAGTTGCTATCCTTCAGGACTGGAGGAGTATAGGACCCCCTTGGACCTTTAGTCTGAATTGCTGCAGTTCTGTTGTTACTTAAATGCATGTTGTGTGAAGTATCTCAAAAGTGAAGGCTGTGTTAAGTTATATAAAATACTTGTCACATATAGGGAAGGACATCTTCCATCCTCTGCTGCAGTGTGACAATAATCCATCACCACTGCACATTGTATTTATGTCAATATAGCAAAAAGAGAACTAAGCATCGCACAGACCAAGTCTTGAGCAACTTAAGGCTTTCCACATCAGGGCCACCAATACCCCCACGGTATTTATGAAGGATAAGCGAGGTAAAGTCAGAATTCAGAAGGTGCTGGAGAATTTTGGGCTCAGCTTGCTGAGGCCTGCAGATGAGTACTGGGATGCTGCTCAGCTTTGCTTTCCCTTGAGCTGGTGCCTGCAGAGGTTTGTCAAACAACTGCAGATTTTCTAGTGAGGTTCCCCCTTCCACCCCTTACTTTTTGTCCTGATACTTCTTGTGGCTTCTCACTCAGTTAAAATAATAACTGTAAGCCACTTTCCCATGATTTTTTTTTTTTTTTTTTAACAGGAGAGTCAATGCTCCTGTGTTTTTCAGAGCTGACAGATGCATTTGCAGCTGAACAAGCTCTTGAAGGAGGCTCATTCCAGTGTGTGCCACTAGGAGGCAGAAGCATTAAATCTTAAAATTGCTTTGAACTGGATCCTTGTTACATATCTCAGTTTATTAAAACTATACTTTGGAGTATCTATAGCTGCTTCCAATGTACACAGATGATTGTGGAGAGGGAAACTGCAGGTGAGAATTCAAAGCATCAGACAAGTTCCTGTGCATGTGTGCTTTTGCCTGGTGTTTTGATAGGCTGTAAAAAATTGTTATAAAAAAATAGCAGAGACAATTAAAACAAAGATCCGGCCTGGTACCAACCCTCCTTTCCTCCCATAGCACCAGTTATCTGACAATTTCCCATTTATTGCATTTCATAGTTATTACTTTTGGTCACTTAACATTTAAAGGGAACTTTAAAGTCCAAATCAGTGACAGTGACACATTAACATTGCAGTAATTGTATTTTCAAACATGCCTGGCTTCCTGTTCAGCTAATATGTTGCTTACTCAGCTGCTTGTGGTAATTTAGAAACACAGCATGGCATATTCTTGTTTCTGGACCACTTTCTTGGTGAGGATGTGGTCTGATTGCACTGTGATAATTCTCTTATAGGAAAGCTATAGAGAATTCTAAAAAGCGTGAGTGGTTTAATTGAGTCTGATCCCTACACAATGGTGCTGAATGCGAATGAAATCCCACTTGCATCCTGGTGAACAGAGTATTGAAAGCTTGATGGTGGTTTATTGTGTATGCTTTTTATACTGTAATGCACGTGAGAGAAATGGAGAAGGGGAGGCAAAATTCAAAGTGAAAGCTGTATTTTGTCCTTAATTCAGCCTGCTTTGCTTAGGTATCAAAGCACATATGGCAGAAAGGTCATTTGTTATCTGAAAAAACTGCAGCTCAATACATACTTGGGCATAATGGAATTTGTTTAAAGACATGGTATCATCCGTAATGTCAGATGTCATAGCTGTTACCATCTGTGTCAGACTTCATCTAGCTGCCTATAAATACAAATCTTCCTCTGCGTGCTTTAGACCACTAATCTCTGTTAATGTAAGTTAGTTCATGTGTTGAAATGCACTTAAAAGAGAAATTTCTTCCTGATTATAAACGTGTGTGTAACAAAAACCTCTTCTGCCTGTAAAGGGATGTTGCAGTCTATTGTATAAAGATGTATTACAGGTTTAAATTACAGATTATGACACTTCAAAGGTGCTTTCTGATACTCTTGCAGCAATCAGACATGCAGTCACGACGTTCCTGTGGCTTACTGGCTTACAACTAAAAAGGAAGGAAAAAAGGCATTTGATAGCAGATCTGCATGTCTGTAAAACAGCATACTGTTCCGCTGTCATCCCGTATGTGACCACAAATGCATAGTGCTTAGAGCAGACTTGTTCTCCCCATCTTCTGCGGCAATGCAGGAGCAGAGATCTGGAGGTTGTGGAATGCTGCATGCTGCACTCCATGGGGCTCACAACCCTCAGATGCTACAAGCGCTGTCTTTATATTTCAGCAGCATATTGAGGGCAAGTCTTTACACAGCCCAGGGCTTGAATTTGGGATCACATCATCTAGCTTCTGCTCTAATTGGTTATTAAGTACACTGGACATTTTCTTGTGTTAATATCTAGTGAGACTGTATGTAAGGTGGTGATTAAATAGAGAATTAATATATTTGCATTATTTCTTAGGATACTGTGTATATCAAGAGGCGGTTATACCTACTTTTAAACGGGCAGATTTTCAAATTTCTTTCAAGATTTATGGAAGTTTTGAATTGAAAACAATCATAAACTTCTAGTGAAATAATTTCAATGAAGTCCAGTTTCTGACCTAAAATTATTTCCACTTCTCACTTTTCAAGTTTAGATGCAGCTCTATTTTTATTATTTTCATTTCATTTGTTGCTAAATGTTAAAAGGGATAGCCAAACCAGTTTGACATCCAGGCTCTCTCCTTTGCTTTGCACTTTCTCATGCTTTCATCAAGTGCTTTCAGACAAAAATAATCTATGCTATGTTTTGTTCTGCCATAGGCCTTACATATTGGTAAACTTTTCTCCTGTGAGAGATTGCTGTCAAAAACACTATGAGGAGCATAAGATAAATGCTTTATATACATAAGCTGTTTAGTGTCCTGTTACAACCAATAGGATTTGCGTTGTACTATTAATGCAAGTAATCATTTAACCCTTTGGGCATCTAACCTTTCTTCTGCTGTATTTGGGAGGGTAGTTCTTGCGCATCTCAGTGCTGCACAAACCATTGTGCATGTCTGGCAGATGGCAGAGTCCACGTCTTGCTGTCATACAGGAACTGCCTTACACTTGCTTGTTCTGGTGTCAGAGTATTTGATCAGCTTCTTCAGTTAAGAATGTCTTGCCACACGTTTTCTTTCTCATCTTGAATAGCCATAACAATTTTAACTGCTATTCAGTTTTCCCATTTGACTGACTTCTGTGTTATGGAAATGATGTGTGATATGCCTGATTTCCCATTTCCAGGTAAATTGCACAAAGACAAGGGAACCCAGTTTACTGTAATGATACTTCACGTTTTCAGATACCATGGCTGAGCAAATGGTCCATTGACTTGATTACAGTGGTCACTGAGGTAATGTCTGACAGGTTTCTTTTAGTTCCCAGGTGTCTAGATAATAGTCTGTGATAATGATGTTATTGTGTGCTTTTTGTACTGAAATGAGTGATTCCTACTATCCTTAAAAATCCGCTGCGTATTTCAGCATGAATGTAGCGTATTGCTTAGTCTCAGTATCCCAACACGCGTCACGGCTCTGCTCCGAGTCTTGAGCAGTCCTGGCCCTGCTGGTGGATGTGCTGTATCTTTAGAACCTCCAGACAAATGTTTCTGTTCCAGAATGACTCCTACACACTTCTGAGAAACTTTTAAAAAGCATTTTGTAGTATACAGCCAAAGTGTTTTGTCTTGCTGTGTATAACACTGAAGTATTTTTCAAATCACCTTGAGAATTAAAATGTTCTTGAGTGCCACGTTTTTTTCCTGCAGTGTCTCACTATGCAAGTGGAATTGATATAAATTTTGCCTGTTTGTTTGTGTGTGTGGGGGGTGTCTTTTGGGTTTTTGGGGGGCTGTATGTGGTTTGTTTGTGTGTGTTTGTGGTTGTTTTGGTGTGTGGTTTTGTTGTTTGTTTGTTTTTGTTTTGTTTGTTTTTTTCCCCCCTAGCTGTTGCCTTGAAGTGCTATAAAACTAGTTTGGTTTAAGAGTTTATATTCTTGTTTAGGTGCTAGGCTTTTCTGTTATGAGACTGTCTTACAGAAGTCAGCAATGTATCCCTTGATCTTTTTTTTTTCTTTGTAGTTTTGCTACCAGTGACCTTACTTTAAAGTCTTCGCTGTCTGTCAGTGATATTTCATAGGCACAACTTCCTACTCTTGAAAATTATTACAGTGGTATGGTGCAAGTTTAACAAATTGTCAGATTATTGTTATTTTTTTTTTTTTTCCCCATTTGGTGATCATTCATTCCCTCAGCAGAAGTGACCCTGGTATGAAAGCTCTGGATGCTGGAAGCTGCAGAAGTGTGTGCAGAAAGGTCCCTTTTTCCACACTGAAGAATTTAAGGATTGGGATGGGGTTTTAGCACAGTTTCAGTGAGACTCAACTATTTTTGATTACTAGGTAACTGCAGCACAGTTTGCAGAGTTGAAACATCAGAGTATTTTTTTACAGCATATAAAAGCTGAATAACCTTTGAGTTTACTTAATTTCTTCAGGGAAAGATTTGTGTTGTAATGCTCATGCCTCTTCAAGTAACTGTGATCTTTGGGTGGACAACAAGCATATGGGCCTACACTAGTTCTAACCTCAATCAGAAATTCATATTGTTTTTCTTTTCTCTTGGGTTTTCTTCCCTGGCTATTTCTAGCAAGGAGGTGAAGATGTGATTCTGATCTCCTTTGCTGTCTCTGGAGACATATACATCTGTTATCTATTTTGTGCATGCTACACACAAACATGTCCTTGATGTTGATACTAGTCTGTGATTTAAAACTGCTCTCATTCTTTTTAGTTTTGCCATATACATAAAATATTTCATCTTTTGGGACTGCCTGCTCCCTTGTTGCCAGGTGCTTTCCCTTGGTTTGCAAGGATGGGTGTCATTTTCTTGTCGTAGTCATTAGCTTTGATTCCATATGCAAAATCTTTCCTATGAACTTTGTCATGGCTTTTCTCTGCTGTACTTGCTTGTTGTATGTCTGTTTAAACTTTTAAACTTTCTATCTTGTACAAAATCCATATTTTTTCTTCTTTCTATACTTTTCCAGTTCTGCTCAGTGCATTATTTGTATCCCTGCTTCCTCAGTTTCCTGGAGTTCAGTGTGAACTTGTTTGGTGACAATTTCCATGTCTCTTAACTCTTGGTGGAACTACTATATTCTCTTCTGAGTTCTGTCTTTGCAACTATGTATCTCTTGTCCTTACAGCCAGTCAGAAGTTACTTTTCTTCAAGTGTTTGTGATATGTTTGTGTATGTGTTGTGTGGTTTTGTTGTGGGTTTTTTGCTTGTTTGTTTTTTCTTCTGTTCTGTAGCTTTGCAGGAGCCCTGAAAGCCAGAAGGTGCTTGTCTTAGTCAATACCTATACAACTCCTCTCCTACATGTACTGTAGACAGTGCCTTTCCTCAGTTCTTCTTAGCCTGTGGTGTCAATCATTCAGCTGGGCTTCCTTTTCTCTCACTCTGGGCACAGCTCTATGTCTTTCAGAAACCTCCTGTATTTGGATGTCTGGGAGGTTCCCTCTTCAGAGTCCCATCCTACCACTCCTAGAAACAAAGCTTTGTTTTTTTTTTTAACTGGGCTGTCATTATATGGCTTTGGTATTCATAGCAGATTTCTAACCTGATGTTATGTGTCACAGTTGCTTCTCAAATTCACCTAGATACTCTTGTTACCTTTATTGCTTGGAAGGAGAGTGGAATTTCTGGGAGGTGTTTAAATCTTGTGCTAAATAAGGCTGGTAGCATTGCTTGCAGGACTACTTCAGGAAAACCTCTAATACCTCTTTTAAAGGCTGTCATCCTATAAGAAAGATGGGGACAGGCTTTTTAGCAGGGCCTGTTATGACAGGAGAAAGGGTAATGGTTTTAATCTAAAATAAGGGAGATTCAGGCTAAACATAAGGTAGAAATTTTTTAGGATCATGGTGGTGAAACACCGGCCCAGGTTGCCCAGGGAGGTGGTGGATGCCCCATCCCTGGAAACATTCAAGGCCAGGCTGGATGGGGCTCTGAGCAACCTGATTTAGAAGATGTCCCAGCTCATTGCAGGGGGAGTGGACTAGATGAGCTCTGAAGGTCCCTTTCAACCCAAACTATTGTGATTCTATGAGGCTCAGAAGGGTGATCCTGTTTCTACTTCCTTCTCACCATTTGGAGGTCATGTGTCCCATAATGACTTCAAACGAGCGATGAGACCAGTGTGATGCCAGTTTTGGTGCTAATGGTAGCTCTGCTGCTTGACCAAGGTGCCCAGTAAACAGAACCATGTTCTAAAGGTTTGCATAAATTCCTGATTCTTGCGCTCCTTATAGAAGGAGGTGGGTTCCCTAATGAAGGCACTATAACTGTTTTTTTCAGACCTGCTCCTTTTGGTGACTAGAACAGAACTAAGTTTAAAATGGAGGCTGAGAGATTTGGACTTTTTTGAGATTATGTGTTGACTCTTCTCCTGCCAGTCCTTCATTTCCTCTTTTAGACGTGCTGAAATTCTGACAGCAACGCACTCCGTCTAAAACACAGGATGAGATGAGGTCATCTAAGCAAAGGGAACATCAGTTGTGTCTTTCTGGAGACTTTTTTTGACAAGTCTAATATATCCAAGTGGAATTACAGAAAGATTTGCAAACTGTTCTTCCATGACAGTTTGGCACTGGGGGCTCCTGATAATCAAAAAGGCTTGCAAGAGGAAGCTTGAATGGACTGGAGTCTTAGGAGTCTAATTTTTCTGTCTTTCGTTTTTTCTTTTCCCACACTTCAGTAGCAGTGGGCATGAAAGCTCCTGCTTTCCTTGCTGTCCTCACTGGGAATTACCCATTTATAATTGTTCAGCATGCACAAGGTTTTTATGCTTATAAAAGCTCATGTTTATTCCTCTTAATCTTAGTTCCCCATTAGGCACCTGCTACTGCTGGCTTTGCAGGAGGGCCTGAGAACTCTTCTCCATCTTTCATCTTTTCCTACTACCTGTAAATCCTGCTCATGGTATGAGCTGAGCCTAAAATGTGCCAAAACCAAACTGTATAAAATTCTTTGTGACCCAAACAAAGGTTGAGTCTTCAGTGGAGAAAAAAACTGAGCTGGTATCTGTGCTCGAATGTGCTTTCTTCTGCCATCCTCATTAAGGCATTGCTACTAATCTGTGTCCCTGCCACTTGGTGGAATCTATCTATCTATCTATCTATCTATCTATCTATCTATCTATCTATCTATCCATCCATTTCATGTCTATTATATAATATCTGCAGCAGCCAGGGTGAGGAGCCATTAAAAAATGTGAGATTATTTGGTCTTTTGACCCTTAATGGTCTAATGGGAGTTTCAGCTGTAGAGTGGAGTCGTCAGCCCAAAAATGTTTTTGCTAGGGAACTGTGAGCATATGGATAACCTCGAATGAGAAATCCAACACTCCTCTGCTCATATAACTACATAGCTCAAGTTGTATGACCTTAAGTAGTTTTACTCCCCATAATACACCTATTCTCTTGGCCTCTGAAAAAGGAGGGAAGGGGTCTTCCAGTTCCACTGCAATAAGTATTGTTAGCAGATACCAACTGACACTTGTGTTTCAGGCTTCCTTGTGTGATGACGTACAGTGTTTGTAGTCAAATACCATTATAGTCCTTCACCTTCCCTAAGAAGTTCTAGTCCAAAATAAGATATTTTATTGAGAATAAGTACTTCAGTGTAGGTACTGATAAAGTGCTTGCAAGGAATACCTGGGCAGAGCTTGTTATAGTTGCAGGTGAAGATGAACCTAGAAAGGAAAAGTGGCTCCTGGTGCTATTGTTCTCCAAGCAAAGATTGTGTTTCAGTTGGATTTGGGGAGATGAATTTTTTGGAGGCTAATATTTGTATGTGATTCTGTCATCATATGCACTTTGGAAGCATGATTCTCCATAATATCTGAGAAGGCATATATGTTGAGTGACGTACCTGCATAGGGTTTCTAGGACTTACTGGTCCTCCTCTCTACTGTTAAAATGTGCAGATGACTTTGTCAAACTCCTGATATGACTATGAGCAGGGTTACTCTTATTGTCCCTGTTATCTGTCCTTTTTATCCATCCTTTTAACAAATTAAAAGACTTCAAGATTGTTTGTCCTTTTCTGATCGGAAGATATTCTGCTGATGAACATATTTGCATATACATCAATCTGCTGTAACACAGAACTTGTGTGACATCAGTTCTCTTTTGTTGAACATTTGCAGCATTTTCAGAACTCTTAATTTCTAACACATAAGAGCTGCCTTGGCTTTCCCTCCCATTTTATGTTTAACATGTGTTATAAGCAAGACAGTGAAATGTTCTTTTTTTATCACTTCCCGTATGTGTTTTGTGGTCCCTTTTCAAATATCATCTTAAAGTACAGTTCCTGGAAAACCACAGTTTTTCCTGTTAAAAATCTGTTTTATCTTCATTGATGTGATTCTGATGATTGTAAATATAGGTTTGGTTTTGTTTTTTCCTGTTTTATTGTTTTTTTTGGTCCTCTTTAAATATAAGGTAGTGGGCTGCATATACGAAAGAAGGGTTGTATCTGTCTTCTGGTGTATTTCTGTTGTGCAACTTATTTTGGCTTTTTTTTTTTTAATATGTAAAATGTCAGTGTAGTACCCCAACAATATGTGAATATGTGCTATATTGATGTCTCTGCCTGAGCTATGAAGGTCTGATCTTGCAAGTATTTAGGTATATACTTAACCTTAAGGTCCTGAGCAAACTTACAGGCTTGACTGACATTACTGGGAAACACTGAAGCCAGGGCTCTTCCTTGGATATGTTCCTCTTGAACACAACCTTTTAAAAATTTATTTCTAATATCTTTTTTTCTGCTTGCCCCCCTCCCCCCATACTGACTTGATTGCTATTTCTTAGCATCTATCCTATCTTAGATACAGACCACTCACTAGTTAAACAGTCTAACTTTCTAAAGTAGACTAATTCAACTTGAGGACTGAAAGCACGACTCTTCCATATGAACTAATTAGAAGAGTTTGCTGACTTGGAAGACAAAATTTACCACATAATTCGTTAGTTGTCATATAGTAACCTTGAAGTTAGTGTGTTACATCGATAGCTGTAGCAACTAGAAGTGCAGTACCCTACATGGTTCTTTTGATATGATAGTAAGCTTCATTAGTCATAAATGCTGATACTTACAAACTACTATTTATTCACAAGCCTCTCAGTTGCTCTTAAGTATTTACTTTTTGGGTATTATTGGCTTCAAAGAGCATTAACAAAATGATGGTTATCTGTTAGTTTAAAGGCTATGAAAGTTTAGTACTTCAAGCAGAAAGACTTTGATTTATACTTGAAATCACTGATAGTAAGTGGGAACATGCATACTTAAAGATGTGCTCTTATTGATGTTTCCTTTGGTAGCTAAGTTTGAGGCCAAATTTTTCTATAGTTGTGCATTTCTAGAGGTCTGAAGTGTAAACTAGTTGCAAGGCTTCATCCAGGCTTAGTGTGCACACATTAGATAGATATGTTTTACCAGGTTTTGTTCTTCATTGAAGATGGATGATAATATGAAATGGCACAAGGGTTCTGAATTTGGACTATTATGCAAATAACAGACCTGTGTAATACTTTAAATAGTGCCTTCTGTTCTTAGCACCTGCTGGTCCAGTCCGTATGACTACTATTATAAGTAAGTGTTGAATCAATCCAATAAAAGAAAATAAAACCCCAATATGTTTCTACATCTATTTTACAGCTGAATGACACATTTCTGGGCAGATGAAAGAAAAAAGTGACTGGGGAAACAGTCAACATGTCTTTACCAAGAGTAAATCATGCCTGACCAACCTTATTTGGTAAAATGACTAGATCTGTGGACAAGGGAAGAGCTGTTGGTGTCATTTACCTTGATTTTAGCAACACCACAGGTCTCCTGCAATATTCTTTTATCCAAGTTAGGAATGGGTGTTTAATTTGATGCATTAAAAAAAATCTGTTGAGATGATCAGGCCTAGTAGCTAGATCCAGCTAGGGGTGTGCTCAGCCTAAGCTGACTCTTGAGTGGAGTAGTACAGGGGCCTATACTGGGACATGTCCTGTTTAATGTATTTATTAGTGACATGAACATGATGGAGAACATTCTCATGTTTGCAGATGACACCAAATTGGGGAGAATGGGTCAATATTTACTTTCAAGTAGAATGTTTTGGAAAATGCTCTTGTGTGTTTAGGAGCCTGCTGTATTTTAAGATTCAGCAAGTGTTATCTAATCTCTCCAAAGGAGTTAGAGATGTACATTTCAAATTAGGTAAGACTGAAGTTTAGTGTATTGATGGGTACAATAAACAGAAAAATTAATTTAATAACATGGTAGTAATCTGGTCAGTAACACAGTAAGATGTGTGTTATCATTCATTCAAGTTCTTGCACAGTATTCAACATCACACTGCAAATTGCACTTATAGTGTGCACACGAGCTCAGCAAGAGCACCCAAGGTTACATTCTTATGAACTTAGAAGTTGACAATTTCTTTTACAACTTCAACTACATCTGCCGTTTACCACATTTTGCAAAATGTTCCCTGCCTTTAGGGTTAGGTTACTGATGGGATGTCTTAACTGTTAGCCAAGAGTATGTGTTGTCTTGGTTAATTCATTTACCTTGTCATAGGTCTAGGCTTTCATGTTTTAGATCAATCTTCTTGCACATTTCACTTAAACTAGTGAAAATTAGAGACTTCTCAATTAATTTGATATGAACTAAATAAGAAATTTGCCCTTTTTTTTAGTAGAAAGCTCCTAATATGCCATGCTTAGGTGGTGAAATGCAAGAACCTCATTCTTGAAAAATCTATGGTAACCTATGGCAAATGCAAATTTACTGATAGTACAGTGACAAAGCTTTAACCCCAGTATCCTATTACAGCCTTTTTCAGAAGTGTTAATGCTTGCTGTCTGAACAGTAGACATGCTGCTAATTATATCAGCCTTGTGGTGGACTGCTCTGTTAACCTAGCTAGGTTCTGATGGCTAAATCTGAGATTGGCCTCAACGATGAGCATATTTGCAGGAGAGTGGTCATTATCCAGTATGAGCTAATTGGGTCTAAAGGGCATGACAGCGGTGAAGATGATATTTATCAGAAGGGTGTAATTCAGTTGTTCATAGCTTCTTTCCATCTCTATAGGTGACCATACCAGTCTTATATGGCAACTTTATATAGGAAATTTCCTATAAGCATTAATCTTGACCTGGATATATTTACAAGGGGATTCTGCCACCAGTATTTCTGCCTGTCTGTTCTGGGTTAGAAATTCTACATCTCCTGTGGGAAGATGTTTGCTTCTTGCCCATAAACAATGTCGACCTTTTTGGTTGCCCATGTACCCCAGAAGGTACTGTACACTATAGGAATGACAACTTGCTGCAGCATCAGCCTGAGTTGTTAAGGGAAATAGCATTAAAATATCTTAGTGTTGGAAGAGAGTTGATTATCTCAGCCTTTTTGATACATTTGTACAGAACTTGACAGCCTGTAGCACTAACTCATACATTTAGAAGCAGGGATTTTTTGTTTTGGTTTGCTCACTGCATAAATCAAATGGAGCCTTTAAGGAAGTATAGCAAATAATGATGCTCCCACTGTTATAAATTTTCTGCTGCTGAATAAAAGGAGAGAAACTCGATATGAAACCTATGAAAACACAAAATGATAAAAGCAGGTATTTGGCTCTAGAAATTGTTCCCGGTTATTCCCAGCACTGGGGATTTATTTCTAGGGTTATATTTCAGCCTTAAGTGTGTGGCTGCTGTTTTTCTTGAAACTAAGATCTGCCCACTGTCATCTGAGGGCTGATTTTTGTCCCTCTTGGATTTTTAGCAAGTATCGGATGCTCTTGTAGCTGAATTTTACATGGCTTCCCGTGATGAGCATTACAGGCTCCTGTGAGAAGAGAGATTGTCAATGAGACTTGAGCAGCTGAAGTTTGGCAAGCCCCGATGGATCCCGTTAGAGATCAGAGAAGTAACCCACAAGCAAGGACATGGAGTAAACAGTGATACATCTGTTGGCAGACAGCTGATGAAATATCTGCTCTCAGTATGGTTGGGGATAAAAGAAAATATTCGCATGGCTATTTCATCTACCTTGTACCCCACAGGCTGTAGTAAGAGAATGGCCACACCATTGAATATAGGCTGCTCCACTAAAATGAGAAAGCCTGGTATGCACGAATATATGATGTACATATTAGCACATTGGGCTATGGTGTGTCTACTTTGGCAGTCTCTGGAAGAAATGGGACCAATGCTGCCTTCATTCAGTTAGGTTTTCTGTACTAGAATAAATCCAGAGTCAAGAAATAGAATTGGTCAATGAAGAGTGCAGTAAAAGAGCTCAGTTTTCACTATTAAGACATTGAAACTTTTGTTTTAAAACTGAAAGGTACATAAATTATTCTGAGAGAATGGAAAAATACTTGATTAACATGTATTTTCCTAGCTAGTCTCACTTATACTTTTTTTATTTAAGAAATTGTAATTATGTCTGCATTTTTAATTCTGAGCAGTGAAAACAGGAAAAGAGGCCCAAAAGACTTTATACATATATAATTATTTATTTTTTACTGTAATATTTAGTCAAGTACCATACAGTAAATTAACAAAACTTAAAAACTGGCATTTCATTCTAGGCATTGCATTCCGTGTGAATGTAATATCTTTTTATGACTGTTTCTATAGACTACTCTAACTCAAAGTGCTCCAAAGAGAACAGAACTGAACATGGAAAACAAGTAACTGGTCCTACTGGATCTCCTGCCTGCTGGAGGAATAGAGCAGAGATCCTGGCACACAGATACCCCTTGGTAGGCTGTTCTGCTGAAAGAGGGTAGGATGCTGCTCAGTTACATTCCTACAACCAGGAGTACTTTTTTTTTATGTTGAGCTGAGCAGACATCAAGTACATCCTAATCTGGTGCTTGATACACAGGTTAACAGTTACAGGACTATTTTAAACCTACTTTGTAAATGGGGAAACTCCTAAGACTGGGCCTAGAAGTATTTCTGGTGGAAATCACTTTTCCTCATGACATTACTCTTCAGTTTGAACTACTGGGAGCCCCAGTGGCCTAATGGATGAGGCATTGGCCTCCTAAATTCAAGGACTGTGAGTTCAAGTCCCAACTGTGCTGACTCACCACCCTCCCAGCAGGTGCCCCTGCTCAACAGGCATGAGGGCCTGGATGGGCAATGCAGCAACTTGAGGTAACAGGGGGCAATGGCAGCACCTGGCTGAATGGCTTAGAAGAAGGGTCCATTCCTGAATAGGAATGGACTGGGCTCAATTGGTTTGAGGCTTTGCAAGCAGAACTAAACTACAATATTAAAATGGGAGGTGCTAAGAGGTGACAAAAACACCCTGCATCCTGCTGCAAAAGCAAAGAAGGCAGATTACTGCCCTGGTTAAAGCCTCTCAAACCATTCAGGGACATGGTTCAGTGCTATGGTTAGGTTATGGATGGACTGGATGATCATCCTGAGTGTGTTCCAATTGAAATGCTTCTACTTGGGAAAAGATTTGTTCCAACTGAAATGCAGGATGTATATTTGTTCAGAGTGGTAGTGAAGCTCTGAAGAAAGTCTGCTAAACCCCCCTGCTTATGGGGCACTGGCTTGATGCACAGTGTAACTCTGGAGCACATGGATTAGATCCTGTTGAGGGCAAAATAAGCCTGGCTGTCTACATTAGGTGTTCAAGCACACTTGCTAAAACTTAACAGGGATATAAACAACTGAACCAGAGAGTCATGCATGCTTGGGGAAAAAAAACGAAACAATGAAGTCCCACAGGTAAGGCCTCTAATGGCCTTCTTTGATCGACAGCAGAACTGGAGGCCAAGCAAGTGTAGTTGTGAAACTGACATTGCCATGCCAGAAAGTGGACAAAAAGAGTTCCCAGTGTCCCAGCAATTGTCTTCTGTGGGAATACCGAAGAGTAGCTCCATAGCTGGCTGCCCGTTCCACACAGGGTACAGCACACCACTACATCTTTAAAGCTCTTCAGTTGTGAAAGTGGTAGTTGCTGCTTAAAAATGTATATGCAAAATGTTCATTATAGGACAGATAGATTAATGGCACTGTTTACATTTTCCTATTTGGTCTGTGTATTTAGATTATTTTACAGATGATCCAGTCCTTTAGCAAGAGTCCATACTAGTGTTAGAGAATCAGAAGTATGAGGGAAAGCCCTTGGTTGTATGACTGCTGTGGGAGGCTTGAAAGAGCTTTACAGAGATGTGCAATGGGCTGTGGATAGACCCAGCATGAAGACGCCATCTGACTCTCCTGCCCCTGGCAGGTTTTTGGCCAGCTACTTTGGTGGTGGTGCAAAAAATCCCACTTTGGCTATGCTTATGCTTAGTGTAGCTGATGGGGCTTGGTAGCTTGTGCTTTTCACTGTCTGAAGAAAGCTATTTACTTCTTGGAGAGGGGTTGGGTTCGTGTGATGATGCAGTTCAGCCATGGAGAACTGGAGGTGCAAATTATTTTTGCATCCAGGTATAGGGGAGTGCTTAAATCTGAGCCCTGGTTTATCTGTTTGTGGAGAGCAGAAGCCATCAGATTTGGGCTTTAGTGTGGCTCTTTGTTCACATCTTTCTGGATCTTCAGAACATGTTGAATTTAGCTTAGTTACTCTCACCAGTGTAATGTGGTTGGGTTAGGAAAAGGTCTTTAAAAAAAATAAATAAATAAATTGAAACCTCAATCTATGAGAGAAGATTTTAAACATAACTAAGAAGTATGTTGTAGTTAGAGCTGTAAACAAGATTATATTGTCTTTACTCCCAAATATTAATGTTTGAAAAACTTCTACAGAGACTACTGTTCTGTAGGATATTATATGTGAGATCTAGAAGTAGTAACAATGAAGAAATTACTGAACTTTTCTGTAATGGGAAACATGGCTATAAAGATGTTATTTTTAAGTTGAGCTACATTTGCACAGTTTCTACCTTTAAACAGAGAGGTAGGTACTGCAAGACCTTTAGCATGGTATGTGGTCTTGTAGGCAATGTGTAGACATGTGACTTCAGTCCTAGCTGCTTATGCACTGGCAAATAAAATACAAGCTTTTTTTTAACATAAAGACAACTTTGAATTTTTTGTTTTGGCCTTAATTGTCCATGACTGAGATCTTCCATTTGAGGTTTTGATATTCTCTGCTCACTGCTTTTCTCAGTTTAATCAGGAGCAGCAAGTGGAATGCATTACTTCATTGAGATGCCATGAAATCCTGAATATGATAGACAAGGAAACCTACATTTCTTGAATTATGCTTCTCTGAAGTCTCAATTTAAAAGACCTGACTATGCGCTTCACTGTTTCATACATCTATTGACATCAAAGCATGAAGGGTGAAGCTTGAGAAATGTGTTAATGAGGCTTTCACCCATCTGTAGCCTGCTGGAGTCCAGCTCCATGCAATCATGACCTGCACATCCAGCCTTCCACCAGCTGTCTGAGCTATGGATGGGCTGTGTGGGTGGGCTCTGAACATGAAGCTGGTGGTGTCAATCTAGGCACTTTCAAAATGGATGTCTGCCTCCTAGGAAGGAAAATAACCCCAGATGTCATTAACTGGGCTCCCATTTTGGAAGTTTAATTGGAAAAAGTGCCAAATCAGCCCAGATGCTGAAAAAAATACAGGATATGAAATGCTGGTGGGTCAGTGTGATACAGTTAGTGGCACCACTGCCTTTGGGATTATGCTTTACTCTCCAGGAATGTGTGTAAAGGTTACTGAGTTTTTAAAGGAATTCTGCAAGAATTTAGTGAAGAGGGTAAGGAGTTGGCCAGCCAGGTGGCCACCTGACACTAAAAAGCATCTGCCTCTCTCAAAGAGTCTCTATGCACCTGTAAGATAGTTGCAGAGAAAGACTGAAGATTTCATACACCCACCTGAAACCACCTGAGAATGTCAGTGTGGTGAAATTAACAATGATACTTGGATACAAAGGGACTTTGTTTTTCGTAGTTTCTTTTATTAATTAAAAATCTTTTAGCGCACACATAGTAATTAGTTTGCAAAATTGGTGCAGTGAGTGCAGAAAGCTGCCAGACTATGTCTGTTCAGTAAAAGAATCTAAATATTTTGATGCAAGCTCAGTGTGTCCAAACATAGATCTGATAGATCAGAAGGGAGAGTGATAGGAGAGATGAATTCCCTTTTCACGAGTGGCCTCTACTCAAACAGTTTTTAGGAAAGTCTTTAAGTGGCAAGGCTTTCAAATGACATGGGACTTATGACCTAAAACCTATGCTTTGAGTTATATTTGAAAATCAACTGATAGCCAGTATATTTTAAGACTGTGCTTGCCCCTCTGGAAAGGACCACACACTGCTGATGTAGCACATCCTGAAACAATTAGCTACAGCCGTACTAACTGCATTCCCGTACTGTGAGGGAACACAGTACAGAAATGTAATCCTGTAAATTGTGCCCCACAATTTAAAAAGGATGCTAAGGTATTTGAACACCTGCAGAAGAGGGCAACCAAGCCCGCGAAGGGGCTGGAAGGAATGTCTTCTGAAGACTTCGGGTTTATCTAGTTTGGAGAGGAGTCTGAGGGGTGACTTCAGCACTCTACAGCTTCCTGAGGAGGGAACATGGAGAGAGAGATGCTGAGCTCATTGTGCTGGTGTCCAATGATAGGATGTATGGGAATAGCTCAAAGCTGCATCTGTTGGGGGAGGTTCAGACTTGGTAAAGAAATGTTTCCTAATGTCAAGAGGGGAGTTAAACCTTGGAACAGGCTTTCTAGAGAAGTGGTTGATGCCCCAAGCCTGTCAGTGTTTAAGGGGCATTTAAACAATGCTCTTAATACCATGCTTTAACTTTGGGTCAGGCAGTTAAAGTAGATGATCATTGTAGGTCCCTTCCAGCTGAATTGTTCTGTTCTTCTGCATGCCTCCTCATTTCCCTGGCAGTGCATGCTGAGGAAACCTCTGACATTTCTTCCCAGCCCTGCGCTAGCAGAAGGCAGTAAATGGGTAATCACACCCCAGCCTAGGAACTGGCTCTGTCACTTTGTGGGAAGGAGGCATGTACCTTCTCATAGAGGGTGAGAGCTGTGGATTGTCTTTAAGTAATTTGACCACCTGAACAAATTTGCAAAAAGTATGTGCGAAGTGCAGCTTTTGAATGTCTATATCCATCCAGTTTAGCTGGGTTTCCACAGGATGGCAAAACCCCTACAGCTCTCAGCTCTGATGCTCTGATGCTCATGAGGCTCAAAGATCAAGCCCTCAGTTCCCCATGGACTACTTTTCTACTTTTGGCATTTCTAAAAAAAAAAAAAGTTGTTTCTCTTTGAAAAACATGATAAAACAAGAGTCTGAGAACAGCAGTACTCGATCAGTGGGAATGCCCATCTAGCCCAATACTCTGGCTCCAACATGACCACCGTAAATATGTAAGAAGAGCATGTGATTAGTGCAAGTCTACTTCTGTGGGGGTGCTCCTAGGCCGCAATGGCTGGGACTTCCACCCACATCATCTCCTGCCAAAGGCCCAGAGGATGTGTCTTTTCTTAACCTGGGGTCTTCAGTGCCTGCCTGAGCCACGTTGTAGGTGTGTGTGCCCATTTCTGACCCTGTTTCCTGGATGGGCCTGGGACCTGCCCTGCAGAGAGCTGGTCTTCTGGATGGAGCCACCAGGTCTAGGTCATATCTTGTCATGCAGAACTCAAGGCACAGACAAATGACCTAGGATAACTATTCTGTTCCATTCCCTGTGTTACCCATGAGTTGAGTAGCAATAAGACTGTTGTCTGAAATGCCAGGGCATTTTAGCTTCAAAAACACTTTCAAGGACACATATCACAAAGGTTAGAAGTTGAAACAGGATTTGATTTTATTTTTCTGAACCTGTTTTGGAGCCAGTGCTCACAAGCATTAACACAATGCACATGTGTAGCCAGGAGCAGGCTGGTACATTCTTTAGTTTAGCTTGAAGAAACATCCTTTGCAGTCTGGCAAAGGCAAGTGATAGAAATATGGAAAGTAGGAGGAACACAGGCCAAGCACTCCCTGTTTTCTGAAGAGTGAGAATGTGAAGGAGGAGGATCAGGACTGACCACACACAAAAGAAAAAGAGAGGTGTGTGGTACCACAGGGCGTTTCCCAAAGCATGATACGTAGTCATGGGAAACAGACTTTTTGCATTCTGAAACTTGCTCCACCACTCTGATTCTTGGCCAGTGATGCATGGAAAGCACTCTTGTGCCTTCCTGGTGCTTGTATTGCACAAAGGGAGAACTCAAAAGTGGCAGTTTCTGATGGTGCAGCAAGCCTGGAGCCCTTCCACATACAGGCAGTTTTGCACAAGCAAGAACCTCTGGGGAACCCAGCAAAGAGCAGGGCTTGCTCCTGCTGCAAACTTGCACTAGGAAAGAGAGCCCAAGAGAGCACCAGGGCATGAGTGGTGCCTTGGAAGTGCAAGAGCAGCAGCCAAGAACCAAGCCAAAATGGACCAGAGGAGCCCGGACAAGGGGCTGTGCTCAGTGCTACACGGGAAAAGAAGCAACCCCTAGGGGCCACCTTTGGAACAGAGAAAGCTTCTCCCTTGCATACAGGGCACAAGAGCCATCTTTGTGGAGCAGGAGCAGCAGGCACCTAGCCAAAATGGGCCAAAGGAGCACTGGCAAGGAGCTGTGCTCAGTGCTACAGGGAAAGGCAGAAATCCTTCCTGTGCCCTGCAGGACACCAGGGAATGTTCAAAGCCCTGGGAACCCTGGAACATTTATGCATCACATTTCTTACAGTTGCTGCCCCTGGCTCTACAGAGGATGAGGACAGAGAGCCCTGCAATGCTCTTCCAGAAGGCATTCCCTTGGTCTTGCCACCGGGGTCGGTGGTTTAGTGGTTCTTCTCATCTCCTGAGGAGCTGATGTCTGTTCCTCAAAGGCTGAAAAAGTATTTTCTTCCATCAGGTGGACTTTGAATTTGGCCCTGCCAGAGACTGGCTTTGCAGTGAGGAGCCACCAACAGCCTCATCCAGCCTCCACTCTTCTTCCCTCCAAGTAATTTCACTGCCTCCTCAAGGACTTGCTCTTGCATGTCTCTGGGTTGCCTGTTGGGCAGGCTGGCTGTCCCCTTTATCCTGCCCTGCTGCATTGCCAGGTGGTGGCCCTGTGACATGGGGTGATGGGACCCCCCCCATATGCAGCCTCTGTGGGTGGCAGCGTGTGCTGTTTTCTGCCAGCCCTGACCAGGAACAGACCAGGCTCCATCTATGTGGGAGATGGGGATGTATCTGCATAGCCTTTCCCATCCACATTGGGGTCTCTGATCCCAAAAAAAGTAGTTAGGGAGAAGTACCTACCTTTTGAGCCTCCTCTTTTTTTCTAGTGTGCTCCTTCAGCAGCAATGCAAGTCTTAAATTGCCCCGTAAGCCACCATGATCTTTCCTGTTACCTTTGAAAGATGAGCAGCAAGTGCCCAGCTGTAGTTTCTGATTGCGGCTCCCATGGCTGTGCATGCACTCACCTGTTACTTCTGGCACTGGGAGAGGTTATGGAAACATTGGAGCTGGGTTTTTCCATTTCATTCAAATTTTTGGAACTGATAAAATCCTCTTCCAAGCAGACAAAGAGCAAAACTTCAAAATCTCATCTGAAAGATCTATTTCTTTTTCTCCCATCTTCAGAAAAAAAGTAAACCATATGGTTTCTAATGTCTTTTTTTTTTTTTGTTTCATATAAGACAACACAAGCTACAAATTGCATTCTGAAAAGGCCGTAGTTGTTTGGCTTTATGTGAATGTTTTGTTTTTCCTGATTGAAATTGTGTTTTTCTAAGTACCATTTTTAACAAAGAAGAGCTTTGCCATGGAAATGTTCTTTTGGATTTGTCAACAACTCTTATAACTGGTTCTGCCTGCCTTAAATAGTTGAACTTCTTCCCCAAGTTGTGTTACAAAAGTCTTTTATAATCTGGAAATTTTACTGATTAGCAAGCTCTGCCAGCCAAAATTTAAATACAAATCACAGGAGAAAACTAATCTCTTTTTTTTTTTTTCTTTTTTTTTTTTTTTTTGGCTAAAAATGTCTTTTTAACTAAGTCTAAGAGGTTGCTTTGTTGTGCTCTTGGGAATGATATTTTCTTGCTGTTGTTTGTTTTATGCTGCGGGTTTAGATACTGTCAAGATAATGTACCATGTAAAGCAAGGAAAGAATCGTAATCTTCTGTCAAGAATATGACAAGTGTTTCTAATTGTAATTAATAACTCATATTAAAATTTTAAATTAGCTTTGATTGTTTAAGCTAGAAACTGGTTTCATGTCAATGACATGAAACTGTTAGGCAGCCTTTCTGAGGATCAGATCATCAAATCTGCCATTAGGCTCTCATTTCTTTTGTCAAATTATTTTCACAATTTTTTCCCCTGTATGCATGATTAAATCCCACTGAATTTCTTCTCATCTTGTATTTGGTTTCTTAGACGACATTAGAATTTTAGCAAGATTTTAACATTAGCTAGAATGTTTTTAAGTAGTGTTTTAATAGATTATTTCATAATAGTTTCTATTGTATGATGTCAGCTACATGCATTGCAGTTTCAAATACATGTCTCTGGCCCAGAATCTTGAAAGCCATTGGTTTGCAAGTGTCTGAAGTTCCTCAGCTGGCATAAACTTACATCTTTGTACCCAAATTCTCTGGTTTAAGAGCAAGCAAACCTTCTGCCTTGTCTCCGGCTCCTCCCTGGCGCTGTATCATGCAGCTGTGGTACAGGCTGTGTCTGCAGGTGGTGTTGAGTTAAACAGAGCTCAGCAGCACCTCACCTTTCTTTTTTTTGGGTGGTTTAGCACAAGACTTGCTCTTCAGCAGAGGTCTGTTCTTTTCTAAAAGGCTTAACTGATGTCTATGGTGTTTATATGATAATACAGTTACTGACTGGCACCCACCCTTCCAGAAGGATGCCGTAAATATTGAATTGTGGAGCAGCCTGGCAGCACCATCTATTTTTCATTTTATTTGTTTTGGTTTGGGTGTTAGCAGTTTGTCTTGCAGAAATATTTCTTTTTCTTTCTTCAATTGCAAAATCTTAATTTGTTTTATTTTTTTCCAAAATACATTTATAGGTCTCTTTCTCTCCTGACCTGCTGTAGGGATGTTACTGGGAAATTTCTGAGCAGCAGCAGCAGCTTAGTGCATCTCCAGTTGTATTCCACATGATGAAAGCTCCTTTACCCCTAAACTGTGTGACACTAAATGGCAGTGATGCTGCTGGGTCAGATTCTTCTGGCTGTGGATTGCCCCAGAACTAAATTTATAAATGGAGATGCTCCTCTATGTGCTGTGATAGACTCTGCTAATGAAGGGCTTGGGTGAGGTGCCTTCTCTGTGGCTTGAGGCAAACGTTGTATGAGAAGGGGAAGCAGGAGAAAATGAGGAAAAGCTTCCTGCAACTAATGTTTTGCTATGAGCATGTTTGCAGTATCAAAGCAAATTTGTTTTTACAGCCTTGTTAGTTTTAACTTTATCGCCTCCAATTCA
The DNA here is from genome assembly GCF_964273445.1 of Streptopelia decaocto. Classification (NCBI taxonomy): domain Eukaryota; kingdom Metazoa; phylum Chordata; class Aves; order Columbiformes; family Columbidae; genus Streptopelia; species Streptopelia decaocto. The sequence continues at coordinate 121,366,801 of NC_138655.1, read as the reverse complement.
ATTCATAAACTTAGAATGTCTTATGTAAATGCAAAACTAAGAATGCCAGCAGTGAAGAACTGGCAAAATAAGAGAGTTATCTGTATAATTTATTGAAAGAATGTAAACAAAGATGAATGAATAGACAGACTGTTCTCACGGGGGACAAGGGGAAAGCAATGTCAAAAAATGTACACTGTGTGAAGCCATGAAAAGTTAATACGGCATAATGCAACAAGGTTTGCAGAATATTGGGTGAAGCCAATTACTGCTTTTAGCCCAACGTGTTTAATAGATTCTGCCCCGTCCTCTCAGCTAATTCACTTGGGACAACACAGACAGTCTTATAGAAGCTAGTGACTTTCCTCAGACAATTTCTCCATGCTATTATTAGTTAAGATGTTTGCATTAAGATCTGTGAAACTTAGAACTAGTGCTCAAAAAAAATTTACAGAACAGATTTCCTAGAGGTTGTAACTCAAGCAGAGAGAGCCTGATGCTTCACTAGATGTCTTGGCCAAGTTTGTGTGTTTCACTTACACTTGTTTGATCCTTAGAAGTTGTGTCCACAAAAGCTATGGGGTGGAGGGATGTGGGGCATTTTTTCAGTAATTATTAGTTTAATATCTGGCACTTTCTCAGCTTGCTTTGAACATGTTCTTTCCCCTTGACTTACACAGAGCTGATGCAGCACTGTAATTATTATACGTTTCTGCATCTCCTGTACTGTTAGTCCTGACATGACTGTGGTTCACAATGGAAACCCATGCTCAGGACTGAGCAGATACAGGGTCAATGCTGGTCTTTAAAAAGCACAAGTCTATGCTGTTTTAAGTAGGTGAAGCTGAGCTTGTGAGGTCCCTTGCTAGCCACTGATAAGCCAGTTGTGGGGTGGAAGAAATTTAGCTGCACAAATGTGGTGCTGTGCTGTAAATCTGCCTCTTCCTTCTGTGAGGGTCTGTCAAGCGATCCTACTTTCTTCAGCTTTGTGTGGTGGGCATGGGGTATGAATAACAGGAAGAGAAAGACAACTAAGGCTTTCATGCATGTCTTTCAACTCCAAGCTTTTCATTAATTGCATTTAACACATTCTTTAATCCATCTCGTACATTTTGGCTGTAATTTTCATGGCTACCTAAATAAGGTAGTGTGGTGGCAGCATGGTAGGAAGGAACAGCCACTCTTTTCCCAGGAAAATCATTACAAGTTGGAGGAGATTAACCCTGTTCCATAAGTTAAGGAAAAAAAAATACGGCTAGTCTGCAGCTTTGGTTTCAACTTACAGACTTTATCCAATGTACTGATATCAAGACCTTGTCCTTACTCTGCTTGGGTTCCCTTTGTCTGTAACGCTGTTATGGGGTGAAACCATACAGCCTTCTCCTGCACTGATTTGAAAATGAAACTGGGAATAGTCTACATAGGGCTGGAAACATGATTCAGGTTGTGTGGTTTTAAAGTGTTTTGCTGGAATGACTCAAGCACTTAGTGGTTTGTGATGCTGGGGGCATTTATGGCTAAGTGCAGGACATCTCCAATATTCATGAGAGGACAGCAGCCCCATCGTGGGACAGCATAGCAATAAAATGACTTTTATTATGGCTTTATAGCTCTCTTGAGATAAAGACCTGGTTACAGAATTTGTGACCGTTCCCTCAAGCGTGTGCATGAGGACATTTTGTTTCTGCTGTTTAATTTCAAGCACCCCTGTGAATCTTCACTTTAGAGCATGTAAAGATTTTCACAGACATGGGTAAATAAACACCTCTGTCTTCAGTAAAATGGGCAGCAAGTCCTACACTTTTAACACAGTCGTGTTAGAACTTTCATGGCTGCTCTAACTTTGATGGGAAACCTGAGGACAAAATTCCCACACCAACTTCAGCATGAACTGGTCCCATAGATGCTTTCCCTCAGAGAAAGTCCCCTCTGAAAGGGAATCTTTTACTACTAGATCCACAGATGCAGGGAGGTGTATAGAAACAGGATATATTATAGCCAGGTGGAAGAAAACATGTATCTGCATCTTAATGTTTTCAGTGTATGCATTGTATATAGCTCAGAATTTATACTTAGGTCATCATAAAACTACAGCTTAATAAAAATTGAACCTCACCTTTTAAAATATGGAACTTATCTTTAGTGATATCCAAATGAGCAATACAGCACAAAAGCCTTTGCATTAACATGAACTTTTAGCAAAAATAGAAAAACAAAACCTCAACTTTTTAGCCCATTTCATTACAGAATATTTTAAAAATAATGCAGATTAAAAACAAACAAAAAATTTGGGGGTGGAAGGAACTTGAATTTCAAATGCGGCAGAGGAAATATTTTTGAAGTGTCTGTGGAATCCTGCCAAGAATGTACACTACACACCCTGGTTGACATGGAAATTGCCTACTAGCAAAATTTTGGAAGATAGAAGCAGAAAAACGCATAAGGACATACAACTAAATGCTCATACATGCGTAGTGTTACCTCCTGCTTTTCTGAAAACCAAAAAAAAAATACTGGAGATGCTGGACCTGATATGCTTATGCAGTTTTAGTTTTTTAATATACACAGATGCAGTGGTGGGTTTCTTGCAAGACAGCATCTTCTGTATTATTCTCAGCAGTTGCTTAGCATGGAAATTAAGAGCATCTACTGAGCCAGCAAGCCTGCCATAGTGGTGTGAAAGAGAAATCTTGATCCTTGTGTTTCTCCTGGATGGAGATATAACTCCTTCAGCAGCCTGAATGAGTGCTGCTTGTACTGTCACTGTAATGTGAATGAACATGAGGAGGTTGTGTTCTGTGTAGCATGTGGCCCTGATCATATAGAGAGGATAATGTGGTAAGTAGCAGATGACTGATGACTTAGCAACAAAAAACAATAAATAAAAAGAAGATGCTGTATAGTTTATTGCAATTTTCTCAAACAAGAAAAGATATTGAATTTCTTTCAAGAAGGATCTCAAGAGTCTTCCTTAATGCACAACCAAGGCCAAGCTCTTGAAAGCCCCATGTATTGAATAATATGGCTAACAAAGGAAAAACTGTGCAACAAAGCAGGGGAGGGGCTCTTATTGACTGAATGTGGACAGACCGTGATTGATAGTGTTGCCTTTTTTCCCCTTTGTGCGCTGTGCACAATAATTACTGTAGGCAGAACCTCATGTTTTAATATATGGTACAATAGCCTCCCTTTTGATTGAAATTCATGTTCATTTGATCTTGACAGCAATGCAAAGTTAGTTTTTTCCGGTAACATTTTTAATAATTAAACAAGCTATTTAAAGCTTGGCATTTTCATTATATTTGCACCAGTGCTATCCATTATTCTGATGATCCAGTGATTCTTTATTAAAACAAAAAATATTACATTCAAATATTAAATGTCAGGCATAATTCATAAATGTAATGAAAGTCATATCTGGCTTGAGGATGCGGTGCCCTCATGCATCTCAGTGGCCAGAGATTGCAGCATCCTTTTGTGCTGGGCCAGCTGAGTGACAATGGATGCACTCCTAAACCCCACGTCTGTTAACCCAGTGTTCTCCTTCTGGAGAAGATTCTCTGTTGCTTTTGAAAGTATTATTTCTGTGGATGGAAACTAATCAGCAATGCTGCATCACGGTATTGTTGAAGTTGAAATAGCTCAAGAGATAGTTTAGGTCTGTTATCCTGGAGGGGCAAAAATGAGAACTAAAAAACCTATTTAATCACACTGTGGTTTAGGTGAGACTGTGATATACCTTCTGTAAAATACCATCATTCCAAGGGTTATATGATGTAGAAAATACCACAGTTTAACTTCAGAGCTTAGACTTGGCTTAACTTTGCCCACTTCCTGTCCTTACCCTTGAAAAACATCTAAAAATGTTTTCTGTAACAAAGGTAAGTAGTCAGAGAATATTCATTTCTTATTGAGCAAGGAATATTGGTAAAATAGACTGTTCTGTCTGCGTCTCCTCTGAGCAGTACATGCTTCTTGTAGAACATCTCCATCTACACCATCCTGTGCATCTGTCCCTCTGTGGCAAAGTCTCTCTGAGGGACACCCTGGCAGCGCGTTAGCAGTACAGATGAGCCCTGAGCCTCTGCATTGTCCCGATGTGTTCATGTGGCTGTAAAGGGTTTTGTCCAGCTGATTGACTTTAGCAACACAATCCCAGTTTGGTATATTTGTGACTGTTTGCCATCTTTATCCCCTGTCATTAAGGGGATGGTGTAGTCATTACGGCTGATCAGGGTGATGTTGGTACTTGGGCTGCATCTCCTCCTGTGCTCTGCAATTGCTTTGCCCAGAGGTGGGATCTGGTTGAGAACAATATAGCTTTTTCCCCACATTTACTTTTCACAAACACACTGTTTTTGCCTGAGTTGGGCCAGTAAAAAAGAACAAGACAAACCTTGACTTGGCTGTGAAGAAATCTGTGGCAGACGGAAGCTCACCTGGGAGGGGGGCAAGGGGTGACCCCCCACGGGAAGGTAATGTGTATTTTGCCAGCAGTGGAGGTGTCACTGCTCCTTCCCCACATTGCTGCTTTGCCAAGAGGAAGGGAGTGTTGGAATTAGTGTGATTTCAACCTATATGTAGTCCCAAAAGACCGTAATAGGATCAATGACATCATCTGATATTATTCACAAAGAGCAGCAGCTCTTGGGTCATTTCATCACCTCCCCCACAATGTTTGATGTCTTCTGATCTACAGAAATGACATGAAATGGCAGCTATCTAAAATTCCAGACCATAACTTAAAATAGAGAGTAGATACTAATAGATACTGTAGGCTAACTGTATGTGTAGATTATTTAAATGATTTATGAGAATTTAGAGCTTTTGTTCAGCAGCAACTTGTGGACCTTCTTTCCAGCCTCTTTTTCTGCAGGCAACTGGATATATCTGGAGAGAAATCTGGGGAGAATTGAGTCTAAATGCTCCATCTGAGACATGATGCTTCCTGGGATTCCCCAGCTCTGCTCTGGTTTTACACTCAATTGTTTGCTCGAAGTGCTGCCCACAGCAGACTCCTTCCTTTCAGCATCTGGCATTGCCGGTGCAGACACTGAGTAGATGTCCACACTGGTGGATCCAACCATGTGTGCTTCTTCAGTGTCACGGGATAGCTTAAACTCGGGATTATTTCCAGAGGGCGTTTAAAAAAGGGACGTGGTTCTCTTTGGTACATGATTCTTTATGTTGCTTTTTATTATCGTTCTGTTATTTCATTTAAAAGGACCCCCAAAGTTTTGTTATGTTTTTGTTTAATAAGGGTAAAGCCATTAAGACAGTATTCTGGGATGTTATTTCAGTATCAATGTTGTTGAAGTGCATTTTTCAATTTAGTCTGACTTTGAAGCCATGGGAGCAACTTTGCATTTGAATCCAATCAAGGAGCTCTTGATGTAATAAATGAAACACCAGGGAAAAATCAAGGGTAACAATTGTATTTTTCCCTTTTGACTTTGGATTTTTAATGGGAAGAATCATTTCAGAACATTTTGAAAAATATTAAGTCTTTCCAGGCAAGCGTGCTTTTGCCGATTTGTTTTTTATGTATTCTTGCCACATAACAGTGGGAGATTTTTAACATACAGCTGAGACTGAAATATAAGCTCCCCTAATGAGTAAGATATATTGTCAGTGTCAAGTCAAATACAATAAAAAATGAGTGAATAATATGTGTACAAAAATGTACCATATGCCATTTCATGATTATTTTTATTATCATATTTATTCTTAAGCTGATGCCACAGGCAGGCAAGCACTTTGTACCTTGTGAGATTTTTCTTTGAAATCTGTGTATTTTTCTTTAGCTGATGCTAGTCTGATTCTAGTTGAATAGTGTATATATGTCTGTACATGTCTATAATGGTATGTACATGCATGTGTGTGTTGTAAAATTCATATGACAATATAATATTGCTTGATGACACTTGATGACAATGAGTGTCTCTTTGTCTCTTTCCCTCTCTCTTTTTAAGTTTTTTTCGCCCCCTGCCCCCCTCTAACCCATGTACTCAGGTTGAAGTGCAGCCCATAACTGAGGCACAGGCCAGAGTCTCAGTACTTCACTGAGTGGCTCCAAGCTGCATCAGACACTTCATGCCTCTGGAACCAAGAATTAGCAAAGGCAGTGTCTGAGCCCTTGCTTGGTTTTACTGGCTAAGCTCTTATTGTCATCAATGAGAACAGCATAATGTGTTTAAAAAAGAAATAAATTCTGTTTTTTGGCCTACTTTTCATTAAACTTTCTGGTGCTCAGAATCTCATTTCAATCATATGCAGCTTTTAGCCAGACTTAATTTTTGTTGTTGTTGTTGTTGTTGTTTAGCTAAAACCTACTGATCTTTACTGGTTGAGCAGAGCTGTGATTTATTATCCATTTTTCCCACCCCACCTACTTCTTTCCTCTGTTCTTCTACCCTACCACATATGCTTCTTTGCTTCAGGCCTTTCCCCCCCAGTTTGTTTATTTTCTTTCCAGCATGCTTGTACACTATATTGGCTGGTTTAAACCTTCAGAAATTTAACTGAGGGGCCTTATTTGGGTGCCAAATGCAAGACGCTTTAAGAATTTTAAGTTTGGGGAAGATATCTTGATCTTTGGAAAGGAGCTTTTTAATGACATTGTAAACAGGGTGCCCCAACTTCTAGTCACTTTAACACCGCTTTTTTAGTTTAGTCAGTTTTGAATTAAGTACATTAAGAGACCATGACCAAAATAATTTCAGGTGATTTTTACTCATGGTCAGTTCAAAATATTCAAGAACCTCGCCCTAATACTTCTTGTATGTGTGAGGATGAGATGGGAAAAACATCCACCCAATGAGAACTTTAAGGGTCAAGAACGTATGAAAATCTGACTGGGGGCAAGGGAAATGCAGATTTAACCAGATATTGCTGAAATGCTTTAAAATTACTATTGAGTGAGGCTATTGCCCTGCCCCCCTCTTCTAGGTCTGTGTTATGTGCACATATGAAACTTAAATTGATTTCTTCTCTTTGAGTAGTGGCTCTTCAAAACCTACAAAATAAGTCCTGAGTTGAAACAATGGTTAGAGCATAGTGGGTCTGGTTCCCTGTCTTGGGGTCAGATCATATTCAAATCATACTATGTTCTTGACTTCATCATGTTTGTGTTATCAGCTATAGGTTTCCTTTTAAATGAGGAGATGCCTCTATCCTAATGAGACTGTGAATCCAAATGAAAATCTGTTTTCTACCTTGGTTATCTGAGTTACACACTTTGGGTAGCATTCAGTGTATGTAACTAAACATAAACCTCAGGAGGTATCAGAAAATTCTGTAATATGGACTTGAATAAAGAAGCGAAAAGTCATATGATGAGCATTCTTCTTCTGCATATAAATAAATAATGGGCCCTGTTACAGGCTGTGAGGTTTCATTGTGTTGCAGTTATTGACTTTTCCTGGCCAGGGGGTGTGGAAATAAAAAGGATGCAGCTATAGGAAAAAAAAATGATGGGAACATGTGTGAATTATGTATGGAGGTTTCTAAGAGTTCTTCACTGTCCTGAGTTTACTGTAGCTGCTCCTTCCCTTCTTGTGGAAATGATGATTCATGCAGGGGCTGCAAGTTGAGAAACTAAATCATTTAAAGTATATTAATGGAATATTTGTCACAGTTGTGAAATATGGGAGAAAGGGTGCAAGAATGAAATAACTAACAAACTTATTAAATAAAAGTGTAAAAATACGTAATGGTCTGCCACTTTTACAGCATTGCCAGGGATTCTGCTCAAGTCGCTTGCTATGAGAGATCAGTTGTTATGACCTTAGGGCCTGATTCTGTCAGTGTTATATTGCTGGTATAATCCCACTGACTGCACTGGTATAACTTCATGGAAATCTTTCCAACACCTGGTACTTAATATCCCAATTCTGAAATGTTAAAGTAATATTAAAAACTGACTGTAAATACTATATAGAGTGTGTTCATGTGCGTATGCGTACATATATGAAATAAGCGACAGAACAAACAAGAACTATTTTGAATCCTAGGTGAGCAAGTATTTGCTACATCAGCTCCCTCCGTTGCTCTTTGCATTCATCACAAAAATCTTGTGCTGTGCAACTGTAGTTGTATGAAAATATTTAGATGGTGCAAGACTTGTGTTATGGCACACTGTCTGCTTGTTTCCTCATTTCCCTTCTCATCGTTTTGCTCATGTTCACATTCAAGAAAGCGATTCCAGCTCCTAAAAGATGAGATTGAATCAAAGCTCCTAGAAACTGTAAAGCATCAACTTTTCCGTTCTTCTTTCTTTGGGTTCATGATTTTACATGGTTCTTTTCAAGCTTGAGGGTTAGAAAATTAAACCTGGTTCTATGGTGTTTCTATCAAATGCTGTGAGAATTGCTGGAGATAAATAACCAAACAACCAAAAAAACCCCCACAAAACCAGCCCACTGTAGGTTCACAAGTTAATAATGTTAGAAAAGAAACAGTTCAAACATAGAAAGCCCTTTCTGTAGAAATGTTAACACCTGAACTATTTCATTCCAAACTGGAAACATCTTGGGCTTTTTTTGGGTTGTCAGCTCCTGCACTGCAATTATTTTTCAGTATTTAATACAGTATCTGCTTCATCTTTTTCTTAATGAAATTTTGGAGAATGTGTTTCTGCAGAAAACCTTGATCTTTTTGTTTCTGGAAAATAGCATTTCTCAAGATGAGAAAAGTTCAGTACAACTATGTAGAAATAAAATTAATCAGCTCTAGTGCTAGGATTTTGAGGAGGTTTGGTCAGCCAGCTAGTTGACGCCTTTCTAGAAGGTGAAGCTTTGTGAATTTATTTTAGCAAATAAAAGTGAGATTCGCTAGCCTTCAAAAAACCAGCTAAGTGGGGGAGGCTGAAAATGTCTACTTAAAAGAATAGCATAGTTGTAATAGGGTTTTTAATGATAAAGGCTGAGTTAGAATGCACCCTGCTGTTGCAATATGTTATATATTATATCAGCAACAATGAAAATTTCACTATATGCTTCCTGTGATATAAAGGATAAACTGTCCTTTATATTGCATACAAGATTTATGCATACCTCTGACCTTTTAAGTCTTGCTAATCAATTCTCATCCATCAGGGTATCCACAAATTGCTGTGTGACTCGCTAGAGAGGGGAAATTCTCCTCTCATTATACACAGTACAAAAGGTTTGTCTCCCCCTGAAGCGTGAAGGTACTGCTGGAGGCAGGTTACTGAACTAGATGTACAAGTGGACTTGATCTGTTTTGGCACGTCCTATAACACCAGTGTGAAGACACCAAGAGAGTCATCATTGGGTTCCAGCCTCACATTGGGCCACAACAATGAGCGGTGCCTAATTTGACAATTCTGCAACTATTGCTGTCAGAGTGGTTCAGTGCTGGGAAAATTTGTGGAAGTCAGGGGAGCTATACCAGTAAAAACTAGAAAAAGCCAGTGGTGAATTATATCCATTGAAGAGTATTGTATTTGGCAGGGGATGAATGCCTGTCTCTAAGTGCAGGATACCTCTTGGCACCCATGGGAGTGATGGAAGTCCAGAAACTGCAATAATCTGGCTGTGGGAACCTGACTCTGCAAAGTGCTGCTTGTCCCTGTAGGGCGAAGGGCAGCTGTGTAATAATAATGGGATGTGATGTTAGGAGAAATACAGGATCTTACAGGAGCCTGCTTTTAATAAGATGTCCATTGCATGATACTCAAAGCTTTGACTTCAATGGTCTGTGTTGCTCTTGCGTGACATGCTTCATTTGGGAGGAAAAAAAGCCTCATTCCTAAACCAAAATAATCCCCTAATCCTACAAGTTCCTAGTGCATAATCAGTCTGAATCCAAGTAAATAGCAGCTTTTTCTCCAAGAAGAATTCCTAGATCTGTTCGTTCACAATTTTTGCAGATGTTTATTGGAGTGCAAGTGACACAGTGTAATGAAACAAATGAGTTGGAAGTGTCAGAATGCCCAATTATACAACTCGCTGCCTGTCTATGAGGCTGAACAATGGGAACTACTAGGCATGCTTTACTCATTTAACTTCGTTTAAACTACTCTTGGCATCCGAGTTGCATTAATGTGATAACTTCTGTGTGGCAATTAACAAACTGTAGCAACCGGAGACATTAATCTGGCGTGCTGGGGGAGGGTTGCAGGATGGGCAGTTAGCTCTTTGGCTAATTTCCTGGTGAACCTGAATGGACGGAGGAAAAGATTCAGTTCTGGTTTTCTTCTCTCAAATCTGGAAAAGAAAAAAATCCCTATAAAATCTGAATAGGAGTTGCTGTCGCTCCTCCCAAAAGGACCTAAATTCTTCTCTTTGCCAGTTTATTCCACTGTTGGAATTTTCTCTTCTCACTTGCTCTCAAGTCCGGTGTCATAAAAAAAAATGGACAAGGGAAGTAGGATGCTGTTGTCAGGAAACAGGTTGGAAGTGAATGGGGGCAGGTGAAAATCAACTAGAAAAAGGGAGGAAAAACTCCTAATATTTAGAAAAAGGGCAGCTGGACTAGTAATTGCAGCTGAACCATCAGGGGAATGGAGAACCTGAAGATGAAAGAGCCAGTCCTGAGCTGCACACTAAAGAATTTTTGGAAGAATAAACTTGATCTTAGGCTCTGACAGCAGCCAGGCAGGTCCTGTTTTTACAGACATTGTTCTTGTTGGCTTATATTTAAGTTTTCTTTGAGCAGACACCACAGATTTGAACCTTTCTTGTTCAAACAGATGTATCTTTTATATATGCACAAATGTCACTTGACTGTAAATTGTTTCAGTCTGTGCTTTCTCCGCTGTCTAAGTGGTAGAGTATGAAGTGGACTGAGATACGCATTATGCAGAATTCTGTATGACTGTTAATAATAGCTGCCCGGCCACTCTCCTACAATTTTATGGCTTAAAAATAACGCTCAGCTGTTCTGGAACAAGAGGCCATTGGAAAGGGGTGAGGGCAAAATCTTTCATAACCTCTGAGTGGAAACAGTAGCCACTGATCTGTTGGCACAGGAATTACCCAAGCCTATTATTATTCTATAAAAAGTAAATTGTTATTACCATGTGCAGAGACCTCCATTTGGCAGTGCAGAATCAGAACGGCTATCTCCTGACAGCCCGTGCTGCTTGTAGCTGTGTTGCCTGTGTCATAGGAAGGGGCTTCTTGGGGACGGAGGATAACAAAAACCCCTCATGAGAGGATGACCACCTACTACACCTAACTACAAGGGTTCTTCTAGTGGTTGTGACCTCCAAAATGTCTATAGGTAGTAGAACAATACAGCATCTTTCTCACTTTTTTGTATTGGAGAGCAATACATAACCATGCTCGGTGGTAGCGCGCTTCTTGTGGCCAAGCCCACCACCCTCATTCCTGTTTAATGACACATATTCATGTAGGAAGCAAGAGCAAATGAGGGAGTACATAGCTGAGCTCTCTAGATAGTTGGGACATTGACTTTCTTAGCTTCAGGAGAATGTTAAAAGTCTTTTTAATAATAAAGCTTTGTAAGTGTGTAGTTTTGGTTAAGACTCAAAACCCAAACCCAGGTCTGTGCTAAAGCAACAGCAGTTGTCTTCATGTAGGCTAATAGTGTGACTTGGCAATTTCAGTGTCAGATCACTGAATGTGCCTTTCTTTCTGGAGAACTGTTTGCAGGAGTAATTACTAGTAATGAGTAAAGATTACAAAATTTGATCTTAAGTCACCTGACAAACTCAGACTGTTTCCTCTTTGTAAACTGCGCTCAAATTTTCTAGAGGTATTTCTGGAAGTTGTAAAGTGTAATACATGCGTGGCAACTCAAAGGTAACAGCATGCAGAGCCTGCAGTCTGTTTTTGAATGGCGTTGCAGGAATTTTGGTTTGTGCAGGAGTGTCACAGCTTTCCTGCAGAATTCGTATGTCACACTAGATCATGGATGCATAAGAGTAATTGCTTAATTCTGCAACTTGTCCTTATACTGGCATGGGGTGGGTTCGCTCCACTGGGTTCTCAAATCAAATATATTTTAAGTGTGAGGAAATGGCTCTTTATGCTCATATACTGTATGAAGTGCTTAATCATTCATAGCTGAAAATTAGCTGAGTGTGATTATTCACCAAGGTACATTAACAGCAGCTGGTGTTTTACTGCACTCCCACAAGAAAATACTAGTCGAAAATGTATGCAGAGCTTTTATGGTCTTCTGGGTAAATACCTAGCAGAAAATGGACCAAGTCTTCCTGCTTGCACATTTACTGTTGGAGGAAGTCTTGTTTTCAAAGCTACTGTGCTAAACTGAAGGATGAAAATGTTTATTGGGCAGTGTGGCACAGAAGTGAGCTCCCACCTCTTCTGTGATCTCCCTCCCTCTGTCTCTGAGCTGGGATGGTGGAGAGCAAACACTGCATACCTGCTCCGTGGGGAGGAGTAGCAATTGAGCTCGTCATGTTGTCTCCTCTTTAATTCCAGAATAGAAGACAAATATTGCTGCAAACCACAGTTGGGTCTGCCTGTGAATTCTGCTGCAATCCCCTCTGCTACCTTGGTCGGCGTACCAAAGCTCAGAGGTGATGCTGTGAAGACACCAAGCACTGGTCTACTCAGTGCTCATACATTTTCATAGAGAGAGCTGGTCTGCCAGAAACTCAAACATGTTAATATGCCAATCACACTCATTTTTCATAGTTACAGTGAAAGTTAAAGGAAAAGAAGGCTGTAAAGGAGAGGTCATTCAGACCATCCACCTGCCTCAAGACAGTACTGATAAAACTGATATATTTCAGACAAATATCTATATAGCGGTTCTTAAAAGGCTTAAATAATTATGATCACAGGATCTCTGCAGGCCAACTCTTCCGGGGCTTAACTATCCTTACCATTAGAAAGTGCTTCTTAAAGTCTAGCCTCTATCTCCCTTGCTGCCATTTGAGCCCGTTTCTACACGTCCTGCCCTCAGTGAACATGGAAAAGGGCTTATTTCCTTTCTCTTTCTAGCAGCCTTTTTCTGTATTTGAAGATTGTTATTGTGTCTCCCTTCAGACATCTTTATTTTTAGACTAAACAACTCTGCTTCTCCCCAACTTTCCTCCAAGGATAGGTTTTGAGACCTCTGGTGATAATTCTTTTCTTCTGAACTCCTTCCAGTTGGCCTGCGTTGTTCTCGCATGACATACTGCGCCCCAACCTGGCTGCAGTGCTCCAGCTGTGGGAGCCTTAGCACTTCTTAGCAAAGCAGAAGCTTTACTTCAGCTGTCTTACGAGCAGCACTCCTGTTTATATGTCCCCCTTTGATATTTGTTTTCTCTCAAAAGCAAAAGATTCTTGACCTGAATTCAGTTTGTGATCCAGTATGATTCCCAAATCCCTTTCTGAAGATCCGCTGCCTCTCCAGTTGTTTGTCTCCAGTCTTTTGTCAGCTGCGCAGATGGATTTACATATATACGGTTGGCACATTTCATAGTCTGCTACTTCATAGTTGTTGAGTGCATCCTCATTTTCTCAGACACTTTGTCTTCTTTCTCAAAATTGTTTTGAACCCTAAATCTCTCCTCTGAAGGATCTGTTGTACTTTCCTAGCTCGATACAGGTCTCTTCAGACCTCGTGTTTTGTCTTTCACCATACCAATTTCTTAATGAAAATACTGAAAAGCCTGAGAATGAAAACAGGTTCTTGCACTTAATTTGGCTTTTCTATTTGGTGGTGAGCCGTGGTGTGTGTGATTTTTTTTCAAATAGTCTTGAACCGAATAGAACTGTTTCACCTAAGCCTTATTTGTGAGAACTTTGTGAAGCAGTATCAAAACCATTGCTAAAGTCAAGACCTAGTACAGCCACTGCTTTTTCATTCTCCATAAGACACATCCCCTCATGGAATAAAATTTGTTTGATAGGTATGTTATGTATGTGAGTGATTTATGTTTGTTTATAACTTTCCTTGTCTGCTTAATTACTGCTTGCAAATAATTTCATTTTGTTCTAGGTCATTCTGGGATTTGAAGTTACGTTGATTAATCTGTAAGTCTCCTCAAGGTATTTGAAAAAGTGAAACACATTTTATCGAGGTTTCCTTTATGTGGTTATCCGAACATGTATATGCTTTTGTCTGCCTACCTGCTCGCATTTTCCTATGGATATGCTTGTTGGCAGTAGGATCTGTGCTCAACGTGTACTTGATTTCTGCTCCCAAACTTCAAGGTACTTGTCATTTAGCTACAAAATTTAGGTTGGCTGGCTGGCCTCCATCTCTGCCGCCTCTTTGCCCTGGTTCATTCAGGCCTCAGGGAATTATTTTGGTTTTCAGTGCTTTGGGATAATAGGCTTCTCCCCCGCCACTAGGCAAGAGAACTTCAGTAAAACTCTAACTGAAATGAGAAATGGTACATAGTTACAGCAAGCAGGTTTATGCTTAGGCTTGTGAATCCATGATACATATTCTGCCGTGGTTTTGCACTTTATAAATGTATGGGAATGACTGAAGCTTTTAAATCTACCTCTTGTTTTTTTCAGGGTCCCTAATGTGTCAGGATCTAGCTATGGCAGAGATTAGTTCCTGCAGCTTTGTTCTCATGGCAATATAGCTGTCACTTTGACAACACTTTTTGACTTCTAGAATTTTTTCACCACATTCCTCCAGTGTCCTTAGTTGTACTAAGTGATTACATTCCGCCTTTACTGATGAGCAGAGTCTAGATGTAATTCCTATTAAAATGTGCTTCTTGGCCCTTTGCACCGCCTCAAAATCACAAGAGCAAAACAGCAATGCTGTAGCAAACTCGGCTTTCCAGTCCTAATCAGGAGCAGTGTCTGTGCCAGATCAGCAGCTCTTAGTTTTAATAGATTTGTTCAGAAGCTTTTCCTTTCTCTGTTGGGTTTATCCAGATTCACTGATTTATCTTTCATGCTTTATAGGGGGAGGTGCTAGCAGTGCCTACTTTTAAGCTGCTTAAAGCTTTCCATTACAAAAGATTTTTGCAGTCTTTCCTTTAAGAAATTCCTGTCTTTCTCTTGTTTGCACTGCATCATTGATATGCAGCGTGAAAGATTCTCTTTGGCTAAGGAACTGCCCCCTTTCTTTTTTCTTTTTTTTAAATGTCTTTTCTCTCTCTTCTTCCATAGAATGACATCCAACTTCTTTCAGGATATCAAATACAAAAATTTGCCATCTCACTTTGTTGCCTTGTGTGCTCTAAGAGGCACTGGCAGCCCACCAAAATCACAACACAGTTTAAAACCAGGCTCTCTCTTGTGCCACAAATGCAAAAGTAGAGGATGGACTATGACTCTCAGAAAGGCAATGGATTACTTATAGCTAAGTGGTTATAAACAGCTTCTTGCTTTCCAGGGAGTGGAGAGAAACTGTCTCTCTCAATACAGGTTTCAAGTAGCTTGTTGCTCAGCCTCTTCCAATGTATCACCTCAGGGCTAGAGCTTCTTGAGATGTTGATGAGAGGACCTGGCTCGTCCAGCTGTTCCTCATCTTTGGGAAAAACCATACCAAACAGGAATGTCCAAACTTCATCACACATATTCAGCCCATGTACTCTGAAAGATAAGGTCTGGTGACATACTACACAATGGTCTGTATTATCACAGAGGTGGTTGAATGCAGGCTGCACTGGGACATTGTAAAGCCAAGCACTGGAAATGTTGGACAGGCCACCTTTGTAAGCTGAGTAACAACTTCCTGAAGGCAGCAGAGTAAGGTGGCTGGGTGGTTAGATGTTTTGAACCTAATTCATGTTACTGAAGCAAATGGATCTTTTGCTGGCTCTCTGCAACTGCTCAAAATGACCTTTTGAGTCTAGTGCCTCATGTGTCCTCAGAAGCCAGCCTGATTCCTCTGTGCATCACCTGCTAAGTCTGGTCTGGTACTCCTACCCCAGCAAAAGCTGCTGCCAACTTTAACAGAGGCCCCGACTAAAACCTGTTGGTGTATGGTATTGCAGAAGCAGGGTTTTCTGGTGATTAGTCTTGCCCTGTTATACTATCTTGTGTGCAAAGCAATATACAATTCACTTCTAGTATGTTTTCACATATGTAAACCTTGTGCAAGTGGGTCTTCAAGTAGTTCAACCACAGTTCAGCTCTTAATTCAACCAACTAGTTCAACTCTGAAGATAATGGCTGCAGAATCAACCTCATCATCATCAGGCCTTCCATCATGCCAGGTGCACCAAAAAAATATTTACATTTAAGTTTTCCTTCCAGCTGGGATGGGAGCAAACAATCTACAGTGACTTCTGTCTCTTTCTACTCTCTCTCCATTCCCCATGTATGAGTTTCCTTTTGTTGTTGGGGGGAAAGAAAAAACTCTGACATGTTGAAATTGCCACACTTCAAGGCAGCATGTTTTGAGAAACTTCTGGAACCAAAACCACTACTACCAGTTTCCAAGCCATGTCACACTGCACAGCTGGAAAGGACTATTGGGGCTTAAGGAGCTGCCACCCGTCCAATTTCAGGGGGAAAAAAAAGCCTTAAAAATATTAATGGAATCCTTTACTAGGCAAAACTTCAGAACATCTGTCATTTGGAAATTTTAACAGTGGGAATATCCTGCAGAAGAAAAGTCTGAGTCTTAACCTTGGTTAAACATAGATTCTCTGGCACAAGGGACTTTTTCAATGTTTGCACTGTCCTGCTATGGGCTAAGAAATACAACAGCAATTAACATAGATGCACTCTGATAACTTGCTTGTGCATCAGTGCTATTAATATCCATCTATGTCTCTGTCTGCTTTCAAACTGGAGACCAAACTAATCCCTCACAAAATGCTGAGGCAATACTTCGTGTCATAAACCGCTGTAACTCTAATGAAATCAGACTTATGCCACTTTATGAAATCTGTTTCACCAAACTCTTGACAATGCTCCTCTGTTATCAGGGGTACCACGTGTCGTACAGCCTAATGCAGCCGCTGCTGTTTGTGTTTCAACTTGTCCAGTGCTCCCACATCTTTGAATTTCCTGGTGCTCTAACTTATGTGATAAATGTGGCTTTTTTTTCTTCTTGAATCAGAAACAACTGTTTCCCAATGACTATAAACCTGAAGAAACATCCTAAAAGCTAGATATATACATGTCTCTTTCACGTTTATTGTTGGATGTAAAATACTCTGCAAAGAATATAAGCTGCTGCCAGGCATGTAGCCACAAGATGGGTGTTTTTCTCACATATGTATCCGTTCCTTTTAATAATGAATAATGGACTTTATATTTAAAAGTGACGTTTCTATGAATGTGCTAGATTGTACTATATTTCTTTCACATGAGTATATTCCCATCATGGCAAACTTCTTACAGAGCTTGCCTGGGGGGGTTTTGTTTAAAGTAATGCACTTTAATGAAAAAGAGCTGCTGAAATTTGTCAGCTTCTTCCAGCATGATTGCGCTTTGGTACTAGTTTAAAAAAAAATCTTTACGCACTTTATGGGCTTCATGCTAATTCCAAAATCCCTCTTCATTTTTAAAAGTAGGAAGATAAATGTACATACATATTAGTGAAAGCCCTATAACTGCCTTGAACCTTTTGCATGAATAGTCTCGTTGAAGTCAGTGAGTAATAGAGGTAGACTTAGGCTATCTGCAATTTTCAAGCTCAGGCTGTAGGGTAGATTTCAAATATTACAAACAATTTGCAGATATACACTTGGTATAGTTTTCAAAGACGGTGATATGTTTAAAAGACTTAATATTTAATGCAAAATGGATGGCTTTGATATGGTGTTCCCAGTAGATGGTTTGGAAATTACCAGTCTTGACTCAGTGAAGTACAGACATCTTTGCAAGAGTAAGGGCAAAGGAGCAAAGCACCCTTCTACTTCTAAGAGTAATGGCAAATGAGTGCATGAGTTCTTGCAGGTTTTTTGTTTATTGCGTTTTCCTTGGGCGAAGTTAAATTCTCCTGGTACGGGGCAGGTGGCTATGGAAAACTATATGGCCGCAGTGATCTGTGACATGGAGGCTCTTGGTTTTTTGTTTTCTCTTCTCCAGAGGCTGTAGATGAGACTAACTCAAAAATGTATTTAATTCGTGTAAGATCAGCTCTCCTTTACCAGACGCAGTAAGGGGCTGGGTGGCTACAGTGCTGAAAAGCGATAAAATACTTAGAGAGGGCAGCTCTAGCCTGGGATGGCTGCCACCAAGGCCAACAGAGTAAGCCCTGCTGGAGGCAAGATAGCCTCTGGGGTGCTGCTAAGGTGTGTTGGAGCTGGTTTGGGAGAGAGGTACCAACCTGTGGTGCAGCAGCTGCAATCCTGCAGCCCAGACTGCAGAAGTGCACTCATACGAAGCATTGATGAAAGGAACAGTCTGCTGGGGCAGGAGCCCAGCTCTGTGCCCAGCCGGCAGCAATGGCACAGAGGTATGAGAGCAGCCGGTACATAACTTACAGGTAACAAGTGCAGGGTGTGCCACACTTTGTCCTGGAAAAAGCTTCCTAGGTGTAAGCAATGCACTGGATTTACAGACAATTGGTTTCTGTGTTTTGGAGGAACCAGTGGACACTACCAAGTACTCATGTCCTTTTCAAATTACACTGGCTGCTCTTGTGTTCTGAGTATTTTGATGGATTCTGACAGACATAAGGTCAATAGGGTCATCAGGAATGATAATTTTTGGAAGTGTATGTTCATTTGTGAACGTTGATGGATGTCTGAAACTAGAAAGATATGCACACACATACCTGAGAAATACAAATGTGAAGTGGAAATTTTTCCTTGGAGATTTACTAAGCCAAATGTTTCAGGTTACATCAGATTGGCCCCTGTGAGGGGGTTGCTGTGTGAGCCTTGCCAGGAAGGGCCTGCAGATCAAATGTTCCTTCCAGGCACAGAAGAAACAAAAATGAAGTTATTGTTCCTCAGCACGGTCTGACCCATCTGATCACTCACTTTTCCATACCAAAGATCAGCATCTGTTTTCCAATCACAAGCCTTGGGTTATTGCTCAACCACTGTCTCAGTTATTTGGCAACATCATAACATGTCCCTAATAGCTGGCTGCAAAACTGGCATTTGGCCTCCCTTTCTTACTCCATACTGTTCTAGACAAGCAAGCATTTCCTCCGGAGCCTGGACTTGTTTCTCTGTAGAGATGCCCAAAATTTGAAGAAGCAGTCCTGTACAGTCTCAATCAAAGGGTTCAGCAAGGAAGCATAGTTTAGAGGTTATTAGGTAAAGATGAAACCTGTAGGAACTCTGTTATCTATGTAAATTCTTCTTCGCTGGAAAGATTGTTCTTTCAATATAAGAATAGGATTTCTCCAAATCAATACTCTCCTCTAATAAAACTTTAAGAACTTTAAAAAATATAAAATATTAAAATCTCAAAACAAAATTTCATCTTCTATCAGAACATGCCCCAAAAGGGCTAACTTTTTTGTTATGGGTTTGTATCAGATAGTACAGGGATGGATGGCAGTAAATTAAGTGGTGCATGGTCTTCAGTGGCATCTGAGCCTCTTTCTAGTTGTTTTATGTTGTTTGAGCTTACTAATAGCTCTTCAGGAACATGCTCAGCCTGTTGGGAAGATATTCTGTCGTGGCGTGATTTCTTTTTTCCCTCTCGCAGTGTGATGTCCATGCAGCTTATACCTCTGCCCATTTTTGGGGTGTTTTAAGTGGCCGAAATTGCTGCTGTTAGTCTATATGAGGACCAGTCAGGCAAATGCTTCCCACACAAAACCATTTCTAGACTAGCTGGTTTTGTAACTCACATATAAATGTCTTGTGGCTCTCTCTGGATCTTTCTGAATTGCAAGCACTATACAAACTGAGTTATTTGGTAGTTGAAGTGTGACTAATACTTGTTTTACATAGTTCAAGTTGATGATTACAAACTTTGAAGCTTGGATGAATAGAATCGAGTACCTAATACTTCGCAGAGCTTGTTTTCATTTTACATTTAATCAATTGACTTTTCTTTTAATGGATTCTCTTTGAAATTTTATGTTTGTACCAATGCGCAGACTTCGCTATTGCTATGTTGCATTACCAAGGGCAATATGAGTTTAAATCACTTTATGATAAAATTTTGCATAATCTGCTCATACAAACTAATTAAATGTCAGGTCATTGTAATACAGAGCTCATATTATCACCATGGGTCACTAGAAACAGCAATTAGTAACTCATGTGTAATCCAGTTAAACTCAAATTAAGAAAAGAATGTCAAGTCAGAATTTTGTTCCTAATTCCTAGTTTTCATAATTTGTACAGGTTTATGGGGGCACCACTTCAAAACACAGCTTCAGAATTGGTTTTTAATTTAGTTCAATTTGATTTATGCTGCTCAAGCATGGCTCTTAGATTGTTCTAACCAACGGTCATATGAGTGACTTGTACTTAGAAATTAATTAACTTTAGAACAGATTCATATTTTGAATATGTTAATCCTTCACTAACTACACTGTTGTTTTACTGATGGATATTTAATGGTATGAAGGACCTCTGTATTCAGCTTTTGCAAGCAGAAACAAAAGAAGTAGCTTGTTGTTAGGTGAACTATGCAATTCAGACTGTAGTAAGCCATAAAAAATGAAAGAGTACAACAGTGGAAAGACATGGAGGTTGCTGCACCCTGCCTTGTGTTAGGTAAAGGCGACTGGGAAGACAGAATATTTTCATCCGTGTTTAGTTCTGCCCTGGTAGGGCAAGGGCTCTGTGCTTGGGAAGCCCCAGCTGGTGCTGCGATACATCCAGCTCATCCCCTGGTTTGCATCACCCGGTGCCCGATGAAGGAAGATCTACCGCAGGATATGTTGTCTTACCCCGCTGCATGAGAGCCTGGTCCTGTAGCCAAGGACTTATTGTTTGCGGTCACTGTGTTCTTACTTGTGGTACTCATTCTTGCCCTAAATGTACTGCAGCCAGAGCAAAATCTTTACTGCTGCAGTCCTCCTGCTATTGCTTTTTGTTAGAGCTCCAGATAAGGGTGTGCTCAACATCAGGTACCATCAGTTTGCTCTCTGTAGTCCTTATTGGTATTTCCTTTAATTTTCCTAGATATATTTGGATTCAGGCTTCTAAGCATTTGCCTTTCTTTGGTTAAAACCTCATTAAGCTCCTATCATATTTCAAACTAAATAGAATATCCTGACTAAAATGTCAGTGACATTCTTATAATGGCCATGTCGGAAAGAAGCTAAAATACTGGTTGTAATTTATTTATATAGCATGCAAAGGTCGTAGGTGATTTAGAGAGAAGTCTAAAGACAAACAATCATTCTGATCATGTAATGGTATATCTCAGATTATCTTGGCTTCATCAGAAGACTTTCAGTTGGTGCAAGCAGTGTCAGAGCTGGATTAAGAGTCACAGTGTGAAGGTACCCACCGTTTCCAGCCCAGCTCTTTGGTACTCATCAGATCTGCACAAAACCAGTCACTGGTTTCACTGGATGTCATATGAGACTTGTTGTGCATTGCTTTCTCAGTAAGGGAGTCTATTGAAATCACTTTGAAATCCATTAAAGATGAAGGGAGCAGCATATTCCAGGGCACTTTTATTTTGATGAGACTCAAGGATCTAAATTCAGTTGCCAGGTTTAAAAGAGTTCACCTTCTTTTTTCTCTTAACAAAGTGAACATTTGAATTCTAAATCACAATCAACCAAGCCCATCACTGCCAAATTAGGTATGACAAGTCTACCCTGCTGTGCATAGCTTCAGAGAGATGTTTTCAGGTATGAATTTAGCTTTCAACAGAGGCATGATTTCACTGTAACTTTCCTGTCACATTCACTTTGTAATACTGTAATCACCAAGCATTCATGAATAAGTGGTTACCCCAAAATATTGCTTGTGCTCAGTTTATTAGTCTGTGCAATACAGCTGTGTGTTGCTAACCTGTAATATTGCAAAATACTGAAAACTTGAACTGTGGAATCAAATAAGCATAGAGATTAATCAAGTGCTGTGCTAATCAATTTTTCATATTTAATTAGAGAAAGTGTTTCGCTTTGGAAAGTTGCCGCAAGAGCTGCAGAATTTCCGTTCCCATCCCAGCAGACCAATACTGAACCCGATGAACCTCACGCCTGTTACGTGGGCCTGGTGGGTGTCAGAGGGAGCTGGGCAGCCACAACAGCTGAGTGTGGAACATGGAGAAGGCTGCGATATGCTTATGTCTCTTCTTTTCTGGACTGATGACTTGGTAAATATCACACGAGGCTGCATCATTTTACATTGGCTGTGATCCTGGCCTTGGAGTTTGAAGAAAAAAGGGAGTGTGTTGAAAAGAGGAAGAGACAGGGTTATGAAGGACCTGGAGATGGGAAGCTGGCACACTACCAGAGCAGCCCTTGCTTTAGTGGAGCTGTATTTAAGTACTGCTGTGCTCTTTGCCATTGTTTCACAAAGGCAATTATGCTGAGTTCATTAAGACGACATCAAAGGCAGAGAGCTCCCACCATCTCTTGTACAACCACTACTGCAAGTATGAAAGCGTGCTCTTCATATGTACAGAGAAATGGTAGTGGGTATTTCATTTCCCCACCTTAGAGCATAAATTCAACATCATTTATAAACAATTTGAAGAACATTGCTACAAAAAAAAAAAAAGCCTACTTTAGAGTAATTATCACTGATGTTGCCAGAAAACTCTATCTAGTTTTGAATGCTCTGGGTTTGGTTTCTAAATTTAGTCTTAGATGACACCTGCCCTGCAGTGGCAGCAGGAGGTTCCAGTTTACCTCACCTCCTTAGCCCAGGTGCTGCAGCAGCAAAGCTGCAGCCACATGTAACTTGGCCCAGGTGGTGAAAACACAGTTTTCCCTTCTGAGGAAAACCAGGCACAGCAATTGGAAATCACATGGCCATTCCCCTCCCCTCAAAATCTCACACAGCTCTTCAATCTAAGGTAGATAAGGTCTTATATTTGCTTGTGACTTTGAGTCATTTGATTTTCTACTCATAGACTAAAAAAAAAGTTTTTTTCCTGCAATTGCATGGTGCTGGAGTATGAGGGTGTTTTAAGAAAAGCCATCAAATGGTAAAAAGTAGGTAGAAGTTATCACTATCTAAAATGGGCATCATCTGAAAGAAGGCATATTTTCTCATGAGCATTTAAATGTTTGGCAATCTTTAGTCATGAAATAAGTCCTGTCAAAGGATGTGTATTGAAGTGACTTGATCTGCAAGGGAATGTGAATGAGGACAAATTTAAAATCAAATTAGCTGTGAAACTAGGATGCTTTCACCACTGGTAATGGATGAGTCAAAATAAAGTACAAACATACTTCAGATCTGATAGGTTAAGTTTGGCTTGACCTGCAAGTGTAACATTGCAGAAACAGCCTGGTCTCGCTTTTGTTGCATGAGGTAATGGAAATGCCAGGATTAATTGCCTGTGCACCCATATGATGACATGAAGCTGCTTGTATACACTTAGCAAACAAAAGCGACACAGATGTTTCTTCTACAAAAGCAGTACATGTCATTGTACCATCTTAGACAGCGAGAAGAACAAGGCCACTGATCTTGGTTTCTGGAGATGTTACAGAAAAGCCACATCACCAGTGAACTCCCTCAATGTGTTGTCCCCCACCCAGTGTGATATTTGCAAAAGCTGTATGCCATATGTTGTGGTCTATGTGGGTGCCTTAGAAAGCAAGCACTCAAAGCCATGCAAAAATAAAGCACAAATTGGTCCTTTCTGTGCTTGTGTCTAAATGAATTTACCACTACTGACAGAACTAGCATGCTGCCTTTTCAGATGTTTTTTGGAGGGGAGGGTCTGTAGCTTTATATGGAGACACTAGTGACTACCGGTGTAGTAATATTGATTGATAGAAATATCCATTGCCTTTTGTGGACAGCCAGAGGAGTTGCATTTCTGCAAACCAGTACCACCTCTGTGCCCATGGAAACAGCAGCCATGGAAAAGCAAAACTGCAAAATTCTTGTGCACATTAGCAGGAAGATAGAGGGAATGAGATCGTGGTTGAAATAAATCCCTTACCTTTTTACATTCCTTCCATTCACTTCGGCAACTGCAGAACCGAGAACTCTGTGTTCAACTTAATTCTACACCTGTCCCCTTTTTTCTGCCCTTGTAGCTTTGAGGCATTGGGCTCAAATGTTTCCCAGAGCTCTGGCTGGAGTACTGCATTTCCAAATATGCTTTATTCAATCTGTCTTTATAACCACGGAATCCTATATGTCAGCTGGTGGACTCTGGAAATGTAGACTGCCTCAGCATAGGAAACTTCAGGTTGCTTAGGTCTGAGAAGAGAAAACACATCACATGCCAAAAAGATAACTGAAAATCCTTCCTTTTGTGGCAAGCAGCGTCACTGCTTGTGTTTGCTCCTAGGAAAGCAGTTCGTTTAGACTGCCCTGCTCTGTTTTCATGAATGTAATCTATAGAAGTAATGATAAGCCAAGCAAGCGCTAAGGGTCCTGGCACCATCAGGCTCTTTAGAATTAATTGTAGCAGGGGAGAACATCTGCGGCTTGAAACCTCAGCAGTTTGGAACGGAAGACTGTTCTGTGTGTTTAACTGGCAATGAACTATTTTAAATTCCTCACTTATTAACACCAAATAATGACAATTAAAAGGGAAATAAGGTCTCATATAGCTTCAGAAGAGGCTAGGCCAGTTCTCCAAAATTCTTGCTTAGAGTCATGAGTTTAGTGTTTTGGTTGGAAGAGACCTTAAAGATCACCCAGTAGCAACCTCCCTGCTGTGGGCAGGGACACCTTCCACCACACCAGGTTGCTCAAAGTGCCATCCAGCCTGCCCTTGAACGCTTCCCATGGATGAGGCATCCACAGCTTCTCTGGGCAGCCTGTTCCAGTGCCTCACCATCTTAATGGTGAAGAATTTCCTCCTTATATCTAATCTAAATCTACCCTCTTTCAGTTTAAAGCCATTACTTCTTGTCCTATCACTGCATGCTCTCGTAATAAGTCCCTCTCCAGCTTTCTTGCAGAACCCGTTTAGGAACTGGAAGGCTGCTATAATGCCTCCCTGGAGCCTTCTCTTCTCCAGGCTGAACAACCCCAACTCTCTCAGCCTGTCTTCATAGGAGAGGTGTTCCAGTCCTCTGATCATATTAATGGCCTTCCTTTGGACCCTCTCCAACAGGTTCATGTCTTCCTTATGTTGTGGGCCCTGGAGCTGAACACAGTACTCCAGGTGGGGTCTCATGAGGGCAGAGTAGAGGGCCAGAATCACCTCCTTCGAACTACTGGCCATGCTTCTTTTAATGCAGCCCAGGATATGGTTGACTTTCTGGGCTGCAAGTTCACATTGCCAGACCACATTGAGCTTCTTATCAACCAGCACCCCCAAGCCCTTCTTCTCAGGGCTGCTCTCAATCTGTTCTCTGCCCAGCCTGTATTTGTACTTGGGATTGCCCTAATCCATGTACAGGACTTTGCACTTGGCCTCATTGGACTTCATGAGGTTTGCACAGGCTTAGCTCTGGACATTTCTTCAGCTATGGCTTCTTCCCTCATCCCTGAGTGAGTTTTGTTGATAGCTATGACATTTTTAGCGGTTTGGATACATTCTTGCATTGATGTCCAAAGTCCTTAATGTGTGCTGAAATTGTTGGAGATTCAGAGAAGCTCATCATCATGCTGCCTGCCTCAAGTATGTGGCAGTGGGCAACCTTTCATTATATGCTCCACCAGGGAAAAATCACACATCCCCTCCCAGTGACTGACAAGAGGCAGTGAAATCTCATCACTTTGTACTCTCCATCACGCTGCCTCAGCCCATCAGCTAACTGACAGATGGTACAAGGTCTTGATGTATAGGTACTGGGAGATTAAAGAACAACTCTACAACAAAATAAACCCATAGGACAAAAGTAGCTTTTAAAATGACCTCAGAAGATATGTCAGTCAGTTCACAGTATGGGATTTTCTCAGGTAGGAATTGTGTTTACGGATGGTATATGTTGTTTAAACTACAAATTGCCCTACTGCCAAGCATTTGCCTAGCTGTTTCTTCCTGAGATGAAAGAGGGAGCTAGATCTAGGGTTTCCTGCATCCACAAACAGAGATTATAGATCTATTATCTACAGCTATCTATTTACCTGTCTACGCCAAATATCTCTTTTTATGACGACACTGGCTGAGCTGTGTGTAAAGTGGAACAGAATTTTCCCGTGATGTTGATTACAACACACACTGTGTACATTTCTTATTTCCAGGGTATAAAGACTTAAAAAGTTGTTGAAGCAGAGAGAAGCACACGAGCCTTGGTATAGTTTAATGGCAAATCACATTTGTCAAAAGCACAGATAAGGGACCCTTGCTCCAAGCAATTTCTATACAAAAAATAGAACAAAACTTGACCCTGGACTCTGTGCATGCTGAGCTCCATGTGGGAGTTTTGCTTGCGGGAGAGTGGTGGGATCTGTCCTCTAATATAAAGGGCTTTGCCATGGTCTGCCATTCATGCCATTACCCCCCCACCCAAGGGGGAGAATTTTAGCTGAGGATATTTTTTTTTGTCTTGTCCTGTGGAGATGAGCAGTTTGGGTTTGTGAGCCCTCAGTAGCTTAGTAGTGAATTGCTAGTGGTAAGGCACTGAATGTGTGTGTGCAGGAAACCAAAGTGTTTCATGTGGACAGCTTCCTTAACTGGCATGAAATTAAGTAACTTTTCTCTTAATCTGAGGATAGCTGATTTGTTCTACTACTCAAGTATATAGATATTTTGAGGGAACAAGTCGTTCACAGAATCATTGTTTCTTTTTTCCTTACATGCAAAGTTATTTGTGACACTACGGGTCTGTGTCAGATACAGGCCTGAAGCAAGAGGTGTTTGACTATATCCAGTGTAGGCAAGGGGGGAGAAAAGAGTTGAAATCAGTGTGTTCACAGGTGAAATCTCAGGTGTTCACAGGATATTGCAGAAAGGTTATCTGTGTGCTTGGCTTAAAACCAAATAAGCACTTTGTTTGCTCTGGAGTGATTTACTTAAAAGAAGAAAACCTGACTGTTTTTTTGACTATCAAAGGTAGTAAAGACTCCTTTAGAATTTCCCATTTTAAATTTGGAAATCTTTTTGTATTTAATTACCTATATACTCATGGACTGTGTAGGACAAGGCAGTTGTGAATGGTGACAGAAAGAGGAAAAGAGCTTTTGCAGCAGCTGGAGCCGCTGAAGAAGTGGAGACAGGTTTCGCTTTGGTTACAGCAGGAAGGGCTGGAGAAGCCCTGCTGAGGAAATTAAAAATTGGCCAAGCCTAGTGTTTTGGTCTTGATCCTTCAGTCAAAGCAGCCAGTCTTGTGGTGTCAAATCTATAAGGAACTGCTGAAGCACCTTCAGGGGATCCCCACCTTCTCTGAGAGCAATGGCGGACAACCGGTTGCCTGTCAGGTCACTTCATGACAGGGGCAGTGCCTTGGCTGAGCAATGCTCACTTGCCACCTCCAGGTGCTTCTAGCCAAGATGTGGCTGTCCTGCAATATAGAGGAGAAAAGGTGTTGGGACAGGGGCAGCTTTATGGCCCAGTCTGGTGATGGTCTGCCTCTCCTGTGCAGGAACTGAGGCCTTGACTTTGGTCTAATCAACGCTCAAAATTTACAAGCAACTAAAAGCACTCTGGAAAGGGAATATATGTGATTTCATCTACCATGACATGCTGTAGAGAGCTGAATTATTAAAATGCATGAGAGTTTCTCTTTTTAGCCAAATCAGGAGCTGTAACTTTACTCTGATCTAAGGCCTGGCACTAGGTAAGGGTTTTGCTTTCAGTGCATAGTAAGTACAAGACATTGCTCCATCTGCTTTTCCTTGGTTGTCTGAGATGAAGACTTGCCAGGTGCCTCCTCTTTGTGGCTGCCTCTAAGTGCTGTGGTGGTGCAGGCTGCAGCCTGAAAAGGCTCCACATGGCTCGGTGGTGCCCAGGGGCCACTCCTGCTGGAAAAGCGGTTGGAAAGTGGGCCTGGGTGATTTTCATTTCAGTTCTTAAGTACATGAAAACAGACTGAAACATCTCCTCTTTCCCAGACTGTGCTGGCTACTAGAGCAAATAATGCAGAAGATGACTGGTGAAGCTGCTATGACATCTACTACAGAATAAAAGGTACCTTTATGGTACTCCTCAGGCTTTACCATTGTGTAAAAAACATGCTTGTGGCTTAAGCTAAAGCAAGACCAAATCTCGTTCCTTAGGAAGAGACTTGAAGAAGTTGCTCAGCAATGGAACCGTATTTCCTGGGGTTTTTGTCAGGTTCCTCCTACGAAGCAAGTGCTCCCTTGCTGAAAGGGCAGATACTGGGTTCCAATAGAGCCATGAGGAAACAAACAAAAACCATAGGAGGGCCAAGACCACTGGGCATGAAGGGCTTGGCCTCCTGACAGGCTCAGAGATGTTCTTCCCTTACATAAACACTTTGCTTTCCCCAGTTCTCCTCATCCCAGTTTCCTGGCAGTAAAAGGCCCATAAAATTGTGCTGGTAAACAAGGCATCCTCAAGTACTGCCTTGGTGGCCATGTGTGACCATGAGAGACTTCATGTGTGGTCACCACGTGAAAACATATAATTTCAAAGAACTGCAAATATAATATTTTCACTGTTGCTGGAGGTTTGACAATTTACGGGAGAACCTCACACGCAGCTTTTGCGAACTTGTTTGAGAAATGCCACCCAAGCACCCCTCATCTGGCTCTTAATTTCCTCATCAG
This sequence comes from Streptopelia decaocto, assembly GCF_964273445.1. Lineage (NCBI taxonomy): Eukaryota > Metazoa > Chordata > Aves > Columbiformes > Columbidae > Streptopelia > Streptopelia decaocto. Next base: position 121,338,207 of record NC_138655.1, on the reverse strand, counting down.
GAGACAAGGTGTGTGTGTGTGTGTGTGTGTGTGTGTGTGTAACAGAGATGTCAGGACGGCCTATTTAAAACTTCAGTGTAATCACAAGCTGGGTGAAGCTTTCAGCAGGTTCCTGCAGAGTGCATGTGAGGAAGGAGTGAGGCACACACATAGATTTGGTGGGCAGAGCAGCCTCTGGGACCTGAGGGACACCGAGGGACCAGCAGACCTTCTGGAGGCAGGAGGAGCCTGCCCAGCCCTTGGCGCTGCAATGTGAAGCCTACCTAGGTGGTTTTGGGAAGCTGACACAGGTTGTGACTCTCTGCATAACTTATTCTGTGTATGGAAACACCCCTCCCTCCAAAATTAGATGTGCACTCTCAGGCAGCATGGGGTATCAGCAGGGTTTTTGTCTTTGTGTTTTATTCACAAGACATAGGAAAATAATTGTAAAGAAGGAGTTTTAAAGATCTTTAAAGGTGCTTTTTTTTTTTTTTTTTGCCATTTTGTATTCAAGATTTTGGAACAAAGCTGAAGCTTTTCCTCTCACATTGTTGTGTTCCCAGATGTGGTGATTAGCAACCAAGATAAGTAGCTAAGGCTTTTCTGCAGAGATAGTGTTCTTGGATGCAAGGCAATTCCCATGGCAGCGCTGCCTGCTCGGTCCCTGCTGCACAGTGCTGGAGCTGAGACACCATTTTCAGTACAACCGTCCTAGCAAATCAGAAATAGGAAGCTGAATGATTTTATTCCATAACCTGTGTGTAACAAGTAACTTCTTTCTTCTAGCATTAAGGTATTTGCCTTTATTCAGCACAAAGCACTTCAGTGGGTTGCTGAATTACTATCAGCTCCCACTGGAGAGTACATGAAGTATATTCCTTGTGAAGCAAAGTTGCAACATGCTGTAAGCTCCAAAGCACTGATGCAATATTTATGTTGTTCCACGTTCTACTGGCAGATTTAAGAATAATATTGCAAACTGGCAGGAGACTGTTATGATCTAAACTCCTCGATTATGTCAGTGTTTAATTTTAAGTTCTGTTGCACACAGCAAGGTATCCAGTTACTTTTTTTTTTGTGTATGATTCTCTTTCGAGGAAGCAGAGCTATTGGTGGGAGTTACCTAGGCTGAAAGGCATAGATCTTTCTTCTCACTCAGAGTAAATCAAGCATGGTTTGGGCTCTATGATCTCATCTATTTACCCAAAAAGACATGTTTTTCAGTGCAATGGCAGGTGTCATGTCTCTTACTGGTGCCCTGTTATCTGTAAGTCCTGCACTGAGGTCCTGTTATCCCATTGAATTTGGAAGCATGTGCAAGTGCTGCAAGGAAGATGCAAATATAAAAGAGCTTTCCTCACTATGCTTTTTGTTTTATGCCAGACTCATTTTTGATTTGCAATATGCTGGCAGAACAGAGTAGCCGCTTCCCCCCAGTTCTCATGTCCTCCTCTTTAGAGTGTTCTATCAGAACTGAAGTGCACTGCCTGTTTCAGTCCTCTCTCCTAATATTTAATTTGTTCATTTTTGCTTTTAATAGGTGATATCTGCTTGTCTTCCTCAGCCCTCAGCTGTACAGGTGATCAGCACTTATGAAACTGTTAATTTTTGTGAAGTACTCAGCCTTATTTAAGCAAGAAAACATCTTTGATTTTAAAAGTTGAGTGTGCACTGTGCTTAGGAATTAGGAGGAGTTTCATGGCTAATTTTTGTTCTAAAACTGAGTTTCTTGAAAACTGTGAGCCTTGTTGACCAGAGTCTTCATGTGCTCCTGAAAAAATGGATGTGAGCAGTTATCTGCTCCTGTTGATGGTAGCTCTGAGACTGGTGGCTCTTTTGTATGTCTAAATGTTATTTGGCATCTAAAGCTAGGTCACCCTAAATGATTGGCCTCATTCTGTAAACTGATGAATTCCTATAGAACATGTTTTATCTTGGTTCCATCAGTAGAGACTGCATGTAAGAGAAGTTGGGTTGTACATCTTCCTCCATTGCATGTGATGCTTATGTAAGTAATGCAGCCAGGCTTCAGTCAAAAAGTGCACTTCAGTGTTTAAGGGCAGGTAGAAATTTTTGCTTCAATCCTTAATGTTAAAAATATCCTTGAAAACTGAATTGCATTTGTGACAATCTAAGCCCACTCTACAGAAGGCATTTTATCATTTTAGTTCACTATAAACACAGATTTGCTCTCAGCAGTTAAATATTGAGGCTGAAATGTATCCAGCTGAGGAATCGTAGTTTCCCTCTGTGGTGAAGGAGGAAAGGTCTACCTAATCATGTCTTAAATGGGCTGTAGCACCTTTGCAAGCATCTCTTTCTCTGCTGATTGCATCAGGTACTCTCCTAACTGAAGCACTTGGGTCCTTAAAGTTAAGAATTAACATAGGCCTGAGGAAGGCTCCATTTTTGTTGATGAGCAGAGGTAAAATGCTTACAGTCCAAGCAAATAACTTTTCATTCCTCTATTTCTTGCTGTGGCTGTCTGTGAATGTCTCTCTCCCTTTCTGTTAATGAATACAGATGTGCAACTGCCTGCACCCATCTGGCTTTGTTCAATAAATGTGCAGGCACAGACGTTTAAATCAAATATTGATAAATACAACCTTTAATATGCAAATTTGTCTTGTGAACAAAACTATGTCTGCCTGGTATTTTTCATGGAGAGGCTTTTCTGCCATGGTGATACTTTTTTGCCTACATTGTATTCTGTCTATGGCAGTACATGGATTGGTGCTTGAGAGTCAGAGGGTAGGAACAGGTCCTGAAATGTATTTGGGCATAAAAAGGTAGAAGGAATTCTTTGGACATAATAATTCTCCTTCTGTTTTGGTAGCAACTTCTTTTTCATCCGGTTGTCTTTTCAGCGGAGACTTAATGTGCAAGGTGCACTGAAGACGTCCTAAATGGTCCCAAATAACATCTCTAGAAGTCCCAGACAGGAGGGCATTAAAAGGTGCACTTATGTATGTACATGCAAACAAAAGTGAGTAATAATAACCCCTAGCTTTCAAAATTTTTAACACTCTGAAAGCAGTGAACTAAAGCCATGGTGATACGTTTGACAGGTGCTTAGGGAGGTTTTAAGACCCTAAGGTGTGTCGCAGTAGGGGAGACCGTAGGCAAAGGTTGTGAGCACTCATTTCTCTCTCAGGGTAGTTTTTGATCAATTATTGCACTTGCTGTTAATTCTAAGAGCTTCAGGACCTGCGGTTTCGGGGGATTTTATTATTTCCTCCCTCCTTTTTGTTCTTGGCAGGATGTTGTTGATCAGATGAAGCAGGAAAGCTTTGATATTTTTGCAGGAGAAAGTTGCTACTAAATCTGGCTATCAAGGGGACAACACTGTTGTATGGGTGTTCAAGGAGCACATAGTGAATGTATTGCATGGCTGTGCGTGTCCTTCTCCCCTTCTGACTGCTCCAAACATATCTTATTTTGACCTTTTCAGAAAATCATGTATAAAATGCATCTTTCTATAGAGAAATGTGCTAGTAAAAGCATATAATTTTTTTTTCACGAGTTCATAATCATACTTTTAATTGCATTTTTTTTGGTTTTCTTCAGTTTATAAAAGTTCACCCTGATTTGGACCACTCAGGATGGAAAGAACAATTTGTTATCTTGAAGAATGGGATATTTTTCTTCCCGCTTACCCATTTTATCTTTTTTCCCCTCTGGAAGCCAGATGTAATGAATTATCAGATTGGCAGTTTGCTTCCTGACTATTTGATGCCCTTTGCTACATAGGAAAGACTTGTCCATCTAGTCTTGTTTACTGGACAATTTAAATTGCAGCTTTTGTGGTACATCAAGTTGAAGATCTTAGACACGGGAAGAGAACAGAAGCAAGGCCTTTTTAAAATTGGGGTGTAGTCTCAGCATACTTTATTTGGGGGCAAAAGGAACAGAAGTAGCTCCTGCCTGCTCCCGCACTTCCCACTCCTGACTTGCTGCTTGCTCTGCTGTGCAGACCCTGTTGTCTGTGAAGTTGCCCTCTAAAAAGAAGAGGCACATCACTGGGGACCGTGACTGATGGGTTTCTGTCAAGGGCTCTCAGGACCAGCCCTGCCACTGTAGACATACAGCTTTTATTATGGTTCCGAGGAGAGTTTTAAGAGGAATTAAGGTAGGGATGTAAAACTGTAGGGTATGTATGGTTACTCAGTGTCATAAAATGCAAACTGGAGCTAGTCAGTCTGTTAAAATACTTTGGTTTCCTCATCTGACCTCAGAACTTTCTATGGAGAATACTTGCATGTCACTTATGGCTTTTTTAGGATCTCCAGAAATGTCAGAAACTCTATTATTTTTTCCAGAGACGCACATGCAGAAATAGATGGCATTATTTCAGTGGTTTATAGAAAGATGACTGGACTGAACTACCTTTTTGTCTAGACAGACTCCAGCAGTTACACTGTGGTACAAAAGTAAAATTGGAAATGTATTAAAAATCAACATTTTATTTAATGCTGTAAATTGTACTTCAAATCAATTTCAATTATGTTGCCATTATGTACGCAAATGCAAGGAGCAATGTCAATAAGTTGGGAGCTCTGTGGCTTGTATTTTATGCTTTGTACTGCGGTAAAGGAATGTATCAAAGAAACCTCTCAAATATACACATATGTTGTAAAAAGTAACACTATAAAACTCCAGGATTTGAAATGCTTGCAGTAAGTGCTCTGTGGGATTATGCTGCCTTCATAAAAAGGTTGTCAGCACAAAGAGACTAATTCCAGCCTTAAATTAACCAGCTCAGGGGAGCATGTTTTGGTACCGACTGGCAGGGCTTGTGAATCACTTCTGGAACATTTGCCCTGTGGATGGAGGAAGAACATGGTCCATAAAGTTCACAATGGGTCTGAAAAACAGAAATGCGTGTTGGAATCCTATAGTGCTTGTTGGCTAAACTCAGCAGCAGGGAGCCTGCAGTTCATCAGCTCTGCCTTCGTCTAGGAAAAATAAAAAAAAGGGGAAAGCGCAGAAAACAAAACAAAACAAAAAACATGGAAGTTCGTCTCATCTTGAGCCCTTTTTTTTTTTTTCTTTTTTTTTTTTTCTGATAGGTTTTATTGTTATTCTGGGCAAAGCCTTAAGCGTTACATAAACGTTTTCTGAAGAGTGGTGTCTGGATAGGATGGGATGGGGAGAGCATTTCAGCCCTCAGGTTCAATGAATTCCAGATGCCAGAGCCTGCACCCAGCACTCTGCAGGCTCCCGGTACCTCTGGGTGGGAATGGCATCTCCTCCCTTCCTCTGCCTCACCACCATGCATATTATGGTTTGCTTAAACTATTCACAAGTCTTTGGAGGAGACTATTCATTCAGATTCTTCCCATGGAAAGCCGAACTCTGAAGACCTGCTGCTCCCACCAGTGCTTCCTAAAGTGCACAGGAATAAATAGAAATGTAAACTACCACCCATAATACATCAGAGCTTTTTCCTAATTTCCTGAAAAATTTAGATCACTCTTGCATGTAGGGAATTGTAGAACAATATTTGATCAATGTTATTTTGTTTAAAAAACAAACCAACAAACAAAAAAAAACAAACAGCAAAAAAAAAAAAAGAGAAGACACTCTCTTGGAAAGCTGTTTGCATTCTATGCTTTGTCCTGGGAAATAAACATCTACCTTTACTGTGTCGTTTTAACACTGCTTTTAACAACTTTTGTACACGTAGATACGTATTAAGCAATATGATGCCTGTTAACTGGGTGTTCATGAGCTGTGATAGATTACTTTTAATGGCTGGCATTTACCAACTCCATCAAAACTTGTTTGATAGGCTGCTGCTATAGGAGAGATGGAGCTGAGCTCCACGGAAAGCCCAGCGCCTGTCCGGAGGAGCTGGGGATCTCAGCCAGATTATTAAAAGCGCTGGACTATCTGCCTGCCGCACTTTTCCCTCTCTATCTGGCTGGCCTATTGCCATTTTCATGCCAATCTCCATGGTAACTTCTTTTGGGATAAAATACCGGAATTGTGAGTTAGCTGCCTGCCCACAGGAAAGCTGCCACGGTCCTCGTGCCAGAGCCCTAGCGAGAGGCAGCCCCGACACATGCATTCCAATGGGGTTAGGCAGGTTACGACAGCTGCTTCCAGTTAAGGGTGAAATCTCTCCTTCCCCGCTAGCCTTGCTGTGGAACGTCTCCTCAGCCCTACTCTCTCATGGTTGGAAACACCCCTGTGTAATTCTTATGCGGATTACTCTTCTCCTCCTGTTTGCAGGTTTGCATGATTCATTTTCTGTTTTAAATGGCTTTGTCAATAAAAGCTTCGGTTTTCAAATGAAACATTAGCTGGTAACTGGGGAAATGTTACAGGGAAATGTTTACTAACAGTTGTTAGTAAATTAACGGGTTTGCTGTGCCCCAGTGTACATAGGAAATGGCAATATAAAACATGATTTAGAGAGCCAGGCAGTTTATTAGGGATGAAGCACCTGAGTTCTGTCCTTCCCTTGGCGGTTTGAGTTCTTGTGCAACCTTGGGCAAAGTCATTGTTACATCCTCTGCCTCTCTTGCCCTAAACATGACAAAACCAAATGGTTATTAATGCTCTTAAATGATTCTGAAGATTGAGAGTGGACTTCAGTCTAAGTAAGGGTCACGTTGGCACCATTTGGGGTCCTTGAAAACAGATGTTTATTTTTTTGGTACTACATTAGTACCATTACTACATTGCCACAACTACTGAGTCCCCACATACTCAGTTGTAGTGGGAAGCAGTAGTAGATGCTCTAGATGTTTAAACTACATTTTTTTTTTCTCTACAAATTCTTGTAGATTTCTTGCAAGTGTATTTCTTGCATTACCTTTTCTTCACAAGAAGTGTCAGTAGTAATCACAACTCTGTTGTTCCAAGCTCTCTACCCAAACCTCAAGAGAGACTTCCATGAACCACTCAGTCTAATTAGATGAGACAGAGGCATGTTAGGAAATGTTATTATCCTATTCTGGAATGGCCTGTGTGTCACACATGAAATGTGATAGACCTGGAAGGTGAGTGGTAGGGTCCTGAGACCCTTTAAATGAAAAATAAACCCCTCTTTTGGAGTTGTTGGGAGTTTGGAGGCTGCTGAAGACAACAAGGGTTGTCATTTCATATTTTTTCACATGAAATCTATGTCTTTAAGATGCACATTTTCCTCTTTGCATTTAGGGATGTAATTCTTCAAGCAGCTACCCCTACCTCCTCCATCAACATGAACTGAAGTTACACAGAAACTCCAGCAAAGTCATTGAATTAGATAGCTAGTTTGAAAATTATATTGTATCAAGAGCCTTTTGTTGTGGTATATGGAAACAATTCCTGAGTGGAGGGATCTAGGTACCTTTTGTCCTACTTTCTTGAAGTGTCATACGGGAAAGAAGGCAGCACTTGAAACTTGCATGTCCTTGGCCATGTACTGTAACCCTTGCGCAGCCTGAGCAGCCTGTGTCTGGCGTTGGACAAAAGGGCGTATAATAGTGTATAATAATTCCACTCATCATCCCGAGTGCCCTTCATAGCAGCTGTTAATGAAATGAGAAAAAGAAGCAGTGAAGTGGTCTCTCTCTTATGCCTTCTTTCCAACAAGGTAGGAAGCAAAGCCTTTGAAGTGACCCTGAAAAATGGGAACATGTGCAAACTCCTGTATGGAATTAAGGAGCCTTTCTGACAACTCTGTCCTCTTTTTTTTTTTCCTTGGGATGCCTTCTGCCAAACCTCTTCAGAATGGGGAAGTATTTCCAATAGGGATGTTATAATAAATCTTGTGATTTAGCAGATGCTGGCCTTACACACATTTCCTCCTTGTGCTGCATGGTGGGCATTTATTTAAAATGTTAGGGAGGCGTATGGTATTACTTCATCTCAGTGAAATAATACATGGTATCATTAATTGTGGGTTGTTGACAAGATTTTTGTGGAAGCAGCAGAGAGGTGCATTCTACTGGGTGGAAAAATTTAATGTATAAATAGAAAACAGAGCAAGTGGAGGCTTTCATTTTGGCACTCATGCAAACAGGTGAAAACAGAATTTGAATGCAAAAATACATAAAAATAAGGTGTTCTGAACGAATAATTTAGCTTCTTCTGGGAGTATATGGAATTGTTCATTTGCTCAGCATCCCCAGCTTGGAAATCGAAGCTGTGTGTTGTATCAGCCTGACAACAACATTGCGTGCTGCTCTTACACTGGGGTTAAGAGGCAATTGGCGGTCAGAGACATGTGCAGAACAGAATATAGCATTTGCGTTTTGAATGGGCTTCTTCATGGCTACTCTGACCGGGTTACTTCTGTTTGGGTTAAACCACGCAGAAGGGAGTCATGGCAGGGGGAATCTCTCCATTCTCCATGTTGCCTGTTAGGGAAGTCACGTTCATTCGATAGCAAAAAGCCGGACCTGCTCCTGCTGTCACTCTGGTCCCCTGCTGTGACAGCTTAATTTGTCTTCTACAGGAGCCCTTCCCCTTGAGCTGTACCCTGGAAATGCAGTGTGGCTCTGTTCTGCCAGGTCTCTGTGAAGCGCAGGCAGATGAATAACATCTCTGGGCTTGGCCTCTCATGGGTTAGTTCTCGCTGTAGCGTGTCCAGACCACCAGACTGCTGAGTCTTGAAGAGATCTATTAGTTACTGACAGAAAAGTACTGATGACATTGTTGTAAACACAGCTGTCTCCCCATGCTCCGGGTAGGAGTTCCTTTCTTGCAGATCTCTGAAACTGGGTGATTATTTGTTAATTTAAAAATATAAACAAAACTGATACTGCTATCAACAATGGTCATGAGAAAATAAATAAAAAACTCTGCAAAAGCTAAAACCTGTGCTATTCTCTTTCATATTAAAGACAATTGGCCTCTTACAAACACAGAGCAAGGATTTTATTGTTCATTCACTTGTTTCATACAGAAATACACAGACATATTTTTACATCTGTGCTGAAAGTAGTAAATCCCTCTTTTTCTCAGGATATTTGCTTTTAATCAAGTGTACACACATGTTAGGGAGACGAATTTATTGATGAGCTAAGTGTTTCAGGCAGTGTTAAGGTTCCAGTCTGAGCATTTTGTAACTCCCTCCTGTGCATCCTCCTTTTGCTGGAGAGAAGAGTTCTGGCGCCATCATGTTCTGCTTCGCTAAGTATCCCCCCTGAAGGTGCGCTCTTGTTTCGCCTTGCCCATAATTAATGGCATGCAGTACTGTTTCCAAAATAAAAGGAGTCCGAGTTCACCTTAGCAGTTATTTACTGTCACCCAGTTGCTTTACTTCATTATCTATTTTGCCAAGTAATGTCTGTGGGTGTGATCGTGTGGAAAAATCTCCTTGTCACCTTTTTTAAGGTTGGTGTGTGAATCCTTGTGCATAATGGTCACTTGTCCTTGTTCTGCAGCTTATAAATATGCCACTGGACACAAGAGAAAAACAGGTACCCCCTGTTGGGATGTCATCCCTGAGAGAAGAGCCAGTTGGTGACTGCTGCTGAAACTTGCTGCTGAACACTGCTAATCCGACTTCAATTTATGCTTTCCTGCGGCTGATGCTTCTACTACTATGGGAGATGGTGCTACTTTCTGTTTCTTTATACTTCAGGGGTAGCCTTAGTGTCTTGGGCCCAATCAAGGACACTCAGCAGCCCCTCTGCAGGCAAATAAGTAAAAAAAAAAAAAAAAAAAAAAAGAAAAAAAAAGTAAGAAAACTGATTCCATTTCTCCATGGTGTAGAAGCAGCATGTGACACCATTCTCCTCCATCGCTTCTAGAGTAATTGAGGGATCTGCTGAGAAGATACTGGTATAGAGCAGGACCTCTGTTAACTTATTTGTCTACTGTAAGTGGGAGATCAGGAGATTCAATCAAAATCTCCAAAGATCTAAGAGGCACATGGTAACACCACTGCATCCTATATGTAAGTGGCCAAAGTTTGCCTAGTTTGTGTGTTTGTCTTCATGCCAACTGCATCACCTAAAGAGCAAGGCACTGAGAAGTGCTGTAGTCCAAGCTTACGCTGTAGTCCAAGCCCTAACTTCACGGTTGAGGATTAGGTCCTGTTCTCCCTCAGGGTCAGGCAGCTCCATTACAGGTTGCTTAAACTTGCACTGCCCCTGTTTCCACACTGTAAAATGAGGATGGTCAGGCAAAATATAGCTCATGCTCATCAGATCTTCTAAAACTATGAAGTATTTTTTTCTGCAGGTGAATATTTCCACTTGTATTCACATTATGTGTTTCCTTAATGCATATTCAATACTTTATAATTCTTTTCAAAGTCTTTTCAAATAGGTAGGAGCTCTACATGAAAAAGGATTTGCACACAACTCTCAAATGAAATCTCTATTGCAAATCATAGAATATGGGATTTTAGAAATTAGAGGTAGTGGAGATTTCCTACGTGATTCAATACAATACCCTGACAGTGAAGGATATTTGTCTGCAAAACAGGTTTGTAGGGGATGATGTGTTTTGCCTAGACAGTTCATTCAGTTTGCCAGCATTGTTTAATGCTTCTGCACGATCTCGATTTTTGTTTTAACCCAGGTGACTTCTGTTGAGAAGAGTGTGCATGGCACTATGTACATCCAACAGAACTTGTACAGTTCTGTAAGATTTCACAATGGCATTTGACAAATGCGGCACTAAAATTCAAATCTGTTGTGTCTGCTGAGTTCCCATCATCACATTTTAGAGTTGGAGGGAAAGAAGATCTGTTGAGTATAAGAGTGTTTGTTATGATTTCTTCCTCAGTTGATAGAGCTGCCTGCAGTTTTCACTTATTTTCCTTCATAATTTTAGAGTAGTTTCCCTCCCCTTTTCTGGCTATGTTCTGCATTGTTTTGTGAAGATATTACTTTAGACTTGAAAGTGTGTGTTTCATAAATACCATCTGATTAATTGTCATTTGCTTTACTTTGTTCCTTTGGCATATCCTCATGACTTTATAACCTGAGTAATCTTCGATGCATGCTGAAAACGCATTCGCTCCAGTTGACTTAAATCTAAGTAGGTGCTTTAAAGGCTTTGCTGCAGCAAGAGCTCAGTCACTGACAGCTTGAGAGATTCATTAGTTAAGTTCTTTAAATACCATAAAATGCATGTGAGAAAGCCTGTCCGTAGTCTGTGGTTGGGCTAAGAGAAGGTTTTTGCTTTCAGTTTGAGGGGATTTTTTAATTTTACTTTCTTCTTTTTACTTCTTTGAAAATGCTTGATATTTCTAAATGGAGTACAGTCCTAAAAATTCCACTGTCCTTGAAAGGGATTTTCTGAATTCCCCTGTGTTTCTGTACCATCGACACCCCCTTTATTGCCAGTTAGGTGGCACTTCAAAGCTCTGGTTTGTGCAACTGCTGGTTGGAAGTCACACGAGAATTTTCATTTTATGTTAATGGGAGTCAGAATCAGATTTGTTTTTTGTCAGATTTTAAAATTAAAAACCTGCACACCAGCAAGACCACAAGCACTTGTTTTATGCCAGTCTGGTTTATGATGATGGTTTTTCTTTTAGTTAGGACTGGGGATATGATCTGCCATCATACAAGCAGCTAGGCAGTCAAATCCAAGAAATCAGTATTTCCTTTCTTCAATGCTCTGCTTCTACTTACATCTCTGCTCCCAGCACTAACTTCAATAGGAGTTTTAATGGGGCAAAAGGTTTATGGTTTGACTCACTGACTTTCAGTAATATTGTTTGAAAGAGAAGTATTGAATTCTCTCACAGCTGGGGTTGTCCCATACTTTTTTTTATGATGAAGAATAAATTTTTTTGAACCATCAGAGTAAAACCCATGTTGTGGTACTGTTGCTCATCTTAAGCAGATCTACGTTCCTCTGAAGACAAAACATTCATTTGATTGGCTTTGTGGTCAACGGCATTAGAAAAACAGGTTGTCTTGGAAAAATACTTTTTCAGAAGAAATATACTTTTGCCAGGGTTATGCATTGGAAAGTGATTTTTCCATCCTACCATTCATATTCCAGTACTGATGAAAATTACAGCTATTAAGTTAGTCTGCTTTATCTCAGCCCAACTAGTATTTTGCTCCTACTTTGTCACTGGATCAGGATGAATACTTCTGGTTGTCTATTTTTCTTTTTTTTTTTTTCCAAGGAAAAATACAAGCAGAATCTATTAACATTTTACTGTAACAAGAAGCAAGGATGCTTTTCCTTTCAAAAGTGATCTTTGCACGTTGCTATGCAGTCAACCATAATTTCCTCAAAAATGAACATATTTTGGAAGCCAAGTATGGGTTTTCTTCTACCTCCTTGCATTGTCTGGAGAAATCACCATTGTTGTGAGTGGGACAGAGAAACCGCTGTAGCCAGGAAACTGAATCGGTCTTTATTTGCGGGGGGGAAGGTGTTAAGAAATGCTAGATTTCTCAGGTTTGCATAATGTAACCAAGACAAAGTATGTGAAAGCAAAGAACTGTAAGAATGTTAATATGGCTCCAATTGCTGAAACATATGGAGCCAATCATTGGCACTGCCTCAACACAACTGGGAATGGAAATTAGCATTTTTGTCTGAAAAATATGGGATATTTTTTCCTACAGTTCTTTATTTTTTGTGTGTCATTTTCCTTGTATAAATGCAGGGATATTTCCAGGAGAAAGGTAGGGTATTTTGCCTTCAATATTGCTTTCTGGTCTTGTTTTTAATGCCTTAAAAATAGAAGAATTATGTTCAAAGAAAGAAAAGTATTAAGAGGACTTGGTATTCAGTTGAGCGTGTCCTCTGACATTGACACGTTCTTACTGATCATACTATGATGCACACTGAGGGAGGAACTGCTAATAGTTTTGCAAAAATCCTTCATGCTACCTTCTGTAAGGTGGTACCCCAATAAACTGCAAGTTGCGATGTCTCTTTGATCTTTATCACAGAACTGAATTTCAGTTCAGTGAGGTGATGAGTCATTTTAAAAAATAAGACTTTTTAAAAAGAAGATTTAAAAGCTTTTAAAAACTTACATTTTGATCTCAAGAGCCCTGTAATACTAACAAAAATATGGTAACTTCAAAAATAACTGTGCTCCAAAGAAGTGATTTCTTGATTTGTGCTCTCAGGTGAACTTCCCTCATTCTATCTCCTTCATTCCTTCTCATCTGATTTTAGAATTGTTCCAAGTGGAGAGAGAAGGTTTTTTTCCCCTGCAGCATCTGTAATTTTTAAAGGAGACTTTTTGCTGTTTTCCCTTTGTAAAGAACTTTTTCTAAAAGTCAACTTTTTATTACTGCTGTTATTCCCTAATGGATCAAACAAGTACATGTTCAAGTTTAGGCATAGTGACTTAAACATACATAGAACTGTTTGCTGGAATATCACTATGTGTAAGTACCAGCAGTTTAAGGATCCCTTTTGTTTTGGTAAATATAGTTAATATTTTTGGAACCCTTTTCCTTTAGTCAGTATTTATTTCTAATCAAGCAGGTCATCCCTGTGATGGCTACAATAGCACTGGAAACAGTACTTAAACTATTGTGTAAAATGATGAAAGAGAATTCATATATGGTATGTTTTCTTTCTCTTGTTGTGTTCATTTTTCCATTGTGTCAGAGGGAAAACGTAAGGCAAGGAATGAGGATTGCTTCCATTTTTTAGTAATTTAGATTTGTTTTCTTTTAAAAATCTGTTTAAATAAAGAGTGCACATTCCTTCTCATTATTTCAAATTATCAACTCCAAATGCAATGCATTTTGGTAAGCAGCAGACATAATTGAGTGCTCACCTTATACACAGCTCCTGTACACACAGCGACTCAGTGTGCGGCTTCTTTTATGAACTCTGCAGTATCTTCATTGGTTTGACTGGAACATTTCCAGGTTTGACACAGCTCAGAAGAAAATTACCACTGGGTTCAGTTACGTGGAGTGTAAAAACTGGTCAGATTTTCTTATTTATTTGTTTTCCCAAGGTGGGAAGAGCCTGTTTTTCAAAACTGAAGTGTTTATGGGAACATACCTTTTGTGATGAAATTTTGCTGGGAAAGAGCCAGATAGAATTTCTCATGGAAATACAGCATTATTGCGTGTATAAACTTGAATATGTATTGAACACGAAAAGCACTAGTTGAGAGCAGCCCTGCTGTGCTGCTTATTTTCCTGGTTCCTGGCAATAAAGGGCTTGGTGGCTCTGAGATCAAGGTTGCATCCAGGCTATTAGCCTTCACTGATCTGTCCTCTATGATCTATTTTGAAGCTGTTTATACTTTTGGCTACCAAAGCATCTGGTGACTGTGAGCTGCACAGCTACACTGGGCATTTCCTGAAAAAGCTCTTGCTTCTATTGGCTTTAAGTCCACTGAGTAGCTTCTGTGGGCAAGACCTCATCCTTGTATTCCTTGCCACTTCTCCACATTTCTCGTGTTTTATTTAATAGATCTTTATTGCACCATTCTTCAGGTGTTGTCTCTTTCCCAAGATGGAAGCTGCTTCACACCTCTGATCGCTTTTTTGCCACTTTTTGTAAGTTCTCTAGTTCTTGTTCATGCTTATCATGAGATAAGGTGTTCAGACAGCCAAGCGCTAGTTCAGCTGCAGTCACAGCAGAACATAACAGGGCCTTTTCTTTTTGTTTAATATCCTTTCTGAAAGAATTTGTAATGTTCTGTTGCTCTGGAGGGATCTCTTTTTCTAGCCCAGGGCTCAGCCCCTCCACTCTGGGGACTCCTGTGCCACTGAGCTCCAAAAGGATGGTCCCATAGTGCCAATATTTATCAGTGACAGAATTCTGGTTTGGCATGGAATAACCACCCACTTTCCTCTAGTGGAGCTCATTAAAAACTGTAGATTTGCAATCTCACGTTCCTCATTTTCTATGTATCCCTTACTCTAATAACCCTGGTGATAATCTCAGCCTTTCTGAAAAGTGCTGATACTGATTTCTTTATTTCTACCCCCAAACCAGACACTTGTCAATAGCACTTGGCTTATGATGATATATAAGAAGGGAAATAATTCCCATTTGGTGCCACATAAAAATGTCAGATTATGAACAGAAAAATAGGCTTTGCTTATAGGTTTGGGTTTTTTTTCTATTTTGTTTGGTTTAAACATGGGTGACCCTGACCACCAAGGTATAAGAGGCATGGCTGTGTCCTGCCTTTTTTATGTTCTTCCTCTTACCAACAAAGTGTCTGATTTTCTATGGAGCGATAACAGCTCCACTTATCCAAATCATTGTATCAGTCATAGTGAAATGAGAATGCCATATTTGTTGGGTTCTTCAGCATGTCTCTGCATTTTTTGGCACATTAACATACATTAAGGCAATGTTTTTGTTACCCAAAGAGTCCTCTCATGGTTCTATGAAGTTTAGATTTGACTAATTATCATTTCAGGCTATTTTTCTGCCCGTAATGAAAGTTTTTTCCTGCAATTTGCTTCTGTTGTTGCATTTGGTCTCTTGATAAAGTACAACTCTGAAGGAGTGCTTTCATTTTATAAAATGATTACTAAATGTGAAACATTTCTTCTGTCTCCCAAATCAGCAGTACATATAGGCAATTTTGTTGAAGGAAACCCTAGAAATTAATTTGAAAATAAAACATTTTAATATTGGTAAGTTGTTCCACAAATAATGGCAGGGAAATAAGTAGACGTAACAAAAATGAAGAAAACTAACCTCTAAATTACTGTTTAAATTCAAATTCTCAGTTTGAGTAAATCAAAACTGCTGGGCTGAAGTTATGTGATCTATTTTCTCTTAAAACTGTTCTATCTAAATCAGCAGAAATATGCTATTTGCACACACTGGCTACTGGGGTATTATGGAGATTGTCCTAAGAAAAAACAGCTACCTTTTTAATTCAACAATGGAACTTAAGTACTTGAAAACTAAAATTAGCCAAACAGTTGATGTTACAGCTGCCCAATTTATTCCCGCTTGCAGTGAAGAATGACAAACTGGAGAAGGACTGGCAAAATCTAAATCTAGACTTCTCCTAAACTCCAGTATTTTGGCTCCAGAGCTTTGGTTTGGAATGGTGAGTAGTTTTGTTTCTGTTGAAAGCATGTTGAAGCTATTTCCTGCAAAAGGAGGAGAAGAATGATGGAATCCTCTGAAGTTCTCTTGCAAGTGGCATCTGACCTTCACATGGGAACTTCAGTGGGTCGGCTGTCGGTTCAAATGCAGAGGAACTTTCCAATCTGCTGTAAATAAACAGGAAAGCACCAGAGAACTCAAGCTATGCCAGTACAAACTGTGTGCCCTGTGCCTCTTGTATTGATTACATCATTCTCTAAACCTGTGGACATTTGACACCTCAATGAGCTTTCTCAAGTTGTACATCAATTTGTTTTTCTCGTAACAACTCAATTTCCAGCATAAATACAGTAGAAATATAGAAAGATGCTTCAGCAAAAGTACTAGAAAAACTTTACAATTTAGTTTGGGGCAAGGGTCACTAACTCCTTTGATATATTCTTTTCTTCTTTTCTCATGGTTCATTAAATTCCCTGAAAGGGTATATTATGTTGTGCACATAAATGTAATAGCAATAACAAGGTCCCATCTCTTAAGTCTTGTAAGTAGCTAAAAAAAAAAACCTAACCAAAACACAAAAAAACAACAATCAAAATTCCCCAAGCCCCTCCACTATTGAATGGGGCTGTTTCCAGCTGAGGAAGAGCACAAGTAGGGTCACGAGTGCTTTTAAATCTTTGTAAGTCAAACCCATAAAAATCTATTGCACTAGTGAATTGCAAAGACTTTTGTTAGATGATTAGCGTACTTGTTATTAATTAATAATAATTGGGAGGTAATGTAGGTCACATCATTAGATATTGATATATCTAGTGCTTAGTCTCATCATTGTGTTCATGGAACAAAGCGAGCTGCGAGCAAGGAGTTTTTCTGCTTCTAAGGGACTGTTGCTGCAGCTGGCAACAAGAGGAGTTGAGGACTAGCCTCATGAATTCAGTGTCTGTGACCCAGAGTTTTCAGCAAGACTATGGTTACTATGCAGTTTATGAAGCAGAAATAATAAATTCACGTTATCTGTATCCACATCTCAAATCAGATTATTTAATGTAAATTAATGTAAAAATATCATTTTGGTAAATATTACAATGATTTGTGTTTTATAGTTTGCAACCGTTTGGGGTGGGTTTTTTTTCCCATTTTGCACATTTCTTCAGGTTTTTCAGTCCAAGGACTCTCTTGATAGTGTTATTATTATTATTTAAAATTCTGAAAATATAAATATCATCATAAATACTTAAGAAGTTATTTTTTTCTTTATCAACAATTCCTGCAAAAATCCATTTTTAGAATCATAGAATAGTTTGGGTTGGAAGGGACCTTCAGAGCTCATCTAGTCCAACCCCCTTGCCATGAGCAGGGACATCTTCAACTACCTCAGGTTGCTCAGAGCCCTGTCCGGGCTGGCCTTGAATGTTTCCAGGGATGGGGCATCTACCACCTCTCTGGGCAACCGGGGCCAGTGTTTCACCACCTTCATTGTAAAAGATTTCTTCCTCATGTGTAGCCTGAATCTCCCCTCCTTTAGTTTAAAACAATTACCCCTTGTCCTGTCGCAACAGGCCCTGCTAAAAGTTTGTCCCCATCTTTCTTATAGTCCCTTTGAGTACTGAAAGGCCGCAATCAAGTCTCCCCGGAGCCTTCTCTTCTCCAGGCTGAAAAACCAACTCTCAATCTGTCCTCATGGCAGAGGTGTTCCAGTGTTCCAGCCTTCTGATAATTGTTGTGGCCTCCTCTGGCCCCTCTCCAACAGGCCCATGTCTTTGATGTACTGAGGGCTCCAGAGCTGGACGCAGGACTCCAGGTGGGGTCTCACCAGAGCAGAGCAGAGGGGCAGAATCACCTCCCTCAACCTGCTGGCCACGCTCCTCTTGATGCAGCCCAAGATATGATTGGCCTCATGAAAATTTCTCTCTTTGATCTGATATTGATGTAGTTAATGGTATACAGTTGTTTTTACACCAGCTGCTGATTAGACTGTTATGCTTTTTCAAAATCATATTACTTTTTCATAAAATGATCCTTTGCTATCTCTCCTTTCCTCATGTCTCAGGCACTGAAGGAAATAGGACTAACCCAGAAAGATTAGCAAAGTCACTACATCTCAATTTGGGAAGGGTCCAAGCCAGTGCAGTCTTTGTTTGTTCCTCCCCTTCAGGATTACAGATGCTCTTTTTGCAGCTAGAGTTCACAGGACAGGGGAACTGATGTAAACAGGAAAGATGGAAGAATTGAGCAGTAATTTTTTTTAGCAGAATTTTTGCTGCAGTATCATAATCCCTAGTAAAATCCTTAATGATATCAATGGGTTTTAAAAACAACTGTTTTCTCGTTGCCCAATGAGATCTTTACGTAATATTATCACATTATGCTTCAGCCACTTGCTGCCTGGAAATCACAGGATGAGTCAGTGCAGGCATCAGGAAAAGTCATCGGGTCTTGTTCTCCTCTCCAGCCTTACGTGGTGATCTCTAAAATATGACCTTGGAATTCATCTGAGCATAAATAAACTAACTTGGACAAATAA
Organism: Streptopelia decaocto; assembly: GCF_964273445.1. NCBI lineage: Eukaryota > Metazoa > Chordata > Aves > Columbiformes > Columbidae > Streptopelia > Streptopelia decaocto. The sequence goes on along the minus strand of NC_138655.1, from coordinate 121,319,732 downwards.
TGCTAGTAAGGCAAGTCCATTTTAGTCCAATTTTCTGCATTAGAAAAAGACTTTGAGGTCTACTGCCTTGAAAAACAATTCAAGGCGAAGTAGATTATCTATGAAAATGCTTGACTAAAGGAAATAGCAAGAAAGGGGATGAGCTATCTAATTCAGAAGTGAAAACATTTTTTTTCCTGTTTCCCATTCTTGCAGTCCAAACTCCTTTTATTCTGTTCATCTTGCTGTTTCCTCCAACTAAATTTCTTCTTTCCCTTTTTCTTTTTAATTCTGATTTACGCATTGTAATTTATTTGATAATTGCTAGCTAAAACATGAGATGAGCTGGCCGAGGAATAAGAAAGAGTGCGTGTAACAGGGTTGAAGGAGGAAAGGCCTTCAAGCAATTTTATTGATAAATATTCATTTTTATTTGCATTGCATTCAGGATAAAGGAAAAGGAGAGCTAAAGAATTCTGCATTTGCCAAGAAAAAAAAAAAGCACATTCTGAGGCATTGCTTGCTGTTAATGAGTGCTTAGTTTTATCTGTGTTCTTGCATATTGATAATATTTATTAAAATAATAATCTTTTCTTCATTGTTCCTCCTGCTCCAAATAGTATTTTGGCCAGATAGTTGGTGTTGGCGTTGATTTGGTAGCTTTGGAAATCTGAGAAGTTAGCTGCTTGTTTATTTATTCTGATAATTATATATGAATCCCTTAGTTCACACAGGCTTTATTTCAGTAATGATAAATACATCTGATTTTCAGGTGTATCACTGGCTGCAGTTCTCTGGTTGTCCTCGGTGGTGTCTGCAGGCTTGAGGGAAGCTCTCTGTGCACAGTGGGTGTCTTCTGCACCCTGACATGACCCCACGGCAGGGAATTGGTCTCACAAGTAACTTCCCTCCAGTGTGTTTCCCTTAAATGAACTTGCAATGGTCGCTCACAAGCACCTGTACCTGAAGGAGGAGGCTGCAAAAATATGAGCATGTTTGGTTTACTCCATAAAATGTTTCTGTTACCTATTTTTTCCTGAATCATGGAGCTTCTTGCTCAGTAGCTATACCTGGCAGGGAAATTCTGACAAACCCTATGGCAAACTTTGAAGATTCTAAGTAGTAACATCCAAATGTGCAGCATTAGGATTTGCCAGAGCACAGTCTGCAGAAGGGCACAGAGGCCAGTGGTTTTAGCCACCCTGGTAAAGCTTGCTTCAGGGAAACCCCATTTCAGCAGTTTTAGCTGGGATATCAGACTGTGATGACAAATAATCAAGGTGTAAGTACATGTTTTCTTTTGCTGGCTTGTCTACTGCAGGAGTATCAATTCCTTGTTATGGGTGATTTTCTGTCTTGGGACTTGGGCAAGCAAAGCAGATCTTTTCCTGTAATAACTGTGCACGAATTCTGCTCTGGATCAAGCAGGTAAGAAGATCTGTGATTATTTATTGCAGAGGAGTCATACAGAGAAGGTGCTTTCGATTTATATTCAGTCAGCCAATCTTAATATAAGAGATCAAACAACGGGGACAGGCTAGTTCTGCTGTTTAGGCTCTTGGATAGGAAATGCAGCAGAGAAAATTACCAAATCTGGCTGCTTATGAACAAGAACCCTGACTGTCCACATTTATGTGAAAACCAGGTACAGTGGACTCCGTTTTTTGGGGTTTTTTTGTTTTTTTAAGGCACTGAACAGAGGCTTGCACATGATTATAAGGAAGAAGGATATTAATATGAAATTATTTATCTTTTCTTTATGTGAGCATGGATAGTTGTGCTCTGAAACCCATGAGACCCAAAGACATTTACTGAGGAGAGCTGAATGTGTGGAATAAACAGATGAAGTGACCAAAGATATGCTTGCTTTATACTGCTTTTTTAGGGTAGGATCTCTAATCAAGAGCTGTTTCAATTGAGGATGGCACAGTAAGAATTGTAGGCTTCCTTGACAGAGATTGTAAGACTAACTGAAATTGAATTTCTCCTGTGTTAAAAATAAAAATGTCTAGGAGGAATACTTCTGGACCAGTTTCTATACATCTAATATCAGCTAAAGATTATATTAATAATTTTTAAGTGAAGAAGAATGTGTAGTGCTCACCAAATATTTGGAATTGCGTCTGCCTGTGGAATTAAGCCAAGTCAGCCTAAGTGATGTGGTGGCAATGATAAGAGTCAGTTTGCCAAGACTTCTGCCAATATTTGATTATCTAGAATAATATTAGTCTGTATGATTGACAGACTTTTTACTTATTTTCTTTCTCAGAAGTATATTTGTATTGTTTTTCAAAAGGAATTAGGCAATTTCCCTTATTTCAATGATCAATGTACTTGAGAAGATAATATTTTTCTTAAAACTGACCAATACAGGGCGTGTGCCATTATGATGTTATTAACTGCATTTTTATGCTTTTATTTGGAATTGTAACTTTTTCAGTGATCTGTAGAATAACTAGAATGTCTAAAATGAGTGGATTTATTGTAGTAAGAGCCACTAGGAGAGTCTCTTTTTCCACGCTTATGAGTACAGTCACCTATCTTACATGATTCAAAATGTATCCAAACTAACTTTTCTGGCCTTATTTGATGATAGTTTTGATTAGTTTTTCCCCAGGGTCCTCAAAGCTTGTTTTCTTTCTGATCAATCTTTGGATTTTTTTTTTTTCTTTGTACCTCCAGTACCCCCTATTAATCTGTTTGGCTCAGGAGGCTTACAGGTCTTTTCTGCTCGTTAAACACCTTTAACACTAGTCTCCAGTACTCACTCCTTGTTTGTTTTCTGCAAGTTAGCTGGTGGAGAAATGAGAATCTTTTTCAGTTGACCTTTATTCATTTTTCTGATTAGTTGGAATCATTCTTTGTTAATTGTTCTTGAGATTATCATATAACTGCTTCCAAAAAGGGTGCATGATACATGAAATGGTCCATGTCAGCAAATGGTTGTTCAGTGGGTGGTGGGAAACAGTGGAACATTTCACAGAGGCAGTCTTTAGCATGACTTCATTCTCTACATTGCCCAGGGCAAACCTATGTCTATTCATTGGCTCTGGTGGGAACACAGTCTCACTAGATTAAACTCTGCTTTTGTAAATACCCACTCAGCAGTACAGACCGCTTTCGTAAAATCATTCAGAATTGGTCAGTTGTGCATTGACAAGTTTCTTAAACATTTACAAGTCAACTTTCTCCTGTGTCTTTTAGGGGAGTCATTATGCTCCTATTTCAAGAGGACCTGTTTAGCCATCTCCTGTAAAGTCCTTGCATGGTTTTGGCATCTTGCAGCATTGCATGAAGTTCACTTGTTAGGAGGCTTTTTGGGGATGGAGTGGGAAATTTCTCTAGTGGGGGCTTTGGAGTTGATGACATGCATCCAGCCTTGCTCTTAGATATGTAGGCAAAATCCTGGTGCTAAAGAGGTGGGGTTTGGGGAAAATATCTGAAAATTCTCATGTCTGGCCCAGCTATGGCACTTTTAATTGATACTTTTTCTATTTTTTCTTCTTTTTTTTTTTTTTAAAATGAGCATTTCTCTTATTAGCATCAGTCAGCAGCAGTTTTTCGCCTCCTCCCCCTGCATCCCAGTGCTCTGTGAAGAAATGTGTGGCTGTTAGGGATTGCAGGGAGCAGCTAAAAGAGCAGTCAAGAAAATTCTTCCTGTTATTAAGAAATGGGATGGCTCTTTTGCCTGAAGGTAAAACTAAATTTGAGCAGCGGGGGCATGGAGCGTGTTTGTGAGCATAACTGCGGGCTGAAAAGCTAATGTCTTCTCTCTTCTGTGCCTTGTTCAGAGCCTCAGAGGATAGTTTGAAAGTCAGCTTCAAGTGTGTTGGATTGCTCTTTTCTAAATCTCCCAGCTCTTGGGGGTCTCATTTCTCAATAAGAAGTGGGCAGTGCTAGGGTGAAATACCCATTTGCTACCTTTTGTGAGTCACAATGTCATGTGCTTTAAAAGAACAAGTCTGATAATTATACCTTTAATGAGATGTTATTCAAACCTTTTAGCTTAGTAGCCTAGAGCTCTGTATGCAGCTCAGCCTGCGGTCCTGGGGAAGGCCAGTGCTCTTAGAAGGAGAACTTGCACTTTCTCTTACCTTCCCGCTCTTCTCTCCAGCATCCTTTTGTACTCCTAATATTTTTGAATTGCTGTTGCCCTGATCAGGAGCTTATAGGATTTTAGCCCAAGAGGCCTCTGGAAAATTATTTCCTCCTTTGTTCCACCAAAGGATTGGATCTCTTAATCTCCTGACTCATTTGGAGCCAACCTCCTCGATGCTAAGTGAGGGATGTGAAGCTATTCTGCCACCATCCCCCTCAGATACACTGCTGGAAGTGCCACTAACCACAAGGAAGAATTTCCCCGGCCTGCTCGCTGTTGCATGGTGCTCCTTGGTTTGCCCTGGGTTGTGCTTCTGGCTAGTATCATCAGAGCCTTTGATTTGGAGCTGTTCCTTCATTTCCTTGTCTCTGGAGGCAGTTTTGGAGACAGCCCTGTCCTGCCCTGATTCCATAACCTCAGCAAGGCAAGTGATGCGGCCAGTAGCCTGGCACCAGTGTGTCTGCATCCAGATCTCCCAGATCTTCCTTTGTTTCCGCAGACATCTAAATCACACGTTGCAAAATGAGGGATCACTGGAAGGTCCTGTACCTTCCTCTGCTTCACCATTGGACCCTGGTTTAGCTTCATCATCTATGGGTTTTTGAAGATGTGAATCCCTGGCCCCAGGGCAGTATTTTTCATGTTTGTTCCCACTTCCTTTTCCTAGCTGGGGTATGAGTTTCTGACTTTATTCTCTAGCTATACGAAGGCAGCAAAGCACAGTTGTGGTGTAGACATGCAACTTCTGTCACCAATATGCCATGTGTCCCTTCAGGCTTGTATCATGAATGCAAGAGGAGAAATAACTCAGGGTTTCCTAACAGAGGGTTAATATGTTGCAAACAGGACTCTGAGGCACGGTCACAGCTGATTTTTACCCATTTGTGCCTTTACCCTTGGAAGAAGCAGCACTTCTGTCCTTGACTGTAGGCCCCAGGAAGCCCAGCTTGGGGCTGTAAGCATTTTTAAGTTCGATGCAATCACCACTACAAAGTGCTCAAGTCAGTTTGGGGATATTTCTTTAGATACAAATTAATCTGTTATGTGCTTGAAATGCTGGTTTTACCGACTCCATGCAGTGCCCTGTAATGTCACACAGGCATGAACGGTGATCCGGGGGCCTGGCAGAGCTGTGACTCCTCACCCTTTCTCCACTGGGCCCAGGCACCTAGGGGGAGAAACTCCATCAAAGCATCCAGCCAGTCTGTGGGGTTTTTTTACCCAAAATGCTCCTAGGAGTTATTAAAAGTATGTGCTGGACCATTTCAGAATGGTTGCAGTGGTAAAAGCAATTTTTGTCTAAATAAGCCCTTCTATGTGTAATATTGCATGTGAATGTTATTAGCTAAGCAGCTACTTTAAAGTAAGTCAGATTGAGCAGTTTTCTCAAACATACAACGTACAGTGTCTGGTGAGGTGAAATGAGAAGACTTGGTATTTAAATTGCTTAGCAATGTCGCAGGTGTTTACAGTACCAGAGGACCAATATTTCCAGCATGATAGTGAATTTTCAGGTATTCCTTATTGCTTAAAAGTGGTGAAACAAAACTGGAATTAAAAACTTTTCTTCTTTTCTCTGTATTTTGTTTCAAATAATAGAATAATTTCAACTGTTATGGAATTCACTACCTGTAAGTAGCCTTGAAGGCAGTTAACAATTACCTCATCTACTTGATGCTGTACAAACCTTTTGAGGTGGTTTTATTACTGCCTCCTAATCAGTAAGATTTGCTACTTACTTGAGTGTGGGAACCAAAATTTCCTTCTATTTCGCAGACTTTATTAAAATCTGAGGACTACCAGGATCATATTAAATTAAGTGTGTATACAGGGAATTTGTACAAAGATACCTAACTTTACATGTTATTAAATACTAATATAACTTAATTAGTTACTTAATTAACTATTAATGTAACTTTTGGATCTCCAAACCATTTGTCAGTGGTGGTTACTTCACAGAGATCTTCAAGTTTCAGCTATAGAGAGGACTTTCTAGGAGGAGTGTGAAGATCCAGAACATTAAGGAAAGCCCTGAAGTTGCATCACTTTTTCTGAGACGACCAGAAGTTTCATGGCAGCCTTCAGTGAAGCACAGCTTATTATATGCCCTTGCTGAAAAGTGGAATTCAGGACTTCACATCTGCTTATAGCACCGTATAGGTGTACCGACATTTCAGTTGAATGTTTGGTATAACTTCATGGTGGTCAGTGATCAGTGGTGAACACCATCAGCAGGCAGTTGGTCCAAAAGTTTGGGACTTAGTGATCTGAAAGACAATGTGCAAAACATAGCCTGTTCATGAACATCAAAAATGTGACTGCAGTGAGGGAACAGAAGATGTTGCCTAGAAGCCAATTAAATATCATGTAACTCTTCAGAATTTTGTTTTTTTACATATTAATCCCAAGAATGTACACTTCAATTCCTGTCCACTTTTGAGAATAAAAAGTTGCTTGAGGCAACTCTTGAGTGAAATGTTATTACTCAACTTTGGGATTCCTGGAGCCTGTATGTTTAAATAAGAAACTATGTTTCATAAAGGTATATAGTTACTATACACAGGCAAATTATGTATGATTTCCTGTGCTGTGCTTGGCTTAATTTTTGTGTGTTATACCTGCATATCTTCCTATTTTAGGATCCATTCAGAAAGAAAACTCTTTGCATTGAGAATTTCCAGTCTTTCGGGGGGACCCAAGAGACTTAGGTAAATTCGGTGTCTTTGTTGGTGACAGTGTTTTCCAGGATTTGCAGACAGAAATCTGTTGTTTAACCTTACTCAAATTTAAACAAGTGCTTCCTGACAGATTTCTAGTGGGAACTGTTGGACCACTATATCACAACAGCTGTCAGATGCTCTGTAAAGATAATTACCTCCACATACTTGGTTGACCCTGCAAATTAAATTTGGATACACCTTTGAAATAAAATTGGACACACTATAGTTAACTTTTTCTCCAGTAAAATGTCATGTTTTTGCCAGGTGCAGGGCAGGAGAGGAAGCAACGGGGAGGGGGTAATGGGGAGAATGGAATTGATTATAACTGGTATAAATTTCAGGTGATGTAAAGCATCAGCTCTTTGCACAGGGAAACCAGTGATTAAAGACCTGGATAGTTCTACACAATTGACTTATACTCTAGAGTGGTGTTCTCCAAATTACAAAACCAATCAACCACCCTAATTGCCTTCATTCAAAACCAGTCACCAATTTGATTCTTTTACCAGCCAAATAAGACAGCATAAATCAGGCAGTATGAGTGTCTGGGAATGCACGTTTGGGACCCAGCCAGATCTTATGTAAACCTAACAATAGTGTATTAAATCCATAGCGAGGAGAGACTTGCAGTTCTCTTTTTGGTATAGCATCTCCTTTCGGCTTTCTGTGATGTGGTGAGTAGGACTGAAATGCTCCAGGTCTGACTGCGGACACCAGCCACAATGGTGTGACTTTACAATGGCTATGGTGTTAAGCAAAGGCTGAATGGGGCCTTTACTTTGTAGTGTCTGCTTTTATTAGGATTTTTCTATAAAAGGCTCTAATGGGATTTACTTTGCTCCCATTGAATCAAAGTGTTACTGACATTAGTGAGAGCAAGTTCAGGCCCTAGTCAGCTTTTCACTGTTGTCGTAAAAACATTTGTTGGTTTCTTTTAGTGGAGTGGAGCTAATTCATTTTTGGGTTTGGTGTGCCTTTTCTTCATCTGCTTTTGTGTGTATCTTATGTTTTGTGGTAAAATTAAAAAAAAAAAAAAAATCTTATTTTAAAAACTGACCCTTTTTCAACACGCCTATCACTCACTAGTATAAATGGGACATGGAGTTGTATGGCAGTGTCCGGATCTTGGACACATTGAAAGACCGTGGAAAGAATTAAAGATTGCACTGGGCCTGAGGAGTCTTCTCTTGGAAAGAGGACTGAACTGCTCTCTAGCTATCAGTAAGATTGAATGCCCATTAAAAATTCTCCAAGCCCCATGGGACTGTCAGTTTAGGAGGTACAGTCGTGGATAGGCAGTAAAAGATCTTGCTGGGCAAACAGCAGTAGTTAAAAGCAGATAGATTGTCTACATCCTTGAAGTAGAAGAATGGAGAGTAAGTCTGCCACTCACAGGGCCTTGTAAGAAGTCTTGTATCAAATTTTGACCACTATACACATGGATCTAATGTCAAGAGTTATGATTGAATTGTCTAATACAAAAACAGTGGGGAAAAATCAAGAATGTAAAGAACATCTATTCCTTTCAAATGTGAAAAAGAGAAGGACAGTATAGATGACTGACAAAATGACAGAATAAACCGGCAAAGGAGGTATAGAACATTTCACTGATACATGAAAAACTATGAATGCCATGCTGAAGTATTGACCCATTCCTCTTTCTAATTCTGCCAGTAATCAAAGAACACGCACATCTGATTTCTGATAAAATATAAAGGCATTCCATAAAAATAAAGTAATACTTTATGCAGAAAATAGTGCACCTGCAATACCTCTACAGAAAAATACTAGCCGTGGTGGCCACATTGTGTTTATTATGGCCAGTATCTTCTGCTTCTACAAGGATTTAAATATAAAAATAATTCATTCTCAGTTGTCAAGATATAAATACATCTGAAAAAGAAACCTCTGCTCATGAATAACATTGCCCACCTTTCCAGGTGTGTAATACTGATTATTTTCCAATTTCTCTAATAGATTACCTCTAAACTGGTGAACATGACACCAGATTATAAAACAATGGCAAACATTTACCATAATTGCCTGAAAAAATAGATTTCCTGTTGCTGAATATGTTCTGAAATAGCTGGAAGATATGCTCTTTGGCTGTTAAGTGGAGTTAAAATACACCATTCTAAAACAGTAAAGAACTGAAGACACAAGGACAGCAAGCAGTTTCAAGTAAGGAGACATTGTCATAACCTGTGAATTCTGGTTAATTTTATGAAATTACTGTATCATTCAAGGCTTCAAATCCAGAGGTATGTCCTTCCTCAGCTTGGACAGGAGAGAGAAACAGAGAGGCATGCTTGTGTTGGACATGATTGCGTATGCAGGACCTGATCCAGGAGGAAGGAAGCTGGCTACAAAGCATAGGTTATGCATGATTTGTTAGAGAAGTCAAAGGAAGGGCAAAAAGGACTTTTTAGAAAGGTCTGACCTAAGTGTAGACAACACTTAAGACTGTTTAGAAAATAATAAAAAAAAATTCTTGGCTGGCTGGAGAGCCCCTTCTCAAGTTTGTGAGCCTGCCTGCCCGCTGACTGCCAAGGACATGAACTGTGAACAGGATGACTCAGTCTTTGTCCTCATGCTATTGGAAGATGAGCAGAAGAGAAGGTGGTCTACTGGAAGCTGGTAATGATTGGGTTATGTAGAGGCAGTGAGGTGCTACTTCAGTAACAAAACATGGAGCTGCTGGGCTGAAAGGCAGCTGAGGAAACCAAGGAAGGAAACTGGAGCCTCTTCTCCTAAGGGTATCAGGAGTGCCTGCATGGAAAGCCCCTAGGCTTGGGGTCGGCTCAGCTCAAGTACAAGTATCCCTTTCACTCCTCCAAGTTTCTCCTTCGAAACCCAAAATGTAGTGATCTAATGGAGGAACCTGAAAAAGAGCAGAGGAGTCTGAGGGGGGATGAAGATGCCCTTCCCCCACCTACCCTCCCCCTTCATATGCCAAGGGGAGTGTGGAGAATTTCTTCTGAAAAGTGGTATTGTAAGCTGTATAGAGGAAGGAATTGAGTGTCTCCTCACATTAAATCTAATTGCATAGTAAATACTTTTTCCTTCTCCTTTCACTTGTCCCATTTCTGTTATTTTCTCTTTCTATTCCTGATTTTCATTCCTTCATAGTCTCTCACTTTTCTTCCATTCTGATTTCATCTGTCATTTCATTGTCCTGTCTTCTTTTGCTCTTGTTTTGGAAACATATGTAAATCATTTTGCTAAACATGCCGGTGCTCTAATCTCTCTGCCTTTCTTCTCTAAATAACCATAGTCTGAACCCTGTGTTTCACCACCTGGCCCATGTACCACACGTAGCCATGCAGAGGTGACTCTCCACACCCCCAGAAGTGATGAACACAGAAGTCTCGGGGTTTAAAGAAAAAAGCCATAGGTGCATATATTCATCTCCTTCCCACAGCAGGCAACCGAAGAAACATTAACACAAATAAGATTGTGTTCTGTCAAACCCTGAGATGGTCTCAGCTACTTCTTGATGAGGCAGGAATGTATGCAACATACTGATCTTCCTTATCCCTCAGAAAAAATCTCTGCATTTTTACAGTGACTTGTCTGAAAGATCTGTTTTTGCGGGATGCGAACAAAGTATCCCAGATTTCAATCTGCAGGCAGACGGACCTTTAAACAAAACTCCCTGCACAGCAGGGACATCTGTTACAGTTTGTGATCCACAAACTTTAAGGATACTCAAAATTCGGCAATGGGGCTCAATCCTTAGCTAGCCCCAGCAGGAGAAGTAAAAGGCAAAGTCTGTGTGCTGTGAGACTTACTAAGAACTGAAATAATTCCTTCAGCAAACTGGAACTGTGTGAAATTAACCTTATGTTCACCAGCACATGGCTTGGACATCTTTTCTTATACTTCTTTATCCTAGAAGACCTGAATAAGGAGATGGGTACAGTAACAAGCAGCTTGGTGGAGCCAGTAGAGGGGTACTATACATCAAGGTGATTTTTTTTTTTAAATAAATCATTCCTGAAACTGTGCCAATGTTAATTTGACATTGACCTCATGAAAGCAGGAACCAGCCCAGTTGTTTGCGTTTACGTTTAATACCGTTGTCATCTTCTGTTGGAAGTTAAAGGGTACCAAATAATTTTTGTCACTACAGTCCAGTAGAACTTGTTTCTGCCCTACTTTAAAACAGGCTCATTAGCTGGTATGTTACACATATTTAGGACAAACATAATTTTCTATTAAGTACCAGGAACTTGTTTATTCAATACATCTTTTCTTTAAAAGTTTCCAAGGTTTTCTGGAAATATTAGATGACACTTTACATTGCAGTGGTCACTTCTGATGGTGATGCTAGCATTTGTGCAGACATTACATTGATGTTTTAAAATGTTAATTATTAGTTTGGATTTTTTTCTATGGATGTTTAGTACTGACATGGGATAAGGGTCATTTAAGACAGGACTGAGGTACTTTGCCTTATTTGTCACTCATTAAATGCGTACGCTTTATTTTCATCAACTTAATTCTTTCAGCAAATACTACTTCATCTGTATTCCTTGAAAACACTAAGCGGGGGATTCAAGGAGCTTTGGTTAGATGCTCACAATGTGTTTTGCTTGAACAGATAGGACAAACATAAAATTCGTAGGACTGTGTTGCTGGCACACCACATGCTATATTTTTTTAAAATATTCTATCTTTAGCCTCCCTGTTCCTGATACTTTTAGACATGAATTAGTATTATGTTTATAGAAGTTCTGAACTAATGTCTGTGAATATTTTCCCCAAAAAATCCAGAAGGTGCAAACTTAAAGGCAAGCACAGCCAAAGCAATTTCTATTTCTTCTTTTGGCAAATATTTAGGAGAAATATTTAGATATGTTAAGTTCTGCTCGACAAGTTTCCCTTAATATCCCAGACTCTACTATCCCTAATTGCTAGTGTCATAGCTTTTCCACAGTAGTGCTCATACCAGTGAAGGTTTGGAAAAGCTGTCTGTAATTTAAAACTTTATTTTGAAATTCATTTCACAGAGTATACCTGGCAAGAAGTCAAAGTGCTTTATTGTGTGGTCTTTCCACTCTCTGCACTGCACAACATGGCTATAGCTCTCCTCGCTCTCCTTTCAGTGCTTGGCTTCCCCCCTCAGATCTGTCTCCACATGATCTGACCTTTTTCATTCTGGGGTAAAAATGTGGAACTACAATGTGAATATTAATTTAGCAATTGAACTGTGTTCTCCAGCTACAACCTTCTCTCTCAGATACAACAGGTGAAAAGAAGCAATTTAGCACCTGCGCAGGCCAGACCAATGCTTAATCGCACCCCTTTGCAAAAGTAAGAAGTAGATCTACTTAGCTCCTGTTTCTTCCTAGTTCAAGGTAACATTAAAAGGTAGAAACTTGTGTATTGTTGATAACGCACCCAGAGTGAATTGGACATTTAATGATCTTTAGGGAACATTCAGTAGAAGAAACTTACTGATTTTCACCGTGCCCTATAGTGGTTTTTATCTGTTGAATAGTTAATGTTAGGTGGAGTTTCCCATGATTATATAGCTCTCAATGTTACTTAATGTTATTTGTAGATATCGTTAAGCAAGAATAGAGTTTCTCTCTTTGCATAATCTTTGCATAACAAAGTCTGTCTGAAAGTGTTCCCAGCTCTTTTTCTGTCATTTTCAAAATTTCACCCAGGGTTCATCATCTGTGGATTTTTTTCAGCTTATCCCCTTTTTCTTCACTGATACTTGAAAAACTGATGACAAACACGTGTTGCTCTTTGTAGACTTCAAATTGTACTGGGAAGAAGGAAAACCCTAGATTGTGCATTCATCAGGAAAGCTGTCAATTATTAAGTGGAAGGAGGGCTACCCCAGGGTGCTTCTGAGGTCTTTTTCTAAGGAGATACTGATGCTAATAGAGTGTGCTTACAAGAACCTGTTTGATAGTAAGTAGCAGTATGTCCAGGTTTTGTAGTGACAATGAAGCACATAACAGTGCGTTGCAGAAGGCTTTTTCTTTGTAACACTTTTTACTCTGCTGCTGCTGCTACTAAGGTTCCCTAAGGTTCAATTCACTTATTATTATTAAATTAAAATGCAAAATGAACCTTAGGGAAACTACTCTGCAACCTAAACTTTCAAACTTTAGTAGTAAAAAAAAAAGTCCACAATCTGTCTTCTCAAGAATGTTATAAATTTATGGTTGTCTATCTCAGCATAACTCAGTCAATCCTGAAGAGTAAAAAACCAAACCAACCAAACAAACAACCCCAAACAAACAAACAAAAACCCCAACAACCCCACCCCAGTTTATATCAGCTCTTAAAGTCAGTGGAGAAGTCCTTATTGAAGGCAATTAATAAAAACAGATTCCTTCACATCAGGCATTTGGATACTGAAGCTTTGTTGGCCATTATAAACCTCAAACTCTTTTATTACACAATCTTATCTTGCATTTTAAATTGTTGTCTGTTTCCTGTGAGACAGATTATAAGGGTACAAATTTTCAGGTGGGAATTCTTTATATCTTGACCTAACTTTAAATTGTTAACAAAATCTAAAGAGAAGTGAAAAAAGCTTCAGAAGAAGTGTGTGCAAAGAAGTGAAGGGAGGAATGGAAGAGATGTGTATGCTGAAATACATACTCAAGATTTTAAGGAATAGCCTGAAACTGGTAATAATTTCAAATCTAGATGCAAGTTGTCAACTTACACCTACTTTTTCTGCAAATTCCTGAAATTTTAAAGGCAAATGTAAGTGTTCAGGTACAAATTACAGAGCTTTTTATTTTCTGTTCGGTCATTCTTTTTAATGGAAAAATGTGGATTTTTTTTAAAAGATACAATGGATGACTCATATTTTGAGCAGTTTAGCCCTAAAAGAAAGTAAGTAGAGGTAAGAAGAATGCTTGTCTAGAAGATTACTGAAGCAAAAAGCAAGACAGTGAAATATCTCAGTTGTTTGTTCCTGTTGTTGAGTCCTCTGTCTCTAGACCTCAGCTGCACCAATATTTCCTCCAGGAAGTAGGAGACATGATGAATGTGTGTGTTTTTTCCAAAAATGAGATTATTAAAAGAAAAAGGTCAATAGGGCTCCTCACAGTTTCCAACCCTGATACACACAGAGGCCAAGCGCTTACAGACACTATTGACTTCGCTCAAGTTCAGAAATTTTGCTTGATGGCTGTATTGATTGATTGATTGATTTTTAAGTAAGGAAATACACAAGGGAGAGAAATGAATAATCTGATGGTATGTTGTAGCGATTAGCATACTGGAATTCTTCTGTAAAGATCAAAAAGGGCCATATGCACCCTCTGGCTTTGATCCCTGCATCACAGTGATCGATGCAGCAAGGCCATATCAGGCCCTTAAACATCTCTTGTTCCATGAACCATTGCTAAATGCTTCAGAACAAGGTGCAAGATATCCGGTAGATAATAAGAGTGGAATATGCTGCCCAGAGAGTATTAATCTTCCTAGCCTTCTTTTATAGGTGCATCATGGAGATTTATATCCTTTTAAAACAAACAACAAAATCCCCACTTTCCTATCTAAGTCTCCATCTTTTTGTTCTTGCAAAGGAATAGCATTTCTGTCTCCAGCACAAGATCAGTTCCCTTAGATATTTTTAAGCCTTTCAAACGAAAGTCTGTGTATGATTCTGGTACCAAAATGAATCCTCTGGGCTTCAGTAGATTTCTTCCTGTGCTAACAGTTGTGCATATGTGTAAGGATCTTGATGCGCTGGGACCTTAGCATCTAGAACAAAATTGATATCCAGCACCTGAATGACATTTCCTAAAGTTATCAAATGTTTGCAGATGAATGTTTATTAGAATCCTGTCAAGCCGTATGATTCTGATGTTAAAGAGCCAAATAAACAGTGTATCTGCTGCTTCATCTACCAAGTTTGCTCTCTTTTGATCAGCTAGATTTGGTTTTTGAGATCAAATGTTTGCTGATAATTTGTCTTAACAAGATTGAATTCTACTGTATTTATAGCAACTATATTCCCCTGTATTTCTTTTTCAATTTGAGGTTATAGTGGGTTTTTTTTGAGACTAAAATGTTCTACTTCTTAAAATTAAGTTTTAAAAATAAAAAGTATTTTGTCTAAACTAATTAAATTGGTTTGCATGAAATAATAATTTCTCTAGAGTATGTAATGAAATGAAATGGTTCTGTTTCAAATCAGATTTTTAGGGAGTGGCAAAAATTCCATGCATGTTCTATCAATTCAATTTATCTATTCATGTTAACAACTCTTACTAGGTGTGTCTAGTTAGAAAAAACCACATTTTTCTGTGTGAAAGAGGGAGCTGTAAAATGAGAGATCTGTAAAAACAATTGATAACCTCAGATCTTGGTGTTATTAGCATCTCTTTAGTGTCCATTTAATATTTTTTATTTTTGTTAACAGGTTGACAATGACAAAATATTTAAACAGTTTGACTCTTCAGTTGTGCAGCAGAATCTGCAAACAGTTTGGGTATAATGACAGTCTACAGCAGATATTTCTAAAATTAGAGGGGTTAGGTGCATAAATATATTTTTGTTTTAGAATATGAGATAAAATTTTTCTTCTATATTTAAGCTGTAGAACAGCATATTTTTTTTTCCCCTGTGCCCTTCTTCATCCTCATTACATAAAATCTTAGCAGCAGACAGATTAAAAAATCCACTACCTTTTCCCCTGGAATCAGTGTTTCTAGATATTTCTTTTAAAATGCAAAATTTAGAAAGAACATTCAAAAAGTTGTAACAATTTCTGATTGTTATGTCTATGAATGAAAGAATGTCTTCACAACATTTTTCTCCCCCATGTAAGTATATATAAATGAGACAGAGCGAAACTCCATTATTGTGATTCAGCTCCCCAAATTTACTTTCTCCCATCTTTGCTTTTGTTATGCACTTTAGTTTTCCTAAATCATGGTTCTGCTATTAACTTCCTTAAGAAATTAGTCTGCCAGTAGATTTAAACATAATTGGAAATATCCTCTGTATTCTTTATTTCACTCAATTATGCTTGTGTATATGTATATGAATTACCGAAAGCCTCTCTGTATCTTTTGTTCTGTTTTTTTCTTAATTATAGTAGCTTTTATACTCATTATATAACTGAAAATTGACAAAAAACTTGATTTGGTGACCAGGTCATTGGTGATTGATTTGGTGATTTAGGACATTGCTGTTCTATATGAATGGACAAAAGGTGTCATACCCTCTCACAAAGGATGCAAAAGAAGTAGTAAAATCCCCATTACAGAGTCTGGGAAAGAGTTGTGGGAAGTTTGACTCATGTAAGAAGCCTATTTCAGAGCTAATGGTGATTTTTGATCTTCTAAATCATAGTTTTTAGGTGAAAGACTATCCTTTCTTTCCAGGTACAGTAGGTGAGTTTCTTTTACCTCTATACCCATTAACTTCATATTAGTATCTACATAACAGTTCACTAGATACTAAAAGTTGCACTTAAATAATACTGAAGCTATGTATAGGTGATTCTTGGAGTATTTGGAGCTGAATAAATAATGTATCTCTAAAAATATCTGTTAGAAATCTTCAAAGATGTTCCCACCGGTCATTCTGAACTGTTTTCTTAGATAACAGGGTAACTAATGTTGTAAGCTTCTGTAGAAATCTTGTTAATATTATCGTTTTTTCCTGTTTCTGCTGGAAGGTTACGACACCCACATGTGTCAGGAACTACAATGTATAACTGAATATGCTATATGGCAAATTTTCCTGAAATATATATTCTAAGCATGGAGCTGCAGAGACTATCTACTGACAGAGAAATATTAAATTCAAAATATATATTTTTAAAGAATTTCTATGGTAACCATATTAGTTTAATTTGCTGTTAATCCTGTAGGCTTTTTTGACCAGTGTCCTTATAGAGTGGTAAGAAATTCTGTCCATCCTCAGGCTTTGGAAAGACAGTCAACAGCTCTAGAAAAGATTTGACTCGAGAAGCTGAGGTTTTAAACCAACTGGGAACAATGTAACAGAAATCTCCATCTGCATTCATTCCATATCCAGTCTTCTGAGAAGTAGGCTCAAAAAAACAAAACAGAAAACACAGATAAGACAGGGTAGCATCTGTTTATCCTCAGAGCCTCCTGCTGTGGTTTCTGGTTGTCTTCTCTCTTGTCCTCAGTCTCTGTTCCTCATCTCTCATCTAGTTCTTGCAGCCTGGACACAACTGCTGTACTTACATTTTAAAATCTAGATTTTAACATCTTAACAAACATTTGGGGATAGGAAAGTGGGCTCTGGTTACAGCAGGGAGAAACACAAAATCAGAGCTTTTCTTTATTTTTTTTCGCTTCCTTTTGCCTGTCAAGTTTATGATGTTGAACTTCAACAGGAAGGATCTGAATCCTCTTCATGCCATTGGGCACTGGGGCAGAAAAATCCCGTAGGCTGAGCCGCATGGAGTTTTTCCCCTAGCTGTCAGTGTTTCCTAAGCGAGGAAGTGCAGCTCCACATGCCAGGAGGCTCTGAGGAGCCTCTCTGGATTTCCTCTCTCAAGGGTTGATGACTTGTCTTATTTGAGCACCCTCCAACGGGATTCAAAAGATCTCTGCTTTGCTCTTGGAGCCCCTCATTGTGTAATGTGTTTGGGTTATTTTTTCTGAGCAGTGTAATTTCATGAAAGCTGAAGCTATTTGCAGACCTGTGTGGTCTTTCTTTCCTTACTGCAGTAACCTTGCTAAAATCTAAGTTATTGGAATTTTGTTGTTGTTGTTTTGGTTTGTTTACCAATTCATATAGTATAAGATACCAGCATGAAACACTTGTGGCAGGTTGGAAATGCGAGTCAGCCCATAAAACTCTTGTTCGTTAGCTGCTAAGAATAAAAGGAGTGGTTTATATTGTGAAGGAATGGTACTATGGGGGGAAGGTGGCTTATTTGTATTCACATTGATACTTGCAAGTAAAAGTGTTTTTATATATTTAGAAACATTTGAGTGATATTATCTAGAGAGAAGTTTTCTTTTATGATCTGGCCACATGATAGCGCTTTATGTGCAACAGGCGATTATGCAGGAGACAACTGTATTTAACTCAAAGAGTAGTTTCTACACAGCTTTGTCAGGGATCTGTTTGCTTGTACTCATGGTTTACTCTAAGGACGTGAGTAGTCCCATTATTTTAAATGCTACGCTGACCCAGGCCAGAGAAGCTTCACATGGTCAAACCTTCAGCCTGTGTTACCTCTTGCTACTTTATTCCTTCATTTAAGTTATTCACAAAGTTTTTCATTGACTTAATAGTATTTTTGTTTATTGATGCCCATGTCTCCTTTCCACCAGTTTAAACTGCAGAATTGTCAGTAATCTGCAGAAGTATTTGCATTTTAATAGCCTTTCATTGCTTTTGATTTTCCCCAGGGGAATAAAACCAAACGAAAGAAAAATCCCATAAGCTCTTGTGCCTTAACACACTGTCTCTTAGTTATTTCTGTTGTCTTTTATACTGGGAATTTTAATGTTATTTTTCACTGATATTTTCTTTTTTTTTTTCTTTAAGAAATCTGTAACCTTGTGTTGATGTAGTCTGGAAAACCAGTCTTTGCTACACTGAAATCAAGGAGCTTATAGTCAACATCCCAGTTATAATTTGCTCATCCCTTTTAATAAATGAATGATCTCTCTCTTCTCCAGCATGAGAGCCCAAAGTTTAAAGGAGGAAAAAACAGCTTTTCTAGGTAACCACGTAGCCCTGTATGCATGTTCCTCTGTTCTGTACTTGATACTCAACAGATATCTGGGGCAGTTGAAATTGATTTTGAGTACCCTGAGAGCTGGTCTTGGATATGTCTTGCTTCTTATTTTCTTCTTCTCTTTGTAGATCATTCTGCTTTCTCTTTTATTTTTCATATGTCCTGCTGAAGTCACAGAATGGTTAGACTGACTATTACATTTCTAATAGATTAGTTGAGTACTGGGAAAGCCAGAGGATATTAGCCTTTTCACATTCAAATGTGTCATATACAATATATGTGGTTCTATGAATATTTAATTTGAGTGAAAGGCCTGTCTGACTATGATTTCACAGACTAAGAAAGTGCTTTTCATTTCTGGATTTCCTGGACATCCAGTTTGCTTTCTTGCTTTTCAAAATGTTCCATGAACATTATCAGAGAAACTGAAACCTTTAGCAAATCCTGATCCCAGGAACAAAATTCATATTGAGAATTTATTTTCATTTTAAAAGATAGTTCTATCTCTTCAATTTACCTGAGGTTTGCTTCCTCCTTCTGTGTTCGCTTGGTTGGATCTTTAGGGGCTGTGTTGTCTGTAATGTTCCTCAAGCAATCAAACATGTTGGCACTTAACAGATAATGAGAGTTCAGGGGTGAAAATAAGTAAGCTATAATTTTCCCTATATTACTTAATTCCAGAAGAAATGGTGTTGAGCTTCAGATTGTTATGCTGAAAATTATAACTCCATGGTCCGAGAAAGCAAGCTGGTTTATTGTCAAGGGAGCAGGAGCCTGTTCCCCAATCAGCAGTAAAACGATTTATGGGAGGAGTATTTGTTTCTCCAGCAGAAAATAAAAACTGTTTGCAGGGTATTGTAGCTAATGACAGGATGGATAAATCATGCACCTGCAGAACTCCTGGTATACAATAGATATAACATTGTGGCAAAGAAATCATAGCTTTGATAAATGTCCTAATCCCACAGTGAGGTTTACAAAAGCATGCAGGCCCATCCACAGGAGTTAGCTGGGGAGCGGTACATTGGGTACCTTTGCAGGATTTATAGAATTCTTCCCAGTGACCAAATACATTTCATAACTGCATTGCATTCAGTAAAGTAAGCATTTTGTGGATGTGAAGACTTGTAATATACATGTGATGCTGGAGTTAATGCTTTGCCTACTGCAGCTGAGGAAAAAAATCTGACTTTTTCTCACTTGGGAGAATTGTAGAAGTGATGTTGTGCCACGGACATTTTTTGGTTGTTCATAAGCGTCCCTCTTCTCCAGTATGTGAGTCTGGATTGCACTCACTGGTTAATGTTGCAGACTTGTTTAAATTGTCAGCCAGCTGTTACTCTTGGGATTATCTAAAAGAAGTTGTATATTGCAGATCTAGTGTGAGGAAAATCATTTTGTATCCAAGACAGTGGTTGATTTATTGTTCAGGGAGTAATTCAATATACATGTAGTAAACAGATACATCAGAAAAAATATTAAGATACTGCAGAACACTGTGAAACATACCTCTGGGTACTGTAAAAAGGAACAAATTCAGGTGTTAATGAAATAAATATTTTTCTCCCAAACTGTCAAAAAATAATGAGTTTCCCAAAAGATAGTTGTCTGTAAAAAGTCCCAATTTAGCAGATAAGTAAATGCTAAAATCAGTCATTAATCACTAAAGCTCCTGAACTCATGTTTCAGTCAGTGGTACATAGGCCCACATAAAAACCATAATATGAAGGTAAAAGTGGTTTGTTGACTTACAGCAAAACTAATACAGGAGCCATCTGTACCTGGGAATGTAATACTAGGAAATGCACTTATCATAATTTTGGGGTTTGTTTGTGGTTTTTTGTTTGGTGGTTGTTGTTGTTGATTTTTCAATTTTTGCAGCATCCTTTTGTGTCCTCTATTTTAGCAAGCAAATGTTACAAGTCACAAATACTGGTGTGTAGTTTGCAGAAAAGACCCTGAGAATGGCCACTGTCTTGTATGAGGGATGAATTCTTAGACCTCACAAAAATACTACTCTGGAGATCTTACAAGAACAGAGACTTAATATGATACCTTTTGTATGTAATAAACAACTTTGCTTAAGATTAGTGTTCACCCTTTGACTTTTTATCTGGCACAAATCCTCTCTTTCAAGTTCTTTACCTCTGTGTCTTGTGTGCTCTCCAGCTCCTGGTGGAAGGATATCCTTTTCTCCAGTCACTCCACACTGATGAACTGTATGTGCATTCCTAGATTGGACTGAGTGATTATTTCATATGGGTGACTTCTTAAGAAACACATGCTAGTGTGTTTTATTTTCAGGAAATAATTACTTAATGACCTACCATTGCAAGGTCACATTCGGTGTCCTCCTGAGGTTGTTGTGACTTAAATTTCTCACAATACATTGACTAAATAATATTCTGAACAGAAGAAACTTGGACATGCCCTTACTCCTTTCAAAGCGAAGGAAGTGGAGGAGGAAGGGATTTGGAGTTAAGATATTTACTGTGTTCAAACCTAAATTAAAGGTTTAAACCAGGCCAATAAGAATCCCATCTAACAACATGCCTTTTAATCCCAGTTTACTTTTTACAAGAAATTTAACAAAGATAAACAACAAATCTTTTGGAAGGTCTCCCTTCACTTTTCCTTCAGTGGAAGGAAGACATACAAATGCGCAGTCCAGGAGCATGAGCATCCGTGTTCCCTATGTCTGAGTACAACATAGGTAACAAAACCAATGCAGGTTTCTCTTCTGCATGCAAAATTCCTCTTCTTATTTTGGAGAAACCATTTTGAAGCGCAGGAGCATTCCTCGTGACTTTAACTTGGTCTTTGCACTGAGCTTGCCTGCTGAGATACTGGTTGTGGTAAAGCTTTTCAAGAGGTGCATGTCTGCAGAAGCTGACTGAAACCCAGCGGTCTCTTGCCTAGAGAACCATCAGGTAACAGCAACTTCTGATTACACCCAGGTCCTCCACACAGGTGTCTAAGAGGCTTTAAATTGAACTGTCACTGGCCTGTCTCTTGTTACTGATTCTTTGCCCCTTGGCACTGATGTGGATGATAAGATGGCAGAAAACCAGGCTCTTTCTTTGTGGCCTCTTCCTCAAAACCTGAAGGCCGTCATTTTTGGAGTTACTCTCTGTAACTACATGAGCAATGTTTCATACTTTGCCCAGGAAAAAAATGCTCTTAGGATTCAAGTAACAGTTAAAAGTACAACATGAATTACTGTGTTGAGTCACTGGAAATGACAGGAGTTCTAACCAGAAGAGTGTGAAAACCATATATATTTTGTTTTCGAGGCATAACTCTGAGGAAAAATAACAATGAGCGGCAGACTTCTTTTTCTAGAATACATTCCTCAAGAGTTACTTAGATAATTTGGGATCTATCCTAAAAAGTTTCTCAACTTAGCGTTCTGATTGGGTCCCAGCTTTAAGTAATTCAGCTGTGCTGGTTGTGTCCTGCAGGGCTGAGTCCCCTTCACCCTGTTTGAGCACAGCCAGCCCAAGGAGAACATTCTTCTCCCACCTACCGGGAGGAGGCAGATGGGCTGCACATCCTGGGTTTTAGCCTGATGTGGGCTAATGCTCAGTGCTCTTGGATCCTCTGGATGAGCTATAGCCTTCCATGTATGCTGAGATATGAAATATAGCCTCATCATTTCTCTGCGGTTTCACTGGAATGCCATTTCTCTCAGTTGATCCTGTTTTTCCAGGTATAGGGTATTGAGTTTCAATCCCATGCCTGGAAAAACAATGTTTCTCTTGAATTTGATCATGTCTCTGATTTTTTTTTTTTTTTTTTTTTTTTCATAAAGGTTATGAGACAAACCTGATAAACTCAAAATCTGCAGTGGCCAAGTATTAAGAGCTCATTTTTTACTGGAACAGATGGAATCTGGTTCTAGACTGTAAAAGATTTGCAAGCTATAGTGAAAGATTATGTTGAGAAAAGTAGCAGCACAAAATTCATCTTTCCTGCTATTAAAAAAAATATCTGCAATATCTTCCATGTTTAGTTTTCAAAACAACCCCAAAATACCCCTCCCTCTTCAATTTTACAATTACCACAGTCTTTAAGGTCTCTCAGGTGGATTTTGTGATGAACTAACTTCAGATTTGGGTTGCCAGTTTCATATTTTCTCTGAGCAAGAAAACAAATACATCATTTTAGCTCATGCAATAATGTTCCAGGGCAGCTATTTTCATTTCTGACTTTCCCAGGTTATAGGAAAACTTTGATTTCTATGAGAACAGTAGTATCTTGTAAAGCATCCAAAGTTTTAAGAGCAGAGGACTGTGCTTTGCATCATGGTCTGATCCAAGTACAGGCATACTGAGTTCCTGCAAACCATATCTTCAGAATGGCAGTTTCTGTACGTGGCCTTTCCCAACTCTCATAATAATTTTGGCATCCAAAATAAGGGCTATCAAATCCCTTGGAGGGAGAGGGGGAAAAGGGTGGACACCCTTTCAAAAACAATTCCTTTCAGAAATAAAACCCCAGATGGAGCTGAAGACAGAAACATTCTGTAATCAAAATCCAAGGGACTGGAGGTAGCTCAAATTGTGTGGGCTAAGAAAATGACATCACAGCTCTGGGAAGTTGCTTTTAAAAGATGAGGTAGTGGGAGGTTGAATTCAGATGTTATTTACACCTCTTTAATCCAACTTGTCTTTTTAAAGTCAATTCAAGTAGAGGGGTGAGGTAGAGCAGAATATCGAGCCTCTCCTTTTGGAATGACAAAGCCAATAATAATCACAACATTTTGGAATAGCTGGCAGAAGAGTGTCTGATAGAGGTAGTCAGGCTTGCATTTGACATGATGTAGAATTTCAGAATTAGCACATTTTTCCTCTTAGTTTACTTCATGACGACTCTATTGCAAAATGTGGAGAGCCACTGGTGTGATGACATAAGACTATGTCAGAACTATTTATGTTGCTTAATGTTCTAGTCAAAGGGTGTCCTGTATTCACATCAAATCAGGAGTGTCTGCTTGTTCTTACATCTAGTATAAAATGCTTTAAAAGTTGGAAATGTTGCACCAGTCATAAATTTTGCCACTGTTTTGCATTTGCACAGTGCTTTGAAGATAAAAAGTGCTCCATAAATACTATGTTCTCTTTTTTTCCACTGTTAGACTTCACGTATCAGCTATTAAAAGAACTAAGAACTGAAAGGATTTAAGCTCAAGAAATAGTAATAATAATAATAATAATAATAATAATAATAATAATAATAATACTTTGCACTTCAGTCATTCTTCTGTCCAAAAGTGTTCAAAACTTTTACAAACATGAGGAAAAGGTTAGTGTAGAAGTTTTAAAATAAGATTGTCCATACTTGTAAGTCAGAGAAATCAAGGCACAGGAAAAAGAGGGTCATATTTTAAAATTTGCTTAGACATTTACATATTACTGATCTCAAATTTAGATTGCATCAGAATACTGGTGAGATTTATTCAAGGAAAAGAAAATTCCAGCCACCTCCCAGCCACCCCAAGAGGGAGCAGGGTACATGGGGTCTTGCTTCCCGCCTCTGCATCCCAAGTGACCTGCACAGGTAGGACAACGTCCTGGTTTTGTTAAAAAGACCTTGACAGACACCCAGCACATCCTTGATGGTCTGAATGGCTCATCATTCTCTAATGCATCCACCATGGGATGGGAGCTGGGTGGAGGAGTAGAAAGGGGGCAGAGCGGCTCATCTTTGTGCCTGTATTTACTTCTGGGGCTGAACCGTGCTGCCAGCACATTAGTAGATACAGGAAGGTGTTTTCTGTAGCACACAAGCACAAAACAAAACTCAGTCAACAGGCAGAAGGTTGTTCAGCATCTGAGACAAGCATTTTAAAAAACAGGCTTATTTTTGCTCCTATTCTCTAATACAGGAATGGGTATTGTACACGTCTGTATAGTGCTAACAGGACGTCTCTCCTTACCGTAGTAGAGTTCACCGCCACAGTGCAGATAATCAGTTAACAATTATCACAGCTGACAATGCATCTTCACATCCCATCAGCTACAGATATTTTCCACTGGTCCATACAATGCAGACCCATCAGAAATAATAGGAAGGAGCAAAGCTATTGTTAGAATACAGCAGCTCAATACTCACAGAATATTCAGCCGGGGATGAACTCCTCAAGAGGAGTTAATAAGCAGCTACACTTGAATACCTGATGTTTATAAAGGGGAGAAATGTACACAGAGGAGTACATTGTGGCTGAAAACCTACTTGATCTGTCCGAAACAAAACCTAGTCTTCATCTCTCATGTAGAAGCAAGTCTGTGAGGGCCTAGAGAGAGAGATTTGTCTTTGAGGAGCGATCTGAAAGATAAGTAATATGTCAAAGGAAAAAAAAAATGCAGTTTCTGCTCCTTGGGGAAAGAGGGTAAAAGGCAAAGGAAAAAAAAAAGGAAAGAAAAGAAAAAACAAAACAAATGCAAAACATTAAAACTGTGGTGTTTTTTTTTTTTTTTCCTAGCTGTAGCCATAGCTTCTCCTCTTTGATTTGTCATGATTTAAATTCATATAAAAAGATTTATTTCAAATAAAGCTCTTTAACTGTAGGGGCAGATTTTTTTTATTTTTTTTTTTCCTTTAAGCCTTTTGTAAGAACAAAGTAACCACTTGTCACACACGGTGACTAATGAGAGTTTAGTGTGGGTTTTAGTGTTCATTCATATGCTTTGTGTTCAGCTAGTCGTAAGTTAAATCTTTAGAAATCACACCGCAGGAATCCTTCACTTAGGGGTGGGGGCGGGAGGCGAATCCGTCGAGATATTGAGAACTGGTGAGCGGAAACTGCTCTTTTCAGGCTTCCTAATCGGCGGCGCAGGAAATAAACACATGCAGGAAGTCATTTGGCCTTTTCTTGAACTTAAAGTTTATACAGCAATTGATAACCGAGGCAAACTTTGTGTACTTAAACTTTTGAAAATTAAATGAGATAAAGAGGGCATGTTCAGCCAATGCCAGTATGGCCTGTAGTTTCTACAAGCAGCTCATCTAAATATGGTATTAAAAATGGGAAAGATTATACAGGGTATATATTGTTATAGCTAGAATGTGTCCTTGAAAACTCTTTTTTGTATGGCTTCTCCCTGTCCCCTTTTCCTTCCATTTCACTAATCCTCTCCCAATGAAACTGAGCTGAAGCATTGAAATGAAACTTAAAGTCATGTTTACAAAGCTCTTTTCTCTGCTTCTGCATCAGAATCTGCTCTTTCATCCTTTTCCTGACCTCCTCATTTATCTTGCAAGTACTTCAGGGTAAGGATGGTCTTGGACTGTGTGAAATACTTTGTTCGATGGTAGCCCATATTGATATTTGGTTAATGCTACGTATACCATGTATAAAAGCTGTCTTTGAAAGGAGGGTAAAAATAAATGAAGCATCATTCTTGAATATAGCTTTTGAAATTGATAGCATCAGCTTACTAACAGGGACATTTATAAGCATTTCTAAGAAATATTATTTGTCTTCATATTTCTCAAGTTTTCATTGTAGTATTACTAAGGTCCTCATGAATGTAATGCTTCAAAAATAACAGTTTTGGGTTTGTACTGATTAGAGTTAGCTGGTGTAAATTTGCATGGGATATTGAAAACACTGTTGCCAATAAAAAGAAAGCAAGCAAAACTCAAATGCAGAACAGAATATGGAAGGAAGAGTACATTTGCATGTCTTTGAAGACCAACCTAAATATCTGCTAAAAATGCATCCACTGCTAATGCATTTTCTACTCGTTTTAGGAATCAGCTTTTTTCCTAATAAACTACCCCTATCAGTGCAAGCATTTGTTAGGAATATTTTTTTTATAAAAAGAAAACTAGAAGCAGAAAACTGCATTTAAAATAAAACAAAATGAGAGAGAGAAAGAATGGAAGTCATGAGCTACATATCCATAGTCTGGGTTACTTTCAGATGAACTTATTGAATTAAATTTAAAAAATATATATATATATATTTTTGGGGGTTTTTTGTTTCACATTTTAAGAAATTTAAAAATGTAATGAAATTTCATAGTCTATTTGGAAGGTTATATAGTTGCATTGCAGAGGTAGCTTTATAAAGGCTTGACCTTACCTAGCCACTAGATGGGATTTTAAGACTTCAAGAAATCTATCGAAACACTGGCCCCAAATTGCCATTTACTGTAAAATGGACATAGCTGATCAGGAGCTCAATAAATGCCAGTGTTTAGTTCATTATACTAAATTAACATAGATGTTTCAACTATTAATCTTGTAAGATGGTTTCAGAACATCTCCTTATCTCTATCACTTACCTGTTGCCCATTTGATTTACATCCCAGCCTGAAGTCTAACAGTCATCAGTCTTTTTTGGGCATTACAGCAGTGTAACTGTTTCACTGATATCTTTGAAGCAATAAATTTTTTGCTTTTCTTAGTTCCTTACAGGAAACAGTCAAGTTTATTCCAGACCGTGTGGCAGCATGTATATGCATAATGATGATGTGTAGCTGCGTTGTTTGTATTCTACTCTAAAAGCTATTTTTACATTGCATTTCTTTCTTTTTTGATAGTCCAGCTCCACAGTGAGAACATACCAAAGCAGTAAATCGAGAGTGACCATGAGCCCTGGCTTTAGCTCCCAGTGGAATAGCAGCCAACCTGCCTGGAATACATACACCTTTCCAAGAGCAAGCTTGCACTACCAGTCCCATGCTAGCTACACCTACTGTACCGGACATCCTGCTGTAAGTAATTATAACCTTTTCTGCAGTTACCTAAATGAGCTGTATGATTCCCTGGGAGATGGAGGTGCCCAGGGGCTGACAGTTCAGCACACTTCACCAGAGCTCTTTGTGTCCCACAGCAGTCAGAACAGCTCATGTGTACTAACCATAACTCTAGAAAATATTACAATGAGTCTAAGACGTGAGCAGATATGGAAGTTTCATGGCTCAGTAGAAGTACATATATTTTTTGTACATTTAGCAATCCTTCTCCTTGCATGAAATTACTGTAGTGTGCCTGAGTTTCAGTGTCAGTGTCAGGGATGTGGGCTGGAAAGCAGTATTATTGATGGCTTCTTTTTTTTTTTTTCTGTTTCTAGTGAGTCTGTTAGATGAATGAGTTATTCTATTTCAGAGATTTTAAATTGTATGGATGAGTCAGTGAAGGAAGGCATCTCTTCCCATCATTAAATTTGTTAATATTCACCACTTCATCATTGCTGTGATCAGTAGCAAACATGCAATCTTGTTGCTAGGCAAAGACTACTGGTCTTCTGTAATTTCCATGAACGGGTGGCCAAAAAGAATGGGGAGGGGGGCTTACTATTGTTGTGTGTTTTAATTTGACAACCATGAAAGAGTCACAACTGAAGTTCCATGGTGGTTTTTGTCATATTGGTGTAGCAGCGTGCTTATAGAAGAACTTTTTCCTTCTTTCAGTTTCTGATTTTGAAAGACTCTGAGAGAGTTAACTGAGTAAGACATTGTTAGTGTAAGCAATTTTCCTTTTTTCCCACTCTACACTTCATTGTTTTAATGTTTGGATTTGAACTTAGCTTTGGATATTGTTAGAACTTCTTAAAGAACATACTATCTTAACATCCTGTCAAGTGTATGTAACGAAGTTTCGTCATCCTATGGTGAATTCCAGTAGGAAAATAGGAGAAAGTGCAGCTCTTACTACAGAAGGGAAATTGTGCTATGCAATCTTTATTGCAAGGTCGTTGCGATTTGATTTAGACCTGCCATCTTACCTGCCAACAGACTTTTGGCCAAAAGTTTGGGTTAGGAATTGTCTGAAGCACTAACACGGTAATTGAAATAAAGGAGGAGAATAAATTTGTAAAATCTTATATCTTTTCTGAGGTGGTCAGATCTCGGAGCAAATTAAACATCTCTATGGATTCTGCTGTTTGCTCAATTCCATTATGGTGTCATTGAAAATGGTAAAAACTGTTGAGGGAAAAACCAGTATTTGGCATCAGAAGGGCACAGATATTTTCCGTGTTTAGAACGATGGCTCAAAAAGAGTCCCTACACAGCTTAATTTAGCTTAAACTGTGGGTATTCAAGTACTGACTGCTCCTTAGCTTTGATCATTTAGAATAAACACTACCCTCTCTGTGAGTCAGGCTTTGACTCTACATAGCAACAGAGTGTACAAGAAGAATGTGTACTGCCTGTAAGATGGTTTAAAAATGGAGACATCTTTGTATCCATATGAATTAAAATGTCAGTCAAGGCACGAGATTCTTTATTAGTCTAATTCCACAATGCCTCTTTTCTTTGTTTAGACTAAAGCTGATGGTACCTCAACTAGAATTGCTTTACCTGGACAATATTTGTTTCCATCGAGCCCATTAATATGTTGTCATTGGAAATTATACTTTAATCTGGAAGTTGATTTTGTTGATTGCTGGGAAGTAGAGATTTCAGAATAACCAGAGTTGCATAAACCTTTGTGCAGATGAGAAATGCCAAAACCAAGTTGATAAGATAAATAAAATGTTCAGTTAGTCCTGCCCTCAGTGACCCTGAGTTCAACTGTTTAGAAAAACTGGCACATTTTTTTGGCTCCTGCTCCTCTGAGGAGCTTTGCTGTGGTGCTACTCAGCAGATCACTGGACCGGTGCTAAGAAGCTGTAACAGGTTTGCTGCCATTGCAGCGTCTACCACTGCAATCACATACTTTTCCCATACCTTCCCTACTTCTGCATGCTCTGAGGATGAGACTCTGAGTGGGACCAGGGCAAGGCACTCCAGCAAACTCAGCTCCTCCTGCAGCATCAGATGAAGGTCCAGTTTCCAAGAGGAAACAATGCCTTAGTATCTGCCTGAATATTTGTTGCAGTGTATTATGATAAAGTTAGAATCAGTCTGGTTCCTGTTTCTAACTTAGATTTGTTTAAGCTGGGTTCAGACTGACACTTTTATGGCAAATGACAACAATAAAAGCTGGATATAGAGGAGCTCCTTTATTCGTGAATCCTCCCAGTGTAACATGCTCAACTTGATATCTACAATACTTCAGAGGATTTTATTTGCCCTCATCTGACACAGGTTCAGTAGAACAAGCTGTAGGTTTTATTGCTGTATGAAGCTGTTTCTGCAAAACCTCCCACATGGAATATGTCTAAAGATCATTGCAGTTTCTTGAAGCTTTGGAGGCTAACAAACTTATGAGCACTTTGCAAGTTCAAGGCAAACAAATGTCAGGGAGTTGGATCTGGCCTCGAAGTACTTAAAGATATTAGTCCCTGGAGAGAGAGCCAAGAGAAAAGCTTTGGATTTCTCTCCTGTGTGGAGAAAAGCTGTAGGAGACAAAAATGATTCATGTTAATTGGGCCAAATGTAACTAAAAAAAAGCTCTAATTCATTTTTTTAATAAATGAAAGAAAAAAATATCATACAAAGTGCAGTGTTAAGAGACCTTTATGACTCTGGCTGATCCTGAGAAATATGTCTGAGCCAAAGGTGGGATTTTTATTTCATCTGAGAGCATCTCTCTGCACTCTGCATCTCTCTTCCATAGTGCTGCAATCGTTGATTAAAAGCAGTCTTTCCACCCTAGGAAAGACAAGAACAGGAAGTTTGTTTAGACAGAGTAATTTTTCAGCTCTTGGAGCTATCTAAGAGAAGGAAAAAAAAAAAAAAAGAAAGACTACATATATTCCCAGTCAACAGTGCAATTCAGTTTTTGAACAAACAAGAAGATGTTAACCTCTCATAGCTATGCTGGGAGGGAGGATACCCTGTAGGGTCTGTGTACACTAATAAGAGTGACAATGTGGTAAATGGCCCTTACAAAGCATATGATGACTTGTTTTTGATATTGGGGGCTAGAAATTCCCCTAGCATTCACATGCAGAAGCTTGTAGCCACAGAATTACAGCATGTAGTGCCCAGAATGGGAGACACCTAGCCATCTAACATGCTCTCCTCTTGAACTTTCTTAATCCAAGGAAGATAAAAAGGAAGATTAAAAAATAGTTGAAGTAATTCTGATTGTCCCCACTGGGCAATATAGGAACCGTCCTTTGAGCACTTTCACAACTGTGCAGGTTTCCTACTCATGCGTCTTCCAGTGTCTCAAAGACTCCATTTCCCTTTCTCCACATTTTACTGGAAGGATGGTAGAATTTCAGCAGAACTTAAGAAATCTTGTCCAGTGAATTAACTTTAACAAATGACTGCTTAGATTATGCGGAAATTTTAAAGAAGTACATGTGTAAAGTGGGCAAACAAAACACAGATTCATCAGAGGCACCTCATCTGCTTTTGACTGTTTCAGTTGAAACCGTAAGGGAGTCTCTTACGTCTTTCTTGAACATTCATGTAGCAGTCACGGATATCTGCCACACTCACTTAGGCAGAAGTCAGCCCTTGCTTATGAAGGAATTTGTCGATGTGATATTCTTTGATGAAGCACACAGTACTGCTACAGATTGAGTTACCCTGCAGGGACTGAAACCTTTGTTGCAGGCCCATGGGTCCAAGAATTTAGTTGCATGTATTAATTTCTTCATGTGCATACATCTCCGTAGCATATGTGATGCCTTTACACTCTTTGTCTAGATATGCAGCTCAGCATACGTAAGACTTTCCGCTAGAATCTAGTCTGCACTCTAACGGGATTTGGTCATGCTCCACTAGATCAGTGACAGCCTTCAAAGCATGATTGGTTAAATCTCTAAAGTTATTATTTGGAGCTCTACAGATAATGTTTACAAGCTGTTACATCTGAGATGTCATATGTGGATCAGACAATCAATTTGCTTAGCCGTACTTCTGTCCCTATTCCAGCAGTCTGTCCCCAGGCTTCTTTTTGGTAACTTCTTTTAATGCATGATTGCTTCTGAAATTATGCTGTTAGATGGAATGTACAAAGCAGAATTAAAAAAGAAAAAAAAATGCAGAATTCTATGAGACACTACTGGTCTTCTTTCACTCTCTTCTCTGAGCCCCAGTAGGATCTCTAATCTTAGGAACCCAGTAGAAGGAGCTATAGCTCCCTTTACACTTTCCCATTGACAATCCTTGGACAGAAAAGCAGCAAGGGAGCAAGGCTGTTCACTGTGGGCAGCACTAACGGAAGGTCCTATAGACTGTCAGCATGACTATGCAGAGTCCGTCGCAAAAATTTCCAGTGGCAGGTAGGTAACCCTCATTGCTGGTGACAGAATTGCAGGACTGCAGTACTGAACAGCTGTAATGCTTTATGTAAACCAACTGTTTCGATCATTACCACACAAATTAGATTAACATCTGTACTGAGCTCTCTATGATTGACTTTTTAAACAAATAATTTTTGTATACATTTATAAAATAAGAAAACCTGCCATTTTTATATGATTAGATAATACAATGTTTAGGGACCACCTGGGAATGTGAAACATGATTATTAATTTCTATATGTACACATATATATCTACTGGCTAAATTATTAGTTTGTATATATCTGTTTCTGTACACAGATCAAGTTTTTGGCTAAAATCCTTGCAGAATGACATACGAAGGTTCTCACTGCAAGGCTGGTCTTTGGTGTTGATCTCTAGCCTTTTAATGTCATCCTGTCATCTGAAATA
Source organism: Streptopelia decaocto (assembly GCF_964273445.1). Lineage (NCBI taxonomy): Eukaryota > Metazoa > Chordata > Aves > Columbiformes > Columbidae > Streptopelia > Streptopelia decaocto. The sequence continues at coordinate 121,287,651 of NC_138655.1, read as the reverse complement.
TAAACCTAGTTAGGGAACACATTCTTGTAAGAAGTGCAATATCCTACTCAAAATTGGTTCTATAGCACAGAAATAAGACTGACAGAAGCAATATACTGACACTTGCCAGATTCTAAAGATAGACCATAAGTTATGTGACCAGTACACTATAATGCAAAGTTAATGTTTTATGAAGCAAATTTCCTTAAATCCAGGGAGTGTACAATATGTATAGCATGGGTGTACTGCTCAAAACAGGCCTTTAATTCTCTGGATATATGAGTAGAACAGATCAGCAATCCAATTTCTTTTTTCTTTTTTTTTTTTATACCAAGATCTTTCCAGTGGGTAATTTTGTTGCACCTCCTTTTAGAGAATGAGATAGTGCTAAGAGTTAAATGCATATGCAGTATAATACTGTCCTCAGTCATCACTAATTTCTGAGATATCTGTTTAAACAGAAGCTGTCACTTTCTGATCTGGCTTGAGCCTCCTGCCTGATTCATTTTGTAACGTCACGAACAGTGGATTGTGGATTCATAGAACAGAGCTGGTCTGATTAGAGATGAAGAAGCTTCCAAATACACAGGCACATCCTTATAATCAGCAATGATGGGGAAGGAACTAAATAGTACAGTAGGCATGAATTGGAAATGTCTCTCTAGGAACCTCTCAATTTAACTTGAAGTTCTGAAATCTTGCTTTCCTCTGTCCTTAGTGTTAACCCTTTCTTACTTGCAGGGGCCTTTCATGTGAGATTGATCTCTACCATTCTTCAGCCAGTATTTCTTTGATGCTACAGGCAAATATCATTATAGTTGCCTCTCGTAAAAACCATGGAAATGGGTCCAAAGAATCATACACTGTTGGAGGACCACTGAACAACATGTCTGCTATTATACATGACACTTTGGTCACAGTATATAAAGTATGAGGGATGTCTGTTGATTCTCTAAAGATGGTGATGACTTTAGAGAGCGCTGTTATAGTGCCAGTTTCAGAAGCCCATTAGTTAATCTGGGGAAATCTCAAGTGTGGGCTGGAGAGAGGTGGGAAAGAAAATTCCCAACCAGGAGAGAAAAAGAGTTTGTCACTAGAAGCTATTTTTTGTAATTGCTGATATGTTCCTTATGAAATACTGCAAGAAGAAATGAGGGAGAAAATGCAAGAGGCGGTCATTAAAGTGAGAATGAAAAGGATGACATCTCCGTTGCTGAGAGTCAGTTGTGGTATAAGAGAAAAGCTGTACTGGGTAGGAGGAAAGTAAATGAAGAATTGTGGAGAAAGGAATATTTTTAATTGACACAATGTTGTAGCTATCAGGTGCACTGAGTAGCTTAGGGATCAAGTGCAAATCCATATGCTAACTGCTGACATAAATTATTTATTCTGTTTATCTATTACCTCCATCTACAGGAACAGAGCCTCAAAAACATGAACTTATTAGGCCACAAACGTAAAACACATTTTCACCATGGCTGGCTTCTTTGGAGAAAAGAGGGTGGAAATTTCAAACCCCCAAACAAATATGTCTCTTAATTAACTTTTCTCACCATCTGTGCTTACTTATAGCTGAGGCAAGCAGTACCAGTGAGTTGTGCGATTGCTTTCAATGCTGCCTCTTTAGGCCAGCTTTTCAAAGCAGCAATCACATGCAGTTAGTTCTGATCAGATCAGCTTATCAGCTCAGTTCATTGTAGTGCTTTCATAATCATTCGTGTGTGACAGCCCATTAAAACTTGGCCAGGCCTTTTTTAAAGGAAAAAAAAAAAAAAAAAATCACAAAATCCATGAATGTGTTTTACATTCAGCCTTTGAGGTATCCAGTGTATTCGTTTTGTGTATTAACCTTTGAAACTGAACTTCAGTAAAGAGTTGTAGGGAGAAGTCACTGGTATTATAGGACTTCAGCCAAATTAGCTTCCTGTATTTTACTTCAAAAAGTAGTTTTATTTTTATGATGCTGCGATGATTGTATTAAATGCTGTCCATGGCTATGCTTGGGTCCTGCGAAGGTACAACTCTGTGGGTGCAGCCTGACAGACCTCGGAGGGCCAACATGGACTGTGTGAAAGGCCCTGGTACAGGCTGATCAAGTGAGGTTTTCCTTTTGGAGGACATTTGGTGGATGCTAATTACAGTTTGAAGTTGATTGCCCTGGTCAGAAATGGCAGGACCTCTCAGAGTGCAGAGCACTGATAACACAAAATGTTTAAACTGACTTGCAACAAATCTTTTTCAAAAGTCTGGGGAAATGGAAAAATTCCACCAAAATTTAAGTTTGGAGATGTTTGGTGTCAGAATCCTGATTTTTATGTGTGAGTGTTGTTTTAATGTTATTTTTTCCTGTATTCGCTACTCATTTATACATCACATATATTATGTAGTGTTATTTTTTTTCAACAGATTAATTAAAGGATATTGTGGGTTGATATTTGTTGTCATCTTTTATAGATTTGTCTCTAGCTTGTATTTTAAAAAATTCAAATTTTCAGCAAAAACCACAGGACAAAATATATTTTTCTGAACTATTAATATGTACAAGTTTGGAAAAAGTCCTCTGTATGTAACTGCTGTGCACTTACTTTCAATAATAAAGATTTAGTGGTGGAAAATATAATTTAAATATTTGAAAAGACCAAAAAATATGTATAATTATATATCCACAGTGTTGGTAAAATATATACTGCTGAAAAGTTTCTCACCACTTCCTAGTGCTAATAAGATCAACTGTTTTGGAGAAGGGAAGTTTTTGTTTACAAACAGACTCTATAGGAGTTTTCTTGCTGATAGTACATTTTTATTGCGTACTGAACTGGCATATACACGCAGAATGAAGGTTTTTGAATGGACTTGGAAAATATAGACCAGATGCTCCCTGTTTCCTTTTTTTTTTTTTTAAAGAAGAGGAGAAAATTCCCTAAATTTAGACTGTAAAATAGACCTGTAGGAGACGGTAAATACAGATCTCAGTAAAAGTCTATAATTTACATCTACAGATATATATCTGTCTATACATATCTCTACATGTATTTGTGTCTGCATTCACATATGTGTGTTTGTGTGTCTATATATATATGTATATACGTGCTTCTAATGTTTATTTTGATCCTGGTTTTCTGTTTAATTCAACAAATAGGAGGTCAGTGGTATTCATTGAGCTTCTCTAGCTCATTTGCAGTGGGCCAGACAGGTTGTCTTTACTAAAGGTGATGAGTTCCTCCAGGCTCCAGAGAAAATCCTCATATTAGGGCTCAAGAGTAGATGCTACAAACTGCCAACCTGTCACATGTTTTGGAGACACCTGACACTTTTTGAGAGATTGATTATTTCAAAAGGCCAGCAGCTGTGTTGCTTTCATTTTAAATAATTAACACACTCGAGAGTCTTCCTTGTTGTATTACAGCCCCAAGGGTGAAGAGTTTTGGACTAGTCTGAACAAACACTGCTTCAAATAATTTTGCTGATGGAGTCTTTCTTTTCTCTCTTTATTTTAATTGTGGGTTTCGATTTAATATAAAACTACACCATTTATTGAAGGCATAGGGGATTAAATTTTTGCTTCTGCACTTAGACCCGTCTCCTTGCCTTGAGGTCCTATTTACACCAGTCTTGCAAATGAGATGATATACAACAGCACTGTCAACAGCAACTTCTGCTTACAAAGGGAGCTGGAAGAAATGCATGTCTGTGGGAAGTTCTGATTTGTCAACATTGAAATGTTCTTATGATGAAATTTCAGGTTTTTACCCTTAACAAATTTCAAATGTTGTTGCTTTACTGGAAACCCAAATGCTGACCAAAGATCAGCAAGATTGTCCCCTGCTATTTTCTAGCATATGTTCCACCAGCAATTTAGACACTTCGTTGATAGCAAATGATCTAAAAATGGTCAAAATCCTAGAATTCTGTGCGTGCCCATGATTAATCTGCTAAGCAATCTGAATTCTGATCTTTGTCACCTTTGTTGAAGTGTTTGCCGTTGCTTTTATTAGCTGGGTTTCCTTTAGAAGAAGCACCTTGGGACATAATGTGATCTGTGTGTCTGTCTTGGGCCTATTTTCCAGTCATTTCTCTATTTTGGGTGAGTGTCAAGATGAAGGTTGCTGTGGGAGAACTTACTCTGTGTTGGGGAGACTGGAAGCATTGTGTGGAAGGGGTTTCCACAGGACACATGAAGGAGGGAGCTGGAGTTTCTGAGAGAGAAAACAGAAATCAGCAAGAAAGCAGGGTGGATTTGGTTTTATTTTCTGCTACTCATGGCACAGCTCATGACAGTGCTCTCTTGGCTTTTTGCTGGACAGGACTCTGTTGACCTCAGAATTGTACCAGCATACTGTAAAAGCAGGTCCCTGTCCCAAAGCATGTAACTAGAAAGAAGGAAGGGAAGCTGGGGCACCAAGAGAAGGGATCTACCCAAGGTCATGAAGCTGTTGCAGGAAAAGAATGGCAGTAGGCTTTGGGTTTCTTTAATTTCAGCTTGGTGCCTTATCTGTCAAACCAGGGTGTTTTTCTGTATTTTTCCAGGTTTATAGCTAGGCAGTTTAATTTTGTTCCCAAACATGTAACTATAAGGTGATGGAGGCGTTTCTTGAAGACCAAAACTTCTAGCTGGAAACAGGTATGGTTAGTTATGTTGTTTGTTTTTAATCAGTGTCTCTTTTCTGTGCAATATCAGGTTCTCATTGAGGATGCTAAATACAGACTTTGGTGCTTTTGGTGAAGAGAGACCTGCTTCCTGCAATGGCACCTCCCTCCGAAAGCTCTGTTTCTTTGTTTTTATTTTATTTGGGGGGATGTCAATATTTTAGTATAGCTTTCCATGGTGTTCCTCATTAGAGCTGCAAGATGGACTGCCTGGATTTTGCCAAATGGAACCTTTACATTCCATGAGGAGCGGTATATTTTCCATTTGGTCTATTCATGTACAAATAGCTATCTTCCTTGGGTGTAGAGGCAGCTTCGATGCAAGAAGAAAAAATTTGAAAGGGCCTGGAAATATTGCAAAGATCTTTATGGAGATTCTTTACAGTAATTTCACCTTGGGCACTTTTTTCTCTTCTTTTTAAGCATTTGCCCTTTGGCATGGTCAGGTGCTAGGAATCTCCTGGCACCAAAGGCAATGCCCTGTTGCGGCTCTGTCCTTCTGTCCTGGTGACCTTTCCTTGGATGTCTGCCAGCATAGCTCTGATGAACCCAGAGCCACTGCGGATCTCTCTGCTAAGCACTTGCAGTTCGTAAGAGCAAAACCTGGCTTTTATGTTCAGCGGGGTCACAAACAGTGTGAAGGCTGTCACATCATCTAGGTTGTGGTATTTTCCAGCATATTCACTTCTGCTCTATGCTAGGTTCTACTACTGTGTCTCTGTGTGGCCTTGGAAGAACCACACAGCTTATTTGTTTCCCTATCCTACTTTATTTCCTCATTTGTATCATGTAAATGAGAAAGCGTGGCCACGAACACCTAGATGTGCAGCCGATTTTTTTGTTTTGGCAATGATTTATTTTAGAAGTAGGCTCTGTTAAACTTCTAGCAAGCACCTCAATTTTTGCTTTGTTATCAGGGTAGTTTTTCTTTGACTGAAAGCTTCCCTTTCTTCAGAAGCTGCACTACTAGAAATCCTGATATTGTATAGAGCTGGATGAAAGGTTGGATTGAGTTGTTTTCCTGCCCAAATCTAAGTGATTTTCTTTTTAAATCTTTCTTTCCATTTGGCCACTACTTAATGTCTTTTGTCTGCTTAAGGAGGACAGGTGCAATTATTCACCTCTGAGTCTTGGGAAAGAAATAGTAATTCAGCATGTTCTCTTAGAAAGGAATGTAATTCACTGCCTCACATACAGTACATTATGCACGTCAAACAGAATTCTGAAAGCTGTAGTATCGTCAAGGAGAGCATACGATGAACAATGCTTAGTACCAAATCAGGCTGTTTATCTTAATACTTTATTTGGGAGTAGAAAAGTAAGAGAATTAATTATAGATTGAAGCTTGATAGAATTGTCTTTTTAGTCATTTAAGGACAAAATGTCTTGGTACTGCTATGTGATGAAAAACATGTGTGAAGCTTCTCCGAAGGTTTAATGGGATGTAGGTTTTTAAAGCAGTGGTAGTAGATCCACTGTTATTTATATAATTTAAGCTTTATTTTTTTTCTTTTACCATGATGAAAACATAGGCCAACACTTCCAAAATGTAGCACAGAATTTGCTTCTGAAGAGAGGAAGTTCTCAACTTTTCCTTAAAGGGCAGCCCTGCCCACCACTGAGTTAAGCGACTCCATCTGACTACACAGAGGTTTCAGACCAGAGTGAATATATTCAGTAGATATTTACTAGTTTAATGACAGAAGAGATCTTTTTACAGAACAAAATCCTGCACTGGGCAAACTAACAGAGTTTGTAGCCGTCCCTCAGCATACTTGTTACGTGAGAATTACACAAAATGTACAGATTTAATTTATTTTAGTCAAGTTTCAAGAACCTTTTCTTCACCTGTGGGGAAAATGATTCAGGTTACTCTTTGTGTGTATCATGGCTAAGTCTTTTTATTGCAGTCCCTATTTTTACATTTACACCTTCCTGGAAGAAACCTTTAGGTCTGGCTTAATCCTAAACTCAAGTGGCCACAGAATTGTGAGTTAAGAGTCCTTTTTGCTGCTTAATAATCAAAGAAGTCAGATGCATGTTTCCCACCTTTGTTGAAATAAATAATTTAATCACCAAATCTTTTCCTCCCCCTAAATGCAAGACAATGATTTCTAGAACAGATACCAGTCCTTTTGGAGAGTTAAACGTTCCTGCTTCCCATTCTCTCCCCTGCCCCCCCTTAAACGTGATCACTTAATTCAGGAGGAGAGAGATAAACTTGATGCTTTCCAGTAGAGGGTGTCTGAAGCAGATGTTTGGTCATTTTGATTTTTCTGAAATGCAAAATGGAGTAATTTTGTGATTCTTTGCCATGGCTTTTTTGTCCTATTTTCTTGAACCAGAGGAGTTTAATTTGAGGTAAAAAGGGCAATAGAAAGAGGATAAAGCATATATCTGTTTTCTTACAGCCAAGTATCATACAATAGGCAAACTGAATATGGAAACTATATCTGCTTACGGTAAGATGTACAATTCCCTTAAGAGAAAATACAGACTGCTGTGTAGATCTAAAAAATGCTCAGAGTCTGGGAATAAACAGCTGTGCTGCAGTTCCAGGACTGAGTGTACCACATGACAATCACTTTGTTTCTCTTGAAATGTTAGTGAAGTAGAAAAAAAAACCCAACATGTAACATTAATGAAAGAAAGTCAAGCACCTTAGTGCTTTTGTGAAGGCTGAGTTGCATAGCTTTGTGAATAACTGCTTTTTAAAGGGCAACCAGCATTCAAATCTTGTTAGCTGACTAAAAAGAAATTACTTGATTTGAAAGACCACATCTAATTTTGGTATTTTACTGTAAGATGTTCCACATGAACGAACCCTTTTGCTAGTCTTGTTAACATCATTAGGGGTGTTTGCATTGCTGCTGGTCTCTCTGGATAGAGTAACTTGCATAATTAAAAATATTTTCCCTTATTTAAGATAAAAAAAGGGAGGGGAAAGATTTTGTTTTTCATATGAAAAAGGAGGAGAGGTAAACCCACACAGGAGGAACAGTGCCAATTAATTATGTTTTGAGGAAAACAGTTAAACTGTCTATAAACAACATGGCAAATACAAAGAAGGAGGGGAAAAATAAATATAACCTCTTTCAGGAAAAGTGAACTTAGATTGTTACCTGTAACATTCTTTAGAAATTTTGTTTTCACCATATTTAAGTTAGTCCTAAAAAAACAAACAAAAAAACAACAAAACAACAACAACAAAACAAAAAAAAAAAACAAACCAAAACAACAACAACAACACAACAAAACAACAAAACAAAACAACCCCACCAAAACACAAAAAACCCTGAACAAACCCAACCCAGACCTAACAGGGATGTCATTGCCACTTGAGGAATGCTTTTACACTGACCTTACACATTTTAAAAGTCATAAGTCTGGAGGAATGTAAACGTCTGGTTTCCTACACCTAAATGGAAATAATTTCATTCTAATTTGAACTAAGGTGAATTAGATATAATTCAAAAGCAGATGTAAATAAGGCTTGCGGTCACAAAGGGTGAGTTGCTGGTCCAAAGGGGGAACTTGAGGAGAAACTCAAGAGTCATCCTGTGCAAATTACGTGGCTGGAAGGAGCAGCTGCCTTCTTGCTTTACACGATAGTTGAGTTTTGTGAGGAAGAGAAAGTTTCTTCAACAAAGTGCTTACTACAATAATGTCCAATGGTGACCGTGGTATCAGCAGATCCACAGCCAAGTATGAGACTCCTGGCTGATATATCAGACATTTATAATGCAGCTTCCCGTCTGAAGAGCCAATGGTGTCTCCCACAGATACTTCACTTTTGCTTTTCCCTCTAAAAAGCCCCTGAAGTGCACGCTTGCTCTTTCTGCATAGGGAATGCAACCAGCAAGGCTGTCATGTGGCCAGAGGTGACAAAGTCCCACTGGCCTCTGCCATGACCTTCCTGTTTGTATTCACTGATGATCTGATGAGCAAAAGTAGCTGAAGTGTGTGTTTGACTCTGATGTGGATCTCTTTGTCATGGATTTCGAGTCTGTATTACCTATTGCGTGGACACACTGAAACGAGCCTAGTTCCTGTGGTTCTAAAAAGAGCAAATCTGCTCTCTGAATTTCACCCTGACCATGTTGCTTTAATCACATATATATATGTGCTGTTTTGTTCTGTCCCCTTCTGGCTTTGCTTGAGATTGTGGTGAAGGGAAGATACTTTTTTTTCATAAGAGGCAAAATTTTTTTGTGTTTTCCACTATTTTCTTTCCTATGTTTTGTTCTTTCACAAGTGAAGTGAATCCCCCACCTACCTGTGGGGATTTTAAGAAAATAATCTTTTAATGTGGAAGTGTTTATGTTCTCATTAAGGGGTGAACATAACATTGATTTCCTCTACCCTCACCCAGAATCTAACTGTGAACTGTAGTGGCTGGAAAGAAGTCTGCTCACCAGGTTTAATGGCATTTTACTAGTTTAATTAGGCTTTGGGCTTAAGGTGTTTCATGAGAAGAAAAGGGCTTCTCAATAGCTGGGTTAAAAAGCCAGGGAGAAACAACAGCCGTAACAGCACTTTCCCATGTACTTGGGCATGATTAAATGTAGCAGGGGGTTCTTCCTTCACTGAGTAAATTACCTTTGTCCCACGTGTATATTGATATAAACTTTAAACATTTGGCTTTGCAATATATCTCAGGCTGCTTCTCTCGCTGCTCAGGGTCAAGAGAGAAATTCTTGAACGCTGACAGGAAATCTCTTTCTAAGTATAAGGAATAGGTGTCCAGTTTCTCAGATAAACAGAAGATTAAAATTGTCGAATTCTTTGTGTGTTTACTTTAAAACAACACACACAGCAAATGAAGGAACCTTTTCACCAGATGTGTATTAGTGATTCAAATGCCACAGCATTTCTCCAGTGTCATGCATACAAAATCCCTCAAAAAATCTGCTTCCCTGTACGGATTGCTTCTGCCTGGTATGGTGATTCAGAAAACTGTTGGTTTAGGTTATTTGTTACTATTTTAGAAGCCGAAAGATCTGAGTCTTCAAGAAACTCTACCTGAGATTGCCAGATGCTGCTGAAGTGATAGTCGCATCAGGGTGCCACAGGGTTTTAATAGGAGCGTGCATTTCTTCTACAGGGTGGGAGACGGAGAACAGTTCATAAACTTCTTCATTTTCTCTCCTACTCTCCTATCTCTGTCCATCTTAAAATATTTTTCTTCTCTCTAGCATTATGACAGAATTAAGACCAAAGCTGAAGCATAAGGCATAAATAAATGAATAGATGATCTTTTAATCCAAATGTAATTTGTTAAAATCTTGTCTAATAGGCTAAACTATATATTAAAATTCTTCAAATCTCATCCCTTGTATCTGAAACTTCTTGAAACCATTTGGGACTGCTGAATGTTGGATACTTTTTAAATAGAGTATCAATATAGTGGTATTTTTTTATTTTCATTTACTAATACAGAACCAAATTCAGGTGTCCTTAAACTTCAAAATTAAGATCGTAAAAACTTGGGATGTGTTTCTTAATCAAGCTGAAGACATTTTCATGGATGCTCTTTTTATAACAACCTGGCTGAGGGTTAAAAAGAAAATAAAATGGTTCAAACCAGGATGTGTAAATTTGTAGGTACTAAGATGGGACCAAACCAACTCTTAACAGAGACCTCTAGCTGCGGTCATATAGTCCATTCCATCACCCCATGAAAGCCACCGACTACCAGGGACTCTTGTCATGGCCCTCATGCCACCACCAATCTACATGGGCTCCCAAAATAACTTAAATGACATTTGCTCAACAACAAGCTTTTTATCTCAGTGTCTGACTGAGAAGTACTTCAATGAATATCATTGTTCATTAGCTACATACTAGTTTTAAACATTTGTTCCATTTTAGCCACTCTTGAAGCATGCTATTTCTAGCTCTTGCTCTGAATGCACTATTTAATATCGATGGTGGGCAGAATAACTTTAGTTGTTTCACTCGTAATCATCTTAACCAATATATTGTGCAGCTGAACAGATCAGGTTAATGCAGAAGGTGGAGAGCTTTGGAAGCAGTTTCCCTATCATAAAAATATAAAACCATTCCCTTGCACATCGAGTCAGATTTGAAAAATAGCAAATTGCTGATCTGAACAGAAATATATGCCAGTCAGAATAAATATTTGCCTCAATGAGAGTTATTTTGTCGGAGATGAGGATTTGATATTCAGGAGGCTCTTTAGCTGTGGTAGTTGTTGAATATTGCTTATTCAGGCAGTAGAATTGTTGGGCTGAAGGAGGGAAAGTTTATTAGCCCTGCCTTGGGCATCAGACTATTAGATTGGCATCAGACTATTAGATTGGCATCAGACTATTAGATTTCATGTAACTTCAGCCAGTTTATAGGAAATATTTTACACCTTCTTGAGTAAATGTGAAATTTTGGGCATCAGGAAACTATATGAGCATTGTAATTTTTTATACCATTTTCCAAGTAGTGCTTGGTTCTTTGAGACCATATTGTTTTTATTATTATAAGCATTATTTGTGCCTCTGTACTGTTGGTGCTCATTTTCTTTTTAAGGAGAGTATAAGGATGAGTGCTGATATAAAGTACTGCATAACTTTGTTAAAAAAAGGAGGGAGTGGGATGGTGCAGAGCTGCCTCAGACAGATGAAAAATACCTAGTGTGTCAAGGAAAATATATTCCCCAGTGTCATTTCATGCTCTGCAGGGGTCTGTTTTCTTGAGTCCAGTGCAAATGCATACTCTCAGGAAAGCCATTTTCTGCTTAATGTGGAAAAGAAGAATAAAGCAATTTTTTATTTCACTCTTATACAATCTTGTCAAGAAAGAGAGGCGGATGAAGAATTACAATCATCAGAGATACCATCAAGACTCCCTAAACACAAACCTTATCCACCTCAGTCTGTAATCACGTCAAATTTCACAAATTAAGCAAGACTGGATTCTGCTTTGGACATCTCCAAGGAAAACCCATGATACAATAGGAACTAGCATGCACAATTCCTTAAGCAGATATCTTTTCCCTCTGAGTGAACAGTGATGAGATTAATATAGAGAAAGTATGCAAGCCTGCTCTTCTGTTCCCTGGAAGAGGTTCTCCACCACCCCTCTCACCTCCCCCAAATTAAAGCTTACTCTGGCCTATTTTCATATGTTTTATTCCCCGGGCTGTGGGCAGGAGAGCAGGCACAGAGCAGCACGGAGAGTTCACGCCTGCGGAGAGAGGGAATGCGATGCAAGAATGAGCCAAGACAGGAGAATTGATCTCTTCAATATCCCGCTGGCAAACATGTAGTGTTCAGTTCCCAAATGGGTCTAAACAAAAGTTCCCTGTGCCATTTGAGATGTCGCAGGGGTTATCGTTCCTTGCCTCCAGCTCCTGTGCTGGAGGACCACGAGTCTCCCGTAGGTTTTGTGTGGTACCTGCCAGACCTCTGTGGTCGTTGGGGATATTCTAGGGCATCTCAAATGGCGCTAGGCAGCTATAATTAGGCAACTTAATCAAGCCCTTAGTTCCTAGGGCTGCTTTGCCAAGTATCTAATTTTAGCTGTCAATGATGCAATGAGTGGACGTTTCAGATGCTGCAGAAAATGAGAATTGCCACCATATGACCCACCAGAAACTGCCAACCCGAATAAAGTGCTCAGCAAACCGTGAAAAATTCAAAGACCAGCACCTGTAAATGGGAGTGTACACCCGAAAATGAACTGATTTTTGGCTAGTCACTTTGCCTCCACTGGATTTTATGCATCAGAGGGGAGAGTGCTGTGCAGTAGTAACAGCAAATGAATCCAAGGAGAAAAAAAAAATAAAAGTAAGCCTTTCTATGATTAATTAGTGTAGATATTAACACCATTGAATATTTTGATGAATCCTTAAAATACGCAAAATCTCACAAAATGAAATCCTACAAAGGATTTGCTTTCATTACAGGTCAAATTAAACCTAAAATTTTGGAGAAAAATGTTCTTTATCTCGGTAGTGTTTTATTAAATAAAGTCTATAAATAAAATTGTAACATAGCAATAATTTTCCTGGAGTACTGCATGATCATAAACTAACTTTCTAGGACAGGTGAAGAGAGAGGTAGTAGCACTATTCATTTTAACAAGCTACCTTGATAATACTCTGCTGCATCACTTCCAGAATGCATAAGTAGTAATGTTTGGAATATTTTTGAATGTGATTAGGAAATTCACCTTTCATTTCTGTATCTGCTCTTAAATGATATGGATATAAAAATAACAGTATTCCTGCAATTGGTAAAGGAGACAAATGCATAGTCTCTAGGGAAAGGCATCTATGAGAATGCTCCCGCAAAAAATCCTCATGCTCTTCACATTGATGCAACAGTTAAAATATTTTCATGTTATATTCCATCCCCATATGGCTTTGTTCAGTGTTGTTTTCTCAGTTGATGGAAGGAAATTCCCTAGACACATTTTACATAATTGCTTGTATGGTTGCTGTTGCTTACATTTGTTCTGTCAATTGTGGATAGTTCTTATTTCCAACTATTTTGTTGGAAGTATTCGGAACGCTTAAAAATGCTGGTATAAAGTATATTTAACACAACCACCCACTTGCAGAGCTCCACAAAGCTGGAATTCATCCCTCAACTCTTCTTCTCTCAGCACCTAGCTCTCTCCCATGGAAATACCTTTGCTGTTTTCTTTTGCTTACTTTAACGCTTTTTTGAATATATTTTTGTTAATTTTTAGAAATTATTGTAGTAGTTGTGGAAGATATGTTTTCATCACTGTTTTTATTTGCAAATTGCTTTTGTGCCCTTTGAGGCAATGCGGGCTGTTGAAAGAAGCTCTGGCTTTAGAGACAGGAATTGTGAGGCTCCCCCACACTTTGGTTGTTGATTATTTTCATATTCATTAATAAAAGGATCTGTAGCCTACTACAAGTATGGGCAGTATCCTCAGTATTCCAATGGGGGAACATTTCCTTTATAGCCTCGGAGAAGTGATGTACAGTGAAATTAGATGAGGAGCATTACTGAGGTTGGAACTCATGTTTCTTATTACCTACCACCTCACTAAATGTACCAGAAGGTATTACTCACCTATTTTTTTCTGTAACATTTTCCCCTGTAGCAGAATGATGTGATAATACTTGCCATTAACCATCCTGATATTTTGAAACTAATATCCGTTCTGAGACAGCGTTAAACCCATGTCCATAGATACAATTGCCTGAGGTATGAATGAAGCTGGGCTCCCCACATGGATCCCCCTGCAGAAGTTGGGATATTTTTTCCTCAACGTGTTTGATCTCCCACTTTGAAAGCTGAAGTGCAGAGTCAAATGAAATCTGACCTGGTCAAGTACAGTCTTTTTTCAACAGACTTGCAGAAGCCTCCACAAATTCGGTCTATGAATTAGAGAAGTTACATAGGTTTTTGGTTTGGTTGGTATGGTTGGGGTTTTTTTGTTTTTGAATTCCGAAAGAGTATGCTGTTGGACATATTAGAGGTGACATGAGAGTGGATGTTTCTGAAGCATATGCTCTGCAAAGACCTATTCAGTACATTAATCTTTAAAAACCCAAGTATCCTGTCTTGTAATAAAATAAGATGACAAATCTCATAAGGCAAGTTGTTGTGTTTGGGCTTTCTTCATTTACTGAAAAATGACTTGGGAAAAACTATCTGAAAGTCAAACCAAAAGCAATAGATCGTGCCTGTAAGAAAGTTCATTATGTACACAAAGATGTGGCAAAGGAGGAGAGCTGCATTTTTAGTAGCACTGGATGAAAATTAAAATAATTTTGGCTGATATGTTGCAAAGCAATAGTTCAGTATGTTTTAAACTCATTTGAATTCAGGACTGAAGATAAGTGAGATTTTAAAAGAATATATTAGAGTGGCTTTTCAAGTCTGTAATCCGTAGGAGAGAAAGATTTTTATTTGATACCTGCATAAAACAAAAATAAAAGTTTTTTGCTTTCTTTTTATAGGATGAATTTAGAATACTTGTCCAGTGTTATATGTTCCCATAATAACCTCTCACTGGGGAAATAGACTGTCAATTATTCCTTTTTTTCATTTTGGATTTTCACTTTCTGCTTTTAACACAAAGAAGGTGAGAAGAAAAACTAATTTCCCAAGTGATTTTGTTTTTCTTCATAATGAGAAATGTAATTTGTAATGTTTCAGATGATGTAGAAATCAGCTACAGATTTAAATGGCAAACTTTAATTCTCCATTAATATGGCACTCCAGCTGAAGAGCCACCTTTCCCTGTCCATGCAGACATCCTGCCATCAGTCATATAAGCAGGAGGTGCTGTACTTGTGGGTTTGTTTGGTTTGGTTTTTTGAAGTACTTACAATGAGCCATAGACATCTATCAGGATTAATTTTAGGGTACAGAAGGAGCAGCCCTTTCCATTTGAGCTCTATTTGCTGTAAATAAATAGCAAGCTGAGAGAGCTCCATAAAGCAGCCACCAGCACAACTGTAGTTTCACATCTAAATAAGCATATAAAGGGAATAGCCCTGAGAATTTGATGATGAGCCATGATGTGATGCCACAGGAAGTTTAGGGCATGGCTAAATATTTTTTGACAGTAGTTCACCATCCTAAAAAAAAGCAAGTTATCTGCCTGAATATGTATTAAACACAGAAAACATTGAAAAACTGAATATTTATTTGCTGAAGGAATGTTTAGCGAAGTAACCTTAGTTTTGCCTGCTGTTCCTTAGTAATTTCATGGCACACTAACAATTTTAACCAGTTTGTTAAATGTTGTTCTGTAATTTAACTCCTCAAATACATAGATTAGCTTTTTTTTCTAGCCTTCATCTTCATGCAAGTAGTATGGATCTGCCAGTTTGCACTTCAGACTTCTCTTTCCATCTTGAGACATTTTCCCATGATGTTCTTCAATGAGCAGAGCTAAGGGTGTGGGGGTTTGGTTCGAATGACCTGGATGGGACTGGAAGCTTCTGCCAGAGAAGTGGCAGGAACACCTCGCTTGCTGATGAGGTGTCATTCCCCATGCTTGGACTCCCCAGTTCTCTTGAAAAGTTTGAGGGTTGCAAAGAAGGTTGTGGCTGTATCTCAAAATATTCCCTCAAAGATAGCCTGATACACATTACTCTGTAGCTGCTGTTGTGTCTCGTTTTCATAAATTCAGAGCCTGGGGCTCCAGTGCACACAGCAAACCCCTGCCTGGCTGTCTCTGAACTGGAAAAGAGCAAAAAAGACCACCCTTGCCAAAAACCAACTTATGGGTCAGCACGAGAGACAGCAAGCAGACAGAAAAAGATGGAACAGTGCGGAAAAGCTGCGCAATGGTCTTGGTGGAGGTTACAGGCAACTGGTGACATGGGAATGTAAGATAAGCTGAGCAAAGGTCTGTCTCACCCAGTTTCCTCTTTCAGCCAGTGACACTGATGAAAGTCACAGGCGACTGAGCCATGGGACGGGAGCTGAGCAAACTCGCAGTGCTCGATACTGCTGCTCTCCCAGCCTTAACTACCAACATTTTTGGAGGCATCACAGCAATTCAAAGGAAAGATGGGAAGAACAATGGTTCTTGCAGATTTTTATGGAGAAGGTCCTCCCATAGGCAGTTCATGTGAGGGACAGCCTGAGAAAAACATGTATTTTCGACAACTTAATACATGGTGAGTAGTGACGGAGGTTAAAATTCCAAGTAGGAGCTGAATTACTGGTACAAAATGAGAAAGAATGCGTAATTGTTGCATGTGAGAGTGAGGGTCTCCTGAGAAAGATTTTTGTTTCTGGTGGAAGTGAAATGATTCACTTGTCTGCATTGGGAAGCTTCTCTTGCCTGTAGGGTTTGAAGCAGGAGATGCTGCCCCAAGCAGTAAGGGCTGTAATAGCCCATTAGTTGTCAAGCTACCCATGGGCTGAAGAGTTAGGAATTAGGAATAGCTAAGAAGGTAGAAGTTCCTGAGTGCTTTCTGAGGTTTTACTTAAGCTGCTGCTGCCAGCTGACTTGATACCTCTCATCTGAGCAAGCACTTGAACTGAAAATATTTCCTTTTTCCCAGTGAGGTCATTAGTCATCAATAATTATTTGGTGTATGTATGACTCCCCCTTGCAAACAAATGTGACAAATAGATTGAAATCTGAGGAGATTTTTTTTTTTTAATTGTAGAATTTAATATTTTAAAAAACAAACAAAACAACTGCTTGTCTCCATGATATTTTTTTCTGGATAAAACTGAAATATAGTAAAGTCGTTGTTAGGTTCAATTTTAATTATGCCATCAGAACCCCTGGTCGGCATTGTCGAAGTATGAAGACCCTCAATATGCGTGGAGCACTGTCACATTAAGTAAACATTTTCCAGTACATCTGTTATCTGCCACCTCTTTGTTTTTGGAGCAATATCATATTCAGTGAGGTAAACAACTGTCCATGCTTGTAGGCACGTGAAGGAAAAGCATTAGTTTTTTAATTTAAATTTGAGGGAAAATAATTAAATAAAACACACAATTAAAATTATATATAAATGACACACAAAGCGTATATTAATTATAGACTATAGTTACTCTGTATGGGCCAAATTTTGGCTAAAAAACTTTGCAAATCTGATCAGGATTTCGGTCCTTGGCAGATAATGATCTTTCCTTGCTAGCAGGTCACCGACAAATTCCATATTTCTGTCAAATCCAAGATGTTTACTGCTCTGTCAGTTAGCTCTCAGTTTGAAATGCATATATCTGAGCATCTTGGGGCTTCAGGAGAGAGCAAGGTCAATTCAACCATAATGTCCTGATGCAGGTGCCTTGGAGAGTGGTGGACAGAAGTTCTTGGCCATGCCTAGACACAGGCTCAGGCCAGCCAGAGGTCAAACAACAGACTGTTAATAGGACCTATATAGTGATTTTTCCACTAATACAGTTTTCAACCTTTGGCAGTATATTACTTTGTTATCCCAGTTACGTGTAAATCATAACACTTCATAACTGCTGATGGCCTTAAAATTGTTCAACCTTTCCATGCTTTTGGTCTATTTGCTGTCTTCTAGCAATGAATTCCACAGTTTATATTTGTGGGGAAGAAATATTTAATTAACGTTTTGGTATCTTCAAACCTATTGCCTGAATTGGAAATCATGTATCTTGGATATCTGGCAGTGGTCTGACTCCCATTGAAGTGGGAAGAGGGTATGTTATTACACAGCACAGATAACTAGTTTGTCCTTTTCCACAAATGAAACTGAAGATTTTTGTGTTAACTATGTAGTTGTGAGCTGTATCTGCTCTCTCTCTAACCAGCTTTATTGGCTGGGGGCCTTGGATCAGACTTTAGAAGATTTTAAAAAATGTTTCACTAGAATAATAGCTGGATCATTTATTTTTAGCACAGAGTGTAGCTAGTGCATTTTATTTTGAGATACTATTTATGGACTGTTTGATTTTTTTTCTGGTGAGACCCAGCTTGAATTTACACTCTTATTGCTCTTTAGCAATAATTTAAATTTGTTTTGTATAAGCTGAGCTCTATAATCAGCTAAAAGAGGCAATTAATTTCTATAGCTTCTGAAGTTTGCAAATTATTTCTTTTGGCTAGTGGCTGTCTGCTGTTAAATCTCTTCAAAGCTTTGATATGATCTGTAGGTGTGGCAAATACAGGATCATTTTGAAAAGAAGTTGTTTGGAGAGTAGTAAGAATGTTGACTTTAAAGAAATATAGCTTGGGTGAAATCTGTGCTAAAATAAAATTGATTACCCTCTTCCTCTTGAGGAAAGATGAAAACTACATTATTCTTGGTGGTCCATTTAAATGACCATGTCTAAGGAAGCTATTCTTTATTAAATTTCTTAGGGATGAGAGCTACAGGAGTAGTCAAAGAATGCAAAATGAGTCCCTTGAGAAAAATTCGTTACTTAACTAGCTAACTAGGAAGAAAGACGGAAACTATATCTTCTTTTTGCCCAATACAATTTCTGAATAACTTCTGAAGCTGATCAAGCTTCTGTTAATTTATTGGTTTAGACTGTGGAATGAGGACAATGGGGATTTACCTTATGGAGCTTCCCCAAAATGGAAATTAAAGTTGTTTGTTTATTTGTTTGCTTGTTTTATACAAACCAAAAGGATACATGAGTTCTCAATTCTACCATATTAATCTGAGTGATAAGAGAATCCTTTTTTCAAGGTAACTTTTCTGCAATACATCTGGCCTTACATTTGAGCAATGTCTTATCTATGCATGAAGCAGGAGCCAGTCACTGTCAATCAGCCAGTTTGCACTTTCTTGCTGCTGTGCAAGGCAGCCAGCAGGAATTCAGCAAGATCCGGCTGCTCAGCATCCAACCTGCCCTTGTGTGAGGTGGGCTTGCAGGATTTCAGTGCAGGCTGCAGCTCCCGCTATCTCACTCAGCACTTAAAAGTGGGTTGGGAGGGAAAGGGTTTGGAGAGCGAAGATCAGGAGGTGGGATATCAGGCAGGGATCTGATGGGAGAGCAGAAGAGGATGTAGGCAGGCTGAGTTTCTCTTTTACAGGATATAAGCATGTTGAGGTCTCCTTGAATTCAAGGCCATACCCGCCCTCTTTAAAAGATGTGTACGCATGCAAATAAATAAAAATCATGGTCTCCTTATGTTCAGTTGAAAATTGTAATTTTATTTTTATATAATAATTCGAAGCAGCTCTTCTGCTGTTGATGAAGTAGCTCTATATTAAAACATCTGAGTTTAGAATTTGACCTGAGCAGTACAGTGAAATGATCTTCCTATTGAAGCACGGCAAACATCACCGCCTGGAGATTCCTGACTTTCAGTGAGAAGGAAATTGGGCTAGCACTGTGCCTGCAGTGAGAGGGATGCTGCTCTGACTGACCCAATACTGATTCAGTCTTTTCAACTTTAGCTTCTGTGGTACCTTGAAATCTTTGCAGAGTTTTCAGCCTTTGTTTCCTGTCAGTAATCCTTAGGACAGCTGTTGTCATGTGCCAACTTAAGGGATAAGAAAGCAAATCTAACTTCCAGGGTCTTATCTTTGCTTGTCTTCCACAAAACCGACGGTCGTCATCCCACAGAAAGGCATGCATGCAGAGTCATTATTTCCTCACTTGAAAGATGAACTACATATTACTGCCTGATGGATCTTATTTTTTTTTCTTCTTACTTTTCAGTTCACATGCACAGCTTTTGATCAGCTTGACAAGTTCAAACTCAGCCTGCATGGTGATGTTTATTGCAGATTTGACTAGAGCAGACTACTTACGATTGGCAATATTCTCATATTGCATACATATCCAAACATTTTACCTGACTCAGGTTCTTATTGCTTTTATAGCCTTTCTGGCCAGCCATCACAAGCACCTGCTAATTTCATATATTCCTTTTCTACATCATTCAGATAATCCTCCATTGCTGCACAAATGACAACACTTATTGACAAAGGAGACTTGGGGAAATGTAACTTAAAATGTAATCAGAAAGGGGCTTTCTGTGGAAGCAGTGTTGGCTGCAGCCTTGTACTTACCCAGTTGTTCAATTACCTTGTCAATGAGTGAAATATACTCTGAAAAAAGAAGTGGAGATTAATATACACAGCCAACGTCTGAAGATCAATATAGTCTTGGACTCATCTCAGATTTATTAAAAGTGTGGATGGCATTATGGATTTGAAAGGAATTTTATAGATTGATAGATATAGTAATATTTTCAAAACTGATAAGCGAATTTGATCATCAGTCCTTAACAAGAGGGAAGTCAAAATGGGTTGATTTTCTAGAAGTGCCAAGATACCAAACATTAAGGATTTAGTCTCTCTTGGGGATTTCTAACTGAACATTTCTCCATAGTGGAGGAAGAACCAAAGCAAGTCAATTTTTATGTTTTAGTAAAGTTCTGGTTGCAGCAGCTTCTACATTACTATGATGTCAAGAAATAAATGAGAACTATCAATTGAGGGGAAAGTGAAGCAGACCACAAAATTGCACTATAGGGCTGTGTATTTTTGCTGCACATGTACTGTTGGTATGGAAAACAGTTGTCTAACAGCCGTTGCCACCCCAGCTAAGGTATCCTATCCATATCCTGAGATAAACAAACATGAAAATATTTCAGATGCTCATGTTAATAATACAATATTGTTATGCTCTGCCTTTCACACTGTCTCTTGGTTTTTATATAGTTCAGGATAATGAAAACACCAGCAAAGTATTATGTGTTGGCTGCCCAGTGCGAAAACACAGTTGACACCTTAGTCAGGCACCACACAAAGGAAAACTGGCCCCGAAGGTTTAGCAAGAATCTCAGAAGACGTCGCTGCTAATTTACACAAGGCAAAACAGCAAGAAAATGCTTTCCTTGGGGAAGATGTCCCAGTGTTGTCCCAAGACAACAGTGGAGAATCTGTTCTCTTTGAAAAACAGATGTTAGGCAGGGAAGATGAAAGACAACTGGGAAAGCTGACCCGACTGAAAGATTATGCAACCATACATTGCTGCAAGATGGAAGTCAAATGCATTTGCTTTTTCTTGCTAATTGAAAAAGCTTTACAGTAAACAGGAAAGTCATGGAAAGGGGTAAGAAGCACAGGTTTCTTCCTCAGTAGTTCTGTGCATTAGGCAGAACAGACTATTCCACTGTTTGCACTGGGGAAAGGAAGGACATCAAGGGCAGTCCAGTCACAGTAGATGGCTGATTTGAACAGGGTTGCAAAAATAATGGCAAGTCTGAAAATGAGCTGGAATTTGTGTGGCTTGAATTCATCTCTAGTTTCAGTCAACAGGGACTATGCCCATCTCAGCATTATTCCATGGGTAAGTCTGCAGTGATTCCAAGTTGGTCTTATTTTCCTCTCCCTGTCATTTTCGGGGTTTGCAACCATAGTTCTGTTTTGTGCTAATATTCGTTATTTTTTGCTGATGTTCATTAATCCCCCCCCTTAGATGATATAAGTTCTCAAAAGATGAAGCTTGTTATACATCCAGACACTTCCTAACTATTGATTAACATACTTGTTGTACTCTAGGAAGTCTGTCTTATTGCAAATGTACTGCAGGCTGTATAATCTGCTTTCTGACTGAGAGAAGTAATGACTCTTTCTCCCACCCCTCCACCCTCTGCCTGTGTTATTTACCAGACATCTTCAATTTCTTTTAGGGTAAGACTGATGCCTGCCCTTAGCCCTGGAAGAGTGCAGGATCCTGCAAAAACACTAGCATGAAGAAACAGTCAGGAAAATTTGGTACATTTTCACTCTCCAGCACTTCGGGTTGTCAGTTCAACGTAGACTAAAATTGAGTCAAAACCACTGCAGATCTGTCTCTTTCCAAAACAGCTCCTTGCCAACATCTCCATTTGAACCATTAAGCATTGGCTCTGTATTTCTTCCTGATCACTATCATGTTAGGTAGCAGAATGAAACACCCTTCTCCACTCAATTTGACAAACAGCTTCTTCAAAGCTACCCCTGGAAATTTTTGCCTAAGCCTGTCCTTCTTCTCTTACCCTAATAGGAAAGCAGCTGTCTTATGTTTTTATCCTTCGACATGCAACCTCTGCAATTAATCTACAAAACTAGAATCCTTCTCCATAGTTTGTTTGTGGAATTATATCACAAAGTATAAGTTCTTCACAGTAGGCTAACAAAAAGAAGATAAAAGCTGAAAAACTGGCATGTTTGGAAATGTTTAGTTTTTCCGAAGTATTATAGAGCATTGTTGGGTTTTTTTTCAACAAGTCCTAGCAGGAAGTGTACAGTGTATTAGCTGCTCCTTGTTGCTGTTGCGTAGCGGATGGATGCATTTCAAATCCACCTGAATGCTGGAGGTAGTTGTCATCCTGTCCCCACAGTATGATAATTTTCACACTAAAAGCAGCAAGGCACTATATTGCTTGTAACTTCACGTATTTCTGTCCTGAAGGCTGCCAGCTGCTGTGTATAATGTTATCTGGTGCTATGTAAAGGTGCTATATAGCTAATAAAAGTGACTGCATCCTTGTAATTTTCCCTGAAATACTATTCTATATCCTGCTTATTGCAGCAATGAGAGGAAGTCTGGCTGTGTGAACCTCTCACTGAGAAGAGAACTGCACCCAAGGTTGAGGGTTGTTCCTACTGTTGCCTGCAGCGGCTGTTGCTCCAGAAGAGTTTACCTCTGTGGGTATCTAGGAAATGCTTTGCACTCTGCCCATGCTCTTTGAAAGAAAACATTGAAAAAGCCTCCTTACTCTCCAAATGGTTGTGCAATATTTTTTCTCATTACTAGGCTCATTAGGAATGTGTTGGGAGGTCAGGTAGGCTCTGGCATATAAGCGTGAAATTAGATGCCAGTGATTGCAGACATACAGACATACAGACTCTAGACAGATGTACCCTGGAGTGGGTGTCCAGATGCTTTTTGAAAATCCTACTGAACTGTCATGCATCTTCTTAAGAAACTGAAGACCCTTATGATTCTGGCACCAAATATACACAGCTTCTCTTAGCAGGCTTAAAATGAAGTTAGTTTACAGATGAAGTAACATCTTTCCATTTGAGCGAACTATAAAAATTTTGGTAAGTTTACCAAACTAAGTTACCAAAGTAACCAAGTATTTAACCAGTTTTGATGACTGCAGTCCCTCAAATTTCTTGATTTCAAGGCTAGTTTGGTTACCTGGTTTTGTTTTGTATGGGATGGAGAGTATGAGCACTCTTTGCAGGGAATCCTATTTGTTGCAAAAACCAAAGGACTGAAGTAGCTGTAACTGCATGTAGATGAAGACTTTCCCAACAATACAAGATGAATGACACTATTGTTTGTGCTGGTGTTGACTGTTGCGGTACATGTTCCAGCACTGAGATCACAGCCGACCTTGCTGAAATGTTAAGCTCACCTTTCTCTAATTTATGCACAAGGAAGTCACCTAAACCAAAAGCAAATTTAAGCCAGTTCAGTCTGATCAGTGTCCAGAATTGTGAAATACACAAAGAACGTGCATCGCTTTTCTTTGAGACAGGCAGGATTTCTGGAGCAATTTGCTAGTCAGCCTAGCTGTCTTTCAGGTATAATGTGGCCTCAAAATGCAAGGCAAAAAGTGGGCCTTGAGCTTCTGATGTCTGAATACAAGTGTTTCTCCTTAATATCATACAATACATGAAAGGAAGCATCAGGAAGGAAATATACCCTGTAGCATCATTCTCAGGGGAAGGTATACTTCCACAAAATGAAAATAAATGAGTCGGTATTATGATAGTCTAATACTGTGATGTTATGTACAACAGATGCATTTTTCTGCTAAGGGTTTAATCCCTTCAGGCCCATTAAGCAAGGGGAAAAGTTTAGGAGGGATGCTGTTAAAAGAAGACATTAATGCACCTTTAAAAGAACGTAGTTGGAGCACAAATCACAGGAGAAATACAGTACAAAATAGTGAATGAAATATTTATACTTTCCACTGAAGCTGAGTTCATGCACTTGAGGGAGAAGCCCTGTTGAGATGGGTCTTCCCCTTTGTTCTGTGTCTATTTTTCCATTTGCTCAGACACAGCTGTTGGTTTCACAATCACTCTGAGGTTGATTAGATTAGAAATCATAAGCCTCCCTGCTCAGCATGGCCAGTGACACACAGAAAGTTTGGATGTATTCTGAGCATGTCGTCTGGGTAAAGGAGATTTATTTTTCCATGCTTCAGGACATATATTGGTTCTTCAAAATTTAGTGGGACTGGATCAGCTTTCCCGTCTTGTTCTAAGCAGAGCAAGTTAGTACACAATATAAGGCTTGTATACATTCATGGGAAATCTCACTTGAGGAACAAATATGCAGCTAGAATAATTTGGCATAGGTTCACTGACTTATCCAAGGCCCGTGACTCTCACATTTATGTACCATTACTTTTAATTGTATTTGTTCAATGTGAAGCAAAACTGCATAATAAAAAAAGCTATGAAAGCATTTTGGGGAAGACTTTCCAAAACAGACGGTAGAAGAAGGTGCCTGGCTTGACAGTAAATTTTGTGCCTTTTAGAACCCTCTATTTCTCTTTGGACTTTGACACTGAAATTGCTTATGTGAGACCATTATCCTTTTAAAACAATTATTTATGGTTACTAGAAGAACATTGTTCATTTTCAAATAGCTTCTAAAATAAAAGCAAAATTCAAAAGCAATTTTGTGCCTTGTATTCTGCAAAAGGGTTTTCATGTTTTCTCTACATGGTTCATTTCTTCCTAGAGGGTCTTTTCCAAATGCCAACTTGTTGTTCAGTCTCATTCATACTAGCCACTGGTATTCAGCTGCCTACATCCCCCGCCACAACTACAGCAGTTGCCTAAATGGAAAAACTGAAGAAAAGGTGGTGTTTGCCTTTTTTTTTTTTTTTTTTCTTTTTTAACCCTTATTTTATTGCAATTTGTAAATTTGATATAAAGGGCAAAATTATCTTGGCAAGGAGTCCCTCTTGTGTTTCAGTTTCCTGAGCTGTTTTTAAGCTTACAATTTTATGATCTAACACCTTCACCCGCCTTTTTCATAGCTTTTCATTAAAACACACAGACCTCTTGGGCATTCACATTGGCTCTTTCATACAGAACATTTAATAATCTTAGTTTTTTGCTTAGGAGTGGCCTTTGTTTTTCAAGGTTTTTTTAGATTTATTTTAATAAATAAATTTAGATTTTTTAGATTTAAATAAATCTGAAGGTGCAGAGGTGCAAGGCATATTTCAAAATCCCTGAAATAAGTAAGCATCTAAACTAGTCGTCCTCAAATAATTTTAAAAGGAGTAGCAGTAACATGCTTTGTGCATGCCTGTTTCTTAAGTATATGACTAAGCTGGACTGGATATTAGAGAAGATAATTTGTACAGAAAGTCTTAAAATTGTAGCCCTCAGGAATGTTTTGGGAACATGATCAGGGTCCACTGAATAACGTTTTGATTTGTAGTGTCAAATCAAGAGCATATGTAACAGTGAAAACCATTCTTTGAGAAGTGTCAAACCTAATCTGTCTTTGTTTTGCTGAATTAATGAGTAATCGATATATAAAGAAAGGAAATGTAGTAATTCCCCCTTGAAGAGATCTTCTGCTCACTATTTCAAAATACTTAATTCTTATAGAGCCTTTTTCTTCCTCAAAATGTCTTAAAGATGTGAACTTATTTAATCCATCCATGTTAATTTATTTAATCCACCCAACACTTCACTGAGACTGGTAGTTACATACTACTATTTCTGTCCGAGAGGGAGGAGAGGGCGGGTGTCTTAGGTTGCTTCATTAACTTTTTTGTGGACAGGAAAAAGGGGCACAGTTGGATCCCATTTTAGAACTAAGGATTTCCTGATTTTCAGTCTTTTGTTTACACAACTGCATTGCGCTGCTCTGATTTGAACTAAGTGTTTCCCTGGCTTAGGGGACTGAGGTGTTGTAGATGTGATCAAGATGTCCAAGTCCGTGTATCTCCAGCAGGCACACTGCTACGTTGTTTGCTGTTACATGAGGCTTCCTGAAAGTCATTTATATTGTCCAAATGTATCTCATAGTCATGGATCCGTTGCCTACTGGATAATTTAGGACATTGTAATTTCTCCATTATTTTAAATACAAACACTTTGGTATTTCTTTTACTATATTGAACTGAAAGGTGCTTTGAGATGTTTGCAAACGATGCATTGTAAGTACAAGGTAGCATTTTTCTTGTTTACTTCTTCTTAGACCATTTTCTGATATTAAGGATGCTTTTTCAGGGTGGAACAGAGGGAATTTATTGTGTAACACCTGTTAACAAAAGAGGGACTTGATTAATTTCCCACTCATGGTGCTGAGAATGTTCCCCTTTGTTGTCATTTTCTCAGGGTTATTACTCATTACCCTTATTCATTCTGCTTTGATAGAGGTAAATAGCTTTTAATTCCCCCTGCCCCCAAACCTTCTTAAAGTTTCCTTTGACAGCTTGTTGTAATTATGCCCCTCATTGAAGACACAGTCATTATTCTCTGTTGCCCTGTACAAGATTATTTAAGGCTCATTTTGTATTTACTCTGTGTGTGTATGTTAAATGTGTTTCCCTGCAAAACAGAAAATAGCAATATAGGGACAGTGTGAGACAGTGGTAAATGTGATACTGATCACAGCTTGTATATAGCTGGAGATATTTCAGTGAACGTGAGCAATGCCCTTGTCATTATGCTACAAAAAACCAAACCAAACCAAACCCAAAAGGATACAAGTAAGAAAGTATCCAAGCTTACTGTAAAACCTGTTATTGAGTAATTGTTACATACAGTTTACTATTGAGCTGTCACTGTATCCTCAGCTTTAATAAAACATGAGCCAATTTTTTTTTTCTGTATCAGTAGTCTTCTTTTGGAAGGTATCCGATGGCATTATGAATGTATTCATAATGTAATAATATTGCAATGCAACATTATTACATCGTCATTTTCTGCACTTCAGCTCCCCAGACATAACTTACTTGCCAAAATTAACAGGTTGTTGGGAGTGTCAAGATTCTTGCTTTGCCACAGGCCTTATTGTTACCGAGACACCCCAGTGCTGAGGTATTTAACAAACAGCTCAGACCCTTCCTGAGAGGTAAAGAAAGAGGGGTGCTGCTTCTGCATTTCATGTCTCCTTTCCCTTAGAAAAGGGTGCTGCTTGATAAAGCTTTGTTCCTAATTGCTAAGGCTGTTAATTCCCTGACAGACCAGACAGCAGGGGTAGTGCCAGAAAACATACCTTTGCCCTTAAATGACCTTGAATTCACTTGGGTAACTATAACGTACTAGGGTCCCTCCAGAAAAAAAGAAAACAAACCACAAACAAATAAAACCCCTCAAACCAACCAACCAACCAAAACCAAAAACCAAAAAAATCCCCAACCAAACAAAAAACCCACCACACAATGAAAAAAACACCACCACCACCAAAACAAACCCCAAAACAGACAGTAGTTATGTATTTGATTTTTTTGTTGTTGTTTTTCATCTAAGTGATCACATTTGAATTATCAGCTCTTGTAGAAGCTGCAGACACAGGTTTTCTAGCTGCATTGCATCTCATCTAAAAAATATGCTTTTCATTTGGAGGATTCAAGTATCTTTTGCTTATGTACTTAATTTTGTCTTTTTGCCTGCTCCCTTTTATGTTAGAAATCGATTTTTTTTTTTTTTTTTTTTTTGGGTGGGGGGCGGAGGGAGGTATTCTAACAATCTTAGGTTATTTAGTAGTAGTCTGATTCATTAAGGTATTGGCATTTCTAGTTATTTGAAAACAGTAACATTATGCAAAGAATGCTATAGAGATTTAAGGGAAACAACAGTTATTTTACAAATGAATAATGAACACTAGTTTCTAGCTTATCATCAAGAGTATCTTCAGCTACACTTTCTTGTTATGAAAATCTTTGCTTTGTGGAAAATTTATTCCTGATGGGGTGAGATTTCAAGCACAGAAACTATTTGCCTGTAAATAATCCATACAGAAATGACTGCATGTGCATAGCTTTTTAACTGGATATATTAAGTTTAAAAAAAATTCTATAATAGCATATCTCATGTAAGGCATGCCTACCTTGAAATGTTGGTAGCCGTAATTTTACGAAACCTGTTAGATATAGGTGGAAGGTACAGACAATGGATACAGACTCACAAAATGTAGATTTTACTTTTTTCTATTAGGTTTTGCTTCATCAAAGCCACAGAGGGTCAACAACTGTGTAAAGGTACATGTTGGAGGAGAGCATTCTTGTTGAAAAGGAAGAAGCTTAATAAGGATAGAGAAACAAAACTGGGAGTACTGTGGTGGTCTAACCTTCACACAGTTTGTGTTTGCTGGCGAGTCCCAAGGTCCCTGGTGCATCACACTTGCTGCCTGCCTCATCTAGACCTGCTGTGAGCAGCATTTGTTTACCTGGGGTTTCTGGATGTCTGTAGCAGAGGTTGCCAGAGCACCACCTAACCCTCTGAAGCAGCAAGGGAGTAGCTTGCACCACAGATGGTGAAATACCACCCTACTTAGAAGATTTAGCAGATCTGCATTTGCTCTGGGACCACCCTTCCTCTCGAAGTTTACTTGTGAACTGTATAGCTACATGCATTGTGTGTGTTGAGACGTGTAACTTCCAGATGTACATATGAGGCCGTGATTTACAGTAGGGTCTGTATGAATAGTTGCAACTGTTGTGCATGCACACACATTTTTACAGGATGTTTCCAAGAATTTTGAACAAAAAGGACACAGAGCCAGTGCATATTTCAAAGATATCATCATCTATATGTGTGTTTCTCCTTGCTTCCTGCAGTCTGAGTTCCTATAATTGGGAACAATCCCAGTCTGAGAAAGAAAATGAGAAATAGTGCAAATAATGCAGACTCTTTTTTATCGTAATGGTCTGCACATGCCAAATTTAAATGTGCACACAGATGCCATTGAAATTGAGATAGATCCAAATCCATCTCATGCCTTTAGCCTAACAAACACCGTCCCATTTCCCAAGAGAACATGAAATCCCTCACTGAATATGAGAGACTGCACCTTAAAAATTATTTCAAGTGATTATATTTATAGGCTGTTTATGAGGCTCATTACTATGTACATGAGCACATAAATGAAATTAGCCTCACAAGAGGCGTTTGTCCAAGGACACACAGGATGTCTGCAGCAGAGCCAGGAACTAGAAGATATCTTCCAAGTTTAGTCCAATATCTTAACCACAATGCTATTTTTGCTAACTTGAGTCCCACTGCACTCCATTAGCGACCAGAAATCTTTGAGCGGAGAACTCTGCTCTATCTTTCTGAACAAGATCACGTGCGGCTTGTGTGTTCCTCCCCATGATATTAAGACATCTCAACAAGAATATGCGCCTGTGTCATTAGTTAAGAGAACTGCTTCTAAATGACTGTAACAAACAGCAAGAGAAAACAAAAGGCATATGTAAAGTAAGATATTACAGATCTATTTAAAAAGAGTATCTCTCATGCTTCTGTTATAAAGAAATATCCTATTCAGGAAATCCATTACCCAATTTAGTATGGAGGGGATAATCTACTGTGGATGTTAATCCTTTGGAGTCTATTTTAGCTCTCTATTTCAGAAAATTATTGCTCCATTCTCTGATAGTTTTACAATTCAGTATCATTAATTTTATACATAGAAAGGGATTGATGGAACTGCTTATTGTTAAGTTTTCCCATCCTTTCCCATTAAAAATCTTCCTTTGCAGTTGCTGTTAGAGGAAGATTAAGTTTACCAAGCAAGAAGATTGAGATTAGCATGCGGGCTGGAGGCTCAGCAGGTCTCTCTGCTGCCTGGGCACTTCTGGGACTCGCTCCTGCTGCCTGCTGCAGGACCCCACAGGGCAGGAGATATGAAGGGCTTGTTGTCAGGGTTCACTCTGATAACTTTATGACTGAGTCCTGTTTAAGAAGGAGCTGCAGGTTTTAATGTTGTGGAGGAACCATGGCAGAGATGGCTTACTTGAAGCCCACAGTTTACATATGAGTTGAGACCGAGAAGCTTGTGTCTCCTGGTGGAAGCCTGGGCTTTGAGCAGGACTGTGCTATATGATGCACACTATTCTCAAAATGTAGGCCCTTCCTTTAAGTATGTACCAAAACCCAATGCTGACTTTTAGTTAATTTTGTATGTGTGTCCCTTGCCTACCTGTTAACTGGAGATGAACATATAGTTCTCTGTCTCCTTGGGTATTAGAAGATAAATTTACATGTGTTATAAAGCACACTGTCACTGTAGTGAAAAACACCTGCTCCAAAGTCTATGCAGTATTAATAATTCTAACCTCGGAGCAGAGTTTGAATGCTTTACAGTAAATATGGTATGGCATTAAAAAGCAATGAGAAAATAAAATATGAAATGCTTTGTCATTCGGTTAGCAATGCCCATCCAACACTGAGAACAAGGCAAGGGTGCCTCGTGTTAGAATGAGATGTAATTCTACAGATTTTATTCTAATGAAGAAGATCAAGGGGGCAGTTAAGGTGGAAGAAGCAGTCTTAATTCAGATACACCAGAAATTTTAGCTGTTTACCTTGCAATTCGTCTTTTAATATACTTTCTGTTGTGTTACA
Organism: Streptopelia decaocto; assembly: GCF_964273445.1. Lineage (NCBI taxonomy): Eukaryota > Metazoa > Chordata > Aves > Columbiformes > Columbidae > Streptopelia > Streptopelia decaocto. The sequence continues at coordinate 121,257,014 of NC_138655.1, read as the reverse complement.
TAAAGCGTCTGAGGTGGAAATTTAGAAGTTCCATCAGGCTAATGTAGAAATCCTAGTATCACATTCCAGAAATCCTGGGCTTGGTATGACACCTCTTCCCTGGTCAAAAAGCACCGGTGTTCATGCTGGCAGATGTGCAACAAGCACCAGCTCAGAGGAGGGCACTGAGCACTGAAGGTGCACCCGAGCCACACTTTGAGCAGAGCTACAGGCATTGTGGGTCCTTGGGGAGCTGGAGCAAGTGGCAGGGTATGCAGCTTGGAAGTTCGCTGCTGGAAGTGGTTGTTAATAGCTGGTGCAGGAGGCAGTTGCGATGTTCAAGAGACAGTTCTGCTGAAACGGGTCAAACTGCTTTCAGACAGTCCTGTGGGACTGAAGCGTGCAATGGCACACTGTCATCTTACCGGCCTGCTTGGATCATGGGTTACGCGTGTATGTGTGTTTGTATATAGAAAGCTGTCCATTGTTTCAGTTCAGTGACAGCCCTTTTGAAAGCAGCACATTGGAATTCAGTCTCTGTTTTCATTCATCTTTATAGGAGTCATACAACTAAGTATCCATACATCATAGTATTTTTTTTTTTTTTTTTTGCCTTGCTGGTTAGCTGTTACAAGATAGGTGTTATAGTGTTTCCTTCAAGCGAGGAGGCAGCAATTAAATTATTGCATAAAATTAGAGATATGAATACTGTGATGTTCATATACTGCTCTTTGTACTGTTGAAGAACAAATGAATGACTTGCTGTGACAGTGAGAGCATGGGATCTCTGTCACCTTTCTCTTACAGCCAAGAACTTCATAATAGAAAAGACCAATTCAAAGAGGCATGCAGAGAGGGTCTTTCATTTGCCCTGTCGTTCTTCACTACTGTTTCTTCCTACTTGATCTCTCACTTTACACCTAATACATGTTTCTCTTGCTGTTTGAAGAGTGCTGAGTAGAGACTGGCTCTTATCTAATATTATTTAGTGTTAACTCCCCCCTTTCCACTCAGACAGCAATGGCTGCTTCAGGGTCGTGCAGCTAGAAATGAGAACATGTGCTCCACAGGTAGTCAGGTCACTAAGCTGGACCCCCAAAGTGTCTGCCCTTTACTGCAAACAGGGTTTTTTTTCTGTTATTGCAAACAGAAATCTCAGCTGCCAAGAGAACCACCTGCATATAAGCATGCAGGTAGTGTAGTGATGGCTGCTACACAGTACACATTAGGATTGCAGTTGGAATGATGCAGATGTTTAGGGACTTGCAGTGGCTTTAAGGTGACCTGGTGTTGCTAGAGTGACAAGGAGTTGGGACAGTCCTATGGGGAATTTATTAATATTACAATACTTTGGAAACAAGAGCTAAGAACTTGCTAAAAGCTGACATTTGCAGCTAAAATATGTATTGCCTGAAGAAATGCAAAGGCAACCCTTATTAATATTGCTTTTCCTAGCAGTAAACGTGAAATATGATGGTAATCTGTAAGCGTGCAATACCTCTTTCCAATTAAAAAAATGTGCCTAGTACCATGTCTACGCAGGGGTCCAGTAGTGAAGGACAGCACGTACAACTGAAGTAATCAGCACAGTGTCAGATGAAAAGGAATCAAGAAAATGGTTGATGCCATGCTCTTGGCCACAACCCTAACTGAACCATTAAATATTTAACTGTGTCCTGAAGCCTTATTAACTTGGGTTTGGTTGTTAGACCAATGGGAGAAGCAAACTGCAGAATCAAGAAATTTTGACAGAACTGTCATAAACCTGGGAACTTAAAGCAGACAAACCAAGCCCAAGAGCTTGTAGTGTAGTCCCAGCTGTTGAGATCGGAATTATGAATCAAATGCATCCCTCTCCATCTCCTGGCTATTGCTCAATGAGGTAATCACTCATCTCTTCTCATACCCAGTACTAAAATTTGTTTGAAAGAGATGAAGGAAATATGAAGACTACAGATGGTGTCTGGAGATTGTTTTTTCCTGTGTAATGATATATAACAATGTTAAAAAAACATTAAGGTTGCAAAGTCAAGCGCTCAAAAGGTATAAAATTACAGAGTAATGGTTGTCTACGCAGTTGTAATGGGCTTCTCTGTGAACACTCATTATCTTTTTATTATTCATTATAATTATCCCATTACTCATTAACCTTAAATATGGGATCACATGGAATTTCCCTGTTGTTCTTTTAATTTAATTTATGTGTGAAAAGTTTTAGCTTAAAAAAAAAAAGAATCTGAAAATGCCATCCCATGGCATATTGACAAATAGATTGTCAGTAAGGTTGAAATCTTTCTATTTGCCACAGAGACATAGAGAGAGTCTGGCAGCATTAGATTTTAATCGTCTGTGTGGACCAGCGCTAGAAGGGGCTGGATCACTTTGCAGCTGGGCGTACATGACATTTGTTGACAACAGAGGCGTAGTCAACATCAGGAATTTGGGGTTTATGGGCAGGATGCAGAGGGGAAGGGCTGTCCTTTCCTCATATACACATCTCTGCTCCTTTCATTCTTACCCATTGGCTCCTCTCTTCTCCCGTCTAGGCCCCCAAATCAGTTTGGCTGTTCTTAACTATCTGGTTGCTGTTGCTGCTGCTTTCCAATTCTTAATTTTACCTGATTCTTAATCTCATGTCCCATTTTGTGCAGGTATTTCCAGCTCCCCATTTGATTCTTCTCCACTCTAGACTGTAACACTCACTCAGCCTGGGCTCCTTTTACAACAACAGTGCCTTGATGTATCGTCCTCATCTCCCCTTGTAACCTACATATTTCCCCCTTTTACTTTTCAGTCTCCTTCTGTGCTCTCTCCTCCACATCTCCTTATCTCAGTGAGTGATGGGCAATATCCCAACACCGCAGCACTATCATAATTGCAAAAATAATGCAACAGCCCACAGTACTAGCAGAGTTAGGTGCCAGCATCTCCTGCCATATCCATGCCTGGTGCTGTGGTGCTCAGGCGAGTCCAGTGCTGCTCTGCACAGCTCCTCTTTCTGTGCGCACATTTCTCCACAGCTGAGATGGAGGGATAATCCATCTGTCTGCAGAGGGTCCAGAGGAGGCCACAAAAATGATCAGAGGGCTGAAACACCTCTCCTATGAGGAAAGGCTGGGAGATTTGGGGTTGTTCAGCCTGGAGAAGAGAAGGCTCAGGGGAGACCTTATTGTGGCCTTTCAGTATTTAAAAGGGGCCTGTAAGAAAGATGGGGACAGACATTTTAGCAGGGCCTGTTGTGACAGGACAAGCGGTAATGGTTTTAAACTAAAAGAGGGAAGATTCAGGCTACACATGAGAAAGAAATTTTTTACCATGAGAGTGGTGAAGCACTGGCCCAGGTTGCCCAGAGAGGTGGTGGATGCCTCATCCATGGAGACATTCAAGGCCAGGCTGGATGGGGCTCAGAGCAACCTGATCTAGTTGAAGATGTCCCTGCTCATGGCAGGGAGGTTGGACTAGATGAGTTTGGAGGTCCCTTCCAACCCAAACTATTCTGATTCTATGATTCTGTCTGTGGGAGCTGGGAGGGAAATGGCTATAGAAACTCCAGGAAGTATTTGTTGAGCATGCAGGGACTACACCATTTCAAATGTTTCTCAGATGGTCAAATCTGAAAAGTTTACACAAGAAAGGCAAAAGGCACACACTTAGCAGACAGACTCGCCCATGCGGCCAAATTTCAAGTCTGTTTCCCACATGTAGTGAGAAACCTTGCCTTCCTTTGGGCTCCTTCCAGCCACTATCCAAGGAGAAGCAGCTGGATAATCTTCAACATTTTTCCCTCTATTTGTTACCACTTGGTTGCAACACAGGCAAAAAAAAAAATCCCTCTTACCTTTCTTGAGAAACTGAAGAGGACAAATGGCTTGACTGAAATTTCTCACCACGATTTGAAAATGAAAATGTGATCTACAGGATGGAAATATTCAACTGAAGTGATAGAGATCTGCCAATCCAGTAGTTCACTCAAATTAACGTCTCAAATCATGGGAAATGTCAAAGCACCATAGTGATAGAACGCTACTGGCCCTTCTATTACAATACTCAAAAAAGACAACCAGCAGAAATAAATATCTGTTGCTAACACACAACTCCCAAATTAAATGAAATTAAGTTGTTGGGTTTTTTTCACCTACAACCTCATCACAGTACAGAAGCATCTACCTTTGTTTGGTGAGAACATACCAAATGGCCAAACTGCAAATTATCTGCAAGCTGAATTTCTGTCAGTATTTCAGCTAGAAAACTGTATTGAAGGACTAATATTTCACTCTTATTTGCTTTTAGTGTTTTCTCTTTGTCATTCTTACCCTGTTGTATTTGAGATGACAAATCTTTGGCAAAGACAGCTTTTATGTTTCTAAGCTGATATCTCTTACAACTTATTTTCAATAAAGGGATTTAAGGAAGTTTCTGCTAGGTATAGATGTGCACAGTTTCCCTTCTCACAACTTCAAGTTGCACACCCCCTGAATAGATCCTTGGTTTATGAGACCCATGTCTTCCCCTATTAATGAACTTAATATTGTCACCTACTATGTTTTAAATTTCTTAACTCTGTTCGCAATGCTGCTGAGGCACCTCAGCTGACAGGAATTTAGGTGTTTATGGCATGCAGAGCTTTCTTCTCCCACCTAGCAGGATAGATTTTCAAGTTAAAAAGAATAGCTCAGTGGTATCTTCCCACCCCCCCAAATATTTTGGTTCTACATTAAAAGAACTGTGACTTAAGTAAAAAAATATCAGTGAAGCCTAAACTATCTGTGACTGAGGAATCAGGGCAATTAAAACAGAAAGAAAAAAAAACTACAACAAGAAAAGGAGAAAAGGTTAAGAAGAGGAAAGTACTTGTGCTGGCAAGATAGAGGTTAGGTGGGGACAGGACTGGAGAGGAGAAAGAACGGATGAAGGATTACAGAGTCAAAACGATTTGGGAATAGGATGTTGGGAGAGGTGAATAGGGTAGAACAATAGGGAAGAGCGTTTGCTGAATGTGAATAGAAATAATTATAAAGTTTCCACCGTCTTCTAATAAAAATACAGTAGCCTTGAGTCCCTGTGCTTTATTAAAAACTCCAGCTGGAATATAAAAAAGGCAGCAGGCAAATTATTCTCAAAACAGATAACTTTTAGATGAAGGAGAATGTAGAGATTTGATGAGATTTTTTGTGAAGGTAAAATATATTTGATGAACAAGACTGAAGAAAAGATGCACCAGGGAGGAGAGGAAGGAAAAGGAAAAAAAAAAATGGTAGAGGGAAAAAAACAAGAGGGAAGATTTGAGCTATAATTAGCATTTGTCCGTTTGCAGGAAAGAAATGATCTCTTACCCAAAGAATTTCTCTGGTACAGGAAAGTGGCAGTCCTAACTCTGTTTTTGTTAGATGTCAGGTATCACCCTCCCTTTTGTTCTGGAAAGCTGACAAGTATAGGATTGGGAGGTTAAACATTTCTACAGTGTGCTCTGTTCAGAATGGCTTGGGTACTGTTTAATGGACAATGAGCTATACTGCAGCTGACAAAATACAGATTTCGTGAACCAAATATATTCAGTTCAATACATTTTCTTTGGTTATGATGGACAGTAATCTGGCGTGACATAAGGTTTGATTTTGCACGGCAGGTTGCATTGGTTCTGTGGTAAATGGAAGAAACTGTCCATTACAAAAAAATGCCATTATTCCTATAAAAGAGTGAACTGATTTGAAAAACAGAGAATTGGTTCGAGTCTCCAACTTACCTGCACATGGAACTTTTTACCCAGCTCCCAGTACTGTACTTCTGCATTTGCTACGCATTTGCTCCCTATCTGGGTGAGACAGAATTTGAGAGCCGGAAATTCCCCCTCTGTTGGGAATTGTTACGCACAATCTTTTGATTCCATATTTAGTGGACACTGATAGTTCTTCTTGTAATGTCACGGGGAAGCTTTACATGTTGATAACAAGGCACTAGAGGTCCTAGTAAGTGGTTTTATGTGCTTTCCACTTCACTTCCCGATTGTGCGTAGGTGAGAAGGAGAAGAATAGCATTTTGTTATGGCCAAAGATTACAGATTCTCATAACCTTGGCTTTTCTTTATTTATAAAATACTTTGTACTGTATAAAGTCTAAATTACTGTTGGGCTTACTGGGACAAGCTAAAGTGCAGATTGCTTTTCCCAGTCGTGAACTTCAATTAAAAACAAATAATTGATGAACACTTTTCCCTAGAGACTGATAGAAATAGTGGAATTTCATCTGTATAATTCCTAAACAATATTTGCCTACATGTGTAGAGAAAAAAGATAATTCTTGTTTAGGATCTTTTTGAAAACATGGCAGAGACGACCTTTTTTTAGACTTTGATTTTTCCTTTTTCAAGGGGACCAAGACGGGAAATTTTTATTGCAGTTTGGTCAACACACAATTTGTATGAAAAGTAATTTAAACAAATTTTGAATGACACTGAAAAGAAAGGTTATTTTTTTATTTTGAGATTTCATCAAAACCATAGAATTTGCAATAGTCATAATGAAAAAATATTTTTACAAATACTTCTGAATGAAGTTTCAGGCTAAATTGCAAGGGTATTGCCCTAATTGTACTGCATTTTAGAAGAGGGTCTATTAGCAGATGAAATGGAAATTATTAGCAAAGGCTCCTTCAGGCCTTATTTACAGCCAGCATTAAATGAAGAGTTATTTAGTGGGCAAATAAGCCTGCCAGATATGAAAGAGACAAGAAGAAATGTGTCTTGGCATGCTGGGGAGGATAAGTATGGGGAAAGCACAAAGTATTATATTTGATAGTGCTGGAATGTAGCCTGAGATGACCCTCTGTTCGTGCCTATTGTTAACTTTTTCCCATGCAAAAAAAATGCCACAGCCTGTGAGTTCTCGCACAGCAGCTGTCTGGACGGTGGAAGAACAAGCTGCTTACGTACATTATTACAGATTTCTGATGATGTGCTGTTTTGGTGCCCTACCAAAATCGAGGTTCCCCTGTGGTTCTGTAAAAACACAGAGATTGTTCTCGCCACAAAGAGCTCCCAGTCGAAGCTCATCAGACAGAGCCAGAAGGGAGGGAGGGAGGAGAAGTGGTTTGTCCAAGGTCATGGTGTAGGTCAGGAGCAGCACCAGCAGGAAAACAGGACCCAGACCTCTAATCCATCTGCACTTAACATAAATAGGGGCATTTACCAGTGTAATTGCTCCTGGGTAAGAATGCTCATGGGGCGTTATGCTGGTGTAACTCTGGTTGGGGAGGATGCTGGTGCAATTCCTTTAGTAAACTTTCCCAGGCGGATGAGCCCCTGCTCCTGGGCTTTAAGCACCGTAACCCCATTGCAAGGAGACCTGCTGCCAAGGAGTGTTGTTGGAAATTTAGCAAGAGGAAGGAAAGAAAAAAAAACACACACCAAAACAAAACAGCCCTCACTTCAATTAGAGGAAAAGATAATTCCTTTCAAGTTGAGAGGCTCGACTCCTGCTGGCCTTTGTTCTTAAGCTTACCCTCGCTGTAATTTCATAGAGCAACTCGAATAATGCCAGTTTGTTCTGTGATTACCCTCAGCTGGAGCACAAAATTAATATCTCCCTAAGTAATTCAGTACGTGATGGGTGAACGTTTAGCTAAACATGCCCTAAAAAGCTAGGATTTTCTGTGCTCGCTGGAACTCTCTCAGTGACAATTAATTGCCTGTGGTCTTATGTGTTTATGAGCCTCAGTAAACAGGCGGCATATTTACGTCTCCCCACTACCTTCAGAAATAAACTTCCTTCAGAAAAAAAATTATTGTGTTCCCTGATCACAATCTGATTTTAAGTAAACAGAGGGGTGGGGAAAGTGACTAGTAAGCAGGACTTTGGAGGGAGGAAGGTGGGAAGTGGAGAATTTTCTTCCCCTCTGATTGTACCCCATCTAATGCTGGTAGTATTAAGTTAATATGCTGCAAGAGTGACATGGCCTTGGTGAGTCCTCTTACTGTTTGGCAGTTTGTTTGCCCTTTTTATCCTGAGAGTTTAGACTCAAAACAAACACAATATGTACTAATTTGTGATGGCGAGCTGATATAGAATATATCAACTATCAAATAAAGGCACATTATCTAACCTGCACAAATATCAAATAAAGGCATGTCTTCTAACATGCACAAAATCCTGGTGTTTTCTGAAAGCCCTAAATTATCGATGTGAGAAGGGTGCAGCAGTGATACACTACAACTAGTGTTCCTCTCCCGTTTCTTCTCGTTGCATTTCTCTGCCATCTTCACCAGAACTGAAAGGAAGAACCAGTCCTTCTCCCCATTAATCATATTTGCTTCGGCCTTTAGCACACAGTGAGGGTTTGTGACGAGAGAGGAACCCACCGTTCTTTTCGACAACTGGGGCATCACCATTGACTCATCGTAATATTTGATGCTCTTCCACATCGCAGAATTAATTAAGACTTGCAGAGCTTTCTGAGATGCACAGGAAACAGACTGTAGCCAAAAGAATAAGATAATATTATTTGCTTTGGTCGTGTCCATTAACATCAGCAGAAAGAGGGCTTTAACGCATGACTTTGTGCTATACAACTGATTGCTACTTTCATTTACTTGTGCAGGTAAAAGATTATTTTAGATGGAAAACACAATTTGGTATTAGTGAATGTGCACTGTTGTTCACTTTTTCCCCACAATTTTTCACTCTGCAGCTGTCTGAAGACTTCCTTTAGGACTGGGTCTTTATGTAAAAGTAGAGCTGAGCCTAGTATTAAGATAGAAGATGACAAAGTGAAAAAAACTAAAATCTAATGTTAGATAGACGGCATGCCTTTGCTGTTGTCCAAAATCTCACACATTATCTCTTTCAGATTTACTCTATGTCCATCTGCCCAATCTTAGACTTTGTCTTGCTGCAATGGTTAGTGCTGAAGTGTGGAGAGCAAACCTGACCAAGTTTTCATGTCAGCACAAGGTGTAAGTGTGTGGGGAAAGCCACCCTTGGTGGTGTTTGCCTCCAGTGGCTCCATCTTTCATTTCCTCCTCCTTATTGCAAGAAATGTTATCTAATGCACCGTACTATGAAGAAAAGGCCTGGGTTGCTGAGGGAGGGAGGAGAGGAGAGCTGTGCCTGGCTCTTCCAGAAGGCACAGGGTGCAGGACATCTGAAAATGGTGGCATCCCCTACCTCAGCGAGATTTTATCGACCCCAGACACTTAATGCTCTCATTGTTAAGTGTTTTGTTCCTCTGTGTCTTTTATTTTTTTTTTTCCACTCATCTCCTCCACGGCTATCACATGCTTTACTGATGGTTGCACCAGGATATATCGCTTCTTAGAAATTCAGTTAGCTATCCTTAGGCAAATCAGCTTGATTAATGAACTATTAAATAGCAAGATTCTCTGTTCATCAATATAGTTTTAAGGTACCTGGACTGAAGGAGCTGACAGATCTAGAAATAAAATCAGTATTCGTCTTGTAACCCATTGTAAACAAGCTGTCAAGCATCACTATGGTCTCCTTTGAAATAGATTTAATGAGTAAATAGAGAGAATAAAAGCAGAGAGACAGTGTCAAAAATGTAAGCCCAGGATAATGGTTGTTCTTTTTATTTTTTTTTTTCTTTAACCTATTCTATTGCTTTAGGTGGCGGTAGCTGTATTTCTGCTGCTCAACGAGCAAATTTTTCCCAGTCCTGACATAAATGACATAATTTTGTCAGAAGTTCTAGAATACGTATTGCTGCTTTTCAAGAGTAAGGAGCTAGAAAATGTGAATTGCTTCCTGATTCTGATACCCATGAGTTTAGAAGGTTTTCATAGGATAGGTAAAAAGCTTATTAAAAAAAAAGTGTCAGTAGAATTGTTTTTTTGGCAAATAAGACCCCCTGAAGTACGTTCATCTTCTGCGTGCCTGCTTTTTCCTTAGCTCACTTTTTGTGAATGAAGAAATCTGCATTTTATGAAAGGTAAAAATACATCCAAACATATGTAATTTCTGTACTTCAAGCTGCCAGGAGAAGCATTCTCATTTTATTTTTTATTTTTTATTTTTTCTGTCAGTTAACTCTGAGTTTCTTATCCACGGGTTTGGTTGTTGTCGAGTTAATATCCTTTGGCGCCTGCCTTCAAATGTACTTGGCTGTCTAGTTTACAGTTGATTTGTTCCCATTTATTTTATTTCACTTCTAAATTTCACATTGAAGACACCCTTATTGCTCGCCTGTCTTGTGAATCTCCCCCCAAGTCGGTGACACCGGTGGCAGCAGCACCTTTGCAGCTGCGCTGGGATTTGTCTTGCTTGCTGGATTCCCACAAGTGGGTCTGGCTCTGGCTTGATAATGAGCCTCCAATAGGAGGGGAAAAAAAAGTTGTGAAGTTACCTTGCTGTTGCTCACTGGGCTCAAACAGCTTGTCTTTTCTTTTAAGGAACATTTATACTTAACACTCAGTAGGCAAACTGCTATTTCAGTTTGCAAGTGGTTTCAGTTATTCAGATGCACAGGCCAGAAAATGAAGGGTATTCTATTTAAACAGTGTGCTTCCGAGTCACAGATGATCTTTTTGATGTCTGTATTTTGCAAATGGAAATTTTCCATTTTCCAGCGCTAGCAGTTGTTCAGAGGCTGTGTGCTATCTAAATCTGCTTTTGTGGCTGTTCATTTGCATTTTTGCTATGCTATATTACCTCCAGTCTTCTCCCCTTGGCCCCCCACTCTTTTATATTGAATTCCTATTTTTGCTGCCTCCACTCTATCTCGTATCTGTGAAGACTCAATCATGCAAGGTGCCGAGCACTCAGAACAAACAGCAGAGGCTGCTCAGCACCTTGTCAGGATTCCAGGTGAAAAGGGAAATCCAAACCATCTGCATATTTACGACTTTTGCTGGGAGAAAGCAGGAGAAAGGTGGAGCTCTTACCCGCTCAGGTAGCAGTCCAACTTCTGTAGCTCCTGACCTTTTGTTACTTGCAAGAACTGCAGGTGCTACTGGTCAGTGCATCTGATGGGGGGCTGTGTGTGTGTTGAAATGTTATGGCATGATGTGAAATACAGTAATCAGGTGACATAGCTATGGACTTAAAACAATTGCCACGGCAAACTTGCATGTTCAAATAGATCTCTTGGTCAAAATGTGTGGTTTTCTACTTCCTTAGCATTTCTTTTTATCTCCCCCTATACACATAGGCTTTTTCTTCCCCCAAATCTGGTTACATCCACTTCTACAAGCAAACTGCTTAGAAAGAAAAACTGCCTTAATATCCTGAGGGAAAAGTGAGAAGGTGGGGAGAGAAGCACAACAACTTAATTCTGACAGTTGAAAGAACAATCTGAAAGTTGTCAGGCTCAAAGTATCACCTACCCTCAAGTAATCACTATTCACTTCTGCAGACACCAACCCTCCAACAGTCTATTTCACCCTCGGGGAAAGCAGGGGGAGGAGAAAAAAGAGTGTAAGCAAGAGTATCACTGGAGTATCACACACTACGGTGAGAGGCAGTGCATACAGAGCTGAGCAGCGATATAACCCATAGGGCTGGGAGCTGGGAATCGCAGGCTTCTCCCCTTCCTATCTTTTCTTCATTCACCTCTGATCTACGCTTCTAAGAGACTAAGTGGTCCTGGCCAGCTTGGACTTCAGTAAGAATTGAAAATAATGCTTTACCTAGCCTGGCCTTTCTTCCAAGTCCATTTCAGCAGGTTTGGAAGCTGGGGTGGTGGCGGTGCCCACAGTGCTCCTCTGGGTGGGCAAGAGTGACAGGTTAATGCCTGTACAGTGCTCTGGGAACAAAGCGCTTGTTTTCTAAAAGTTTTTCTCCTGAAACAGGGGGAAAATACCTGTGTAAGCATGGCATGCTGTTCCCACTGTATGGCACAGGTCTGGTACCTAAATACCAATAATTAATAATTCTTAATTCCGGAGATGAAAGCACAGTGTCTCTGTGTATACTACAAAGATACATAGGCAGTATTTTGAGCACATGCGCGGCTTCCCGCACTGCCCATTTCTTTCAGCTGCTTTCTTTTGCTTGTGAACTAACTGGCTATGGGGCAGCTATAGGAATCCATTAAAAAACCCTCTGCTTACAAGAACAGCAAACTGCCAGAGTAAAGCGTGATATTTCCATGTTCCTGTCATGTTCAAGCACGTGCCCACAAACCAAAACACAGCTGGCAGGTCTAATTTTAGCTCTACCAGCCTTGAGAAGTGTCCCTTTAAAGAAATTCTTTTTATAATTTTTTTTCTTTTTCTTTTTTTTTTTTTTCTGAAGCAATTTGGTTGATAATACAGCAGCTGACAATTCTGCTGCAATACTACTGATGATTTAAATAAAACCAAAAAGAAACTGCTGTCCCACTTTTTTTTTCCCCCAAAAAATTTATAAATAGGCAAAGCCACTGTAGAAAGGCCCAGGAATTTGATGACGTGTTAAAGGAATATGTGACTAAAAAAAAAAAAGGAGAAACGCTGGGATTTGTGTACAAGAGGAAACATTTTGTTATTCACGCACTTTTACTGGTGATTTATAGCGCTGTTGCAAGCCATACTCTTCTTTTGAAGGATAAATATTTGGGACCCCTGTGCTGACACAGGTCCCTCACTCCTGGGATTTGTGGCTTCCACACCTGGTCCTCACCTGGGCCCGGGGGGCGGCGGGGGGGACGCCGTGGGGTGGGCGGCTGCCGCCGCCGGGGTTGGAGGGGGGCGCGGCCGTTTTTGGGGGAAACGGAGCCGCGGGTAACTTTAGCGGCACTGTGGTATTTTCACACGTCTGGCTGAAGGCGCCCCTAAGTCAGGGCGGGCGAGTTCCCTCTTAACCCTCTTCCTCCATTTTGTTCCAACTTTAAATAAACCCAAGTCTTATATAAGCGGTCTAACAAAGTATGTATTTAATATGTCTGGCCCCGGGTCGCCTCTCCGCCGAGCGCCGGATGACGGTACGGAGCAGTTCGCTGAGGAGGGGGCTGGGGGAGGACGACGACTTCCCCGCTCGGCGCCCAGGCTCCGTGACCTTCCCCTGCCTGTTCCTTAAAAAAAAATAAAAAAAAAAAATTAAAAAAAGCGTTGTGGGGCCTCTCTTCCCCACACACACCCCCCGGCGTTAGGATTCCCCGAGTCCAGGGCGGCTTTTCGGCCGGGCCGCGGGCAGCCGCGGGGGCGGGCGGGGGCGCGGAGGCGGCCGCGCGGGCCTGCGCCGGCCTCCCGGGGGAGCGGCGCGCCGAGGTCCCTCCCACCGGCGGCGCGGCGCGGAGGGGGTTTGAATGAAAGACAGGACGAGCCCTGAGCACCATGTCACTCCGTGAGGGAGGCAGCGACAACTAGGCTGGGGAAGGCTTTTCCCTCCCCCCCCCCTTTTTTTTTATTTTATTTTTTTTCTTTATTTTTCCTTTTTTTTTTTCTTTTTTTTTTTTCTTTTTTTTTCTTTCCCTGTTGTTGTTGGAAGGGGGGTGGGTGGGGAGCGAGAGGGGAGGGCTCGAGAGCGGGGCGAGCCGAGGAGAGGACGAGGAGAGCGAGCGAGCGGCTCTGCGGAGGTTTTGGAGTTGCACTGTCTTCCCGGCTCCTCTCGCAGGACGTTTCCCTCCCTCCCGCGCCGGGCAGCGGGCACCGCCGGAGGCACGGTGCTGCCAGCGGGGAGGCGGGCTGCTCCGCCGCGGGCAGCCGGGCAGGGGGCTTCCACCCAGCCAGCCCCGCGCACACACACCCGCACCCCCCACGCACCCCTCCAGAACGCCCCCCTCCTCCCCCCACTCACACATATATGTGCGTGCGGGAGCGTTTTTGGCTGCGCTGGAAGTAGCGCACGGTAGACGGCGAGGAAGTCTCGGCAGCCTCCTCCGTCGCCCGCGCTGTCAGGAATAGCGGCGTGAGAGGAAGAAAGGCCCTGGGGCACTACACCCTGCCAACGAGTTCCCTGCACCAGCCAGAAGGACTCCAGCTACATGGGCAAACGCCTGGACCAGCAGCCAATGTACCCCCAGTACACCTACTACTACCCCCACTATCTCCAAACCAAGGTAGGGTACGGCGGGGCCGGGCGCTTGGCGGGTGATGGAGAGTGGAGCGGCGCAAATTGCGGGCTCGCCTCTTCTGTTTGGCGATTTTTTTTCCGTCGCTTCCTCGGGTTTGGTGTCACGCAGAGCTGAGCTGGTAGGCAGAAAACAGGCGTGAGAGAGGCAGGAAGGTTACTGTCTGCCCTTGCCTTCAGTTCTTTATTTAATTTAATTTAATTTTATTTTTTTTCCCAAGGGCTGTTGGCGTCGGCTAATGCCTTTTATTGTTTGTGGAGACCGGTGCAGTTAACGCTATCGTAACACCAGGCAGGTAGTGTGTTTATTATGGCATAGGATAAAGATTGCTCTGGACAGCATCAGGCACGAAATGCTGTTTTGGTGGCTCTTTCAGTGACCTCTACAGTGTATTTGGAGCTTGAAAGCATTTTGCTGTTAGAAAAGCTGTCTGTGGCAACTCAAACTTTTAATCAGCTGAGAAGGAGATGCTGTGGAGCTCAGAGGAGAGCTTGGATCTAACAGACTGTAAATCTGGTGGAGTTTGTTTCAGTGCATTGGGCTGATTTTAATATTTCCTTAAATATTGAGGATGATACAGCTATACTCTGTTGCATTTAAAAGGTCTAGAAATAGAGGGTAGACACTTCAGGAGAGCGTATTAAAGCGCGGACTTTCTTTTTCTTTATATTTTTTTTAAAATGCCAGCAGACTGGAAAGCAGGCCTGCATCTCTTAAAGAGGCTGAGTGAAGTCAATGCTCCCTGGCCATGAGTTAGTTAATTAAAGCTTTATTTTTCTAATGCCATTGTATAATGGTCTGCTCTCTGAAAAGATTTCCTGTGTGACCAAGGGACAGTAACAAAAGAAATCCCAAAAACGAAAGTTTGCAAACCCTGTTAGGACACTGTATTGAAAAGAAAAGAATTTAAGAAATTAAAAAAAAAAACCCAAACCACAACTGTTCTGAAGTGTGACCTCACAGCCACAGATTAACAGTTTCAGTCAATAAACTAATGTCCTTTGGGGGGGGGGGAATAGGCAGGGTGAACATATGTGCATATGGCACTACATACACACATACACATGGCGCTTCGGTGGCAAATTTAACACATGGGACATTTGACATGTGCGTCTGTGTGTGGTGAAGTGCCACAGGGGAGGCTGACTTCTCCAGACTTCTGGTTTGGAGCACGTTGAACTGGCTGCAGTTCTCTGAAAGGATAAGTTATATATCCTTGTTAATAAAATTATTTTCCCATTAATGTTTGTAGCCTGGTTGCTGCATAACTAATTGTCAAAACTGTGATTCAGGCTGATTGGAGTTGTGATGACACCAGAACCACTCAATATGATTACAGCCTTGTAATTCATGGCAGGGTTACCTCTCGCTTCTTCGCTCTCCTGTTTATTCAGTGTATTGTGCAGATATTTTTTTTTTTTGGTAGAAAATTTAGCCTTTTTTAATTTTCTATTTTGGAATGATTTTTTTTTTTCTTCCTTTCAAGGTCGATCCAAATTGCATTTTACCTTTGTGACCATTCAGAGTGTATTGTTGCTGTTGCAGCAGCAGCCCGTCACTAGCTCGACTGCAATATTGCCTATAGCTTTAACTGTTTGGGGGATTGAGGGACGCAGACTGATGCTATTCCTCAAAACCTGGCAAGCCAAGGACATGAAACAATTGATGGTATTTTTTTGAAAGAACAATGGCCTCCAGTATTGGAGGAGAAATATTGGACATTCCATGCCTTTTACTCACGTAGCTTGCGTTTTGCCAGTCTCTTTTTTTATTTTTTTATTCCGCCTTATTTTTTTTTCCTCAATTTTTTAACTTTGTAAAATAAGCTTTTTGAAGAAATTAGCGTTGTATTTGAGATGAAAATAGCAACAATAGCTTTTCCATACCACTGCGTTTCTTTTTTTTTTTACCCAATACTTTAAAAAAGAAATTAAATGCACTTTTATAGCCGGTATATAAAATTATCAACCCTGTGAAAAGTCACGTGTGTCTGTCATTGCATGTATGCATTATTATTGTAAGGACAGGTAAAATTTCCAATTGGTGATACATTTTATAAGGCATTAATTTTTATTTTTTTTCCTTGCTGCACAGTTTAGTGCATACATAAAACCTAAATAATAAAGGCATATCAAATACAAATATATACACAGGCGTACAAGTATTTTTCTTCTATAGACCTTAAGAGTTTAAATTAGTGCAGACAGGCAGCATCTGGATTTTGTTACCTTAAAACTAGCCATCAGCTTCTGGGACATTTTAAAGCAGTTCGATCCATTGTATGTCTAAAGCTAATAGTCGGGCAATCAAATATTGTTGTGGTGAAAAGCTTTATCTTTTATCATGCCTATTGGAGCAACACATATTAATAAACCCCTATATGATTCCAGCTGTCCTGTGAACTCCGGCTTTTTGTTTTCCTGAAACTGTTCTTTGTACAGAGCATGGTAGGATTCAGCTCTGCAGAAAGAATGTGGTTTTATGCTCATAGTCATGCACACTGGGGGGGGGAGATGCATTCATTTGTAATTAAGAAAGAAATTCTAGGCTTTCTTACAGTATTTGCGTGCAGCTTGTGAAACGCAGAGTGGGAGCAGGTTAAACGGGCAAAGTTTGGAAATCCGTGTTCCTCAGCGTCTCTGGGTGAAGCGCTGCTTTTTCTTCGCTTGTTTGGTGAAGTTGTCTCAGTTCTCCTTTGAGAAGTGCCGCGTTACTGTACATCACGTCCTGCTCACGGGGCAGCACGGAGCTGTGCAAGATCTCGGTCTACGCTCTGCATTTGTGTCTTCTAACATAGCCTGCACGTTGCTGTGCAGAAGTGGTGTAAATTAATAGCTATATGGGTAATGGGATTATAAATAGAAAAAAATGGATTCCATATGCTTGTCTGATTGCTTTAAGTTTTTAGTGTTTTGTGGCCTTTTGTGGAACATGAAGCACAATGCTCTGTTATTCAATTTGCTTGTGCTCCTGCAACATCAGATGCCACCACTGAAGCTAAAATTTTAACTGCAGGTTTGGACAAACCTGTTGTCATCCAATAGTAAAAAGGGGTGGAGGGGAGGTCCATTTTTAAGAGACAATTGCAAGGAATTTAACATGTCTCTTGAGGACTAGCACTGAGTTTGAGGAAAGACACAACGTTATTTTCTCATTGTGGCATGAGGCTGTCTGACAATGGCAGTTTGAAAGTACAGTGTTGGAACTTCTTTAGGCAGATCCTGGGAGCAGAGTCTGCTTGTCTCAGGAGTTTATTTCAGAATAAATGTTTTTGCTTCTTGTTGGAAGTGAAGGATAGTCTTGTGTTCTTGCTGCAAATAATACTGCATGGAGGTGGTTCAGCTCATGTGTATCTCATGAGAATATACAGTAGTTTTTCATTTGATTTTGAGACATTAAGTAAATTTTCTTAGTTGCATCCTTGCTGATGGCATAATTACTCAAACAACTGTTTTACAGGACTATGTTATAAATGGTTGCGTATGAAACAATAATGATGCCAAATCTTGCATTGTGGTCTGAATTTCTTTCTTTAGTTTCTTGCTTGCCAAAGCAAATTCTTTTCTCTTTGCCATTTTGCACAGATGAAAACAAAACTAAGCACCATGAAATATCATGTAATGATATGAAAAACAGGGGGAAAAAATCTTAACTGAACTATTTGAATATGTTTGAAAGAATCTCTTCAATTTAGTAGATACTGTGTTTTATCTTTGTCCTCTGCAGCTTACGATTAAACCTAGCGCTGGGGTAAGCGCTCTCTGCAAACAGCCTACTGAAACAACCTGAATCACTTGAGTCAAAAGGAGGAGGTGCCACAGTTACCTGCCAGCGGGAATTGTTTGGTTTACAATCACTGTACCTGCATTTGGGGTAAAAATACCCCAAGTGGAGAGGCAGCATTTATTGTACCCATGATAGCTCTTCAACGGTATGCCTGATGCACATGTAAACACATGCAAAAGGAAGAAGTGTGATTTCCCAGTGCTGACGTGAATAAAAATCCTGTCTCTGTGGATGTGAAAAGTGCACAGGCTGGCCCGCAGGCAAGAGTGGCTTAATGAGCATGTCTGTGAAGTGACAGATACGTGCCCCAGCTGAGGAAAAAACAATTGAGGAAATTCAAACAGGTGTACTCGGAAGAATTTAAGCTTAACAGAGTAGTGTTACAGGTACATGTTTGGGTGTGCATCCGTGTTTTGCTGGGTTTCCTTTTGGCCATTTTTAAGGCACGGAGGAATCAAGGACCTCTTTCAGTTGCATGCCAGGAGCATACCTCCTTCCTTGCTCCATCAGCCTCTTCTTGAAAGCGTATTTTTGAAATCGGCGCAAAACTCTTGCCTCTCTTCACCTTGTACCTACCAATTCTGGGCTATTTTCTCACTCACGTTTCTGTTTAGCGAGTTTACCGCATTCCCCCCTTTTGGCCATCTGGCCATACAGAAGGCCTTGAAGAAAAGTGTTCCAGATACGGAGCTGCCTGACAGGGCTTCTCTGGCTGGTAGTGTTCAGATTGTGTTTGGTGCCTGGTGTGAAGCAGAGGTCAGGTGTAAGGAGTAATTCATCAACCACACACTGATTTCAGGCTGCATTTCCAACCATCTGCAGCTTGGATTGCCGCCAGAGCTCAAAAGTCTAGCTGGAGCCCATGTGATCGTGCCAAAGTAAAGGCAAACACTTGCAAACAGAGAAATGCATTTCGAGGAATGAAGTTCATTCGCACTTAGCCCTTGTGTGATTCAGTGCATTGCAGTGTGTTTTAAATGCATCCAAGCGCTACCCAAAAGAAACACAAATTCGTTTAAATACCATTTAAAGATATTTAAGGCTGGCTGTAATTTTGACAGCAATATGAATATCTTAACTCTTGTATTTTGCCAGTTGCTTTAAACAATAAGGAAGTTATGTTTCTCTGGAAAATGCAGAAATACATTAACTCATTTGTCTTCCATTTCTGTTTGCCATTTATCCTTACAAGTCTGGATAAAAATACTTTTGCTGCTGTAAGGGACACCATGATATACATTAAAATAATGTTGAATTTTGTAGTTGATCTTCCTTTCCTGTGTTGTCTCAACGCAAGTCTGTTTAAATTTAAAACAAACCAAAACCCAACAAACCTACTGTTGGAAAGAAAAGTAAAAATTTTTACTCTTTTTGAACCTGTGTTTATTACTGTATGCTACAGAGATTTATTTTGTAATCATGTATTTTACTTGCATAACAAAAGATGGAAGGTACAAGCATTTGCCGGATTAGGTTACATGGATCTTACTGTGGCAAATACTGTGTGTTAAGTTATACTTTAGAACGCCTTATACAAGGTGCACCTTTGAAAGTCGAGTACAATGCTTCAGAACTGGACTGGTTTGGTTTCAAATGCATGGGGGCCTTTCAAAGCAAGCATGATGGTATATTTGCACTTTAATTTAAGTATCTTGGTAAAAATCATCAGACAGTTATTTCTTAAATTTCCATGAATTAAAAACTAGATAAGAAAAGATGTGTTCCAAGCAGGATGCCTGAGTTCATTTCAGGTCTTGCTGTAAGTAGCCTGGATAGTGTTCCCTTTGCATATAATTGCAAGCAGGGCTTTTTAATTATTATTTTTTTTGGTGTGGGGGAAGTGGGTTTGTCACTATCTATACTCCAGGCAGAGACTTCAAGTTCACTTGCAAACAAGCCCATTCCGGAGTGTCCAGGAAGAGAGGCGGATTTTTGTTGTTTTTGTGTGTTGTGTTTTTTTGTTTTGTTTTTGTTTTGTTTTTCTTGAAGAAAAGTCTTTTAATGTTAGAAATTTTATGTAGAGGAAAACGGTTGATGTGTCTCCAGAACTTGCTTCCAGTGCTGCATTAAAATTGTGTTTTGTAACAGTCTCATCAGCTACAGCTGTATGTGATTAAATAGTGTAATATCAAAAGCATGTGTGAATAAGAGCTTTTATGATATAGTTGTTCCATACCAAAGACTGCAGATGGGCAGGGAAGGGAGATGGAGAACAGTGATTTACTTGGATATTGTCATAGCCTGTATTGTGAATGTTTATGTAGTGATGTTTCTCAGTTGCTTTTCCACTCCTATAGACAAGATTGAGTGATGGAGAGAAATTTAGAAGGAAACGCTTTCACGCAAAGGGCTAGTCTAGATGAGCAGGTTATCGGCCTGAGAATGGTGTCTATGCAGAATGACACAGAATATTTTAAGTAGCTGATTAGCAATAATATTGAATAAAAGTTACAGTGAGAGGGATCTGTTCTGCTTCGCTTGAAAAATGGATGAAGGAGCTTCAGTTGTATTCAGGAAGGCAGAATCAGGCCCACAAAGCACATGTTGTTCCTGTGGCAAAACCAAATCAGCTGAACAATATGGAGATTAAAAAAAAAAAAAATAGAGATTACAAAAGAAATGCACTATCTATCAAAATGATTCTAAATTGTGCAAGTGGGTGCAAGTGGTATTTAACAGCATTTTGGGTTTTCTGTGGCTATAATTTCTATTTAGTATTATTTATGCTGATGTGTACATTTAGAGAATGATCAGCAAAGAAACAGGTACTCTGTGTTTCTGTCTGTTGCTTTCTCTGCTTCAGTTGAGATATGATTTATAGATGGTGGAAGTCTAACTGCCATAGAACTCTCACGTGGAGCCAGTGCCTGTAATGAACATTAGCAGTTTCTGTGAGAGAGAAAGCATGGTTAATTCACAAAAAGTAAAGAGTAGAGCAGAGAGCTGGTTTTGCTTGTCTTTCCATAATTCTTAAGATAAAAATACTGTGTAGCCTCTTTAAAATTTGAAACAATTCAGTTTTCTATGTAGGTCTTTTCAGAGGCTACAGTGTTTCCAAAAGGAGGAGGAAGCAGAGGTTGCTTGTCCTCTCCCCAGTTGCAGATCGGAGGCTCCTGTTGGATCCCTCAGTCTTTCTGACTTTGTTGGTTTACAGCAAAGTCTAATCTTTTCCTCTAGAAGTTTTTGTTAGTGGAAAGACATTTCAGGCCTTACAGTGTCAAATAAGAGAAAAAGATTTTTTTTCCTACTTTAGGATGCAAATATAATATATATATAAAAAAAATATATATTTCTTTTTTTTTTTTTTTTTTTTTTTTTTTTTCCCCTTCTCCTTGTCTTCCTTGTTTGTTTCTGTGCTTGCTTGCTTGCAACCATGGCAGGAATAAATTCGCCCTGCTTATTTGTTGTTAAGTCAACCTCAGTATCAAGCATTGTCATTTATTTAAAAAAAAAAAAAAAAAGTAAATATTTACATTTTTAAGTGTTTCATTTGTGGTAAATTTATGCAGATGAAAGTGTTTGGACAGATTTTTCTGTAAGGGTTCCTCTGTTAATTGTATTGACTTCATTCAAATGCAAATGAGTGAAATAAACCACCTGACGTTTATAGATCATAGTAGAAGCCTGAAGACGCATAAGATTGCATGTTTATCGTGTAAAGCTCTCTGATATTTTGTTCCTCATTGATGTCTTCATGACACATGTTTTATGGATGATACCATGTGGTTGATGATGATTTATGGGCTGTCATGTAGTGGAAGTGATGTCACTGCGATGTGATTCAGATTTATTCAAGAAGAAGAGTTGTTGAACAGATTTGAATACCCCCCTCCCCAAGTATAAATCAAGCAGCAGTTTGTTCTTATTTTGTGAGTTTGCTTTGACAGACCGAGTCCCGAAGCTGCACCTAAATACTCCGCTGCAGAGCTGGCAAAGAGGAGCGGGAGAGTCTTACAGGTGGACCATAGCACGATGGTATTTTATTTAACTGGTTGTTCATTTGGCTCCTCTCCCTCTCCCTTCCCCACCCCCTTGCACAGCCCTTCCTCTGCCCAGCTATATTTAGAGCCCAGCCAGGCTGAGCCGCTCCAAGCTGAGCATGGAGGCTGCGCGGGAGCCTGACCTTTCCGCACCCAGCCTCGCGCCGGTGGGAGGCGGCAGGGCTGGGTCGACCATCGCCTCCCATTTGACTTGCTTGCGAGAAGCTCTTTGGTTATTCGAAACAACGTGTGACACGATCTAGTTGCCTTCCTGGGTGAGAAGCTGGCCGCTGTCACCCCAGGGTTGCGGGAGGGCGAGAGGCAAGGACTGAAGGTGCAGTAGATGGGGGCAAAGGGCTGTTTTGGACACACGGTGCCAGAGCTGGCAAAACCTCGAGGTGGTGTGTTGGTGACCTGCGAGGTTAAGGGAGATGAGGGGACTTCACACGGAGGCATTTCACCAGAGGAGGAGATAAGGGAGCCTGATGTACCGCTACATCACAAAAGGATTTTAAAGCTACGTATCCATAGTTACAGCAGGAGAGTTAAAATCTAGATTTCAGGGACTCACCTGGTGTAATGTCCTCCTTCCCTTTAAAGAAGAAAGTATTTGGCAGTTCTTAAAGCTGGAATGATGTGCCTGTGTGAATTCCCTGGTGCTCAGAGTACTGCCTGTTTAAAGTTTGCTCTATTTTTCCCTCTTGTTCTAATTTTTCTGGCTGTGGAAAAAAAATGGCATTGCAATTCTTAGCCATATAAGGGACTTGTTAGTTTCTTAATGTGGTTGGGAATTGTTTCTCCTTTTGGTCTTCAAAGGCTGTTGCTGCTGAGTTTGCTTTAAAGGGAAGGAACTGCTTCTTGCTTAGACAAAGGCTGAAATCCTTATTTCTTTCTCGCATGTCTCTGACCTTTTATTGGGGGACATGCATATAAATAAATTCTGCTTGTTGGTATCGTGCAAGTTGATGGATGCTCTTACGAAGGGAGAAGCATAATGGGAAATGCAGTCTTCATTTCTGTTCTCTCATTTTCTAGTGATGAATTTGGTCTGGTGCCAGTTAGTAAGTACATGACCTTTTCCCTACATCTTTAGATTCATGACAGGGGGTGTCAGAGCTGTGTTAGTTATCTCTCGTTTCAGCTTTTAACAAACTATGAAATATTAAAAATGAATTAGGTCACTTGGAGCTCAGCTAATATGTCTGTGATGCAGGGTGGTGATTTCATATTAATGAAGCATAACACGCAGCTTAAAATACAAAATTCAGTTTTTCATGAACGCAAAAACAGCAGGGATTTATCGCTCGTAAGTCAGAATATTTTATCTTGAAAATATTATCTTTTCAAGGCAAACCAAACAAGATATTTTGCAAAGATGGTATTATCGGCAGCATTCGTTTAGTGTTCATTCTGGAAAAATCCTATCTGCCTTTCAGCCTAATTAGAGCTAAGTTTTTCAGTGTATTTACTTTAAGATCAAAACTGCCGACAAGACTTTTTTTAGTATCAGCTGAGATGTGTCTACACAGCTGTTGATGTTCTGCTTAGCTGATACACACAAACTGATAATCTACCATATGTAATTGAATGGTATAATATATACCCATTTCGTGTGCAAATGACACTTCTGAAATTGTTTAGTGGAAGGGAGACTGGTGATGATGAAAAGAGTTGTGAAGGGTACAATGAATATGGTAAAGAACAGGACCAATAGCTCTTATAAAAGTCCTTGCCTGGTTTTGCATTCACAAAAACTACCTTCAATACCGCTCTATACCTGAAAGACATCAGAAAAAAAAAGTTGGAGGCACTGCGGTTCTTCAGATGTTTGACAAAGCGTGCAGTAGGACTTGTTAAGCTGAATGCTTTACCTAGGCTGTATTAAGATGACGTTTACTGTGTCAAGGTAGAGCTGCACTAAGTACGGTTAAACAATCCTTCGTGAAAACAAGCATAAAGCAGACATATTGCTGTGGCCTTTAGCAAAGCAGCTGGGAGCTTTCTGCCTGGGAGAGCATTGTACTCACTGAATTTTGTGTTTGTGCTCTTTGTGTCTCTTTGGAGGTTTTGTATCCTGAAGAAACCCAGGAGTTGATGCAAGTATTTCCACTGAAAGCGTCCCTTTCTGGTGGTGCTGGCTGCTGGTGCAAGATGGGGTAATAATAAATCTGGCTGATGTGTGGTGACTCCAGGATGGCAGTAATGGCCCACGCTGATCCCACCTGTCTGTTGTTGCCTCACGGATACAAGTGTGCAATGCGCTGAATCATCTTGAATTTTGAGATCGCGGCTATAATTCCTGTCTCTAGAAACAGCTGTGTGAAAGCTGTAGAATACTGGCCTGCCAGGACACACTTGTTATCTGTGTGAGTTAGAAACCTCACTGACCACTGAGTTTCTGCCTTATATCTCTGCCATTTTACAAAATCACTGTAATTGTCTACAGTTATCCCCGCGCAACGCACAATTTCCTGTAGTTTGAAAAGCTGTCAGCATAAGATTGCCTAAACTTAATAGCATAAACATTAATTTACTGTGTTAGATGGGTTATTGGGTGTTTTTAGCATGCATAAGTCTGGTAATAATTGTGTTGGGCAGAGGAATAAGTTTTGTTTCATTCATTTTCTACCCTGTTTTTACTTAAATGGATCCCTGGTGATGGTAATACTTAGCGTGTAGCAGTCATTTCAGTTTTCAGAGGGCTGTATAAACATTAACTAATCTTCAGAGCCCATTCTGAGAGGTGCCTTGAACACCTTATTTGCTCATGTAATGGTTGCATTCAAATAATGGCCTCAGCCTCCACAAGCCTGTACTAGATTATCAAGAGTCTGGGGATAGACTTGTGTAGCATCCACACCTTCTCTTTCTGGGCAGAACCCAGAGGTGGGCAACATTGTTTCTGCTCTGTGAGCAAATGCAGTGTGTGGGTATTGTAAGAGTAGAGGCAAAGCTGGGAAAATAAAGGGAAAAGATTTGCCAAAGGTGGCATGTTAATCTCTGTTTATTTGGGAGTGCTGAGTACCCAGAATCCAGCAGATGGAGGTCTCCAAAACATTTGAAGCCAGACCCAATAGGACTCCTAGATGGGGCATCAAGGATTATGGAGCACTTTGAACAATCGCTTACTTGAAGTGAGCGCCTGAACCAACCTAGCTGGTTCAATGTTCCACCTTCCAGCCCTTGAGCCCTTTGGTTGAAGAAGAGAAGTGGAGTGGGGTAAAAGGACACACTTTCTGTAGGAGAGGAATTCCCTGTTGTTTCAGATTTGGGCTGCGCTCCTACTAAGGAGCCTGAGTGAAAAAGACATTTGTTGTGTGTGACCAGTGATATGAGGGGCAGATCAAGGCCCAGCTTATGCTGTTGTAGAGATTCAAACAGTGCTTGGCCTAAATTTTTCCAGAAGACATAAAAAGCTTAATGGACACCTGGATAAGCTTGTAAAGGACTGCTTCATCCTTCCAAGTAACAGAGGAAAGAAACTCTTTCAAACAGTGCCTGTGCACAGCCCCCAACCTCATGGGCCTTTGCGGAGCCTCCTGTCAGGCACTGATGCGAAGACTATTTGAAATGTTTGTCAAGATTTGATCAGCATCATGTAAGGACTGGTCTGTGTTCAAGTCCTTTAGAGTAATTTTTCCAATCTATAGCACCCTATTAATCAGCAAGGGAATAGCAAAGAAGTTATTTATGGGTAGGTGTTAGCTAAATAGTAGTTGATAGATACAAATTAATCAGAGCCAACTGGCTTTGGTTTTCTCATGCCTGATGTTGCGTGTCTTGCCAGGACTTATTTTAGATTTTTTGTTGTCATTACTTTTTTTATTCCTTTCGTCTTGGCTTGTAACATTATCATATGTGCTTCCCTTCTTGTTGTGTAGGAAGTAGTTGTGTTTTTAAAAAATATGGCTTGTTTGACTCAAAGGTACAATTGAGTATGGGAGAGAAATGTATGATATTCCTGATCCTGATAACTTCTTGTGTCCCAAGGATTTTGTTTTAAATATGTGAAAACACTATGAACAAGGGTTGATTATCGGTGTTTTTAAAGCAGAACAAGGAACTGTGCCAATGGCCACAAAGATGTAGATTGTGATTTTATAGTGTGTGTTGAGGAATGAAGTATGACTGCCATGCTCCAACAACAGCCGTTGAAGTTGACTGCATTTATGCTTCGTCTCTCCTGGTCTTTTAGTAAGGGAGTAAATTATTAGTTGTTTATTATTTCTTAACCTTCAGTGGGTGACTTTCTGTCTGTGCTGGTCAGCTGTTTTGGGGTAGAGATATGTGAATGTTATTTCCTTCCTCCTCTTTCCCATGTTCCCATTTGCTCTCAGGAGAGATTGTCAGGTAAGTTCATGCCTTCTTTTAAACCAGCCAGAATGACAAAGAGGTGATCCAACACTTAGGTGACAAGGATAGACCTTTAAAAGGCTGAGGCCTCTTTACCATTTTCTTTCCATTTTGGAATATTTTTTCCCTCTTTTTGTTTTTTGTTTTTTTTCCCCCTCTTATCTCTTTCCCCTCCCCCCGCCCCCCCATCCTTTTAAGAGCTCTCCTGTTTGTCATTTTTATTTCACCTAATGCATATGTGTATGTCATGGTGCTTGTTCTGCTGTTGGACTCTCACAACTTTCTTAAAGATATTGCAATTTTATTTCCTGACCCAGTCATACTCTTCCCCTCTTAATTTTTTTTGATGGTATACTGTTTGCAGACCGCCTCTGACTGTGCAGTTCTCTTGTGCTGAGCTGCATACAGAACCGGGGTAAGAGAGTCCCTGCCTGTGGGAGTTTATGAGCGATGTAAATAAGGCAGCCTCACAAAGGTGGGCAGGAAAAAAGCAGAGAGAAGTGAAGTGCCTGGTGGGAGGTTGCATTGCAGAGCAGTGCCAGGACCTGGATGTGGTGGATGGTAACTGGTGTCTGTTTACTAATGTGTGCTACTCCATCACCTTGGGAATGAGTCACTCTACCTTCCCAGTTCATGCACGGCTGAGGTTTTTTTTTTTTAATTTTTTTCTCTAATATTTAGGGTAGCAGTTGCATGCGTTCAGTTCACAAAGACCTTTATGTTTCCCTGGGCTTTGATTTCTCCATCTCTGCTGTTTGATGGCCAGTCTCCCATGCACTGCTGTCTGGCAGATTTTGGGTGCTGCCAGCCAAGCCAGGGAAGCCGTGGTGTGGTTCTCTGGAGTTGCCCGTCTTGGTGTGCTGACACTTCAAGAATAGTCTTAGCTGATGTTGCTGGCTGGCTTCATGGGGAAGGAAATGGAACTGGACAAAAGAACAAAGCAGCCGAGGTCAGTGTGAGACAGCAAGTCTATTCCCAGCAGCAGAGAGCTCTAGAAGTATCATGGTGTGCAATGGCTGGGGGCTTGGTGAGGACTGGACTTGGTCTTTTTCTTCATGCTTGCTTCTCATTTTGTTAGGGCAGTAGCATTGTGAGATAGCCATGTTTCCAGTGGCTGTTCAGTGCTTTTAAAAAAAATAAATACTAGGGGGGAAAGGGATGCATATGACTTGCACTGCAGCAAGTTGGCTGCTGACAAATGTTATGCTGAAATTTCAAAGGGACAGTGCTTTGTACAGTAGCTTGGGGCCTTGAAGTCAGAAGTGCTGGTCACCTGCAGCTCCTATTAACTTCAACTAGAACTGTATGTACTTTGCACTTTTGAAGACCAGGAGCTCCTTAGGGCTTAAATGTTACATTTTTTTTTTCTGTAATAGCAGTTACAAGCTGTCAGGGAAATCTTCTCTCAATTCTACTGTATTTTTTGTAGGGGGTGAAAAAAGGGAGTTGGGAGACCAAAGGAAGAACTTTTTTCTTCCCTCAGAGCAGTGATAGAATGTATTTCCAAAAGCAACTGCGTCTGTATCTCTAGACAGGTAACACTTCATATTGTTTGCAGCATAATGTTAATGATTTAGATAACTTGGTTGTTCATTTGCCTTTGGCAACTTAGATTGGATAATGAGGATGGACATAATTTCTTCCCTTTTACCTTTTTAATTTTTAAAAATCTTGTAGTGTTTGGGAAAGAAGCAAGGACTGTCAGGAAATAATTATTTGCATAGACAAGGAAAAATGTGACAGAAGCTTTTGTAGCAGTTATGTGGAGTTTATTTTTAGGAAACATGTGTTTTGAAAAATACTCACTGCTTTGGTCTACTACCAGCTCTCATAGTTAAATTAAGTGGTAGGAATTTATTATTCCTAAAGGTACTTTAGTTCAAAAGGAACTAAATTTTCGATATGTGTGTTTGTATATGTACTAATTTTTATCTCCCTCTAGATTGCAGTCTTCTAAAAAACTTGGGATATAACAAGTGGCCTCACCAGGGCTCCCTAGGTTTAGGTGTAGGTTGCAGTCCTGAGTGTATCATGAGTTTATAGAGTGAGGTTTTGGTGTTAACATTTAGGTGATGATCATTAACTTTTTTTTAATTAGACAAGTATTTTGAAATTCTGGGTTTGCATTTCACATAGCTGCTGAGTGCTGCTGTATTTGTTGCTTACTCAGCATTGGAGTGGGAATATCCCAAAGCAGCCACACAGAGGAAAAACCTGTGCCTGATCTGTTGAGTTGTATTAATGTTCTTCCCATTGTTGCCTGTGGAAGCGATTCGCTGACAAACGGGGTGCCCACGTTGGGACACTGATTGCTTGGAGATGTTCTCTCCATGGGGCCCCATCCTGCCCTCTGGGTGTGCTGGAGCATCCCCACCCAAGCAGCTCTGCTGAAACCCCAGCATTGCAGTTGCGACGGGGAATTATTCAGTGGGAAGAGGACGGGCAGAATTTGGCCTTTAGGAAAGAAATTTCATTTTGTGAGCGTATTACAAACAATAGAGAGTTAAGAGATGAAAAACTGCCACTACATAGAAAAATAATACTGTTTCAATTTAAGCCTTGGTTTAGTAAGTTTTCCTGGAAAGAAACTTGTTCCTAAGGGCATTTTATCTATTTTTCTCTCTCTCTTAGGGTTTTATACTGCTACCCATCACTGCAGTATCTGAACGCTTTCTATATAGAGATTGATAGCAACTTTGAAGTCCCCAGTGAACTCTGCAATCTTTGGCACATCTTTCTTTAGGTGGTTGAGAAAATCTGTTAGGTGAGATTTTTCAGATAAAATGTTAGTTTTATTTAATTTTACATTATAATAGCAAAGTGGTTTTTAAAAAATTTTTGCTTTGGAATATGTTCTTAAAGTTTTTTAATTTTTTCTTCCTCCTTCTTTCTATGATTTTACTGAGGTTCTGGGTACAAGAAGCGCCAGTCAGAATATATTACTGACTTTTAAAAATGTGTTTTCCTAAATGTCACATCAGGCAGATAAGGGGCAAGTTATCAAGTATCTAATGTTACAGAGGTTTTCTTTTTTCTTTAATGTTATCTAGACTGTTTGAAAATCATTCAAATAATATTTACATTTTTACAGGTGATGCATAGCAGTCTGTATCAGCTCATGAGAACTGTTAGATGCAGTCTTTTATCTGTTAAAATTATTTGAGTAAAAGTAAATGTTTAAATTAGTAGATAGGAATAAATTCTTAAAAGTAGCAAGGTTACAGTGAAGGGATTTACTAACTGGTTTGGATATTCAGTTCTGAACCATTTCAGTATTAGTCTTGTGTTGCTAATCTATCGATCCCGCTATGTAATCTGTCTGTTTAAACAAGGTACTTAGTCTTCCCAATTTCAAAGGTAAATAAAAATAACATCATTGCTTTCTCTCTCTTTCCGCTCTGTCAGAGAAATACCTTGATTAGTTTATACTTAGTTTATATGCGTGGGTGCCTTCCTTGGATACAAACAGTAAGAAATTTTTGAAGAAATTCAAGTTGTAGAGATGAGCCCTATGGTTAATTCAGCAGATGACTGGTTCTGTCATCATTTCGTTGTTGTTTTTCTTTTTTAACCTCATGTGATTGTGAGCTCCAGATATTTGAGCAAACTCATAGACCTGTCCTGCTGCCAACATTTATGAGCACCTCCCAATTGCACCCTAGTGAAGACAGATGTCTGTGGTAACTTTTGACTGAGAAATGGTGCTGGTGGTAGCTAGAGGGAGTTGAAGGTAAACCACTGAATATTAAGGCCGGGATTTGAACTAGACTGCCTTTAATGGGAAATTTGTGGAGAAGGAAGAATTATCATAGAGCCCAGGAGAAATGAGGGGAGCAGGGCGGATAATCTTGCAGTGAGAAGTTATATTTCCTCTGTGCTCTTGATAGTATTTTATTAAAAGGTATATAATATTATAAGAGACCTCAAGAAGTCATCCAGACCATCCTTCCTTGCTCAGGGGTGAAATCAAGTGCATTTACAGTATCTATATCTGACATTTCTCAGTCAGTGGCTCGTATGATGAGACATGAGGAAGCTGAAGCCCTTATCTGCTGGTGAAAGAGGTTCTGCTGCCTTCTGAGGTACCTCATCCAGTGTGCTAATAATTTGATAGTGAAAAAGAAAAAACCAAAAGTGCATATTTTTCTGATTCCTTCTTTTTTTTTTTTTTTCCTTCAAGGAGGGCCCCCATAAAGACACTTAATTCTGAATAGAAAATATGGAGGTGAAGGAGCACAGTCAACTCAGGAGTGACAGATCTGTCTGAAATGTCTTTAAATATTATTTTTACATTCCACTTCTTTTCTGCAACTGTTGTTTTAACTTCGCATACTCTTCTAGGATGTTAAACATGTATTGTCACGTGTGGAAGTCACAGTTTTTACTAGTGGGTTCAAGATATTCAGCCTGTATATTCTTGTTTCAGCAGTTAACTGTGTACCCTTATCTCATTTTTCACTATTGAGTGCCCATTAGATTTGGTGGGTGCTACTGGCTGCATCATATTTTTGGAAATCAGGCCGTCGAAGTACACTTTAGTTATAAATACCTGTGATCTAATTGGGTTTTAAAACGATAGCGATTCACAAACGAAGTACAACTTTCTTGCCTTTCAGTGGTAAAGAGGCCAGGTCGACTTGGCTGAATTCCTGGCCGGCGTGGATGCCATACCCGCGACTCAGTACGTCCTTTTGAGCAAGTTTCTTTTTTGAGGGCTGTGAGTCAGCAGGGTTTTGAAGTGGATGAGTCACAGACAAACTAGCTGAATGATGGTTACCAAGTGGGTGGGGGAAACAAGGATTTTATTCTGGGAAGGTGTAAATGCAGACAGAGGCCAAGTCTGGAGGTGAAGGAGGCCACGGGATGAAAGGCATTAACTGATGGGAAGCACTGAACCAGTGTTTGACGTTGGCTGCTCTTTGTGGTTTGCTGCAGTGATGCGCTTGCTCGTGGCTCTGTTTGCTCCTGTGAGAAGGCTGTGCCTCTCTTGGGCAGCAGATGTCCCATACGAACAGCAGCTAATCCTTACAGATAATAGAGAAACATTAACTTTGCTGGGAGCCAGCTAGTTTCTATCCAAGAGTTAGATTTCTGACCAAAACAGAAATCAGGCCAATCTGTTCTTCAGCCCTTTCACTCATAAGCAGTGTAAACCTTTAACATCTCTCTGGCTGGGACAAGCAGCATCAAGTACTCCTGTGCAGAACAGATTAGTGTGCCGACCTCTGAAATAAGAAACAGTGGCACATTGTGTTGTCTGATGAATCTTCTTGTAGGGCTTAGAGACAAGAACGCAAACCACATGAAAACGTCCCGTTCTGGATAATCCCATTTACTGGTTGGTAGAAGACCACAACGCTGCTCCAGAGCATCCCTTTGTGTGTTTCTCCTGCGTTCCTGCAACTCCGCAAGTTGTAATGGAATTTGAAATGAGATTTCCCTTGAGGTGTTAGGATTTTTTTATTACACAGTATTTTGTAGTTCAACAGGAAACCAGAAAATATGACTGTATATCATTGCCAGCAGAGTTACTGCTGACTATGTACCTCTGTAGATTAGCAGATGATGACCCAATCTAAATTTTTGAATAGACGCAACGATTTTGTCTGTGATGGAGTGTTCGCTTCGAGTGAAATAACTGTCAGTCAGAGACCTTTGGAAAGGACTGAAGACCAGTAGCTTAACAATCAAACTGCTTACAATCCTGGCTCTCTGTCCCTTCCTCTCAGTATGTTCAGATAGCCCAGCAGAGAGAGTAAAGTAAACACTTCAACTGATAGTATCCTTGAGTGTTCAGAAACTGAAGAAGGAAGCTGTGGTCACCAGCTTCCAGCTGTCATGTTTCCTATTCCAGATGAAAAGGCTTTTATCAAGATAGCCTGTATAAATATTTTTCAGAGCAAGCTCAACTCATTCTAAAACTATTTTGATTACGATGTTTGTATTCTCTTGATTTCAGATCTAGAAAATGTGAGACACTGAGCTGAAGGCTGAGAGGCAATCTGGTGTACTCTTTATTAGAAATACATAGGTACATTTATCCAGCCTCATAGAACAAAGAGCCAATGGCTGAAGCTAGTAAAATCCAAGAGATGACATGGTGCATGTTTTCAAACATAATGGTATTTTACTGCTGGTACAGATATCTGAGGGATGCGGCAGATTTTCCTATAACTTGAAGCCTTTAAATCGACATTAAGTGTCTTTCTCATTCATCTTTGACTTGCTGTGTTCAGTCCTGGGTCACTGTGTGATATTTGATGGCTTCTGTTGTGCAGAAGGTCAAACTAGATCATCATGATGTTCTGCCTGGCCCTAAAATGTTCTGTGAGCTGTGGCTGCTTGTATCATTTGAGTAACAAATTCAATTGCTAGTGGTAATGGAGGACATGTAGAGCCAAATATCAAATTGAATCTAAGTGATGGGGAGAGTAGATGTGCATGTGGGAGATGCCCGGCTTCCCTGGCTTCTGTGTTACATCAACTTTGATTTCCTTAGAGTTATGCACACTTGCCTACACCCTGCCTCTCACTTGGTGTCTTGGGGATTCTTGAGGGCATAAATCACAGCCTGAAGTGGTAAAAGGTAGGAGGATTCAGGACAGGTGGACAAAAAGAACAATATGTATTATAGGAAAGCGTGACTTTAAGTGCCCTCGACATTGGGGCCTTATAGCGTTTCTGACTCTTTGGCATATAAATTACATCAATTTAGAGTCCCTCATGCATCAATAGATTGGGTAGAACAAGTTCTAAGGGAATCTGAGTGAGCATAAGTAGGTATAAATTACATTACCTTACAGATTGCCTCTGAATTTGGCCCAGATTCTTTCCTTTATTTTCATTATGTCAACTTTGTGCATTGGCATTATGGTCTTTTCAACAACTGGCCTGACAGCTAATGAGTTCTTTCTACCAACAGTAAATCAACCAAGTCAGAAAATGCCACTCCGTGTAAATACTTCTCTTTATGTTCAGACTATTCAGAATCCCATTAAATTTAGAACAGTGTGCCAGTAGAAATGCGTGTAGAGGAGTACTGTAAAAAGTTATAATTATTCATAAGCCACCTGGTTTCTCCTTCGCTCCCCAGCTAATCATGTTCTCAAACTTGGGGTAAATTAGAAGGGGGCTAGACAACATGATAATGCTGGAATCTAAACTGCTGTGTTGCAAACAATTAAGTCCAAATGGCTTTAGGAAGTTTTTTCGATTTATGCTTGTTTGTACTCCCTGAAATTCCTGCAACAAATAAGGTTAAAAGAAAACATCAAGAAATAAACTAGTAACACTTCCATTCTTAGAGAGCTGAAACAAAAGAAACTTTGACTGTAGTTCATTAGGGAATAGAATAGAGTTTTCCTTTTATTGTTGAATGGAAGAAAAATTGTATTTGTATGTTAATTAAGTTACAGTAGAATTTGATTTAGGAATAAATTACATACATGCTATGCAACTTATTTAATCTCTTGGTTCAGAGTATATATCTAAAAGGCTAAACTCTATCCCAGATTGCAATGCTGGTAAGTATTTCTGTGCTACCTCATTATATTTTAGAGATTTTTTTTTCTGATGTTGGCACTTGAGCATTTAAGAAGCCATGGGGTAGGTAGAGCAAAGAATTCCTGACTGGTTTCTTCTGCCTTTTATCCTGCTGTATGGACTGAAGTCTTCCTTTTCTTATCTGACATTGGGAAGAACACTATGGAATGCTATATAAGATGATCAGAGATACAGTTGATGGTGTTTTTTTTTTTTTTTTTTAATATTCTCAGGTGGTGGGAGCTATAAAAATGCAAACTAACCATATTATTTCCTATCGTATAAGATTTTCTATCCTGCTTCTCCTCCAGAATCCCTGTGTTCTCTTGAATGATGAAATTGCAAATGTTCCATAAATGTCAGTGCAGTTTATTATCATCTTTCATTCAGAGCATTACAAAATGATTTGCAGGTGCAGGTGTTGCTAATGATTTTCAGCCACCCTCCTCAAAGACCGGGGAACATAATTGTCCCTGTTTCTATAACAAAGATGAAACTCATTAACTAAAATGAAAAGGCCAGTTTTCAAGGTGAGTCTGTGTTGCTACTACATCTTCTTGTGGTTCTTTTTATACTTTTCTACTTTTTCAGTTATTTCTGCTTAGTGAAATCCATTGGCTGCAAAGGAGCTGGAAAATTGTTTTACGTGCAGAAGGAAGATATCGATGAAAAGAAGGGGATAAAGGAGAAAAAAAGCCATGCTGGGCAGGTCTAAAAAAGTATGTTGCAGTACTTAAGTGTAGACATTGTGTCTCTTTGTCATCTAAACAATCTTAAACCTCTGTTTACTACTAAAATCTCCTTTAACAGCTTCACAGAGGCAGTATGTTACAGATTGCCTCTGATTTTATTTATAAAAAGTCCTTAGATAATAGTAAGCATTATATATGACTCTTATCGTGGAATGTTTGAAGGGGATATGTGGGAAACATTTCTGGCCATATCTCAGATGCGCCATTGTTAAGCTTCCTGGTGATGAAGTTGCCTGAGAAATCAAAGCGGTAAATGGAGGTGTGCTAGAGGCACTGAATGTTTGAGAAAATACATCTATAGCCTTGACCCCTCATTGGTGAGGACATTGGATCAAAGATACTGGCGATAGGAATGACTAGGTCAGTAGAAAAAGGACAAGATACCTTCTCTCTGCAGGACTGAACAGGTGTAGTTGGGCCTGGTTGCATAGAGATGCACAGATTTAGTGGTGTGTTATGTATTGGTTTTGTTGTTGTGTGTGGTTTGGTGTTGTTTTTTGTTGTTTGTTTGTTTTTTTTCCCCCCTGCAGCCTTTAATGGAGAAAGTACTGTAGAGGAGTAGCTGCAAATTAAAGCTTTCTTCCATTGGGAAAAAAACGTGGAGAAAGGTTGGTGCAGTCATGTCATCTGTCTCTTGGGGCAGATCCTCTTCGGCATTCCTGTACAAGGGGATGCAATTTGCAGCCACGTGCCAGTGGGAGTAAGTCAAGCGGGATGGCGAACGTGGCCAATGTCAAATGCATTTTTGTACAGATGTGGCTATGAGATTTTTGTTGCCTTTTAAAGTGAAGCTGTATATATTTTGCTCATGGCAGCTCTCTGGAGGTTCACTGGCTCACTTTTTATTTGATTTTGATTAAAATCGACGTTTCTGCCAGCCTGAGTGATCTCATGAGTGAGATATCTGAGTTTGATTCCTGGATTTGATCTTTTACTGTGGTGTATGGTGTGGGGAATCCCTGCCTCCCTCTAGGAGGAAGGCAGAAGCTTCAGATCTCTGCGCAGCAGCCCTGTTAGGGGTGGGGTGGCTTTGATGGGCTCTGCAGGAGGTGCCTTTTACCACTAATTGGTTGCGGATATGCACCAGGTTGGCATTCCCGGCAACCTAAGCTTCCCAAAGACAAAACGGGCATGGTCAATGCAAGTATCCCACCCCTCCCTGATAATCCTCTTTAGAGTTAATATGGAAAGATCAGGTCTTGTGGAGAATAGGGTACTCTATGTCCTAGGTTCATGTAGACCTTTGTGTTCTCCAGAGGCAGAGAGCGAGGGGTGCCAGGGAGTCCTCCTCTCCCCCCGCAGCAGAGGTGAAGATGGCAGTTTGTGAAGCTGCTGTGAAATTAGTCCTGGATCTGAACAGCACATTGTTACTAAAGTATGTTCTCTATTAAGAAAGGCAGGTTTAATGGCTTAGATAAACTATCCAAAGGTTGGTGAAGTGATTAGTAAATGTGCACTGTCAAACCAACTAATTTGTTTAATCTTGAACAGGCAATGTTTATAGATACTTAAATCATTTTAAGAAGTGGCTGTCCAGAGGCATGGCAGGATCGTGATCTACACAGTGCTACAGACAAACAGACCTGTTCCCTTCGCTGCAACACTGCTGAGCTCTGTGGAAAGCGAGCACAGTCCTACCACGCTGCTGTTTTATGGTTATTTAATTCAGTCCTTGCACTAGAGGTAATTCTGTCCTTGCTGGCGGCTGCTTCTTCCCTGGTGCAGGCATTTGCTTTTGTGTGGCTACCAGATGAATCAGGTTAGGGAGCAGATCTGGCTGAAGGCTAAGGCATTCTGGTTGTTTAGTGTGAGTTTGGTGTCGTGGTTTTTTTTTTTTTTGGTTGGTTTCCTTGGGCACCCTGAGCCAGCTCAGCACATGGCCAAGTGAGCACTAGTGCTGGCACCCGAGAGGGGCTGGGGGAAGACCCAGCCAAGGGAGGTGGTGAGGGCAGGACCCAACTGTCCGGAACAACTGGCACTTTGAGCAGTTTAAATTCGTAACAAAACTACAACCTGAGTTTACATGCCTGTTTGTGTAAATTGGATAGTTTACTCATCTCCGGCAGGAGTTGTGTTTGGGTTCTCCAGCGTCCAGGGACAAAAATGTCAAAAGCTTCACTATAGTGACAGAGTCTTTCAGCTTCCTGTGTGGTTCTTTGCCAAATTAAATAGAGCCAGAAATCTCAGCACCAGCAGCTGTAGGGAGTTAATCCCACCCAGATCCAGATTAGCCATGGCACATTCTTGTAACCATAGGCACGACAGTTTAGTGTAGACAGCTGTTCTGATAAACCCATCTGGGAATTCTGCCCTCATAGGAATGTTTGATGTGTATTGGTCACAGAAGTTGTTTGTGAAGTTATGGTGAGACAAACTGGTAGCCTTGATAGCAGTTCCATGTTATCGTGACGGTTGTGATGTCAATACTACGATTACCAAAAATGACATGAACAGTTTTACTTTAGAAGGGGAATGAATTTGTGTCTCTACCTGAGTTATACAGATAAAAGGCTGTTATTCATCTCCGTGTATTGGGAGAGTGTGATGCCTATTTGTTCACATGCTAGAGCCTCCACAGAGGGGGGCAATGGGTGTAGACATGGACAGCTTGCTTCCTACCCCAAGCAATATTGTTTTTGCCAAGAGGATTTTCTACCCTGACGGTTTTTTACTTGTGGGCTATGATTCTTGATCACGCTGGCTGAATATGTGGTGGAAGGGGAGGACAGGAATGATTGGAAATTAGGGGAAAGTGGTGCTTGTAGATCACGACATCTTTTGACTGGGTGAATGAAGGTAAAACCTTAGGATTATTTGAAGGCATAAAGATGGGTCTGTTCGGATAGCTGCAGGGGTTGAGCATTACACTTCGAATCTTAAAAGAGTTGGATATCTGAGCACCCTCTAAGCAAAAATGCATGGTTTTGCCACAGGGTATTGCGGATGCTAAAAGTTTGCCTGGGTTCAAAATGAGAATGGATGATTTCATTGCACAGCAATCTGCTGAGAATACTAGATATATCTGAACTGACTCTCTGAAGTGCCAAACACTCGAGTTGTTGAAGGCTGGAGTGTGCTCAAGGGTAGGATATTATCTCTGTATGCTTGCTCCATTCCTGTGCTGTTTTCTTGGTGTCTTTCTGGTTTTGTTGTTGAAGACAGGATCTGGGGCCAGGTGGACTTAGCTCTGACCAAGTATAGCCTTTTTTTGTGACTTGGAGGAAGAATATTGTTAGAAGTAGCAGAATCCAGGAGGTAGAATATTGCAACCATAGGCACAACAGCTTGGTGCAGATGGCTGTTCCGATAAACCCATCTGGGAGTCCTGCCCTTGTAGGAGTGTTTGATGTATATTGGTCACAGAAGTTGTTTGCAAAGTTATGGTGTCACAAACTGATAGCTTTGGTAGCTACCTTGATAGATAGCAGGTAGTCAGGAAGGAAATCCTTTATTTTCTAGGCTCTGCCATTAGTGTGCTGTTCAGTTTGGGACAAGTTATTTAATCTGTTTAACTCGACTCTCCCATTCTCCTGGCATGCACCCATTATCCATGTTGCCACTTCAGCTGCCGGCTCTGTCAGCTGAGGACTTTCTTAGGCCCTGTTTGCACAGCAAGGCAATGCATTTGAAGGACTTACCTCTGCACTGCTGGAAGTTCTGCCTCTCAGCTGAAATTTGGTAGCTGACTGTGAATGCTTTAATTTCATTCTGGATGTAAGTTGGAGGAGATTAAATTAAACTGTCCTGAAGCGTTGCCATGAAAATGCTTTACGCTAACTTTGAAATTGTAATAGGTCAGGAGCACACATGTATCAGGTAAGACAGGGCAGCATCCTGGAGTGCAATAACTCACTGGCTTCCCATTGTGCCGATGTGTCCCCTGTGTTCTGCACGGTGCTTTGCTCAGAGGAGCTCTCCGTCCATTTTATGTCACTACTCACTGTTATAGTAATAATAATGATAAATCTGAACAGCAAAATGATTCTGCTCAGATGTTCAACCTCTGCTGTTCCTTTGATTAAGGAAAGATTTAATGCTTTAATTTGAGACATGTTTTGTTAAAGAATGGAGGGCTTTGATTCGCATGTTTATATAGGGGTTCACTTCCTGAGCAGAATGGAAAACATTCTTTGCTGGTGAAGGATGTTGAAAGTACAGGCACTCCCTGCAGCTGATGGATTTGTTCTGGACTCGTGTTTATCAGTACATGTTAACAGAGAAGAAAAATGTTGAGTTATTGTTCCACAAGCAAGGTAAATGAGATATTTTTCCCCACTCTTTTGCTAAGATGGGTACAAAACCTGCAACTCCATCTGTTGAGTCATTTCTTGTTGCGGAGACACCTTTATGGCAGGAATTTTTTTCTTCCCTTGATATTCATTCCTTTCCTTCATATTTTTGTCAAGTGACTGTATCTAACTTCAGCAAGCATTTTGGAATGATATTTCAATGGCAGATAATACGCAACTTAAGTGAAATTTCACTATATTAGAAGATAATTTGAATTACAGATAAGACTCCCCAAACAAACAGCAACAAACTCCCCTGATGTTTTGACTTCCTGGTCTTTTTTTGAAAGACTGGTGACTGGTTCTGATAGCAAAGACAAATAAGAGATTTTTCTTTTTTTTTTTTTTTTTCCTGAGGGAATAAAAGTTAAGTGCCGATTGTATAGCAAAGAAAAAACATTTATTACATAAAATATTGGTCTGCTGGCCGCAATATGGCATTATGATTTTATCAGCTCTGTAGAGTGTCACTAATATGACCCAGAGCTTAAACTTGCTACTGTCACTGTAACATGTGTTTCTTCTAAAACTATTATTGTCAGCCAACTACTGCAAGTCCAATTCCACATTCTAGCATCCTCTCTGAGAACAGCTAGGCTTAGCTTATCATCCTCTTGGCACAGAAAGGGATGTGGTTTTGAGCTCTGTAGGGTGCAATCAGAGCTGAGGGGCACCGTTCCCCAGGAACAGCACATAATAAGTACCCAGTTTCAATCTGCATTCTCTTCAAAACCAACAAGTGTCCCTGGCTTGGCCAAAACTCAGATAGAAGAATTTTCAGGGTTCTTAAAAGCAGGGGTGAGATTAATACAGTTTAAAAGATCTGGAGACCATTATATGGCTTGAGCAGAAGGAAGGCTTTTGGTTGCTCTGTAAAAGACTGTCCACGATTTTCCCTTTTTCCTTTTTGCAGGCAAGTTGGTTGTTACAGGAGTAACAAGCCACAACCCTCCTCAAGCACTTTTGAGAGTCTAACACTGGCCTGCACTCCATAAATGGGAAGGCTGTGAATCCTGGCTGGCCCTGCAGAAAATATATTGTGTATTGTAGGCTCTTTGTGATCTTTTCCCCTTTGCGCACCTTCACAGAGCCAGACACAATCCAGCCCATTATCTGTATGTGAGAGTTTTCACTATTATAGACTTGTAAAAGTTTCTATTAGCAATTCTGATTTGGAAAGGACAATTGGAGGCTGAAAGAATAGCAAATGCAACCCGGATATAACTTTTTGATCCCAGAACCCAATTAAATTTGTGGTTTTAAAGTGTGTGTGACTCCAGAGTTCAGCTCTAATACTAGATTTATATTATTTCCTGGAATGAAAGTCACTGCACACAATTTCCAGAGGAGCATAATAATGATCCAGTGAAAAATGAGTCCAGCTTTTGATTTTTATTTTTTCCCCAACAGACATAAGATAGAGAACCAATTTAGTTTTATATTGGATATTCTTTTAATGTTCAGTAACTTTCCTACTATCACTGACTTATTTTCTTCCCAGATATCTTCTTCATTAGCGCTGCTGTTGTTATACCATGTGAGTATGCATTTGTCTTGCTATGGCTAATACTATAGCACTACTACATATTTCAGGAGAAGAAAAAGAATTATTGGTTGAAAGGAACCATTTCTTATCAAATATCCTATTCATAAGCTCACTTTTCATGATTAATTAGTATTCTGTGTCCCATGAGTTTCTTTTTTTCATCATGTCAAGGTCCTCTGCCTAAAATGATGCTTCAGCCTGATCAGTTAAGGTAAAGGGGAACTTTAGACACCAGTAACCATGAATGTTCTGTGCTGAACTGCTCTCTGGCTCCAAACAGCCTTCATGCTTCTAAGTTATTGTTAGACACACTTAAGTTTTGAACTAGCAGAACTGTATCTGTGTCTTGTTCCTCGTTGTATCACAGGACAGCTTTTCTCTCAAAAGGACACTGTTATATTAATTCTGCTGCTTCTTGGAGTTCATGGCACCTTCTGCTCTTACAGACCCCTAGGAAACTGAGCTGAGATATGCCAAAGATGAAAGCAAGTGTCCTTGCCCTCCACTCCCTTACTAAGCTCTTCACTGTGGAGCTTGGCAGGTTCTACAGGTTGTGTGAGGTTTCTGGTCTGCAAAGTGATTTACTTGAGAGCTTTGGGGAAAACTGTAAGTTATTTCTAGGGAGAAAGTGACTTTAAAATCTGTTTTCCGTAGAAAGCAATGCAGGTGGTGTGAAAAATCTTGCATCTCTGGAGTTGAGCTCTTTTTTTCCTACTTTTCCTACTTGTCTCTTAATTTTGGGGGCACTGGCTGCCAGTAACATTTATTATAGTGAATTTTTTGTCCAGCAAGACAGTGCTCTGAAAACGAGCAAGAGTCAGAAGTGCAAATGCTGTTACTGGTGGACTTGCATGGACATGAATGAAGCTGTGCTTTTCAGCTACATGAAGTTGGAGCAGTGCAACCCATTTGGCATCCTTTTTCTAACTCCAGGTGACTCTAGAACAAGCTGGGCAAATTTCTGTCTGGTGTGTATCTAGTTTTAAAAATAGGTGCATCTTCATATTCTCTCTTTAGTTTGAATATGAATTGCAGCTTTGTTTTCAGCCTTTGCTGCCATTTCAATGTCTTCCCAGATAAAACTAGTGCAGTTGTGAGTTAAAAACATATTCACTTTTACTTCTTCCTGGACTTTTTTCTTCTCCTGATCTGACCTCTGTCTGGAGACAGAGCTGAGGGAAACATCCATGGTAATGTAGTTCCTGGATGATCCTGGATTTGTGATAACCACAGACACAGGGGGATGAATATTGTGAAGAACAAGTTTCAGCTCACATGAATGTTAACTGAAGATGAAAATTGCTATGAAGAAAAAGAACTGTTGCCAGAGAATCAAACCAACGCATCTTTTTGAAGCCTTTGGGAAAGCTCTTCTTGTATGAAAGGTCTTCTGTGGATCAAAAAGATATCCATAAATTCCTGGTATCCTTTCCCTGTTTCACACTAGAAGATACCTTGGGTATGATCATCATAATCTTTATTCTTTCTCTGCTCTCTTGACTGAATATGGAGTATGAGCAATGTGATCAGTTTGATCCTCATTTCAGATGTTGAGAGGAGAGCTGCTCATCTGTGTCCAAAATCAAAAACTCCACCCAGCTAAACTTAGTGATTCACTCAGGTCTCAGAGCATTGCTTTTGCTGTGAGCAGCTAACTTACTCAAACTGGTGCTCATTTACTGAGTAAGCCTATCCTAGATGACACAAAGCTTATTGTATCTCTCACCGTTGCCTAATAGAGAGAAAACTCAGCAGAATGAAGACTTGACCCCTAAATCTATCTTCTTTTTATTTTTCTCCCTGCTTTTCACTCTAAGCCAGTTTTGTCGTTGGCCACTTTTATAGACCAGTAATGTACTTGGTGGCCTCTTCTTTCAGAGTGAAACATGAATTGCAGAACTGGATGGTATCTCTTAATCTAACTCTTTTCCAGACTCTGTGGAGAACAGTGCAATGCTGTTGGTGCTGAT
Source organism: Streptopelia decaocto (assembly GCF_964273445.1). Taxonomy (NCBI): domain Eukaryota; kingdom Metazoa; phylum Chordata; class Aves; order Columbiformes; family Columbidae; genus Streptopelia; species Streptopelia decaocto. The sequence continues at coordinate 121,214,819 of NC_138655.1, read as the reverse complement.
TTTGAGCTAAAGTTCCTATCTTGGTAATGTATCCCTGGATGTGGTATGTTGAGCTTGCAGAGCTGATCTGCGACAGTGAAATCTGGGACCAGATGAGCTGAAATGGATACTTGAATGAAATTGTTACTAGTCTCTCAGACACAGAAAAGTAGACGTACTGTAATGGCTTAGACAAAATGCATTGTTTAAAGACCATGTTAAAATAATTCCTTCAGGAGGGCTTGTGTTTTTATAGAGAATGTTGTGCAAGCAAGAAAGGTCTGTTCTTCCTTAGTCCTACAGAGTAATTGAATACGATTTTGAAACTTCAGTCTGCTTCATGCATTACTGTCCAGATCAAATACCTGCAAAAACAAATATTCTACTACTTTTTCTATCAAGATAGACATGTTTAGAGGCCCTGTTTCTAATCAGAGAGTTTTTTAAGCCTAATATTATACTCTGAAATAAGAGTGGTAGTTTCCTCAACTCATTCACAATTTTTTCCAAAGTAAATTTGAGATATTTTCTCTTCTACAGAACTGGCAAATGTAGTCCTCAGAAGTTTTAGGCTCTTAAGGCAAAGCAGTGACTTTGCCTGGAGTGACATAGACCAAATGGCCTTGAGGTTAGTGACACCAAAAGTCACCTGTTGTGCTGCTTTGTCACCAGTCTGCTACCAGTTCTGCGGGTGTGTGTCCACAAGTCTTCTCTGTGTGTTGGTGCTTATTGAGTGAAAAGCATATACAACTTGTCTCATTATGGCTACTTATATTCTAAGGAATGCATTTCAGAGGAGGAGGTGGAAATTCTCTTTACAAAGGATCTTTGATCCCTAGGATCATGATTGATAGGACAAAACATGTCTGTATTTACTTTAAAATCCTTTATTTGAAAAAGAAGATCCAAATGCACAACTTTGTTAGACATGAACAGATCAGGGAGGAGAGAGTCAGAAAATAACTTGCACTGAGAGTGCATCCTTTTAATTTCATATATCCAAAATATATGCTATAGTAAGTTCTAAATTTGCTTATGAGTTTTTCCTCAGCTTGTACTTGGAAATTGGCTTGCGTGTATTCTGTGCGTAGGAAATGACCAGGAAAGAGTATCCCACCTAAATGCTTTGTAAGCAAATAATTAACATCCTTCAATTCTGATTTTATACAAGAAGCTGAACGTTTCTCTCATTTGCACTTTCACATGCACAAACACACAGCCAGGTGTGCATGCATGCATTGCTTGTTGGGTCGGCCATTTGTACAGATAAAAGCTGTCTTTATGACTACAGTGTATGATGTACCTGTAGCCTCTTTATTACTGAGATGTAGTTATAAATAAGGTATCAAATTTCCTGTTTGCCACTTTATTTTCTCGATATGTGAGGAAGTCTATACATTAGTTCTGATTTGTAGGCTTTCTTACATGTAGAAATGTTTTTTGGCAGGACTGTATTAGAACTCTGGAGAGAAACAATATAATACTACATTATTTTGCATGAAGCAGAAGTGTTTATTTTTAATCTGTGGTTTTGCTGCTCAGAAAGTGATAGGTATTTGGTGAACTGTTTGTACATGAGGAAGGGTATGCTTGACACAGAATTTAAAGGTTTAGTTGCATTCTGAGTACAGTCTCAACAGCGGCTGTGTTGCTTCATACTGGAGATGTGCCTGGTGTAAACCTTTCTTTTCCTCTGAGAATTTGATGCTGTTGGGTACATGGTGTAGCACATTAGCACAAATGCCTCTTGCCATGCTGGAGTAATATTCCAATTTTAGCTTAGCCTTAAATGATCTTAAATCTTTATCCTGTGTTCAGTGCAAAGATTCTATATAAATAGGCACAGCTGAATGGTGTGAGGAAGGTTATGGGCTGCAGTCCCCAGCACGGTTGAACCTCATTATGGTGGTTAAGAAGCATCATGGGAGTGAAAACTTGAGGTTCAAAAGGTAGTATGTTTGGTAAAAAATGATACGTCATCACTGACCTGACATCTTCTTTACTAATATTTCATTGTGTTGAAGAGGAAAGCCTTCATATCCCATTAGCCATTTCTTGAACACTGTTTTCCTTTCCCTTACCCATTGCCAGTGATTCTTATGCAAAGACACTAGGGTAGGTTGGGTTATGTGTGTGTTGGGTTTTTTTTTTCCCTCCCCTGTGGGATCCTAGAAGAGTATGGTATCCAACTCCTATTTGAGCCTCAGTTGAAACTGGCTGTCTGATTTCCATTCCAACATAATACATCATTAATATTAAAACTCCTAAAATATGCAGCTGTGTGTGCATTTCTGCAAGTACTAGAACCCTTACAAAAGCAAAGCAGAAATTTGCTGAACTTTAAACAAAATACCTGCTTCCTTTGGAGGTGTTTCAGAGTACAAGTATCATGAACAGGTCAGGGCAAGAGTTCACCAGCTTGATGTTGGTGGAGGAGGTGATGGTGGCAATGGGAGCAGCATTCAGATGCACAGAAGAGAGGTTTGGGCAGCAGTTTCATACCGTTCTGCAGAAACAGTGCAACAGTTTGGAAAAAAATCTTGATTCCTTTTTGAGTAAAGATGCAGTGGTTACGAATACCCAGTCGTTTGCTAAGGGCCTCTCTGCTCGTTTTGGGTGGTAAGTCACATTTGAGCCAAACATAGAAACCCAGCAGTTTCTGTAGAGCTGCCTGTGGAGTATGATGCCACACAAGTAGCCCCAGCAAAATCTGGCCTTCATTGCTGACAATGGAACGAGGAACAAATGTTAAATTTTTAGTTTTCTACATGTGTCTTCATCTATTAGTAAAAAAAAAAAAAATATAGCCATGGAAATTTGTATGTTTTCCTTGTGAAAACTCTGCTTTTATAACTGTTTCCTCATACTGCTAACAAAAAAGTGTTTTTATGAGGCAAAGTGTTTTTCCTATTTAGCTTTCTGAAAGCAAACCTGAAATAAATAGTTGTGCAGGCAGAGTATGATTTGCAAGCAGTGTTAGAATAAAGATAATAAAGAAGAATGACATTTCACTACAAGAACTCTGTTTAGTTGCATCAATCTTAATACAATGTTACCTTTTCTGCATGTATAAAAGTAAAGGAATAAAGTGATAGTGGCCTTAAAACATAGATACTGCAATGTAGACAGCTGTCAGCAGAATCCAGTCTTCATTAAGAAAACAACTTTTAGTATTGCAATAAATTATTTTTTAATTAAGACTTTTCTGTATCTTTATCCTCCTTGGTCCCAAGGAATTGCTAAGTCAGTGGTTCTGAGGTGCAGGGCATATGAATAATGCAGCTTTACAAATAAGAAGTGTGTGCAAGAAAAATCATTAGATTCCAGTATCACTCTGTTACTGAAAGTTGATTTAAACAAGTGGATGCTGTTCCTCCCAACCGTTTTGAATTGCTCTTGTTTCAGTTTGTAAACTTTTTAGAGCAGAAACATCGCATTTTGAGCTTATGCAGGGAGCAGAGTTTTGGCTTGGACATGTCAGTCTGTCCAGTTTAAATGGTAGTTGGAAACTGTAGTGAAATGCAGCTAAGAATAAATTTTTATCAACTTTTCTGAAGCCCATCACGAAGATCCAAATATAATGAGAATACAGTACATATTTTAGAGTATATTTGTAAGAAATAATCAGATAGGTTTACCCAGTGCTGATATTAAACAACCTTCAGTAGTCTGTAGCTATGCATAGTTGTGAATTATGCTATCATTCTTAACCACCTACCAATATAATTCAATCAAGAGATTTTTACTGTATGTGCTCATATGGTGTAATTAAAGCTGTGATTTAAAATCAAAATACTTGTAATTTAGACAGGGGATTGTTCTTTTTATTGAAAAAAAAAAAAGATAAAGAAAAGCCTATTGATTTTTCTAAAGCAAACTTGGATGTTATTTTCAATCAATACCTTTTAAAGAATCCTTTAATCAATCCTTGTGGGGTCTAAAAATTCAGTAATATATATTGTTTCTCATGTTTTAGGGCTAAATTTTCCTTTCCTGTGAGTTCCTTGTAGAAGAAAAATAGTTAACAGAGGATGACATCTCTCCTGTGCATTTCCACAGCAGGAACACAATTCCTGCCTTAGCCTGTTGCGGTCTTTCCATTGCCTTCAAAGGGTTTTGGATCAGACCCATAAATCTCCACTCATTTCTGCTGGCTATTTGAAGGCACTGCTGCAGAACCAGATTCCTTCCATTCCTATTAAATTTGTAGGATTCAGAATATTTGACTGAAGAAAATGCTGGGGGGTCATTGGCTGCTTCTCACTATTGGAGAGGGCAGGGGAGGAAGAGTGGTGAGCATCAGCGGTGGTACCTAGCGCGAAGCTGTTCACACCTTGTCTGTGACTGGAAGGCGGTGTCGATTCCAGGCGCCCTGCCACAAACCAGGAGTCCGTGTGCCTGGAAAAGGCGGGAATGTTTCCCTCCATCCCTGCAGCATCCGTCGAACTTTGTCTCTGCCAGAGCTCCCAGCTCTGTATTAGGCGAGGCTAAGCTTGCTGGCTTGAAGGGCAGCATTACCAAACATGTTAGTACTAAGGTCCATTTTAGAACTTTTGGGAGTTCGTTCCTTATCAGTGCCTCGTTTTTTCCTTCATGTGCTCCCTCGGTAATAGAGAAGTCATGGTCTGAAAGTGAAGGAATCTGACCCTATTCTCACCAGCTTGGTTTTACTGCCTCTTTTTGCTAACGTGTCCTTTCTCAATGCAAGTGAGAATGATGAGTTTGCCATTGCGTGCACGGTTTTAAAATGGTTCAATAAAATTCTTTCTCAATTCTGAAAATATATGGCTAGCCCTTTACGTAATACGCCATCTTTAACTGTGATTCTTATCTGGGCCTCAAAGTATGAAGGGGTAGGTTTTCAAAATCGGACGTGCCCAACTGTAGCATTCCTCACACTGGCCGGTACCTGATCACAAGTAATACCTTGTGCAACAGGTGTATTAGGTACAGCTGCCCAGAGACACCATGGAGGTCAGGGGTGTGTATGTTTAGGATTTAAGAAATGCATTAGTGCATGGCCCAGTTGTCAGCATCTGGCTTTAATTCTGCTGTAGGAACTGTTCTGCTGCCCTAATAAAGGGAAACTAAAGAGAGAATGGAGCTGGTATTTTAAAACTGCCTTTAGGTTGACTGCTGAGTGGAAGAAACATCCATGTGCTTTTAATAAAATTTAAGGGAAACATTATCAAAAGTTTTTAAGATGAGACTACATCTTCCTCCTTTCTAGCCCTTTCAAACAATAATTAGGAAGGATTCTGTTTGGAGTGAATAGGGGTTACTCCATGAGAATCAGGGGGTGGAAGGATACTTTTGCCCCCTGTAACACTTACCCTCTTATCACCTTCAGTTATTCTCTTTGTATCTACACAACAGTGAAAAAGGATTTTCCTTACATTAAAGTAGGGCTCTTTCTTTAACTCTTCACTCCCACTGATATTTCACCCTGTGAGGTTTTATTTCTAACTATCTGTGGTGATGTCGTGCAGTTCTTTGAGAGTATTTTGTGAGGGCTGCCTTAAACCACAGGTTGCTGTTGTTTGGAAATGCTGTGGACATGTGTGGTTTCAGTTATATATCACATAACTGAAGTTATAATGAGGTTTGACCACGGATAAATGAAGGCTTATGTGGTCTCTTGTATTTTGTGAATTTGTCTAATCAGTGTTGCAAACATCTTACTCGTGATGGTTCTACAGTGCAGATTAGTGAAATATTAATAGTCCTAGAAAATAAATAAATCATAATTTCTTATTCTAAATTAAAAAAAAATGGTATGGCTACTGATCAGGGTATTTTTTTTCTATTTTATTTTGTGTTTTTTAAACCATGCGACTACATGGGTGTGGGGAACTCTGTTCCTATATAGCTTGATTGCAAAAGCAATTTTATTTGAAAAGAGCAATATGTTCTCTGATGTAGTCAGTTTGGGGAACAGTTTTAAGGTAGTGTGTGGGTAATAAGTGTGCACATCACATTATTTGTTTACAGGATTATAAAAGCTGAATGAGAAATTAATTCAGTATGGCGTGCCGCTTTGTCATTTGTGACTCTTGAAGTGTTGGTCTGTAACATCAGACGGCACAAAATCAGCATTCTTAAACTAATTCTGAAAATGTTTAGATTTTTAGTGAAATAGGCATAGAAAATGTACATATAGTGACTCACTGGAAGAGGCAGGAGCCTTTGTCCTCCAAATTTGAATTTCATTTTCACAGTTGTGGATAACGCATAGCTGGAGAGACCTAAAGCCTTTTCTTTTCTTTAACACCTTTTGATTAAGAATGTGAAGTGCCACAATACCCGTTACCTTCCTGTAATTGCTCCTTTTACACATCTAACAAATATGTCCCACCAGATTTTATTTTTTCCTTTACATACTGTGTCCTCTCTTGTGAAATCCCTTTGAAGTTAGGTACAATACTGGAACTACACACAGTAAAGGGGAGGAGAACGAAGCCTCAAATCTCCCTGACTGATAGGTCTGACTTGAAGTCTCTTCTCTTGTGGTGACTTCTGTATTCTGTGGCAAACTGTTCTGTTCTTTGAGATCCTGTTCTTCTTATTAAAATCCCTTGGTGATGAATATACTGGATGCTGAACTGATGCTCAAGTTTCTCTTACCGTTATTTTCCTTCCTGGATGTTCTGTTACCAAAGACTTCAGGAAAGTGTGTGTGTGCAGGTTGCTGGTCTTGCAGCATCAAGTGTGGTCTGGATGGGGGCTGCTGGCATGTGGATAACAATGCTGTTCAGCCAGTGCCACACAAATAATCACCAATTGATGTCACCCCCACATCCAGCCCAGCTAGAAGTTCTAATAGAATTATTTTGGTTGGAAGAGACCCTCAAGATCATCGGGTCCAACCATCAACCCAGCACAGGCACTAAACCATGTCCTTGAGAGCCTCATCTCTACATCTTTCAAGCATTGCCACGGATGATTCAACAGCTTCCCTGGGCAGCCTGTTCCAGTGCCTGACAACCCTTTCCATGAAAAATTTTTTTCCTCATATCCAATCTAAACCTCCCCTGGTGCAACCTGAGGCCATTTCCTCTTGTCCTGTCACTCGCTACTTGGGAGAAGAGACCAACATCCTCCATGCTACAGCCTCCTTTCAGGTAGTTGTAGACAGCGATAAGGTCTCCTCTCAGTCTCCTTTTCTCCAGGCTGAACAGCCCTAGTTCCCTCAGCTGCTCCTCATTAGACTTGTGCTCACCTCCCTTGGGTCTCTGCCTTCTAACCCTTATTCAGTCCAAGAATGTCATACCCCAAAGCAGATGGGGTGGAGGAAGGTGATAGCTTTGCATTGCTTTATCTCAAGCCTCAGACTAGTTGTGGAGGGGTGACTAAAATGCCACATCAGGTAGGATTAGCTAGGTCCTTGCCATGCGTGTGTGTGAGCGTTGAGCTTGAAATCCTACAGTAATACAGGGATGTCCTTAAATAGCACTGCAGAGCCTTACACATTAAGGATTTGTTTAGTCTTTCATTGTTCTAAGGAATCTGCAATTATAACATTGGTTTGTGCATGAATGTATATTATTAAACCATTTAAAAAAATGCATAATGCTTGGAGAGTGGTGTTTTGCAAAGTTGAAACTTGGCATTATAAATTCATTCTTTAGCATTTGAGTGGAACATGAGGAAAGAGCGCAAGTCTGTTGGAAGTTAACCCCTTGCGGTCTTTCTTTCAGCTAATTAGTTGAGTGCCCTCCTGTCCTTCTGTGATAACTTGAAGCATTTTATTGCTTTAGAGATTTTGTTGAAATACTCAGGACACCCCTTCCAACTAATCAGTCCATCCCCAGGTCCCTGTACAGCATCAAGCACAAACTCCTAACAGATCCACTTAATGCTGAAGTTTGCAGGCACCTCATAATTGCTAAGGCAAAGCCGATATGAAGTCTTCCATCTCTTGGGATTAATGAGCCCTCTTCAAGAGGGACGGAAAAATAAGGAGAAAGAAAAAAGAAGCTGCTTTGAAGCTTGCCTCATACACCTTTGCCTTTTGAACATTTCTTATTATAAGCAAATTTTTCACTTACATTCAAAGTAAATTTTCTAGGTAGTCACAATGTTTTTAGAAAAATATCCTAATCTTAGTGGAAAGGAGTCTGATCCACTAAAGTGATGATACATAAAGTACACATTAGGTTCTTTCATTTTGCTTTGAATTTTTGAGACATCAAGGTACATTTGGTTCCTGTTCCCAGGCTTTTATGTACAACGTGAGGGCTGGAAGCATGCTTTAGGAAGTGAAAGCTGACATTCTTAGATGATCATTTGTTTGGAGGAGCTGGGGTTTTAAATAAAACATCAAACATGAGAAAATCAGAAGAATTGTCAGGGTTGTCGTTACCTGCAATGCAGTTCAGATCGGCAGTGTTGAAAAGTTGTCATCTGATGGTTACAAGACGGCCTGTGACACAGAGCAGTTTTCTCAGAGACAGGTGTGCATTAGGCTGATGTAACAAAATTACTACCTGCAGAAAGATCAGCAGAGCTGTACTTTAGTTCCTCATATTAACTTCACCTGCGATGAGGCTAGGAGACCATGGTAATTGTGAGGGTAAGAAATACTGAGCTATTAATCTGGAGAGAAGAGAGTCTGCAGGTACTGAGAACAAACCAAGCTGATAATTGCCCTGGATTTTAGCATTGTTATAAACTAAAACCACACACAACTGTTGTTTTTGCTGGAGTCTCCTTCCCAGGCTTCATTCCCCTTTCAACCTGTTACTTTGGTTCCATCAGAGAAAGTTAACTCGAGCTTTTAAAATTTGTTTATTTTTTGCTGTGTGTGTGTGTGCATTGGTTGGATAAAACAAATTTCACCTGCCAGTGTGAGTCAGGAGAAGTTTTGGTGTGTGCTCAGGCAGATGGATGTCTGGCACTTGGCTGAGGCTGACTCGACAGAAGAGCTTTGGATTCCTGTGCAAGTACATGGAGACCTGGCAGCCGCTTCCAAGGGCAGACGGGGTCAGCATTACCACACACGTGCTCACAGCTCGTTTCTCTCCTGTAGCACTTGCAATCTGTTCAAAACTTACTGATTTCTGCTTTTAATTGAAGAATATGTGTTCCTACACCCTGTTACTGTTGTAGGTGAATCCCTAGAAGCGTAGGGATCACAACTAAGCCCTGTTGCAAGTTGGCACACAGAGCGGGTGAAGCATCTCAAATCCTGCAGAAAACTCCTGGCAGAATCCTGAATTCGAACTCAAAATTCAAGAGATTCAATCTGGATCTTCAAAGAACTGTTCTTTTTGTCTCTTGCACTCCTTCGTTTTCAAAGATGTTCTTGTTTAAATGTGTCTTGACTGTGCACAGGTGACCTGCAAGGAGCAGAAAATAATCAGAAAGCACTGAGATGTTCTGTTATGCTTTATTTCAAAGCCCTGACCTGTGCAGGATGCCTTCTGAATATCTCTGACTGTCTCCTCTCATTTTTAAGGATCTTTTGTCATGGGTTTTTGTGAGAGCAGAGAGGCTGTTGGCAAACCTTTATGCCCTTTTAATATCTGCTTGAACGCATCTAAAGTGAATTGGGGAAATAATATTTATGTAGCATGGCCATGAAATCATTAGCAAGCTAGCTGGCAAATTAGAAATTTTTTTTTAAAGGGAAATTTAATTAAGTAATGACATAGTTGTAGTGCAGTTTCATATCCTTCTCTTAGACAAGCATTCATTATGGGCTTGAGTAAATATTAGATATTTATCACACAGGACATTAAATATTTAAATTTTCCGTAACAGATATATATTCCTACCTGGTAGGCTACTGCTCAATATTGAGTTTAAGTTTCTTTTAAGTTATTTTCTTGCTGGGGTGTCAACCTGTAATGTACAAGCATGGCAAGTAAGACTTTGCTATTGTACTTTCATAGTTAAGTGGCTACTCCAGGCATTAAGGGTGTTATTTCAAAAGAATCTCATAACAACCGGGTCCTAAAGAGTCTGGTTAGTGGCAACTGGCACCTGCAGCGGGTGCTGTAGGTTAAAGGCGCAGAAATTGTTCTGTTGGCTTTAATGGGACATCGCTTATAATGGCATTTGGCATATGGGTTTTTCTGGAGCAGGATGTTAATCAAGCATGCTGTGACCTCTCTTTGGCCAACCCAGCTATGTTCTTTCTCATGAATATCTGTACATCTCAGCGGCCACAGCATTACATGGCAAGCTTATACAAGGAGTACTTGGGTGGCAGATGCAGGTCCAGCTCTGGGCTGAGAGTAGAATTTGCTTGGGTAAACTTTCTAAGGCTCCAGATATGTTGTCATTCCCTCTGTTTATGACACATGCTACCTCTCATCATTTTCTAGTCTCTAGGGGAGAAGCTTCAGGTGGTTCCTACCATTCTGAACCATGAAGCACTTGGTTCAGCAGAGCAGGAGTTATTGCATTGCTCCTTGATTAGTAGATCTTGGTAGAAACTTAGATCCTGATCTAGTGTCTTGTGACTACAGGAGTGCTTGGGACAGCAAAAACTGTGGAGCCAGAAGGAAATTTATTATTAGACCGTGTGTCAGGTTTGTAACTGTGCCACCAGCTGGAAGGGAGTTTGAAGGATGCAGCATAAGAAACTGCTTATGCTGAAGCTAGAATGGTAAAGAAGAATCACTTGTGTTACATATGGTGTCTTCAGCAAAGGAATTCTCATGTTGTCTTCCTCTTTATTTTTTTTTTTAATTTCAGAAGACATACACCAGCTATCTGTAATTTTGAATGCATTAGGAAGCAGTCAAAACAGTGACAGCTAGGTCAGAAAAACAGATGCGTTCATCTGTTGTAATTGCATATGATAATCCTCTCCATTGTTGCTATTTTAAAGGAAATTATACTGATTTTAAATTAGTCTTTGATTTGTCTTCTATGCGAGAACCACAGCCGAGTTATCTTTGCCTTAGAATTGACAAAACTGCGCCGTTTGTCATTCAGTCATTTAGTAGCGACCCAGCAAATGCAATACTGTTCTGCAGCACAACTGTATAAATCAAAAACTAATATTTGCTACCACCTTTTAAAGAAGTTGCTGACATATTAGAGATGCTAAATGAGCCTTATTGATGTTTCATTCTAATTAAATACAAGGTAAATGCTTGGTAATTGCACCTTTCATTAAAATGTGAACGTATGATTTGCAAGCTTCCCAGTGCTGCCCTTCAAAAATAGTCTGAAAATATTTTGGTCAGGTGGCATTAAGTCATTATAGCTTATGTACTGGTAACTTAATAAGCTGCTGGCATTTGATTTGGAGAAATTGTCCTTCCTATGCAAAGCTGTCAGACTGCTGGACTGTATAACTCTTCTTCATGTGAAATAATATGATAAAGTTTGCAGTATTGAATTGAATGCTTTACCGTGACCTGTGCTTGGAAACTGTGTGTGGACTGGAATTGCGTCATAGCAGAAATATTGTTTGGTGTCAAGCACACCAGTTTCTTTATGTCCATCTATCTCACAGGATAGACCACCTGCTTTCTGCTCTGTGCTGAGGTCTGAGCAGTTGCATGTTGCAAAATGGAACAGGCATTTTTGATGTTATTTAACAGGTTATTTTTGATGTTGTTGGAATGCATAAAAATATTGAACTTATGCTGTCAATACCACAGGTGTGTTTGTGCCTCAGTAAAAGCCTGACATGTTGTTTCATGAGGGAAGATGGAGAAAATTTACATTCTTGCCTGCTTTAAATTAAGGCCTGCATTAACAATTTAGTGTATTGTGTTATGAGAGCATCGATTTCATCTGTTCCAATGATTCCTTTTAATGAAATTGTTCAAGGCTCAGTTCACCACAGAGGAGAGGCTGCTCTCTGTATTATTGGAGCCAAGTTAAGGTCACAGATCTTGGCTCTTCCATCATGAGAATCATTCAATAGAAAACATGGATGGGCCAGAGAACAATTTTCAGCTAATTCCATGATTGCTTTGAAAGCAGTGGTGAAAAGCACAGGAGTTAATGAGTCTCTTCTGTTACTTACCAATTCTACCTAACTCAGCAAGCCAAATAAAAAACCTCTGAATTTTAACTGAAGCTATTTCTTTAACTGTCCCCAAATAGACCTGTTTTGGCTTGTAGTGGAAAGATCAAATGAGTAGAAGATTGACTCTCCTGCTTTCTCTTCTTCTGTCTGTCTTTAGCTTTGAGGAAGTCTCTTTATTCCTGCCTTCTCATTTTAAAAGATATTTTCCCATTTAGTGAGGATTCTAACATCACAGTGTTTGAGCTGCCTGATAAAACATCAGTGCAATTAACTGCAAAGTATTCCTGTTGGCCAGCACAATTAAAATAAAGTGTTTCCTGTTCCTTAATGTACTTGCTATATGTTAAAATACAAACAAACAAAAACCACCAGAAAACCCAACAAACAAAACACACAAAAAACCCCAAAACACCACCAACCAAGACCCACCAAAAACAACCAAACAAAAAAAAGTGAGTCCAAATCTCTGTTTCTTCATATGATGTCTGCCATACAGTTCTTACAGAAGAAAGCCAGGCAATCAGGGCAGAGCTGTACAAGTACATGAGTTATAATGGAAACCAGTATTTAAAATATTAAGAAAATAATTTTCATAACATTCTGTGTATGTGTGTATTGAATTGAAAATGTGCTGCTATGTACAATGTAATAACTATATATGTGATAAGTTTTGCTATATATAGATATAAATATTTATGTGATGTAATATAATCAGTATCTATTAATGTAAAAACTATAAAAAGATGCAAACATATGTGTGCTTGTGTACTAACATACAGATGAATTGTAGTAGATAGAAAAATAAGTGGATATGTACAATAATATATTTAATGTTCAGTCTGCCCTTGAGCAACACTTCCTACTTCAAAGGCGTTTTCAGAGGTTACTGCCCCGTAAGTATCTTTATGGTGGCAAACTTGGAAAGCCTGTCTTCTCGGGCATCCTTTGTGCGTTCCCTCGATAGCATTGACAGAAAGCTAATTTCCTTGGTTTCATGTAAACAAGGAAAGCTGCAATTCAGAGTGTTTTGTCTGGCAGAGAAGAGACAAATGATAGTAATAATACCTCTTACATAGCACAGCTCAAACTACTTGGTCTAACCATGAATCAGGTGCTATCAGGGAATACCAGTTTCTTATGTGTTATCGTTGTGTGAGTTGTGAGTGCTCCCCAGGTCCTTCAGGACTCTTGCATTGTGTCCAAGGATGAAAACAGCGTCGTTCAAAATTTCAGGCTTGTGTAAGGTGGAAAAGACAAGAAAATAGTCCAGGATTATATAGTTTGAGAAACGTGCTCTCAGCAGATGCAATTCATTCCCCAACACGCCTGAGTTGTGGTCTCACTTTATTATGCTACAGACCTGGGCAGAATTTAAAGGTCCCTTTCTGCAAAGTACAGCTGGGCTGGGATCCTGACTCCCATCCCCAGTCACAGCCCTGGCAGGAAAATTGACAGCAGTCGATGTTCTGCCTTGGTGGTCATAGCTGGGGCATGGGATCCTGTCTTCCCTTCTCCGAGTGTTCCTGCAGTCGCTTACTGCTTCCTTATGGTTGGTCTGTCTCTTGATCTGTTCTGATGAGGAAGGGGTCTCAACAAAAATTCCTCTGGGAAACATAACAAAATGTTGGGAAAGCCCAAAAAAAGAAATCTGCATTTTTAAACTGTGGTTTATGCTCAGCTCTAAGGATTTGAAGTGATCATCTTACCCTTGCACACATTTCACTCTAAGGAATGTGCAGCTTCAGCGGTCCTGTGGGAATCACTGAAGGGGAAAAAAGGTGGGAAGGAGGGAGAGAACTCCTGGACCAGATTTTGTATCCTAAATGCAGCATCACTGATGCGAATGTGACTTCTGGTCTCTTCTCTGGTCTTTGTAAGTGAGGTATGAGTTCTCCTTAGGGTGCTCTGCATTTTTTCCCCCTGGTACTTCCAAACTTTGAGATGCAAAGAGGTTAGCTCTGCAAGGAGGAGCTGACATGATGAGATGCAAGTCCTGAAAATCATTCTTAGTCATAGTGGGCAGGAGAATAAAACCTTTCATTGGGGTACAAGACTGGGTTGAAAGTATATGTAGGTTCATGATTATTGAGTGCTCCTCAGAAATGACGTATTTTGCAGAACTTAGAGGTAACAAGGTCTTCAGTTCCTGATGCATGGCCATAAAGAGAAACTGAAGGACGTGTAGTTATTTTAAGCAGGCCTGCTGAACTGCAAGAAGTGATTTACTTTTATTTTTTGAAGAAAGGTACCCTACATAATAATACTTGTTTTTCGTATACCACAGTTTGTCAACTGAACTATGCACATATCAAAACATTCTCTAGATAACAGTAGAGACAGAGATAACAATAAAGGTCTGTGAGTGTCTGCATATGAATTTCTCTATTAAATATATAAGGAATAGTTTGTTTTGAATTGCTAAAAATTAAGATAAATATGACCACAGGATTCACACTTACCCTCACGGTTGGCAATTGACTGTCTAATGGTGATGAAACTTATGCTAATTTACACCCTGATTCCTGGAAGTGACTCTTCCCGACAATGTTGACCTCCCATAGCTCCCCTTAATTTAGAGATCTAGAAGATCCTATGTTTGACTAACCTGAGTTCTAGGTGCTCTGTGGACTTACTCTTTGTAGAGTATACTGTAAATAATTTGGCTCTGAATAACCTAGATATCTACTTCTTAAAAAAATTTGTGACTTGTATGGCAACAATCCAGCAAATTCCATAATGCTAAATTCTCTGAGGACAAAAATAATTGCTGGACCAAGAAAGCAACCAGTGATAATGGAAATGGGAGGGGGAAAGAACAATGGAGTTTAAGGACCAAGTCAAGTGTGCCTGATAATTGAGAAGTAATCTGTCTCAGTAGAATTTTGCACTGTAGAAATACATCACTAGTCACTTTGTTAAAGCTAATAACTGTAACTCATTCAATTAAGCTCTTACATATACGCTTGTGTATGCACGTGTGTGTGTGATGGGAAAAACGAAATGCGGTAGTTTATAGAGAGAACATGCGCACATACAGGTTTAGGACAGGGCAACCGCAGCTGGGCAGAAACCAGTTTCTGAAAGTGTTCTTCCATGAAGTTTTTTTTTGGATCTGATTTCTCAGGTTCTATTCTTAGTTAAAAGCTACTTCCAGGTGTATAGTACACAGCCACTTGGGTTTTATACATGTCTTTTTTTTTTCTTTTTCTTTTCGTATTTACATAAAGATTGTGGCATGCAGAGAGACCTGGAGAAATGTATTTCTGAGGGGGAAATGCGTTTTGAATTAAATTTACTCTATTTCTATTTGCTTGCTTGGAAATACAAAGTTTTTCAACTTGCCTTCTTTCTGTATCTGGTGCTTCTCCAGTGGGAAGCAAAACACCTTTATATAAGCATATAGATCTTTATCTTACATTGTCTTGCTGAGACCCAAAGTTTAACTAGAAAGATATTTTTTAGAATTACTACAGCTTTGTAAAATAGTCAACTATTCTAGTTTTCTTGTAGTAGGCAAATATTTAATGCTTCCTAAATGCACAGAGGTACGTATGGGGAATTGAATTACATGAACATGACTTATATGATCATCAAGTACAAACTTTTTTTTTGGTTAAAATTCTGATTTATGGAAACCATCTTGCATTGAATAAACTGTTTAATGATGCATATATTTAATTCCCATTTTCAATCTTGTATTTATTGGTTTTGCTGTGCTGGCCTGGGTTATGCTCTCAGCAATGCTGCTTGCTCATTGTGTTTTTTTGATGTTCTTCCACCAGCTCTAAAAATCATACAGTTCATCCAAAACAGTAATTAGGGAAAGAAAAGGCTGTGATCAGCATTACTTGAACACGAGATGTTAAAATTAGAAATGGCTCAAAAGTCTTCTGATTCATTGTTTCAGGTGGCTTTATTCTCCTGTTATTACAGGGGAGAGATGTATACCCGCTTTATTTCAGTGCCCAGCCTAACTCCAGCATTTTATGTGAAGGACATTTCATAGAAGAAACCAATCCTGGCAATTACTAGAGGGGAAAAGATGAAAGAAAATAGAGGCCAATGAAACTTTGCAGTAAAGGCAGGCAAAATGGAAATGGAAGGGATATGTAGGCTGTTGATGGATTTTATGTTCTGTAAAAGAGAGACACAATGGAAATCCATGGTGGGAAAAGTGGTTTGATGACATAAAAAACAAGAGTTGTGTGGTGTGGGGTTTTTTTTTTTTAGGCAGATTGTTGGCTGAGTGAAATAGATTTACCCAGAACTGCCTGATTTAAGCCAGGACAGGACCTGTCCTTTGAACTTGTATCTCTAATCTTAAGGGAAAAATTCTTTTCCATCACTGAAAAAAACCACTAATCAGAAATCTAACTATGTTATGGGAAAAGTCAAAAGACTTTCATATTTTGCCGGCAAACATTTTAGCAATGTTTGTAAACTATATATAGATTGAGTCATATTTCTTAAATAATTGCTAGGCACAATTTCAGTCTACAAGAACTTATAAAAGATATTATGAAACTGGAGTAGGGGTGAAATTCCTTACAGATGAAGTTGCTGAAATAATGCTTAGACCATTTCATTGTATGCATTTAAATTAAAATTTTGCCTTAGAACCTTCCCATAAAGCACAACGTAGCATCATTCATAAAATAATGTTCTTTGATAACAAGCTTTTAAGAATAAATCTTATAAATCTGTTGGATTACATCAGGAATGTTTATGTAGAAAACATACAACCATGGGATTATCACAGCCCAGACTTTTAGGAGACTGAATTTCTCTGCATGTTACTTTGCCTGGGTAATGCTTTGACTTCATTATTAGCTGGCTGATGATACTCATGTTCTCAAACTGCTAAATAGATTCAGTGAATTATAAAATGCCTTCCTGTGGGATATTCAAAGGACTTAAATCCAGCCTTGATTATTGTTTTCACTGCTTGCTCTATGAATGAAAATAGACATTGCAGATCTGTGTAAAAGTTGTAGAAATCCCTAGAATTTGGCCCTGTGTATAATTGTTTTCTCCCTTTTAGTTGCCCAGTACCACTCAGGCACTAGATGATTTTGCATACCAGCATTGTCAAGTATCAGATATTACTGTTGAATAAGACATCAGAAATTTTGTGGCACAAACAAGCCACCTCTTGCTTTACAAACCCCAGATACTTGATATTTTATCAGGAGAACTGCTTTTCATATTGCAAAAAGCCCTTTCCTGTCTGTGTTATTTTTAATTTTTAAGCAGCTGTAATATGAAGCAAAATACTGTGTGGTGGCAACTGGAAGCTGTTTTTTAAGTTCAAATGAGGTAGAGCTTCTTGTGTGGTTGCAAATGGCTTGTTAGGTATAGAGGCCTTTCCCAATGTGCTGGAAACATCCAACCCCTCCTGCCCCTGGACAGGCCAGGGCAGATCTGCACCAGCTCGGTCAGGAATGCCAGCGTGCTGCCCCAGTTGTTGCTGATAGCCCATCAGCAGGAATTACCTTGAGGAATGCTCTGCGGGGGGAGTACTGCACATGGAGACTGGGAGAACAGATAAGGCATTTGGGAAGCAGCATTTAAATGAAATATAACAAGGGAAAGTCTTGCATCTGGGTAGGAACAACCCCAGGTTCCATTATAAATTGGGGAATGACCTATTAGAGTGTAGCATAGGGGAAAGGGACCTGGGGGTCCTGGTGGACAGCAGGACCATGAGCCAGCACTGTGCCCTTGCGGCCAGGAAGGCCAATGGCATCCTGGGGTGTATTAGAAGGGGGGTGGTTAGTAGGTCGAGAGAGGTTCTCCTTCCCCTCTACTCTGCCTTGGTGAGACCCCACCTGGAATATTGTGTCCAGTTCTGGGCCCCTCAGTTCCAGAAGGACAGGGAACTGCTGGAGAAAGTCCAGCGCAGGGCAACAAAGACGATGAAGGGAGTGGAGCATCTTCCTTATGAGGAAAGGTTGAGGTAGCTGGGGCTCTTTAGTTTGGAGAAGAGGAGACTGAGGGGTTTGTTCTAGGTAGTACTGGTGAAGCACATCACTTGAATAACATCAGCTTTGCAATGGAACAGGAACAGTGACATCAAATATGGGTGGGAGTGTTGGGTCTTTTCCTTTTGCTCTCTCTTACCTGATCTTTCTGTTTCGCTTTCTCAGCATCAGCTGCAGCCCTCTTGCTTCAAATATCTCAAGCGGGGGTGTCAAGAGAATGGGACCAGACTCTTTTCAGTGGTACTCAATGATAGGATTGTGGGGCAATGGGCACAGGCTGAAACATAGAAGGTTCCATCTAAATGTGAGGAGAAACTACTTTGAGGGTGCCAGAGCACTGGAACAGGCTGCCCAGAGACGCTGTGGAATCTCCATCTCTGGAGACATTCAAAACCCGCCTGGACAAATTCCAGTGTGATCTGCTCTGAGTGAACCTGCTTTAGCAGGTGGGTTGGACTAGATGATCTCTAGAGGTCTCTTCTAACCCCAAACATTCTGTGATTGTGCATGTAATACACTGCTCTGCTTCTTGCCAATGTTCCTCTGGTTTGAATATCATACATGACCAGCTCATGCTAAAAGGTGTTTGGCTCCTGCTCCTCTTGGGTCTCTGCTTTACTCTCTCCTGTTTCATTCTGAGGCTGAAGGACAAATGGGCTAACCCTGTACCAGAGACAGCATAAAGTATATTTACCTCCATAGTTCCAGTAGATGATGCTTGTTGCAGGGAAGGGCTTCAGAGGTCCAACGCGTTTCTAGGACTTTAGTGTGTTGCTCCTGGCCACCTCTGCCTAAGGAAGCTGAAATGCTCTCCTGGGTTAGGCCAGGAGCCCCACGAGCTCAGTATGCCACCTCTGATGGTGGCACGACCACAAGCCTGGCCTGTTCCTCTTGTATTGCCCCAACATTTACAGCTGTTGTATTTGGCATCAGAGCCTTGCTTTTTAGCGGCTGTTTACAGATTTGTTGTCCTGTAGGTTCTTATCCGTTTTACAACCTTCTCATGCCACCAGCCTCCCTGGCCTCTGGAGACAGCAGATTCCAGAAGCTTGCCACTGTACTCTGAAGTTCTCTCTCTTGTATGTTTTAAACTGATAATTTGCCAGTTTCAAGTATTGTCTGCTGGTTTGTAGCATGACAGGATCTGGGGAATAGCAGTTCTGCATTCACCTCTTCAACTGCCTGCACAGTTTTTGTGAATCTCTCTGTTACTATATTACTGCCCACCACCACACCAGCCATCCCCTCTCCAAATTCAAATCTCTCAGCCTTCTTAGCCTCTTCTTGTAAGGAGCAAGCTCCTTGGCCAAACTTTAGGCGAAAAGTCTGACTTAAGGCTGTTTGGTTTTAAAATGGCTGTGTAAAATTAGGCATCCCAAGCTCTGGTCCCAAGGGACTCAAATAAGTGGCCTGTTTTTCCAACTATGAACACCCCAGTAGTTCCTGTGCAATGATTAGAAACTGCTGAATCTTCAGCAATTTTGAAAATTAGGCCAAGGATTTAGTTGCCTGAAGGTGGTATTTTCAAGAGAGTTCGGGTTAGGCCAACACAAAGTGCTTGTAAGCACCTTGCTTCGGTGGCAGATTTAAGCGTGTGACTTTACAAAAGCTAATACTTTTCTTAAAAGTATAGTTATTTACAGTCAGATGGGATTTATGGAAGCTGAAGTGGGAAAGAAAATGCAAGGTATGAATACTTTGAGGTGCTGTATTGTTTGAAATGTTAGCGTTTGAGAAATATTTCTGAGAAGACATGGAGAGTGGCCAGCCTGGGAGTTTAATAATGTGGTTTTGATCTGCAATTGTTATTATGCCATGGTTAAAAGGTAACTATATTTTTCTTGTCCAGTAATCACTATTGGCTTAACTGCAGTGCATTTCCTTTCAGGACTGTGTGGTTGGTTATAGCAGAAATGAGCTATTGACTGGAATCTTATCATTTATCTAGACTTCTTCTGGTTATTTGAAATGTGCCCAGAGGTAATAAGTGGCAATTTGCATTCTTTTGTTCTGTGAATTTTACCTGACAGTCTCGTCTATAGGCTCTTTTGTAAGGTTTAAAGGCACACCAGGGATGGGAGGAAAAAGCTGAGCACAATCCTGACCTTACCAGTACATATTGTTGTTGCATCAAAATTCCACCAATTTAGGAACGTTTCACTGGAGCAAATGCAGAAAGAGGAAGGAGCACAGATCATCACAGAGAGGAAAAAGGAAAAGAGCAAATTCTGGCAGTGAGGTTTGTTGTTGTTGTCTTTCTTCTGTGCTATGCTTCCATCTGAAGCAATTTTCCTCCTATTACTTTTATAAGAATTCGAATGAAAGACAAAAATTCCTGCCTTCTTAAGACAGAACTTCCAGCAGTGTGTTCTTTTTTTTTCCTTTCCCCCCATATGCTTATGTGTGTTCTTTACCTTATTTACAGTGACTGTCTATAGGAAGACTGCCTATAATGGAATATCTTAACATGTAGTTTAGCTATTTAAAAGGGTATTGGTTAAAAAAATGTATGGTAACAGGAGCTCATTAAGGAAACAGATTTGATTTGGAGCCCTGATGCAGCTGTTGACAGCATAATTAAAATGATTAATTTGGAGTAGAAGAAGTACTTTGAACTAATTTGAAAAAATGGCTATGATCTTGACCAAACATATGACCTATGTTAGACAGGTACATAGAAATACTAAAGGAAAAAAAAAAGCTGAAGAAAGGAAGGTTTTGTCTCAGATTCCTCAATTCCTTTTTTTTTGATCAGACTTCAAATATTTCCTAACAAAAAAATGAGGAAGGTAAAAAAAGGATACCAATTTTGTTGCATCAAAATTCTACCAATGACTACGTGTTGTTTGAATATATATGTACTTAAAATGTGCACATCAATATATTAAAAAAAAAAAAATCTGTTTCCTTTTCTTTTTTTCTCCCTGTCTGGATCATGGTGGGAATTTCAGTTAATGCCTGGGGCAAAGTGCCCTGCAAGGATGTTTGGAATTCCTTTGCTCCCCATAAAGGAGATCCTTAGAATCTGTAAGAGGGTTAGAAAACGTGCGGTTGTTCTATAACAATTGGCTTAACTTGTATTAGTTTATTTTGTTTTCCCATTATAATAATTAAATATATTTGATATGCTTTAATTATGTCTTAAAATATGAGCTGGGCTGCATTTTCTAGGTGTTAAATAGGCTGAATTAGTCTGTTCCCCTGTTAATGTCAAATGTGGCACATGCTGTGTTCTTATGGATGCTGCTGTATATATGCATTTAAACTTACATATGTAAGCTTTACTCTTGATTTGAGGCTTTATATCTCAGCATTTAATTGCTGAAAAATTTAACATGGGTAATATTAATTTTTCACACAAGCTGGGTTTTGCAGTTTATGTGGCATTAACCTAGTCGAGCATTTATTTTTATATTGCTTCATATCTTTGTGTAGGCGGGGGTTTATAGGACTGTAAGGTGCAGAGAGAAAATTAAAAATGGGCAGAAGTTTGGCTAGAGAAAGCATTCCTTTCCATAGTCTCTTAATGCTTGTATATTAGAAGTGCGTGTATGTTTAGAGTAAATGTTTGATGTTAGAATGACAGTTTTGTTTGATATTTGGAGCTTGAGGACTAGCTTGTCATTATTGCTCACCTCTGGGCTTCTAGATTCATAATTGCTTTTCCTTCTTATTATGGTAAAGATGAAACGTTTTTATTGTCGGGGAGCCAAATGTTTTGCTTTGTAAACACAAAACCGCGCACACACTCTTCCTGCAAAAGTATTCTTGACACCACCACCCGTCCCTTCTGTGTGCGTGTCAAGGCACGACTGGTCCATATGTGTAATATCCTTTTCTTTTAAAATGTGCAAAGAAGTTGCCAAAAGGAGTGTGCGATGCTGTATTGCGTGCACCCAGTCTTCCTGGTCCTTGTGCCTAAATTGAGGCCTTGTGTACTGTGTATACCAGCAGTTTTCTTTGCTAAAGATACTGCATCCTAGAGCTATTGTGTGGTACCGCTTTAGCGATGGTAACCCATGTATTTTTTGACATGCTAAATGCCTGCTTAAAACATCTTAGTTTTTCTCCACACATTCAAGAAAAAAAAAAGGTAAAATGCCAACAGCCACAAAGAAAAAACCCAACCCCATAACCACCCAGACTTCTTGAACAAATGATCTGCTTTTTTTAATCTTGGACTGACCTTTGGAGTTAAGCCTCACTGTGGTGTATAAATAAGTGGCGACCAATTACTCTTGGGAAGAAGGAAGTTTGATGAATCACAGGAAATAGTAAATTATGTGGATTCCACATGATTCCCAAGGTTGAAACAACTTTTTTTTTTTCTCTTCCCCTCTTGCACAGGGGCCCTAAAATGTCAGTGATTTGATGGGCTGGTAGGCTCCCGTTACTTCTGGAGGGCACGGTGGGGGAGCGAGGGAGGGAAAGCAGAAGACTTCACAGTTTTTATCACACTGTGTAGGTTAAATTTGCTCTGTCTGTTTCCTCTCTGGAGGATGGGGAAAAACAATCGTGTTCAAATGTTCAAAAGCATACCAGCTATTTGGGGACAGCAAATGATGAAAATGGGACCTTTAAAGGAAAAAAAAAAAAGTGTATAAGGCACGGCTGCGGTGCTGATAACCTATTAAGTTTTACTCTGCTGGTCTCCCATGATTTAAAGTTTCAACATATCCGTGAAGTAGTAGTAATATAAATAGTTAGGGTGGGGAAGGCAATAGCAATACTAATAGCAAATAGGCTCCAGGATGTGAGAGCAAATGTGGAAACGGAGCCTTTCCTGGTCTACTCTGTCTCTGTCTCTTTGCTGCTATTCTCTTGGCTTCCTTGTCAATTAAACTAATTGGTGCTGAAGATATTTCCCTAAAGGACATCTCATACTAGGGCATTTCAGGCAAAATCATTTGCAAGACTTTTAATCTAGTCAGGATATATTAATAGTATGCAGGTTTTTTATGCGTGAAGGGAATGCTCTGAAATTGCTACATTGTTCATGGTCCATATAGCTAGACAAAACACTCGGCACTTACTGTCTTCAGAAAATGAAAGCTAATTTATACAGCATGACAACATGCTTTGTTGTGGAGACAGATTAATATAGTATCGCTTCAGTTGCAAGAATTTTTACAATTTCATTTGTTGTTTTTCATAACAAAACTAACTTTTTAATGTAAAAGAAAGAATTTCCTTTCCATTTCCTCTCCCTCTTTTTTCGGCTTGGTGTTTGTACGTTTTATATCGAGAGGTCTGCAACCTTTATTTTACTCAAATGTCTGATATCTGTATTGTGCCACTAAAGATTTTCATTCTGCATTTGCTCTACAATATATTTTATTTGTGGTGTATGGAAATAAAGTGTGTTGGAAAGAGAGTGTGAGAATGGTACTAAAACTGGTGTATCTGGCTGGAATTTAACACTCTTTTGGGGGAGCTAATTTAAAGAAACATCAACAAGCAAACAAACAAAACCAAAGAGTAATAAACCACAAGCTCTAAATTAAATTACAGATAGCTATTTTTTTAGGTGAACCTTTTTGAAGTCTGATTTGGTCACAGAATTTCATTGTTTGTGTATCTTCAAAGACATAAATGGCTATTTTCTAACAATTGCATTAACTTGCAGAATGCATGTGCTTGCCAGAGATGAACTTGGCTCGAAAAGGCCTCTGTGCCTGAGTGCCTTGCTACGATCAGAGACAACTGTAGGATGAATACAGCTTCTTAATTTTAAATGTTTCTTGCTATTAGTGTGTATTCTTGTGTTCCAAGGAGGCACGTGATGCTTTGTAAAACAGCCAGGTAGAGTCCGTATTCTGTAGGCCATACCGTGTCTGTGCGTATGCAAAGCTGTCGCGTGTTTGTCAGGCTCAGCCACGTGAAGAGTTCCAGTAAACGCTTTCGGTGTTGACTGTGTGGTTGGAAGCTGGATAAGTGGGTTTTGGTTACTGTGTGAGCGATGTGAGCAGCTTTTTATAGGGTAAGTGCCTGGGAGAAATGTGGTACTTGCTTTAGCCTTAAAACTGTTCTCAGTTCCCGTTGTCTTTGGGGCATCTTACACAGGTCAGCTGCAAGGCTTTTTTGCCACTGTACCTCTGGCACGTGGCAGAAAGCAGCTAATGTGAATATTGAAGTCTTGGCCTAAAATGTGAAAAAGGGCATGGCTTTAACTTGCTTGCAGGACCTGGATTTCAAATCATTTAAGCATGGCTTAAGGTGGTGGAAACTGCAATTCCCACCCGGGTGGCTTCCCAAGAGCACTGGAGGGCTGACCTGACAGCACGGTGCTTTTCCCATTAGATGAGATACTTGAGTTAGGTGCCTCCTGATTGAGGAATACTGGAACCACCTTCTCCCAGGCACTAACCCATTGCAAGTTACCTGTCAGAAATTTGAGCAGTTGAAGTCGATGAGACTGCAGTGATGTAGGACTGGTGAAATTACCCACTGGCTTTTCAGAAGCTCACTTGTACTTGAGTGCTACCATCATTTGGGGATATAAACCCCAAGTCATGTAGAAACTGACCCCCAGGAGAGCTGGAGGACTGGGCCAAGGAGCAGGGTGTGTTACCTGCAGAGCTGGATGTTCATGGAGCTTTCAAATCTGTCAATGAATTGAAAAATTGCCTGAAAAACTGATTTGCATTGAACCAAATAAATCTAAAGCTTTCCATCTTAGTTAATGATTCTTTGTCCTTTAATTTAAAGGTACTTAGATTTAAAAAGCAGCTTTTCTGCTTGGAATATCCTGTGTGTTGCTCACTTCTGGGTTTTAGTTTTTAGTACTTAATGTCAACTTCAAGTGAACTGTTGAAAAGTTTAGTGAAAAAAGTGGAGAAAAACTTTACCATTTTATACATTAGGTATTTCAGTTAATATAGCAGCTGAAACCTTTCACTGAAACTATTATCTGAGCTTGAACTATGGATAGTTTCTGTTTGTATTTCAAAATACTAAATACATTTTCCAGTATATTTAGTATTGATTTCCTCTCCATTCCCTGACATAGCTGAAAGTATTATGTGCTTATTTTTATTTGGACTTGCAGGTACATGATTAGCTTTCTACAAACTGTGACTCAACTTAATCCAAGGTCAGTTTGATTTTCAGGCTTGGTGGGGCTTTCAGTGGG
Organism: Streptopelia decaocto; assembly: GCF_964273445.1. Lineage (NCBI taxonomy): Eukaryota > Metazoa > Chordata > Aves > Columbiformes > Columbidae > Streptopelia > Streptopelia decaocto. Next base: position 121,189,735 of record NC_138655.1, on the reverse strand, counting down.
TGTGTAAAGCAGTTTTTGCTGTGCCTGACAACTTGGAGAGAGTTGCAGGCAAAGCTGGGCAGGAACTTACTGACCATTTTGTCACAGCCTATCTCTTCTTCCTGACTTAAACTTTTCCTACCCACATACGTACTGATTTCAACAAAAGTCTTTATGTAAATATTTCTGAGGTTCAGGGTGCAGAATTTTCAGTTTAGAGAGAGACTGTCTTTGGTATAGCTGCTAACACCTGTTTTTGGGGTAGTTACCTGCAGAGAGGATCATCACAGTGCAGTTCGCAGGTGTTTTCCAAGTTGGATGTGGGCCCTGGTTTCTGGGTTTCTTGCACCCAAAACAACATGGTTTTTATCTTCTAGATTGGTTCTGTTTTGTAGAACTAAGTATAAATTAATTTGAGAGGGACTAGCTCTCTGACTGTGTGGTTTGGGTGCTTATCGTGACACATGCAGCAGCACGATCTCCTTGGAATCGATCTATTTGTTTTAGGAGTCTAGAAAATAGCTTTATTCCAGGGTCCAGTATTTGATTGGTGACTGAGAGTGAAAGAAACTGGTGGAGAAAGGGCATGAGTTATGTTTTCATGCTAAAACTTCCCCCAAAATAAATAGACATGTATTAGCAATACCTCTTTTTTTAATGTGGATAGAAAGGCTATCTATAAAATGTGGGGAAGGAGAGAGAGAAGTGATGGAAGCAGAGAAGCCTGGGTACCAGTGGTTCACAAATGCTCTACATATATCTATCTGCTCCTTGCCAGGATCTGTTGTGCTGGCCATGTGCGAGCAGTGGTAATATCGATGAACTCTACTCTCTCGGGTAAAGATCAGGCAGCACACTTTTACTGAAGAGTGTTTTTGATAGCCTGTTTTCTTTGAAATGCAAGATTTTACCCTGTAGAAGAACAAGATCAGTTGTAGGAAGGGAAGTGCATGTATATACAAGTAAAAAACCAATTCTTTTTCTTCAGTGGAAAAATAATTTGCTGCAAATACTTTCTCTCCCCTGTTGCTTCAGCTCTAGAGGCCGTTGTCTCATGGAACTTGGAAGTTTCAGAAACCTCCCAGTAGAATGAGAGTTGGAAAATAAATTTCCTTTTATTGTATCTTGTAATGGGAAAATGTGTGGTTGCCAGCAGACAATTTCTTGGTGTCATCTATTCTAATCAAAATGTTTTATCATTGGGCTGCTTTCACAAGGAGTCCCATTTGGCTCTCTCTCTCCTCTTGGAGTAATGACAGCATCCTTTCATTCCCAGATGACACCCAAAAGTCCCCTGCTATTGAGAGTCAGACAGCAGGGTGATGCCTGTGACTTTCACACAATCTGATAAGTATTCAGAAGTCTCAGGTTGTTTCTGCTTAGCTGGCGTGTACGAAAAGTGGCCACTTACATAGTGGTGAACTGACAAAATGTCTTTGTAACTAGAATCTCGCAGTCAGTTGCGATGGGGGAAAAATAGTAAATGTTCTTGTCAAATGGTTTAACATGATCTCTACTTCTGGGCATGCCTCATAAAACAGAAGACATGCGGTGAAGGGGAAGAGAGTGCTTTTGATGTGTGTATTATCTAGTCTTCTGTCGTGGTGTGAAAAACGCTTTAAGCCAGCTTGTCTGTTTACCCAGCTAAAAAGCAAATCAAGGTTACCCGTAATTAGAGATGGTTGAAGAAGAGGGTGTTCAGATCTGAGTCTGGATTACAGGCAAGCTGCAGTTTCGTGTTTGAGGCTGAATGATTTTGTCTGGCTTCAAGGGCACTGAAATGAGATGTGCAGTTCTCAGGAGAGTCTTGGCCTCAAATGGCAGAAAGGCATGGTGCGTTGATTAGAACTTCCTTGTGAGGAGAAGAGAGGCATTTTTGACTTGGAGTTAGCCCCTGGTAGCCAATCTAGAGAATTTGACACTCCTCTCCTCTCTGTGAAGCCAGTGTTTAATATTCATTGCCATGATATGAGAACTCTGAGGAGGCAATGAAGTGCCTGTTCTGAAACGGAGCAGAGAGCTGTTGCTGTGGGGAGATCCTGTGGGGAGAAAAAAAAAAAAAAAAAAAAAAAATCATGTAGCTTAATTGGAACTCTGTTTTCTGCCACTGGCTCTCTTTATTCTCTGCTACTGGATGATTGATGTGGTTCGTGGGAATGTTTCTTCTCCATTCTTGCCTCCCCAAAGAACTAGGATTTCATCAGTAAGGAGAGCAGATATAAACAAACATTTACTCGGTAAGTGCATCAGATCTCTTTACTAGATTTCCAGAAATCTAATGCTGGGATCATTAATTATGTTTGTGAGTTACCAACATCAGAGTTATAGGACAGAAGATTTGTCATGAACGTGCTGTTTTGGTCTTGAGAGTAAAGGAGAAGAGCATGAAGCCTTCCTGCTTCCCCTACCACCCCCACCCCAGCTATTTGAATGATTATGTCTTCACATCTAAATACACGAGCATGGTCTTGGAATGCTAAAAGTGCATTCTTTTCAGATTTATAGATTAATCTAACAAAGAGGGGTTAACAGTCAAATAGATGTGATGGTATCTATCTAAATGCCTTTTTACATAATTTATACTTTGCTAGCTATAAAAAGATGCTTTGGAAATGATTCAGAAAGTCCTTCAGGAATAGTCCCAATCTCTGCAGCCTTATTAAATGCATACAGGCATGTCTCCCAGTGAGAATCTCAAGCTGTGAAAGTCATTAGAATAATAAATTAAACTTCTATGTATACAGGCATTTTAAACTTCAGGTGAAAATTCCTTATATGCCATGTTCTAATTTTCAACTCAAAGGCTAAAGAAACGAGACTTTGGAACAGATTGGTGATTTTTCGCAAAGTTTTACATGCCTAATGAGTCACTGGGCTGTACTGGCTCCTGAAACATGTTGCAGAACTTGAGATATTAATGCATTGAAAGGTTCTTTTCCTTTCTTGACTCCTAACTCTGCAACAGCTAAAATCTAATTAAGGGGAATAGACTATTTAATGGTGGAAGCTACACAGCTAATAATGAAGTGTATGTTGCTATTTTGGATTGGTTCCTGTCATCACTTTCTATTAATATTTTAGTCAATACTGTATTGTAAAATGGACTCTTTGCATACATTGTGCAATCAGGATGACAAATGGAAATCATCACGTTTTGCAACTGGAGAAACATCTCTTAGAAGAATAACTCCAAGAGTCCAAAAGCCAACGAGCCAATGGAAACAATTCTTTCATGGAAAAATCTGAGACTAGTGCCTGCATGAATCTGTAGTCGACTCTGGATGAAAAGCTAACTTTGCCTTTTAGTATTGATTTTCCAAAAACATCTCACTTGTGTTAAATTGCTTCATTTGATGAGTGTGTTTGCTTAGATGTTTCAAGCTGCTTATCGGCCAGTTTATGAAGTGGGGAGAACCAAAGAATATGCTACATTTTCTGTCAAAAATTGATGTTTCTAGAACCACTAGAATTAGCTACTTGAGCTGAAAAAAATGTCTTTAGCCATTCTGAATTATTGAACGCAATGCCAGAGGTTTCACCAGTGCCATGCGTGTGAGGGAAGGGGAGGAACGCAGAATGCATGAGGGAAGACAAATACATGAGGAAAACAGTAGAGTTGGAGAGAGGTTTACAAGGAGGCTATAATCTTTATCTTCCAGTTAAGAATTTGGTATATATATCTTGACTAGTTGATGTGGAGTGATGCCTTAATGAATTTCACGGAAGTTACTGTGACTTCACTAGAGAGGAAAAGGTATTCGTTTTTAGACAAAAGTTGCAATTTCTTTCATTTCAAAAACTTTGATTTTTGTCACAATGGGAGAGTTCAATTAATGAAATCGATCATTGTGATTTGAAGGACGCTGTCAAAGAGCTAGGGAGTGGAAAAAGTAGGATTTCTTGCTTCTGTGGATTTGTTTTAATGTCTAGAGCTTATGGAGAATGCTGGATTGTCTGATCAGAAGTTTCTTTCTTATTTGATACCTTAGGCTATGATTGCCAAATAAAGAGGTTTAGCTAAAGTCTGGCAAACAAAAATTAAGAAGGGTTACAACTTTAACTGAAATCAAATGTGTCTTTTTGGCTTCAACCGCAGCCAGAACAATGTCTTCACAATGTGACTGTGGCCTCTCACTATGCTTTGGTTGAGGAACTTAATAGAGATCATTTTGATTCTACCTTATAGAAATTGCAGGAACTGTTAAAAAAAATCTATATGCAAGAGAGTTTTGGGGAAAAAAATACTTTCCAAATAATAACATGGAATCCAACTCTTGCTCATGGTGCCTCAAAGTAGTCTGTGACAACAGCTGTTACTCAAACAGCTAAAAACACTGAGGCATCTATTTTAACACAAATAAAAATAGACCTAAAAATGCTTAGTCTGAACCTAATTCAGAAACTAATCCAAAACAAGTGTATTCTGTGAATTGGTTGTATTCAACAACCGGTCATTTTTAGCATTTCATCAGGCAACAGCATGGAATAAATAATCTACTATTAAAGTACTAAAGAACCTTGTCAATCACAGAGGATGGAACAAATGACAACAAGTGGTAGTGTTTCCATTGGTGGATTCTATGATTTCAGTGGACTCTCAACTCATTGCATGGTGACTGTTTGCCCAGATTTCTGGGTTGCTTTTGGCCTGGGTGAACACTAACAATAATGGCCTTTACCTGCATTTGTTTTGCCTGATGTAAATGTTTTAAAATCTATATATGTAGCCTTTCTCATGCCTTCCTCAAGTCTGGATGGAAATGAGCCTCAGTGGAACTCCATTCTTCTTCCTCAAAGTCTTTGGGAAACATCCCTCTTTTAGGAGAACAAAGGGGCCACTTGCAGACTGACTAATTTGCGCCATCAGCAATCGAACAAAAAGGCATAATCTGCTTTCAGCAGATTTCTGACCTCCAGTTGTGTACAAATCCAGTTTCTTGGGCTTTTCAAGGTGTGAGGCGAACACTCTTCCTACTTCTTCTTTGCTCCTGGGAAGAGGACTCAACACATTTCTCAAAGAATACTTCTTGAGCCTCCAATCAAAAATATACACAGAAGTTTCCCATAGTGGATGTGAATGCCTGTAATTGTAATGATAGAAGAAAACCAGCATCCCATCTTGTACTGACATGGAGAGACAGGGAAAACATTTTTCCCAGACACGTATTCCTTGAAAGATCTGCTTTGGTTATTCTTGTCTGAACTTGCAGAATGGCAAAGATGTCTAGTTCTGAGACTGCCCTTACAGTCTGTGAAATTCCAGTCTGACAATTGCAAAGACAAGGGATGGTGCCCATACCTTCAAACTCCATCATCCTGGGCAAAGTTGCAGAAAGAATGAATACTACATATTGTTCGTATTGCCTATTTTCATAGAATTTGTGTCTTGCTTGCATGCGATTCCATTGTTTTTTGGATGTCAGAGTGCAATATGTTGGCATTATCTGTTAGAGAAAGGGAAATGTAAATTGTGGTTCACATTTGTTGTCTTCTTTACATCCCCTATGCCAGAGGATTATTGAGGCCTAGGACACACAGGCTTGCTAGAGCACCTTGCTTTGGCTGCTGTGGTGGAGCCGGGGGTGGAAGTTGGGGGAACTGAAGACTTGACCTCGACTTCTGTCTGTGAGGAATTCAAAGCCCAAAGGGAACATTCTTCCGTGAAGCAACACACCGAAGCCACAAAACAAGTGGCCCAGCGTGGCCTCCCACGGCTTCAGAACATGGTTCTGCAACTAGTCAGAAAAGCTGCATAGTGGCCCACATTGATGTTTGGTCCAAATCTGCGGGCAGCAGTTTAGAGAAGGAAGGTGTCGGAAGCACCACAGTTGCTTTTAAATGCTGCACTCGGCTGCTGGGCTAAACCCCACTCCTCTCTTCAGGTGACAGTCTTCTCTCCCTGTCTGTCAGCTGCTCTATTTGCCAGAAAGACAGAGAACAGAAGGAGATTTTTGTAAAGCTGTTTAACAGCATGAAATAATGTTTTCCACAAATGACTGGAACCACTCCTTAAGTAAGAGTGAGCCTGCAGGCGGAGGAAGACCCCTGCATTCTTGCTGTATTTCAACAAGAGGACAGAGACAGGCTTTTGACAGGTAGTAGGCAAAGTTTGATTAATTGACTTATCTATGGGAGACGGAAAGAACTGTAGCAGTCAGCAGTCTTTGCAGAACAGAGCAGTCAAATGATGACCATGTTTCCCCTCCACACACACACACTTTCTAATGAGTTTTTGCTGAGCCTGTAGATCTACTGGGGACATGCTCCTGGTTTGATAATTGATATGCAGAGTCAAACCTTCCCTGGGATGGATTTGCAAAAAAATAGTTTACAAGCAGGCTTAGTATTTTCATCATATGTAGCATCCCTTTTGAAGTGTGGACTCTTTATTACTACTGTTACAGTTGAGAGCTCTTCCCATATTTCTGTCCTTTGGTTGCCTTTAGTGCACAATACATGAATTTTAGAATCCAAGTTTAACAAGTGAGTGGCCTTGAAAACTTAACTGCTGCACTTAATCATGAGATAAAACTAGCTTCTCCTCTCGTGTGACTAACAGATGGATGCATCCACTATGTCATGTTAAAGGAATAATTAAAAGCTGCATTCACATGCAATATGAAATGACCAGAAATGACTGCACCTTGCCTCGAGATGTGCTGTAATTTGTACCATTGCTTTGAATTGTTTCGCTTTTCTAAAAATAATAAATGACCCTCCAAATAGTGGTTGGCCAGAGGCAAACAAGAAGCAATCCATAGTATATGGATTTGTTCAATGGCATTTAAAGGACCTTGATTAAAATTCAGCCCAGGCTGGAGTGATGAGAAGACTGTTTACTGAGGGCTGTTTGAAGTCGTGCGTTGCGCTGCAGACAGACCAGAGGGATGCACAGATTGAAACGTTTTACCTTGCCTGTCTGAACCCGGCTGTCAGGAGCCGGTGGCATCTGCGAGAGAGGTATCAACATTCTTGAGCGGTTTGACTGCTGCTGCTGACGAGTCTTAATTTTCATTGTTTTCAAGTCTTCGTGAGCTCAGCATCAGGGATCACGGCAAGAACAAAAGTCTTGTGGCTGGATCCTTGTTTTTTGTTGACTACTACATATGCTACTTTTAGATATTTCATTTTAATGTAGTGTGCATTTGAAAGTTTGTGCTGTAAAATGTGACATCATTTTTATTCCTTTTTTCCCTTAGCCCCATTCAAGCACATCTCCGTGTGTCTCTGAAGGAAGATGAAAGTATTATTCTCTCTTACTTCTCTTAGTCCCTCTCTGGCTAGAATATGTAAATACCATAGGCAAAAAACCCCACAAATCCTCCCTGTGCCCCCCCAAAAACAAAACAAAACAAACAAATAAAACCAGACCACTAGGCAAGCACTTTGTCCAACCTCCCTATTGTTTTATATTGTGTTTTATTTTTTTATTTATTTGGAAATGGAGAACTTTAAAAAAAAAAAACCAAAAGGCAGGGGGGGAAACCAAAAACAAAACCAAAAAACTAAACAAAAAAACCCCACCAACTTTAAAATCTGGATTAAAAATCTGGATTAAAAATAGATTGTTTCATTTTAATTTTTCTTGGTTCTAGCTTTTGATTTGGTTTCAGGGTAACAACTGTAAAGGGCATTTTCTTGTTCTGTTTCTGTATTGATGTATGCTTTGCCACAAGCTGTGTAACCTTGGGGAAGAGAGATGCAGGTGGTACAAAAGGCTTTTTAGAAAAAAATGAGATGAGAACATTAAAAGAGGAAGGTTTCCCTTCTGGAATGAATCCTAAATGAAAGGAATGTAAGCAAGGTACATCCTTCACTGTAACACAGGCAAAATTTGCACTATCTTCAAAATCCTCTTTGCAGTACTAACCCACTACTTCCTTCATGAGTCCATGGAAACGTCTGTTTGGTATATAGATGGCACTGGTTAATGGATATTACGAGAGCAAAACCATAATTAATGTATTAGTAAAGTGGAATGCAAGGTGCCGTGCTGTTCAGAGTAAAAGGGAAAGAGAGACAAGAAACCCAAACATTCTAGATAATGAAGAAAACATTTTTAAAGGCCATTGATGAAGACTTAGAAACACCTGACTTCGTATTTTATTACTGGGGGTAATTCTTCTGGCCTGTGGTACTGAGAGGTCTGCTGCTTCTGCTCCCACTCACTGTGGTGTGACCTGACAGTTTTGCTGTTGTGATCAGCTCAGATGCCTCTGCTGGAAGTTTTCTGGAAGTTTTCCCTTTTGCAGGTTGTCAGAGGTTTGGATATTTTGTCAACATCCAGAGTGTGTTATCAGGCACTGATTTGGCTAATCAGTTTCTGAGGCTGCTGTGACAACACGGGTTTGTCAGGGGGTTTCTGTGTTTGCTGTTGTTTCCTGTCTGGCCGTGTTTGTGCAGTTAACAGGTGTGGGTGGGAGCAGGGAAGCCACGCAAGTGTGGTTGTGTGGCTGTGCCGTAGACAGTTAATTCATACATGATAAATCATTATGTGATACTGACTTCTATTAGGTTGGTGCAAAAGTAATTGCAGTTTTTGCATTGTTGAGATTTGCCATTTGATATTGGATATGTTCTTAAATTCTTCTTCATGACGATACCTGACTGCATATTGCACAACGAACATTTCAAGAGTTGAACGTATTGGGCTATATGAAGTTTTACCTCATATGCCAACCAACTGCCACTTCTTCAAGCTTGTTGACAACTTTTTGCAGGGAAAATGCTTCCACAACCAGCAGGATTTAGAAAATGCTTTCCAAGACTTCATCCCGAAGCACATATTTTTACGCTACAGGAGTAAACAAACTTATTTCTTGTTGGCAAAAATGTATTGACTGTAATGGTTCCTATTTTTGTTAATAAAGATGTGTCTGAACCTAGTTTAATGATTTTAAATTCATGGTCTGAAACCACAGTTACTTTTGCACCAACCTAATACCAGTATTTGTTAGAAGTACAGGATGTTTCAAAGAGATCAACCCAACAATTTACAGTTACACAAAATGTTACAAATGGTTTAATGAGTTATCAAGTTTTAGTAACCTTTTTATAAATGCTCTATATTCCCTCCACCCGCTGAATGGACTATAAGAGTTTCACTCATGGGCAGGTAGTGGTTGCAGAGTTATAGAGATTTCAAATTAGGTCCATCTTTTTGAAGCACCCTGTGTATTTGACAGACTAAAGGGATAGGAGTTACTTCTAGGCAAGATGGGGCTCTGAGAGCTCATTCATCTTGTTTTGTGCATTGCACTTAGGTATAAGCAGATACTCTGAACTAACATGGTCTCATCCATCATTAATCACTGTTTCTGGGTCTAGGCTGTGGATAAAAAATTATCTGATGTATCGATATTCCTCTCAGCTTCAGCTGAGATCCTTGTTACCGAATAGACATTTTCACTAAGCTTCTAGCTGTGTGTATGTTGTGAGTAATGGTGATTTACTGGAGTAAGTTATGTGGGAAATAGAACACACTGAGATAATTATCTATGAAGTTGGGAAAAATAAGTAAAGCTTGGTTCCAGTTTTGAGAGAAGTCATTGGTATCAGTTTAAAACTCTTAATTGCTGCTTGTAAATGGTTAGTGATAGTTATTGCACATTTAGATAGAGTAGGACTGCTAACAACTGAAATGGAGCAAAAAGTGGCAAATAATTGAGCCTTGAGGGACTCCTTGTCACTTAGGGAAGCATAGTTGATGTTCATATTGCAGTTTATGGGTGCCTGCCTGTAATGAATGTGCTTATGGTTAATTATTTTTTATCTAACATTTGCTGAGCTATAATCAAAAGTCATCCAGAAATATAAGTGATCATGAAATGTGAGGGGCTGGTAAGCTAAAAGCGTTCATGATGCTGCTCAACTAGTGGTGAGCATCTGAGTTGCAGTCTTGTGAGCTGTGGTTCCCTGTGTGAGTAACCAGTTTGAGATAGTCCTTTACTGTGGATGCGGAAAGCGTCTAGATGGAGGCTTATTTTTCAGTGACCTACAGGTGCAGCTATCTAGCTTGATAACTAAAGTCCAAGAACTTGGCACAAATGCAAGCAGAATGGGCTTAATGCTTTTTAAGGAAGTTGAAGCATCAGACTCAAATAATAGTTTAGAAATTTAGCAAAGCAACCAAAAATGTTACAGGTGTTCACCTCATGTCTGGGAGAGGGGAAGGTAACAACACAATTAAAAGTATTTTTGCTTTTCTGTCCCCAGGGATGCGAACATTAATGTCTTATGTTCTGTGCATCTGGTACTTTCTTAGATGTCCTGTCTAACATTTCAAGTATGCGCTGATTAAAAGTTTTCGCTGTGTTGTTGGCAAGCTTTAGAATTCTAGTGAATCCAGTGGAACGTCAAGTGACTGCAAAGTGATGGCGAAGGACTGTTGGACAAACAGTCTGCATTGCACAATCCATTTGTTCAAGAGTTCAAAAATAAATGGTATTTGCATTCGGGGGTGGGTGGATGTGGACCAGGAGTGAGATGTGGAGGAAATGGAGGTAGTCGCCAAACAAGAACAGAGTAATTAGTTCTGGTGAGAACCAAAGCAGCTTCATCCAGTGCCAGTAACTGTGCGTTTAGCTTTCCATGGGTTGTGACCTAAAGTGCTGAGGAACCACTTCCCAAAAAGCTGTCGCAGACATTAAGGAGCACTGTGTCACTTGACAGCTAATTAGGAAGCAGAAAAATCTCCTCCTCCCTCTGATGCTCTCTCTATTAAGTCCTCAGCTGTACGGCAGAAACATTTCTGAATGGTGCAGATTCATGATACTTTTGCATTGCAGCGATCATGGTAGTGTCAGCTGCTTGATGCTAATAAGACAAATGTGGATACAATGTCTTCAGACTCTCTTAGAAAATGGGAACTAGGTTTCTCTAAGGTCTTCATTAGTTCTCAGGCAAGAGTGATTTGTAAGGCCTTTACTCACACCCTATGTTATAGAAGCTTTTAAAATAAATTTCATGTTTAAATGTTGTGCTATTTTTTTGTTGTTGTTCTATACAGAAAAAATAAAACCTTGAGGCATTTCCAAACCTTGCATGTCAGGTTAGCACCTGGTGAATTTTTACATTTTTGAGTGTCGCAAGTGTAGAAGGCTGGTAGGATTTACCCATTCCTCCGTCTCCACTTTGCCTCATGCTCCAGATCCCTCTTAGACAGGATCTTTTGTGGCTACTCTTTCCCCTTGCATTGCCTTGGCTCCCAGTTTCATAACTAGGTCCCTAACCTCCACTGATTCTCATGGCAGAGATGGGATGTGTCTCTTAGGGCAGTTAAGGCAGCAGTGCCTTTGGGCAGGTGTCTTCAGTCCTTGTTGTGATTAATCCTTGCTAACTTGAAGGCCATGATGTGGTTTGACTGCTTATAGGAGTGCATGTTGGGTGCACTACTCTGCATAGCTCCCCACAGAGCTCCAGAGTGAGGATTTGCAGGGTGATTCCTGTGAGCTGGGACTGCCTTCCCTTGCTGTGGATCAGTTGGTCATGTCAATGGGAGCCAAATTTCGCCCATGATCTGTTTGAGATGCAGCGTAACTCTGTTTCATGAGGTAAAAGAATAGGTTTTCATGGGTAGTCTGAGTAGAGAATATACAAGTATGCTCCTCACAGTCCCCTAGAAGGCTGGTAGTTAATCATGCATGCAACATCTGGACTGCTAGGCCACAATCTGCATGTTGGATGTGGTCTGTGATTTCATTTCATGTGGTTTAATGCGACATGACTTTTATCTCCATGTGGGTGCCAATGAGGTCTAGTGTAGTGTGTGGTTTCCAGTGATGTTTGGACTGAAGCAAACAAAAATTTTCGTATCACTTTGCTAGACCAGTGTATGACAATCCTGTAAATAATTACCCTGTACTGGAGCAAGTAATTCATCTGGGGACAAGAAAAGAATTCTCTTATGATGTACGATTTTTGGCAGAGGAATGCACTGTCTTCTGCTCTGGTTTCCGTACCTGTATAGTTGTTCACTTGTGTCTCTGAGATCTTGCAAAGTTTGTAGAGAACACTGAAGTAGAGTGAAGAGTGATTTGATATTGAAGTTGTGCTTGTAGACTATGTGGTCTGTGGTGCATGAAGATGATGGGTACTGTGCTTGTCTTGAGTACAAATTAATGTCATTATGGTATGGCTATCCCTTAACAAAGGTACATGTATTTTTTTAAGACAAGTATTGTGCAAGAAGTAGAAGTAGTGAATCATAAACCTTTGAGTGTGCTCCTCTTCTGTGTCTGGTTTTGAAATGTGGCTTTTGAGTCTCAGATCACCCTAACCAGGGAACCCTGTGGTCCCAATGACAAAGCTGATTTCACTGGGGGAGACAGATTGAATCCCACAGGGTAACAGCACAGCAGAAGGTTGTTCCTCTGTGTGTGTGACCTTACTGCCATGACCGTCTTGTAAATTGATCTGTAGGGGAAGGTTGCTTTTCCTCTATGGGTAGATTTAAAAAAATCAATGCAGGTTGCGACTTAAATGCTCTCTGGTTCAGCACCTCAAATGATCTGTAGAGCGTATGGACAGAGACTAACAGAGGCAGGAATGGATAACAGCTGTTAGAGATGTGATATGGCCCTCAGTGAACCTACTCCCAAATGTAAGCTAGAAGGAAAGTATAGGGCAGTATTCAGGACTGTATAAAGGTAACTACTCCTACATTTATACAATCCTGAAATTACATTTGGCCCTTTGAAGGCAACCACAAGGCTGATGTGCCCCCCTGGTGAAAATGAGTTTGACACCCCTGGTATAGGGGAAGGAAAAAAGCGGCTCTGCTGACACTTTCTAAAAAAGTGATAGCTTTTTACAGTGGTCACATTTACCAAATGGAGAGTTTGTTTGGGCACAGTCTTGTCTGGCAGGTGGTAAAACCCACACCCGTTGGTTGTACTTTCCTCTTACCCTGAATTATTCACTCGACAGCCAGTGTCGGATTTTATTATGGAGTAGCCACATCCCATTGCAAGTTATGATAGCATCACTGCAGTGAGCCGCTGGTATCGGTGCTGTGAGTGGGATTCTGGCCCTGTACTGGTGTCTGGAAGGAGGACGGCTGAAGGACTGCTCCCAGCCCAGCCACTCTCAGCTCTGAAACTGCTACCAAGCACTTCTTGCTGCTCCCAAGGCCACTTTGGGTGAAGCTTGTGCTCCCATGTGTTGTCAAGAGTCCTCAGGACTGTTAGTTTAAAAAAAAAAAATAAAGAAGAAGAAAAAACCCAAATTACCTTGTTCAGAGTAAATGGTGGTTTAAGAAAAAAAAAAAAAAAAAAAGGAAAAGGAAAAGTCGGTGTCCTCCTTTGTCCTCCTTTTTATGGCACGTCTGGCTGTCACATCCCAATCTGTTGTGGTGCTGCCCTGCAAGGCAGCTGCAAAGTCAGTGGGGTTGTTTGGCTGCTTTGCTAACAGAATAAGTGTTGTGAGAGCCTTGCAACATTTGCTCAGGTAAAGTACTACTTCAAACAGGCCACCAGTGAGAACAAGTACAGCAGCTCCAAATCCTCTATTAGAAAAAAGCCCTCCTTTTATTAGCTTTTCCAGCTGTAGTACTGGGGGCATGTGGGCAAGGGGGAGGGGGCATAGCTCCTTGGGTTCTAGACAATAGTATGTGTAACACTATATCATGTATAGGTCCACTTGCTTTTGGCACCTGCCTGGGAGGGTATCAGGCAGAGAGGGGCTTCCCAGGTGAGACCCAGATCGTTTTGGCCGCGGGAGCTGCGTTTGCCTCCCTGTGATGGGCAGCAAGGGCTGGTGTGTGTCTGTGGAAAGGGAGCGGGTGGGTAGGGGGAAGCACATCGGGCTGGCTGGTGTTGCTGCTCCCCGTGTTTGTAGTAGGATAAAGTTTCTAAAGGATTAGATAACATGCCTGAGCTCCACGGCGTGCAGTTTTTAAACTGTGTTTACAGTTCAGGAGGTACTGTGAGTAGAGATGATTATGTCCTTTAAGTGCTGTTTTTGTTGCAGCTTCTGTGATAAAAGGAGGCTCTGGTGAAGACATTTTCGCTGGCAGATATATAGTCTCTGAGCGGTGGCTGTGCAAACTTTTGGGGGATGGGAGCAACATACAGAGATACCTCAGCACTTCCCTTTAATAAAGGAACATCATTAAGCCATTTCCTGAACATCTCAGAGGCTGCTGGAAGAGCATGATGATACTGAAATGAAATTAAAGAACTACTTGATTTTTTAAAAAGTATTATTTAATTTAATCTTTTTGGAGTAGTACTGTTTCTAGGGAAAAATAATGTAATGAAGACAGCAGAATTACATTGGCTCTATGGTCTGAGTAACTAGAGGGAGAAATTCTAGTCTCTTCTTTGCTTTCCCCTTCTGAAAATATGAAATATGGAAGACAGTACAAATTGCAGAATTGTTTTACCATGTCAGCTATTAATGTGACTGATGCAATACCTGTGTGTAGTATAAAGAGACCTTTTGCTGATGTGTGTTCTCTACCATGTTTATATATTTATATGCTGTATACATTATGTAGGCAGAAATATATGTCTGTATCTATGTAATGTGTACTTTATATTTTCATTTAATGTGCTGTAATGTAACAGAAAGAAAACTGAGGAAGGGGAAACCAAGAAAACTGGCCCAGTAAACCTCACGGGGTTCCTGACTAGTGATGGTGCTGGGTACTGGGCAGGCACTGGATGGGTGTTAGGACTGGCCTGACAGGCAGGGTGAGTGTCCCAGGGGTGTCCCGGCATGCTGATTTCTGTATCACCACCCACTTCAGTGGGGATGGGTGGCAGGGACATCTCTGATAACCAGCATCCTCCCTGGAGAAGAGGTCTCAGCAGTATCCACTTGTTTCTTCTGAAGGCAGGAATGACACCTCTGTCTCTCTGCTCTGTAGTGGGAATTGTGGAGAGCCTCTTCTGGCTATTTTGAATAGAACAGTTAATGTGGTTTTGATGGTAAAGATGAAAAAAAAAAAAAAATTTAGAATTTTGGCCATGTCTGGAACTGGAAGATCTTAGTCACCACCACAGTGTTTCTTGTTGGTATGTGAAGAACCCAAAACTCATGGCGGAAAGATATGCAAAAAGAACTCAGAAGATGCAGATTTAGCCATACAGCTTAGTGTATGCAACAGAGTCCTTGTGTGACCTTTATTCATCAAGGAGGTGGTCTTGCAGCACTTTACTGCAATAGCTCTGTGCAGCATATTGCTCAATATCGTAATGGCTGCAGAAGAGCCAAAACATCATGCTCTCTCTGTCATTTTTAATATTTTTTCCAGACTTTTGAGCCAGCTGCATCTAGTGGGCTCTTTCCTTTTTTTTTTTTTGTAAAGGAGCTGACAATCCCACTGACTTCCGGAACAATGAGTTATACACAGTTCGTCTGTGTATGAAAACTACACAGCAAAGTCAAGTCATGTCTTTGTAAGTCAATACTGAGACATGGGTGAAATGATTCTTTGGCATCCTGAGAATATGAGAGGGTGTATTTTTTTTTTTTTTTTTTTATTTTTTAATTGCTGGTCTTTGAATGGGAATGTTGAAAATATCTTTTTATTTGTGAATTTGGACATGGTATGTGCTGGATTTTTATCTGTCACACTGCATTTTACTACTTTCCTGAGAGAAGATGAACCTTTAAAACGTTTCAGCTAAGAAAATGTATTATTATTTTCTCACATAAAAGACCAACACTTTGAATAAATATTAATGCTTCGTATTCAAAACTCAGTATATGCTGCACTCTGTTTACAATTTATATATGTTTAACCTTTGAAAAGTGGGTATTTTTTAGAGTAATTGGTAAATATATCGCTAAGGCAAACAGCTATAAGTATAAAATCAGAAGTCAATCTGAGCTCAATCCTCCTGTTCTTTGTCTCCCATGTACTTATTTGGATTACAAATCAGAGCGAATGGCTTTTTAAGTTATTGATCCCAAAGTGTCTCTGTGTTTTTGCTGGTGTTGAGCTGAAAGAATGGGTCAGAATTAGCTTGACATAATGACAGCTTCCCATCAGAGGACTGGTTTGGATCCAGGTGCCAGATGGAGCAGACTAAAAGTCACTGTATTTTATACCTCGCTGGTGTGACCCTGCTGCTGATGCTCAGGGTTTGCTATGAGGCACCTGTGCTGTCTGGCTGTGGGGAACTGCCAGGGCGATGGTAAAGTGTCTTAGCAATAAACGCTCCTTGGAAAAGCGGGGGTGAAAGAAGTCTCCAAAATAGTAAGAATCACCAGAATACATACAGTAGTGAGAGAGGGTTTCTTAACTTAATTTCTTAAATTATCAATGTCTCAATGTAGCCTGAAACCATAGCTTTTGCATCAGAAGAATGCCCCAATGCATAAACACATTAAATTAAGTGCATCTGCACCTTTAGAGGGAAGACACAGCACCGCATCCCATACAAAATATGAAGACCTCACCAAAACCAAATCTATGTTCTTTGCTGGTGTATCAAATCATTGAAATTAATGTACAGGACTGAAAAAAATATAGGTTTTAAGGGAAAACAGGTTCCTTGGCAAACACCTTTTTGCTGGTAGGAATCTTGTAAAGGAGGCTTTGAGAAATCAGCTTGTTTTCCCATAGTGTAATGATTTAGTGTGTCAGGGCAACCATTAAGTAAAAGGATGAGGTAAATTTTGAGAAGTTTCCCATATCTGTAATCTTTCTGGGTCAAAGAAAGCTTTTCTTCTGTTTCTCTCCAGTTTAAAGAATGACAGCCAGATTTCACAAGTGGCGTTGGTAAAACTGTGCTGAAAACCAAACATAGATGACAGCATGGGAATCTTGTTTATAGTTATTGGTTTGTAATTACTGCTGATTTTTTTTAATAGCTTTATTGATGGGCTGTCTTATAAATTCAAAATGAAATTCAAGGCAAATTCTTTTTTTCTAGCTTGCCTTCAGTCACAGAGTAATATTCCTGTTGATGACATACATGGTGAAAAAGCCGTGGAGCTTTTCTGGTTTAAGGAATGGAAGAAAACAATGATTTTTAACATGGAACAAAACATTAGTGACTACACAAATGCAAAATGGAGAACTGATGAACCAGGTGTCATTTTTACCGATCCCCTTTTTCTCTTGGCCAAAAGAAGAGTATGATGGGATCATAGCTGGATGTGGTTAAAATGTTTAATAAGTGGTTCCAATATCTGAAATTAAACAAACAAACAATCAAACTGCTGAAAAGCATACCTGCATATACATACAAAATTGCACATACAAAAGATGACTTGGGAGGTGAATTTTAAGAAATAGAAGAAGTTAAATAAAGCTAGCAGAAGTTCCCATTATTGGGAGCTGATCCAAAGATGCCTATTTCTGTGGTTTAGTGAAATGTGTTTTATCCTCTTCGCACTTATTGTGTATTTTATCTTTTACTTGCCGTTTCCAAAATAGATATAATGGAAGATATTTTTGTAAAGACATTTAGCATTTATTATTTTGGATCCCCTACTATATGATTCCTTTTCAGTTTCAAAATATGTTTTTGATTTGTTTTCTCCTTCTTTTTTCTTTCCTAATGGGGCTAGGTATAAAAACACACAAAAAAAAGAAGAAAAACAATGGTTCAGAAACTTCATAAGAAAGGACTATCCTGCTCCCCCTGCCAGCTGCCATGCTGTCAATGAGTGCTGATAAAACAAAAGTGATGGGACTGAAAATGGAAACTTGTGAATCTTCTATTTTAATGAAACTTAGGGATTCTGATCTGTTTAAATTTTATTTCAACTGTTTTAAAAGACATAGTGAGCGTTTATTGCCCCCGCCTCAGAGGAAACACCAGCACCTGAACTTCAGCTCTCTTCTCTCTTTGCTAAAAGTACACTCCTTTTCCTTTCCCCCCTTCTCCCTTTCTTTGCTTAAGGCTATGGTTTCAGTAGTTAATTTTTAAAACAGGAAAATAGAGACTTAAATAGAATTAGAGAAAGATGCCTTTGTACTAGGTACTGTACAGTATAGTGTTTAAAAAGTCAGAAAATATGTTAGCAGAAAATGCCTAGACTGTAATTTAGATAACAACCCAGACAATGAGCTAGCTTGTTAATTGCAAAGGCTGGTGGAGAACTGCCAGTTAGGGAACTTGTCTTTTTGTATCCCACTGCTCCTCGTGGCTCTCCTAGATGGAGGATGACAGGACATAAACTTTTTTAGTTTAGCCTGAGCTTTTTTATTTTTTCTTGCCTCTATTTCTACCAAAACAAAACAAAAAAATAGTCCATGTATCATAACAGCCATTAGCTGAACTTTTATAAGAGTAAGTAGTAACCAATACTATGAGAAGCAGGCATGATGGGTGGCCTGGAAAGCAGGGTAAACAGCATCCTATGGGCTGAACATTGGTCCTGTAGAAATCTTTTTAAGTGCTCTTTAGATCAAGTATGCTGTTTGCAAACAGTGGATCTCACCAAGTTACTCATCTGAAAACTGTTCCTGAAATAGTGGTGGCGAGGTATGCAAAGTTACAGGCTATCAACCATCAGATTTAATTTCAGCTGCCTTAGAGTAACTGCATCAATGAAGAGTTAAAATAGGAGCGAGTGCCTCTTTGGTCAGGCTGCTCAATGGGTTTGTGTGTTTCCTCTGGTAGCTCCTGGTGTGGGTCTATATGTGGGGGAGATGAACTCTGCACACTCCAACCCCCCCCATCGTATTTCTCAGTGAACATTGGATGGGAAGAAGACCTAGCAGGCTGGTTCCCAATGCATCAATCCTCAGCCTGCTTCGCTGCTTTTAGATAACAGATTTTGAGGAGCAGAGGTGTTAAAGCTGGTGCAGAGGTACACAAAACAGTAATTTCTGAGGTCTCAGTAAAGAATTTAGGCATAACTTATCCACAAACACCCAAGTAATGCTACTGTTCCTTTGCAAAATATTAAGCATGTGGTTAAAGTATTCTGTTAAATGAGGGGCGATAAGAAAAGAACAGTAGCTCTGGTAGAGATGTGAGCTACCCAGTTCATCTCTGAAGAGTCTTGGTGTGATTGCCTCCTGCTCACATT
The DNA here is from genome assembly GCF_964273445.1 of Streptopelia decaocto. NCBI lineage: Eukaryota > Metazoa > Chordata > Aves > Columbiformes > Columbidae > Streptopelia > Streptopelia decaocto. Next base: position 121,170,763 of record NC_138655.1, on the reverse strand, counting down.
TTAGGCTAGGATTTCCTAAGGAATTTGAGGGAATTAAGCACAGGACTGTCACTGCATTTCAATGGGGTTTGGGTGACTGATGCTGCAAGGGCTGAGCTCATGCAGCATGACACTAGACTGACTAATGGTGTTATTTCAAACCGATGTAATAAAACCGATGCAAAAGACTGTATGCGTAAGCCTAAGCCAACATTCACTTGGCTTTATAGCAGTTTGGCTTAAATTAATTAGGACAAAGGCTTAAACTAAGGTAAAGTAAGTCACTCTTAAACTGAACTGTGAGTATATTTGACAAAATTTAATGCAGGCAGACATACTGTAGGTGCATAGATATGGGTTTGCATTTATTGGTTGGACCAGCTTAAATTGCCTGGGTTTTCTTTGCCAGAAGAGCATTAGTTTCACAGAAAGCCCTCTATTTGGATGTTTCCAATGTTTCCACAGACTGTTTAGTTTATTTTGTAGTTTCTTGTAAAGATTGATAGAAGTAAATGTCTTTTGTTTACTGTTTGACTAAAGGAGTCCAACAGTTGAGCCTAGGCACACTGTAAGGTAATAGGACGGCCACTTTTGTCTTTAGAGAAAACACAATGGTCAGACAGGTTGGAGTTTGGTGGTGGTTCCTCTCTCTCCCCTCTCTCTCTCTCCCCCCTCTCCCTCTTTGAATTACCTTATCTTAAAGTTCAGTAGCACTTTTAAAAAACTACAGTTAGAATTTTGGAAGGTAAGTGGCAAAGTCAAGATTTGTATGTCCCAACTTGAGCGCAGATATTGATGGAGAGGCAGTGTGTGTGTGTCTGCACGTGCTCGTGCCAGGCTGGCTACTTATGGAATGAATTTATTTGGAAAGGGATCTCTTCAGCAGCTGGTGGTTTCCTCTTTTGACCTGTGCCGCTTCCAGAGAGGACTTGAGATGGTTTAGTGGTGATGAATTGGCAGACTTGTCACTAAGCTGTAAATCTTGAATCTGCCTTGCAGTGTTGAGGTGTGAACCCGAGATATAAAGGAGGTCAGTATTTTGGACTGCTGCTGTATATATAAAACACTTAAACCTTCTTTAGTGAAGGAAGTACTGTTAATAATAATAATATTTCCACTTCTGTAGTTCCTTCACTGCTCTAAAATTACCTGATTGACATCCGTATTATCAAGTAAATGCAGTTGAGTTAAGAAAACCCAAACAATCAAAAAAATCAAAACAAACCTACCAAAGTCAAACCCGGAATAATTTTGTTCTGATTTGACTTTTTTACTTTAATTTATTCTAATTCCAGGACAGATATACAAGTAATGGTGAATCTCCCTTGTTTAAATGACACTTGTAAAATAATGCTAACACTGTTGAGCATTATTCTGATGTTTCCTTTGGGAAGACGGGTTTTTGCGCAGGCTCTGGATTTTTAGACATTTGATATTGTTGGGCTGAATATACATATAAAATACCTTTTTTGTACTCTCTATACTTTTTCTAACTGTCTGAGGAACTGTCTACCTGGCATAATGCAGCCTTAAATTAAATTACTTCAACTCACTTTGAATAAGCTTCTGGGTCTACGCTTACTACTGCTGAATAACCAGCTCAGGTGTGAAAAGCAGTTTAACTCTACTCTTAGCCTTATTATGATTTAGCCATAGCCTTACTACTTCTGGCTCTGCTGTACTGACCTTTTTGCTGCTGGTTGTGCCGTATAGGAAAGATGAAATGAGGAAGGGCTGAAATGCTATATTTTATTGGTTAACATGTTTTCAAAAAGTTGTTCAACTTATTTATTATAAGGTGACCACAAGATTTTCACCTAATTTGTAGAAAATCAACGATTTCCACCTTAAGTAGATTATATATTTCTTAAAATCAAGCCATGTGAAGAGAGTATTTAAAAAACCTGTCATTAGAAACTGAGCAGTTACGTGCATATTTCTATGTAAAGGAACTGAATGAGGAATTTTAAATCGAATTGTGTATTCATTATGCCAAGTGTGAATCCTCTTTTCACGATAAAAATCTGGCAGATTAAAATCAGCTGGGAGAAAAGATGGCTCTCAGCAAGCGAGAAGATTTGACAGAGTATCAGCAGGCTTTCACCATAGAAGGCTTTGCTCACATGCAATCCCATTATTTCAAGTACAGTCTACTCCAGCTAAATTTACACTTAAGCTCATAGAATTTTTTGTAACACTAAACAAACAGAGGTATACACATAACCCAAGCAAAAACACGCTCTGGACTTTAGCCCTCTACACCCCCTCTGATTAGAAGGAGTTTGGAAATGGGCCTGAGCTATTACAATGACTGAAGATGCTCATCTGGGAATCCTGCAATGTTTTAGCACTTAAAGGATAGCTCTTTTGTGCACTACTCTTGGGCTTGATTTTGAATAACTGTGGAAGTCGTAAAACAGTATTGTTGACAATGATAATGTTCATTTATAGAGCTTTTCTATCCTAAAACCAAATTATTATTCTTATTTTGATTAAAGGAAATGGACGTCCATAATGACAGCTTAGTCAAAATCATCTAGCCAGGTAATGACAAAATCGGAAATTAGCAGCAAGGTAGCACCAGGACCTACCTTCCTGGTCCTTTGTATGTTCTCATGATAGATGTTTACTCAAGATGGGCAAGGGGTCATAAACAGATCTGCACATCCTTCTTTGCCAAGTATCTCTAGTGTCTAGCAGCATCATGTATGAGTGTGTTCGTTCAGTGTTGAAGTAGTATGGCTCAACTGGCTTAAATTCTGAACCTTTTTGGTGTGGCTTTTATTGTTGTCAAAGCTATTGTTCAATATTTTCCAGTATACGTTTTATATAGCTATGTGCAGTGGTTGGTTGCCAGAGCTGAAGCTTTCCTCAGGGAAGTCTCTGTTTGCATGCTAATGATCTCTAGTAAATGTTAAAAAGTGAATTTAAACAATGGCAGACCCTCCAGTGTGCACTACAGACAAAGCTGAAGGGAACAAGTCTGGAGAAGAAGGCATGGCAACAAAATCTGAAGTGATTAGAAGAGGCTGGCTTTTGTACAAGTCACTGTTTAGCCCCCCCTTTTCTGTCACACCTTATTGCCTAGTAGCTGAGTTATTCTAATGTGATTGAGAGTCTAGCCAGGAGGCTGTGGTGATTGCTGGGCAAATATGAAGTACGAGTGCTTTTCCCTGGAGTGAGCGAGAGCTGCAACAATTCAGCAGGTAATTCAGCCACCCTTAGGGCTTGACCTTATATTTCACATCAGGCTGCAAAGTTCTGTTGCTAGTCCAATTTGAATTTTTTTGTTCTTCTTGTTAATTTGTTAAGACGCAGCCATGTGTGAGGTGCTAGGAGATATGGAAGAAAATCTGGACTCAGGCCTGAGAAAGCTTAGCCTTAGGCTTAGCTCTTGTTTGGAGTGGCAGCAGCTGGGCCCTTGTACCTGCGTGCGGCTCCAGTGGTGTTGTTTTGGACTCTTAAGGCTCAGGAATCAGCTCCATGTGCTCTCTTTGTGGGGTTGGGACAAAAATAGATTGCTAATATAGACAGGCTTTGGGAGACTCCAACAATGTTTTGCTTTAAAACAACAACAAAAAAAGAAGCTGGCTAGTAATTATCTGGAGAGTGTTTTTGTTCTTTCATTTTGCAATAAATGTTGCTTCAACCCCTTCCCAGGAGCAGGAACTTGCTGCCTCAGAACAAGCAACGAGGCTGCTTGTTTCTTTTTCTCTTCTCTTTCATGCCTCGGGGAGGGAAAAAAAAACAGCAAGCAGTAAGAAGTGATATTGTATACAAGGCTGTTAGACTTTTGTCTTGGCCTGCTTAATGTCCTTGACACCTCCCCATTTCACCAAGCGACAGCCAGTATGCAAATGGACTAAAAGCTCCATTAGGTTGTTCAAGGCTGGGGAAACCCATCTGTCAGTGTCGGTGACACAGCCGGGCTGGAGTCTCATGTGGGAATCTGTCCTTGAGATACTCGGGCAGCTGAGTTTCTTCTAGCATCTAGCGCTCCCAGAATCAAAGGAAATTGTTGTACACTCTTCTTCTTGCCGCAGTTTGTATTTTTATCATTCCTTTTCTCCCCTGGTCCCTTCTCAGAAAAGAACAGGCATAGACTGTGAATTAACAGGGAAAAATGTGTTTTACCTTTTTTTTTTTTTTCTAGTTGCTTTTCCAGAAATGAACAACTATGCATATTACCTGTGGAAAAAAAAAGAACAGTAGTTAGTTGTTGTCCTAAAAGAACAACAGCTTTATATAACCCTTTTCCATATTTTCCTGTGTGATCTGCTGATGACAGGCATGAGGAGGGTAGTTAAGACAGACTCACTGGGGATCAGCTGCAGTTGGTCTGTCCTCTGTGAGGGGACAAGAAGCGCATGATAACCTAACAAAATAGGAAGGAATGCAGCTGTAAAAGGCTTTCATTGAGAGGATGTGAATGTGCAGGCTGGGGCTGAGAGCTGCCCCTGTGGAGGCAGAGGAGCACGGCCCCTGCCCGCAGGTTTGGGAGCAGGCTGGAATCTCTCCCGCGCTTCGCATCCCCGGGGGAAAAGTTCCCGTGACAGCAACAGCATTTACTGTGCATCCACCCATTGAGGGAAGCCACTTAACTTGTGGTGGTTTTTCTGTTTTTGTGATTTTTTTGTTGTTGTTGCTGTTGTTTTTTCTGCTGGATGGAGGTAAGGCTGCAGAGTGATAATTTTGCTGTTTTTTCATATCTTCCTGAAATCTCCAAGAATGCCATTAAAACACTTAAGCAGCACAGCATGCCAGGGTGGATGGTACAGAAATAGCTGTTAGCCTGTGAGTGCTACAGTTAGCAATGTTACAGCATTTTGTTGTACGAGACAGTGACAGCAAAACAGTTCAGATTTTCATCATGTTATAGCAAGAAGACCAGACTTTTGCAGTTGAAAGCAGAGCCTTTCGAAGTCTATAAGGTCTCTATGACAGGCCTCACAAACTCCTGATTATTTCCTGCTGGTGTCACGTAAGACCCCTGCACACAGAGGATCTGGCAAAATAACCAGTGTAACTTCAGTGCCCAGTGGTGTTTAGATGCGTGAGATAATTACAGCCTCCTCCATAGCAGATGCTCTGTTCTCCAGTTTGGCACTTTCCTTCTTCAGCGTGCAAATAATTTTCTCTACCTAAGCTGGTGGCAATTTGGTGATACAGATATCATTTTTTCACTGGAAAGCCAGTAATTTTGGGTTTTATGGGAATGCTTATGTAGCTAAGAGTGGTATTTCCCTTTATCATCCTGTTGAGGAAGAAGAAAAGCCCTTTTGCTGCTACTCTGTGGAGACTGGTAACATAAAGAGTTAATGTGTTGCTATAGCCAGGACTAGAATAAACTTTATCTTTCCAGAAATAGAAGTCAGCAATTCAGCAGTTATCCTTCATATTGCTAAGTGCAACTTATTCAGATCATGATGTATTCTGCTTTTTGGTGTTCCAAACCCAGTCACGTAATACAGCAGGCTTTTAGATTAGCATATTAGTTTAAATTTTAGACATACCATTTTAGTTCTCTGTTTTATGCTCTCATTTTTTTTTATTTTTTATTTTTTTTTGTCTCTTAAGGTAATATAGACGTTGCCACAGCATGTAACTCCAACTAAAACCGATAAAAATTGGAGTAAGAGATAGTATATACATTTTTCTAGAGGTTAGTTATGGCTGGATTTATGCAACCTTTGCTCCTCACAGTTGAGTATATTTTCACACCTCCCCAATTATTTCAGTGGTTTTGTGAGCAGATCAGATTTGCCAAGGGGAGCAGAGGGTTTTGCATTCTTGCTCGAAGCTATTTCTGCATTTATGTTTTTCTGGCTGTCTGGTCAGGCTGGCACATCCTAATGGGAGACAAAATGTAATAAAAGTTGGTGAGTTGAACAGCTTGCTTTGAAAAAAGGTGGACTCTGCTTCATGTGACAGTGAACCAGCCCTTTTAAGAAACCTGAAAGTCATAGGACTCAAGTATTCGGCCTTGTCTGTGCAGGGAGTACCTGTGCATAGGCAAAGCAGAAGATGAACCAGGGTTTTCATACACATTTAAGGGAACTGGATGCACAAAGCTGTTGGGAGCAAAGAGCCTGCTTTGCCCTTACAAAAATTTTGATTTTAATACTGAAGTGCAGTTTGAGGAACGAACAGCCCTCAAGGCAAACTTTTCCTGAGATGGGCCCTATATACAAGAGGGCTGAGTATGTGCCACAAGGAGTATCATCTTTGGCAGAGGAGGAGGAGAGCGCAGAGCCTTTCTCCCAGTGGGTCCAGGGCACAAAGGCTGCAACATTTTCTAAATGGACAGAGAAAATGATGAGGCCAAAAAACCCGCAACCAACAAACCAAAAGAAAACCCAAAACAAACAAAACCAAAACAAAATAAACCCCCAAACAACAACAACAAACCCAACACACAACTCTGAGACTTGCTAAGTTGTTGTGGCCTATTTATGAATGCATGAGAAATGGATTTTAATTTTAGTGAATACTCACAAGCCCGACAGTGGAGCAGCACAGGGGGACACCGTTCTAAAATAGCTCTAGCAGATGCCACAATAATACGAGTTTTCCATGCATCTCTCATTTATTTCTTGCTGTGTGCAGTTTCTTACTAAATCTGTTCCCCTGATAAATACAAGGATGTTCTTACCATTGGATAGGATAGCTAAGTGCAATTGTCATGAACATTAACTAGGTTAACCTTCTCGTTGCATAGCTACTGCTGCTAAGTATTTTCTGGGCTAACAGACATCTTTGAAATTAGTTTTAAAGGGTTTTCTTGTTATATATACAGACCATGGCTATTCAACTATGGCAGTTTCAATGGAAGCTATTTTAATGATAACAACAATAGTGTCAGTTATTTGAATAAACTGTCAGCTTAGAGAGGGAGACCAGCCATCGCTGGATCACTGCAAAGGATCTTAGAAAATAGAGAAAATTAACCTGCTAGCCTAAGCAATGGCACCAGATCTTCAGAAAGGATAATTATCCTCCTACCTCACTTTGTGCGCGAGTGTTAACATCGGTACTAGATGTCAAGAGACCTTCTATGCTGCCAACTTTACCTTCCCTGAAGAAAAGTTCTTCTTTCGTATCCTTAATTGCTTTTAAATTCAAAATACGTTGAGCTGATGCTGATTTATCTTGGTAATATTTGATACATCTTGGTAATCACATATCAGCATTACCACATGGCTGGTATTATTTATTGTGAAATTTATTAATTGATACAAAGTGCCAACCCCACCGTACATGTTTATTTTGGAGAGTCTCCCCTCTGGCGGGAAGTGCAGGAAGGCTGTGGAGAAGGGATGGGGTGCTGTTGATGGGGCACTTCTGGGCATCTTGTGCCTTGTTCACCCCTGCTCACCAGCATCGCTTGCCCTGAGTGAATGTTCTGGTCCTTGTGTGTCTCTCCTTGGTGACAACAAAAGCTTGACCAAGCCCTTCAACCATAACCTCATGGGAGGGGTGTCTGTCTCTTAGGGTGCACGGGATGGAGGATGGAGCTGATGTTGTGCTAATAAATACAGCTAAGGCACTCTTAAGCCCTGGGCTGCTGAGAGCAAATATTGTAGGCTTATTTTGGATAAAGTGTTGAGAGTTTTTTTGATTGTGGTTGATTTTTGTTTTGTAGGTTTTATATTTTTTTTTTGCTTTTTAAGGAAGAGGAGCTCATTTTAAAAATCTGTAAACAGGAATGATAGGATCACAGGGAGTGAAAGTAAGCTAATTTAGATGTTTGAGTAAGATCAGCTACTGTTTATGAAGATGAAAGTGATTTGCCCTGTCCTGATTTCTTTAATGAATGTTGTATATATTTAAAAAAGCTCTGATAAATAATGAAATATTTCAAGAACCGTTTGAATAATCAAAGTTGTGAAATTAATCAGAAACAGCCATATAATTTTGTTAGTACTTTTCTTAGTAATTTTTCAGTGCAGCGAAGAAAACCCTGGTGCCTGGATTGTTGACAAAAAAAATAAATAAAAAACTTAAAGCCATCTATTGTCTGAGCATTTCTTCCTTAATTTTAATTTTCAACTTCCTTTTTCTTTATTGTTCTGTTTGTAACGAAGCTGGGCCTTATTTTTGTTGCCAATGGTTTGATGAATGGCTTGAAATGAATCGATGGTGATGGCCTTGTTTGCTCCTTAGTTCTTGTGGCAGGGGAAGGAGTTTTGTGTGTTTGGTTTTAATTCCCTTTTGTTGGCATAAATGGTTCCTATTAAACATCAAGGTCAGTTCACAAACATGGGATGTTGGGTGAGAATTGCTAATCCAGAGGCCTCTTTTAAAAAAAAACAACAAACCAAGTCTTTAAATTGAGGCTCAAGTTTAAGCTGTTAAAAATGTTACTGTGTTCAAGTTAGTAGCTGATAAACACTATTTTAGCAAGTAGGCTTCTGGCCTCCTGAGTTGCCCGCTGCCAGGGCGTCTTCAAGTAAAATGCTGTGGCTAATTTTAAAAAAGCTCAGAACATTTTAGGACCAAAAATAGCGATGTTTGTAATTAGGGATACTAAAATAGAAGCAGTCATATCCCTGGGGATTTGCAGAGAAATCTCTGCCTCTCCATACCTCAGGTCTGCTGAAATCACTGTGGATTCAGTGCACCCAGGGTGCTGCCTCAGGAACTCGTGGCCGAGCCAGAGTCTTGCTTGGAGAAGTCATTCCTTGTCCTCAGCCACTGACGCACTGCTGCAGCAAGAAGATGAGATGAGATGAGGTGGTCGAGCTGAGCCAGAACTAAGCCAGTGAGGTGATGATAAGCTTAAAAGCAGGTTGTCAGAGAAATATGTGTTGTGTTAGCTATACGTGTTCTTCTTGTATGCTATGGTGTGTTATGCAACACTGTGACATACGTCTCAGTTTTTGTGTATGTGCATAGGGCTATTCTTGCGTCCTCTATGCAGGAGAAATCAAGGTCCTAAATGAGTTCATAATTTAGCTGCGCTTTCTTTCTGTGTGCAGACTGTGACCCAACTTCAGCAGGTTTAATTCTACCCTTTGCCATGTTCGGATTAGCAAATTTACTTAAATACACCTGATTTTATGTGTGTCCTTTGCACAAAGTTTTAGAAAAAGAAGCGCTGTGACTGCTTTTCATGACTGTTAAGGACCCCCCAGCACTGTTGAGAGAAAAAAAATATAAAATGAACGAAAAAAAAAAACCCAAACAAACCTGGCGTGTTACCTTCCAAGTCTTGCCATCCAGCCTGCAATCATCTACACCTCAGTAGAGCAGGAGGCAGGGATGTGGCCTGCAAAGGAGTTTGTGATACTCCTGAGTGAAATGTCAAATAACAGTTACCAAAGAGATGGATCCACTGAAAGGCTTGTGTTATCTATGCAGAAGGGTGCTAGAATAAATAGGTGTCTGGTAACATAGTGGTGCCTAATAAAACAGTTCGTCTGTAGCACAGACATCAAGAAATTTGATTCAGGCCAGACTGGGTTGTGAAGGAGCATAGAGTTAGTTGTCTTTTTAACTACACAGAAAGCGAATTACAATGCTAGTAACAGAAGACACATCACAAGAAGCTGCTTGTATAAGTGTCCTTTAATTCTAAACTGTTATGAGGATGAAAGTATTCAGACTCCACCTTTAGGAACATATTGTATTTCCCTATTTATGTTTGTTTCCTATCATGTGATGAGGTGCAAGGGAAGGTGTTGCCTGCTAATTTTAGCCTTGCAGACTGTCACTGCAGAAACCTGGCAGTTAACGCTTCTGGAGGGAAAACCAGGCAGTACTGTGTGTCATCGTACTTGGTGTCTTAGGGTGTAGGGGGGGAATATTTCAAAGTCTTGTTTTCCTGGCTTGTGTTAATGTACGAGTCAGCCTCCTGCAGAAGAATTAAAAAAAAAAAAAACAAACCATAAAAAGCATTAATGAGAAAAGAAAAACTGTTTCTTTGCTGAATAAATGTGATACGGAGACCCAGAAATGCAATGAACGCGTATGTGTAACTTTGTAGCCATTGCTGTATTTTTCAGAGCTATGGTAGTCGCTGCAGGAATCACTCTTCATACTGGCCTTCACCTGTACTTGCCCATTTCACCATCAGAGCCTGAAGAATTCCTGTCCTTCAAGATGCTCTGAGGCATCTTTATGCAGCTGCTACTCTTCAGAATGGGGGCAGGGAGAGAAAGGGAGGAGGGTGCCAGGAGGCCACTTGTGGCTCAGAAGCCCTCAGTATACAGCCCGCAAAGGAACTTCTAAATTGTGGTCACCCCTGCCAGACCAGTCAATTGTCAAAGGTCTGTTGGCTACAGAGGCTCTTTCAGATGTGTTGGGAGCGTGGTGAGGTCTTGAGTTTAGGGAGCCAGAGACGGGGCAGGGAGATCCCAGCTCTGTGCGGCAGCAGAAAACTATGAGGGGGTCCTTCCTGTGGATGCCGTGTTGCTGCATGTATTTCCTCTTCTGCAACAGAGGTTTTTCTGTTGGGAGTGGTAGGATGAGGGAATTGTAATGATAAATGGACCTTGGTGAAATATATAATAACCTGATAACAGGTTTTTTTCCTTTATGGAGGGACTTTTTGCCCTGCAAGAGCTGCATTAGGCCAGGTTCGAGAAAGGAAATGTAATGGCAAGCTATTGCAAACAAAACATTAGTCCTATGAGGGATAACACATATTTAACACCAGTAGAGTTAAAAGAATGTCTATACATTTTTAGTCTAGGGTTCCCTTTTATTGTTTTCCTTTTAGAAGGAATCCCTAAGAAGAAATATTTTTTAATATAGACATTTGTTTTTCAAAGTGTGCCAAAACCATCTAGCACTTTTAATAATCTGACACTGTATTTTGGCACTTGTATCACCATGTCAACGATGTTTCTGTTTACTTGCAAAAAGATGTGATGGCAATCCCCCTGACTGGGTGGCTGCCACCTCCACATGTTTTTGAGGATTATCCATGTAAGCCATTGGATACAGTATGGCAGAGTTTCACATAAAATGTTCTGAATGGTAGGAAGAAGGTGGAAGAAGAACCACTGAAAAATTTTCCTTGTAAAACAAGAAAGGGGGGAAGGCTGCACCAATTAAATTATTTTGGTTGCAGATTTAAATAAGAGGATTTTTTTTTTTTAGTGTCAAATTACATTATAAAACTGATGCCACAGAAAGGTTTTTGAGGACTGAAGTCCAAATGGGCCAGATAATGGAAGAGATAGGACCTTTGGTATGTGTTAGGTTGATGGTCCATGTGCAGCCTCTGGTTGGGAAGTCCAAAAGCGGAAGGTGCTGTGGAAATAATTAAGCTATACTTGCATTTCTTATGCCATTTCTCAGAACACTTGTTATTAGCAACTCCCAAATGTAGAAATCTGTGCTAGGTGGGTATTTATTTTCCAAAATGTGGTGTTTCTTACAGAAAGTAACTGTCATCTTTTGTTATCAGACTCTGTTAATTATGTTAAAGGAAGTTAAGGTCCTGCAGTCAAGGAGTCAGAAGTTGGGAAATGCTGGACTTCTGCATGAGCCTGTGCAGGCTGAATTTGGATCCTGTTTGAGCAGCCATTACCATGTGGTCATTAAATACTTCATTAGACATGTTCTGCTTTACACAAGATCCCAGCCTTTGCAGAGGTATTTAGTGATGGTTTAGTTCCTTGTGTTGTAAGTAGAATTCGGTCCTGTAGCTGTCCTCAAACACACCTTGGAGGCCTGCAGTATTTGTGCTGATGTCTTTCACTATACCGTTGCAGTTTCAAGATCACTGAAGAAGTTATTTTTCTTGAGCCAAATTCCCCCAAATTGAGGCTTAAGTTGTACTTACCACTTTAGGTCTATTGTGTGAGACATTTTATGTCTGAGATTGAACTTGGATACTTTTGAGTGCCTGGTCTGAGCACACTGCCCATTGGGACCTATGGCTTGATATAACTGGCAGAGTCAGAGTGCCCTTCCCATTTTAAGAAACAAACCACTATTTTTTTACATGATGGCAGCTGGCAGTGGCATTAATTGTGTAACTTTTAGTCTCAGAGATTTGTTTTTTTAAGATCTGCCAGTTTATTTCAAATTCTTGTGAATCAGACTGCCTTTAAAATGGTACTGATTTTTCTTAAAGTGTTGCCTTAGACTACACTGTAGATCTTCAAAGAAGCCGAGGAATAGGATTTTCAGTGTTTTTAATTCCTTTAACCCAAGGATATTGCATTAATGTAAATACTACTGCTGCTGAAATCTGTTTGGAACGTTGTTTAATAATGACTTCAGCAAATGAACTAAACTTGAGGTCAAAGCATATCAAAGGAATAAAGTTCAGATGTCTCAGTCTTAGTAAATCCTTTGTGTGCAGTTGAATTTGATCATGGGATATATCTGCACCTGCAGAAATCCCTTAGGAGACATTTTCTTTGTAAGTAAACTTGGAGGGTTTTTAACCTATGTAATGCATGAAGTGAAGGACTTTCGTGTTGAGTAGTTATTTCTTATAGTGCTGGACATAACTGATATTGATATTTTGCAACAGCTCTTTTCTCTGGTCAGTCAACCGCTGCCCTGTCTTGGTGTTACCTACAGTCTCAGCGAGGGTGCAGTACCTTCTGTTGTTCAGCTTGTTGGTGATAGTGTGGCCAGTCACGTGGTAGGAACAATCAACCTTTTGGTTGTGCCTGGCTGCTGGTTAGACTTCAAACTATTGACAACTCCACTATGAGCATGACCTTCCAAACAGCTTTTTATTTTCCTTGTCATCACTCCAGCTCATGCCTTCCTCAGTTTGACTGCAAGGCTGCTATGGAGGACCATGTTGCAAGCCTTGGTAAAGTCAAGGTAAACACCATCCGCTCCTCTCCCGTGATCTGTAGAACCAGTTTTCTCAACACAGAAGGTGAGCAAGTTGGCCAAGTGGTTTTTGCCCTTATTCACCCATGCTGGCTGCTCTCGATTACTCTGTCCCTCATGTGCTTGGACACAGCTCCCAGGAGGCTTTGCTCTTCAGTTTTGCCAGGCTGTGTCCAACCTGCAGTTCCTCAGGTCCCCCATCTTTTGAAGACTGGTGTAATGTTTCCCTGTTTCCAGTCATCGGGAACATTCTGATACCTCCAGTTGCCACAGCCTTTCAAAAATGAAGGAGAGCAGCTTCATGGTGACATTGGCCGTCTCCTTTGCAGTTGTTGTTTAGTAACCTGTGAGTGGCTTCCTGGACTAGTTTCTACCGTAGCGCTCCTCTTCTGGGGCAGCACCTCTCAACCCAGGCCCAATATCTAGTCAGGCAGACGTGAGCATCCTGGCAGCAGACCTTGCCCAGAGGAACCGAGACAAAGAAAGCACCAAGTGCCCTTTCCTCTTCTGTGGCCTTTGTCACTGTTCTGTTCAGCAGTGGGCAGGTGTTCTCCTTAGTCTTCCTTTTGCTTCCAGTGTGCCCAGAGATGTTGCCCTGGTATTCCCAACCAATTTCTGCTCCAGCTGGTAACACGGCATGTTACCGTTACAATCTGATTATGGTTTTGTTAGAAGTGATTGTAGCTGTCACTCTTCTGGTTTATTAGTTAAATTATTTCTCAGTTTAGATTTGAATTTCTTATTTTTGCTCAACATCTCATGCATATGAGTCTGAAACAGTGTTATTAAGTGGCATTAAGACTTTTAGAGTATTTGTATGTATCTGATTTGAAGTATAAACCTTATTACTACATGCTAACATTATTCAAGCAACATTTATTAAGGAAATGTATTAAGGAGACTTTTCTTCTTATTTTACTTATCCTGTTTTAACATTTGAAATGACTTCAAATACATACTCTTTCCAGAGGAAAAAAATGCAGACTTAAAAAATAAATCATGTGTGAATGAAGAATATTAAAAGGTCAAAAAGCCAGAAAGCTAACAGAAGAGATCGGAAGCAATGTTGCAGTGCAGAGGAAATTTAAGCTGTTGTTTATCAAGAAATATATAATTTGGATGAAAAACATAGTAAATACAGATGAATGTGTTAGAATCTCGTTTATTTTTTAAAATTTCTGGTTTGTTTCAGGAATTTTAACATATGTATCCTGTTACTCTGAATTCCTATTGCTTGCAACAGGAGTACCTCATTATCCCAATTAGTGTTCTGTTGGATTTTACACAGATGCATAATGAAGCAGCTGAGTCCCCACATTGCAAAGCTCTTCACCTCTCAGCTCTGTGCACGCAAGTTCAGTTCTTCATATTGTTATGCACAGTATGGAAAAAGTGAATGGCACAAAGCCCAAAGTGGTTTGGGCGAAATGTCTTCAGCTGAATCTGTGTATGTTAGCAAGATATTTGGCTCATCATCTCACAACATTTTGCAGAAAATAATGGTGATTTTTAGGGAACTGAGAAAAGAAAGTTGTCATGATGAAATTAAATTTCTGCACTGGTTATGAGCCATTCTAAGCATATCAGAAAAAAAGAGGGTAGGTTACCGTCACTAAACTGCAAGTTAGTTTTGTATGGATATTTTAATTGAGTCAACATTTCTGAGTGCATGAGTCAAATGACATTTGAAACTTCGGACAAGCACAGAAGCGCAATCTGTTGTTGAAGAAATGGGAAGAGACTGAGAACTTATACCATAGTAAATTTAGACTTTTTTTAAAATTATATTTTCCCCTGCTCTGGGAAGTGCTAAAAACCAGAGATGGTGGAAACACTGAAGAAATAAATAGGAATTAAAAGGGAAAGGACTTGCTGAATAACACTGGGTTACCGTGGAAGAAATGATGGGTCTTTCGTTTGTCTAACCAGCAGGACAAGGTTATGCATATTCAGGTTCACTTATTTTGAAGCAAAGTAGACTTTCTGAAGTTGAAGTTGTGTGTTGGTTGGTTGCTTTTTTTTTTGTTTTGCTTTGGTTTTGTGTGTGTGTGGTTTTTTTTACTTTTCAAAAATGTTAAAGCTTTTATTTACATTCTAGTGAAAACAGATGTCAAAATCTCACTAGGTGCTAAGATATTATTGTTATCTTCCAATGACTTCAAGTATTATGAAATTTAGGAGGTGACTTTCATCATTCAGTAGTCCTGTGGGCATTACCAGGACCTCCAGTCATGACAACAAAGTGCATGGTAGGCAGTAACTGCTGTGACATCTAGTTGCACAGGTGGTCAAATACACCTCAAGGTGGGCTGATCAGTTTGAACTTTTTGCCTCAGTCTGCATTTGATGTGAATATAGGTTATACCCCTGAGGGTTTAGTGCTCAGGCTTCAATTCAGCCTAAGGTACATATGATTTCCTAATGCGATTATGAATGGAAATGAAAACATGGAAATACTCTATTCTATAGATTCAAAAAGACAACAATGTTGGGTTTTTTTACACATTCATAACTTGCTGGAGTAAATTAATCCTCAAATCCAATGTCTTTTAGGGAAGGTTGAATTTTAAGGAAAAAGGTAGAAATGCCTGTCAATAAATTGAGTGTAATTCTGAAAACTCAAAAAAAAAAGAGGTTCTCTATTTTTGCATTAAATATTTATTTTATTTAGTAATTTTTTTCTTCAAGGGGATTTAATTAATGTCTGGAAGAAAATTTAAATGAAAATTATAGTAGATGCTTGTTAAGTCAAAGAAAATTAAATAGTATTTCCCACACTACCTCCTGTGCCCGATACATTAAATACAGAGAAAAGTGAGTTTTTTCTAAGACATCAGAGTCTATGATAACAAAGTAGAGAGTGTTTATATTCAGCTTCCTTAACATATGAGTTTAAGCACTTAGTGACACTAGCTGAAAATGGAAGTGCTTAAATTCCCAAGTGTATTGTGGTGAATCTTGCTCACCTGCCCAGGTGCCTAGCGTTGTGTGTGCTCCTGAGATGTTGGCTGTGTGATGCTCAAAGCTGCCTTTGTCCTGATAAAAGTCAGCAACTCATCTCAGTACCAAGTTCCTTTCAGGGCTTGCAGACCCATTCCTTCATTCAGTCTTTATGTGGACCCAAACAGTTTCCTAGCTCACGTGTAATGGTGACGTTGTTACAAAATGCACACTTTCACATAGACAACTCATTTTAAGGATGTAGAAAAGTCCCTAAAAGAGCAGAGAGGTTCCTAGCATGAGGTTTCAGACCCAGCTGCCTCCTGCGGCATGTGGCCTGTGGTGAGCCCCATATGTGGCCACCCCAGCTTCCTTCCCTCCCTCAGCTGTCTGTGGTGCAGAATTCAGGGCTGTCACAAGCATGAAGGTGCCCAGGAGCACCTTGGCCAACTACCCTTGTAGGCTGACAGCTAAATCCTAACCACTACCTTCTGATCCTTGTCCCAGCTATATCAGCTGACTGTCAGAGGGCTTTCTAGCTGTCCTTTAAATGACATTACAGGCATCAGTTTAATGAGATTGGTTTCTTCTTAGGTGAGGTATTAGGTATCAACTGTAATGACTTGTATGGGAAACCTTTTTAAAAAGCTATTTGTTGTCGTGAACTTGTTAGAGGAGTTTGCACTGGAAGTAAACTTGTGGTGAGGTCTGTGATGGCTCATATCTTCTGTGGGCATCTTCTGGCCGCCGGCCTAGGAACAGTGCGTTGCTGTAGCCCAAGGGGCTCCGAAAAAAACATCAACTCTGGCTATTGTGGAATACCCGAGATTCTGTCCTGATGGTGTCACGCTGCTATCTTTGGGACAAACCTTTCCCAAACTTTGTGTTCTGTGGATTCTTCTAGCCGCAGGAGGGGAGGCACAGCTTGTCTTTATATAGCACTGGGTGGAGGGCACCAGAGGTTCCCCATACACATCTGCAAAAGCTTGTTGTGGTAACATGAGGAGATAAAGGGGGCTGCTCCTGGGGAACCCTGCCACCCCTGGTTCCTCCATCCCACCAATGCTCACATTAACAGTGGCAGACTTCCCACTTCATTCTTCCATAAGAAAGGCAAACTGAGGAAACTTGGGTTGGATTTTGAAAAAAGACTTTTTGGTTTGGCTTCCATACTGCAAAACGAAAACCCATCTGCTTCTGATCTCTGCTCGCAAAATTCTCAAGTGGAGAGGACAGAAGCTTTAAGTTCGGTTTTATGTGATGGGCTTTTATTGGGCTTAGGTTCTTGCACCAGTGTTGATGGTGTGGTATGTGTGGACTGTGTGCAGAAAAGCAGTGCACTGAAGCACGTGCCTCCTACATCTTAGTTCCGAGATGCTTTTAGTCTGCCACATGTAAACAAATACGCAGAGAGTAAATTTAGTTTCTCAAAACCAAAAACCCAAAAACTTGTTTGTTTTTGCAAACATTTGGAAAGTTTAAGTATCAGCCTTTTGATCTGCATTTTTATTGTTAACCTTCAAATGGATTGACATTTCGTCATTGTAGCCCAAAAAATGGCTAAGTGGAAATGTAAACGCAAATAATAATTTCTGCTTACATATGTTACTTCTCCGCCCCCCCCCCCCCCCCCCCCCCAATTTTTTTAACACAAAGTTGCTGTATCACAGGCGGTAATTGCTGTCATTTTTTGATCTGTGCTCTAAAATATTCTTATTAGGGGAATTGCAATGTTTTATCATCCAGATTGCTTAGATTTAGTATTTTTAAGATCTAGAATCTGTTCACATTTAGTCTCAGTACATCAATAAAATATGAATGGATTTGGTAATGAAGTAATAACACTAATTTATGTCAAAGAATACAGGTTATTGTTTACGAGTTTGCCAAAGTGCCAAAATATTTCATCTATAAGAAGAATTCTTCTTCTCCCTTGCTGAGAAATAAATAATGCCACAGGAAGGGTCTGTCACTGGAGCCCTCTGCCATGAAATAAAGGAGAGGAGATGAGGCTGTGAAGGTTATTTCCCATTCTGGAAAATAGTTACTTGGTGACACAACTCTTATTTGTAGTCTTTGGGTTTTTAGTGTTAAGGACTAATTTGTACCCTCCTGTCTGGATGTGAGAAGCCCTAATTCAGGGAAGCTACCATAGTTTAGTCCAGAGTGACAGGCAGTCCACAGATGAACAGAAAATTGCTTATGAGGGATGAGTAGTTTTACCTTTGGTATAGCAGCATGTAGGGAGGAGAGGGTGAAGGGCTGGGGTTGGTGTCTCTGCAGCTTAAATCTATTTAGTGATCAAAACCCAGGGGGACAGCGATGGCTAGGGTGTTCACAGTCTGCAAATGATGCTCTTCATCTCTGTGGCATTCCCTTGTCTTGGAGTGGGTTTCACTGGGGCCTGCTCATCCTCAGGAGAGGTGACCATCATGATATGTGCTTCAATCTACTATATTATTTAAACTTTATCATACTTCAAGATAAACTGATTGCCTCCTGGCCTATTTGCTTTTGAAATTTGTTGGTTGGTTGATTTGCTTTAATGCAGAAAACTGTATAAAATGAGACATACTTTGCAGGTCCTGTCTGATAAAGGACTTACTGCTCTTCCCTTGGATGCATTGCATCCTATGTATTGTCTACCTGTGGGCGCTTATGAAATGCTAAAAGCTAGGCAGTTGTGATTTGGAAGAGAAGTATTTTAGAACAGAGAAAATTGAGCCAAATTCTTTGCGAACTTATGCTTTATGAAGCTCTTGTGCTTTGTGCGAGGTTCAGGGGAATTGTAAGCCCCAGGAGTATTTAGCCTACTAATTTCAACAGCTTTGTGTGTGAAACAAAAACCTCGAAGTGTCTTGTCAATCCATCAAATGCCAGTTTTAATCTGACTGTTGAATGACTACTGTGCCTATTGAAGGACTATTTTTTATTAATGATTTTCATTTTTCGCATTTTTCTTTTTTTGCTGTGTGAAAAGAAAGGGTGAGCAAAACACAATGACACCTTCTTCCTGTGGACTAAAAATACCGTTTGGAATAGAATGAAACAAAAAAAAAAGTTTATTGTATGTTAGAAGATGAGCAAGAGGGCACTGTGATTGAATAATTTTAAGTTTTTTTTAAAAATAAAAACATTTTTAATGAGAAAGCTAATTGGATTGGCATTCTATTTAAGCTTTAAAATTATTTTGTTCATTCAGTTTAGATACAAGGTAGTAAAATCATTGTATGCAGAAATCCTTTTTATCTGCAAAAGAATTAGGAATAGCTTTGGTTGTTAAGTTTCTTTTTAATAATATTTTCCCTCATCTTTAAGTGATATTGCAGTTCTCAATAGCATCTTTCATCCAGTAATCAGAGCATTATATAAGCCTTGAAAAGGTAAGGAAGCATCATTACAAATTGGTAAACTGAGACATCAGGAATGTAAATGACTTGCTTGGGGTAGTGCAGTGATGTAGTGGCAGCACGGGGAGCGTAACCCAGCAGCTTTGACTCACTGGTCTTCTCTTATCCAGCAAATCACTTTTAAAGGCCTTGGGAGTGATTCAGAGAAATCGAAGTCCTCTTGCAGTGTGTTCTGGTTTTCCAGATTGATAGGACTGTGATGGAGCAGACTTTCAAGCTTATTGTCTGTTTTCATCGTCGGAGGTTACGTACATTGTCATGTGGCATTCCTTTACAAATGGAAGATGTTGCCAAGTGGTGGGTTGTTGCTTCTACAGAAACAATCCAGGAACCTTTGTCGCTGTGAGAGGTTAGAAAATACATGCGCTATGACTTCTGTTTGTTTGTTGTTAGATGTCTATGGAAAGATCTGCCCATGTAGGGGAGTGTCCAAAGGGATCTCTGTCTTCCAGGCCTTCATTGGCCAGATGGAATCTAGACTATAGTCATGGCTGGATTCTGCAAGCGTGTCCTACAAACTCTGGAAGACATTATGACTCAAGCTCCCTTAACTGCAGCCTTTCTAAAATAGACAAGGTTTCTGTGTTGCCAGTTCAACGTTCATCTTTCATTCACTTTTCTATCCTGCCTGGCTATGGATGAGAAATACAGCTTACCTTCTGGTGCTGCTCCTCACTGAGGAAGCCAACTTGAAGGCAGAAGAGTTGCTGTGGATTATATGTCATTCTTTTCATTATATTTGCCCTACCTCTCTGTTTTCTTTGCAACTGTGATGACTGTCTTTTGCTTGATACGAGATTTGCTGTTCAATCAGCTCCAAAATCCCATAAACAGGCTGCTAAGTTGATGGCATCCTCTCATCATTACTATAATTGGCCAGTAAGAACCCTCCAGCTCTCAAAAATTACTCCTTTGTACAGTAGGGTGTAAAGAGAACAGTGTTTTGCTAGTGTGAGCTCCAAACTGATATTTGCACAGTTTATTTGTATTTACTTCACCTTATTTTATCTTTTCTATCAGGAGCTGAGGGAATTGTGTAGCAATTGGGCTCTAAGTGAGATGAATCTAGCAGCTGGAAAACACTCTGTTCTGAGTGAAATGGATAGTGTGAGTTCGCAAATGCTTAAAGAATGCGTGTTTTAAAGCAGTACCGTGTGTCATACTATTTTTTTTTTTTAGTATAAAATATGCACTATGATAGAAAAAGTCAATGTATTGGTGTTAATGGGGAATCTTTCCAAGACCTTACTTTCAAGTGGATAAAATAGTATGAATTTGGGATAGCTAAAGGTGAATACAAATGAATTGGCTAGTCCATTAGCATAGCTGTCCAGCTGTATCCCAGGCTCTGAGGCCACTCCAAAACCACAAGCCCAACCACCTCACAAGCCTGCCAAGGAGCCAGCTGCTGCTAATAAAGCAGACTCTACAACTTGGCATCTGGGGCCTGTTATTCCCATCCAAAAGGAATTACATGTGAAAAAATATTTGAAATTTGTCTTTTTAAATAGTGTTTTTCTTTAGAGGAAAAATGCTTTAGACTAAACTTGCAACAAATGAAAAAATACATAAGAGTGCTGTGGTTGCCATGGGAAGATAAATACTATTCTTGCGTAAGGAGGCTGGATGTTGGAAGGAGGAGTGGTGTTCATTTAGTAACCGAGAAGCTTCTGCTTCAGCATTTCTGGGTTATTGAGTAAGAAAGACCAAGGTATCTCATTATTCATGCTTAGCTGTGCACGTTTGCATGGGACACTTGTTTCAGAGAGGCAGGGTTTAAGCACAGGGGTGTGTTCATGAGACTGGATAAGAATTAAGCACATTAATTTCTTACTTTTAAATAACGAAAAAGGAGAAATTTCATTCATTTTTCAAAGATGAAAACAAATCCTGTTAGCCAGTCATGCTAAATTAATAAGCTGCTTGGAATGATCTGCAAACCAGTTCATTCCCCCAACGCTCCCCATTGAATAATGAAGCATGAGAATTGAAAAATGAGTTGGTTAAATTGGTTATTTGAAAAAATTAAAGGCAAAGCCGGCTCTGAATTCCAGCTCCCTTTTGAAGTACAACATGTAGATGTTGCCTAATATTTTTTTTTTCTAGCTCTGCAGGTCCTGTGCTCGGCTGTGTTGGCAAAACATCTTTTCCGGATTGCTACAGCTGGTGTCGGGGTGTTTTGAGCCAGTCTGGAAAGCAGTGCCCCTGGTGGCTCTCATGGCAGAGAAGCTCAGTGCTTTGCTCCCGGCTGTGGAGGGGGCCGATGTCAGAACAAGCCCCAAATGCCCTGCCGTTGGGTGCACAGGTGGCTCCCCAGGCAATGCCCCACTTGGGCATTGTCTGGGATCCAGTAGCAAGTGGTCCTTATCTGGGATCCTCATCAGGCTGACATTAATTTCTTTCACTCCAGTTATTACATGGAGATTAACGAACCAGACCCTTTGTTCCTTTGGAGGCAAAATACGTACTTCTGCCATCAGTCATACGCTCATCAGCTCAGGAAACACGAATTCAAAGCTTTCCTCTGACCTGAAGCTTTTAGCCTGGCAACCAGCCAGAAGATGTCATCAGTCCCAGCACAGGCAATTTTGTAATCTTTCTGTGGATGGTATTCTGGGGTATTGGGTAGGCATGGAAATTACTGCGGGCTGCACTGGCTGAGATATATTAGTGAAGAGGGTTTGGAGTGTACCAGTGCTTGCCAGTCTGAGGAGATCAGCATCCTCCAAAACAGAGTGCGGCCACCTCTCTTCCCACCAACCTTTAAAGCATCTCTGTGGATGCTGATGTGAACCTGGGCACCTGTATGTGCCTATTGTCTGAGCAGCTCTTGCCTGAGAGACCACCTATTCATGACCTAATTCTCTGGGTATACCAAGGACTTTTTTTTTTTTTTTTTTTAATAGCTATGGCCTTGAAATCAGTGTAAATGTAATTTGTGTTCACTTCTAGGTCCCTTTTCAGCTGGTTGAGGGGGATAAAATGTCTTAAATTAGAATTAGGCCCCCAGTGCTTTCCTCTGTGTGAGGATAAAGATCTCATAATAGAATGAAAATTGCTCTCTGTTTTTCAAAGGCATATTTCCACTTTTTTTTTTCCATGCTTAATAGGTTGGTGTGAGAATAGGCCATTTACTTGTTGTCCACTTCTAAGACATATATAATAATAACAATTAATAATTAAAGTACATAGCACTTTATTGGATTACAGACAAGTCTGTCCTTGCTTTACATAATTTAGATGCATTCAGTGTGTATGTTAAAGTTGGAAGTGTGGGGGTAAAGCACTAAGAATATTACCTTGATTTTCTTTTTTTCTTTTTTTAATTTTACATTACTGATTCTCAAAATGTGCAAAATTAACATGGGATATTTCCTGAGCTCTTTGTATACTAAAGCCAAATATGTGCTACATGCATACACATCTACCTGTACCTTGGCCCTGCAGTGCCTAGAGATTAAATATGCTTTCAGCCAGGATGTTTCAAGATGCATGTGTCTGTGTATTTTTGGAGGGTACCGTTGCCTGCAGTTTTACCCAGCCATGCCATGGCTGTGGAGCTGATTTCCAGGACATGCCCAGGGCACCGGGTCTCAGTCGAGGCCGTTTCCCATGCTGGTACTTGGGGCTGCTGCTTCAGCTCTCTATTTCTGGTAATGACATTGAAGCTGGGGTGGGTGGGGATTGCCCAGTGATAAAATGTGTGTGCAGAGAAATATGATCCGTATGCATTAAGTGCTTTTGGTTGTCAGCAAAAGTATCTGTGCAGATACTCAGGGAAAGGAAGCTCATTGCCCTTTCTCGTCTACCGTAGATGAGAGTGAATGTCATTACTTGCTAGCATGGCAATTGCGCTGTCTATTAAACTGATTTTTCCTTTTAATGAGTTCTACTTAAGTCACGTTACAACCAGGCTAGATTGCAGAGGGATTCTGATGGCCTGACACTTGATGGTGTATTCCCACTCTACTGGTTTAAATGGGAGAAACTGGTAAGAAGGAAGGAGAAGGCAGCAGGAAAGGCGTCACTGCAAGTGTGTTGTTTTATGTATTTAATCAAAGCTTCACCTATCACTCATGCTTCCTGTATATTCTTCAACTTTCTGGGGTTCTCCTAGGGAAGGGGACTTGTTTGAAAGAGTTTAGAGCTACTAATTTAAAAATATCCATCTACCGAGGCTCTGATTTAGTGTGTGCATGATTATAAGCATAAAGTAGGGCCACTGAAATGAAAGGGGCAGTTAATTAGCGTGATCAGAATTACAGACTTAAATATTTTCTCTGTTCAAGGCCTAAATGCAGAATGAGCATATTAGAAGTCACTGAAGTGTCATTGCTGCTGTAATGAAAATAGTATGTGTTTAGCTTTTATTAGTCCATTAGCACATCGTGGTTAACTTAGCATTGGCCCAACATTTACCTGCTGTTGCAACCATGCATACTGCTAGCAGAATTGGCTGATCAGCTTGTGGAAATGGGATTTCCGCCCCTCTCAGCTGGTGGTTACCTTCTTGGAGCTCTGACTCCAGTTTCCCTGACTTGGAGGCTCATCCCCCAGCTCTTCCAGCTTCTCCTCTAGATCTCATCTTTTCTGCTGAGGTCACAGTGGTGGCAGGACATGGCCTCCTCCTCCAACTGTTCCTTGTTCTCCTGACAAGCACTCTGTGCTGCGAGTAAGATACACTGGTGGGCAGAGAGCCAGCGATGGTTGCAGTCACTTAAATTCCCTGTTGTTGCCCAAGATTGGAGGTGCTTAGGTAATCTTTATAGCATGTGTGTGTCTTCTTTCATAGCGTGTATTAATATTTAGTGGGGAGTTAAGGGATGGTGTTGTTTTCCCTGCGAGAATGCCTCCCTTTTTAAGTGATATTTCTCAGTTGTTGTGTGTGGTTTGTGGTTTTTCAGAAGTGGGTAAGGTTTTGAGAGCGGGAGGTCCTAGCCTGATCATCTTTTCCAAACTCTGTTTCTCTACTGTGAAGGACGTCTGTAATGACAGTCTTTTCAGGCTGCCTTGGTATTTCTTTCCCTCTCAGGCTGGCTAACTCTCTGCTACCTGACTGTGCATGCACTGGGTGCTTCTCCTGTTTAGAAAAGACTAACTAGGCTTCTGGCACCAGCTTCTGTACCTTTGGCTAGATATTCTTATTTGTGTCCTAGAGTATTCTTTAAGCAGATTGTGTTTAACTTCTTTCTTTAATACCAGTTACTCCCAAGTATCTGTCATTTCAGAGCTTTATTTTGTGATCTAGATATAGTAGGCTCATAATCTGGCTACTTTAATTCCAGATTTAAAAATAAAATAATGCACTTCATAGCCATGGCTAAACCCAAAATCTCAGCTCCGTTTTGTGTTTGAAAGGCGTTACTGGCCCGGGGTGAGTGCACTTGCTGTAGGAGTGGTGAGCTGGAGGTAGGTGGGAGGGCAGGACAAGGATGCTCTCAGTGTGTAGCTCTGGAGTTACCTGGGTAAAGCACATCGGTCCCTCATGCTTTAGTTTTCCAGTAACAGCCTTTTTGTTCTGTTTTGTCTCCAGCAGTCCTATGCACCAGCTCCCCACCCCATGGCTCCTCCCAGCCCCAGCACAAACAGCAGCAACAACAGCAGCAACAACAGCAGCGGAGAGCAGTTGAGTAAAACCAACCTGTACATTCGAGGCCTTCCACCCGGCACCACCGACCAGGACCTTATCAAGCTGTGCCAGCCGTAAGTGCACTTAAAATACTTGATATCTTCCAGCAGGAAAATGTCAAAGCTGGCCTTGCAGTTTACACTTATGTATTCCCACAAAAAGACATCAGAAGCCTCCTGCACTGGAGGGTTAACCATTATTCCCTTAGTTTGAACAGCTAATTAATGCCTGTTGAAAACCTTCTGGTAATGAGTTTTGGGGGACAGAGACGTGAGGGCCTTCACATTGACTTCTGTTTATTTTAATTTGCTTTCTTTCTTATGTTGAAAGGAGAATTTGCATGGCAAGAAAACCTCCCTAATGAGGCATTTTATAGTTACAATGATCTGTGAATCATAACCCGTGTGCACAACAAAACTTGGGTGTTCCCACACAGTCCTTTATCACATCTTTTGGTTGCTATGTCACACATTGCCAGGCTCAAAGATTGGGAAGAATAAAACCCACTGAAGGTGGCCTTCCAACAAATATCTAATTAATTGCAGTTCCACTGAAAACTGGTGATGTAGAAAGTAGCACCTCCTACCTCCCTCTTTATCTTGAGAGTATGTTTGCAGATTGTACTGATAAATATTGGGTTTATTGTGTTTTATTCCAGTTGAAACTGGAGAAGCAGCAGCAAAGAGCTCTTTGCCCCTTATGCATCATCAGCAGAACTATTTCCTAAAATGTTTGCCCCTGTTGCCCCTCCTCATTCAACTGAATGCAGTGGGTAATAGGACTGGAAATGAGAACTCGGCTGTATTTCCAAAATCTAGATTATTATTGATGACATGTGGGAGGGGAATAATCCAGTTTGAGATTCTTACCAGAGACTGCCTGGGTGGAATTAAGGATAACACCTTTTTTTTTGTGTTGAAATAAGAACACGGAGAGATTTGTAAAACAATAAAAATTCACCCCTGTGATTATACAGAACTGCAGTGCTTTTGTCATAGAATAGTCTATTCCAAAAGACAGGAGCATCTCTGATATTTTTCATCACAAATCAGCCTTTCAAATAGAGATCAATAAATGAAGTTTCGTAAAGTAAGCGTCTGGGGCTGATCTACTGACTTGAATCCAAATGGCTGTTGTTTTGAGGCTTGCAATAGGAGTAACAATTGAACGAGATGTTAGAATTTTATGTCATTCTGCATTTCCTGATTTTGACCAAGAGTGCTGAAAGGCTTCTCTAAGTATGCTTTATGCGGACATGGCTGTCCAGGACTGAACTAGAAGTCTTACAGAAGTGATATCTGAACTATAGCAAAATGACATGAACTTAAAACTCCTCCCTGTGACTTTCTCCTACTAAAGCTGCTACAGATAGAACTGGCTCACTGTTCCCAGGAGTGTAGCATGCTGGTGATTTTTCATATTTCATGCAAGCTGAATTGCGAGTGTACCTGTCTGACATTTGTACAAACTACATTCATTGACACTTCCCACTTGTGACAGTCACAGATAATCCCAGTTCAAGGGCCAGATCCTCAGTAGGTATAAATTGACTGTAGGCTGCTGGCGTTTGAAAAGCTATTTTGCTATACATCTTCTTGCAGTCTGACCCTCTTCA
The DNA here is from genome assembly GCF_964273445.1 of Streptopelia decaocto. Lineage (NCBI taxonomy): Eukaryota > Metazoa > Chordata > Aves > Columbiformes > Columbidae > Streptopelia > Streptopelia decaocto. The sequence continues at coordinate 121,144,386 of NC_138655.1, read as the reverse complement.
AGTTCAGACAAATGCTTTCAGCCGAGCAGCTGATGGGGAATGAACTAACTATTCCTAAAGGAACCTCCTGGCTTTGGCACTTAGTGCTGCAGTTGTGGTGTGAGCCACATGTCGGCTGTGGTACGAGCAGCATTACTTGAGACATGAAGTTCAGAGAGCACGTCCCTCCCCCTTGTCTGCCTATGGGGAGTGCACGTTGAGTATCTGAGAGCTTCTTTTCAGCACTGTGGCCAAATTTTTAATGTGCTCCACTAAACTTAATCTGGTCTATGATTAGAGGGCTTTGTATTGCTATCATGGAGTTCCTGTGTGAACAGATGCTCTTTAGGCAAAATGCTGACATTCATTTTGCTGTTTTTCTATCCTTTGGCTGAATGGAACTGAGGAAAAAACAGATAGTTGTTCTGTCTTTTTTTTCAGAATATTAGAAGTATCTATCAAATCAAAAGGGAAAAACAGGGAAACTTAAAGTTATGAAAATGCAATGCTTTGTCATTACAACATATAGATTTTAAAAGTAATATATTGCAAGATATTTTGTTTACTTTTGCAGATACATAGGGGAGGTGGATGGTGGATAAAGGTCCAAATCCCTTCTCTTCCCCCCACCCCTCAAAAAAAAGCAGTTTGTATAGCAGCAATCTGCTGCTGTGTGAGCAAGACATACATGGGTCTCTTCAGGAATGATGGCCTTTTATAGAGCTCTCAGCTTACATGGCTGGGGTCTCGCCATACTTTAAAGACTTCATGTGAACAGGTATTCACAAAACAGCAGAAAATGCTGGGTCTTGGGCTTCCCTAATGGAAGTATTAGCATAGTTTGCTACAAGATGTGAATGGAAGACCTGAATTCTAATCCATCAACCATATTATTATTTTGCAGTGAGAGATTTTTGGTGAGCTGCATTTAAGGGAGGTATTCACCAAAGCTGGTTTATGTCCAGGGCACTGGTTCCCAAAGGTTAGCTAGCAGTGCCTAAAACGAGCCCTTCTGAACCCATTTCCTCCGCTCTAACACGTGCCAAGGCTGCCAGCAGTACAACTGTCACTTGCAGTGTCTGACATTGGCAGGTCTGAGGAATAATGTTCTAAAGCCCAACAATATTTCTCTCTCAGAACCACAGGGGATGCTGGAAATGCTTATGGCTATGTACATTTATCATAGCCTATCCTATTTCCAGGTTTATCCCCACAAGAAGGCCACCATCTTAAGTGACGTGTAACATTTTTTTATTATGTATTTTGCCAGGTGGTTTATGGAAGAGAAACCCTTTCTTCAGAATTGTTTGATAAAGTATGGGGCTGTTTTGGTGTTTCTGTATTTCTGCTGTGTGTTTTCAGGTGGTGTGTATTGCACACCAAACAGCAAACAGCAGACTGGAGTACCATCGATGCTTGAAGTGCAGAGTCCATTACATGTGATGTCGGACATTTCTGACAAATGTTCCGACACTATCAAACCTTTTATCAATTGAAGAGTAACCTTGTCACAGTAATCTGTCAAACTGTTCATATAACCAAAGGAAACAAGTCATCATAGGCTGTACAGTAGCTGAGTAAATAATAATAATAAAAAAAAGCTACTTTGAAGATTTTGTGTGTTTCTAACCCTCAGTATTTGGTTTAACATGTGTCCAGCGAAGTTGCATCAAATTTTCTTTTGCAGCAGGAAGCTGATAGGTTGTGCTGTATCTTTTGAGACCTTATACAATGACTCTGTCACAGGTTAGGTTGAGAAAGAATGAACAAGAATGTTTAGTAAGCAAGAATATGTTCTTCCTTTTCACGTGTATCTTCTGGATTTTCATAAATGCTGAGTGAAGGAACTTCCAGAAATGGACCTTGGCCAATCTTAACATTTCTTGAAGTTTTTTAAAAAAGAGGCTTTATACCCATGTGTGATCATATAGATCATCAAAACTTATTAGCCTAAAATTTTGATTTTTTAAATAATACTAAATATTGCCATTATTAGCATTTATTTCTCAGAGGTACATAGTCTCTGCTGGTGCAGTGGTACACACCACTATACATGTATCTTCCCAGTCAAAATACGCTTTTTGTCACAAGGAATGATAATCAACCTTAAGATGTAAAATTACAGATTACGGACAGAAAATGTGTGTGGTGTGTCACTGTACAAGCAAAACATAAATCATTATCTTTGAAATATTCATAATCTTTCACTCTAATTTTCATGCATGGCATTACATTTCATCCAGAAGAATTCCAGAATTCTCTTAAAAACATACACAGATGGCTTAGTTCCCTGTTGGTATACCGGACACATCACATTCTTACTAACTACATCCCAGTGGAGATATATTGAAGGAAATCTCACACACAAATTAAACATTTGTGCTTTGGTACTTTGAAACATTTTTCATTTCAAAATCTCACAGTTTGTCACTCAGTATTTTGGTCTTTCTGTCTATTTTCTTACATGTTTGCACTGAAGAAGACTTAGATTCAAAACTTTCTTAAAGTATGAGTTTTGGAGAAGAGAAAGGGAATTTATGCCTTGTGCATTGCAGTATTAAGACCCTGGCATGTATTCAAAAGAAAATCCCTGTCCATCTTGATTTAGTCATGAATTTTTCATGCCCAGTCTATAGTCTGAAAGAAAGCTACTTCAAACTTCTGGTGTCTGATAGTTTAAACTTACATATGTTTTTGTCCTGATTTAGTCCTTCCCCCTTGCACCTATAATGTACCTTCAGAAATCTACTTCCATCTGCTTTGTTCTTCTTGTTTGGCTTAGCTATTTCATCACCCTTCAGCAAGTTTTGACTTATTGGTGGTCTAGGGTAAAATGAAAGGACTTAATTAAAACAATAGTAGTAAAAATATATAAACCTAAAGATCAGCAAGTCCGTGTGCTGCTCAGGCTGACTCTTGTGGAAGATAAGCCAGAATCTCCCAGATAAATGGTTTTCCACGAATGGGAAATCCCCACTGAATTGTGATTGTCATTGGTGTTGCTTTCTCTAAATAGTTTCTAGATGCATATTTTTTGCAGGTTACTCAAGGTTTTAGATTTGCTTGGTGGTTTTTTGGAGGGTGGATTTTTCTGGGGAGGGGTTGTTTGGTTGTTTGTTTTGTTTTGTTTTTCCTGAAGGCATCCTGATTGTCTCCTTGACAAGTCATCAAGTATGAGATTTTAGTCTCTCATTCCATTCTGAACGTCCTTGGTTTTGTTGCTGTGGAACATCTGAATAAATATTCAGGCTGCCTCTGTTTGGATTCTACTAAAGGGCTAGCCCCAAGGATAATGTAACCGAGGTTATTAATTGAAAATACACATTACTTTACTTAAATCCTAGACTATTTTTTAAATGAACTGTGTGCTTTCCTGTTGCCCCCACAGACAACTGCTGAGTTCATTGAGGTTTCAGAGAGATTCAAGGTGCCTTTCAGGACAGGGTCTCTTGTTCATAGCTGTAATAAGTACAACATTTTGAATTAGACCGAGCTTTATAACAAGTTCATAATGGCCATTTCTGTTATTTGTTAAGGCAGCAAGAGTTCAGCATTCCTGGCTATTTTTATTTTCCCATTCTTTCAGGAAAAAAACAAGAAGTCCATATTATATGAGAAATGATAAAGTGAAGGTGTGGGGAGAATAAGTTCCCTTCCATTCCTTTTTTCCTGCGTTCAAATGTTATTTAAAAATAATTACTGTGAACTATAAACAAAGTTTAACAAAAATAACATCCCCATAGTGAGCTCAAAAGACCATAAGAATTCCTGGAGTAAATCCTTTTGTTCTACAGTGAAGTCAGACCAAATTTTTACTCAGTGTAAACTGGTGTTCTTATCCTGGCCCTGGTGAAGACAAAACACAAGCTATCTGAGACCTACGTAGAAGTATAGCGTTGCAGTATGTCTTTTCCTGTGTTTTTAATAAGTAATCTTTAAAGGCAAAAAGGAATTTACTGTGTTCTGCAACCTGTGTATGTTAAAGCAAGGTGCACTGTGAATTCACTATTAATTCCACCAGAACTACATAATCTATCTCTCTCCTGTAATTAATATCAGCTGACACTGTTGTTCTGAATATAGCAGAGGGCATGAAGGTGAGAGTGTTCATTCAGTGGGATTAGCTCATATAGGAACCATGTGGCATCATATAGAGCAGTTCCTGCTCAAACCTTCATAGACGTTTTGTTTTGGTGTGTCCTGGTATATGAGAAGTGTGAATGGCTCTGAAAGCTGCTGAAAAGATCAGTCTTTGTGGGAACCAAATAAATGTCCACACTCGAGGGGAGGGAAGAAACCTTGGGGAAAAAAAGCCAGATTTTCTTTGTTGTTCTAAGTAAAGCTGGGAGAACAAAGTCCCAAGCAGGGTGTACTGTTGGGCCAAGCACAGCAAAGATGTGCTGCTGGACTAAATAAGCTGAATCAAAGCAATGAGGGAACTATGTGAATTTGTTCCTCTCATTTGTTAATGTGTGTATTCAGACCAGAGAAAAACACACTGATGGGTTAGCTTGGAGAAGTCTGTATTCTCAAGTTCTTTGTATTACAGACTACTCTGAATAGTTTATTAAGAGGGGCAGGAAAGGGAAAAGAAATTAATTTCGGGTTAATACTTTTAAGTCAAAACGCCTTTGATCAGGCACCAAATGGGGAACACTAGGGATGTGTAAAGTAGACATAAAAGCAGAGAAGCCTAATGCTGTGGACATGATTTGTTAATTCTTGCATTGAAGACATCTTCTTAGTGATGGTGCTTGTTAATGCTATTAGAAACATGGTGGTGTTGCTCTCTGGGTCTGAAATGGTACAAGGCAGTCAACTTGTATTTCATCTCAGTGATATTTTGGTTTCTGAAATGAGTTGATTTGCAGTTTTTGTACTCAGTTACATAAATATGACATCTTGGTGGTGTGTAAATATGGGCATGGATGCAAACAGGTTTTTTTTATCCTTTACCTGATATCACTAAAATTTTATTTGTATATTCACTCCCCATTAAAATAATCTTCAAATGTCTTCCATTGTTACAAACAAATATTTAAGTTGCCCCAGTAGGCAATGGACCGATCCTCTTCTTACCTGGACTCTTTCATCAAGGAAAACAAAACTGTAGGTCAGCAAACGCCCACAGGACTACAGAAGGCTCCGTCTGGGATGGGAACGTTCCCATTGTCAGGAAGAAAGGCAGAAAAATAATCTGCGTAAAGTAATAAATGAGCACCTGCACTCTTCGTTGTTTTGAACGTGCCGGTCTTTTCACTGGAGTGTGACAGAGTGTCAATGAGAGTTTCTTATCTCCTTTCAAGTTGGATGAACCTGATTTAATGGAAGATAGGGGAGGGGGCAGTGTTCTTAGACACTGCTGCAGAAAACATTTCTTCTGATGAATTTTAATTAAAGTCGTTGGGGAAAAAAAAATGATACTCGTAACAAAACAGAGAGCTCATAACAGAAATATTGAGTCTTCTGTGTAGTGGTGTGAAGGGCATGACTGCAACAGCCACTAGTTTTGCTCACTGTGTGGGAGGGATGTTGGGGTAGAAATAGGGCAAGCACACTTAATGAGCTGCTTCTGACCTCTCTGAGATGTGTGTGTTTCCAGTCTTGCCTTGTCCTCTTTCTTTCTTTCTCCACCATATTTTAGGTGCAGCCACTCAACAGGGGCATCACTTGTCAGTCAACAGTGGCTTTCTCTTTAGTGACCAGTGATAGAACCCAATGAATGGCAGGAGGAAAGCCAGGGGGAAAGCCAGGGGGAAAGCCAGGTTGGATATTAGGAAAAGGTTCTTCCCCCAGAGGGTGATGGAGCACTGGAACAGGCTCCCCAAGGAGGTGTCACAGTGTTCAAGAAGAGACTGGACAACACCCTCAGACACATGGTGTGAATTTTGGGGTTGTCCTGTGCAGGAACAGAAGTTGGACTCGATGATCCTTTTGGGTCCCTTTCAACTCAAAACATTCTATGATTTTATGATCACCATGCATCCATGAGGTTATCTTCCCCTTACTGATCTAAGAATTTAAGAGTCTGAAAATGCTCATGGTCAAAAACACTCCAAAGGACAGACAGACTCCCTCTGCACCGTGCATGCCTGTCAGACAAATATCCGGTTCTGTGGTGTGAGCGTTGCTCTGTGAAAGGGCCTTCATGACCATGAGACTCTTGACAGTCTGAATCTTCCAGCCTCTCAAGGTTTTCTGTAAAACTGTGGTGCTTGGTGTCTGCTTTTCAGTGAGGTGGCCGATTGATGCATTGGTGGTTTTACAAAGGTTCCTTCACTGCTGTCCTTTGAGTCATTGTGGGTTATTTAATTGGAATAGTAGCAAGGAAAGTTCTGGTTATGTTTGATTCTTCTATTTTGAAACTTATCCACGTCTTTTAGATTAGTTTACGTTTTTGGTATTTGTGGTGTCAAGTTCAGTGTGCCTTTCTGACATGTTGTCCTTGGAGAGACGATGGCAGGAATGGAAGAGCAGAACCAGTGGCTGTATCACATGTACAGAGAGCGGAGAAGGAAGTAGAAAGGGCCCTGACTGGGATGTGGTTTATACTCCTTAGGAGTCACCAACTTTTAGGAGAGGATGGAGGCACACTGTCCATGTTCTGACATTTGTGTGGCAGAAATGTTCCTGTAACCTTTGTCTGGAAGGTATGATGCAGATAATGTTCTGATCTGTTTGAGAAATACATTGTCCTAAAGCTTTGCTGGAAGGAAACAGTACCAGTTATGCTTAATAATCCCTACCTCCCCATTAAAAAAAAGGGGGGGTGGGCAGGAATAACCTGGGCACTGCTTCCAGCTAGTGGCAAGAACCTTAGGGCATGCCCGTAATTTCTATACAGGGGAAGTGGCAGGCCAACTTTGGCGGCAAAGCTATTGAATATTATCGGCACAGAGACAAAAATGTCATTGTGTTCAGCAGCGAGACTTTCCCAAAGCGTTCCAAACAAGCATCGACAAGAGCTCTGTGCTATGCAGCATGCAATGTCCTTCATTCCAAGTATTTGGTAACTTCCCGGAATTATTTGTATGACAAGCACTGCTGCTAGATTTGTGTTAAAAACTGAAAAGGTTGTTTGTTTTTGTGGTTTTTTTGTTTTTGTTTTTTTATGTTCGCCATAGAAAGATTTTCTTAGAATTTTTGCATCTACATCAGAGGTTTTATGTTCACCTTGTTTATAAAACAGAGACAGCAAAGATGGAATGTTTTCAGCCTAATTTATAAAAGATGTTGATCTGACAGTGATCTGAAAAGTTTTTATCTTTCTTTGCACATCTGTTTTCTGGGTCCCCATCATGAGCTCTAGAGAAAGAGGAGACCTGGATTTTGGTTCTCTTGCAAAGCACCAGCCACAGCTCTGGGGGCAACCCCAGATTAAATAATGAAGGTAACAGCAATGTGGAAATATAGGTCCTATTCTGAAATAAGCTCTCTGCCAGCAGACACCCAGCTTCTCATAAGCTTCATGGAAGCACAGCAGTCTGTTCAAATAGCAGTTATTGCAGAATCACAGCCATGTTGTTGTTTCAGTGTAACACAGGTAATAAGTGCAGCATTTATGGCCATTACTACCTGGTGATCACATAAAAAAAAAAAGAAAAAGGAAACAGACATGCTTTCCCTACTTTAGCTTCCCAGTTCAGCATTTCCAGATACTCCTGGGGTTATAATCCAATTATGAAACTTCAATTATTTTCTGTAATTCACTGATTCAAGAAGAACATTAACTTTCTAGCTTCTTTATAGTAGGGAACTAGTAATTAAAAGGGATAAAATAATTCACAGATTCATAAAATTTAAGATCCAGAAGAGACCAAGCGATGGTTATTTTCTGGTTTAATTCAGGTTCTTAAATTCCCTTATTTGCTCCTGGACTGAATATAGCAATTTATTTTGATGTGAAGTATATCTTCCAGAAAAGCACCCACTCTAGATCTGAAAATATGAAAGCAAAAGCAATGTACCACTGTTGCTAACAGTTTGTTCCTGTTAACTAAGTTCCCTGGTCAGAGTTTCTGACCCACTTCCAAATCAACTCTGTCATGTTGGTTTTTACATGTTGGTTCTTGGTGTAACCGGATTAAGGACCTTTTGGATTCTCTCCCTCAGTCCTCTTCCCAGATGTACTTATGCACTATAATCAAGTCACTTTTCAGTCTTTTTTCTTTAATAATAAAAATAGATGGAGCTATTTAAGTCTCTGATTATAAGACAGTTTTTGCCAGCCTTTGGATAATTTCATCAAGGACTGCAGGGGTCATTTAAATGTTTTAAAAACTAATTATTTGAGGTTAGAGATAATTTCCTTTTCATGTTTTTGGAGATTTGTTATTATGTATAGTTTCTGTAGCCATATCTGTTTGCATGTGTCCTTAATTGGCTGAAATGTATCACTGGAACATGTGTGTTCCTGAGCAGGAGAAAGGCTGCTCAAAAGCTGCTGCGGTGTCCTAGCAGGAGTGTCAGGAGGTGCAAAATGTGCTCTGTGGAGATCACAGTACGCTGGTACTGGCACCATGTCAGAAAGAAAGGCTCATCTCTCCACCTCTGAGGTTTTGATTACCTTTAATTGTAAATCAGCTGTCTGTCCACCCTCAGCTTTGAGAAACAACAACTGATAGAATGAGAAAACTGCAGCACCCTTGAAGTTTTATTTTAAAAATTAAGGAATTTGGATCTAAGCCGTACCTAATCTAATTTTGTAGAATTTAATTTCTCCACTCATCTTTAATGTTTCCTGTCCCCTCTGCTTTACTTAAATCAACACCAAATTTAGGATTGTCTGTTAAATGGAGTATAGCTATGAAGTTTTTTAATTACTCTATGATAATTTAGCACAAATATTTCAATATAAAGTTTATTAAGTGCCTTATGAACTGGATAACAAATGAATTCCTATCACGTATTCAGACATACAGCCAGTTCAAGAAGCTGAAGGATTCATACAGAGCAGTCCCTTAACTGTCAGAATAAAATGAACTCATAGCAATTGCTTCTAAATGGAAAGGAAAACTGGTGGCTGCAATGGAACAAAATGGAATATGACCAAGTCACTGGTGAGATTTAAATCAAAGCAGGGTAGTGTACTCATGCTGTGATTTTGCTCATTGTCTATTATAAGAATTGGACTAAAGACTTGATTGATTGCAGGTCTTACAGGCGTGGGACACAGACTATAATGATATAGCTATTAAATACTATCAGCACTTTTAGGACTTCTGGTTATTTCATCTCTGTTTTCAGTGAGTGGTAAGAAAAACTTGGCTTTGTTATAACATGAATTTGCCATTGTTAGTTCTTGTCAGGCTTCTGCATTTGTTTGGTGCTTCTGACTACACTTAGCTATAGAGAAGCAAGAATTTCTCTTAATCTCAAGACCACAAGGCTTGTCCCCACTGTATAACCGCCATGCTGTCCTCATGGTATGGGGACATGGAGTTCCTGTGAGGTGAACACTGGCAGCCGAGTCTCCTGCTGGTGCTGTGTAGGTATAGCTGGGTCGGTAGAGCTCTACCAGCCAGCATATGAGGTGTTTCTTGGTGAGGAAGAGGTGGGTCAGAGGTGGCAAGAACAGGGACTACATGGCAGCTCCTTGGATGGTAGTGTCTATCAGCCCAATTTAGTGTGTACTGGGCCAGCTACGTGGAACAAAATTTAGATTCCTAGTCCTCCCTTGTTACTTTTTTCCATTTCCCCCTGCCACCATGCTCTAAAGAGGGATATTTCTGCCCAGTAGTCAGGCTCATCATTTGCTTAGGAGGTGCTGGTTAGTGGTGCAAGGGTATTGATGAGAAAGCCTGTGTTTAATCTCCCTTCGGAGGCTGCCCTAGAACTGCTACAACTCACGTACACGTGGCATTTTAATCTCTCCGCGAAGACTTCTGAAAGGGATTTTTGAAGGACTGTGGCACTATTTAGTAGCTGTCACCAGTGTGTGAGGCACTCTCTCAGTGGAGAATTTAGCAGCCCTCGGTTGCACCTGGAGTCAAAATGTCACCAAGTAAATACATCTCTATCTTTTCAGACTGCCAAGTCACGGCAGCACCGTGCAGGACTCAGGATGCTGTGCTCGTGAGAGGGAGCTCGGCACTGTCAGCAGCTTCCCAGGGCTGGGCACTTTTTTCAGCCAGGAGACCTGCTGCGGCAGGCCCGTCTGGTGGGGATGTCAAGGCGAGCTGGACATGCTGACGGCTCATGGGACTTGGGCCGTATGCCAGCAGCAAAGTGCTTGTTGCCTCCTAACGAGGTAGCCCTCTGGTCCTGCTATCAGGAGGTCCGCAGCTGGTCTGCTTAATGGTATTTAGTAACAGTCTGTGCAGTAAAGCATGCTCTCCTGTTACACAGAAATCCACTAATGCTGGCATCAAGAGCGGCGGGTAATTCAATCACACCCACAAAAATGATATTAACATAACATTAAAGAGCTGTGTAGACTAGCAAAAGACAGGAAATTATGGAGTTCAGGCCTGAAACTTTATCCTTAACTCACCCATATTGTGCCGAGGTATTTGGAAATTTCCATAGAGTGTGTGATTTTATGGAACCTACAGTGGGGCGGATTGTCCTGTTTGTCTGCAGAGGATTTCCTCAGCTAACATCAGCCAGCATTATGAGAATTATGTAAAGAAATCCTGGCACAATTTACAGAGCGTAGCTGGACAATGTGAGCTTTAAATATGAATTTCTTGGCTTGGGCAGTTTACCCACCCCAGCATTTCTGAAGTGCTGCATCAGGCGTTAGCTGTGTTTGACTTTTTGTCAGACAAAGTTGCAGTTCAGTGGCTAAGCCCCTCTCCCAATCTCAGAACTAATTTCTATGTGTGTGGTTTTTTTGTTTGTTTGTTTTAGGGTTTCTTTTGTGTGTATGTGTTGGGTTTTTTTCTGTTCAACAGTCACGAAAAAGATTTTTTTTTTTAAAGTTTACCTTTTGATTTAAAGATACTTCTATTTAATTGAGGCAAATTCAGTGTAACTAAGCTGAACTATACTTAAAAAAAAGCTCTTCACTTATCTTTTGGCCTTATTCGTAGTTTTCCTTTTTGGTCCTGCTGAAACTGGTAATGCAAGTCAGTAAGCAAGATTAGCTTAATCACATAAAAATCCTTGGTAGGAAACGGAAGAGAAGGGGTTGACTGCCCCATCTTCTTCCTTGTGGCTTCCAGTCCTCCATTGTACCTCCCTGTACCAGCAGGGACATGGGGAAGTTCTTACAAGGACCCCATGGGTCAAGAAGGAGATAGGGAGTCAGTTTGCAGTCTGATGCTTATACAGAAGGCTCAAGCTGTTTTGTGAGTACAATAGTTTTACTTTACCCGTTGGCAGCCGAGCCACCCAAGAGCTAAGGGGAGAAATGTCCATCACTCCAAGGATGGGACTTCATTGCAATCAAACATGAGATTGTGGATCTCCCAGAGATGGTGAAGCCAGGAGGCATGGTGCTTGTAAAGCAGCTAAAACAGCAAAAAGTGCAGCCTATGGATGTTTTCTCACATCTTCAGGCAGGTTTTGCAGGCTGTGCTGGAATGCATTCTTTCCTTGGATAGCCTGATACTGGTGCCCAGGTAAAACCAACATGAGCTCCAAGAGTTCATTCCCGTGTGGCTCTGCAAGGGAGAGAACTACATGATGGTCATTATTTGGGGAGATTTAAAAATTTTAATCTAGTGCAGTGGGACTAAAGAGTGGCAGAAACCAACAAGAATTATTTAACTCTGATAATAGGTCATTTGGAGATTTTTGTATGGTACTTTCTGCAGATGATGAACTCTTGGTGTGATTAAGCTCTGAGGTTGTTCTGATTTTCCCCCTGTGAGGTTTCTGTGCTAAGGAGCTGGGGGAGGAGTGCCACCGTGTCTGTCTCTGTGGTGAACAGGATGGTCATTAATGACCATGCATAGAACAGTAGGATGACTGTATCCTAGGGGAAATCAATTTTCTGCAGAGAGCCTGGCTTGTAAAGAGTAGAAAATTTCCACTGAAGAGGAGGAGGGGAAGGGGAGATAAAATTGGCAGAGCAGGGATTAAATAATACAAAAGCTTCCAAAGTGAGGGAAGAGTCAAAAGGCTTTCTGTTCAAGGTAGATTTTTTTATTGTTTCCTGTCAAAATTGAACAGGTCTTGAACATGCTGATCTTGGAGATGGGAGAGAGAATGGCCTTCTGGAAAAGGTCTGGGAATGGGGACATGATGAGGTTGGGGAGAACACTGCCTGAGGCTTCGGCAAACGGTGATTCTTTTTTAAAGTGCTTTTCTTTTAGGCAGAGCACAAAAATGCAGAACCCAATCAGTACAATGCATTTAACTTCCTGAAGGAGCATCTGTATTGTGGATACTTCTGGGCTTTAGAGCTGTGCAGTGAAAGCCGGGGCTAGGTTAAGGCTCGCTGAGGTAACTCCATGCTCTCCTGCAGAACCTGCATGACTGTGGCATGGATGGGTCATTGTGTTCCTTACCGTGTGTGAGTGTAGTTGACAGTTCAGACCTGAGTAATTTTCTTCTGCCATTCTCCACTCTTATGTGTTTGCGTGTTTTTGAATCACAGAATTTCACTGCAGCACTAAGTGTCTGTCTCAACTTTGGGTGGCCCGGTGGCCACGGAAGTCCTACCCCACACTGGAATGATTTGTTTCCCTCGTCTTTTCTGCTGATTTCTCGCTGCTTAAACCTTGCTGCTCCAACCTTGCTGCTGCCTTATAGACAGGGTGGAGAGAGCTTGTTTTTTTGAGATGCTGTCATTTTACTCTCATAACAGATTTTGAAAAAAACCTATTTCACAGGGGAGATAAGGGGGGTAAACTGTAACTGGTTTTAAATATCATCATTCAGATAACAGCTCTTAAGAGTAAATTTGCTTAGACTTTGTGTGTATGTTTGTATGTTTATGTATCTTAAAAATGTAAACAGACACTAGCCTTTAAATCTCAAACAAGAGGATGATTCTCTTGTGACTCTGCTCAATATTAAATGCTAAATGAGAGATAACATTCCCATAAACATGGAAGCTTGAACAAAGGAGCAGTTGTCCTGAGAATGTGTGAAGCAAAAAGAAACTGAAGTCTGATCTTAGGAAGTAGTCTTACAAAATTGAATGTTGCATGTAGAGTAACTTCTAATGACTGTCAGAAACTGCAGAACAGGGCATATCTACAGGTCTTTCTCTTGATCTCAGTGCTGTCTGTAGCAAACCCAAAGAAAGCAGAGGGCAGAGGCATGTGGGAAATGAATAGCTGGAGTGGACCTTTTGTTCTGCTTTGGCTTCATGTTCAAGGTGTTGGACTTTTAAGAACTTTTTTTAATGAACAGTAGAAAGGGAAAGGGTTGGAAACTCCCATGATCTGAGTAAGTGGGGAGAAAGGGTGCAAATGCTTTTGACGCATAAATACGTGGCCTGATACTGCAGATGCTTGTTTTGTGAGAGTTGGCCATTGGGTGCATTCAGGACTGTTCGGAGTATGAATTAAATTGTTCATAGCTGTAAATATTTGCACACCATAGGTCTGTTTCTTGTAGAATGTGTCTTTGACACATGAAGACCGACCGTGTCCCTTTTGCATTTGTTTTGGGCTTTCATTGCTTCTGATGGGATGTTAAAAAAGCCATCAGCTTGCCTGTAGAGATGATCATTGTACATTTTGTGTTATTAATTTTTAAACTCAGCACATTTGGCAGATTATATTTTGGCTGCTAGAGTATAATTTATCCATATAGGATATACTTGCCATTTATGTGTGATAGCAGTAGTAAAGTGACAGGTGTCAGCACTAGAGTTTTCATAAATCCTTAAATCCAGCTCTTTTTATAAAGTGGGGAATAGAACACAGGGTGGATTTGTTAGTTGTTATTTTATTTTTTTCTTCACAAGGTGGTTTTCTGGGACCCAAAACATGCATCTGCCAAGCAGTATTTTTTTCCGTAGCTGAGGATGTTCGCTAATATTTGATGAAGATGTTGCCCTTGGTGTTGCCAACCCTCAGAAGTTTATTGCGATGCACACAATATTTGTTTCTTAAACCCTTAGATCCTGAGGCATGTGATGAGATGGGAATCTCAGCTTTCAATTTTTGTAAAAATGTAGGTTTCTCTCCTTCATGGCTGTGAAAAGAGGCATGAAAATACAACCCAAGTCTATCACAAAGGCTTGAAATAAAAGGACAAAATAAAAGGACATCTCCGATTTATTTATTTCTCAGTTATTTTTTAACACCAAAAGTTTATTTCAAAACCTTTTTGGTATAGTAGAGGGCAACAGGAATTGTCAGTACTATACTCCTTGTCCAGTTACAGGAAGAATTATGGGTTTATCCCAGTGAATCACAGTTCTCTCACTTTAAATATGCCTAATACTCAAAATGAGGTTTCAGTTTTTCCATGTATATCTTTATATGGTTTGAGGATTGTATCTTATTCCATTAGTTTATTTGAAGGCACTTGAAGGCAGTAATATACAAAAGTCTTTTTTTGAGGGCTCCCAAGTGACTGAAGCTAATCTGCTTCCAAATCCAGTGTTACTGATCATATTTCAAGATGTGCTCACTGTATTTTTCAGTGAGTCTTTCCTTCCTGGGGTAAAATTTCCTACCAGAAACATAAAATATTTTCATTCTTGCTCCTTCCTCCAGATCTGCCCATGTGTATTTCAGAAAGCATGGGTAATATAGCCCATCTTTTTTCGTATCTCTCCATCCAAGGTTCTGCTTGGCAGGACCAACCGAGTGTCCTTTTAGGACAGAAGACACTGAATATATAAAGACTGTATTTATTTAATGAATCCAATGTCTTATCTAACCCCTTCGTGGTCCACGGTGGCTGTTTCTGGGTGCGAGCTGAACCACAGCAGAGCGCAGCAATTGCCAGCACTGGCTTTTCTTCTGTAGGAGCCTCACGGCCAAGGCGTCCAGCGGGAGAAGCTGGCACAAGGCCTGAGTGAGGAGTGTGTGGTTGACTAAGATTTCGTTTGTCTTGGGCTCATTGGTTCTCAGAAGTGCTGACTGATCAGCAAAGAGCTACAAGACATGCTAATTGTGCTGTATTCTCTGCCCCTCAATGTTATCTTTAAGTGTAACTTCAGCGCTCGAACGTAGAAAATAATGAGGCAGCTGCTCCGTTGGTGTGAACTGGGGCAGATGGAGGGCACCATATTTCTGGAAACCAAAAGCCTGATCCAAAGTGCAGTTTTTAATAAGCCCTTCTCCAAAAAATATTTACCAGGCTGACACAGGGAGGCTAGTATGTTCAATTTTGTTCATCTTTCTTGGGACAATAAAGAATTATTTATATAATAGACAAGGGCTTAAACTGAATAACTTTTTAAACTGTAAATGTCTTTGGTAACAGGTGACTTCATTTACTGCTGTATTTGTTTACAGGTTTTTAAAGAATTTTGAAAACATAAAAAAAATTAACACACAATTCTTAAATTCTGTGTCTGTATTGCATGCTGGGCAGCTTCATCTAGTTTGAATGTTAATGCTGACAAAGCTGTCACTTAAGAGAAGGTTTTGGAGAATACCTGCATTGGGACCCTGGCCTGGGAGTTGTGATGAGTTACCAGCAAGAACAGATCTGTCTTCTGAAAACTAACTACTGTAGTAGTTGCACTGAGGAAAGCAAAGCACACACTGCCTGGAAACATGCACTTGTGTGGCCTGTGTAAGTCTGGTTATTGTATTGGGGCTGTAGGGAGGACTTTCCACACCAAGCAAGCACATTAATTTGTGAGCCTACAAGCAGGCTTTAACCTTCAGAAACATGGATCGTCCTGGTGTAAGTTTAACTGGGCTTCTTACATGCCTGAATTTGTACATGTGCATGGTTATTTAAAAATATTGTGGACAAACAGCTTATCGAATCTGCTTCCACACCCTCTCCTGAGGCTGTCTTGCTGTTACGGAGTTGCTCAAATAAATGGACTAAAAAAATCTTTGCTTTTCAAAATATACTTGGTGGAGTTAACTAAAATTCAAATAAACTCAAACCCAGAAGTATTCTGTCCCAGTCCTGGGCAAGCAGCGTGAACTTTAGTCTGTATAATTATAAAAATCCAAATCTATGCTTTTGTTGGTTTTCCTTAAAATTTCAGGCAGAGAATAATGTGCTCCTCTGCACCACTTTTGTCAAAGTTTGGCCTTTGAAAATGAATGCAACTCTGACAATCCAGCCCTGGAAATAAAAAGATTAAAATAAGTATACTGAAGAAAAAGAAGAAATTATATGATGTACAGGGAACTGCTGGAGAGGGTCCAGCGTAGGGCAACGAAGATGATGAAGGGAGTGGAGCGCCTCTCTTATGAAGAAAGGCTGAGGGAGCTGGGTCTCTTTAGTTTGGAGAAGAGGAGACTGAGGGGTGACCTTATTAATGTTTATAAATATATAAAGGGTGAGTGCCATGAGGATGGAGCCAGGCTCTTCTCGGTGGCAAACAATGATAGGACAAAGGGTAATGGGATCAAGCTGGAACACAAGAGGTTCCACTTAAATTTGAGAAAAAACTTCTTCTCAGTGAGGGTGACAGAACACTGGAACAGGCTGACCAGTGGGGTTGTGGAGTCTCCTTCTCTGGAGACATTCAAAACCCACCTGGACATGTTCCTGTGCGACCTCACCTAGGCGTTCCTGCTCCAGCGGGGAGATTGGACTAGATGATCTTTTGAGGTCCCTTCCAATCCCAAACATACTGTGATACTGTGATGTAGTTTCTGAAATATGTATTTTGCAATGTAAAAATCCTAAGAAGGAGTTCCTCTCAAAGCTACCTTGTTTCCAAAGACATCCGAAATACCTGGATTTTTCTAATTTGTAAATAATGAAATGGGAACTCTGTGAGCTCAAGAATTCTCACTCACACATTTGATTCAAATGGCCTCTGTGTGAACTCTATAAAATGCTTTAGCTTTAAATTATCAGTTTGAGTTCATGGTCCCTGCTGGTAGCTGGAGTTCTTGCTTTTTTCTTTAACTTGTTTTCTTTTTTATTCCTTTTCTTGGCTATTATTGGAGAGGAATCATCTATATGTATGTATGTATATATGTTGTACGTGTGTATATATATATTTTACAATATTTTGCAGTCATTGAATTCTTTTAAGAGTAAATTGTTTTAGCGAAATGTCAGAAAATCTGCACAAACCGAATACTCAGAGTTCCCTTGAATAATGAGGCTATTGTTAAATGACTGAATACTTCAGAGATTAATATCACGGTATGCTGGCGCGCTGGTTCATACCAACTGTAATTTAACAATGAATCCTCCATGAGTAAACAAGACTCTGAATGAGAAATTGGATGCAAGACAGCACAGCATGCAAGAACATACAAAGTAAATAAATTCTACACACAGGAATGATATGTTGGTGGGGGTTATTTCTACCATATCTGAGATAATTGAACTGTTGGTTAGGGGAAATTCTTCAAGTTCAAAGATTTGCTTAATTTTTTTTCTCCAATGCTAATGACCAATGTCTTTACAGTAGAAAAGGTGGGTTTGGATTGTATTTTTTATTTTTCATTTTCCCCCACCCTGTTCTTTGAAAATTAGGGTGTGCCTGGCACTGTTGTTTGTGACAGACTATGGTAAACTCCCTCTCATTCTGTGAAGTGTTTCCGATCGCTAATCTGTCTTCCCAATAATGCTTCCTATCATCATATAGAAAATTTAGCAGTGCTACTGAGTGTCTGCAGACAAAAGTTGCATTTTATTTTTTAAGACATCTGAATTCTTGCAAATATGGAATAATTAGTGGTTGAAGATTTAATGATGGCCCAGAAGAAGGACTGAAGTGTTCTGCATGAAATCATAGTTATTAATTTGTGCATGAATTTCGTTTTCCCTACTTAATTTAGCAACTGTAGAATATTTTGCTAATTAATTATTAACACTGGTTATTTGTCATGGTAAAACTGTGAGAGAAAAACATAGCTTTCTATCAAACAAAAATATAAATGTCAGAATTTTAATTTAAGTATGATATACAATAATGTAATCACATTTTAAATAGTATTAAATAGCTTCAATACTCAAATGTACAGATATGATATGAATATAATATATAGCACCAATTCAAAATAAACAGCGCTTAGGAATAAAATTGCAGCTAAGAGCCAAGTGTCTTACTTGCAACAAACTAGGGGAAAACACTGTAAAATATCAGGCTTTTATGTGGAGTGCCACTTTAGTAAGTGGCATTTTATTCTGTCTTGGGTATCAAGAGTGTGACAAATCTGTAGCCTTATTAGAAGCACTGTGAATAGGATTTCAGCTTGTACCTACCGAAGGCAATGAAAAAACTGCCTTTCATTTCTGGAGGTGTTGGATCAAGCCACTTGATTTCATTTACATGCAGACAAAATTTTATTTTTATTTTGGCAAGGAAAGGAACAAGGCTACAGAAAAATTTACCTTTGAATGACTGAAGTGACATACAACTTACAGGGCTGAAAGTTCAGGTTCTTTTTATTTCCAGAAATTTCGTATCTGTTTAAATTTCATTTACTTTAACTTCTGTTTTACCTGGCTTTATTTCCCAAGTAGTAAAAACAAATGCAATAAGTCTTCAGAGCCTGTACACTTCCATATGGGACTAATTTTCCAGAGGTGAATGTGCATGTAATGTTTAAGAATGCAGATTAGCTTGAATAGGAAATATGTCTCTTTTTCTTGGTAAATATCTGCATTGTCCTGTAAATACATTTCTAACTTGAATGTGAGCTGCTTCTGTCATTTCAGTGAAGATGAAGGTGAGGTGCATTCCTGTGCTTCAGTAGCAGCAGATTTTAGGGACACTGGAAAGGGAAGCTAACATTTCAACAGCGGAGGGTTTTTCTGGTTGTTAGTGTTTCTACACACATTTTAAGTTTATTTACAGTATTCTCTGCCATAGTTTTCTGAAATTTTACAAGAAGCAAACCTCACTAAAACTACCGAGTTTTCCGTATTCTTCAGTAAAAGAGCACCAAAGGGCTGCTCCAGGGCTGTATTGGAGCCCTGTGATTTAGATAAATGGTGCTTGTATCTGCTCCTGAAAAGCAAGATTTCTGAATATGATCTGTAAAGTCAATGCCACGATCAGTAATCTGAAGTAGCCTTTTAGGTTCTTTCCTCTTAACATGGAGCTCTGACTCAAGAGAATGGTATGATCGTGGGTTTTGTCTAAAGCCATAGTAGTGTTCATAGACATATGCATATAGGGTTTTTATGTTTTTTTTTTTTTTTTTAGATTTTTTCTCTCGTACTTCTGTAAAATATATTTTCAGTGACCATGAAATGATAGTGGATAATAGGCCCATGTACGAGTCAAATCGCTACATCCTTAGTAGTAAATATCTGTACCAGAAGATATTATTGAATATGCATACATACTTTCAGTGGTTCAGCAGGTTGCATTCTCTTCAAAATCCACTCCTCATGGATGCTACGATATTTGTTACTGTTTGCTTAAAACTGAGCTACTGACTGAATTGTTAGGAACAGAAATACATGGTCTGAGTTTCAGAATTTCTGAGCAAGACCTGCTCTCATAGAATTCAGTACTAATGACTCAGGAGCTCTTCTGAAAGTCCAGGACCATTTTAGATGTGCAGCCAAATGATTTAAGAGGCCCCCCTCCCTTTTTTGTGCTGTTTTTGAAACTCTTGGACACGTTGTTACTCTAAATTGCTGTACTAACCTATATGTGCATTTAGTGAAGGAATGATTTTTGTAAACTTGACAGGCAGGCTGAAGTAAGTAGAGAAGATGGAGAAACTACATGTTAAACTCTTAATGAAGTATGGTCTTGTTAATCCAGAACATCATAAATCCCCTGCAAGTACCTCTGGGCTGGTTTGTGAAAATAAAAGGTGCTCTGAATTGCATGAATTTCATTACTGTATTTTTATGTGAATAAAATAGTTTAGTCTTAACTTTTCCTTTTAAAAATTAAATATAACACACAAAAAATAGCAACAAAGCAGCTCAGTCTTTGTTAACAGATAAATAGTAACATTTTATATTTATCAGAAAATCGCAAGCATTGAAAATGTCATGCAGTAAATGAAATGCCCAAAAATGATCATGCAAATCAGAACTTTCTTTCTGGGTGAATTTCCCTTTTGTGTGTATTTGGATGTCTTAGGTTCATGTGGCAGCGTATAACAGGAATAACTTCTCTCCAAGAAACCCAACAGCAGTTCCTTCTGTACTTCTGGCTTTCATAATGTGGGCTTTTTTTTTCCCCTCCCGAAATCCACGATTTTCCTAATAGAGTCTGCTTTAAACAAAATAAACCCAGTTATGCTATTTATATATTAATTCACAAGAATGAAAGAGCCTCAGAGTTGCTTATCTAAATCCAATTACTGCTGGTCAAATTCATCCCAGTACAAAAGTTCCCAAGATAAAAGCATATATTACCTAAATGCCCAGAAATGCAGACTGTTTTCAGTTGGATGAATTGTGCTGTGAGCAATGCGTAAGGCCTTGGGTGAACTCTAATGCTGGGGATGTAATTATTGAGCTCTGAACTTGGAAATTACATGGTAACTCCATTGGTTTAACTAAGCAAGGAAGAATTCTGTACACTGGTTACTTGAGTTTAAAGCCCAAGTTTCACATTTATTTAAAATATAGAAGCAGTGACTGGAAATGGGCAAAAGCTGTGTTTGGTACATGCCTCTGCACCTGTGGCGAGAGACTTGACCTGTCCCCCCCGACGACCATTTTGTGTTAGAGGACTCACTGCGGCCAGCCCAAAGGCTGGCTTGAAGAACAGAGTGAGGCGTATGTATTCCAGAGGCTTTTGTTTTCCATAACGACATGGAAAAGCTGAAAAACTTGAGTGTCCCCAGCCAGTCGGGCCTCCTAATAAATCTCTTTGTTGACCCAGCAGCTCTTGTAAGTGGCTTCCCACATTGGTGTATTGCCTGCCAGCAGTGGGGTGGGTGGCACCTGGTTCCTCTGCCTTGAGTTAAACCCTGGCTGAATCTCACTTGCCTCCTACCCCTGGTCACCAAATTGCCTTCCCTGCTCCCCCAGGAAAGTAGAAATGCCTCGAATCCTTTCCATACTGTGCGACAGCAAATTCAAGTCAATTTGGGATCAGCTTGGGTAGTGGGTAAGTGGTGTCACTTGCAGCTTAACTGCTTCCCTCAGGAACTGTCTCCATCTTAACAGCAGTTATCAAATAACTTCCTGGGAATGACCGGGTCGAGCTTTGTCTGCAGTGTAAGTGCTGATCGACCGCCTGCCTGCAAGCTCTTGAAATGATCTGTTGATACTGCAACTTTGATGTATGTTAAGGGCTTATTCTGCGATGCTTGCATCTTTCCCGAGTCTGCTGAGCAGTCAGAAAATGTGGGGTGCAGTGGGATGGGGCTCTTGAGAGTGGTTTTTGACACAGCACTGTAGTCAGGACTGAGCAGAGAGATTGTTTCTCTGTGGGATCTTCCCTTGGTCTTACCCTCCATGTGACATGGTGTGTTACCGCCCTTTGTAAGTGAAGTGGTTTAAAGTGACCTTTGTCATTTTAATACTGGATATCAGATGGCTTCAACAGTTTCAACCCAAAACAATAGATACAAGAGAAGATGAAAATGTTCATGTTCGTAAGAAGGTATTTCTGCCATGAAATTAATGTTCTTTTGGAATGGAAGAATGGCTGGCCCGGGTTAAAACAGGGACAACGTGCGATGCTACTACCCTGGTATCCCCTCCCAGTTTCTGGCAGTATGTGACTCCCAGGTCCATAAATGTGTCTGCTTTTAGTTTCATGGCAGATTTTCCATCCTAGAAGCTGTCTCACAGCTTTTTTAGAGAGATGTGCTCTGTGGGGCATCAGTGCGGGCTGTGGCAAGGATTTCCACAAGTGACTTTCCATTCTGGGGAAGTATCACTTTCTGCAGTTTTTAAACCTTATCATTTTCTTGGCAGTCGATATGTATTATGAGAAACAAGATAACTAGTCACCATCTCACTGCACGGGTCCTTCTTTAATAAGCTGAAGTCCTAGTCTGTATAGTTGCTCCTGACATGGAACCTCTTTAAAATATCTGGCCAGCTGTTTTAAATGAAAATTATTACATAGGAAAACATTAAAAGCATAATTGAATATAAGGGATTAAAAGGAGTTTAAAAAAACCAACTAAACACATAAACAATTTTATTTGTGCTTACTATGCATTTAGATAACACTTTGGGAAGAATCTAATGAAAAACAACGCATGTTGTATGTCTGGAAATCCTTTGAATAGAAATTTCAGTTCAGATGTTCATTAGACACATTCTTGAGGTAGCCGTCTCACAGATTCACTGTGTCTATTCCTTTGGATACTGTGATGCAGTAGGCTATCCTTAATGGTACAGTCATTATGTTGAAGAGTTGGTAATAAGGCATTGAGTTGAACTAAATTCCACAAGTACCTCTTTCTGACTGAAATGTTTGATTCAAAATCTTTGAAAGAATACCTTTATGCACCATAACTTAGGAGGAAATTGAACAGTGTTCATGTTTTCTCATGATAACCAAACCATACCTGGTATTTTTTTACATTAATGGTATCAGTAGTTTGTAGAACAGAGGTGTGCAGGCTGTTGGATTTTATAGTAGTTACCATTTAAATAGAAGAAAACTAGAGGCCAGCTCTTTTGGTGCACGTGGGTGTTCTCATTGAAGAATATATTTTGATACTTCTGGGTAAATCAAATCACAATTAAAGGTCACACAAACAGAAAACCAAACAACTTTGGAAAGAGACATACCACTCTCCACACATGCAAGAAAGAAATACGACTACATGTGTAGGAACAAAATACCTTCCTGATTGCTTGCAGTACACAAACTAACATTATTCATCAGAACTGATGTTCTGATTACTGTAAAATAATTACTTGAAATATTTAAGAAAACAGTGTCCAAATTAATTCCAATTACTTTTTTGAGGTAGCGATCAAGGTTTATAGTGGTAGATTAAACTGCCTGCATATGGCTAATTGCCTATAACAGCATTTTTTATTGTGGTGCCTCTTACCTCTCTGATGTCTGTTTTTGCAAACATGAAGATGTGCACGTAACTTTACATGCTGGAGGAAACTTCTTCTGAACCAAACAGAATTACTTCTATGAGTAAAATCTCCGGTGTAACTAAGTGTTTGCAGGATCACAGTTACGTAGCAAATAACTCTGGGAAATGTGTAATAAAAGCAGTGGAACCACAAATGCCTGTCTCTGCTGGCAAGAAATGTTAACTTTTAGCTTTCACGTGACTTGGATTAAACAACATATCAATTCATTAGGAGTGACTGGACTGAAATAGTGGCTGGGTGTTAGTTTTTTTTGGCGGAAGTTTAGGTAGGGGTTGTGTTTTATTTGAAGTGCTTGTGGGTTAGACGCTGATTTTTGTTGGATTCTTTTTCCACCTATCTGTCAGAGATCCTTTACTGTACAAGATAGGCATGTTTTTGCATGTTTTTCATGTGTTTGATTTTAAATGTAAATAGATCAAATAAATGAAGATGCATCACACGGGCCAAATTTCCTACTGGGTAAGTTGGCCCACTGAACAACCATAAATCACAGTGGCAGAGAACTTGGCTTTGCCTTCCTAAGATAAGTACTCTAATGTCTTCGAGGCCAAAGTCAACTTCAGGTATTAGCATGAAGAATTATAAAACTAAGTGGAACATAAGTGAGTATAAAGACCTCAATTCGGAAAACACCTGAGGTTGGAAAAGCATGTGATCTCATAGTTAATGTTAAATCGGTGTTATATATATATATATATAGATTGTATATATATTTGGAGTGGAGCCAGCTATGGCAAAATAGACCCATGACTACCTGCCCATGTACCCGTCATGGTGAGGTGCACAAGGGCTTACGCCTGACTTCAGAGCACAAAATCTTGCCTGTTTACAGAGCCACCAAAAAAGCCAGGGTGGTATATGGAGAGGATGAAGGCTTCTGCAATTCTCAACTTAGATTGTGCAAACTATTAATGCCTTTAAGTCAGTTTACCTTCTTCCTAACTGGTTTCAGTCTGAAATAAAAGAAAGCAAGCCTGTTTTTCCTCCCCAAAAAGAAACTTGAATGGAAACAAATGCTTTTGTGGGTTCTTAGGGAAAGGAAAAACAGTGAAATGGAAAGTCTTACTTTACATCAGTCACAAAGACAGAATGAAGAGACATGGAGAGACACTCGCCTTTATCTAAAGCTGAGTGGTCAAATGTCACTCGCGGTGTGGAAGCTTCATTTGAGAACTTTGTCAGGCACAAAATTGCCTCAAATCTTCTTTGCCTGATACCAAAGAGTATGTTTAGGCAGGCTGCCTCCAATCTTTCCCATTGGTGCTGTCCCCGCTTCATGAGATATTTAAGTTTTGCTGGATCCCAGACCGAAGCACAAAGGTCCCTTTTCCCTTGTGGGTCATGGTACCATTCCCTCTTTGGCTCTCTGTCATTTTTTGGTCTTTTTTTTCTTTCTTCCCCTGGTTTACTGGCTATGCTTACAGTCTGGTAGGACAAAGAAGAGCATGGCCTTGAATATATAGTACAGTGCTCTAGTTGCCTTTTATAATCCTCTTCTGTATAGTAGGAGACATGATTTTCCTTCTGAGGCAAAGAAGGGTACTGCAGCTAGGTCTTTCACATACCGGTTTCTGGACTCCAATTAGAAATCACTAACACCAAATTTATGTTACTTTTCCTAAATATTATTCAAATAAAAATTAGTTTGCCATACTTTTCAGTGGTTTATAGTTGATGAACACTTGGTTATTTCCCATGCATATCACTTTGCCATTAGAAGACACAATTTTATTATAATATTTTGTAGTAGTATGTCTTTCATTGATGATGAAAGTTGTTCCATGGAAAAGTCTTCCAAATGAAAGCCCAGTCTATCAGAATACCAGTATTTATATGCATATATATTTTTTCTTTTTTATTTTTTAATCTGGGAAAGGACATCTGAGAGGAAGTCATCTTCATTGAAACAGTGATGAAAATATATCAGTGACTTGAGAAGTAAAATTATTTTCCTTATTCTCCTTATATTCAGTCATAAATGACCATCTTCCATGATATTTTACCAGGGTTTTGTGATATTTACTGTTAAGTCTGCATTTTCAGTCTTAACCTCTGTGAGATAAAGACAGATAACCTATTGTATGGCATAGCTGCTTAATGCAACAAGTAGTATAATAGCTGCCTAAATTCCTTCCTCATCATGGTAAGTATCAAATTGTAGTGCAGTGTTGTGCTGTATATGGTAGGCAACATAAATTCAAATGAGTATTAACATTAATCTTGGAAAGAGCGAGGAGATGCACCTAAACCTCAAAGCTGCTGTTCACCTAAACCAGAAGTGTAGAGTGTCTGAGCGCCGGTGTGGATGCACACATGGGCACAGTTGTGTGTGCATGTGTGTAAGGAAATGGCCATACCTCCTGCTTTTTTGTTAATCTTGGAAGAATCTAGTCCATCTGTATTAAAACAAACCTTGTTTGGAGCTAAAAATAATAATAATAAAAAAATCTTCAAACAAACCTGATTAATTCAACCAAAGAAACATCCTTACCAGTGCTGATGCCTTAAAATCCCTACTATAATTGACATTTATGCTGGCAGGGCAGCACAGTGACCAGAGATGGATAGAATGTGGCAAATGAGCAGTGCTTTTCAGGTGAACTCTAAAGGTGTTTGTTGAACTGCAGTGACAGAAGGAACCTCTCCAGCAGTATCAGGCAAACATTGTTCAAGAGCACTAGATCTCTTCCTAGTATATGTGTTATATGTCTGAAAAAAAACTATGTACATTATTAAAATATAATAACATGTATTTCTGATTTTTGTTTTCTCCATAGGTATGGGAAAATTGTATCCACAAAGGCAATTCTTGACAAAAACACAAATCAGTGCAAAGGTATGTGCAAAACATCCACCTTGTGAGTTCATTGTCTGTTTGAGTGATTGACTGGTGGCTTGACTGCCAAGGCTTTGGCTCCAACTGTGCAATCAACATAATGTACGATATATTACAAACATATTTAATAATACCAAAGCTTTGAGTGGTGTTTCCAGTAACATTGCTCATTAATTTTTTTCATTAACAAACAAAATGAAAATCACAAATCAGAACAAGTATCAAATTGCTTCGACAGAAAAATAAATTACCTTCTAACCACATAGTGCTTCTGATTTGAATGATATCATCAGTGATGCAAATTGATTTCCCATATAAAAAAGAGAAACCTTTGGGAAAAGTTTCCCAAACAAAACCTGGTTTAATTTTTCTATTTTTGTGAAGTCTTGGACTATGCTATTGGAAGAAGAAAATATTCTTTATGAGGCGAATAGATCCACAAGTTGCAATACCAAGTTATAAAAATGATTCCTCTTCTAGCTTTATGTTCTTAATTTTTCTGCTGATGTGCAACAACATTTTTTAGCAAAATATAGTATATTTCATGTGTATGTATATAGTTATATTTGCCTAGATAAATATTGACTGACATGTCCACTAGTGTCTCAGAATTTTTATTCATTTACCAGTCTGAAGAGCCATCAAATCTATGGGGAGAAGCACAAGTGGTATACAGAATCCTTTTGTAGTAATAAGTCCTACTAGAGTGGGTTCTTCTGATAAGAGGCACATTATGGGCAACATTTCTATATGAATAGGTAAAAAGAAAAAAAACATTTCAGTACAGGAGTATCTCACAAGTGGCCAGATAAGGTGTGAAGGGAAGAAGCAAAGATATTTGGTGAAATTACAAGAGAAGGCAAAATTCTTGCAGTTTGTAGAAGTGAGTGCCTTTACCTATTGCTTGCCACAGTAGCAAGTATTCATTAACCACTCAAGAGAAAAGTAGGCTGGAAAATTGCAATTCTAACCTTAGAAAACTCCACCAACCTGGTCGATCACGGGCCATCAACCAGAAGTGATACGGCCATGTGTCTGCTGGACATGTGTTTTCTTTCCTTGGATCACTGTTTTGGCAGACTTCTGGTAACATTGCTCGGTCTGTATTTCTTTGAACATTACACCAGGAACAAGACTAGGGGTTTTTGTTTTGTTTTGTTTTTGTTTTGATGGTATTATGAAGGAATACTCTAATGGGAAGAGCGTCTAGGCCAAGTGGAGAAAGCCCTAGCAGGATGGCTGAAGAGGTCACAGAGATGTGTGCTGCAGTTGTTGCAAAGCCAAGAGGTGATGAATATGCCTGTTGCTGGCTGCTGTGTGGCCAGGATATTTGAGTTTTACAGATAAGGTACAATGTGGGGAGCTGTAGGGAAAGGAGGACTTGCAGCGTGATGGGGCTGCAAAGAGGCTGAGTGGATTGAATGGGCTCTGAGCTGGTTTAACAAGGAGGAAGAGTACTGTGAGGGGATAGGAAGGGCTTTGGGTAGCAGCACTTGGGGACAGGGGCAGGGAGGAGTTGGGGCTTAGGCCTAGGAGAGCTGTAGGGGCCTGAGCTGCTCATGTGACGGGTGAGAGATAAAGTCTGTGATCAGGTAGGTTGGGGTTACCTTGGGACCGCTCATGACTCTCTTACACTCCAACTAAGACCTTCCTTTGGAGACAAGGACATGTTGGTCCTTGTCCCCCTTCCCACTACCATGCAAGACTGTGGTGTTCGCTGTTCTCTCATGTGTCAACTCCATCCTTTTTTCCTGACATTTGTCCATCTGAAATGGCAACACCAATCAAGCAGATGGGATTGGATTAGAACTGGGCTGTGTGTTGAATAATGAGATGAAGTCCATGGGAGAAAGAAATTTGTTTGTCTGTGCTGATCTTAGCTGTTTGAGACCACTGTGTTGTCAGTGTAGCTGCTTCAGCTTTGTGCCTAAAGTTTGGTGGGGAGAGTCTTGGGGAAGCATGTTCAATGATTGTCCTTACCTTTTTGTTTTGTTTCTAAGTGCATATTTGACTGGTAACCACTCCACAAATGTGGTGCTGTGTGATCAGAAATTTCTTCCGTTCTCATTGCCAGTGGTAAACAAGGAAAGGAATGGACCCATTTGTGAAACACAAAATATGAAGTGAAAAGATTGTATAGAATATGAATGGTAGAATTTTGAGAAAGAAAAATACCTGTGTTTGGTGTTTTTTATAATGTAGCTAGCTTTGAGATTATTATAGTAGGGGCCATATAACAGCGAGATGGAATTTTGTAAAAGTTTGCTTTCACACTGTTGTATTACGCTGTAGGGTAAAGATATTTCTTTGTATTTTCAAAGATGGATCTTTATGACATAAGTGGTGCCGTTAAAAGATCGTAAACGTAATTGGATTTATTAATAGTATGCTTTGCGGCATAAAAAGAGTAGATGTTTTGCTGCTTTAAATGCTGGTACAATTTCCTTCCTCTTCAGTAAGGCTGCCAAAAAAACAAACCAGAAAAGCTTCCCAGGGATCAGAAGTGGAAGGGATCTGAAGAGATCAGCTAGTCCGTTCCTCTGCCTGGGGGCAGGATCAGCTCTAACCCACTGCTGAGGGGCGTTTCTCTAACCTGTACTCAAAGGCCTCCAGCGGTGGAGATTCCTCAAAAGCTCCTCAGGCGATGTGTGTTCCTGCTCCCTCTCCTCGCTATAATGAGGAGTTTCCTTATGTCTAACCTAAATCTCCCTTGATGCAATTTGAGCCTATTGCTTCTTATCCCCAGTGGACATGCAGAACAGTCTATTCCTTTTCTCTTTGCAACAGACATATATCTGAAGACTGCTATGCATCTGTCTTATCTTTTCCTTAGACTAAACAATAGTTCTTTCACTTTTTCCTTAAAGGAAATTTGTTATAAGTTTCTGATTATACTGCACTTTGCTGGTCTCTCCCTAATTAGCTCACTTCTTACTTGAAGACCTTAGAACTGGGCACAGGATGTCAGGCAGCCTAAATCTTACCATTTTCAATAGTGTGGAGCAGTTATTCATTTGTCTTCTCTGTGATCACGTGACTCTCCTCTTTGTTGATATATCCATGTAAATAACTACATATATTTAAAATATAGATTTATTTCCGAAGGCACAGCGCTGAATTATGCTAAGAGATTCTCTGCAGCCCTTGGTTCTGTTATTCTTTTCTCCATTGCCGCTGCCAGCCCAACATTCCTTATTGTGTGTTCTTCTCTGTGCTGTTGATTATTCCCTCCTAAGGCTAGTACTTCTCATTCATCTGTATTGAATTTTATCCTATTTTTTCCTGGCTACTCCTTAATTTGCCAAGATTATTCTCAAATCTTAAGTCTGCAGAGTGCTTGCAGCACTTACCTCTTTAGTATCCTCTTCACAGTTAATAAATGAAGATAATTTGGAAAAGACTGAATAATAACAGACCTGGGGAAAACTTTTGTGGAAATCTTCATAGTACAGCAGGTAGTGCAGCACTGAGCCATTGAGAACTTCTTTTTTAAAACTGGATCTGCTAGTCAATTTGATACCTAGTTCACAGCAATTTTATCTAGATCATATTTCTCCCGTCTGCACAATTTATGAGAGACAGCTAAAGTTTAGCTAAAATATGTAGTACTTAACTATCCGTAAGACTATTTACCTGTTTCTAGATGGAAATATGATGTGACATTATTTATTCTTGCTAAATGCATGCTGCGTGGTATTAATCACTGGTTACTTTTGAGGGTCTGTGAATGGATTAATATGTCTATTTGCTCTAAGATTTTTTCCATAAGTTGAGACTGTGATGTTTATACAATGCAGTAGGGTGGTTTAAATTCAGGGAGATGACAGAAGAAGTTATCACGTGATTTGAGATTTTAAAAATATATTTCAGTATCCTGTGTGTGTTGACCAAGGTATAGAGTAGAGGTGAAAGTGGAAAATAATTAATACAGCAAAGAAATTATTTCAAATACCCCATGTATCAATGTACAGATCTGTTAAAATAGGGTACTGCTGAGCAAGAAGTGTTAGGTTTCCTCTTGGAAAAATGAAGGAAACACTCTGCAATGGATTTTAAGTTATTCTCCAGTATTCCTCAGGTTTTTAAAAAGATACCCACTACATTCTTGTTGTGCAAAGGAATAGTGTTATCTGAGGATTTTGCCCTGGTATGAATTAAACAGTCGGGTCTCAAGTAATCATATATGCTGCAAGGGAGTTCACCAGGGAAACCTTTTGACGTAACCTCTCATTTTCAGATTGCTCTTTGTTGGTGGCATAACTGCTAAGTGAGGCAGAGGAAAAGCAACAATCACCCTGTAATAGAACAATATATAAAACAAAGTAAGCACAGTCATGACAAAATGGCCAGAAATCACTGAACAAAGCAGGGAACAATCACATATGGAGAATAATGGAAAACAGACACATGATTCATTCAGATGTTCAAACACAAACCCCCTAATGAACAAGTCGGAGAGTTTTGGCTGCTTTTGCTTTTTCCCTCTCCCTCCCCTCTTTCCCTCTCCTCCTTGCGTATTTCCCTTCTGGGTCTACTGTATTTGCTAATTTAAAAAGTAGGGGAAATGGAATAAAAGAAACCATTCAAGAGAAACGTTAATCTGAAACGCGTAGACTCTTCTCTTTCCAGCCCTCACCCCCCGGCCTCTCCAGCCTGGCTTGCCTTAGAGAGAACCTACGTGCTCAGAGCCGAGGGAATGAGTAATGGTTGTTTCACAGTACAGTTTCCATACCTCATAGCAATGGAATACAGAACAGTTAATCTGCCAAATACACAAGCCCATTTCTTGGAGTATGAATTACTGTCATCTGCATCTGCCCTTGCAGACACTTTAATTGCGTGCATGCAGATTTACTTCCTGGTTTAATCAGGAGCTCATACAATATTGAGCATTTTGCGAGGACCTTAGAAGATGAGCACAGGAGAATTACTAAAAGTCCAAAATCTCACCTGTGGGAATTTTTTTAATAAATAAAAGCTATGAATCACAGTAATGTGTACGACGCAAACACTTCAACTGCATATTCTTTATTTTATGTATATTTTTTCAAATCATGCATGACTTGATCTGTTGAATAGCAGTGTTTGTCTTGGGAGAGAAATGTGCCTAACATGATGACGGGAACTCTAGGGACTCTATTTATAATTTTAATATTTCATTATGGCATTTTTCTTGTTGAAAAATGTTAGCAATGATGTATGCATTTTTAAAATACCAAAACTGGGGACACAGATATAGAGTCATTAGGATTGCGGTGGGTTTATGGTAAAAAAATGCCATGAGGTCATCTGTGTTAACTCACCATATATCACACACAATTTTCTTTCTCCATTTGCCTTGCTGTTTTTAGACCAGGACTTAAAATTTACCATGACCTATTTTATAAATTGAGAGTTTATTTGTGTAACAAAAATGGGATAACTGGAGGCTTACTTTAAGTGTTGGAGATAATTGGAATGGCATGATAAAGTACTGCTTCATATCTCCCCAAAGGAGTCTGT
This sequence comes from Streptopelia decaocto, assembly GCF_964273445.1. Lineage (NCBI taxonomy): Eukaryota > Metazoa > Chordata > Aves > Columbiformes > Columbidae > Streptopelia > Streptopelia decaocto. The sequence continues at coordinate 121,113,014 of NC_138655.1, read as the reverse complement.
GTTGCCTTGTCACTGGTGCTTCTCATCTGCTTAAGTTCACCAGCATCCCTAAGTACTCTAATGCATTGCAGCTTAATGAGCAGGAGGCTTCTGCTCTGGTATTCTGATAAAGCTTATAAGCATATAGTAGATATACCTTGGTGTGTTTGTTAGGCAAAATACTTTCATAACTTCAAATTTTAGAAAGTAATTTTTTGCACATATTCTATGAAGATTAAAGGGTATTTGGGATAATATAAAATATTTTTTATTTCTTCATTCCTATTCTTGTTATACTTGAGATGGCACGATTTGGTTGTGACTAGCAACATGAAGCAAGTCTGTGTAAAATAATAAGCTAGTGAAGAAAGAGCTAAGCTGCATAGAAAGCTGTTTCGTTAATAAATTTTATTTATTGGGAATAAGCTCGAATTGCAATAACTGTGCTGTGTTATTTATGATTCTCAGAATTGCCATTTTGAGACAGAAAAAAAATCCAGCCAAGTAGGTCTGTGCCTGATCACAGACCGTAAACTGTTCACACTAGGAGGGCATGCACAGCGTGCTTCAAGGGGAAATGGATCTTCTAGAAAGTAAATAATTTGTAAAACAGACTTATTTAATTTTGAAACTTTAGACTTGTGTAAAAAAATAAATCAATCCTATTTTTGATGCCGGGATAGACAATGGATGTGGTGACTTTTTGGCCATTAGCTTGGATTGTTTGCTTTTTTTTCCCCTTTTTTTTTTTTGATCCATTTCAAAGTTTTATGTAATCAGTGCATAATAGCTCACAAGTTACTAATAGTGTAGCAATATGGCATATTTTAGTTCAGCAGGTTTTCTGACAGTGAGGCATTTGTGAAGACTGAATGGATGCTGACGGTAGGTAGGTGCTTAGCAAGTTTTAAGTGTGGTTCTGCTGATCCATCTCATTCCATACCTGTGGCAGCCCCAACTCATCTGGTCCTCGGTCTCTTGAACAGCGAGGACAAACCATGCTGAGTTGTACCACTTTTGGTTAGCAAGCCAGCTGATAAACAAACGTCTCCTGAGCTAGAAGGACAAAGTCTTCAATAATGTCACTAAGTCCCCGTTTCAAAACTGTAACCAAAAAAAAAGAGAGAGAGAAAAAAAGGGAGAGGGCAAACTTGTCATGCCAAGTTTTGATAACAATTCAAATGGTTGTTTAAAAGTTGTTTAATAAATGTTTGGAGGTTTTTAAATTTGTTTTCCTTTTTTTTTTTTTTAATTTTAATTTCACTCCTGTTTTTTAATAAGTAATCGTCAGAATTCGGGGTTTTTTTTCTGTTTAAATCAAAAAGTGATATTTCTGTGTAATCATGTGAGACTAGGAGCTAAGTGTTTAGAAAAAATACCTAAAGGAAACATCTAAACACCCCAAAGGCAGGCTTACGTCAAAATAAAATGAAAATAATTTCCAGTAAGAAACCATGAGGCTGTTACTCACTAGTGAAGTCTTGTAAGTTCACACCCTACCTTATCAAATGAAAGTTTATTTGATCTACAGGCTCACAGAATCATAGAATTGTTCTGGTTAGAAAAGACCTTCAAGATCATCAAGTCCAACCGCTAACCTAACACTGTCAGGTCCACCTCTACACCACATCCCTAAGAACCTCATCTATGTGTCTTTTGAAATACCTCCAGGGATGATGACTCCACCACTTCCCTGGGCAGGCTGTTCCAGTGCCTGACAACCCTTTCTGTGAAGGAATTTTTCCTAACATCCAGTCTAAACTTCCCTCATTAACTATGATGGCCTATAAATTTGGCTATTTCTAGAAGTTACCGGGTACTAGATGGAGGAAAAAAAAGTGCATGTGTATATTCAAAAACACATATGAAGCTATCCCCTTGAACTAACAAATGATGTATTATCAGATTTTTTAGGTAACATAACAAAGCAATGGCACTGAGTGGGAACACATGATGCTCCCATAATATACTCCTGCAAAAGCTGGTAGCCCATGGCTTGGACAAGTGTACTCTACGCTGGGTTAAGAACTGGCTGGAGGGCCGGGCCCAGAGAGTGCTGGTGAATGGGGCTGCATCTAGCTGGCGGCCAGTCACTAGTGGTGTTCCCCAGGGGTCGGTGTTGGGTCCAGTCCTATTTAACATCTTTATTGACGATTTAGATGAAGGGATTGAGACCATCATCAGCAAATTTGCTGATGACACCAAGTTGGGAGGGAGTGTCAACCTGCTGGAAGGCAGGAGGGCTCTGCAGAGGGATCTGGACAGACTGGAAAAATGGGCTGATTCCAATGGGATGAAGTTCAATAAGGCCAAGTGCCGGGTGCTGCACTTTGGTCACAACAACCCCCTGCAGCGCTACAGGCTGGGCGCAGAGTGGCTGGAGAGCAGTCAGACAGAAAGGGACCTGGGGGTACTAATTGACAGGAAGCTCAACATGAGCCATCAGTGTGCCCAGGTGGCCAAGAAGGCCAATGGTATCCTGTCCTGTATCAAAAATAGCGTGGTCAGCAGGACAAGGGAAGTGATCCTTCCCCTGTACTCTGCATTGGTGAGGCCACACCTGGAGTATTGTGTTCAGTTCTGGGCCCCTCAGTTCAGGAAAGACATTGAAGTGCTGGAGCGAGTCCAGAGAAGAGCAACAAGACTGGTGAAGGGACTTGAGCATAAGACCTATGGGGAGAGGCTGAGGGAGCTGGGGTTGTTTAGTCTGGAGAAGAGGAGGCTTAGAGGTGACCTCATCACTCTCTATAACTACCTGAAGGGAAGTTATAGCCAGGTGGGGATTGGTCTCTTCTCCCAGGCAGTTAGCAATAGGACAAGGGGGCATGGGCTTAAACTCTGCCAGGGGAAATTTAGGCTGGATATTAGAAAGAAATTCTTTACAGAGAGAGTGGTCAGGCATTGGAATGGCCTGCCCAGGGAGGTGGTGGACTCGCCGTCCCTGGAGGTTTTTAAACTGAGATTGGACATGGCACTTAGTGCCATGATCTAATAAACGGACTAGAGTTGGACGAAGGGTTGGACTCGATGATCTCTGAGGTCTTTTCCAACCCAGTCGATTCTGTGATTCTGTGATTCTGTGATTCTGTTTGGGGACCTGTTTTCCTGGCACCTGTTGGGTTGGCCAGCAGGCATTTAACGTGTCTTGGCAAACACACGAATGTTTTGCACAATCCCACTTTAGCTTGGAGGTAGAGATTCTCCTCTTCGTATATTTTTGAATGCTTTCCACATCTGCTGAAGTGAAATAGGAAAGGGTTTGTTGAGTTGTGCTGAGCAAGCTGCCGTAGCTGGAGCACGTCAGCCCTGGCCACTGCCCGGCTGTGGTGAAGACTTGGAGACGTACCTGCCTCCGTGTCTGCAAAATGTTGCTGCACCTCAGCAAACACCAGTGCCTGCATCTAAACAGTGCTCTCTCTCAAGCAAGTCCTCTAAAATTGCTTACCGAGTTTAAAGCCAGGTCCTCTACAGAGGAAACTCCTTTCTAATTAGTTCCCCAGATGCTTTCTTAAACGGCTTCTTTGCAATTAAGAAAAATATTTCCTGGGTCATTATCTTTTCATAGATGAACTCATGGCCTAGCAAATATTTTCTGTAAGTAGACCCAAGATGTTCAAGAATTCTGTGACATATCTAATCTGTGATTATTCTTAATTTACTGCTTCCAAAACTTGCAGGCCCATATCACTGGCAAATAATTGGTTTAATTTTGTTTCCTTCCAGAGAAAGAAAAAAGTAAAATTTCCATTTACACACAGTGATTAATGTTTTGATTCATTGGTCTGTATAAAACTTTGCCAATAGCTTGGCATGCGTTTGAAGTGCATTTTGGGACCGGGGAATGTTAGTACGCTCTTAGTGGTCTCAGCAGACTCAGAAATTTCTATTTTGTATCATAGAAGTGAGCAGAAGAGAATTTTTTTTCTCTTTCAACAGCAGCTCATAGTCAGCTTTGTTGCACGTTTACTTGTAATGCATTGGCTTTTTTAACTGTCTTGCAGTACCACTTTGCTTAAACTTCTTTTCTCTGATGCCATAGAATCATAGAATCATGATACAGCATCTTGTATATCAGTAAATCTGTTCGGCCTCTGGTTGCCTGGAGACAGGTCATCTCTCCCCAAAGCGGTGGTACTCTTGTGAGGAGCTGGTTTCCCCAAGGTCTCAAGACCTTCAGCACAGCCGCTCACCTGTGGGACCCCGGGGTAGAGGAGGACAGTGCCCAGCTGCTTGGTTTTGCTAAAGCCGACTCCATCCCACTCTCTGAGTATACAGCCTATGCAAAACAAATGCTTACTTGATATAGTGACAATGTGATAATAAATCCAACGGATAGACTTTTATTGAGCATGAGTACTCAACAGGAACCGTTCTGAATCAGATCTGTTAATTATAGCGACTTCACTTCTGCAGTTGCCAGCAATCAGGAGTCACCCTTCCCATTTTCCTCTATTAGTGCATGGCCCTGGCTGTTGTTTAGAAGAGCAGGACTCTCTTACCCAAGTGAATTAAGTAAATGTTCTCTTTATTGATAGATAACATACTGTAAAACACTAAATGATGGTGCCATCTTTTTTTTTTTTAAAGTGTCTTTCTGAGTATTTGAAGGCCGCCTGTCTAGAGATGGTGTGGGATTGCTGGTGTCGGAATATATGTGCAATATAGGAGAAAAAACATAACCTCTGGCAATAAGGATATAGCTCCCTCAAGGCTGAACAAAAAACCCACCCACGCTAGTTCTGGGGAAGGAGCTGGCGAGCATTAGTAATATTACTGCATCTATTTAGGTTATGGTAGACGTATAGCAGTGAAACTCTAGGTGCTAATTGACAGTGCAGAAAACAATTGTACTGTATAAAAATTAATTAAAATACAACCTTGTCCTATGGACTTTGCAGTCCAGGGCTTTGAAAAAGAGCAGGATTCACAATTAATTTTAGGTACTGTGAGTAATCTTATGACTTTGAATGGAGTTAAATAATTTTTTTTTATTTTAAAAACTGAATTATCCAAAACCAAAAACCCCAAACAAGTCTTTCAGCTCTCCCAAGAATAGTCATACATTTGGACAACATTTACTGAGTTTTTTCAACTGTGAATGTTTTGAGGAGAGCTAAATTTATATATGAGAAAAGAAGGAGGCCATGTTAGGGGTGGCAGAAATGACTCTTCTACTTGGGGAAATAGTTTTTGTCTGACTGGGTCTTCATCAGGACCAATGATGTTTTCTCCATTAGATGGCAGTGGTGTGATATGTGGTTCCTCTGGACCCCCAAATTACAAGTTTGGTCAAAAAATTACAAATGGTTCATTTTTTTTCTTTCTTTAAAAAAACCCAAACATCTCTTGGTTTGGTTTAAAAACGCAGAGTCTTCAAGCTTTCAATTTTTGATTGACATAGAATTTTACAACTTATTGGCCAGTTTCAAGCAAATGTACCAGAGGACTGGCACTTGGAAAATGAAAAATTTGCAGAAAACAGGCATCTACGTAGATTGGAGGCTTGGTGCTCCTGCAGGAGGAACTGCAGGGTGAGTTTAGTTTTACTCCACCTGAAGTAACCACAGTCAATTGGCACTTGCTCATCTTTGATGGAACCTGAGCTTGTGCTGGTTTTTCCCAACAAGGAATTTGGGAGGGAGGTTACGGGTATTAGAGCGGACGGTGGGAGCAGTAAGGAACACTCAGAGTAGGGGATTCAAGTTACTGCAGCAAGTTGTAGGATCACACTTGAGACAGGACATGGACAGAGACAAGAAGGATGGGGCTCAAATGTGTAAGACAACAGGCTTTATTCACTTCTTTGCTCATAGAATAATTTGTTTTATTCTAAACAAAGGAGAAAAACACATTCTTTTTTTATTTTAATATGATCTCTGTATAGATCTTTCAGTCACATGCCCTTGTTGCTTGCAGTATTAGTCGTGGTGTTATTGTTTATTAACTTATTAAATATGGAGCAGTAAACACTATTTATTTTTAAATGAATTAAAGTGGGCTTGTTGCCCTTCATGGCTTTTTATTAATTGAATATTTTTGCTAAGCTGCCTGCTTTCAGAACAAAGGTTGCAGCCAGGAGATGGGGGTCAATGGGACCTCCATTTAAATGCATGTTATCTCTGTGTTAATTGCCTGCATATTTAACCAATGAAGCATGTCATTCTGTAGAAAGTAAAGGTTTTTGTGGTCACCTTTAATCGTGAAACTGCAAAAAAAAGTCTGAGTGACCCCGTTTGCTTGAGGTGTCTTGGCTGCTCTTGTCAGTCACTTCAGCTCACAGTAAATTGTGGGGTAAATTCCACATAATTAATGGAACATATCTTTAAAAACAAACAAACAAAAACTTGAGGAAAAATTAGTGTTCTAAATTTCAGTGTTTAATTTTTATTTTTGCCCATTATCTCAGTAGCTATTTCCTTTTTAATAAAACAATTTTTTTTTTTGCTAGTGCATACACTTTAAAATAGAGGAGGAAGTCATGGAAGAGACATTAAATAGGCCCTGACTTTTGGAGACAGATACATATTCATCAGGTTGGGTGAATGTGAATTCTTACATCAGAAAGAATTGCATATCTAGTTCTTGCCATGCTTTTCTTGGGCTGTTACTGTAGGAGTGTTAAATAGTTACACTTAAAGCAGAGGGTATGTGCCACACAACAAGTCCTTCTGAGGCTGCTCTGGTTAATAAACCTGTTTTGAGACTCTGCTGTGTTTTCTCTAGTGTCTAGTAATGAGGTTTAATTTTGGAAGTCTAAACTGTTTGAGATTGCTCCCTCTGTCAAATTTGTTTGAATAGGGTCAGTCGGTTGAAAAGTTATGGGGAAGGAGGAGCTGATAGGGAAATACATGTACATTCTTTGCCTTGCTTTTTCGTCCTTTTGTAATGATTCCTAGAATTCGGTCTGCGTTTTTGAGCAAATTTGGAGCTGACATTTCTGTGGACAGTTCAAAAGGCATAATTTTATAATGTGAAACTGGAACTTTCTCCCATGTGCATCACTACATTTATCTACATTAAATTTATTCTTCTGGTTTATTACCCAGTCGCTTAGTTTAATAAGGTCCTTCTGCAGTTCTTCACAGATGCCTCACCAGTTTTCTCTCCTGAGTAATCTTGTCGCCTCAACACTTAGCCTCTTCTTCTCATTTAGAAACATGTTGTGCAGTACGGGTCCTGGCAAAGCTCCATTGATGCTGTTCCCCTCTTGTAAGAAAGACCATGCCCTCTACCCTCTGTTTTTATCTTTTAACCAATTGTTTATCCAAGAACTTTCCCTCTTAAGCCATGGTTGCTTTGTTTCCTAAGAAATCTTTTGTGAGGGCCTTGTCAAATGCTTTTTGGAGATCGGAGCAGACTATATTAGCCAGATCACCCTTATCCACAGGCTTGTTGACCTTTTCAAAGAACTCCAATAGGTCTGTGAGGCAAACCTACAAAAGCCAGGTTAACTCTTTCCGCATATTGTATTTCTGTTGATTTTACTCTATTCCTGTAATTTCTGGTAACTGGATGCTAGTAGGTACCTATAGGTACCTGTAGGTACCTATATCTCACCTGGGATCTTTTCAGAACACTGCCACCATGTGTGCCACCTCCTTGGCCTCAGGTACAAAGCTGGTTTTAGAAGAGGAGCTGCACACCACTTATTAGCATGTGTAGGCAACTATTGCGTCCTGGAGCTCTTTTCAAATGGAGAGAGTGAATACCATCTGTTATTGCAATTTGTTAGTGTTCACTTTTGTCAATTTGTCCCATAACCTCCTCTGTGGTCATTTCAAATTAAGAGTTGCATCTGTTCTTCTGGGCTTCCTAAGCAGCTGCTCTCTGAACAGCACCTAAAAATGTGATCTTTGCATTATATTCCATTTTGCTCAATCTGCGTAGGGATAATTAGAGTCCCCTATGAGCACTTCACTTGCTTTCTGCCCTTACTGCTTTTCTGCATCTTCCTTTGCCTGTGGCAGCTGGTGTTGCCATCCTTGCGGGGCAGTCAGCAGGACAGAGGTAGTTCTCTCATAATGCACAATCACTGTTCTTCATGTTTCAGCCTGGGATTTCAGTTCTTGCAGGTTCTGTGTTTCTTGCTGCCTTGCTTAGCCTAATCATTTCTCCACCATCAGCATGGCCTACTCTATGCCAAGCGGTTTATATCGTAAGGTGATAGTGGTCTGCTGATTGCCTCACTTTCGCAGTCTTTCAAATACATGAGTTTTTTCTTACTCTATTTTGTATTCCAGTTCACCCATTTTATTTCTTAGACTTAAAACATTCTGAGAGCTACTAGGATTTCAGTTATGTTGTCTTCACAGTATTTGAGTGACTCTGTGGTTACTTTCCATCCCAGTATGTCTACTTAGGTTCACTGGCCTCTTGTTTTGTTTGCAAGAGGGATAGATCCTAGTGATCTTCTGATTTTCTTCAAGATTACCAACTCCTCCATCTGCTTGTCTGATGAGAGAGATTGCCATCACTCCAGTCTGCTCCAAGTTCTAGAGGGACACTTTCAATGTGTTATGCTTACATGCCTCAAAACCTATTGTATTTTTGCATAAACAATACATTGGCCTTTTTGATAAATGCTTACTTGTTCTGCTTGCACTGTTCCACCTGAAGCTGCACACAGGTCACTCCCTGTGATTCGAGGTGCCTTTAGTGGATTATTTTAATGTTAAGTTCTGTAAACCCTTCTATGTGTATGAGTGTGAATACCTCCTTTAATTATGAAATGGGACTGAGAGTTGAGTAAGAACTTCTGGAAAGCGCAGAGTTAATGATGAAGAGGAGAGGACCTTTTGCTTTGCAAGTTTCTGGGAGCAAAGAAAGTATTTTACACCAACTGGCAAAGAGCTTACAGGGCACACTTCCAAACCTTCAGAAAAAGTTTCCCACAAAGACTTTTTTATTCATTTTTATTATATTTTTTTTTAAAGTCATGCTGCAGGAATTAAGTTGGAGATATCACTGACCGAAAGGACATTTTTTCTGAATGAGCCGAGAACCAAAGGAAATGACTCCGGGTTTTGAAATCCTTTTATTTCCTCTGTGGAAGATATCTGTGCAGCTAAAACGAACCATTCTGGTTGGCCCCAAGCCAAACTTTATGGGAACCGAGATTAGGAAGTTCTATGGTCAAAATAGCCATTGAACAAATTGCTTCCAGTTTAAAGCCTCAAATTTCCTGATAAAGCTACAGAGTTTAACCCCTTTTTTTTTCTTCACTTGAGTGAATGATGTGCCTGTTACAAGGCACATACCGTTTATCCAGTTGTGGTCCCTGCAGTGCTCTCAGGATTACGTGCAAAGCATTTTCTGATTTTTACTTTTACATAAGATAAGCAAAGCAAAACCCAGAAAAATGTTAGAACAGCTTTGGGTAATGTTTCCCACTTAAAATAGGGGGAAAACTGCTATAAATGACACATCAGATTGCCAACTGGACTTTGGTATTTTTGTCTTGCAGCCCTTTTTGAAGGGATGCTTTGTTTTGTTTTATGGTGGGATTAGCTGACTTGCTTGGCCTTTGTGAGCTAAATGAAGAGGCAGCAACAATAGCAGTCGTGCCTCCAAACTGCTGTATTTACTCCAAAAAGCTCTAAAAACCAGCATGCTATGACTAGAGCGCTAAGCCTGGCCTCTGAATGCTCTGGCATGGGCTAGCTAATCTCCAAAGTAACAAAATACTTGGATTAGAACAATAAATTTCTACATTTTTATTCATGGATTTCTTTCCCTGTTGTCTTCAAACTGTTTTGCCTGTGGTAGGTAAGGGCACGCTAAGGAAAAACCAGAAGGGTGGCAAACAGAGTTGTAGCTGAAATTGGGAACAAAGCCTGGGTGTGCTGATGTGTTCTTACCCCGCCGTGCTTGGGACTGTGTTGGTCCAGCCGCTTCTGCCACCTGCCTACGTGCCTGTCCCCTCACCTGTGTGCCCATCTCATCTCCTTGTGGGCAGCGCTTCAGGGCAAAGCTTGTCTGATGTGGGGATAGTCTGCGTTTTGGGCAGTTCTTGAAGAAGGTGTTGGTGACTGTACCGCAGTCATGGAGATGTGACAGGATGTGGCCGCATCCGCTCTTTCTGTCCCCACCAGTGCTGTTTTATTCCCCAAAGTGTACATGCCTTTGTGCATACTTTGTGTATCATGGAGTAATGCCTTTACGCAACCTAAATTTGAAAGTCCTAAATATTAGGCAGGTGTTTCCATCATTTCACCTGAGACTAATTCCCGAAATAATAAAACTCATTATTAGTAAGGTTTTTTTCTTTATACTCAGCCTAAATTTTGCTTTTCCTAATTTAATCCCACTACTCTTCATTATCCCTCCTCCCCTACCTCTGGGCACCATGCTAATTAATTCATCTCCCTCTTTGGTTTTTGCTTTTTTTACCCTTCAATATTATAGTTCAATGTTAAAATGTATTCCTCTTCGCTTGTATTTACTCAGCCTAACAGATGTATTTTAGCTCCAGCGATCTTTCCTTGTAAAACTCTTCCTGCTGACCTCTATTCAATGTTATTGAGCAAATCTTCTGGTTTGTTTACAAATTACTGGTATCAAAGTGATCAGAACAAGGCGCATTACCCCAGGTAAGTGTGTGAGTGACATTATAAACTGGGAATTTATGTATCAGTGTCCTTAAACCATTTTTATTTGCTTTCTCTTGGGTTTTTCTTTTTTTTTTTTTTTTTTTGAGGGATATTAGTTGTGGGTTCTATGATCAGTTTTTAAATCAAGCCGGAGTCTGACATTTCTTAAATATACTTAGGAAGACCTATTTAATAAGTATTTAGGGCATTGCTGATTTTAATGATTTTCAAAATATGTTATATACACATGCGTGACCTGGCATGAACCGTTCAAAAGTCTCGGTTTGCACATCTCTCCAATCAGCACAATTTCTGAAATTATTTCTAAACAAAGCAAAAGCCTTCTTTCCTATTCTGCCCTTTGTTGGTAATACGAATAATCATCCTTTCTGTTACTTAATGACATTCTCTCATATTTGTAGACAGCTATCACGTCTACCCTCCCTCATTTTTTTTCCCTTTATTACCATCTCTATCCTAGACGTAATATGCCAGTGCAGGTAAACTTCAGCAAGTCACTAATGAAACATATGCTTAGTCTGTCATTAGTCATCTGAGTCTTGACCAAACCATCATTTTTTCTCTTCCTTCTTCCAAAAAGAGCACCTGTGATAGTTTTTCCATTTACAAGTCTGCCGTCCAGCTACAAAGGGAGCACAGCACCATCATATATTACCGGTCATCTTAAAAATAAACACAAAAACCCGAACAAAAAAAACAAGTCCCAGATGATGAGCAAATAAAGGCTGGAAAGAGCATGTCCTTGTCATCTGGCAACTATGATATATACCACCACAAAAAAGCAGGAATGATGTGAGCTTTGCCTGGAAAAAACAAATCACCTATTAGCAACTGTGTCTGTTAGGATACGTCAGCCAACTCCTTCTGCAAAAAGTCCTGTAAATTATCATCTGGAAGTTCCACAGGGCTTTACTTTTCTGCTAATCATTCTATCAAAATATTACGTATGGTTTTCTGTCACCTGACAAAGAAGAAATCCTCTCTGGACCATGTTTCCATGGAAGATTGATTAGGAGGAAAGACCAAGCCTTGTGAAAGCAGGAAGAAAATTGCTGGAGGCTAATAGTGAATACTAAGCAGGAAAATTAAGAAAAGGAGTACTCTGAAAGAGTAGTCTAAAGTCAGGATTTTTAGTCCTTACCTTAGAGATGATGGAAAGCTCCTAATTCATGCAACATGAGCAACTAGTAAGCTCAAACTGGAAAACTACTGTCAGCTTGAGAGGTTGTAGTTAATAGGCATGTGAAGCAATTTTGCAGTGTCTGTCTTTAAATGGATCAGTAATAGGACTAAATTACTAATAGTCAGAACTTTTATTCTTTAAAATAAATTAATGACTTTAAGATCTCCTCACAGGAGGTCCATTAGTCTATTTTGAGATCCTTTTATGGACACTGAAGCTAGAGGAGGAGAAAGGGAGGGGTTCTCTTTTATGCACAGTCACAGAGGGAAGTATTGGCAAAGCTAGGATTAAACCTTTTGAGGTTTTTTTGCTGTCCTATGTGCATCTCACAAAACTCTTTACAAGTGTTTCCAGGAGCTAAAGAATCATAAACCCCATGTAGATCAGAAGACTGCTTTAACTGATGTAACTAAGAAAACCAAAACACAAAGTCCTGGCAAGTGAAATATAATTACTGAATGATAAATATATAGCCTGGATTTTAAAATCTCATGCGGCAAACCTGAGTTTAAAAACTAAGATGGCCTCTTTAATTCCTTGTTTTTTGTATTGCACAGTTGTAGGAAATGTACTGATTTCTGGCCATGCAAGCTACTAGAACTACTATGAAAATTCCAAATTTATCTACTAAAATTATGCAGTAGTACTCCTTATGCAGATAATAACTACAATGACTCAGGTAAATAAAAATGTAGTAGTAGAGCTGGATAAACACTCAAAGATATGTTCCCAAGCATATGCTTTTGAATTGATGATGAGTTTCTTGTGGCCATACATCTTTGTGGTCATTCTCCATTAATATTTGTACACAGTGAGTTTCACTGCTGTCAGTGTTCATGGAAAGTACCATTCAGGTTAGCGTGAGACACATTTTAGTCTTGGGGGGAGCAGGGTATTCCATCATTATTTGCCATCAGAAAACAGGAGCCTTGTCATGGTACTTTGCTCTTTTAAATTTAACTTTATGAGCTCAGCACTTTGTTTTTTCTAGAGAGAATCAGATGAACTGCTGAATATAATGTTACACAATGACATGTTTTTGATAGTTAAAAAAAATTCAGACAAGTGTATTTCCTTTTAAATGATTGACTGGAATGCCTATGTTGTTCCTGGAAAAGCTTAAGCATGTGTGTATATGTGAGGTAAGAATGTACATAAAACTTGATATTTAAGTACATATCTTTCTTAGCTAATCATATCTTTGAGTTCTGAAACAGTGTTGTCATAAGAAATTGCTATAAATTATTCATTAATATCATAAATATATGCTTTTTACAGGTCTCTTTTTTTTTTTTTAAGAAAAAGTGTGGTTTTCGACTAGACATTTCTGGAGGGCTGAGTTGGAAGAAATTTGTAATAAAACATCTGGTGAATTTTTGGTGCTTATCCATTTACAGATATGGCAATACATTTATATGATTTCTAAACACTTTTGAAAAATCCTGAATTTTCATTTGAACGTGAGATAGTAAAAGCAATCATGCTGTAAAGTGGGGATTTCCTGGGTGATTAAAATTGCCACATGTGGCTGTTCTGCACATGGGCAATACTATAGCTATGTAACTGTATGTGGGAGGTATAAACCTTCTTAACCTATGAGTATCTTCTTATCAGACCTATCTCTTCAAAAGTGGAGAGTTTGCAGCAGTTCCCATCAGTCTAACTTTTAACTTCTCTTTTTTTTGTTGTTGTAACTCTTGATCTGATTTCCTAATCTATTGTTGCAAGCAAAGCTAACACACACAAATCCCACAGGCATCTCCTCTGTCCCCACATTTACAGCTTCTAAATTGCCATTCTTTGCCTGATAACTCTTTTCTTGAAACCACCCAGGCAGAGGTATTACCAGTGGAAATCAAGAGTCATCCTTCCAATGTCATTAGTTACTACATTGCCATGAAACTTGTTTTGTAGTAGTGAGCCCCTCGGTGCTCGGAGATGTAAGATCCTGCCAGAAGGATTGAGGAAGAGCTGGTGCTGCCACCTTTCACAGTAAAGGATTAGAAGTGACAGCCAGCTCTTCCCTTGACTGACTTAAACAATCGCTATCAAAATGAGTATAGTCGTGCTGTATTCAGTCATTTTGTGTGGTTATATATGCTAACATCAGTGATGGGATAGAGGAGACGGTGTTTTATATTCATTGGACTATGTAGTTAGGAATCTGCGAGTAACGTTTCTCCTATGCTGTTATTTCCAGTAATATTCTTTGTGTTGAAGCTTGTTCCAAATGTCTGAAGTACTAGGGAGAGGGGGATGAAATTCTCTTTGTGGCACTCTCCACATTTTTTTTTTTTGAGTGACAGGTTGCTTAACTTCTCTCTGCTTCAATGTTTCCCCATCTGGTATAAATGAGGATTATCTGTCTATCTTGGATTCCTCCACGGCTCGCATTGCTGAAGTACCAGAGTGTCTCACAGTCTTGGATGCATTTGATCTCCCAACACTCCAGGATGTGGGAGAATTACCGTTAATCCCATTTTACAGAATTTTAAAGAAGGTGTGTGGTAGAGCACATTTTCCAGGTCAGTGTTTGCTATGAGACATGTTTCCCTTTGGTTGTCCATATATAACACCAAAGAAGGTGGAGGATCTTGAAAGTAACACTGGCTTTTTATGATATTATCCTCCTTGGGTGAACATGTCCGTTGGGTAGTTGACTTGGCTGACCTCGAACTTGTTGCCTGTCCTATCAAAGGTAGGCCCTGCTTACAGTATACCCTGCTTACAGTTTAATCAGGACAGTCTTTCAGAAATTAGGTCAAAATGCTGGTATTTTTCAGTGAGCTGTGGATATTCCTAATCTGATTAGAGCTGGGTGGCCGGAGGTGCTGGTCATACAGTAGCCCAGCCACTGTGTTTCCTGGACTAAAGAAAACCAAGACCAGAGAATGAATATAACCTTTTTTTTTTTTTTTTTTTTAAATCTTGGAGATGGTGCCCAGTGTAAGGATGGGAATATGACCAGGTTTTGGTAATGTTTAAAATATACTCAATCTTATGTTCAACATGACTTTAATAATTAATAATGTAAACCATGTGTAGGATGAAATAAGTATCTTGAATTTGGCATGCAACGCTGACATGTTTTACAGCACCAGATGGGCTCACATGTTGGTATTACACATTTACAGGGAAGATTGCTCTCTTTGTGGTTGGAGTTGATACCTTTCATTCCCAAACAAATTATCTTGGGATATGTGTGTACGGGAATGAACTTGCCCTGATTCTCAGAGCAGACTGGGAAGGAGCTGGCGGGAAGGAGATCCAAGGAAAGTGAGGGCTGTCCTCAAAAGTGTTGGAGATGCTCCTAGTTCCGTGGGGAAACAGGATCCAGACTTGAGCTCAGCCTTGCAGCCCTCTTTTTGCCTTTAACCAGCAGATTGCCAAGGTGAACGCATTTGCTTCTGGGACACTGCAAGACAGGACAAAGTCCTAGTCCAAGTTGTGATCAGATGGTTTCCCAAACTCTCTGTACAAAACTGTCATTAGGAAGCACAGGTCCTAATTCAGTTTCACTGACATCTGTTATTTTGTGATGTGTGGGGATAGTTCAGGACAAGAGCACTCAGCACTTTCACCTCTTCTGTCTGTCAGCTCTGAGCAGACAACGGGTACTATGACTCAGTCTTTCTTTTCAAGACTTTCATGAGTTATGGTATATGTGTGTCCTTTGAACATGCCTGTGCTTTCTTGGCACTCTTCAGGTTTGCCCACAAAATTGAAATTAGAGAAATCTAATTGGCTGCTTAGTGTATGCTTGTATTTGCAGGGGCTATTTGTTCCATGTTAATGCAGAACAGTCTGATATATGCATTTGTGTGGACTTTTTTTTTTTTTTTTAATGAAGCCCAGGAGAAATTTTGGAATTGCCCAGGATATAGTGCTGGGGCTTATGGCTGTTACTCTTGCATTGCCCAAAGTGTATCCAAAAGAAGGTGTTGTTTTTCAGGGATGGCTGGTTTTGTCCTTGCTGACGGTGACACACACACACACACACACACACACACACACACACATCTGCGTCTCCTGTGATGTCTGCATGGGGTCATCCCAGGGCACAGAAGGATGAGTGTTTTCAAGGCCCCAATTTACTCCTAAGGCTTTTCAGTCTGTGTGCTGTGGGCTGGTGCTCAGCCTTCGTCTCCTCCCTCCTGCTAGAGCCAAGGGCGAATTCCTATCTCTCTATACATTAAACCCGTCAATGTTTGACAAAAGCAACCAAAAGATTGATGAATGGCATGTGAAGCAGCTGGTTTTGGGGGTGTGTTATTTTGTTATTGATAGGCCACCTTTTTTTTTTTTTTTTTTTAAACCTGTTTCAAAGGTGTCTTTTTCAGTGATTATTTAAGGGATTTCAAAAGAGAAAAACATGTTCTGTCATGAGCAGCCATAGTGATTCCTCCTGTGGTGTCTACCTTTAGGTCTCTGCCCCTAATGACTTCTAATGAAGGTGCTAGAAGGGGATTTGACACAGGCATTTCCAGTAGTTTTATAAAAATGTTTTAAGCAGCATGAGAGAAGCCTTGCCAGTTCTTAGCTAGGATTATAGCCAGAGCTCTGGGTGTGGAAGAGTCATTCTGAGGTGCAGTAGGGTTTCTCTGTGTATCTGGATCCTATTCCATGCTCTGCAGAAGTGAATACTTGGCTGCCTCTCAGGGTGCAGGGGATGCAACTGGTTCCCCTCTTGCTAATGTGCTCCTTCCCTGTTCCTTCCTCTTTGCTCCATTAAACCCTGCATGCTTTCACAGAGGAGGCAGCTCAGTTCAGCTGAAATGCTGCAAAATCCCCTTTCCTCCAGAAAGTCCTTCTTAAACCACAGCCTAGTATACTTGGAACGGTCTTTTCAGCCATCTGCCTTATATTTTTGAATGTTTTAATGCTCTATTTTAATCAGAAATAGTGTGAAGGGCTGAAATTGTGGGGCTGCAGACGAACGTATCAGAATAAGCTGTTCTTGACTATCAAATCTCTTTAAATATCAACTCTTACTAGTGGCAATAATTAATAATTAGGAAGGGGGAAATCTAATTTCTAATTATTTATTTGGCAGGAAGCTTTTTCTAGGAAGAGAAGTAAATACCAAAGGAAAAGTGGGTTGAAAAATATTGTGCAAAGTTTATGTAAACAAATTATGTGAAGATAAACAAAAAATCCAGACTGTGGGCTTTTGGCTCTTGTTTAATGAGTTTTTCCGGTGTTTTGCTGGACAGGATCACTTGGTTACACCATGCTGTGTACAAAACCCTTCTAAGGCTTTGTGCATCTGTTTCTGGAAGTCTCTCACCCAAGATATGTTTTTTATTTAAAAATCCTGATGTGTATCAGTAAGTGCAGTGGGCAAGTAGGTCTTGGTGTCACTTTGAGGTCACCGGAATCATGCAGAGGAGACTTTGGTCCCAGCATCTCTTCTCTTGCAGATGGCCACCCAAGTGCAGTAGCAGTGTATTCATAAGCACGGATGTTTGTTTTCATGTATTTCTTAGGGTGTCTAACACTTGTTGAACTGGTGTTGCTGTTGTGTGACAGATTAGGGCAAACTCTCCTTACAGCTGGTGTAGGCAATAAAGAGTGGTCACATCCATGTTCATAACACAGGGCAAAGCAATTCCTGTTCTCTTTAATATTTCAAAGGAAAAGGAATTTTTTTTCTTTTTTTTTTAAGCTGCAGGACTATCATCTGAACCTTACACACTGTTGTGATGCTTAGGACCATGGGACACATGGTTCAGTTAGAAGGAATTCTGTTTAGCTTTTGTTTTATACTACAGACTTTTATTTTGTCTCTGGATTCTAGAATGCAGTGAGAACCCACATCATGTCACAAACAAACAGGATTAAATGTAAGGGAAAGAAGAGACTCTGGTTACTAAATCAGGATGTCATAATTACATATGGCAAATACATATGTTTAGTAGGTTTTTGGTTTTGGAATCCAGAATCTGGTGGCAAGGATAACATAGTGGCTATTTATCAGTGCTAGCCCCAAATGCTTTCTTACACTTACATCCCACATTAAAGTAACTCATGGATTTGCATTTTCGGCATGTTTTGCATGTTTTTTTTCAGTTCCTGAACAGTGCAGTGATTCAGTTATCCTGAAATAACACATGGATAACAGCTGTAGGAAATCATGCAAAAATTTTATTAAGCACTAGACTCTGAAATTGTCTTTTTCCACTACAAATGCCCTGACATCTGGGTCATATCTTCTGGTTAATTCCAATGTGCCTGACAGTGTAACACAGAACAAACAAGAGGGAAAACAACACGAAATCCACAAAAGAAGGAAATAGAAAATTAGTGTTCCTTTTATTTCAGACACTGTACTCCAGAATATCTTTCAGATTTTCCTAATAAATCTATCTGAAAGTCTGGCTTCTAGAGGGGGTGAATACAGAGAGTCAGCATGACAGAGCTGGCTACTACTGTCCTGAAGTTATGAGGTTTATTATTTTCTACCAGTCAAATGAAAATTGCAGAAAGTTATTTCCAGAAGGTAGAAGCAGGTGGCCTTCATGGCTCTTGTTACTGAAAATAAAAGGGATCAGAAACCATTCTCAAGTTTTCTGGAAGCTTTTACAGTGAGAGGGGAACGTAATTTCAAACAGACTGTAACAGACAAAGCAACAGAAGTGCCAGCTGTGTAATGATTGACTGTCTGAATAGCCTGAAATTTATACCTATGCAATTTGTTTTTATAAAATTGAGATTCGTACGTCCATTTCATACATAAGCTTTCAGATGCTAATCTGTCTTTTAATTTACAGAGGTTAACATGAGGAAAATGTGGGTGCCCTTAGAAGTGAAAAAATACTGCAGTGAAATATGTGGTCTTCAGCTGGTAGTTAGCTTAATATGTATAATGTTCCATTAGTTGCAAAACATTTATTATGGGCTTCAAATTATCAATGACAACTAGGTAGTATAAACCTGTTGTGTATATTCAGTGTAACATTAACTTAAATTCTGCAGTTTCAAGTGAGATTAAAATGGAGCTCTACAAAAATAATACTCATAGAAGATAGGGCTGGTAAGAATTTATGTAGTCCCTCCATCCTAAGGCTTAACAGTATCTGATTTATTTCCTATAGTTTTTCCAACATCCTATATCCCCCAAAAGTTCGATGATTTGGATTCTTGACCATTCCCAGGCAATGCATGCTATGCTTACCCACAGATTTTCTTCTGACATCTAATCTATTTTCCTTGCTGTGTTTTAGGCCAGTGTTCCCAATGAACATGGAAAAATAGTTTTAGCTTTACACATTGCAGCAACTGTTAATTTGCCAGAAGATTCTTATCCTGTCTCTCGTCTGCTTTCTCCAATAAATGACCCTGATTACTTCAGTCTTTCCTCTTAGCTCATACTATCTAGGCTTGTAATTATTTTTCTGATCTACTCTGGACTTAACCAGTTGGTCGTGAAATGGGGCCTTCATAAATGGGCATGAACCTCCAAACTGAAGAGCGGAAGGATTATTTAAGGTGATTTTTGCACCACTTTCCTGTTCACGTATTGCAGTAGATTCTTCTCCCTGGTGCTGCTATGGCATTGCTCAGTTTGCTGGTGCTTTGAACTCCAGCCTGTGTTTTTCAAAGCTGTTGCCAGGTGGTCATTCCTCTTAGTTAAAAGTATGTCCCTAGTATGACTCAAGCATCATATTGGATTACTTTTGTTGCAAAATCTCTTCTCACCACTTTTTATTCTTGCTGTTTATATCACAAAGTCAACAAAGCAAGGAGAGAGGGAGTGAAGGCTCATATGAGCAAGATACTTGCAGGCTCCTCAGTGACTGTTCAGGTCCATACATCACTCAGTATGTTGAGGTAAATGTAAATTATTAATGGGAGAGGTTTCCTTCAACAAAGGAGCAGCAAGCTGCTTTGCTTTTTTCATAGGGTGAGAACTTGCAAAGGGGGTAACCAAACAGGTGATGAATGGTAGTTTGTTCTTGGATTGCTAGTTTGGTTTCATCCCAGCTGTAAGAAAACCTAGTTAACTGTGTTTTAAATACAAAGGCCTTTATAAACATGCCACATAATGTAATGCAAAAAGGTTTCTCCTCAAAATTAAAAATAGTAATGAGGAATTTTAAATTGTGAATTGTTTTTATTCTTTGTATTTATCAGTGATACGTTTTGAGCCAACTGACTTCCGGGCATTCAGAAATTTTTTGGCAGTAAGGAAAAATAATCTTTCTATTTTTAATAGTTCAGCTGAAATCTTTAGTCATCCAGTTAAAATTTCTTGGAGAGGTATACACAGTCCTGTTTTAGAAAGTCATATTTGAGCTCTGAGTCTCATTTTAAGGATATTTTTCCTTATGTGCAAAAGAAATTTAGAAGCTTTTTTAAAAGTTGAGGAGGAAGGGAAGAGAGAGACATCTGAATGAATCCCCCAAAGCTGCATACAGTAAATTCTCAGGGATGGCTACAGACAGATCCTCCCACATGAGAGACATTTACATGTCCTCTGAACATACAAAGGGCTATTCCAGGTGAGGTAAGTGATTTGGTTTTGTACTCAAGCAGCTAGTTTTGGACATCTGTTGTGATATCTAAAGAGCCTTCATATGTCTACCCGAAGTCTCACTTTGGAGATTTCTCAGTGAGCAAACACCTTTCGGCACTGGAGATGCCACTTGGTTCAGCTGCCTGGAAGCTTCTGCTTCTCACAACAGTTAACTCAGAATTGCTTAGAAACTGGTTGGGTCTACACATACTTAGTGTTTAGTGTCAATGCACACACAGACGTTCTGGAAATGCAGTTATTTTCTATCCATGTGTGGGTTTAATGGGATTTCCAAATAGTTCAAGAGCTCATTTTTTCCAAAATGCTGAGAGAAACATGAACTTGTTCACGCAGTAGCTCTGGATTGCTCTACCTAAGCTTCTTGCATTAGTTCCCCATCTATTGATGTGCAGTATGAAGCACGGGACAGTATCTAAGGAGAGAATAAGAATATCCTTTAATTGACTAAAAAGTCAATAAAACGCATTTTTGAAATGAGCCTGAAGGCACAAGCTATTTTTCGTAAGCCTCGGCTCTTTCTTTTTTGGTCCTGTTTTTTCTCCAGTCAGGTTTTGTTATTAAGCACTGTGGCTTTTTAATCAAAGCCCACAGTTACCCGGAGTACATTCTTGTGCTGGCTCTGGCCCAGGCTCAGGCTGCCGCAGCCGCACATCGACAGAGAGCCCAGAGGAGCGTTCCTCAACTTGGACCTTTTGTCCCAGCTCCCTTCCTGTTGACCGACGAGTGGCCCTTTGCCTGGCTTCTTGTCAGGTTGTTCACACAGAAGAGAGTTCAGTGTTTCTAAGGGCAGTGAAATCTTGAAGCAGATTAAAAGTAGTATGTGATGCTCTTGGAGCAAGAATGCCAGGGTTTTTATATATATATATATATATATATATATATATATTTTTTTTTTTTCCCCTTTGTGGCTTTGCTAAAGGACAAAGGTCGCAAGGATGAGATAGAGCAGTTTGGTGTGCTGGGGTGTAATTACACTCCTACTAGGGAAGAACTGCACAAGATATTTACTGGCTGACTGTTCTCTTTAATGACAGGGTTGAATCCCTGACCATGTGTAAAGCCTCGTGAAAATGTACTATCACTTGTCAGAATATAATTTAAATACAGTTGCTGCAGCTATCTTGCAAGATGTCCAGTGTAAGCACCGTGCTTAGTAGCTGGAGGAAAGAACTCTACTTGGACTTGTCCTTTAATGCAAAGCCTGTTGTACATCATGTTCATCATATAATCTGTAAGATCTCATTGCCTGGCTCTTTTTCCTCTGGTACATACATGTGTGATGCATGTGTCTATATATGCATCGTTACATATATGCACATATGAGTATGCGTAATGATTTTAGTGTTTATCGTAGAAGTAGAAATACAGTTGTGGCTGCAGCAGTGTAATGATGATACAGGGAGCCCTGAAAAAAGTCATTTGTGCCCCAGAGCTTTTCTCTTCCAGCTATGTGAGCTGGACTAGAGAAAGACACTGCTATTCCCTACAAACATAATAGGCTTTGCCTTGCTTTTTTAGTGCTTATGGCAAAGAGGAAAAGTATTGTAGTGCAAACCTCTTTGCCCAGTTAATCCTGTGTGCACCATTCTCCTGCCACACAGGTATTTTACTGCTGTCCTGAGCTACTTGGGATTGATATGAGTAGGAGATTCCTTAACTACGTGGCCTGGAGGGTGATTCAGGAGAGTAAGATGAAGACTTAGAGGATTAAATGAAGAGAAGGAAGATGACGCTGAGCATCCAGAACACACTTGCTGAGAGCAGGTTTGTGGCACAGCCCTGCAGAGGCCAGTGACAGGAGCCCTGCTGTTGGAGTCACCTTAACGGAGCTGACAGCTCGTGGGACACAAATGGCTGTTTATACAGGCAGGGGCAGCAGGAATTAGCCCAACATTTTCCATACCAAGATCTCAACCCACTGAGTAAAGAAGGATGTAGGTCCAAGAACTGTTGAAGGCCTTTTGGTGTATATGGGGATGTGATTTCAGAGACTGAAAACCTAGGTTTTTCAAGAATTTCCTAGGATGCATCCAGGTAAAATTCAGCAGGAAGGAGCGTGCTTGTGTGAGGATTTAATGGGCAGCATCTCACAGTGGGGCGCACAAGTAGGTTTTGAGTCCTAGTGTGTCTGTCTCTCTCATTCGTCATTTTGCTGCATTCCTGAGGGATTCCTTCATATCATGAAACACATTTGACTTATGACCTAAGATATATTCATATATATATATATATATATATATATATTTTCGCAACTCAGCAGAGACAAAAGGCTGGGGCAGTATCCCATAACCAACCTAGCTTCCACATTTTTCCCACCTTAAACATTTCAGTACTTGCAGCTAATTTTCCACTTTCAAGATACCTGCTTCCAATGGCTGAAGAATAAGGGGAAATTAGGGGACTAATCAAGCGTTTTCAGAAAGGCTATGTGGGAAATCATAAATAGTTCTTAATACTAAACATTTTTCTAAAAATTAAGGGGAAAAAATGCTGGTTACTTTTCTAATTGGAGAATGCCATTAGTTGTTCCTATTGTTTATCTATGTAATTTACTTTATTGCTGGCATTTTCCCCTCTGTATAATACATTTCTGGTATCACTATTTTTAATACATGGCTATCAAATAATTGTAAAGGGATGCTTTATGCTTATGGGAACAAACATTAGTAAATAGAAAATTATATGGAAAATTAAAATGTCTTTGATTTTTTCCTTTTTGTTGGATCTGTGTTTTTTAGTTAGCATTTGTTCCATACTACTTTTCCCTTTGTAAAATACTTTTATATTAACAAGTAGCTGAGCTTATTATACATGGAAAATGATTGCTCTCCCAGATGTTCAGACTCAAGAACCATCTTCTTTGGAACCAGACCACCTATCCATGCAGTTATTTCTCTGATTTTTTTCATGTCATCTTTATGGTTTTGGTGTGGGCAGCCAGGCAAATTGGCCCCCATTCGTCCATTATTCTCCTTCGCTTGCTGAGGTTTTAGGTGCCTGAGAATCACTGTGAAACCTAAATCTTGGTCTCTAAAGTTATGTGTGTATAGTAAAAAGGACAGGGCTGAATAGCTCTAGAAGTACCTGGAGGTAAAAGAAAAAAAGGAAAAAAAAATAAGAGGGGATTGGATTGTGAAAAGAAAGGTGAAAGAGGCAATATATGTGTTTGCTGGAAATGTTTTTCTTGGTCTTTGGGCAAGATCAGTGGGCACCAGCAGCGACTGCAAGCTGAGAGCGCAGTGGGTCTTTTCAAAGTTTGAGTATTTGAGGACTTCTCCAAAGCTTGTCCATTTTGAAGGACTGAAAAGGATATCAGAAGTGAATGCAGTTCAGAGGAAGCCTTCAGTCCGGCTCCAGTGGCCACAATGCTTAGAGGCGGGTATGAAATGGATGAGGAAACCTTATGCACACCAGTGGCAGGAGGGACACAAAGAGCACAAAGCTGCTGGCTCCCAAATGGCTGAAGGGATAAACGCTTAATTTGCACACACAAAGAAAATGTTTCTTTGACAAGGCATGTGAAACTGCAATCAGGGAAAATTCCACGCACCCTTAAAAAGATAAAAAAAATCACTATATATTTTACAAATATGTTTTTATTCCCTGCTTTCAGTGACTTCCGTAAGCTGTGTCTCTGATGCCCAGTTTCCAGGTCCAAGCAGCAATGAAATATTAACTAGTTGTGTTTTTTAAAAAAGAATGTTTTGGTTTTGATGTAAGTGAAATATTGAAGCATCTACTGGCAAGCTTGGTAAATTAGTTGCTTTTTATTGGATGTCATTGGTAAAAGAAGAAATACACAGTACAGATGCATGCTTGAATGCTCAGGGAAACAACTTTAAAGTGGTAGGATGTTGATGACATTGTTTGGCCTTTTGGGCCAGTTCAAAACATCTGCGCGGCTCAGCTGAGTTGTGTTTTCACTGGCTGGATAGCAAAGCTGATGTGTCAATAGAGTTGGAACTAAGGGAAGGACTATTTTCTTGGCTGTCACTAAAAAGCCAGGAATGTAGACCATTTCCAAACAGAAAGGTTCTTGTCTATAAATATTTGAATTGTAAGTAGGTGCAGTTAGAAATACCCGCCTTAAACAGAAAACCCTTAGACACAAGCCGCAAAATCTCTGCGTGTTTTTTGGGGTCCAAATTATCTATTTTTTACCAATTATTTTATTTTTGGAAGATGCATATGGGCAATCAGTGTCAGCTGGAACAACACTTCCATGAATTATTTTAAGTTAGGAATAAGCTTTTGCTTAGTACTTTCCTATGTCCATTTGGAATGCTGTTTCAATTATCTGTGTGGTGGTGTTTTTTGTTTGTGTTTGTTTTGGTTTTGTCTGTGAGATCAAACTTCTCTGTCAGTTGCATTCAGCAGTGAATTGATACTCTTGGATGAAACATGGGTTTCCTACATGTTAAGGTGTTTTTGTTGTTGTTGTTTTGTTTGTTTGTTTTTCTTTACCTATTCTGCATTGGGGTGAACCCAAGATTTCTGGAAATGGAGGCAGGGATGAAGGGTGGGAGGGAAACACCAGTCTGCTGCTTTTTCAAATCTGAATAAAAGCTTGTGTGTGTAAAAGTGTATTTTCTAACCATCTGTTGGTCTAATAAAAGGTATTTTCTCTGTACCTGCTTCGTTCCTGTCCCGTTCTTGGCACTGTAACAGTGTCATAACCCCTAGAAAGAAACACCCCATCCAGACAGCTGGGCTCAGAGGTGAAGAACTCAGGTTGGAGCTCTGGGTCTGAATTGGTGCCCAGCTTGACTAGTTCCACCCCCCTGAGGATTTCCTGACCCTCAGCCTGCTCTGCTGCCCTTAGCCCTGTGCCAACTTTGAGTAGAAATTACAGTGTGGAGGTGAAAGGTCTGTGGCAACCGGTACATTATTTTGTGCTAATTTAAATGGACTGGGGTATTTTTTCACAGTTAAACTATTTGTCTGGCAACTTCCCAGTCTATTCTGCTGTTGAGCCTGCAATATTTGTGTCTGCCTTAGGAAGAAGTTGCAGTAAAATGATGAACACCTTGGTGAGTCACATTGGATTGCATAGCCCAGGAAAGTGAACGTGCCTGGGTGCAGAGCTTCTTGCAGGCTGCACTCGGGCTGAGGAAAGCCTGAAGGAGACCAACAAGAGAGTCCAGCGGTGGGCTATAAAGATGATTAGGGGCCTAGAGTACCTTTCTTATGTGGAGAGACTGAGAGAACTGGGTCTGTTCAGCCTGGAGAAGACAAGGCTGAGAAGGGATCTCATCAGTGTTTATAAATATCTCAAGGCAGGGTGTCAAG
The DNA here is from genome assembly GCF_964273445.1 of Streptopelia decaocto. Classification (NCBI taxonomy): domain Eukaryota; kingdom Metazoa; phylum Chordata; class Aves; order Columbiformes; family Columbidae; genus Streptopelia; species Streptopelia decaocto. The sequence goes on along the minus strand of NC_138655.1, from coordinate 121,087,417 downwards.
AGGATGGGACCAGACTCCTTTCAGTGGTGCCCAACAATAGGATGAGAGACAATGGGCAAAGACTGAAGCATAGGAGGTTCCGTCTGAATATGAGGAGAAACTACTTTACTTTGAGGGTGAGAGAGCACTGGAACAGGCTGCCCGGAGAGGCTGTAGGGTCTTCTCGGGAGATATTAAAGATCCTCCTAGACACATTCCTGTGCGATCTGGTCTAGGTGAACCTGCTTTAGCAGGTGGGTTGGACTAGATGATCTCCAGAGGTCCCTTCCAACCCCAACCATTCTGTGATTCTGTAGACTGTACCAGCAGTAACAGTGTAAGACTAGAAGGAATTAGAGCAAACCAGTAAGAAGTTCACTAGTCTGGCCTTGAAGTTTCATTTAATGAGAAGAAGTAAGCGTCCAACTTTTAGACATGAATTGACCACCAGCACACAGCAAGTTGTGACCCTGACCACTTGAAATTTTGGGGCATTAAAAGAGAGATATTGACTCCTGGGAAGTAGGAGAAAACAAAACCTTGTGGACAGGAGCATCTAGCAAGAGGTCATAGTAAAATGTGGGAAAACCTTTGATTTAGGAATTAAATAGCTACAGTAACTAGTGTAAGCACTGCAAGACAGAAGGTTTGTGACTGATAAGAGGATTAAAACATTGCTGTGCCATTAGTCGTTGTGCACCTCTCATCCTTCTCTCTCAGATAAAAGTCCCTCTTTAAGCCAAGACATTTTGGTAGTTACCAGTTGGACAGTAAGAGGAACATGCTGTCAAACGTTACCTCTAAATTAAGATGTTTGTTGTATTAAGTGATTATCTCTTTAGGCCTATGTCCCCAAATGAATATCTGTAGAGAATCTTTTATAAATAATTCCTTCAGAAAATGATAGTGATAAAGTGACTTGTTAAGGAAGAGAGTACAAGGACTCATTCCCTGCAGTGATGCCTTGTTTATTCTGAAGCAAATAAACAAATGGTCTGATGATTTATTCTCTAGAATACAAAGGCTACCTTCAACATAGAGATTTGACCAGATTTTTCTTTATTTCCAGTTTTGCTAAGCCTATATATATTATATATATATATATATATATATTCTTCCCTTTTATCTAGAGAAATGATCACAATTTCGTAGTTAAAGCTGTATATAAACTGATCATTAACTGGAGATTTAAAAAAAATTATTCTAAGTTGTCTTTCCTTTCAGATACTTCTGTGCAAATTAAAATACTGAGGTGTGATTGATCTGTCTCTATTAACTAGCGCATCTTGTGTAATACATCTGCTTGCTTTGGATCTAAGTCATTAGACTTTCTGAGAATACCTTGGGTGATATGTTGAAGGGAAACTCTACACTTCTGAGCTGCACAAGGGCTGTATGAATGCAACATATTTTCTTGGGGCAAACACCTAGGTGGTAGAGCAGCAGTAATTATCACTCGATAGCCATTCCAGCAGTCCTCTCAACACTGATCCAGTACTACTACTTGTGCCAATGCTGTCTATCAGAGACACCTCCTTTCTGATACAGAAGAGCTATCAAAGGTCTCCTGTATGATTTCCAGCCTGTTGTATCATGGCCACAAGATCCTGTGATGTGTCATTGTTCCATTTCATTTTTTTTAAACAAGTGAGAAGATTTTAAGACTGACATGAAGCTAGTTTTTCTAACAATATCTCATATGTATGTGCTTTGTCAAAAAACATGATTTTTCCAGAATTAAAGACACAGAACCCCAGAATCCAACGTTAGCTATGCCTCTGTAACTTAGAATAATCTCTCATATCCTCGGTGTTCCCAGGTGTGCATTAAGATCAGAGTCTGGTCAGTAGATTTCAATTTCAAATCTTCAGTGTGGTGACAAATTAATTACAAGTAGATAAGCTCTGATTACCCATCAAGCTTCAAGTATAACTCCACAGCTTTCATCACTTTCACTAACATATCTGCTGACACAAGATGTTGTTGTCTAGACTCAATGAACAGTTATAGAAAGAATAATATGTTAATATTGTTAGAAAAAAGATAGGGGGATGAAATTGCTGCCTCAAATGAAAATCATGGGAAGGGAATAAGAGGGCAAAACTACCATCAAACTCAAAAGAAATTGTAGCCACACGGTTGTGTGTTTAGTTAACCATAGTTTACAGAAACTGAAAAGCCAAGCTTGGCAGGTGAACAGGGTCTGTTTAAATAGTAGAATAACGTAATACTTTAAATGTACAGTTGATGCTAATGCATCATTTTTGGCAATTTCCAGAATGCTTTTTATGATCAGAAAATGTGTTTTGCCTGTCTTACTGGTTGCACAAGATGACTTTAAAGTGCTTCTAGTCTGCTGCAATAACATTAGTCCTTTGTGTAGCACAGTGTCCTACAGTGTGCATAATGACAGTGTAGTTATCATAGCTGTTAACAAATGGGGCTTAATGGTTGCTTCAGTCTTTATGACTCAGGCGAGACCCTTTGAAAATTGTACTGTAAACTCATTAGGTGTAATTTGAATTGGAAGTTCTAGAAATAGATGCTAGCAGATAGACTTTGTTGATGGTCATAGAGCAAAACAATTAATCCCCAGTTCATTTATCCTGGTGGGTTGATTTTGTGTTTGTTGATAGCTCACTTGTTCTTGTTTCTTTCTCTGAAGACCCCTGAGAGTTTTTTTGTTTTGTTTGTTTGTTTTTTAAAAAAAAGGTGGGAAAAAAAATCAACTTTGTTTGCATGAATTAAAGTTTGAGGAAGTTAAACCACCTGGTTTTCGGTTCTGCTCACTGCCAGCCCTCAGCTGTCCTGGTAAGCCATGTTTTTTCATGGACATAAGGCAGACTGGTATAAACAGCTGTTCTTCTAGTAAAAAAAATCTAAGCATTAGATCATAGAATAGAATAAATCAGTGTTGATGTCATTTTTTTTTTTTCTTGAATGCTAGTAAATAGTGGCTGAAGTTCATGTGAACAAGAATGTTTAGAACAATATGTTTTGGCTGCCTGACTCTTGATATGAGGCAATGTGCAATTCACATGAAACTTCTGCAGAAGTTTCTGGGTCACATACTAAATGCAGTGCTGGCCTTGTAGCACAGAGACCCTGATTGAAGTCCAGCTTGCAGTTCCACACAGACTCACTTTTTCCAGGACAGAGCTCTTTCCAAGAGCACAGAGCACAAGTGAGTAGTTAGATGGTGTTTGTCTCATCAGCTTTTCAGTCTTATGACAGAGAAAGAGCTTCCTTCCAACATTTGCTGTTCTTCTGAATGGAGGCGCTTTGGCAGAACCATCCAGCTTTGGTAACAACCAAAAGCATCCCTGGGCCAAGGCCATTAAAATGTTCCTTGCGAATTATGCCGAGTATGGCCTGGATGAGCTGGGGCGAAGGCACGTGAGCCAAGGGGTGGGCGTCAGCCGCTAATTAGGCAAAACAAAATCAAACTTGGATTTGGAACCCTGTATGGGACAGAGCCAGCAACGTCTCTTGCTCCAGCAGTGATTTATGACACTTCCTCAAATATGGAACATCTGGGAAGAGAGGTCGGTCAAGTCCCTTTGCGAAAGTGCACGCAACAGGATGGCAGAGGAAGGCAAGGCATGTGAAAACTGCCAAAATCTTCGTAGCATTAAAAAAGCAAACAAATAAATAAAAGTTGCTTCTCCCTCCTTAGCCAAACATAGTGTAATGCTCCTTATGGATAAGGTAATTATTTTATTTTTCCCAGATAATGAGGTCTCATTTGGGTTAATCCTGTGGCAAAGCAACCCACCAAATTAGAGCCCCAGCTCCTGCCTGATCTGTTCTGTCATTGTTTCCGCACACCCATTGTTTTACCACACAGTACATTTTATTTGGTGTAGCGAGCCTTTCTGCTATGATACTTGCTGATATGGAACATATGATATTGTGACTAGTCCACGTTTTCTGTCATATTTCGCTAGCATAACCTTGCAAGTGGTATGAAAGGCTTTTACACCTGTCAGAAAGGCTTACTTAACTCATATGTTAGAGCTACTGCAAAACCAGCTTGCTGAAATGAGCTACAAATTCAAAGCAGCGTATTGAATTTTGTAATTTATTTGTTCACAGCACAGGTCAATTAATTTATTTCACAGTGATGTAATATTTAATATTTGAAAAAACAGATAAAGCATGGCTGAGAAGCTGTTCTCTGTTCAGCTGAGCAAAACAGCAAATGTTTCTCCTGTTTGCAGCAAATACAATGCATGTCATATGAATAATACTATCCAGTGAATAATAGGCATGCTTGCTGAAGTGGTTGGTCTGTATTGTTTTTCCTGTCAATGGAAGATTCCTCAACATTCCTTATTAAAAAACAGTACAATTAAACAAACAAATTACTCTTTCCCAGACAGGAAAAATAAATAATGTTTCTGGGCCTCCCAAGCTTAAATGATCACACATATTTTATCTGTAGTTCTTTGAGACATGTAAGATATCTCTCTTTTTGGTTTCTACTGAGGCTTTGCAATGCTGGGCCCAAGCTTAGTGTGAACCTTTCTTCTACCCTATAAAGCAAGTGATCAATGATTATTGCAGCATCCTATTAAAAAAAAAATTAAAATAGCATTTGAAGAGGTAGCATTATATGCTTAGTCAGGTTTGTTTATTCTAATTATTTAAGCTTCATCTTATGCCAAACCCAAACATTTAATAAATAAATAAATAAATAAATAAATAAACAAACCACCAAAAACCACAAACAAACAAAACCTAACAACAGATCACAAATTATTAGGAAAACAGACTCTTGAGTTTGATTTTTGGGTAAGTCACCAATACTAAGAAATCTGAGGTGAAAGAGCTGCCAATAGTAGCATCTCTGTCTTTTTTTTTCCTTGCTATTAGAAACCTAGTTTTTTTTTAATAGCAAGAAAAAAAAAGACAGAGATGCTTGTAGGTCCAGCAGTATATCCTGTGGAGTATAGAAAACAATAGAATAAATATAGACAATAATAGAACAGGGAAAATAAGTGTACATGAATGACGTTTTGTAACTGGAGTACATCCTGTAATCTCAAATAGTAGTTTGCTCTTGTACACATGTTGACATCCCTGGCCTGGGCTTGGCGCATTCTCTCTATCAGGTCCCGTATATTATGCAGAAAAGCCGATGGAGTGTCTCCTTGCATGTTCCCCAGCTGCCTGGTGGTGCTTCTGCCAAGATAGATGGTTAGGCTTTGTTCTTAGCAAGTGAACTAGGTATTTTCATCCTATTCTTAAGATAAATTGAAGAGACAAAATACAACAAATACATTTTTCCAGGGTGTTTGCCTATACCAGTTCCTTATAGGTGAGAAGTACTTCTGTTTCAGTCTTAAGTGTTGATTCTGATGGCCATGTTTTGCTTTTGTTTGAATGACTAAATGCAAATACAGTTTGCCAACAAGTGTTTATGAATACCCCTCCTGACATTCATGTCAGTACCAACATACGTGAATTCTGCCATGTTTTCTGTTTTTCTTTCCAAATTCATTTGTGATTTTTGATTTGTGTTAGCTTACCATTAACAGCATCTTGTTTGTGTTATCGTAGCTGCGTGTGAAGTTTTGAGGCATGCCTGTGAGATAGTTGAACTGCGACTTTGCTCTTTTGGCATTCAATACCAAACCATAATCACTTGCTAGAGGGCTGAGACGATGTTTAGATAGCGTCCAGTTATCCATTCTTCATATCAAAATCCATGACAGTGTCCTGCAGAAGACAAACAACATACTTTGCTTCCATGTCTTTATTTCATTACTTCACTTATAGCTCGTATTAAGGCTTGTCATTATTTTGAATGGAAACACATGGCATATAAATATGCAGAGTTGCTCCAAGTGGGCAAAGCAGAGAGCAGCCTGTACCACAGCGGCTGTGGGCCGGCTGTCTGTGTTGCCCAGAGCAGAGCCCTGGAAATCCATGGTTTTTGGTGCTGTGGCCAACAAGTTGTTGAGTTGAGCCAAGAGGGTGGCTACTACAGGGACAGGGGGAAGGCTGATGGGGCTCTTTCCACATGTCTTTCAAGAAAGGAAAAACAAGAGTTTATGCTGTTGTTCTCCTGTGACAGGAGCAACCCAAGCACAGCCTCTCATGTCTGCAACACCGAAGGTCTCTTTTGCTCTTGATTAACCTTCAGATGCCTCTGTTAGAGTTTGAGTGGGCAGTGATGGAGGCCGTCAGATGCTATCAAAAAGTGATTAAGTTAATGAGCTTGTTTTGCCACTTGATGTACTTCTCAGTAACTGTTCTGAAGGTGAAAATGTGGTAGGCACATGATCTTCTGGACTGTGAAATCCAGTCTGCTTTTCCCTTAGATACGCTAATATGGGTCATCTATTTTGTCTGTCACCAATAATCACAGTCATTTAGATCACCTTTGATTTACACACTATGTTTTCCTGCCTTTTGCTTTTAATAGTATGTTTGACTTGTTCCCTTTCTTGTGCTGGTATCCTTGCTTATCCAGGCTTTCAGATGAGGCTCCCTGGAAACTATTTGCAGCTGTAGCTGCTGCATTGCCTTTCATTTGTCATAGAGACAGAATTGTGGTGTGTCAATAGTGACTTCCTGAGATCTGAACTAAGCCTAAAAACACTGGCGCCTGCTCTTCGGTTCAGTTTAGATTTCTCTAGTGATATCAAGTCTTCAGTTGGATCCTCCAGCCTCCTGCTATTGCTTTTCCTAACACTGTGAGAACATCAGGTTTTCCCAAGTTTGATGTATATTTTTACTAGTCAGAAATTAGATGGCTCATATTGTTGGTTCCTTTGATATCATGGGAACATGGTCTAACATTAATATATAGATGAATTTCAAGTCATATGATAAGTGCAGATGCGAGGAAACAGTGCTCTGATGGTCAGCTTGGTCTTTTACTGAGTAGACAGTGGTTACCAGTTTCTGACTTGCCTCTTATATTCTCTACTGGCTTGTCAACATCCACAACACTACACTGAAATTTCCCCTTCTAATTCTTGGAAATTTGCCAATAAAAAAACTGTAGACTTTGATCTAATCATCATAGTAATATTTTAGTTAGTAACATTATATAATTGTCATTTCCACGTGTTTTGAAACCTACCTTGGAGCAATCGCTTGCTAATAAGTTCCTACAAGATGAGAAATCTTCTTTTAGAAGATTCCTAATTCCTAATTAATGATGCTTCCTGTGAGTGGTAACCATCTTGTCTCTTTGAGTAAATTACATTTTTATTTTAGTTTTTCAGTGGCTTTCTGTCTGCTTCTCATTATTAACTATCGCTTGTTCCAGGAAGAGTAATTACTCCAGGATGAGATTCTGTTTGTTGACTCCTTTCATAACCTTTTTTGGCATTTGCTGATGCAGCCGTGGTCCAAATGTTCCAAAAATCTCTTTCAGAAGTTGTTGGACATCCTCAGAGATTTTGTTACTTTTCAGCTTTCAACAAGAGTCTGTGCTTGCCAGTATAGAGTCTGTTCCTTCAGTACATTCTGTGCCACGCATCCATCTTTCTGCGTCACTGGTTAGCGTAACTTTTCCTAGACAGCCAGAAAGGTTGCTTTTAATTGGAATCTACCCCTTAGCCCTGCGCAATTCAGGTGTCATGGAGAGGAGTGAAAGCCTAGTAGATTCTTACAGTCTTTCTGCAACATCAAGGCGCATGCCCCAAGAAAGAGATTTATTTAAGTGAAATATATATTATATGTATGTGTATGTTTGTGCGTATGTATATATCTGCATATACTTAGCTGAAAGAAACTCTAGGCAAATGTGGGGTTTAGAGATGAGTTAAAACAAGAGGACTTTTAGCCATGAATACTCTAATGTATTTATATTTTGGGGAGGGAAAAAACATTTTCATTTCCTTATCTTGAGGAGCTTTTTATTGTGAGTCTGATTAACCAAAGCACCTAAACGCTGGTTTTACTCCAAGCGTGTGCTTAAGGACTTCTGCTTTTGGGAATCCTGGCTCTATGGAAAAAAAGCTGATCAGACAGTATTTTGAGCCACAAGGAGCCTTCTGTGAAATAAGCTGACAACAGCTCCTTAACCAGTTGAAGACTGGAAGCGCAAGTCTGCACAATCAGCAATGGTCCTGCTTTTATTACAATGAAACTTCTGCCAGTAAGTGAGACTGGATATTCAATCTGCCAGCTGGCATCTTCCCTTCCCCTCTGAATTTTGATTATTTTTACAACAATAACAATAAAGTTTTGTGTTACTGTAATGCTTTGCATCTGAGGAGCTTACAGTGCCTCACAAATGCACAATAACTGGTTAATTGAATTAGTTAGTCTAATTGCCAAAAGGTAAATCTGAATGTATTATTCCCATTTTACAGAAGAAGAATTTGAGGCAGGAAGAGGTTAAGTTATAGAAAGCTCTGCAGACTATTCAGCATCAGTGTAGTGAAGGAAATAAAAAGGATAAGCTCAACTGATAAATAGAAAGTGAGATAAAATAAGGTAACATTCTCTCTTTGGTGATCTAGGACAATCCCTGAGAACTGTGTCTTTCATTTCATCCTTTGGTTTGTAGCCCTGTGAGATGGACAAACTTGTCCTTCCTTTGTGAGGGCAAAGAGTAACTCCCTCAAAGGGAAAGCTGAGATAGAAATACTTTAGAGATTTTTTAGCATTATTATTTTTGCTAGGAAGATGGATGCAGCTGATAAAGTTATGATGTGAGTGGAGCCAAAAGAATAAAAGAATTCCTACTTAGGCTGCACAAGGAGTGAAAATATTTGCGAGGTACTTGCTGTGCTAACCTAAGTCTGCACCGAATTTCCCTGGGCGCTGCAGCTATATTGCTTCCAGCACCCAGGTGGGCTTGTTTGGAGCTCTTTCAGGGATCTCTGCACATTTCTACCCCGTGACATGAATATACACCGTCAGGCTCAGTTGTACTGAGGGCAATAGTGACCTCCAGCAGCAAAACAGCAAACCTGGTGCTGGTTTCCCTGTGACCGTAATGCAGTCGGCTGTTATTGATCCCCTGCTGGGAAACAGGCTTTGCACATGTGAAGCTACTGTCGTTGTCCTTTCCTCAATTTACTGCCCTTGCCTGGCATGGAGAGATTTGGAAATTTATGTGTGTTGTGTATGTTATTGTATTTTAGATTAAAAGCAGTGGATCTGTCCTTGAAAGGGTACAGCCTATAGAAGTAAGAATGAAAATGGTCTTAAATTATTTTAGTTAAAAAGAGATTAAGGAAAATGCTTTGATCTTCCGTGGTAATGATGAACTTCAGCAGACGTACCTGAAATCTGTAATTCTTTTTTCCGCTTTCTGTCAGTTAAGTAAAAGACCAGCAAAATCTACAACACTTGGGTTCTGCATTTTTATTTCAAAGAGAATCTCATTGAGGGTGAGTGAAACGCTCATTAAACTAAGCCAGCTTCGTAGATGCAGAGTTGTTTCCACTCGCTAGCTCATCTGTTGGGCATCAGCCATAATCAGAGAATGATTGCATCTGCATCTGTGTAGTGAGTTGTTTGTTCCTTGGTATGTCTGTATCAATCCACATTTGGATTTGAGTGATAGTACATGTGTATTATGCAAATTTAAGAAGCCACTTCAGGATTTAGTAGGGTGCTGAATACTAGCGGGGGTATGTAGTCAATATGGTAAATTACACCAAGAACTTGACCTTCTATTTTTATTTAAAAGTTATTATGCATACATGTAATGCTGTGAATGCTTGTATATTCCACTTTATAACGAAAAAAAAAGAAAGCTAAAGAAGCAAGGATTAATTAGTTTTCATTAATTCAGCTTCTTAAAATATACACAGTAGCACATTGCTTTAAAAAGATGTAAGGGAGCAGAAGAATTTGAGGCAAAAAAGTTTGTGCTTTCCAGCTAATACTTGCTTTTCATGGTATTGGCTCACTGTGGTTTGCCTGCATGACCCAGCTGCAGTGAATGGATTGGAGCAAGAGCTGTTTGCCTGAGTCTTTCCTATGTGCTAACAAGGAGTAGTAGTGGTGACAGTCGTACCCTTCATCATCACTGGGAGAGAACGGAGAAGGAAGGGAAAGAAAGACCGAAAGCAAATGAGAACAATATTTGGCCTAGATTAGTTTTCCTAAGCAAACACTTGGTACTTTTGTTCCAAAGGCCCATGGCTCACAATGAAAATGAGCTAATCCCTATTAGGAAATCTTTCTGGATTTTGACTGGGAAGTGTTTGGTTTTGAATGAATGAGCTTTGAGAGAAGCTTTTGTCCAACTTATTAACAGTGTTCTCATTAGCAGAGCATTGTGATAAAAATGGGTGCATTGCACTAGTTTTTATTTATTAGAACTAAAATCCAATGTGCATGTATCCCTGATACTTTTTTTTAATTATTTTTTTTGTTTTCCTTATCCACCTATTCTGTGCCTTGCATGAGTGCCTTGCTGCCCTGTCCGTTCCTCTGTGCATAATCCCAGTGTGAGAGTCTGCCCTCCTTTCCCTTCCTTTCTTCTCCTTTTGGCACATGCCATGAGTTGGCTCTTGCCCCACACTGTAAGCTTGACAAAGGCTGAATAGTAACACTCGTAGAGGGAAATGTTTAAGCTGCAGAGAGAAGCTCCTTGAGAAGGTGATTCAGAAAGCGAAATCTCTGAAATGCTCTGAAATCTCCTTTAGAGGAGCTGCTCTCCGTTTCCACTGACACATGAGGAACCTGGGCTTCCCACCCTCCTAAACTAGTCAACCTTAACTGAAGCTGGACAGGGCTGTGCTCTGCTGAGTAAGTTCTCACCTGTAGCAACCATACTTCGAGAATCAAAATAATAATAATGTCCTGATACTCATTCCTTGGATAAAAATCAGTTATTTTAAGTGTGTTCAAAAACTTTCCAAGGCCCCAATTCCATCTTGAGTGTTTTCTAGCTCTGTTTATGGGACAGAAGTGAGTGCCTGTGAAGGAAGTTGCAGCAGGGAACTGTTGCAGAAGGCAACCAAAGGCTGTGACACCAGCAGAGTATTGGCTTTTTTACGCTGCCCAGAAATGTGCTGCAGGCCTAAACTGCAGCATCCATCAAGATAAGGCCACACTTTCTTTGTTTGGTGCCCTTGGCCCTTCAGCTAGGACCAGGCTGTCCTTTGCATTGGGGGGTGTTGATAGCAAAGCCCCTTCTGAAGCAACTAGACTGAATTTTATAGAACTGGGTAATATGTTGGAGTGTTGCAAAGGTAAGTACAGCAATTCATGGGCTTGGCCTTACTTGGGATATGGGGCTAGACTCTTTCGTGGAAGAAATTTCCTGTGTAAGTGCCTTATACTTCTTGTTTCCAATTTATCTAGAAATTCTGGCAATTTCTCTGTCTAAAAATCTCATTAGTAGTAGGACTTTTGTGATATTTTGGCAAGTCTAGTCCTAATTGTGGATAAAATCACTTGGACAAGAAAAATAATGGATGTAGTTAACTTTTTTTAAACTGAAAAAAGCTTCAGTTCCAAGAAAAGATTTGGGTTAGTTTTCACTTTATTTCTTCCTTAATTGGTTCCTTTGTTGCACTGTCATTTCAAAACAGACTTTTCTGCTTACTTTTCACCTTTTTTCAAAGCCCTCATATTCTGTACTGGACTCCTAAGAGATCTGTTGCCTCTGTAGTTTTCCTGTTTCAACTTTAGAAGCTGGTGTTTTGTTTTTGTTGTGGATTTTTTTGGTTGTTGTTCTGTTTTGGTTTTGTTTTGTTTTTGTGGGGTTTTTTTGTTCGTTTGTTTTTTTGAGAACTACTGTTTTAATCTTACTGTCTCAAATTAGCAGACAAGGGAAACTGGGGGCTGGAGAAGCTAGAAAAACAGGCTAGGAAAGAGGAGATGATGGAAGAAAATGACAGAAACATGTAAAATGCAGTAAAGATCTGTTTGAAACATAGGAGGAAATATGGAAAAACCAGAAGGTATGGAGTGAAAAACCAAACAAACAGAAAAGGAAAAAGGTTGCATTGCCAGAGCATTACATCTTCAATCTCTCCTTGCTTCTGCTGGTATGATTGCGTATTTGCTGGGAGCATACAGGGTTTTATGGAAACATCTTCCCTCTTGTCATATTTGGATTGAATGATTCCTTTGAAATTACTTAAAGGAGTGGAAATGTCATTAATCAAGCCATCTTCCTAGCCTATGCTTGAGTCTTTCTCTTTTAAAGTCATTTTATAGAAGCAGGGAGGAGCTGGAAAGTGAAGAATAGGCGTGATGATCATCTCAGGGCTGGAAAGAAAATGGCCAAGGCTGTCTGGAAAGAAAGAAAAAAAAAAGCCTGCCACAGAGCTTTCTAATGCCAATATATCTCTAAGAAAAGGAGGAAAATGGTTGTGTGTGATTTACTAGAGAAAGGTCAACTTAAAAAAAAAAAAAAAAAGACACCAGCAACTTTTAAAATTATTATTTTCTACTTTATTTTAAATATCTATAAAAATGAAGTGAAAACTTAAATGAAACTCAGTTTTCTTTGTGCATGTTTGGATGGTACAATGGCCAGGAATTGTTTGTTTCGAGGGGGTCTGCTTCACCTCTTTGTTCTACTATGGGAACAAGTCTCTCGCAGTGTTTGTGTCTCAAGAGCCATGCCAGAAGTCTGCAGTTCTTGTTGTCTTGCTCAGAACCGTTTTGCTTGGCCATGAGCATAAAAGCTCTAGGGAGGCTAGTTCTGTTTCAGCCTTATCCAATGCTTTTTGTCTTTTGTGTGGCTCTCTTGCACTCTGTAGTTTGGCTGTAGTTATAATCCATGTGCCTCTGGCTCATGAAATGTTGTGCTGGTTCAGTTGCTTTCCAGTGGCCATGTTCCATATGCTCTTTCTCAGCAGTGCGCAGTGTTTAAATGCATGTACTCATCTAATCCGACCTGCGCAGAACCAGCTACAGAATTTTTTGCAACAATCCCAGTAAATCCAGGTTGTATCTGAGCATGGCTGGTACTGAGCGTGAAGTGCAGCAGATAGGGACAGTGGAGATGTCCAAGCAGGTTGTGCAGGAATTGGGGTTTACAAAAGCTCCTGAGCATCTAGTACCACACAGCACGGGGCTGTACTGAGTGGTCTGCTAGATCTTTTTATACTTGATGAGAAACAGGCCTAAATATCCTGGACAGACCATAATGCCAATGCATTGCTCTGTTCCATGTAGACATGCTACGTCTTTCAGTGCTGGTGAGCAGGTCTCTAACAGATGCTGGCGTGCTGTGGATGAGCCTGTTGCGTTTCAGGAGCAGAAAATCCCATTGACTTCCAGTGGCACTTCTATAAGCGCTGCTGATTTATTGGAGTGTTTCTGATAATCCCCCTCTAATTGGCTTTTTTGGTGGTCCACATGGGTTGTTGCTGTTGCCACTGCTGCAGAATGGTGATTTGTATTATGGGAAGTCCTAAAGATCCTGAAGAAAACCAAAGTGCTGTGGTTCTGCATGTTCTCGGCACATGTAGTAAACACCAGACCTTACCCCAAGATCTTACTGCAACATGCACTTTTTTGTGATGTTCTGCAGAGAAACAGCGTATATTGGGGGAATGATTTTATTCAAATTCTTAAGAGGATACAGTGATGAAGAGCTTTGGTGCTACATGCAGTATCTGGGATGATATCCAAAAAGCCCAGATGTTTAGTCTTCAGTGGCTTCATTTTAAGCTATTAAATGTGGAGTTTATTTTTTGGTTGGAAGCTGACTTTTCCTCAGTTTTCCTAGTGTGTGCTGCAATGTCGACTTTCCTGAGGGAAGCTTGATGCTGTTGGTTAGTCTGTTAAACAAGTGCAACGCACTTTGCCACATGGATGCATGAACACTGGAATCACATGATTTGCTGGACCCTTTTTTTTTTTTTAAAGGATTTTCATTTTCATTATCTGGGACAAAAATGCCTTGATGCAGTAAATGAAGATTTCCTCAGTGACAAAAAGGCTAATAGGAAGGTGAAGTGGGCATGCCAAGTTACAGGTAGTTTGGTACTGTAGCTTGTCTCCCATCATGTCTCACCATCATGTTTTGCATGAGGTCCTTCATCTGCCCCACCTGCTTCTTTCTAGATAAAGGCAAAGAAAGACTACTACCTTTTGTTGTTGTTGTTGTTTTTGAATTGTGTGCAGTGTTTGTCCCAGCCATCCAGGAAGAAAAAAGAAAAAAACTAATAAAATGAGAGAAAAGGATGGTATGATTTCTACAAGGCTAGAATGTAGCCTCTTTCCAAATGACTTTCTTTACATGACTGTTGCTGGAATATCGTGTTGTCGAGCAGTGCAGGTGAGAGTGCTAAAGAGGGTTAGGCTGTTGCTCCCCTTGACTAGATATGAGAGTTGCAATCTCCATTTCCTTCAAATGCTCCAAGCCCAGTCTATGAGGGAATCTGCACCTCTGGAAAATGTTTACTTGAATTAGGCATCTGCCACCCTAAGGGGTAAGAACATGGGCTGTTTTTTAATTTTCCCAGCCAGATATAGCGAGCAGGTCCATGTTCCCCTCACTCCTGCCCTTTAGTGAAAAATACACCTGCTCTCGGAGTCATATAACACAATATCATCTCTGTGTAATGGAAATACCCAGTACAGGATCTTCTGATGGCATTAGCTACAGGAATAGGCAGATATGCCATCTCTTGATTCAAGCGTCACCTGCCTGTGTCAACTGACGGAAGCTTTGGAAGAAAGAGTCCCAGGTCTGCCCTAGAAATACAAAATAGTGCCTAGGAAGGTGTAATGGCAGAGTAGCAAGCTGCTACTGAGGCTGCCATCGCTGCGTAATGGAAATGAGATGGCTTGGCTTTTGCAGACACCCTTGTGGTCGTGGGCCCTGAGTAACTCAGTGTGTTTCACTTAAATTTTCAGCCAGCTAGTTCCTCATCATCTTCCTGCCCACACCCCTCACTGCTTCCAGGGTCCAGTGGGGGTGTGGGCAGTTGCTTTCCTTTGCGTTTGGTCACAAAAATGGCTTTGAGAGCAGCAGGCCAGCGATAAAACAAGCAGCCTGCAAATTTTGTAGTACAATATTTTACTGTAAGAAAGCGCAACCATGCGTGCCGGATATTCGTCTCGCTAATGCTGGCTGTTGACAGGAAGCAGACATTCAGTCTCAAAACATTTACACATCTCTGCATTCACAACACCAACATGCATTTGGTGCCTGCATAAGAGATGCTCTGCAGTCCTGTTGACTATTATTTGTCTTGCCTGCTACAATGAACATAGGCCAAATCACTGACCAAGAAACCTCCCCCACAACTATGTGAGATTCAGCACCACTTCTTGAAAGACTGAAAAATAATTTTAGATTGCTGGTTCTTTGTTTCTTTGATACAGTACATGAGGATGATTCTGGGCATTCAAAATGTCTTTTTAAAGGCATTTTGTCTTGCGAGACAAAATATGTTTACTGGGTTTTTGTGTCCTGGCAAAACTCCTCCCTGCTTTCTCTTTCGTTTTGGATTATGTCATGTGCTAAGCTGATAGAGAACCACTCTCTGCAAACAAACTCAGATCCTACTATAGACTCAAGCATCCCTCAGTCATTTTCTGTATAATTTCATAGAAATTCTGGGATTTTAAAAAATAAAATATCCCTTGTAAATAAGAGAATATTATAATATTTTAATTGGCCTCATTTTCATTTGTGAAAAGAATATTTCAGCTCATAAATTCCCTCTCTCTCCCATTTATCTTCTTTTATTAAGCATTGAAATGCATACCTTTCTCTAAACTGTCTTTGTGGGGTGAAGGTTGTTCTCCATTGTAGACTGGGCCTTTCACTGGCAATATGTATCAATGAGTTTGCTCTTTAGTTAAAATGTTAAGGTTCTCCAGAGATCCTAATCAAAATGTTTTTGTGTTCAGAAAGTGCCTGAACATTTAAGAAGGACTACAGAGAATAGTCACGACTCGTGTAGCTCCTTGCTGATACTGTTATGATCTGGATGCAGGCTTGGACATACCAGTCAGCATCATTGGCAACACCCACCTACCTCTCTCTTTCTAAAGCATATACCAGATTTCCCATCTGATAATTAATGATCTTGCTACCAAAACTCCCTCGATACTTGCTCATTGCACAAAGTTGGGAAGCATTAGGCAATTATGCAGAAAGGTAATTACATGAGCCTGAAGACTGGATTGTAAAAAAAGGGGAAAAATCCAATGGTAAAATAATCTACTTAGGAAGTAATAGTAAAAGCTCTGCATGGCAAGTTGGAAACTTATCTATAGGGAATAGTAGGAAAAGGATAACAGAAGTATTAGGTGATCTTGTTAGTGCCCAAACCAAAAATGGGCACAGCTTTGAAGGCAACAAATGTGGTACAAGGATATATCAGGGGAGATCCTTCCAGTAGGTAAAGTCTAATATTAGAGCAATTATGTGGGTCACTGGTGTGACCCCATGTGGTCATCCACTTTCCAGAAAGACCCAGGGTGTCTCTTCCAGTCCCATCTTTGTGCCTTCTTTCTCTACAAGCTGCGTGAGGGCTTCTTGTGGACGTGAATTCCAATGGTGAAAGAAGCTTCCTATACATTGGCGTTTGTGCATGGGGGATTGTCCTTCTGCTGGTTTGACCTCCTGATGTGTCACAGTCATCATCTGGGAGGCTTCAGTCTGGCTCCCAGATAGCATCCTGCATCAGACCTTTGTGGTCAGGGCCTGCCGCGTATTGTACCAGACAGTGATTTTAAATGGAAGCCGACAGTTAAAATAACACTAAATGGCTAACTTAAAGCACAGAAAAAAATAAAAGGTGTTCACTTAAGATTAAAACAATATTTTATTCACTTGATTCTTTTCCATATATTTGAGTTACGTGATTTGTAGTGATAGGAAAACTTCTGCAGGTTCAGAAATTCAGATTAGATTAAAAGCCAGTGTTTCAACCACTTTATCTGCATCTTTCACTTACCTAGATTGTAGAACTATCTTGAATCTGAAAAATGAAAAATGGATTGGAGATCTTGAAAAGAGATTTTCTGATGCTATTTCTTCTCCATTTGTTTTTTTATTTTTATTTTTTTTTCTTTCTCTCTCAGCCTGGAAAACTAATAGCCATTTCTGGCTACCATAATAATAGCATTCTTGAACTTCAGGGTACAGATAAATGCAGTAGATATATGACGAGAAACTTAGAAGTTGCAACTGCTATTTAACCAGAAAAGGATTTATTACAAAAGAACAGCCTATGAACAGTGACAGGCAATATAGCTAAAACACTATAGGGATACACAAATTCTAATTGTCTGAAATACCGTATAAGACCAAAATCATTAGGCATTGAATCTCCACAGTGTCTTTAACGTGGGTTTTGTTCTGACATATGTGTTGTGGCTTATCCTGTTCTGTGTTGCCCATTCCTGCAGTGCTTCCCCTCCCCAGCACAGGTGGGACCCTGCTTGTGACCACCAACCATGTATTGAAAGCACACTGCCCTCTTGCTCAAAAGGTGATTGGTTTTTTAGCACTATGGTGATGGTGGTATCAGGATCCTTTCTTAGTATCAGAATCATTAAATCTTCAGAAGTTATTGCTCATCTCTGCCTAAAGCTCCAAGACACTGTGAGTGTTGATGGGTTGGAACAGGAGCTCTTTGCATGTTATCCAAAATGTTTATCACAGCAAAGGTTGACATGCCAGAATTGGCCAACTGGCATGAAAAAAACAGTTCAGTTTCTTGGGAAAGTGCTATCACTTTGCTGCCTTTTAGAAACTATAGTTGTTTTCTGAATTACAAGTGGTTTGCATAAAGAGCATAAATTGCTGTGCTCTTTATCAGTGCTTACTGTATGACAAATATACAGTCCAATTTTTCAAGTGTGGTGTCTTGAAAATGAATGTGTATTTGAAATGAAAACCATTTCAGTACTTGAGCATCCTCCCTCTGGAACAGACTGGATAATAACATGTTCATCACCTTGGGTTATTTTAATATTTCCTGAAGCCTGCACAAGATGCTTTCTGTTTTCTTGTCAAAACAGACTGAAATGAAAATTATTTTTAATAAAGTACAGTAATCACAGTGTGATCACCAAGTGCATCTTCTCATGTCAGATTGTTTCTTCCTACTCATGAGTATTTGCAGTTACTTAATGTTATGATTGCTGATTAATCCAGTATTTGGAGGAAGAGAATAGAATATTTCATTCCCGACAAAGGGCACTGGGTGATACAGAACATCCTAGAGTAGTGTCGTTGTTTAAACCTAATGCTGGAAGACTTGACTGCTGATGGACTTAATTTCCCCCTCCAGGATTTTGTTGCTGACAGCAGGGCTCCCATTGATAGTCTGTTTTGTCCCTGTCTGGCCATAAGTGCCTATTGGAGTGCCATACCAGGTGCCAGGCTTGAAAGGTGCATGACAATATTAACATTCATTTCTATCTAGTTCATGGGAGTACTGGAGCTAGTCTCATAGCTTTCTAGCTTATATGCTCTTTTGGTGAACAGCTGGTGGATAACTTGCTTGGCTTTGGGTAAACTGAGGTCCAGAAGTTACAGGAGAAAATCAGCTACAGGGAGCTTTTGGAAATAATGGCTGAATGATTTTTTCTCTGAACTGTTTCTGTACACCAGGTTTTTTACTCAAGTCGCTCAGCTCTAAAATAAGTGATGGACAAATCTCAAGAGATTTGGTTTCATATCTTACCCAAACATTATCCAAGCTAAGTAAAGCTCTGGAGTCTGCATAACTGAGCATGAAACCTCAGAAGAACAGACTTTCTCATGAGAGTGTCAGTGTTCCCTGCTGGCTGGAAATACCAAGAAAAGAGTCTTTCTTGTGGTATTTTGGAACTTCAGCATCTGGAGGTTGCTGTAATCAGAGAGAAAAGTGAATATGAAAAATAATTGTTGAAAAAGTGAACCCTTTTTCAGTTTGGAGTGCGAAGTTCCTTTCAAGTTTTTAAGTGAAGCTATTAATTAATATCGTAACTCTGTATCTGAAAGCAGATCTTAATCTAAAACTGCGAATTCTGGCTATTTTGTTCTGGGTATTGCAAAATACTATCACTTGTGAGTCACTGAATGTTTCTTCAGTCAGGGGAAGAAACTGCTATTGTATCCTTCACTCTCTCTTATGTAAATATGTAACTAAGCTCTGCTCTTGGAGTACTTGTTTTTTTGGGAGAACATTTTGCTTTCTTCAATCACTGCTTCAAGTGTGAAATTCAGCTCAGCTGCAGAGCCACAATGAATGTGTCATGCTAAACAAGTCTAGTGAAAATGATCTTAATGCATACATTCCATAACCAATACACTGATAAGAAACGTTATGGTACTGAATAACTGTAATATATAATGATAAGTTGGTTTATATGGGAATATTACACATGAGCTATCCCTGTATTTAAAAATGGAGTTAAATCTGAATTTTGGATTTTGACAGTGAATCCATGGGACTTAGAAAGAGAGTAACTTCAAAAGTTAAAGATGGAAAAGTGTGTTTATCTCTTGTCCTTCTGCCACTGCAAGATTTACAATATGTTCTCTTCTTTATTCAGTCCATATTTAGTAACTTGAGCAATGAGTTTTCCATCATTGGTTTTATATGATTAATCCACATTCATGCGGTTAGCAGAAAACCAGGAAATTTTTCTCAGCTTCCCTCTCGGTTTATTTTCATCAACATTTTCCTTCTTTGACGGGTCCTCATGAACTCTCACTCTTTATGCTGGTTATGTGCTGTAATTTGGTTGCCCATAGGTACTCACCCACACCCAGATTGACTTTTACAGCCCCAAACACTTGGCTTATTGTTAGGGCTAATCAAATAGAGTTCTGCAGAATCTGGATATTTTATGGTTGCATTTGTGCTTTTTCCAGAATTTTCCCCAGTTTGCCAGTCTTCATGGTTCTGAATTGCCAGGAATGCAAAGTAAATGTTGAAAGACGGTAGTGAAGTGCAATGTCATTTTCTTGATAGGTATATTTGCTAAATTTGTACAGCTCACCCCTCGCCCACTTGCTGTTGTTGTTGCAACCATATTTCACTGAGAGCTTTTGTCAGTTTTGAGGTCTGCTTCTGTTCTTTCAGAGCATGTTTTTGGAAGGATTACCTTCCAGAAAAATACACAGGCATATGCATATACATATACATATAGTTATTTTTTGTGTAAGTACTTCTTTCTCACATACTAAAATTCTATGGATTTCTTTGTAGTCTTACCTTTACTTATTGGAGGTTGCAAAAATGTTTCAATTTAGTGACATTTTAAAATGTAAGAACAGATCATCACTAGTTCCATACTTTGGTTTTGCATGTAAATATTATCATTAATTGGTTCTGCAATTAATAATAACCTGCATTCATATACACTCTGTTTACATCAAAGTAATTGAATGTTCAAATTAAGAATGTGTTTGCAAACAGATGTCTAAAAATTGTGTTTTAGTTACCTATAGTGCTTTTTTATTCTGGTTCTGTTATTATAAAGAGGATTGAAATAATGCGAGAGGCAAAAGAAATCACTGCAAGAACATAATCAAAGTGACAGTTTTGTGCCATATTTCCATATCAAGCTAAAGCAAACAAAAAAAATCATCTGTATATGCATACTTAACAATGTAGGTGTGTCTCTAGGGAGTGATCTGAAATGAAGGAACTATCTTTTCTTTCTTGCATTTAAGACTCTGCGTTTCCAATTATTTTTTCTAACTATATATTAGCCCCTTTAATTAAAAGGTGATGATTCACCACGTTCTAGCCACTGAGAACATTTTTACAAAGTAAAGGTTTAAATATAGGAATAATATAGACTATTTACTATTACTCTGAGCATTTGGAGCTGTAGGAATATTTTAGCACAATTTTGAACAATGGAAGAAAAAACTGTTTTCAGTAATTTTGTGTTTAAGGGTGATTCAACTTCTTTGCTTGATAACTCTAATTTTCCAAGGCTTATAAGACTTTAATTTGATTCTTTATCTGAGCATAAAACAATGTCTGAAAATGGCATAGTAAATTACTGGGTAATCACTTTTTTGTGGACTACCTGATTGCCAGAATGAATACTGCCTTTTAAGAGACACTCTAAATAAGTACTGGGCGAAAGTGAATTTTACAACTCAAATTGACTTAGGTTTGTGTGAATTCCAAGTGGTTTCATCTGAGCGTGAAGGAGAAACATTTCACTGATTATTATATATTTACCTAACTGTGTATATATATTGCTGTTTGTGTAAAAGCTTCATGCTGGTGTCTTTGAATATATGCATATATGTATACAGATATGTATGAAGATGACATCATAAAGTTAAAAAAAATGTTGTAAATACACGTTATTTCACAGTTCCTCAGTTCAACAAGTAATTTTGACTGCTGCCTCTTCCCTAGGCTGATATTCCTCTTCCTCATCACAAACCACTTTGGGAGTGATTTTCAATTTCTAATCCCTAAGCAATGTTAACAAAAACATTAATGGAAAAAAACACAAGTGCTCTCTTAAAATGACTCTGTCCTCCTTTGTGTCAAACAGCCCCTACACCTCTTGATGTCCCAACAGGTATGATATGCTCCTTCTTGTCTGTTCTGGATTTCAGATCTGGTGCATTGAATTCTAGATGGCCAGAAACAAGGAGTGGGAACTTCCTTACATTAAGAAGACAATGTATCCCACTGGGAAGCAGAGTTCCAAGTGGTTTGGTACATCACACCTAGAAAAACAGGTTTAGGTACAACAGAATTGTTGTAATTACACAAGAGCAAATTTGGGTTAATCTTTAAAAAGAAAATTCTCCACTATTGTGTAATTTTATGCAAAATTTACACAAATGCTATGTTGCCAAAAATAAAAAAATCATTGTTCCAAAGTCAAATTCTCCAAGGTGGGAAAATGGCAGAGCTGGAATTCCCTCACATTCCTCTGTCAGCTGCTGAGTACAGAGGGACCTGCAGAGCAAAGGTTGTGTGGGACAGCTGTCAGTCAGCATCACCCATCTGTCAGGCTGGAGGATGTGTTCTCCCATCGATGCAAAAGGGTCAGCTTAGGGAAAGCAAGCAGTGAAACTTTTCATGAAGTGAATCTGTTGACATCAGTGGAACCAGAAGAGCTCCTCAGTAAGTGTGAGCTCCCTATCAGTATGTTTAGGTACTTTTATTATTTTTTTTTCAATAACAAGATTAGTTACTTGGGCACATTACTGGAATTTAGATACAGACTCCATGCTAGTCTCCTGGCTGGGTGCATCAGCTGTCTTGACTCCTGTCTGTGTGTGGCAGGGGGAGTTGGAAAATGCAGAGTGCTGGCTGACTTGAATCCGAGTAATTTAAAGCAGCACCTGGTCAGAGGCCAGCCGTGAAGCTTGGCCCTGTGGCAGGGGGAAGCTGAGCGCTCACGGGCCCCAGCTTGTCCTCCCTCATGCATTATGTCTTCTCCTATCTCAGCCCCCAACAGAGGTTGCTGCCTTTGCAGGGCTCCAGCTCAGCAGCATGCCAAGGCGCTCCTTCTCCCGCTCCTTGTTTTTTATTTTCTTCTATTATATTTTCACCTGGGTCATCAGGACAGAGCTGGGGTGGGTGTGGAGCTGTGTCTGGCTGTGTGGTTGCCCCTTCCCGCCCCTGGGTGGTTGCAGGGCCGTGGAGAGGCGGTTCAGGGGCAGTGCCAGCAGGAAGGAGGGAGTCGCTGTGAGGACGTGGGGACACGCGGTCAGGGCAGGACACCGGGCAGAGCTGGGCCGCTGCAGCGCAGCAGCCGTGACAGCTCCCTTTCCGATGGTGTCAGCAATGACGTCTGCTAACGGAGAGTCTTCCGTGCAATAAAGGGCCTTGGTGTGCTGGCTGCCAGTGCTAATTGGGGGACCGAGCTTCCAGAGCACCCTGAAGTCTCTTTTCCCAATCACTTCCAGTAACTAATGCCGTTTCCACCAACTAATGCCACTTCCACCAGCGACAGAGGAGCTGCCTCAGTTCTCCAAAAAGGCAGCCAGGCCCTTGCTCCTGTCACTCCGTGAGTGGAACTCCCCGGCGGCGGACTGTGAAGCCTTTGCTGTGTGCCCCTGCTCCAGCACTTTGCGATAATTGAGGGAACCACAAGTGGCAAGCAGTCCCTTAAATTATTTGGCATTACCTTTAAGTACCTGATCAGTCAGGGCAATTCGGAGTTTGATGTCTGAGAGCTCTACACACCTGCAATTACTTAAATCCACAAAATTGCACCCATAGGTATTTGCAGGCACAAAAATGTTGGCATAAAATTAGAGGCCATTTCCTAAAACCTATGCCTAAATTTTGATGATGTACTATATGAGGGGTTGTTATTTTGAAATGGATTTGTGGAAAGCAATTGAAAATCTCCAGGCATCCCATCTGTGTTTAAAGTAACAACAATAACAAAACTTTAAATTAGCATAGGAGATTTAAGACATTTCAGGAAAACATTGATTAAATCTGCCAATGAAATGAATGTGTTTGGCGAGTGACCTAATTAGTGTATACTTGGTTCTTTTTCACTGCACTGCTTACCACTAATTGCTGTTCTGCTGGTCTTCTCCTGACAAGTAAGAAAAAACAAGGATGAGGGATTTGTTGAGGAAATAGTGACATTCAGTTTTAATTCATTTGAACCTGCTGCCAAGCTTAATTATGGAACTGAGAAACTGAGACCGGGAGGCCCCCAGCCGTTTAGGTTATAGGAAACCGAGATGTTTAGTGTCTGCCAGCGTATTTGGGTAGCACTTACTGCAGCTAGCTATAAACTTGTGCTTGGTGATGCTTAGCTGTTTTCTTCCCCCCACAGGTATGAAAACACTGGTTTTATTCCTTAAACTTAATTATTTAGCTCTAATGGTGTCAGGCCAGAACAAAATTACAGGTGTTTTATTTCTTAGAGGAAAGGTTTAAAAATTAATCTAGATAGTCTTGTATTGGGGTTTTGTGTGTGTGTGTCTGCATGTACAAACTAGTAACATGTCATTTTACAAAAAAAACTCAGGATCCTGGAGTAAATGTTGTAGCATTGGAGTGCCAAAATCACCCTCAGGGTGGGCGTGCTTGAGTTGGGGGCCTCACGTTAGTGATAAATTCAATTCCCATCTCTCAAAGCAACAGGGGGATAACGCAGCTTTCCCTGTTTGTGTTTGGATGTCTGAAAGGAAAAGGGCAGGGTGCTTTGTGGAAAAAAAAAAAAAAAAAGGGGGAAATAGTTTTGGTTTTGGTTTCCTGTGGTAGTGATGGATTCTTGTGAGCAGTCTGAAGGTCCTGGGTTAGAATCCAAGCGCATTTTTCGTGATGTTCTGCACAAAAGCTGGGGAGGGGGTGGAAGTATAATCCATTGACCAGAATGTTTACAAGGCAGTGCACGCACAAAAAATAAGAAGGGGGAAAAAAAAGCTGTGGAATTTGAGGCTAGCAGAGGGTGGGGCTGCTGGGGCTTGCACTTGTTTTTAAGAGAGGAAAAAGAAATGTAGACGTTTTCTTAGAGCAGCAGCATCTAATTGGCAGACCCTGGTCTTGAATCCCTCCAGAGGGACGCTTCCAGCCAGCCTGCTGCCTTTTCTCAGGAGGAGCCAGGGAAAAGGAATATTTGGGTAGGGATGGTGCTGGAGCAGCCAAACCTACCCGTGCTGTCCCTGCCCTGGGCAGCCACAGCAGCCACGGACTGGGCGGGAGGGAAGGACTGTGGGCACAGGGAGCTTGGGGATTCATTTGTGCTATGGGGAGAGCTAGAGGGGATGTCCCAAGACAAGCCTCTGTGGGGACTAAACTTGACCTATCCTGAAAAATATGTAAACCAAACAAAAAAAAAGAAAAGCCAAGCAAAAAAAGCCACTGCTAGTTTGTTAATGTCCGAAACCCAAAAGATGAAGTGAGATTATAAACAAGGGAAATATGTTAGTGTGGGTCACCAACATATGCTATAAACATCTGCATGGAAAAAAACGTAAACTGTACAAAAAGGCAGCGTGCCTGGTTTTCTGTTATATAGCATTGCAGGGTTCTTGTAAGGATACTTGAATGCTGAAACAGCCTGGGAACTTGGCTTCCCTCGCAGCAGATTGATGTTCTTTGGATGGGTTTTTAGCCATGTAGTGATTTTGTCCTGATGTTCTGTGTGTGGTGGAGAGATGTGTCGGGAGGGGGGAAGGCCAGAAAAAGATACTTGGAATGAAAATGAACTTGAGGGAAAGAAAAGGAGCAGCTTTGCAGTGAGGCTGGGAGTAGTAATACTGGAATGCATAATGGGCAGCTAAAGATGAAAGGTTTTTTTGTCTCGAGACTCTCACTGGATCTCTGCTGTGGATGTATAGCCACTTGTGGCCATTGAATAAATCCTTAGAAGATATCAGTGACATTAAATTTTATGGAATGATGTTAATCTTCAGTAACTCACTATGTTAGATATACTTGATTTCTACAGTACTACACCAGATATTCTTGCATGTTCTGGTTTATTCTTACTAGCAATGCTGACTTAGATGTGAATACTTAACGTGCCACCTAGAAAGTCATATTAAATAATTTCCCTTCTATTACTGCATACATCAGTCCTGCACTGTACACTAATGGTAAATATAAAAAATCTAACTCTACTAGCTGTTTTAAATGCCACTATTAAAAATTATTTTTGCACTTTCACTTCCTGTTTTTTGGGCATGAACATGGTGAGAAACAAAAAGAAACTTCATCTCCTAAGACGA
Source organism: Streptopelia decaocto (assembly GCF_964273445.1). Classification (NCBI taxonomy): domain Eukaryota; kingdom Metazoa; phylum Chordata; class Aves; order Columbiformes; family Columbidae; genus Streptopelia; species Streptopelia decaocto. The sequence continues at coordinate 121,061,859 of NC_138655.1, read as the reverse complement.
CCACCTTGCTATCCTAAAAAATAATGATTTACTCTGTGTTTGATCCAAAGCATCCCATGACTTCCCAAGGCATTTCAGGTTTCCCCACTTGGCAGCTCTGTCTTCTTGTCAGCATCTCCCATCTAGCACGATGGAAGCTGCATCTGATTGTATCTCATCGTTCCTCCCAGAAGCTGCTCTCCCAAAGGGCAAAGGCACTGGAGAAATCCAGGGAGGACTCTGGCTCTCTTGTAGCATGTTTTTTGGTTCAAAGCAGTATCAGCCTCACTGCTGCTCTGCAGTGAAGAGAGAGCTTGGATAACACTGTAAAGCAAGTTGCGATTTAAAACAAGCTGATTTAAAAATGGAATACTCAGTAGCAATAAAAAGGGAAAATCAAAAGGGGAGATCTGAGCAGGTAAAACACCCCTCACCTCCCTGAGCTGACCAAACTCCAGTGCACTTCTTCATGGACACGTTCATTAGATCTGCTGTCGCAGTGTAGTTATTCTAGGCTTTCCCTCAATTTGTAGTAATGCCCTACCAAAAAAATCACCCAACTTCAAAAATAGATAAGAAGAAAAGGTTCAGATTTTGACTTTGTTATCAAAACAGTGCTTTTCATACTCTTTAGGGAAGTTAGCAGTTTCTTTAACCATTTTGGTTGTTTCTTTTTTTTCTGATTTCTTTTTCATTTTCTTAAAACTTTGCGAATGTGATGTAAGCTAAGAAAAAAAGTCCGTGTGCACAAAATTCTTTTATCATTGGACTAACCTCTGCATCAAGTAATGCATATACACCAGAATAAAAATAAAGAGGTGTTTATAACTTGTGTGGCACGGGGATCGCAGGCAATCACTCTTATACCCAGATTTGGTGCAGAGAGGAAGGCCATGAGGCCTCCCAGGAGCAGGAAAAAGGGCTGGCAAAAGAAATAAAAATGGATATGGCAGGAAAGCATATCCGTGGTTGCCTCCTGTATGATGTGTATTGACCTAGTAAATGGAGATGTCTGCAAAGGAGCTGCTATGCTATAAATATGCTTGTGCTAATATTATTAAAGCTTTCAGGCAGTTCAGTTTCATCGTGTGGCTTCCCGAGGAGATGCCGAAGAGGTGGCCCCTTGGCCACAACTTGTCCGAGCAGCACGTGCCTACCTGCACTGTAATTGCTTAGTAAGATATAGGCTGGGGTTTTCAGAGGATTCCCTGGATAGATTGTGAAATATATGCAGCTGCCTAAATAGGTGCTTGGCAAGATTTTAAAATCTTTCTAGCTCTGTTGAAACCTTTATGAGCAAGGCATTTGAATGCTGTTGAAGATCAGAGGTAGCTCAGTGCTGTGTAAAGTCCCTTTCTAGTCCTCTTTGTCCTCCTTTGTATCTTTAGGAAAATAAAAATACTTCCAGAGTTGCTGATATCCAGTAGAGGTTTAACAGCACTTGTCTTGCTTGAACATACCAGTCATGTGGGTTAAAGGAAGAAAAAATGGAGAGTGAAGAAGAGAAGATAGAAGTGATTGTCTGATTAATAATCTAAACTAATGCAAATACCGGGAGTAGGAAAGCCACTTAAAAGCAGATAATTATCCCTTGCCAATCCCTGAGATCTAACCTCACTAGGCTGCTGTTCAGATGATACCCTGAAGCAGTTCCTGGTAGGCACCTGGCCCTTGTTCCAGCAGAGAGGACTGTGAGATGAAAGGGATGTGGTTTAACCAGGCTGTGACTGTGTTATCTTACCATCTTCTCGAGCTCTCTGGCAGTCACTTGGAGAGCACAGGTTGCAATTTCTCCCTTAATTGCTCCCACCTGCTGAAAGCCTGTTGCTCCCTGCCCCTACACAGATGGCGCCAGCCTGCTGCAGAGACCCACTACTCTCCTCTTCTGAAGCCTCATCCTCATATGGGTTTGAGGGAAAGGGTGTTGTTTTTCTCATGAAACCAGCACTTGCAAGCTGTAGCTTTGTATCCCAGGGAGGGCCATACTTCTGCCTCCTCTTATGGAAGAGATGGGACAGGACTCCAGAGCACCAGAGCCCCAGGAGAATGTGTCCTCCTGCTGCCAGGGACCTTTTGTCTGTTGGAACTGGCAAAAGTGTTGTCTTCTCTCCCCATCTGCTGCAAATCTTCCTGCATTTTGAAGCTTCAGATCATGGCATTTCCTTAAACCTCACTAGGTTCAGGAGGAAAGGTGTGAGGAAACAGAGGTATGGTGGCTGGTGGTGATGGCAGTGCTACTGGAAAACTATGAGACAATGTGAGAGAATGGAAAGGGTTTCCTTCTTTATGAAAATAAAATCCTTATCTGCGCACATACACATGGATAGTAATGAAAATGTCCGTTTATCTGTTTATGTTTCAGGTTACGGTTTTGTAGATTTTGACAGTCCGGCAGCAGCACAGAAAGCGGTAGCATCTCTCAAAGCAAATGGCGTGCAGGCGCAGATGGCAAAGGTAAGAGCAACCTTTCTATTACAGGATTATTTAAGGCCTTCAGTTAAATTTCTAGGAGTTTGTTTTGCTCCTGTTTTTCTTAAGGTTGTGGATTGCTTATTCTAATATTTCTTTTGTCCTTTGGCTCCAGCACCTTGTTTGCCTTGTGATTTCCCTGTGTTCTTGAGAGCTGTGTCTCATACGATGGGTTCTGCTCTGATACTCTCTCTCTGCCCCTCTCTCTGAAGAGGTTTGTAAGATGGAGAGCTCTGGAGTGGTAGAGTGGTTGGAGATGCCTTTATGCTGCCTGCAGTGTGAAAGAGCAGCCTTTTCTTTGCTTCAGAGTTGTCTTCATTTGGTTCATTTGGCCTTGGAACGGTTATTCTTTTCTGATGTGCCTGGTGGGCTTGTCTGAAGGAGTGATTGACTGAACATAAGGAAAGTCTGTTTGATCTGCCTCAGTTTGGCTTCTCCTGCATTTTTATTTTTGAGAATGTAAATGGAAATGTAGCAGGTTGCTGAAAGAATAGTTGCTGGAGGTTGTCTGGAGGTGACCGGCGTCTGTTGTTCAGAGAGGCTGCGGGTGCCATGCTGCACATCTCATAGCAAGCGCAGTGAGCTCAGATAACTGCAGTTCTGGATTTGTCCTTTGTCCCCAAGCAAAGGGGCTGACAGGGAGACAGGGGTTATGGTAAATGACCGTCACGTGCTCCAGCTGTTGCCTTTCTGAAGGCATAATCATGTGTCTTTGGGCTCTAGACTGTGTCAGCCAGCAAAAATAGCTGTTGCTTTGTCCTTTCAAAATGTCCTAGTATCACAAAAAGCCCTTAATATTGCCTGATTTAGTCTCTGCAAAAATGAATCCAGTCTGGAATCTCATACAGTAAAAACATTTAAAGGAATGCAGATGATTTAAACCTTTGTCTTTCAGCAATATCATAGTAAAAACTTTAAGAAAAAGAAAACCCTTGATGGTAAACGAGGTTCTTTTGCCTTTTACTGAATTACTCTCACTGTGCCTTAAAGTAACGAGATGTGATCCGTGTATTTCTGTTTAATAGTGCCCCACAATGCAAGCTGTGCTGTTTTATTGGCTCTTAGTTTTTATTGACATGTGGCGGTAAAAAAATATTTGCTTCAAATGGGTAAAAGATGGTAAGCTGAAGAATGTGAACACCTACTAAGGACTGTGCTGGTTTATTTCTCAGATACACTGCATCTCCATGTTAAAGTATATGCCATTTGACGCATTAGTCAAGCTGTGAAAAAGAAACCAGAGGCAGGAGATAACGTTTTGTCCTACTGGTTGATCTCAAATAAGCGTTTCTAGGGAGGAGTGAGTCTCTAACTACATAAATTGGTAAAGTTGTAGATTTAAAATTAGAGATTTAAAGCTAGGATTGAAAGATAAAGGTATATTGGGTATTCTCATGATTCAGAACAATGAACAATTTCAGCACTTGCATGCATGAAAATACCAAAACAGGAGGTGACTTAAACTGCGGTGTTTTGGATCATCCAGTTTTTTGAGGGCTAAAAGCAAAATCTGATGCTTTCGGAGTGGGAAGGGCTGTACCAGCCACTGAGGTTTGTTTTCTAGGGGATCTGTGGCGGGAGTATTTTTTTTACCCTGCATGATTTTGAGGCGCCTGGTGTGTACAGATTTGTTTGCATAAGGCTGACTGTATTTTTATTATTTAGCCACGGTGCCTGGAATTCCAGACAGGTTCTTTTTAGTGCGTTTGATAGTTCAAGATAAATACACAACTGACTTTTCCTATCTCTGAAAAAAATCAAAGTATTTAAAAAAAACGGGAATTCAAAGGAAATTGAGACGACTCTACATAAAGTACCTCACATTGCTGAGAAGGCAGGAGCCTGGGAAAGAAAATCTGTCTGGAGAAACATGTTAGTTCTTGCACGTGGTGGAAGCCAAGTTGCATAACAGGACTGAAAGACAACATTACCTGCCAGTGTCTGAATTAACAGTGGGGGCTCAGAAGAGGTTTGAAGAAGGAGGTAGAAGAACATAGCTTCTACTTCTGGAAACTTATCCAGAGCAGTTGTGTTTCAAGAATTGCATTCATTACTAGGGAATGTGGCTATCAAATGAAATAAAAGTGTGTGAAGAAATTCCCTGAACTTTTTACATGCCATACCTTTAAAAAAACAACAGTTAGTGTCCTACATCTTGTGTTCTGTATTGCAAAGCAGAGAAACTGCCATGTGTAGATGCCCACGAAAAGCCTGTAACCTGTGTTCAGCAAGTGTCAAAAATCTCAGTCCAGTCATGGATGCTTTTAAGTAAAGGTGAAAGAGGCATTTGCCATCTTTTGTTATATGCTGGCATTCTACAGTAGTGAAAGAAAGTATGCAGAAGTCTTAGTATAGTCTGTGATGTTTTCCTGGAGAGAAATCTTGCTCGGAAAGAGTTGTTCTTTCTCAGTTTTAGCACAATATAATTTTTCTCACAGAAATCCAGGAATCTTATTTGAAAAACAACAAGCAGAACCGAACCCCCACCCATGTTGGCAGCAGAAGTATCTCAGGGATACTTGAGTACAATTTACTCATTTTATCAATGCTTAATACAGCCACCTCCCTCATTTTTATAGCATTTGGACACCTTTTTGGCTGATTTTGTTTCAGAGTGCTGCCTCTGGAAGAAGGTTAAAATCTGGTGGATCAATGCTCCAAGTCCCATCACTGTTGGAAAACTTGTTCTGTCAAGGCTACTATACCCCATAACCCTAAGCAGGGAAAAAACATTGTTAAACATATTTGAATAGCTCTAGCTCTTTTTTTTTTTTCTTTTCTTTTTTTCCCCTCTTGGATGCTGTTCAGTAAAGTAGTCAGGAGAGATTTTGGCTGAGGGAGGAGAACAGCAGAATTATATCTGAAGTGATAGCGGTGGCAGCTGGGAGATGAGGTCTAATGGGCCCATGGATGGCTGCCCACTTGGTGGGACAAGGACCCTCAGAGCCTCCCACCCTGGTGAGGTCTGCGTGAGGCTTTTGTACTCATGTGTGTTGTCACCTTGGTTCATCAGCATTTCCCTCACACAAGTACCCGAAGCAGAAGTTTTGACTGCTGTCCCATGTCCAATGAACTTCATTTAAGTTGTCCGTCATTTTCAAAAGTGCTTATTAACCATTTCATTTTTTGGGAAGAATTAATGCTGTGGAGTTGCTGAGTGACGGTTTCTCAGCTGGCCTGGCTTATTTTACTATGTGCTTCCCACTCACCTTTGGAAATAGCTCAGATGTGCATGTTCGTTTGTGTGTATGTAGTGCCTGCTTGTCCAGGCGCAGGGTCCAGGTGGATTTTGATTTTGTTTTCCAACTAAAACCAGCAAAACGGCATAACTAATATGCCACTGGATAACCTCACCGGAATTATTTTGTCTCTTTGTGCTAGGGACTACATAAACATGACACAGAAAAGACAATGCTTATGTGCATGGTTTATATATCAGTTTGGGTTTTTCCATCGTCTCCTTTCCTGCGTTTTCTAGAAAAACATTATAGACAGAACATGGAAAATTAATAAGGAGAATTTTAGTAATATGGGAGTTGGCTTAGACAAGTAGGCAAGGAAGCTAGTACACATGAAAAACATATCAGTGTTCTAATAAAATCTGTACCCACATCTATTCTTGGGATTTGCAATAGTCCTTCACGCAGAATTACATATTCATGAGGACACTTTTTAATCTGTTTTCTATGTAAGCTTTTAATGATGCTGAGGAGTCTAAACTACCTGAAGAATCAATAGAAGTCTGTTGTGTAAATAAATTTAAGGGTCTAAACTTGTGTCAGCCTGAAGCTGGTGGGCTGTACAATCCGTTTATATCTTCACAGACATTTTGGGGTCCTCTCTACCATCTTTTATTTCCATTTCTAGTCTCCTGTAAGGTGGAATAAAGTGGAAGTTCAAGCAAAGATGGGTACTTGCAGAGAGTATGTAACAGCTTCTTTAGTGCCTAGCAGCCCATCAAGAGTGTTGAAACAAACACATTCACTAAGGAGATGTTTTCAATGCTGCTGATATTCCAGGGCATTCATAAGGATTAAAAAATGCATTTGATGATATGTGTCTTCTGTGCATTTTCCTTTTGTATGTACATGCATTTAGACATCCTCAGCACCTGTGTGAGAAATGTGGACATAGAAGAAATACGTAATTAGCATTGGCAGTTGTCTAAGTCCAAGGAACATTTCTTGACTATTCTGCTGCAGTAATTTCCATGCAGACGGTACGCTGGAGATGCTGGTCCTGAAAAGGGACCGTGCCAATAGGCTCTGATGTGTTTTGCTTGACAAGGGAATTACAGAATGTGATTTTGCTTCTTGTGTGATAATTTGCTCATCTTGCCATCATGCAGTAGCATAAATACAGGGAGTAACCACCATCTACGTGAAACATTAAAGGGAGCTGTTTCCCACAGAACAGAGCCAAGCATAAGAGCTTCCGAAGAGGAGCAGAGAGCCAGTTGCTCCGTAGTTAAATAGACAGGTTTTCACCAAGGAAAAGGTTAATCCCACAGAAGAATCTTATTTATCTTCAAGGCTTTTGCGTAGGTTTCAGGAACTGCTCTGAGTCAACTGACCAAATAAGTCCATTCTGCCTGTTCATTTTTCAGCTTAATTTTCTCTCTTTTTTAAAAAATTACTTCCTTTTTTTTTTTCTCTCTGTCATATACCAATACTCTAATGGGCCATTCCTTAAAATGGAAACTGCAGAGAACAGAAAGAATCTCCAGTGAAAGCCCTTATTCCTAATTTTTTTTAATCTAGGTTTTTCATGGAAATTTTTTTCATGGAAAATTTTCCCTGTATTTTGAAGTTTAAAAAGTAATGAAAATATGTAATAAAAATGCTTTTCTTACAAAATATGAAAAATGGACTATGCACTGAATATCTGATACACTGAACCCCACAAGTGGTTTCTTAATTTGTCTGCAAATTTTAGCTAGCAAAACTTTGCGATAGTGGACGTTTGCATTTTTGGACAATTTTAATGGATAACAGCCTTATTGACAGACTTAACTTGCCTTTTGATACCAAAACAGGATGCTAGGATTTTTTAGAGTTGAACATTGAAATTGTGGGGCTTCGTTTTAATCCCATTCTTGATCCTTCCCCCAGCAAACTCTTCTCTCAAGTCAAATATTGGTATTGGCTCTATACAGGATTTTGTTCTTTTGCTGCTAGAGCAGGAGCTGGTGACTCTGGAAGCCCAGCGTGCTCAGAAATGTAGGAGAAGCTGTGAACTGGGCTGTGCTGATGCTGGCCACCTTCCACGTTGTTTCGGAACGAATTGCCCAGCCAGGCGTGGGCTGCTGCTCCACCACTTGTCAGAGACGTTTGGCACAACTGAGCGTGTGTGTGCGGAACACTCTGCAGTGAATACTCCTCTTATCTTCCTAAAACGTGAACTATTTCTCCCTGGGTTTATGCACGATACGTACCGACTGACCAATACTGATCTGAATTGATAACAGCCTTGAATTAAATGACAGGGAAAAATTATAGCTCGGAGAGAGTAAAAGGTGAATTGGTTTGGATTTGGAAATTACAGGTGCCAGTGCCTCTCTCCTCTGATTTCTTTTGCTTAGTCAACCATGCCAAAGGAGTCCTGCAAAAGCAATGACCGCAAGCCCCAAGTTTCATATAGTGCTACTTATCAAAGCCTTGCCCTCCTCATCCTCTCTCACCTGATTGTCTGTGTTATTGTTTTGCATAAACTATCTTCCACTCTTGTAATGGGGAATCGTAGTTTCCCAGCTGGAGCTGACGCTTTACTGCACGTTTGTAAATATAGGATATTTTTCCATTCCTTACAGGATAATAAGTGATAAAGTAAAAGCATTGAACAGATGCTGAAATTTTTGTTTGTATTAGATTTCATCACAAAATTCCTTAAAAAGATGTGCCTTTCAAACCCTGCAAGTTTTGTTGTTGTGTGGGGCTTTTTTTTGTTTGTTTGTTTGTTTTTCCATATGAAACGTTGTCTAAATTCAGGATTCAAATCACAGATGTGCTATAGCAAAGTGCTAACTTTAAATTTCAGAAAATCTGCAGTAGCAGATGACTGTGTCTAATGAGCTTCCTAGACAATCAAGATTAAAGCAGTGAGCAGCTTTGAGAAAACAGTGATGGATTGGCTGATAGTGAAGATACATGACATTAATGGAAAGACTTCATGGTCTCATCTAGCCTGGAAAATTTCATGCTTCTTTCTGAAAGCTATATCATCACCATTGTGAAATGAGTTTATGATTTTGTTCCTGCTTTTAGATGCACATTCACAAGCCAACATAGAATGCATTAGTTGGAGCCATTCTTGAAAGAACATCAAGTAATCTTGGGGATATTAAAATCCAGGTGTCCTTTCACTCTTGAGTGCATTGCTCCTAGAGACATGTAGGTCAGTATGAAAGGGGGTTTGCATCGGCAGTGCTTGTATCACACCTGCCAAATTTATACACAAAAATTGCTTTGGAGGTTTTCAGAAGTGCTTAACTTAGCATAATTCTACTCTCTAGAAGTGAACGGGACCTTACTGTTGATTAATTGAGGGGAACTGGGTCAGTGCTGTGTTCATTTCTTCCCAAAAATCTTAGCTCAGCACCTTTCTCAACCACTAAGTTAGCCTAGAAAATCTTTCAGCACACACAATCATGTTTATTCTCTAGCTGTCACCTCAAGTAGACCTTGCCGTCGTATTTTACTTCCCTTTTCAAGGGCTCCTTTAGTTTCTAGATTGACTTGATTTTTTTTTCATGCTGTAACTTCATCTAAGATTAAAACAGTCCTCTGTCTTTGAAAATTGCAATGTAATATACTATAATAATTCAGTAAATATACCCACCTCCATGCGACTAATGCCCTGCACCACAGAACAGATGCGTATAAGTGAATGAAGTAGCCAACTTTTAAGCTGGAGAATAGTGGAATTACTGGGTTCTTTTCGGGTTATGAACTTCAGCCAAACAAGAATTGGCCTTTTTTCATAAATACACATTGTTCTTGACTTTCCTCTGACTTGGAACACATTTGAATTGGTAATAATACAGCTGAAATCCACAGAGCTTTGGCAATTTAAGCCAGAGAGAAGAATGGGGCTCCCTATCTTTAGCGCTCACGGAGCTATACATCTTGGAAGCTCTTACGCGCTCATTGCAAACCCTTTATGTTTCCAGAACAGGAAATCTGAGTCCTGCAAATGAGTTAAACACTGGAGTCAGATTCATTCTTTTTTCCCTTCATACTCAGGAAACTCCAAACATCCCATGGAGGCGTTATCCGACCACAACTATGCAGCTTGGGAATCTGCAGCTCAGGCTGAGAGAAACTATGTTCTAAATTCAGTAAGCTCATCTTTACTCACCAGGAAAAACCCAGTGCTCTCTGAAATGATCAAAAACTTGTGGTTTTAGAAAATATTACTGTGGTAGAAAATGGACGTAGCCTTTCTTTCGGTGACATATCATTTAATCATGTTCTTCTGTAGCTCAGCATGAAGACCATGCTTTTGTAAGGTGAGGAACAAAAAGTATCGTGGTACCTAGCGTGCTTCCTTGGGAGGAAGAGGAGGTGATTCACACGACCACCAGTGGGAGGACATGTGCATGCTTTTTGGGGTACCACTTAGTCTGGACTAAGACACGGATTCAACAAAGCAATGCAGTTTGTGTGAAAATCAGGTCACTTCCAGATTACGTTGTGAGGTTTGGAAAGCAGGTGTGCAAACTTCAGTAGCGTTTCTTTTGAGTTGATGTGTCTGTGTAACAGCTCATCAGCCTGCAAATACACAGGTGCATATTCTGCCGGCAAACACAAATCTACTAGTAATACGCATAGATATTCCCTGTGCACATATGCATCCCCCTCTGAATAGCTAAATGTTACTGTATTAGTGAATATTCTGCTTGTTATTTCCTTATTAATGAATGTGTCTCATTCAACCAACGTGTCTGAGTGGTTTGGCTGTAATCTAAATAAATTTAGTTTTAGATGCAATTTTGTTCACTAATGAATGATAATTTTTGTCACTGGAAAAAACCCTCTATTTTCCCGTTGTATAAAATTATCAGATTAGGCTCTCCTCATGATACATGCAACAAACTGAGTCATGATGGCAGCTTGCTGAATTTTTTAGTCGTTGGACTTTCCTTTTATATATTTCTGCTCAGAAAGGGGAGGTTATGATTATATGAAGGGTTGAATTTTCTTTACAGTCATGTTAGGCTAACTTTGATGTGATGAAAATAAATGTATGCAATGTAAGAATGTAAAACTGGCTGTATTGAGCCAGAACAAAGATACCCCTGACATCAGGTTCTCTTTCTGATAGTGCATGATAGCACTTGCCAACAGAGGAGCACAAGAACCAAGCAAACATCTGAGGATACTTCCCTAGAGTACTCTCCTAGCCTCCAGCAATTTGCAGTTTGGGGTTTCCTGAGCTTATATTGAATAGCCTTCTGTAGAACTGCCTCCCCACCCCCAAATAAAGAATTTATCCTGCCTTTGTTACCTTTAACATTTTGGCAGCACAACATCCATCTTCAGTTTAACTGCATGTTCTTTGAACTCCCATCAACTTTGCTTGCTCTAGACCTGCAGTGTTGATTTCATTGATTGCCTGCTAATTCTTATATTGAAGAGACAGAAGGCTCTAATTCCCTATGAATCCTTTTCATGCCACTTATGATTTTATAAAATGCAATCATAGCTTCCCTTAATCCCCATTCTTTTTCCACTTTCAAGAAAGATGTGCCAGGATGTGCATGCGTAAATAAGGATGTGGTTCTTAGAAGCAAGGAGCAGTTGCTAAGTAATGAACACGAAGCATGGTAAAGTGTATTTGTAACAGGAGAGCACAGCTGACAGGAAGCTTACTGGCTCATTTTATATAATATCAATATGCTGGACATGAGCCTTGCTAATGCTGCATGGTGCTGCAGCCTGGGAAATGTGAAAATGGACACGCGGAGGAAGGCTACATTTGGCTGATGTCAGATATTTTGTGAGGCGTACATCATTTTATACAAGGATAAATGCATATGTGTGATTAAACCTAGGAAGATCAATTTTTTAAATAAGAACTGTCAGCTTTAGAAAAATGTACCCCAGAAATAAGTGAAGTGGTAAAAAAAAAAAAGTAACAGAACTATTTTTTTAAAACAGCAAGTGAAAAAAGTGTAACCCCAGGTATGAGGACATATTTCCAATGTTGTGTCAAAAGGAAATACACTCTCAAACCCCCCATATCTGTGCATAAATTAGGCATTAAAAATGCCTACCTTGAATTCTGAGGTTGTTTGATCTCAGCTTTCCTTAAATCTAGGATCAAATTAGTGTCTGTCATATTGCTGAACAATACCTGAAATTAATATCACCAGTGGATCAGTGGCCAAGTCTGTGAGCAGGCCTGAGGACATTGCTTTGGCCAGGGGCTGCTGGAAGTACCCCTGTGCATTTTATGTTGCGCTCACTGCTCGGGCATGATGTTGCCAGCAATGCTGCAGCATGTGCCTTCATATCTAAGAGGAGGAAGAACTACAACAGATCTCATGCTGTGCAGATGAATCCTGATTTAGGAGGGACATATATTAATGTTGTTCTGCTTTCTCTAGTGCTCACAGAGGAAAATGATGCTTTTATGAGCCGTAGTCCAAACTGGTGGACACATGGGAGAACCTAGGGAGCCCTAGCTCCAAGGGCTGTGTAGGCAAAAGGACTCTGTGTTTGATACCCAATAAACCTATACAAGAGTATATCTTGGGGACCTCTGGGAGGTTTACATCTACCGAAGAGACCCCTTACACAGCAGTAATGAAGGTACAACAGTTACTTACTACGCCTCATAACTTCACTGTCTTGAAAACTCTGAAGACAATGAAAACTTTCATGATAGCAGCTATAAATGCATTTTTATCATTGGAAAAGTTGAAACTCCCCTGCATGAACAGGAAATTAGAATGGATTTTGATAATATTTGATAGGAGGTATATTTTTCCCATGTTAGAATGGATATAACTTTGCTTACCTGGATGCCAGTAAGTAACAAAGTGGAATCTGTTCAATAATTACCACTTGTCGCTCATCTGCAATCTTGATGTTTCTGTCAACATTCAAAAGGCAAAAAGAAAAAGCAAAGAAAGGAAATATGAGATGTTTCATTTCTGAAGTCAGAAAACTTTGGAGTTGGGATAGTTAAGGCTTGGTGCTGGAAAGCTTGACTTTGAACTGCTCAGAACAAGTGGATGTATCTTTCACTGAAGTCTGTGCCTCAGACATCATTTCTTCATGCAGTTAAGTCATTCTTAGTTCCTAAATGCAGCTGAGAGACAGGTAAAGAAAGAGAAGACACCTTGAAGAAAGGCTTCCCTGTCTTCAAAGGTACCTTTGACACTTTACTTTCCCACTCGGTTAATATACAACACTGTTTCAGTGCAGCATCCCAGTTCTGTCTCTCTGTGTATGGACATATGGGGTTGTAGTATGTGCATGCATAGTTGATAAGTATTCAAGTAACTATATTTATATAAATGTATGCACACATTTATAGATGATCATTTAGAAAGATTCTCGTGAAAATTTTATAATGTAATGCAATTCTCAGGAGCAGTGAGAAGTATTGCAGTGGTATTTTTGTAGCACGTACTGCTGGAGTGTGACTATTTATGAGTAATTCTAAGCACTGGGAATAAAATGCTGTGTGTTTTTTAGTAGAAGTAGGAAGGAAATCGGAGGTAAATTAAATCTCGGTCACATTCAGCCAGTATTTTTTCCATCTGTCAGCAAAAACTGGCAAAAACCAAAACAGCAACAAAATTGTAAAGTCTGAGATGAGATTTAGTGATTTACTGTCTGCTTTAACTGTGCCTATGGCTTGAAGTAAAGCTACACAGCCTCAGGGTTTCCCAAATATTTCCATAACTTATTTTTCCATTTTGCATAAAAGGTTACGATCCCACCATTTATCTAAACATTTTCCTAGTCACCGACTCCAATTATAGCTTGTTATGGAAAACCAGGTCTATCATTTATATGGCTGTGTTGCTTTATTATAGCGACGCAGCATAAAGCAGCATGTGGAGTCAGTGCAGGGAGGGTCTTTGTGGCGTCTTAAGGTCCAAAAATTATTTTCCCTTGCTTAAAAGCTGTTCATCAGTGAAAGGTCACCTACTGTAGTTCACATTAGACTGTCTTTTTAGTCTGCAGCACATTTCACATGGTAAAACCATGGGTTTGGTAAAGGATCTAAAACTGATCCAAACCAGGTGGAAATCTGGCTGTCATGGGGGTCTCGCTGCTTTGGCTTCTGTCCTGGTGCTGCTATGCCTACGGTAATGGAAATGTTTTCCTTTCAGAATAAAAATTTCATTAGCTGAAATGCATAATGACTCTCTTTTGTGTGATCAGTCTTCTAATTCTTCTTGAGCCCAGGCTTTCTGTGTTAAAAAGGAGTGATGGATACAGACTCTGCTTTGCTTAGCTTGAGGTTCACATAAAGAGTTTTATCTTGCATTATTGCACTGTTGCATGCTCTTCATTTCTCTCAAGTATATAAGTAATTTCCAGATTGGCTTTCAGAAGTACGCTGAAGAGGCTGGACATTTTTTGTCAGTCAGTGATCAGATTAGTTACCAGGGTACCTGTCTGCACTCCTGTGAGTGACTATTGTACTGGCTCTCTTTGATCGCAAGACATCTGGGAAGGCTGGTGCAGGCTTATCTAAAGGGCACGGTCTGACAAAATAGCAACTTAGGCACTTTCCTCTTGGGAGCATCATCTAGTACCTTATCCTTTATACTGGGATCTACTGAAGGTCTCTTTGTTTCTTTCAGCAGAGGTCTTTTGAATTTGTCAAAGCTGAGACCTGAAACATTTTATATTGTGATGGAAACCTTACAAAACACAGCCCTCTCAAATCACTTGGTCCTAACAGTCTTGAATGATACCTGTAAATATTATTTATTGCCTGTTTGCTGGTATTTCTTTGGTAACCCCTTCTGCGTCAGTCTTTCAATTAATATTTTGGAAATTTTTCATAGTGAACTTTGCTTTCACAAATGATTTTCCTTCTATGACATCCCCCTTTGTTCCCATGCAAGTGAAGCGCTTGTAATGCAGAATGATATCCCATTTGCATCCTTCCTTTTGCTATTGTACACAAATCACATTCTTTTTAAGTATACCTACACTTATCACCATCCTATTGCGGTTATGTGAATTTTGAATCCAAGCCGGCTTGCATCTGGACGTTGCACAAGGCGGGCAAAGTTAAGTGGCATTTCTAGGAGAGCCCATTTCTTCTTGTGATATTCCAATGATCAATAGCCATTTTTTATACCTTTTCCACTTAGAATCTATCTTTCCTGAACGTGGTTGAGCAGAGCTGTACACTATTTTTCAGAAAGGGTCTTTGCAGTGCAGTAGTTCCATCTTTCAGTTGGGCAGCGCCTTGCTTAATATGTTTTTTTTAGTACCTTTTAGTCAACTGATGAGCACCCTAGAGTTTGAAGCAGAAACTCTCTTTTTTAGCAAGTGTATAAACTGCATTATTTTCCATGTTAAGCTGTTAAATTTCATTCGCTCTCTTAAAGTTAAATCTCTGAATGTTTTACCAGGTTTTGAGTCAAATGTAGATGTTATATTTTCTAAGCGCAAGTTTTAAAATGACTCTCCAAGTGTTTGCAAATGTTCTCAGCTGAAGTTCTGTTCTTTGACTTGTCTTTAGTGATTATATTAACTGGTTGGCTGCTGTTTAACACTGTAAATGTGACAGCTCAATATCTTGAGTTATTCTAGAAAAGCCTTGCCCAGTGTCCCAGAGTTTGATTCTAGCTGTGTATAATTCCAAAAATATAGTAAGCTAAATAGGAGATATAGAAAGCAAGTTAAATATATGTGTTTCTAAACTTGAAATGCTTTTAAAAACGCTGCATTTCATGAAGAAAAGTGCAAATTAGAAAATGCCAGTGGAGGGTAGATGCATTTCTAGTATATTAAGTCTTGATATTTTTGCTCTAAGGGACATTCACCCATGATAAAATCTCAAATGCTTTAAGAAATGAGGATTAGGTTCCATGGGGTTGGCAGGTTTTTATTACCTTTAAGATTGTTTTTTAACACCGCCCTGCCTCCCCCGCCCCACCTTGTATTATCTATGCAGGTATTTCACTGCTAAGTTTTAACATTAATATAGAATGGTGAGAAATGCAGGCCTGAGTTACAGATCTGTAAGAAGCAAATGGGTATTTTACTGCTTCTCCGTTCATGATTTTTATAGTTTGGAATTTTTGTTGTTAGAGTTATGTAGAGAAAAACCTGGAGACATGCAAAACATATTTGCTAAGAGAATGACCTACCCTATTCAAATTGGCACTCTTGAGAGATACAATCTAGAGATATATTTGTGTCTAATATTTGTTTTAGACAACTATGAAATCTTGCTGTCCCAATATAAATACCCAAATGACAGATCCATGTACAAATATTTTTCAGGGAAACAAATTCAGTTGTTTTAAGACAGAACCCAGTTTTTGTGAGCAGAAGCGCACATCTGGAAGTTTGGATGATTTAGATGACCCTCAGCCTTGTTGGTACTACCACTTCTAATCATGCTTAAAAATAAAACTGCTCAGAGCTACATAGCAGTGATTTGTGGTTCTGAAGTTTGCTGGTTTAGAATACAGACCTATATTTTGGACCCAAAGTTAATAGATGCATTCAACGTGCAACACTGGAATACAAATTCTTGTCTTAAGATGTGATGGATTGTCTCATGATTTTGGCATCCTTCTTCCCTAGCTGATATTCCACATATGTAAAATATTTTGCTGTCTCCTCTGTGCTTGTTGTCTTCTTTTGCAGCAGAAATGGATTATATTGGGGTTTTGTGAAAAAATAATACCTTTGTTGATGTTTTCGTTTTAATTCCATTAGCACTTGTTCTTAATTTTTGTTTTAAAAAGATCATAATCCAAGACAGTATGTATTTGGCCAAAAAACCTCAAATCTTTGATATTGCTGTGCTTGGTCATCAATAATGTAACCACCACTACTTAACATATTGCTTAGGAAACAAAAAAAAAGTCCCCCCCGCCCCCAAGGAGAAAAAAAACAAATAAACAAAAAAAAAAAAAAGAAAGAAAGAAGAAACCACCAACAAAAAACAACCAACCAACCAAAACCAGCCAACCAACCAAAAACAAAGCAAAACCAAAAACCCCTACCAGTTATTTATTTATTTATTTAAAAAGAAACAACAAATGTTGTTTTTGTATAGGCCTTGTTTTTATTTTTTATCCTTAGTAGTGCAACTAGAGGAAAATATCTGTATTAAATCATTCCACAGAATTCTGATGTCTGTCAGTGGGGGCCCTGCATGCCTCTTGTGGATAGTTGGGAGTCTAAAGGCAAAGCTGAGACAGCAGAAATCATGCCAGAGTTCAGCTTGGCCCATCAGGCTGGAACCAAAATCTACGAGTCTGGCCTTCTGGGCCACTCTCAAAGTTATCAGCCACAGTCAGTGATGGAGCTGTCTGTAGCTTTGGCCCACTGAATCCACGAACCGTCTCCTCCCTTACTGGTCTGAAGAGTTGAAAGAAGATGCAACTCAGGCCTGTTGGACCTAAATCCTCAGAATGTTCCAGCAGTTTCTCCAAGAACCACTTTTGAAAGAGGATTGCATCTGATTTGTACAAGCAGTGTAAATTAAGGCAAATATTTCAGCTGCGTTAAGCCAGTTTAGAGGTTCCAGAACCAGTCTTAACAAAGCAGGAACACCCAATTAATCTGCTTGCTGCAAATTAGAGGTTGATAGCTTCTTACAGACTGCAGAGTTTAAAAAAAGAAGCCTCGTTAACCAAAGCTGACTGTCTAGTGCCCTGTCAGACCATTACAGTTTGCTAAGTCCTCTGTTTTTCAAGCTAGAACAATGACATCAAGAACATTATTAACTTCTAGATGGTGAATGACAGATCAGATCAGGGGCCAACTGTGAAAACCTGTAAAGGTTCTGACACATCAACAAATAATTTCGAAGTAATAAATTGGTGATTTATCCTTCCTTTACTGAAGGATAAACTACCTCAAATTGCTGCATGCATTTTTAGAGAAAAACACATAAATGGTTTCTGAAATGCAGCTGATGAGCTATAGCCTGTTCTTGGGCCAAAGTTCTGCAATATACAGAGGTTTAATTGTAGAGGTCTGTGACAAGGAGGCCACATCCTGGCTGAATGCCGTGAATCAGTAAATAAGTAATTTAGTAAATAAGTGATGTAGATTAAAAGGTATTGCAGTTATTTAATGAATGTATTTTCTATTCTCCTTCATTTCTTGAGCACCGACTCTCTGCCTGGCTCTGTAGATGATGCAAATTAAAGTCCAGTTCTTGCAGTGAACACAATACTTACCAGAGGAGAAAATATTGGGGTACCTTGTCCAGAGGTTGTTTTCAGACATTACGTATCGTTTCAGCTCGTGTGCATGCTTGCCCGTCTCACACACGTGTATTCAGGGAAAGAGAAATGAAAAGGTCAGATGCCTGCTATGGATATGATCTTTGTTCATTTTGCAGTGCTGATGAAGTTTTGTTGATTGAATGTAAATATGCCTTAACTCTTCTACAGCATGTACATCAAAGAGAACATTATTATAGAGAAGACAGGCATTTGTCAGTACAATGGAAGTAATACTGGGTGAGCTGTGCTGTTTAGAGGTGGTACATAGTAGTGTCTGGATATATTTACATCTAAATGAGCTGAGCGTTTCTTTTCATACGGCTTTGATTTACCTCAATCGCTACAGGTTTTTATTCCTCCTGGGATTTGGGGAACCGTCTTCCCATTATGCACTCATCTTCCTTTCACGTACTGTCTGCCACCTTCAGTCAGTGCTGCCAGATAAGTATATATAATAAAGATCTTTTACATCAGAGCTGGTTACTCTGCTGTCAAGCCAGTTGCTGTGTTCTGGGCCTCAGGAGGAGCAATGAGTGATGAGTACAGCATTTATTTAAGTACTACTTCTTTTTTATGTTAAGTATTGACTGTATCTGAACCTGCTTCAGCATTATTAATGTTTATGAGAATGACTGGATGATAATGCAGTTCCGAATTCTTTGTTTTCAAATTCTTTTGAGAGCATTGGTTTTCCTTTTATCTTTTTGCCTCCAAAGAGCCTCAGTAGCCTGTTAATGGGCTTCCTAAAGATCTATGTCAGACTCCCTCACTCAGCGAGTTTGCAGATTGCTGTTGTATGTTTCACATAGGTCAAGATGCTCCATTTGCTATGTATGTTTCACTTAATGTGGGTCATCTTAAAAACATTTCTTGGCCTAGCTCTTCTCTTGGTTGGACCAGGTTGCACTTGAAATTGAAGTCACAGTAAATCTCAGTGTAGTGCTGATGTATCTTACAGGGTAGTCACAGCTTTGGCACTTTAGGAAAATAATGTAGGAAAACATTGGGGAAGCAAAACTTGTAAATCAAAATACAAAGGCATGGGTGAACTTCTTGTGTGTTATAAGCTTTTGCTTTGAATTAATGCAAGATAATTTTCAAATCCTGCTTTGCATCACATTCACTGGGGTTTTCCTTCCTGTGTTCTGCAAACTATACAAATTTTTCTGCACTGTTTCAGAATTGGAAAAGAGGGAGCTATAATTTTTGTTGGTCCATTAGATTGTAGTACCTTCCAAGGAGTGCTAGACACTTACCAAAGACAGAAGAAGGTCCATCCCATCTCCTAATGACTGTGTGATGTAAAAGGCAAAGGCAAATACACAACAAGTTAGTAACAGAGGTGAGTGTGTGCTCTTCTAATGAGAAGCAAAGTACCCTGTCTTTGCTTTTTCGCTCCCTTTTCTCATTTCAGTGAGGGATTTCCTGTTTCAATTCTTACCTATTCACCCAGATTTTGTATGTTTGAGTCTTACGATGTTAAGTACATTTCCGTTCGGTGGAGCATCTCCAATATTTCCCTTTTCCTTCCCTCACCAATTCACTGGGACATTCTTGTCCTTCTGACATACCTAATGGGATTTGTCAAGTCCTTGGTGTAACTGTGTTTTATTTCCATGAGTAATGAGATACTGTGGTAGGGCATCTTGTCCTGCCCTAAACGAGACATGCCAAGCCAAACATGAAATGGAATGCCAAACGTTATGTCCTATATGTTTGTCAAGTGTGTGATCTATTTTTTAGAGACCCAACTCAATACAGTGAAATATTTTACTACTTGTGAACTTTAGCTTCTGTTAATATGATGGAAGCAAGTGGAAATGGAAATTGTCAGGGCAATTTAACAAAGAGAGCCTGTAAAACTCATTACATCCCAGGTAGTAAAATCACTTTAGAAGGCACATTCTTCAAACTTGAGCTTTATTCAGTAAACTGCATTGGTGCCTGACCTTTTAAGAGCTTTCCCTTCCTTGGGAGGGAGGAGGGGGAAAGGCCCTGTTGTTCAGAGCTACCTATCTTAAATTATAAACAGCAGCCAGACTTGACTCTGTGCTTTAGATCACATGGGATGACAGAGTGTGCAACTGCTCTAAACAGACAGTTAAATGGCCAGCTATTTGGATGAGTTTGATGTGTATTTCATGTAATTGTGTACTCCATAAAGAAGTAAAGAGCTAATGTTGTGTGCTGGCTGTATTTTAGCACAAAGTAAATCAAAGTACCAATCGAAAGTTAGTAATTCAACTTAATATTTTCGAGACCTGGTGCTTTTAAAAAGCATTAGATTGATACTTCTTAGTGGATGTGCGAGGGTTAAAGTTACTTTGGGGAAAAGAATTCCTGTTAGGTCTATATCTAATTTGCTTAGCAAGTTAAATTAGCTTGTGGAGAATTCTTTAGGGCCATGGCTGGGTTTCTCCTGTCTGGCGGTGGAACCATGCCCCTAAGTGTGCCTCCCTCTGTACTGTCTCCACGCTGGTGTAAATGACTGGCTTTTCCTGCCAAGGTTGTGAATGAGCTGTCAATCCAT
Source organism: Streptopelia decaocto (assembly GCF_964273445.1). Lineage (NCBI taxonomy): Eukaryota > Metazoa > Chordata > Aves > Columbiformes > Columbidae > Streptopelia > Streptopelia decaocto. Next base: position 121,041,433 of record NC_138655.1, on the reverse strand, counting down.
TATAGATAGCAAATTTATGCGTAATTTTTTCTAGTTGTCTTTTACTCTTCGTGTCATGTGTCACAGATTTTGATTAGTGGAATACATTAAAAAACCCAAATGTGTCATGGGCTGTGTCTCGACCAGTTTATTATTCCCGTGGTTTTCCATTTTCCAGCATCTAAACAATTATGAGCTGTAAGGATTGTGTTTTCTTGTAGCTATGTCCTCTGCCTGGCTCATGGGCACAAGTCGGGTTGCTCATTAGTGAGCCCACACATCCGGGGTTTAGTCCAGCAACATCTGAAGTAAATGGAAAGCCTCCCACACACTTACTGGGTGTCAGATAGGGCTTTTAGTGAACATTGTGGCATTACAAGATTTTGTCTAATTACATGATAAGGCTTTTGCCTTATCTATGCAGTTTGTGAGATAGTATTACTTATGGGAAGTATGTTAGAACTGATTGTTGGGAACTTTGAAAAGAGAAAGTGTTTGCCTGCTCTGCAGTTTTCGTGTTGTTTCATGTATTTTTTGCCTTTGGTGCTATGCATTTTTTATTTCTCCTGGATCTGTCACCCTCTTATCTAGAGGTTTCCTGAACACATTTACTGGAAAGTCGATAAAAGACATAAGTGAAAATAAAAGAAAGTTAAGAAAGGATTGAGAGTGAGGAGTATAAACTTTTGAAAAGAAGAACTGATATATAAAAAAAAAGAAATAAATACTTTTTCTTTTTGGTTTACTATAGGCAGAAGAACTTTCATATGCATAAATGGTACTGAGTGCTTCCTGCAGAGAGAACAGTCAGGTCCTTAGGTGACAGATAAAAAGCTATGCAAATTCACAGCACTCCCAGTAAGATTCCTCCTTGTGTACGTAATCCACAGAAAGTTTGCCGGCATAAAGAAATGGTAGGAGATGGTTATGCATATAGGTAATTGAACTCTGCAGTAGTTTTTTTTTCCACAAGAGAAGTACTGATCTTTGTGTATAAATTGTTTTACATCTAGCTAAAGCTGGTAATAGCCCAGATGTCAAGCCTAGGCTGAATCCTCTTTGAAAATTTGGCCTTTTCTCATCCAGAAAAGAAATGCTCCTTGTTTTCCAACAGGTGAAATTTATTCTATTATCCTGTACATCGGTAGCATTTCTTCTTCCCTGTTTAAATTCCCATTTCCAGTGTGTGGCAGAACCTTAGGATTGTAGCATATAAAAGAGAGCAATTATAGAAGAAACATTTTCTTCTGAAGACACTAGGATGCAGATGATCACTGTGCTGTGGAACAGGAATGCAGATGAACCTTTGATTATAGATATACGTGGCATGTGCTATGATTTTCTACTATAAATACTCTCTCTCTTTGGCAGAAAACAGAAATATGCATAGTTGGGAATATACTTTGTTCCACTAACCAACTTACAAACTGTCTGCTGTAATAATACTGCCTTAATAACTTTCTTTAGTGCCTGGGTATTATGCCCACCATTTAAAAAATAGTTAAAGTAATATACAGTGTGTTTGCTATCCATAGCCAGGTAACCTATAGCTATTACTGAGGTAGGAAGTAGCTTTCAAAGTTTACATTTCTGTAAGGAAGATTGATGTCCAGTCAAGGGATTTTATTTGATGATGAAAGAAAGTATTTATTTAAATAGACAGCTTGTCTTCATTTATTAGAGTTGTTTATTTCATACAAAGCAGACTTTTCCAAAAGTCTTACTCAAGAATGAGCTATAATACAAACTACCTGTGGTTTCTGCAAACTCCACTCTGGGGCTCATAAAAATAATCATGAATTGGTTTACCTTAGTCAAACATTTTTAACCAGCAGTATTTGTCCTGTCATTTCTGAAATGTCAGATTTTAAGGCTAATTATTTCATCTTTGAAAATAACAGTTAATACTGTGTAAATACTCATTTCAGCTATCTCTCCCTCCCTGCGTGCTCCTCTACTTGACATGCAGGTCAAATGTTGAAGAGAAGAAAGGGGAAAAAAAGAAGAAAAGGCTGCATTTTGGAAACAGCGCTATGATGGAATACTAATTCCCATTCCCCATTTATATACTTGGTCATTATTTTCTCAGCTTTTGCAATGCTATGGTTACATTGTAATTTCTGCCCATTTTGTCCATGTGCATTATTTTACATGTGCTGTCTTCAGTATCATCTTCTTCTTAAATGCTTTATTGTTGGTAGCAACTGAATTTTTGAGTCATTTAAAAGACATGTCTGAATGGGCTTAGCAGGAAAAGTCCTTTTAACAGGATCTATGAGAAATGCAAACGCAAATCATAGTTCAAAATATTTTAAAATATGCTGCAATTATAGTCTTGTAATTCATCATATTTTTGTTCAGGAGAAGTTGAATCATAGAATGATCTTTAAGGCCCTTTCCAATCCAAACCATTTAGTTCCAAATCCCTGCCATGGGCAGGGACACCTTCCACCAGACCAGGTTGCTTCCAGCCCATCCAGCCTGGCCTTGAACACTTCCAGGGATGGGGCATCCACAGCTTCTCTGGGCAGCCTCTTCCAGTGCCTCACCACCCTCATGGTGAAGAATTTAATCTTTATATCTAATCTAAATCGCAACTCTTTCAGTTTAAAGCCATTACCTCTTGTCCTATCACTACATGTCCTTGTAAAAAGTTCCTCTCCAGCTTTCTTGTAGGCCCCTTTTAGGTACCAGAAGGTGACTGTAAAGTCTCCCCAGAGCCTTCTCCAGGCTGAACAAGCCCAACTGTCTCAGCCTGCCTTCAAAGAAGAGGTACTCCAGCCTTCTGATCATCTTCATGGTCTTTCTCTGGACTTTCTTCAACTGGTCCATGTCTGTCTTTTGCTCAGGAACCCAGAACTGGATGTGGTACTCCAGGTGGTGTCTCATAAGAACAGTGTGGAGGGGGAGAATTACCTCCCTCAGCATGCTGGTCTCACTTCTTTTGACGCAGCCTTTAAATATGTTTGAAATGAAGTATAAGAATTGCTCAGCAAAGCTTTTCTATCTCTAGCCCAACTCTCATCTAACTGCTGCTCACTGATTTTCAGTTCACTTGGAGCATGAGCAGAATGAGATCCTGGGGAAATCCATACAGAATTACCCTATGAACACAGCCCCCTAGCTAACAAAAAGGACTGAGGCTGCCTTTGGAGCATGGGAGTCGTGTGCAGCAAGATTAGTCAGTGCACTGGCTATAGGGTTTCTAATAAATTGTGTTAGCTTGAGTAGCAGTTTTGGATGGTGACTTCTAGGTCATTGGGTGTAAGCAAGAGCTGGTCACAGCCTTGCTGATGTGTTCAGACTGACTGGTTCCTCCAGAATTTGGGTGAGATAAAATGTATTAGAGTCTTTTTGGTTTAACCACCTGGAGTAACAGGAGAAAGAAGGTGAGGAGCACCCTTTCCTGAGGCATCTAATACCCAGCATAAAGTAAAATGGTGAAAATCACAGTTCTTAGGAATTTTTACACAGGTGGTAGGAGTGTTTAAAGACATAAGACTCAGACCTATTTGTCTTCAAATGGCATTACTGTGTGTATTGGGAAACAAATGCAGGTGTTTGATATATACCATTTTGCTGGTAATCTGAAGCTATCAGTAGCAAACTGAAATTATGCATAGATTTATTGCGGAAATAAGTAGTCACAAGGAGAGTACCTATAGTGACTCCCTGACATGATTTCCCTTCATAGATTTCATTTAAAAAACGACAACAACAAAATACCGCCCCTCCTCCCCCCCAAAAAAAAAAAAAAAAAAAAAAAGGCAGGAAGCATGATCCCCTGTTAAGCTATTTGGTTTTATTAACAAATCGCTCATATTTTTATGTTAGTCACTGAGTGTATTTGTTTTGTCCTAGTGCTTATTCTTCCGAGTCACGGAATAATTCCAGGATATGATTAATTGCACATTAATTTTCACCAATTTTAGTGGGATTGGAAAGCTTTCAGTTCTTCGCAAGATACTGTGTAGAGTGAAAATATCTGTCCTCTGTATATGTATGTGTATGGGAGGCTAGAGATGTATTTGGTAGAAGTAAACATTATTGAACACATTATGTATAATTCTGTTGAATATAAATCTCTTTTCTGCACCACACTTCCTGCTTTGAATAACTCTTCTTTATTTTTCTCAGTATTGCTCATATTTTTTTTCTGAAATGAGGTAAAAACCCAAGCAGCAAGACAGACACATTAAGAAAACATAACAGCTAGGTGCATTTTAGTAGACTTCTGGCTTGTTTTCACACAGTGGTATGTAAAGGATTTATTTACATTTTAAACTACACAAAGATAAAGAATTCAACACAGAACATTCAGGAAGCCCCACAGTGAACACAGTGACACCTAAAAAGCATACTGGTGCTTTCTAGGGATTTGGAGAAGAGAAAGCATATTTTGCCTTACTGCAATAGCAGGCAGTGACACTCTTCCCATTTCCTACCAAAATTCTTAAAGTTTCCCAAAAGTATTTTCAGTGACAGAGAGAACGTCTTTAATAAATAATCTTTACTTGATTTTACAATTAATTGATCCAGTAAGTATTTCTGGAATAACAGTGTTGTAAGTAAAACGTCGATTGACATTAAGGCAGCTTAACTGGCTACACGATATATCTGCACCATGCTTGCTGCTTTCTGGTGGAGGTTTCCCTGTGTAAAACATCACAGTGTTAGGCTTTGAGTAAGCTAGAGGAGTTTCTACCTGGTAGATTATACTTGATACAGACACTGCGCAAAGCAGGGCTTACCATAGTGCTGGCTTAAAATATTCAGTCTGTAGTTTTCTGGGGAAAAATTCCAAACTGGTAACTGCGTCATATTTTCTCTCAAAACACTATTTGTTTTCTGTAAACAAAGAACAGCTTTTGTATAGGTCGTTGAAAGTACAAAGGGGTCTCTTGGCAAATCATTAATCTTGCTTATAATTGCTAGTCAGCATTGTAGTTCTTTTCCATAAATTAGAAGAGGAGAGTTACCCAAACAGCTCATGTTTCCTGTGGCGGGGAGCAAGAAGAGTGCTGACTGTCAGGGGCAACGATCCCATTTGATACTTGTATTAATGTATAATACATTATGCATTACTCAGTAGTAGGGAAGGGAAGGGCAGAGACAGATGAGGAGGAAAAACAGAAGAATTAACTTGGTTTGTTTGCTTCATTAGAAAGGTGGAAGGCAGGCTTAACTCCTCCCTGGCTTCTACAAGTTAAGTGGTTATGGCTTTGCTGCTTCTCATTGGTGGTAGTACAGATCCCTGTGTTTCCCTTATGCTGTGTTTCTTGTGAGGTGTGTACACAACACACACACGTGTCAATCAGAAAGTGAGTGTCCCTGGTCCCACACGGCAGGATGGGCCTTCACCCCACAGGCTGGCAGGGTGGGCACTACCAGGAGTTAAGCTCTGGCTAACCAGAGGAGATCTTCTATAAATGTCACCACTGCAGAAGGTAGTTGGTCTCTCTCCTCCACCTTAGAACGTTCACCTAATTATTATTTTCCCAGGGGCACAACTGGGGCACCAAGGGTACAACTCATGGTATGGGGTGGAAGCTGAGGGGCCTTCAGAAGGAGAAGTCTTTTCTCTTTCCTCCCTGTGTCTGGATGCAGAGCTGTTATTTTATTCCTTCAGAGGGAGTGTCTGAGTTTTCCCAGACTGACAGTACAGATGGGGAAGGAAGAGACTGCCACCTCCCTGCCCTGATAATCAGGGGCAAGCTGCTTGCTCATGGGCTCCAGGCAGGTATGGAGTGACCATTGGGCTCCCCAAAACCTGCTGCCCTTGCAGGATGATGCAGGCAGAGGGCTGGACTTTCATCCTCCCTTGTTGTATGTCTGTAGTTTGTTCCTAACATTTCATAACAGAAAGCTCTTAATTAGCGTTCTTCTAAGGGCTCTGAGGCTGACTCTACTGCTCATGAAGAGCTCTTTAGGTAAGTCAAGTGTGGGATGTTCTTCTGTTCTGCGTTATAACACAGCTTGTCAGCTCAGGGATTTCACACACTGCTAAGGCAAATGCTTTTCTTTGTATGTATCCCAGGACTATTGCTCTTACGAAGTGCTTTAAATGTGTTTTTTTTAAAAAAACAACCACAAAGCAAAATGCTTGTCCAGAAGAGCTTGCACAGTGCTGGTGCTTGTATACTAAATATGTACAGCAGGCGGCTATACTGTGTTAGGGGCTTTTAATACTGAAGCATTCAGCATTCTCCTGTGATAAAGACTGGCATACTGCCTGTTTCCTTATATGTTTCTGGATAAGGCGTAATGATATTGAGGATGTGTCCAAGAAAGCTTGCAGCTCCAAACACACACTATTACTTTGCATGCCAGGCAATAAGTTGTTCTTGACATGAGGTTTTTCCCTTTCTTAACCTTTTACCTGCCTTGTCTAAATTGAAACCTGTTCTGGAAGTTTCCTTATGTTTTATTTGTAAACTGTCCATCAAAGTCCAGAGATTAATTATCATAATAAAAAAGAAAAACACTAATCACTGTCAAAAATTAATGGACTTCATACTGAACGAGGCATATGGAAATTTCCTGTGTTATTTAGATGTTTTAATACACAGTACAGAATTCCTCTTTAGTAAAAAACAAAAGGTATTTCTCATACCACCTGCATTCTGGACAGTAGTGCTATGACATGACTGTTTAGTAAGATTTCCCAAACTCGCGTCTTGGTTGAATGCCTGTGCAAAGATGCACACACCATGGGTACTGCAAAACAGTAGCCTGGAAATCCTGAGTGCATGGAGGAGCCGAAATGCTAGTTTTCGTGTCTCCTTGATAACCTTTTCAATGGCCACTGCCACTGAAGTGGCAATCCTCCATCCCCAGTTTGAAACGTGCTGCTCTCCAGGCTAGGGGTTAGCTCCAGCTTCCTGGTATACAAAGTAAAGGCACGAGGTGTCTTTAGTTCCTAGGTAATGAAGAAACCTGATTGCATGAAGACAAGTATAAAGAGTTTAAAAGTATGAAGTGTTGTTTGACAGAGGAGTTAATATTCTAAATGATCTTAATTAAAATTTAGAAGGCAGAAAAACATGAACATGGGATGCAAAGTAAGTCAGAGCGTGGAAAATACTGATGTATACATCTGAGATCACTGGTGGCTTTTCTGTTCATGTATGTTCTTGAATTATCTTTCCCATTTTATTCTGTTTAGTTCTTTGCTTAATTTTCTGCTTAGTTTCCAAGATGAAGTATGTGAACAAGAACTAGAGGGTTATATTACAGAATCAGGATTGAAGAGTAAGACAATCATTTAATAACGTGAACAAACTTCAGGTTCTAGCTGTTTGATCTCAATAATTTTTTTTCCTAGATTGGAAAGCCCTCTATTAAATTTCTGTTTCCCATATGGCTACTCATAGGCTGAGATCAAGTCACCTCTAAACCATCTCTTTGATGAGTTAAAGTGATCATCTGCATCTCACACTGTGAAGCAAATGCTTTGATCCTTTCATCATTCTTCTTGCTTTTTTTTTTCCCTGCAACCACTCTTTTTTCCAAGTCCTTCTTAGTGTGGAAGCAAGAACTTGGACCTCACAGTTCCTGTATTGCAAGCATGAGAGCCAAAGGCAGAGACAGCATCTTTCTTACCCATCCTGTATCTCCTCTTCATCACATTAGCTTCTTGGAGCAGCACTACACTGGGAATTCATGTTCATCTTGTCATTTAGCATGACCTTGAGACTTTGTCAGAGGCACAGCTCAGGGTTGAACTCACCACCTAGAAAAATGTTCTTTATTTCTTACTCCTAGATGAAAGCCTGGATGCTTTTTAAATAGCACATTGTTTGCTTATGTTGATGTACGAGAGAGCACACTAATGTCAACTTTTAAATCAGTTTGATTTGGAGCTCTGGTGAGAATAAATAGTTTTTCTATTTCCACTGCAATCAAGGAGTGACAGTATATTTGAAAAAAAGAAAAAGACTTTGACGTGCAGGTGAAATGGGAAAAGGATCATGCATAGGACTGGTTTGGTTTTGTGTACTGGTTTTTTTTTTTTTGTTGTGTTTTTTTATTAAACCAATGCATTAATTCTAATAACCTAACTTGGAATATTAGTTCCAAGAGTCAGAGTTGTTTTGTGTTCCCATGTTTATATAACAGACCTCATGTAACTGAGTATAGAGGGGGGGAAAGAAAATCCTTTGATCCTTCAGCAAAATGTTTTTATGTAAGTAGCCTTCTCATGGTGAGCTCTGGAAGTCTGGACAGATCATTGTCCATCTGTTTTTACAACTTTCTGTGATCAGCATCCAGCAAATGCTGTTTAATCTACAGAGAATAAACACTTCCAGAGTTGACAATGTGCTTCCCAGGTGCCGAGGGGGAGGGTGACATGGGCAGGCTGTTTGCTGAAATGTAGGAAAATAGTCATCCAGAGAAAACAAATATCCACCGAGAATTTAGAGAAGAATCCCATCTCTTTCATTTTCCTTTCTTTTTAGAAACGAGAGACTCTTTTGGAAGAAAATCTAAAGGTGTTGGTAACTTAACTTGTGCTGGATGGGCCCGTGCACAAGGACAGAGAGATGCCAGCAACATTTAGAATCAGTAGCTCCCTTTCCAAGATTAAAGGAGTGTGAAGGAAACGTGTAAATGTTTGTGTAGAAGACTAATGAAACAAATTCCCCTAACTGTGTTTCCATTTGGAGTGCTATTGATGGCTGGAAGAGGGATGGGAGGCCCAGTGCTGCTGGTGCCTGGATCATGTCACGGTAAGGAGGCTTTGTGGCTCTGAGCCGCTGCCCTTCTTCCTGCTGGAACCCAACATCCCCTCCAAAAAATGGCAAAGCTAGCGGAGAACTAGCCCTACGCTTAATCCCCAAAACTGTGCCTGTCTAGGTTTAGAAATTAGAAATTCTGTACTGGTCTTCCCACCCCAGGATAAGCTTGCAGGTCTTAGACTCCCTGGCTCAGGATGTAAGTATCGTATGTATGTTTCTATGGTATGGTAATAAAAAGGCATATGCCACTGTTGCTGATGCTGGCCTAACTACAGCATTGTGAGATTCTTTGTATCTCGCTCTCGGTTGTAGGTTTTGTGCGCCTTTGTAAGCATGTTTATGTTTCTATTCACAGGATTTTTCCCTCGTGGAAATCCAAAGGGCATTACAGAACCTATGCACCAAACTTCCTGTGGTGTAAAACCTTACTTCAAATACCTTGCACCCCTGAAATATCCAGAATTTCCAGGATATTTTCCTTATCTTTCTTAACAGCTCTTCACTCTGAAGTATATGGGACCCTTTATTCCTAGAGAGTTTGTTCCCAAAAATGAGAGACTTCAACCCCAGGCCTTTTTTGTGAATTCTTCTTTGATCTCTCTCTAAGTTAAATAGATAATATGTGTATGATCCTACCTTTTGGGCTTCTGTGTCTCCCTGACATCCTTCCATCAAGCATGTCACCTGTATGCAGCAGGGTTTCTGCAGAGGAACGGGAGAGGGTTTGGAGCAATTTAGCTTCTCAGCGGCTTCTTTCTGAGCTTTTTGGAAGGAGTGTGGCAGAGCTCTACTCTTGATCAGTCCTCAGTACATAAGAATAAATCTTGTCCAAACACATGCCCTTCTCTTGCTACGGTGGTTTCAAAAGCAAGTTGCCCTCCAAGCTGGGATTCCTTCTGCGTTTTCTCATCCCATATTTAAGGCTTGGCAGTTTTGAAATTTAAGTAAGCATTTCCCATCTTTGCCTCTAATCCATAAATATCACATATCATCTAAGCTACTGAAATTAGTCAGTGTAGTGAAGAAACCACATACACACCCCAACTGGCCTTCCTTTGTGGTTGGACTAGGCCACCAGCACCGCCTGCCAGCAGAATCCATCACTGCCAAGCGCAAATCTGCTGGATGAGCAGCAGTAGGTTCATGAAGTATTTTGCCACTACAGGTCAAGCAACTGAATATGAATATTGGAAGGATCACATTGCAACGCTGTTATGGGATGAGAGCTGTTGCTTCTTAGAAAATGTATTTTAAAATGGACTGTGGAGCTAGCTCAGGACTGAAGGGTCTTGTATATCTGACTGAAAGGCTGTATACAGTAGTGACAGCCAACATGAAATGTAAAAATGGGGAAAACTCCATCCCCTGAACATGTCTGAATCAAATTCAGGTTTAGCACCCTTCTATTCTGGACAAGAAAAGTCATACCCATTCCTTGCCACCTGGAAACACCGAACAACTGAGATTACTAAGGTTTGGTTTGGTTTGCTAATCAAAGTGGGAGATTATAACTACTTTTTTGTTTATTGTACCTTAGGCTACTTAGAACTGCACCAACTGTTTCAATCTTATTAAATATCTGGAGTAAGGAAGGATGACGAAAATTTTAAAATAATTCTTGCTGTCATTTTGTTATCTGTATGCAATTTCCCATCCTGTCATGATTTTCTGTTGATCTAGAGGGTATTCTCCATTCACTACTATGAAGTTTAAAACCAGTAATGAACAAAGATAATTTGTGAGTTACATCACTTCAGAACAGACCTTTGAGGTTTAACTGTGAGGCCAAAGTCACAAGGCACTAGTTTTGACACAAGGTGCTTTATCATCTGCAGTTCTATTTCTTCTTTGAAAGCCAGGGGTTGCCTGCTGAGAACTGGTTTATGTCAGGTTGACCTTACCAGCAAGAGACACTGTGAGCAAAGCTCTTTAAAAGGGATGCTGATGAAACATTTATTTACATCTCTATTACTAATAGTACTTTGAGACATAACCTCCTTGCAGATTCATAAAAGGGTAAAGGAAAGAAAGGATAAAAACTGCTTTGTCTTGTCAATACATACCATATTATTTAGATTTAATATCTAAATACATGCCTATATGTGTGTGTATATATATATATATATATATACACACCCTGAGCTCTAGAAAGAGAACTATTTAACCATTTTTTACTAAATAATTTAAAATGGTAAAATAGCTGCCAGGATTCAGGGCTCTGATGTAAGATTTGTTGCTTCAAAAATAGAAGCGTGGCAGATACTATTGATTATAGAAACAACATGTACATCTGCTACTTCGGATTGTTGCTTCATCTCTCTTGGCTGCTGTGGCATGGATGACACAGTGGATAGTACTGACCCCCAAGGTAAAGAGGCAACAGAGCCTCCTGGACTCAAATTTGGGATAGCATGTCTACCATGTGACAATGGTCAACTCATTCTTCTCACCACCTTTGTTATTCCCGCTAGCTTTCTTTCACAGTTGATAATTTTTGCTTTCAGACACGTCCTTATTTTCTGTCTGTGTTGAACATAGCACAGAGTGCACTCTTCTTGTCTTCAGTTGCTGTAGCGTAAGTATTAGTGAAGAGAAAGAGAGAAGCACTTTTCTCTAGTCGTTAGTGCTGTTTCCATTGTGCTCTAGGGGATACTGTGGCCAGGTTGACATGAAATTTGGAAACAGAAGGAAAACGAAAAAGGGCTTTTCTCAATGTGATCCCCCTGCTCCCTTGGCATGGCGTGGATCCTGCTGCTGTGAAGTTGGACATCGGCTTCCTGTGTGTGATGGAGCTGGTGGCTCTGCTGGTAACACACCTGCTTAAGTGCTTTTTGCTGGATCACAGCCCGAACAAATTGCGAATTCCTTATCCTCTCATATCTACATTACTGCGTGCTTCAGAGCCGTAGCAAGGCATTCCAGCGTCCAGGATAACACCTTGTACTTGGCAGCCCTCCTGCTCCCGCTGCGTGGTCTCCAGAGTGTCAGCACCTGGGCGGGAGGCGGGGGCTCGGGAAGCAGGTACCAGCCACCGCCGAGCTCATGTCCCCTCTGTCCTCATTCGAAGGTCAGTGCAAATGGTCAGGGAGGACATGGCTTTTGTTGTTTAAAAGGGAATACTCCTGCTGCCTATGTGAGAAGGTTTGGGCAGCAGCCAGAGGCAAGCAGCCGGGATACTCCCACTGCTCGGTTTGGATGCTTCTTCTGTCCCTGGCTCTGTCTTCCCCTCAAAGGTTTCCCTGCCCCAAGCCATGCTTCTGTCAGTGACAAAAATTCGCTGTCAGTCCCTACTTCTAAAGAGAAAGTTTCACGTAGCATGATCTTATTTATTTAGACTGGCCCCAAATCCACCATTACAGTTGATCCACTTATACAGCAGCACTGTAACTCCTATAGTTTTGACAAGAAGCCCTTGTAGGTATGTCTACCTCCAGGAAAGCCTTTGAGATGATTGAAATGTAATTAAAAAGTGAAGACCAGATGTTTTTTCCCAGATTATGTTTTCAAGATTGCAGCAGTCCTTTCAAAAGGAAGGAGAGGGAAGAGAAACAAGAGAAAACCTCTACTGTTCTGCTTTAACAAGGGAATTTCCTAAAGAATATACAAGAAAAATCTGGATTTTGCTCTTTTTTTTTTTTTTTTTTTCCTTCTACACTGGAGTTTTAAGCGGCTTGAAATGGCAGTAAAACAAAGTGGACTTTCTGTTCCACTGTGCAAAGCCAGCAGATGTGTTTTTCCCCAGTGCACCTGCTTTGTTGCTCAGCCTGTCCAGAAAGGAGAAAAGAAAAAAAGAAAAATAAGGGGAAAAAAAAGCTAATGGTTTTGCTGGAATGGTGCTGTACTAGTATTTTTTTTCCTGTAATTTGCCATAATGAAAATGTTTTCTTGGATATATTTTTTAATATTTTTCATTCCATTCCATGAAGGCAAATAGAGATGTGGAGGAGTTGGGGGAGAGAACCCACACAGACCAAAAGAAAATGTTTGAATAGGTGCAAATCCTTTAGAGTAAAACTTCCAGGAAACACACAGCTTTAATGTAATTATCATGTGGAACTGGCAAATTAGACAAGAAATGCTCCTGCCATCTTTAAACAAGCCACTTCCTATACAGAGAGAAGGATGACTTAGATAGGTTGAGGTTTTTTGTAAGTATTTGATTTTATTCTCTGGTGTGTGTTTTATGTTGTCCTTGTACAGTCTTCAACAAGAAAAAGCCCTGTCAAAAAAAGGTTATTTTCCAGGAGGGTATGATGATGCTTTGTGTCTTGTAGACAGAAAATATGTGGGCAGACTTTGCAGGTGTGTGCGTACTATCTTTATAAAAGGTTAGGTACAGATGTGTTATTTATCCTACCAATTTAAGATGATTTTTAAAACTCAAATGCTACTAAATGTCCTACAAACCACTTCAGGACATACTAAGTCTATGTTATGTCCAAAGAGTATATTTTTCATTACTCTAGGCAGCACACGCATTTGGTGTGACTATGAAGGAAAGAGATCTTGGTTAATGGTCACTAGGACCACATTGCTATAAGTTCTGTTTCAAAGTGGGACCTACAATAATGTGTTTTTCGTGGTTTTGATGCTTTTCAGAATATGGTCATTGTGAAATTTATGATGTCCTCATTATTAAAACTGGATTGGGTCATTAATTTTTTTTTTTTTTTACTAAAAGGAAATGATGAACCAATCCAATTTCATACCACCAGAGGAGTATAAATACTTGAGTAAGTTTTCCCTGGAAGTAGCATTAGTACTCCTACAGAAGTCATGAAAGAATTTTTTATCAACCAGTTCAGTGTGGTGTTTGGTTGAACTGATGCTCCAAAGCCTTCAGCATTTCTGTCCAGACCTGGAGGCAGCAGTGAGCAGTCTTGATGAGGACTGAAAGGTGTTGTATGTTACCTTCTTGGATGTTGCTGCTAAGGACAATGCTGGAGTGAGGCAAGGGGACCAAAATGATTTCTGATCCGGAGCTCCTCATTCACTTGTTTCATCTTTAGATCAGCATAATCCTGTTAAATTCATTAACAAAGAGAAAAATGGGTCTGTTGTTTTCAGCTGGGCAGTGTTTGCTGAGCTGAGGACTATAGGTCTTCACCCAAGTCCAGTATTCAAGTTGTGTCTACAGTAAGAAGCACTATGGACTAACGGGAGTAGATCTGGGCAGAGCCGACAGCCACCTTGTGGACCTTAGCAGGGTTTTATTTCACGCTCATTCTCGTCAGGTCCTGGGAACTGCAATGCAGGTAGTGGTGGAAATACATCAAGTGTAGCCCTGGACTGAACGTCTGTGTAAATTTAATCTGAAAAGACCTGAGTTCTTGTGCTCCACAACCGTTCTGTGATGTGAACCAGCACATGGCAAGTACGAATAATTAGGAAATTTCCGTCAAAGGCATGTTTCTGATTCATACTAAAATGCAACTGTAGATGCAACCTCAGTGAGCTTCATGCCTGTTTATGCTACTTTGCACCTCTTGGAAAATATGAAAGAAACAAGTGAAAGTAGATTAGGCTATGGAAATAATTGCACACTGGGTAAGTGAGAATCAAGGCTAGTAATTGCCTTAATTTATGTTGTAAATACAGCCATTAGAGGAAACAGAGCCTAATAGAGCAAGCAGATTGTTTTAGAAAGTTAAAACGAAATACTGGATTGTCTTTTTCCTTTATTGTTATCTGTTCATTACAGTGCAGACTCTGTTTTTCAGTTACGTGAGCCCTTGATGCATGATGACCCTTTGGAACAAAACTCCTTCTCACTGTGTCCTTAGGATAATGCATCAAGTACTACCTGGAATAACAGTTATCTGAAAGCATGGAAAAGAAAAAAAATCTAATCTACATTTTGGATTCCTTATGAAGCATCACTTCAGCGATTTAAGCATGACTAATATTATCATGGAGATAATGGTGTTTCTCCTTACTGTAGTGTCTGCCACCATGTATCAGAGATAAGGGTCTGGGCTAAGGACCCACAGAGTTCAAAGTGTGGAGTGATACAGCTTTAGTTAGGGTGCTAATTGCTCACATTGATTATGGCTGCAGGTTCTTGGACTCAGGCACACAGATGGGTTTAAATACACATTTACTAGAGGATTGCTGTAATGGCTTTGCACCTTATGTTTCAAGGATTTGGGGAGTTTTGTAAAGCTGGGTTATGTCCAGGTTCTCAAAGACTGGATCATGAAGTGTAGTTACATGTCTTGCGTGGTGCCAGAGTTGGTCAGTGGCAGAGAAGCAAGCAGAGTTAAAATGCCTTTTTCCTCTGGCCTCCTTTTTTAAGCAGACTAAAATTCTTTTTGCAAATTGTAGCTATTTATAAGAGATTCTCATCTGGGCTGTCTCTCCTTAGATTTGCTATCATGGCAGTCCCCTGGCTCCCAAAGACTGTGCTCTAATCAACCTCATTGACACCTCTATAATTAAATGGGGAGACAGGAAGCTGAAGAAGTGGAAAAAATTATAAAGAAACAAAGAGGCCTTCAAAACAGAGCTCAGAAGTCTCTGGAGCCACTCCTGACAGAAGAAGATTGGCAATTCCTGAGTTCTCAGAATTGAAAAAAAAAAGAGGGGGAGGGGGGAACCCAAACCAACAGATATTTGCTTGTTTTATAATGGTTGGCTGCTACATGTGTTCTTCCCCTGGTATTTTATATCAGTGCAATAGATTACCATGGTGGAAAGTATTGCCGTAGACCTCTGTGTCATCTGGAGCTTCATAGTCCTATCTTGGAATGTAAAATATTTTGAAATGTACAAAACCAGTCTGAACCTCCTCCTCCTCCCTCTCAATTCTGGTTGTTTCTGCTCTACCTTCTTATTTCTCTCAGCTTATTCCTTCTTCCTCAGCCTCTTTGAGTCGCAGATGCTAAAATACCTGCTGAACAAATTTTCATTATGGTTTGGAAAAGAAATGTTTTATGAAGAGTTGAAGGAGAGGATAAGGAGTGCCCATTTTTAAATTTCTAGCTGATTTGAGAAATAACCTGTCCCAGGTGCTTAATGGAAAAAAACAAAACAAAACACAAAACCAAAACCAACTGAGATTGTCCAAACCTCCTCAGTGTCACTGGTTTCACTGTACATGACAGTGTTGGTACATTTGTGTATTTTCACCCTGCTAGATATGTTAACCTTGCAGCAAGAAACCTAAAATAAATCAGAGTTGTAAGAAGGGCAGTATCTCCCTTAGTATTAATACCTATTTTATTTGTGGTAGATCACTCAGAGAGAAGCTATCGATTCCTCTTTGTGCAAATTGTGTTGGATGGTAGAGGATAAAGGGTGTTGTGGGAGAGCCAGTGGGTGCCGGTCCGGTGCTGATGGAGCCGGTGGTGGGTGTGTGTTGCCATGATTTCTGATCTCTTGCTTGCCCCAGGGCTGCAGATCCCTGTGGGTGCTGGGACCACCACACCTCCCTTTCCCATGACACCACACAGGAGGAGACGCACCTCCAGTGGGGCTGCCCACAGAGACAGCAGCTCTGCTTCATTGCTTCAAGCCTATTGTGGCTTGAAAATCCTTCACTGGAACCATATGGAAAACCAGGATTGTGCCTGACTGTCTGGCCTGGTTTTTTGTTTGTTGGTTTTGGTTTGTCTTTGTTTTTTTCTTTTTGTAATGTTTTTGCTGGAAATCGGGAGGAAAAGTCCCCAGCAGCTCTTCTACAAGTGTGCTGCCAGAGAAGGGCATGGGTGCCTGCATATGGAGTGATGCTGCTGCGACCACCTGGCTTCCCTGCTCTGCTCCTGAGGTGTTTTTAGGTGCAACTTCAGCCATAACTACCAATGTAACCCTGCAGCTTTTCCTTCCAGGCCAGGGATGCTGACTGAAGCCACCCAGGCTGGGCCTTGTTTGCCTCCCTCACCCAAAGTCTGCTGCAACTTTGTTTGCACAGATGAATTGGCACTGTCTTCCTATCCTTACCTGAAAGTTTATATAGATAACTAGGACAAGAGGATTTGTTCTCTAATTTTAAAATCAGGATTTTTAATAATCTGTGCAACAGGTTGATATCTGTCACTTCCATGTTTTTGGGGTATCCTTTCCAGCCTTCAGCCTCCTGGTTACTGCCTGTCTTGGGACAGGGTTGTGCAATTTTTCCATATTTGGATTTTTATACCCAGAGCAGGAACACATGTTGGTGATTATCTCAGCAGGTCTGGTTTGGACTCAGCACCTGCAGCTCTCTGCTGTCTGGGAACACCATAAACAGTGACCGTCAGAAACGGCAAAAACTTGCTTAAACCCAAGTAGTATTCCCTAAGTACCAAAATGCTGACAAGAAGACAGATCTAAACAAAAAGTTCATGCACATGCCTTCTCCTTTAAGTTTTAGGAGAAGGCCAAATTTCTTCATATTTTTTGTGGCCTCTGCCACGTGTAGGCTTGAACAGCACCTGCAAATGCCTTCCTAATTCCTCTCCCCTTCCTACCAAATTTTTTTAACCGCTATTCTCCCTCTCGATTTCTAAACTTTCAGTGCGTGCTTGTGCAAACTTGTGCTTGCACTGGAGATGAGATACAGGCCTCTCAAAGCTACTCACGCTCCCCTGTTCTTCTCGAGATGGCTGGTTTGAACCCTGGCTTGTGTTAAGCTTAATTGAGGTAGTTAGGAGGTAACTTTGAATCATTTGCTGTGATTTTACAGTCATCACTGCCCATGCTATGTGTGCTGTTCACAGCATTATTCCCCAGTGTCTCTGTGCCTGCTGTGGACCCAAGACTTTGCCTCCCAGAGCTGTGTGCTAATTAGCAGGATTTTTTCCTGATGAGACCCACATAGCCTTAATCCGGGCTCAACTGGTGACAAGGTTAGTGATTGCCATTGGAGAGCTGTCAAAGAAGGACTGTAAAACAAGTGTGACCTAATGAGTGTACAGCTCTTCTGTGGCCTGTGGCAGGATTTTCAGTGTGCTGAAACATGGAAGATACCTTCTGTATCTCCATCTGCTCTGTTCACTACCTGTGTAAGTTTGCTCACAAAGCACTTCTAAGAGCTTTCAGAGAAGTAAATTTTGCCAGAACAATGACTCAAAGCTTTAGTCTGGTAAGAAACTTTAATGATTGTATATTTGTTTATTGTGTTAAATTATTATTCGGTAATGGAAGAAAATAGGAAATGACTCAGACTACAATAAAAAAGTATTTTTTTCCAATCGCAGCAAATGCATTGCATAGCAGTTTGTGGTTTATAAGTAAATAAATAATGAAAGATGCTATTCCAAATAAACCTGCTTTGTTTCATGTTGTTTTCAAAATGTCAGTGCAGGATATGTATTGATAGGTAGAATTAAAAGGGGAGACCCTACAGAGGTGAAACACAGACAAGCTTTGATGGTCTCAACATTTTTTTTTTTTCTGTTTTTTATTTTCTTCATATGCTTTGCAGTTTGCCGCTTTCAGAGTCCTTATCCTTTCTCTTTGCTTATGAGAGGATTTTTTTTTGTTTGTTTGATTCCCCTGTGTTTGCCTGCAAAACATTACCGGTAAGCAGAAACTAATTGTCTGCACTGTACAGCTCTCTTGGGACTTCTAGCTCCTCAACATTCACTTTGTTATATTGCTGGTTTTGTTTCCATTTTCAGAAAATTTGACTGTGATTGCAAAGGATTTGTGTAGTAGCCATAATGTGTTTTATATGACAACCAGCATATTAAGATCCCGAAGCAATGGAAATGACTAAATGCTTGCAAAGGACAATGAGGGGCGACTTTCTGAGATGAAAGATATGAGTATTGTAATAAATAACATATGCTGATGTATTAGCAATTATCTCTGACTTCTGTGTAACAGAAGATACTCAGCCTGCTTGATTTATTTTGCAATGTGTTGTGTGAACAAATTATCTTTCTCCTGATTGTGTATATTAATCTACAGTATAACCTGACTAGTTGCTGTATTCTTTGTTGAAATATGTTAGATGAATTTATTTTTCATGAAGAAGTTCTATTTATTAAGATCCTAAACATTCTAATACTTCAGTTCACTGCTGAAGTCCTTCCAAGTGCAATTTTCTGAATGCAGAATCAGTGAAGCTTCAGTTTAGGTAGGCTGTTTATCAGTTTTCAATATTTCTACCTTCTTCCTCCTGGACTTTAAAATCTTGTCTGACATCTCTCTTATTTCTGTATAGGACCCTTCAGCATGGATCTCACTGGACTACCTAACCTCACTTTGCTTTGCCAGTTACACAGGTAGATAAATATGGTGGTGAAAATGGTGAGGTTTTTTGACCTTACCAAAACAAAACAAAACAAAAAACAAACAGCACCTGTAGAAATGTGTTTAGACAAAAAACCCTCGAGATTCTTTTAATAGTGAAAGAATCTATTTTCTTCAGAACAGTTAATAATTCAGAGCTTAAAGAACTCATTTAGGTTTTGATGGCTTGGCTTCAGTCCTGTGTCAGTCTATTTTGATGCGGGGGCTCTGATGAGGATCTCTTACATGCCAGGTGATTGCCCCCTCTCCCTGCCCCCCACCAAATTACTGGCTGTCTTGAAAGGAGCCTCTCTCCTTCTCTTTTGCTCAGACCTTTCCCACCTTGTATGAATAATTGAATAATCATTGGGGCAGTGTGAGAGAGTAAAGCCATAGCCTGCTCAGTTTTAGGGATGTAGGGCCTTGAACCCAGAGCTCCCGCATCCTGCTGGAGAAGCCTGGAGTCCCCGTGGGACTTCGTGCTGTCAGATTGTGCCTCACGCTTTAATGTTCTTTTCTGGTTTGGGCAAAGGCAGGATAATCCACTAACTATTCTTACTGACCTGCATTCTCATCACTCCCTCAAAGAGACATTACAGTGGGCTGCGTAGCCATCTCTGTATAGGTTTTCTTACTAATATTTTGTGTGCTTTAAGACATACTGCTTAATCCATGGGGATACCCTGTTCCACTCCTGGCTCTTGGGCTTCCTTCTTTTGTACAAAGCAAAAAAAATAGTTTATTCTCGTTGTAAACAATGCCTGTTGTTTATCAGTAGCTTTGATCATCTGAGACTGTGCAAAAACCTACTGTAAAGCCCATTTTGTTTATAATTAAAGCACCATTTGGTGGTCAGGGAGTCTGAGTTTTTGTTTTTCTTCTTTTTCTGTACTAACTCAGTGATAATTATAATAATGGTAATAATGAGAATTAGTCTGTGCTTTCTTCACTGAAATTCACTTAACTAGCGTGGAGTGCGGATATGGAGGTTTCAGTAGATAAAAAGCAGAAAAAGAGAGGGAAAAATCTGTGTTCCTGTAATGAGAGGCAGGTGTTGGAGACCCAGCATAGGCTTCTTGCTATTCAGCTTGCAGTGCGAACCTTCTGGGTTAAGCAGCGGCTTCACTGAAGGTAGTGGCAAAATTCCTGTGCATTTTGCTCCTGTTTTCAGAAAAACTGGCTCTGCATTGTCTAATGTTGTTTGATCATGAGCTTAACATGGACATTGTGGAGACTTCATTGAATTAGACTAGTAATGGGTCAGGCCCATGAATCCACTAGGGCCTGTACCAATCAAAAGAAAAGAGCAACCCTTGCTTCAAGTAGTTGAAGCAATTCAGGTGGGAGACAGCAGGTGATGACAGACATGGGACAATACTCCTCAGGTATTAGAGGGTGGTCTTATACCTGGACGTTCTGACATCTTCACTGCATCTCGGTATGCAGCAAGAGGGGGTTGCACAAACTTGAGGCTGTGTAAGGTTTAGGCAGGGTTTTTCCCATCACTCAAGGAAATGTTTTGTCTGGAGGTCACTACTAGAATAGTTTAGCAGGAAGAGAAAATCCTGGATTTTTACAGTTTGTTAACGAACGCTTCCACATGACTGTAGCAAATTACTCAGCAAGAAGCGAAAATGTCAGTAGTTCGATGCTTGTTTACACAGCATGTTCCTGCCAACTCTATTTCTTCCTATACATCCATTAATAAATAAATACCTCTCAAAGCTGAGGACATGGTAGAGATCAAGCTTGTAAGATAAAACCTGCCGATCTCAGCCTGTTTTTCTTCCAGTCTGCCAGCTCTGTCCCGTAGCTGGCAACTGCACAGTTAGAACAAAATGTAAAATGAGAAAGTAAAGGGGGCTGTAAAAGAGGTGCTGTCACATCATGCCTACTGTCGCCCTCCAGCTTGGGCAAACGCCTGACTTCATTGTACGTGGAGATGCAGATCCAAGCTGCCAGTGGAGCTGGAGTGGAATTGGGTCTGAGTGCGGCTGGGTCAGGCTGCCCCACACCATCTCCCTGGGCCCAGCCCGGCCCCATCCTTCTGCTCACACATCAGAACAGCCTCACTGTACTCATTTGTTCTTGCATTACGGAAAAGGCTATTTATTACCATCAGCTCAGGAAATGACCTAATGTGGCCTTGTAAGGCAGAATTAATTTGCAGGGACTCCAGCTGAAAGCTGGCCGTCTTTTAACTTAATAACTGGAGAACTGTCAGCTTCCTTTGAGGTTAATAGCAGTTGTGATGTTGAAATAGAAATTTTTGTAGAGGAAAGCAAATTTGACTTGGTTTGAGTTTGCAGTAGGGAGCATTTTTTCTCAGTGGAATGAAGAGGGGTGTTCAGCTGTAAAACAAAAAGCATTCCTTTTGTGTTTAAAGAGAGCTTTTACTACGCCATGCCTTTTGAATACACACTTAGCAATGATGTTTTGCAGTGAACGTTCAAGCTGGAAATATTTAAAATGTGAGTGACTCTTGTAAGTTGTGTGTTTTCTCACAGCAGGGACCACACACTGCAGATAAATGTGAGCTCTACTATATCTCACTCTGGGATGCAATTTTCTGCAAACATGTATGAAGCCTTGTTTTAATCAGTTTTACCTTAATGATCAGAGGAACAGCTCAGCTGTATGATGAATAAAGGATTTATTGCTCTAGATGCATAGGTTGTTTATTGTTATTTTTTTCCTCTTTAAGTCATGTAAACTTTAAGAAATTTGCCATTTTGGGTTATCAGCGAACAGATTGTATGTCTGTGAATGTGCAAAATGTAGCTGTTTCTAATTTAAACTAGAGTTTACTACTGCCACTGGATCTGCTTCGTTGCTACTAATGAGGTTTTAGGGATCCTTATAATGTAACAGCATGAATAACCTTTTGTTAAAATGAGGCCACCCAAAGTATGTGAAGTGGTGGATACTATTCACATTATTGTGACTAATATAGTTTAGTGTCTTTAGTTCTCATGAAGAGACAGGATGATAGCCTTTCAAATTAAAGAGTGCTCACTCCCCAGCGCACATAAGAAGAGGATTAAAACCCTCCTACTCCTACTATACTGGCTTTAATCATAATCCCACTCGATATTATAAAAATGTGTTAACATCTGATAGTTGTTAGGCACTGGGAAAGGTGTCAGTGGTTTCTGTTCAGCTCATGTTGGACAGGTGTCAATATCAGAGAAGACCTCCATCATGGAGAGCTCAAACACACATGCTCCTGAACATGGGATGAAAGCCCAGGGAAATGGTGTTCCCCTGCTGCCACAACCAAGTAAGGTTTCCTTCAAACGGTGTTATCAGAGCAGCCTCAAAGGGGGAAGAGTTACAGTGCAATTAAGGAAAAGCAGAGTATTTCAAATTTTAGTCAAGGTTTTATGAGTGCTTGGCTGCATGTCATCTGTCCATCTGATAAACAGCATAGACAGGTGAGTCGTGTATTTGTACTTATGTCAGCATTAACTTTATATTAATCCATCTCTCACAGGTCATTTTCTGCCATTCCAATTCCCTGAGCAACCTTAAACAAATGCCATTTTGCTTCTGTCAAGTAGTCAAAGACATTTTTCCTTCCTTTCCTCAGATGAAGCATCATTTATCAAAAGATGACTCCAAACTCTTTTCTGTATTGATTTTAATCCCACCCCGCTGAGCAGTGATCAGAACATGTTTATACCCAGTAGCCCAAAATTGTCAACCCAAGGCTCTGGCCAGCAGCAATTTTCTTACTCGTAGTTTTGTAAGAAATGTCATAGCTCTGGGATCAGAATGGGTGAGGGTATGTGATAGATCATGCCCTTGATGGATACAAATCAGCCTGGCTCCATTGAAGTGAAAGGGAGGTTTGAGATTTTATACCAGTTCTCTGTTATGTGCACACATGGGCCCTAATGGTTGGGTAGTTTTCTGTGGGAATTTAGTCTTCTGTAGCATTCAAAAGACATATGTGAATGGCAAGGTGTCTTCAAGCTGCTCAGCTGCTAATCTAATTTCCAGTTGTCTCATAACGTAAAGATAACAAGTTAGTATGTATTAATAAATAGAGTAATTCAAATATCTGAGCATATATTCCCTTTTATCACACCCTGATAGAAAGGAACTTAAAATACTTACTGTCCTTCCCATTCTGTAAGATTGTAATGAGTTAATTGGAACATTTTGGTCAAATTCTCATTTAAGAAACCTATTATAATCCCTCCCTTACCTTAGGTGAAGCATTACTCAGTATCCAAAATTGCTGTTTGATGTTGCTGGGCACTCTAAATCAGCCAGTCCATTTTCCTTCCAAGGTGGTTCACTTTCAGCTATAAGTGAAAAAGGCAAATGATTCTTATCTAGTTCTATGAAAAGCAGAAACTGTGAGTGGAAAAGAAAAATTAAAAAAAAGGATTCTCTAAATATGTATCTCCATATTGTTAATTTGATTACGTTTGTTATTCCAACTGTTGTTATTCGTATCAGATATGATAGATATACATTACTATTGTAAATACAAGCTGTATAACAGTGGTTTATTTCTTAACATTTGCTTTTGCTCTGTACATTCATAGTTCACTGTTGTAGCTGCTTTTCTGCTCTCTACTTTGTTGCATGGTTGTGTTTGTAACTCTACCTGTTCCTCATTTCATCATACAAGTGTAAACTACTTTTACAGCTTTGAATAATTTAAAAAATTTAAAAGTCATTGGAAGGAAAAAAAAGAAATGCAGATATAGCTTTACAGCTTCAAATATTTTTGATATTCTGACATGTATTATCAGAGTTGTTCCACCATTTCTTTGGCTTCTATCTCCTCATTCTTGTGCAAACTTCAAAAGATACATTTTTTTCATCATGTTGCATAAATTTGCCAGTGAGACCAGATGTACAAAAATCTTTACCTTTATTAACTAGCTAGGGAAGGAATCCAAATCTGGCACTATTGCGTAATTTAAAGTGAGAAAAATACTGGAGTGTCTAAAACGTAAACTTTTGTACCTTCTTCCAAATAGCAACCATCTTGAAGTACACAGGAAAAACCCCAGTGGTGCTGCAACAGCTAGAAGTGCAAAGGAGTGCAGGTGCCTTCGTGGGGACCTGGGCTGCTGTTGGGACAGGGCAGCAAAGCGCCCGTGCGAGGGCCACCAAGGGCTGTTCCTCTGTGTTGGTCAGGACAATGGGAGATTCACCATTATTTTCAGCCAGATCAAGATTTTGACTTGGAATTGGTCTGTCTTTCAGAAGATTTTTTTCCATCCAGTGATCACTTGAGGAAGAAACACCAAATTTACTGATCCTTTTAAATCAGTGTCTGGTGTTTTACTGGTTTTATCTTTGGTTTAAGAACTTAAGCAGAGAAATCCTCCTGTTGAAGTCAGTGGATTTGCTGAATGAAGACAAGGTTTTTACCTTCAGTTGAGTTAGTGTTAATTGTTTTAGCATGAAAAGTGCTGTGGTATATTTTTCAATATATTTAGATTTTTGTTTGCACTAAAGTGAATTAACAAAGCAATTATTGGCAGCCTTTGCAATTTTAGCACAGGTCTTGTGTTTTACAGATGTTTGTTGAAAAGCCTTAGCATGAAAGTCTCGTAAGAACAGATAAATGGACAGTGCATTTCTAACCCTCCTTGTTGCTGAGTAAAAATTGAAGCTTCGACATTGTAAGGACTCATAGAATCAAAGAAGTCCATTTTGGATTTTATACTTTTTGGCATATATTTAAACTCTTGAAGTTTCAGTTCCTCTCCTGGTTTTGGTTTGGGTTTGTTTTCATTTTTTAGCAAATCTCATGAGATACATATGTACAAGTTTGACAATAGTAGTTCAGCTTTCCAGTCTGGTCAGATAACTGAGTTAATGTCAAGCTCTGTCAAGCTTTTCCAAGAGAGAACACAGCAACCCAGTACCATAAATCTACCTGTTACTGTTTTAAGATGTGGTGCAGTACCAGTTACGGGAATTGAGGAATATGAAAAGCTTTCAGTCCTCACATTAAGCAAATGTGGAGGATCCAAACATACCTGACAGCTTCTTTCTTGGGCTGAACAGACCCCCCAGAAAGAGCATGTGAATGAGGGACTTGTTTGTGAGCAGAACTTTGAAATGTTACTTCTTTACCCCCTTTAAAGCGTAATTGAGTTTTGCCCTTCCATTAAGTAATCGGCCAGATGAGTATTCAAAGCCTTTATCGAGTCAAATTAAATGTTTCTGACCAGGTTTATCAACTAGGTATGTTTTAATCAAATTTAATGACATTTTCAATGAAATAGTAAGTGCACTGGGCATTCTTCTTGTTGGTCCAGTGGAGGTAGAAGAGGCATTTACATCCTTTGAACATGAAAAGCAGTTGGTGTCAGTCCCTGTTTGTTATTGTGGAACATGACAGTTATCTGAAGAAAACCAGCAGGATTTAATCTGACAGCCCAGTAAGGGAAGAGTGCCACCAATCTAATTATCCAGTAATCTAGTCAGAATGGGAGTAATTCTAGGCCTTTCTCAGTCAGTTAATCACATTTCACATGCATTAGCAACTGCACATGCAGAGCTTTTAGGGATGAGCTCTTAGCCCAGTGTAGTCCATGGTAGACACAAGAGGAGCATCATGTCATTGGCTTTGTTTGTTGTCAGGTTGTTTTTTTCTAAATTATGATAAAGTGTTTCTGTTCGGATTTGTTTTCACTCTTGGAGATAACTCTCTGTTGATAATTTCTCAGCTCACCATCAGTCGTTAACTGCAAAAGACACTTTTTTCATTTTAGTTGTCCCAAGGTGAAGGAAAAGTGGTGTCATCCTCTGCCATTGATAATATCATAAAAAACTGCCCTTCCTCTATGCTTTTATAACTCTCCCCAATGCCCACAGTATGCTAAACTAAGGGGCATAGTGAATAAAAAAACCCAAACACCTCAGTGTTTAGCCAAAGATTATCAAGTTATCTTCAGGCCAGGTGTCAAACAACATGACATATCCATTGTATAGAAGGTGGGATCTGGGGATTATGCAAGGAGATACATTCATTTAGTTTGTGACAACAGTTCAGAGGTTTGGGTTTTCTGCTTTTGTTGGTTTTTATTTAACTCTGCTTAAGGCTCGATTCCACTATTTGCGAGTTGTGTGATAGGCCCATTTATCCTGCCTGTCATTCCTCTCTCCTCCCCCCACTTTTATTGTCAAGCTGGGGGAGAAATTATTTCATAACTCTGTCCTCAGAGGTATAGCTTGCCAGCCTGAAATATCTACTTCGGATAGTAAGTAGTTGGGGGGAAAAAATGCTGATCCCTGAATGTTTCCTCATTTTTTGCTAGGGCAGCAGACCTTGTGCTGTCATACATTTATTTGTTTCTGCAGTCCAACCCACTGTTCTCGTAAGTGGGCAAGATATGTCTTACTCTTATTTCAGTAGAAGAAGAAAGATATTCTAAGTGTGTGCCTTTCCTACACTTGGTATTTGGAAGAGGCTTCTTGGGTGCTGCCAGAAGATATTTAAGTTCTTGCTTCTCAACTTTCCCTGTGACAGCAGAGGACGTGAACTCCCTGAAAGTTTAGATACCACTGAGCACCTTGTGGCTTTGTTAACTCCCCATGGGACTGCAATGGTTTGCCCCTGGACAGCATCATGATATATGCACAAGGTACCCGTACGTAAAGCAGAAACAGGTTTCAATTGGGGGCGGGGGGGAGGGAAGGCACAGTCAGATCCCTTCCCTAGGCCTTGCTTAACTGGAAGAGAGCTAATGCACCTGATTTACCTGCAAGACTTGGTGTTCTTGAGCCAGGCCAGAATGTCAGCTCTGCCTGGAAAGCCAGGAATGAGGTTTCCTCCTGTCTCTAGAAAAGGCCTGATAAGTGCAAAGTTGAGTTTTGGTGGTCTTCCTATGCAGTGGGCTTTAAACTGGGTCATAGCTCAGTTCTGAAACTCCCTGTATCTCCCTCCTACAGTGACATAAGAAGAATGTTTGGATCCAGATGTTGCAGTTCAATTTTGATTTCTGCTTTATCTGAATTCCCTTCATCTTTCTCACCTTGTTTGGATTCAAGAGGTTGAACTGAGTGAAGACAGTTTCTGCAGCAGCAGTCTGTGCAGACTGGTCCTGCATTTTTTCAGCTTTCTTGTTACTTGTGTAACTCTGGGTGTTGTCACTGACAGCAGGAGCTGATTTAAATGGAAGAGCTGGTTGTTTTCCATTCCAGTTTGACAGGGAGGTGGTGGAGGTCAGAAACGGAAAAGCTGGCATCAGTGGAGTGGATTTTTCAGAAAGGCAAGTGGCTCCAATTAAAAATAACAATAATTCCTTAAAAACAGATACCAATGTCTCTGTTGAAACACTAGTGACTGAAGAGAAGTCAACAAGGAGGTATTATGCGCCAAAAGCGAGAATGGGAAGAAAGGACCCAGCAAGATGAATTATGCTAAAATTCATGCCAAGTTTGGCATTTCACTTGCAAATGAGTACCAGATCTGAGCTGATCTTCAAAAATGCATTTGCAGAGTTTGAAAACAAAGTAAGAGCCTGGTTTGCAAAAGCATTGGTGCTTTTATAATTTTAACTTGGTGGAAACAGCAGTTGTTACACAGCAGTTCTAAGAACTGAAGGTACTACCGTTATGTACCAGTGTCTTGTGGAGTCATGTAAGCAATTGTTAATATGCCCGAAGTAGTTATATTTTTATAATATATATTTTATATATATCTTATATATTTTTATAATGAACAGCAATGTATTTAATATGCAAATATGGTTCTTGTAAACATAGTTCTATATTCAGAAGCCACAGATCTTCCCTTTCTAGTTTATTCTTTTTCCTGGTCAGAAGTAATCTGTTACTTTTGGAAATATTAGTGAGATTCTCCTTCTGAAGTTCTTCAGGAATCTTCTTTGTTATCCTTTAACAAAGTACAAATAAATTGAATTCCTACTTTTGGATATGCTACCTGTGTGCACAATTTACTTATGTGATTGACTTTTCGAGACCATGAAACCAGAGTATTGAAAGAAGCAGGACTTGTTATTACTTTTAGAGATTTGTGCTTTGTTTTGAGTATTCCCTACATGGATAAATAAGATAGACGTGCTTTGCTTGGCTTTTTTCTTAAAAGAACTTTTGTAAGTAAATTTACCTCAATCTGTAGATAGGGGCCTGTGGAACCAAACTCATTAAGCAGAAAAAAGCATCTTCAAACTTCAGCTCCAAAAGAGATAGGAGAAGTGAAAGGCTTCCTTGTCTTTTGAGGTCCAGTTTAATTGGCTGTTTAAATTGTGATTAATGAGTGAGATGCTGAGACTCAGAGCATCAGTTTTAAAAGTCCTGCTTAACAGTGCAGCAACAATGCGTAGATATGTACAAATCTGAAGCTCCTTTCACTGCTATATACCTTGGGTCTTATGTTTCTCCAGTGATGTTGAGCTGTTTGTCAGCAGACACTTTGATTTCAGTGTTCAAATTAATATCTGCTGAATGAGCTGTACTTCGCAGAAGTTGAGCTTTGTGTCTTGTTCATTCTTAACAAGAAGGCCTGCTGCTGTCTAAGGAATTTCCCAGTGACAAGAAGAGCTTTGTGGAAACAGTAAAGGGAAAAAAGACCTTATTTGACGTAAGGGAATTATCAGTCTGCCTTTCTGTACAAGGAAACAACTGAGGACTTTGAATTCTGGAAAATGATGATGGGTTATGATTTCAAATCTTGATGTACTATATAGGGCCTTCCACTTTTATCCAATTTTTAACTTGTGTCGCTTTGTTTTCTCGTATTAACAATCGGAGGTCACATTCCTGACTGATTTAATCCATGTAGTTGCTATAGTCTTTCAATCTGTTTTCCCCCATCAAGTAGAAATACTTTGGGTTGGAACTACAACATTTCTATTTAACCAGACCACGAATTCCAGACTCATTTATTAGTTTAGTTTTTGTCAGACTTGCTCAATCCTACTGCCAGACCATAAATACCAACACTACCAATAGTATTATTGCTTTATGTGAAAACGTTCACTTTCCTTTCTTCTTCATGATCAGCAGTGGACCACTGTGTGGCTGTCTGTGTGCACATAAAGTGGTACAGCGTGAGCAGGGAATGTCAAGAGACTAAAGGGTTTGTGGTATGTATAGTATTTATAGGACCATAGGAGGAGAAGGACGCCCAAAGGACTTAAATCACTTGGTTGAGGCCATCATGTCAGAGCTTGGCATTATAACCCAAGTCTTTCAGCTCCCGTCATAGTACTCAGGTGCCACAGTGGTCACAGACGTGCACCTTTCCTACATCAACCCTCGAGCTTTTAGCATCCTAAGAGATGCTGCCTATAAAGGTGTTTATTCCAGGTAGCTTTTCAGCACAACACTGGAGCTACTCCAGTAGGCCTCAGAGGTTATTCTGAGCAGGAGCTCTTAAGCCCACATCCAGAGCTGAAGCTGCAAGTGTTCTGAAGGGTTATTTTTCTTGTTTTTTCTGTTTGTTCTGTATGTGGGTTTATTTTTACTAGAGCTCTACCTAACAGGACATTAAATCATCAATTCAAAATGTTTGAAGAAAAGTATTGAAGTAAAAGAAAATACTACAGTAGACAAACCTAAAAGGTCAGCACATACCACAGAAAATGCTGTGAGTATTGGAAATATGTGGCAAAGTCAAACTTATGCAATGGATGGAAAGAATGACCTTTAAGGGTGCGCTTCCTCTGCGCTCCATGTTCTCCATTTTGACATCTGCAGCCTCATCTTCAGGCTGTCCCTTGCCTGTGTTTTCCTCTGATGTTTATATTATATTTCGTTCTTTTAACAGAATTTAAATCTTTCCTTCCTGTTTCATAACATATTCTTGTTAACTGGTACTCCATTTATTTTTGCTTTTTTCCCCTCCTTCGTTTCCAATTTTTAACAAATTGCTTTCTCCCTCGTGTTTATAAGTTTTCCATACCTGTGATCAACTTTTTTCATTCCATTCATTTTACTCCTGCCACTTGTAAGCATACTTTTTTCTTTTGTTATTGTCCCATCTTAACACATTCTGAATCTAGAATGAAGGTCATGCTCATATTAAAATGCAAATAATGAAAATTTATGAAGTTGAGAGATTGAGAAAATGAATTGGCAACTAAACCTTCCAAAGGTGAATGAATAAAGAGCTAAGAATTTAGATATTCGATACTTGTAGGTTTGTAGAAAATGACTTTGCTAAATATACCTGTCTATGCACTCCTCTTTTATAAGCCTATATATTTTAGTCTATCAGTTTTCCATTGGTTGTCTACTATTGCATTATTTTAAATGCATAAAATATGTGGAGTGCAAAGCTGTTACATTGTGTTTGTGAGGCAAAGCATTTTATCCTAGTCAAAAAACTCTGTAAAAGAAGTTGAGAAGTCAGTTTAAAGAACCTAAATTTCTCTGAATTGTGAAATCCTTGACTTCAAAACTTGACAAATGAACAGGCCTCAGTAAAAATGTAATGATGGAAAAATGTGTATCTATTGGTCTTCTGTGAATAGCAGAGTACCAGATTTAAAAGGGATTTTTTTTTCCTTAAATGGAGTATATTTTTTATTCTCCTAATGTAAATCATTCAAATATGCTAAACATTTAACTAATACAAGCAGAATTATTAATAGCAATGCTTATCACTCCAGGTTAGCTATACTGACATAACAAAGGAGAATTTGAGGTGGAGTGACAATATCTCACAGTCTGTATTTTGGGGGTCATGCTATTGAGGGTAGCCAAGCCTTTCTGACAGCTCCCTGTGAACTGGCAACCAAAGCTCCTGTTGCAGCCTTTTGACAGACACCCGTAAGTGAGGAAGAATTCAGGCCCTTGCTGGAAGGTGCTCCAGGTCTCCCTCCTGCTCACTTTTCTGTCAGGGAGTTCCTTCACCAGATTGCAAGAAACTGATGTGATAAGCTGAAGCCCGATTTTCCCATGGGACAGGAATAATAATGTAGCTTGGGAGGAAGAATGATGGAAACCGTGTTGACCCTTGAGACTGTCCCAAATACATCAGTCGTCAAAATAAATGGAGCATTTCCCATTAAGGATTAAGTGTTGTAAATGTGATGAAAGACTAGACGTGGGTCATAAAGGCAAACAATTACTCTGATCTGACTTAATCATCCTCATTTCACAAGACAGTCAGTCGTCCGTGCTGCTCTTTGAGCTCCCAGGGTGTATGAAACTCCTGGCGTTACCTGGTGAATCCAGGCAAGCAGGGAGGCTGCAGGTTGTTCCCGTGGCTCTTCTGCCATTTATTCATCTTTAGTAGATTGCTAAAATGTGAAAGAGCTTTGGGCATCTGTGAATATAAAAAAAGGAAAAGTTCTTGGCTTCTGAATTCCGTAAGAGACCTTTCTGCTCGCCTCCCATCTTGCAGCAGCAACCTCAGAGCTCTGCTGTGATCTCTTATTGCTCATCACACGAGAGCCGGGGCGCTGCGACCCTAAATAGATTCATGGTAGCAAGCGGTTCCCTTAGTCTCTGATCAGACAGCCTGCGAAATGGGTGGAGATTCAGTTTGCATAATAATGCGCCCTCAAACCATCTCCTTAACCTTGGTTTCTCCTCAAACTCATTTGTGTTGCTTATCCAGCACTTGAAATCCGTCTTCTGCCCTGTAAATGACAGTGAATAACTGTGCTTTAGCCTTGTGCCGGGCTGGCAGGTGGGAGACCTCTTGAAGACACTTCTGTACCTCCGCTGGCCTTTCTGCCACCCTTTTCACCTACAGGCTCATTACTGGACATCTCTGTGCTCACAACAGGGTACAGAGGCAAAAGGTGCCCTCCTACAGCATTCTTTAGTTATAGTACTTGACTAAAAATACAAATACTTATTTCTGAATTGTTTTTAATTGAATATATATCTGGAATATTGAATTGAATATACTGGACCTCCCAGCACCCTTGTTCAAAACAGAAAGAAGGCATCTTGATTTCTGTTTGAAAATTTTCATTACTGCATCAAAGAAAGTGTTATCAATCTGTCATACTCATTCAGTAACAACTTATTTGGATCAGGTACAAATGTTTCCTTTGCCACAGATCTGTTTCCAAAGTCAGACTAGACAAAGAGTGAGACTTTATTTTGTTTGCTGCCATCATTAGCACAGTGTCCTTCAGGACAAATTGATTTAATATGTGGAGCACTAGGGTTGTACTCCTCTTGGAGACGTTTAGCCACCTTCAGAGAATGCAGGGCTATCTGAAAACAGACACGATACAGCAGGATGTACAAATGCCTCCTCTGCTCCCACTGCACTGCAGGGCACGCCTTCCACAGACTAATTTTTTCATTGCTTGCATGGATGCCGGTTTTTCCCAGGGAGACGTCTCTTGGAACACATTAGTGGAATGTGTTAAACTACACTGTAAATGGAGTTAGCCCACAGTTGCATCCAAATGATAGTTTTCTTAGAACTGAAGAGAGAGATCTGTATTTGCAGGCACAGCACATGAAAATATTCTTATTCCAAGCTTCGTCAATTCTCCCATCTAATTAAAAAGCTTACCTCTCTAGGTACAGAATTTTAAATGCTTTTAGGGTTTTTTTTTCTCCTTCTTCTTTCTTTCTTTCTTTCTTTCTTTTTTTTTCTTTCTCCAAATGCCGTCATCATTCAAAAAGTAATTTACAGCCCAGTTTTTTTAGCAGGTGTCTTTTTCCTGCAGATCTCATTTAAGAGGGTGTTCTGCTGAAGAAGACCTAATGGGACCCAGTTCTAATACAAGGATTTAATTGCTCTTGCTTTCAAAGTGATAAGTTGGCTGATTAAGTTATGGAGGCTAGATGGGAGAAAATGGGACAGTGTTGGCCAGAATTTTACA
This sequence comes from Streptopelia decaocto, assembly GCF_964273445.1. NCBI lineage: Eukaryota > Metazoa > Chordata > Aves > Columbiformes > Columbidae > Streptopelia > Streptopelia decaocto. Next base: position 121,008,705 of record NC_138655.1, on the reverse strand, counting down.
TTTATTTTAGATATCTAAAGATGCAGATAGGCTTGCAGGGAGTTTTTACAAAGCTGATAGATTCCTAATTCCTAAGCATGGAAATTCCATAAAGGACTGACTCAGAGTGCTTTTTTGGAAAGTCTCGGGCTAATGGTATGTTCTGAATTTCTCTCTCAGACAATTCAGCCTCTTGTGGGAGGACAAAGTGTCCAAATCTGCAAGTTTTAGTTGTCTTTCTTGGCCCTGTTCACTATAGCTGTGGAGGTTTTGTGAGGTTCTTAGCACCCTTAAGATCAATATCTAATCTTCCACAAGATTTATAAGGTGCATATGTATGCTTTCAGGGCCCATCCAGGCTATCTTTACTGTTGTGGCTTTATAGAGGAATTACTAGCCCTTAATTCAGCCCTGAACTATTGAAAACCAGTTTTTTATCTACTGTTATCTGCACCTGTGTTTAAAATAATTTTCCCAAGAGGAGTCTAAAGCAAAATTGAAATCCACAGGAGGTATTTTTACATTAAGAGTTTTAATATTCATTTTTACGTGTGTTTCACACATTTTTGTCCCAAGGTAGTTGTTTAGTTAGAGGTAAACAGGTTAATTTCAAAAAGAGTTTTAATTCATTTTAATTCATTTTTTAATTAAAAAAGTTAAAAAAACGGGGTTTTTTTTTCAGAGCTTAATCTGTAAGAAGGCTGCATTGGAGCTTTTAAGTTGCTGTCAGAAACTTAGTGGCAGAGTGGTGTTTCTGAGTTTTGTTGCATTTAAGGCATTTGGATGTTGTTTTTTTTGTCTGTAGTTCCTCAGTAGTACGCTAGCTGTGAGTTTGGGAAGAGTAATACCAGGCTAACAGTTTGCAAAGCCTTCTCAACCTCTCTGGGGGCATCCCAGAATGTAACTGCTGGCAAGGATGAGCCTCAGGCTGCAAGATGCTTGGGCAAAACCCACATCTGATTGATTTAATAACAGTGCCTCTTGATTCAGAGGAGGAAGGGTAACGTGTGATGTTTTATTTTGTTTTATATTACTTATTTTGCCCTGAGCAGGGGAAGCTAGAACTGCTTCAGCCATGCGTTGGGAAGACTTTTTGGCTCTGAAGGCAGCACTTGGAATGGATCTGGGATGTTTGGCCTCGGAGTAGCGCTGTTGGAGTGAGAAACTAAAGGCTTATTGTTTGCTTTTCTTCCCTTTCGGCCTCAATGGGCTACCACAGTCTTGGCACAATCTAAGCATTGCATTATTTTTCCCGACATGAAGGCACATTGCTCAGCCTCTTTGCCTTTGGTCAGATATCAGCAACACAAAATGATGTCTTTGTGTAGCAGTTTTGTGAGGAGGAGTAGCTCTGGTCAGTATTTCATAGATTCATTTTATTATTCAAGATCTAAAACCTCCCCTTTTTTCACATAGTATGAGGGAGGGACATTGACTCCACAAAAGACTGGTTCTTGCAAGACAGTAGGACATTTATTTAAAACATAAATTTGAATCTTTAAGAACTTTCCTTCCTTCCTTGTTTTGTCTGCGACTGGAAACAAAAGGAACAAAATTCCCCCAGAAGAACAAGTACAGAGACTTTGTAGTGCTGGCCATACTGCTCTCAAAAGCTTTCCATTTCAAACTGCATCTCAGATTTTCCTTACATTCGTGGAAACCTTGTTGGCCTTTAATGGCTGCAAATTACGCCGTTCAGAAAAGAATGGGGCTCACTGCAGATGGTGCAGAGCCTTTGCACTAGCACGGTGAGATCTTCAGCGGTTTTACTTTTTGTTGTGATCTTTTTGCACACGCGTTATGGCCTTCCTAGCTGCAGTTCTTCAGAATTACATCATGCCAGGCTGCTGACCCATTCTTTCCAAACTAGAGTATCAGAAAACATTTGTGAAGTAGTCTCCTCTCAGGATTTCTCCAGTCCTCTTCCAAAGAGATCTGGAGAAGTTTTACAGACTATTTGGATGTTTATCTTGCACACTGCTCTTTACAGTACCCAGCAGTAAGGGGGGAATTTATCAAAAAGGGCACCCAAAAAGTCATTCCAAGATCTGGACTGAAACATTGTCTTGGGTTGATACATGCATCAACTTGATTCACTGGACTCCATAGCAATTCAGGCTTTCAAACAATGAATCTGGTTTTATTATCAGTTCTGCTACCTGCCACATGTGGTTTACTAGCTCTGAAGTTAAAAGCCTGTTCTGTTCTCCTGCGCCAGTCATGTTGTCTGTGAGACATGATGGGTTGGAAGACAGAGGGGATGGTAGCGCCTAGTGAAGAAACGATACTGTAGTGGTGTGCATACAAAAAATGGCAAGTGGAATATGAGCGGAGAGTAAAGAGGAAGAAAGAAATGAATGAGGCCCAGATAGGCTCAAAAAGTCCAGGTGAAGAGGTTGTGGAGGGAGTTGGAGCCTGGAAAAATAACTGTTTGGTATCAGCTGCTTCTTGATTTTGAATGCTTTGAGTCTGGACAAAGACAGGGATTAACCAGAATGCAGAGGAAGACAACAACGTCTCTGGCAATGAATTCAAGCAACTACTCTTCTGAATGCCATTTAAGATACCAAGAAGTATATAACTTGTGAATGTGGAACTAACAGTGCGTAATTCTTGTTGTTAGATTTTAAATTCTCTTTCCAGACCTCTGTATCCAAATAAATTCCCACCCAGGCAGAATGGGTTGAAAACATTTGACTAAAGCAGGTGTAACTGCAGAAGATAGCATTGGAATAGTTATTCATAGTTAAAAGGAAATGCCACTAGTGCTGCATGAACATTTGCTGATCTGCTCTTGTAATGTGGAGAGGTTAGCACTTGTTCGACAACAACCCTTTCTTTGCAGTTTTGTTTTCATATTCCAAGTTAAAATCAATGTGTTTTCTGTGCTGTTCATGATACATAGTAGATTTGTAGAATCTAGCAAGTTTTGGCCAAAATCCATTTATGAGCTTTCAGAGGAACAGTACTGGGTAAACTTGAGGCTTTTTGAATGAAACTTAGAGGAGTAATTTCTGCCTCCACTGAAGCCAAGGGAGGTTTTGCCACTGGTGCCAAAGAGGCTTGATGTTTCTTCAAATTGAGCAAATTTATTCTATATCAAGGAGCTGAGTGGCTTCAGACTTTCTACCCTGTAAGATACCAGATTGCCATAGCTGATGTATGCAAAGTTGCTCAGGTATAAAAGAAGTCACTTGCTATTAGGTGATCTCTGGAAGAGGTGATTTCTTCTGTCTGTCCCCTACTCTGCTATTCAGTCGTCCAAAGCAGACCTTTAGGAGGTATTTAGGACTATTGAAAAATAAACAACCATTATATATAAAATGGGCATGGGCAAGGCAGAGAGTTAAGTTTAATTTTTTTACTCGTTTGCTGTTTTGTTTTCGTACTCATACAATTGCATGCAGACAAAAGCTGCTGCACATTTGGAGATGCTGATTTTGGTGGATTTTGCAAGTAATTTTCAGAGAAACCCAAGACCTTAGGTAAGGTCGTCCTGTCATTTTACAAATTTTTTCTTAATTAGCACCGAGATGCTGTAATACAAAGGAAGAATTTTCTGAGTTTTCAATTCAGGGCTGGTCATTGGCCAGATGACGTGACGTGCCAGCCCTAATACCAAGTGGGCTGTCTGTGCAGTGTGGTGAGAGGCTCCCCCAGTTTGATCTGGGCTTTCCCCACGAGAGGATGCTGCCCATCTTTGTACAGATGGTTATACAGCATCTTTCTTCCATGAGTGTGAGTTTATAGATATGGAGATCTTGAGCCACTGGTCCTCATGGATTCAGGTACTGGGATCTATTCTGCCAGCACAGTCTTTGTCGAGCAAATGACATAGAACAGATAACGCAGAAGAGTTGACAGCTACCAGCAATGAAGTGACACTAGGAAAAAAGCTGGAATTTTTTTCTGGCTTTTGGGACTTATTTGCAGCATACCTACATGTCCATCTGCAAATGTGGCTGAGAGATTTTTTGCCTGTTTTTGCTCTGGCTGCCAACCTTTGTGACACCCTGTAGATCCACATAGTAACAAACTTTCTGTGTAAGCTGTCTTGTACTGGTAAAATCACAGTCCTGCCAAGGTTGTTACAAGATTAACCATTGATTTCAAGTTATTCCTGACTTTATGCTGTTGCCAACATTTGGATCCTTTAAGAATCATAATGGAATTCATCACCAGCTGATCTGATTTCATGTCTGTTCATTTTAAGGGGAGATGAGCTCTCCTGAGGGAGATGCTGATCAACTTGTGGACTTGGTAAAGAAAGGTGCGTTAAGAAACTAATACTCTAAAGGCTGATTAAGTGAGCGAAAAGGGTCAATAATATAGTAAAGCCCCAAAAGTATGCTATGATCTTCCTCTAATGCTGCAGGACCTCAAATCAGTCTGTACACAGTTTTACGTGAATCTCTGTGTTGGTGACATGCATCCATCTTTGTACAGGTACACCACAAGGTTTTCAAGGCACAGCGGTACTGCTCAGTGCTTTTGGCAGGTGGAAAACAGTACTCAAATATAAGGTATGCAGTGATCTAAACTACGAAAACTGGAATTTAGCCATGAGATCAACTTAGACAGACACCTGCTTCTCAGAAAATTATCTTTGGAACTTCAATGGCATGGTGTGAACTTGGCTTTCCAAATCTCAACATTGCACTTCAATCTTCCAACCCTGCTTAGATGGAAAGATAAGACAAGATCACAGCTGGGGGGGTTCCAATCTATTATTTTTTTAATTATTTTTTTCCTAAGGCAGACAAGGAGCTGAGCCACCCAGGCAACAATAGGGTTGCGATTATAGATAATACTATAAAGAGTAAGGCACTGTAATGTGCGAGCAGAAAAGAGAAGCAGCACGAAGAGCCGAGCATTTGCTGTACTGGGGGAGCGCTTGAAGTCGAGCTGCCTTCCTGGTGGGGAAGAGGGACAGTAGGAGCTGTGGTTAAGTGTAACAAACATGGAAATGAGGAGGAAATTCCTTTTTAGCACATTTAGCATGTTCAGCCACCTTGCAAGGTAGGACTGCTGGAGACAGTAGCTGGATATTAATAGGTGACATTAAATAATTGCCAAATGTAAAAGCAATTGAATGCTTCTCTCTGCAGCTATCTAACTGTTCATTATGCTAGAAAAAGTAGTTGTTTTTCCCCTCTGTGTGAGTAGAAGGGGCTCACAGTAGCAAAATTAAATTTACATGAAAGATAAGAAAAGATGAAATAATCTTTAAGTCGTTTTTATTCTGTGTAATTTTATTGTGAACAGATAAACTGTGTATATTATATTGGTTTTTGCCCAAGTTTACATTAGATGTTAGATTATTTCGGAAGATGAAAGAGTCAAGGGTAATAATGCAGGTCCTTGTTTATAAATCTGTTTTGCTGAAGTCTCTGACATAAATACATGAAAGTGAAAAATCAGAAAATGAAGAAAACAGCACAGACATTCTCATAATAATTGTGGTTCACATAAAAATTAATCACTGAAGCATCTAGCTTGGTCACTGACTTCATTCAAAGTTAAGTACAGCCTGTAGCTTGTCTGTAAAAATCAAATGCTCTTTTTCAGAGTGTTAATGGAAATCTGTTACTCATGGCTGAGGGTGCACAAGTGATGCTTGTAAATAAGCTTTGGCTTTTCTTCTTAGAGTTGTTTGGGATTTCAAGAAAGCAAAGCACTCATTCTTGTTTGATAATATTCTAGTTCACTGAGAGGCATCCTTGGGGCCTCAGCAGCAAATTTATTCTGCAAAGCAAAGTTAGTGCATAAATTAGTCTGTTAAAATATCTAAGAATGGTTTTGATTTTATGACTCCCGCATGAGATGTGATTTCTGGCTTTACCCACTTCTCTTCCCACAGCAGATTTTTTTTTCCCCAGGAGCCTGTGTCATTAGCTCATCAGAAAACCTGAGGGAAGGTTAGGGGTATTAACAAAGAATAATGGATAGCCTTTGAGGTAACTTCTTATTTCTCTGACATATTTTGTCATGTCCATTCTTAGAGTAATGTTGACTGCTTCTGGGTTTCCAGTGGAATAATTAATCTGGGTCACTGCTTTAGCAGCATTTTGCTTCTCTTGTGTTTTAATGCCTGGAAATTTCTGGAGTCTTTGACACATATTATTTCATATATACTGTGATATTGCTTGAAACAATCTCATTTGTACTTGAAATCAGATTTCAAGGTTTTAATCCATCCCGAGCTTAAATATTCACGCTCGTTTAAAGTGAATTTAATTTATGTCTTATCTGAAACAGGAGAAGCAGTTTCAGATGCTTTTGTCAAGAGACTGATATATGGTGAAAGATTCCGTGTAAATGGCTGGGTTTACTTATTTTCCAACAACACGAGAGCTCAGCTCTGACTACTTTTGGTTTGGCACAAATTGTATTAGGACTCCATCCATTCTTGCTTTTCCTTTAATTTATTAACCTGAGTAAAAGTCTTGTACAAATTCCGTGGGTTTGTCTGAGGCGCGCTAAGGAAAACCAAGAGAAAACTGCACAGAATAAAAGGAAATACTCAGAGTGTATCATCTCTGATCAGCAATTTAAACAGACCAGGTGCATTTGAAAGTAGAATTGACTGGGGAGGAGTGAAATATCTCTACAGTTTGGTACATATGTTACGTGTGCCTTCCTTTACCAGCATAAATTGTCTTGCTTTGTCTGCTAGTATGGAGGTGAAGAAGAGCATTAGGAGGAAATCAGCAGTAAATGCAGCAGTGGAGGAGGTGAGGTGGGTTTGCAATCCCTGGGGATGTACCTGTGTACCTGCTGAGAGCAGGGATCAGCTGTGCCTCCCCATAGGCCATCAGCAACCCTCCTTGCCTGTGCCCAGAGCTTCCACGCAAAATATAAGTAAACTACTTAAAAACCCTTTTCTAGACAAGGAAGGAGAAGCAGGTAGTGGTTGCACAGAAGGATGGAGGCCACATGAGAGAGGTCAAGGGCTGCAAGCATCATCCCACCAGGCCTGCAGGCAAAGCCAAGGCTTAATGCTTAGGTTACAGCCTTTGGGTGACTTTGGGTTAACAGCATGTGTTTGATGGGAGCTCCTCTCTGTGGAGTAGTGCTTTACTCAGCTGCCGTGCAAACTGTCTTACAGACACGAGGCCATAGGAGGGCAATAGGACTGGGAACTGCAGGCTGTTCCCCTGCCTGGGCCTGGGTTACATGCAGATCTGCAAAACTTCCCCAGAGAAAAAAATAATGTATCCAAGTTGGAGAGTCTAACAATACAGAGTATACATTTAACAAATGTTTATTTTGTTGGTTCAGATGATTATCATGAAAACTTCCATAAATGTATTTAAATTATTAAATATCTTAACCTCTGAGAGAGAGTTTCGCAAGGTTTCTCAGAAATTGCTGCATGGTTCTTCAGGCACTGACATCCTACTCTGTTGCTATAATACCATTTTGGCCTAGTTTTAGAGCAAGTAAAGGGCACACAGCAACCAACTGGCCCATAAGTTTCCATCATATTTGTAGCATTCTTCTATGCTGCTAGTCTGATCCTTTCCAGAGAGGCATATTTAAGGTCAAGCTTGAAGGGCAGTTTGAAATCTATGGGTGATTTTGATCTGTTGCTACTTTTACTTATAGATGCTCTATGATTAGAATATCCTTCATCTGGAAGCCACTACATGAGTTTATACGTCACCTACCTCCATAGGTTTCCACCAGTGGTGACTGAAGGGCCAGGTCTACTGGAGGAGTTTTGCTACCCCTTTGCTACCCACTGGATTTTTGTGCTTCCTTCGAAAAAGGCCTCAGCTTGATTGGCAGGTTAAATTTGAAACTCTTGATGGATTGAATACTGTGTTCAATTTTGGGCCCCTCATCCTAAGAAAGACATTGAGGTACTAGAGAGAGTGCAGAGGAGGGCGACGAAGCTGTTGAGGGGCCTGGAGCACAAGTCTGATGAGAAGCAGCTGAGAGAACTGGGGCTGTTCAGCCTGGAGAAAAGGAGGCTGAGGGGAGACCTTATCACTGTCTACGACTACCTGAAAGGAGGTTGTAGCATGGAGGGTGTTGGTCTCTTCTCCCAAGTAGCAAGTGGTGGGACAAGAGGAAATGGACTCAAGTTGCACCAGGTGATGTTTCAATTGGATGTTAGAAAATCATCTTCACGGGAAGGGTTGTCAGGCATTGGAACAGGCTGGCCAGGGAAGTGGTGGAGTCACCATCCCTGGAGGTGTTTAAAAGGCATTTAGATGAGGTTCTTAGGGACGTGGTTTAGTACTAGAGTTAGGTTATGGTTGGACTCAATGATCCTGAGGGTCTCTTCCAACCAAAACAAGTCTATGATTTGACATAAAAGGTATCACAGCGGTGGTCTGTGAACCATGAGGTTTGGACCAGCGTATCTTCAGAGGGAGAGAGCATATGTGAAGTGCCTGTATGTACATAGAAATTACAGGCAGGGAATCCCCATGTAATCTTTGGCCCAGGGGCCCCACAACATGGTTCTGGGTCAAAGATATGAACTATTGGCTTCATGGGAGCTTTGTCCAGTCAGTTATGTCTGCAGGATCCCAGGAGGAGCTTCCCATCACTCCTTTGAGCTCTGAGGTAGGTGAGGAGGAGGAGAACGAGGAGGAAGGCTCTTGCATTCCCTCCTTACCAGCTGGTAGAAGGAGGTGGCACAGCCATGGACTTCGCTCTAGCTTCCGTTTCTGCCGTTGTTCCTTGCATTATCCAACTTTCTCTTATTTATGTCTCTCGTTAAAATCCGATTTACTCTTTTTAAAGTCCTGTCTTTTCGTTGTCCCAGCCTTCATAACTCCTTCCATCTTTTTTTTCTGCCTGACATGAAGTATTTGCAAAAGTCTTTCTTACTCCCCTTAATCCCTTTGGCTAGCATGAGCTCCACTTTTCTGTTGTTCTTACTCTCCCTGCAAGTTTTAACTGCTTCTCTGCAGTCGTGTGGGGATACTCTCTATTTCCAGGATACCCACTTCTTTTTAAACCCAGTAGTCCTTTGTGAAGCCCCACTGGCTGCTGCTTCTTTTTCTTTGAGTTTTTCTGTATCACAGGGACTACAACAGACTGTATTCTTGTTAGAGTGCCCATCAGGACTTTTCTGCCACCTTCTACACTCACGGCTGCTCAGAAAGAAGGTTGGATTTTAAGCTCCCCCTTGGGAGGAGCAAGCTACATCCCTCCAGCCTAGAGCTCCCCATTTTAATTTGCAAATTAAAAACCTAGTAGTAAGGGACAGATTAAACAGCATCATGCCTGGGTGCACTGATGCAAGAGGCTTTCGATGTGCTTGTGCCTTTCTTCTGAAGCCTGTAAGGGTACAGTATGCAAATACAGACATACACATATGGAGTTTCCTGGGTTGGGTTTCTCCACACAGATTGGAGCTCTTTTCCATACTTATCACTTTGTGAATGCACACATCTAAAATGTCCTGTGGCAGAGTTCCACAGTTTAATTAAATTCTGTGTAATTGTTTTAGACCTCTTGCCTGATAGTTTCATATGATGTTCTCTACTTCTGTAGAGAGCAACTCTTCTGTGGTCACCTTCTCTATGCTGTTTAAGATTGAACTGGATTTCATATGCTAGCAGGCCATTCAATCTGACTATTTTAAAAACATACTTAATATCTTAAAAAAAAGTGTGTGGTAGTTTCGTGTATGAACATTTTACCTTTAAGATTTTATAAGGAAGGCTAGCAACATTTCTGTCTTTGATTGATTTCAGATGTTAGAGATGTGCGGCATGTATGGAGAGATACATAGAGATATATTTTCCTTCTAATAGCAACAGATGTTTTAGAAAAAAAAGAAGGGCATCTTCTGTCTAATGCTGCAAGTGAAAAACATATTCAGCATTAACTTGGCGTGCATCCACGGGAACATCTACTGCAAATGAAGTAATAGGTGACTATTTCAGTGATCCATGGTGGTGAGTAATTCAGTATCCACCCAGTAATGTAGCAATATAAAGGTATGTGAATGAGGCATGAGGCTGTGTCCAGCGCTGGAGTGTCAGTAAGCCCTAGAGCAATGCAGAAGAACAGTTAGGAAACCAGAAACACCTTCCAAAAAGAACATTTGTCAGGCCCAGTGTCCCAGCCCCAGAGAAAGATTCCAGATGACTTTCAAAAATGAGGTTATTGCATAAGCCCATAAAATGAGATGCTTGTAAATGCATGTGGTCACCAGAGCCTTGCAACCGGTCGTTTTGTATTTGTCTCCTGCTAGAGGCAGAGCACTGCTTCTAAAAGCCTTTTACCTCGCCGTGATTTTAAGTGGCAAGTAGGCAGAGTCGAGTCACGTTTTGGATTCCAGTAGTAAAGAAGTGAAGCGTCATGACCTGTGTTCCCTTTTTATTCCCTCTTGTTCTGAAAACCCCATGAGTTTACTAGTGGTGGTGTTCAGCATCAGATCTGCACTGTCATGTCCTTTTGTGTGTGGTGGGAGCTGAGTTCTGCCAAAGGCTTGGCAGTGAGAGCTGCTGAGCTGAAATTGTTCCTGTTGGGCTGCTAGTGTGTTAAGATATTGGTAGCATCAAGTGGCTTGTCAAAATTCATCATTTCCTCCATGTGAGGTACTCGCTTGGCACATGAGGGAATAATTCATGCACAAGATTTTTTTGGCATAGGTCTAACTATCATGGTATTAAGTAAGAGAGAATATGTAGGTGGAAGCACTGGGGTAATAAAAGAGTTTTACCAAAAAAAAAAAGGCAGAAGAAATGTGAATCCTTGCGTGGATGTAATTTGTTAAAAGCCCAGAAATACTGTACACAAGATAGCAATATTAGTGGCATGCAGGGGAGCTGGCTCAAGTGCAAGCAGTGCAGCTACAGTCCTGGTACTATCTGGGAAGGAAATAAAGCACTTTTGGCTGCAAACAGAGTTGAAAATGCTTAGTGGGTAAAAATTCCAAGCATAAATAAAAATAAGCTTACGTTCAGACTTTTAGTAATAATTATATTAAAATGACACAATTCATTAAATAATGCAATACATTCACATCTCTAAATACACAGCAGCTGTTCACTTCTGTCAAACAGGATTCCTTTAGGGACTGAATAGAGAAGAGTAACATGCTGGCTTGCATGGTAATGGCCTGACAAGTGCTGGGCTGCAGCCTGCCCCCAACATTTATCCACAAAGGGTATCTCTCTGCTAGTGCTGGATACTGAAGGTGCCTCTCCAGCTGGGTGGGGTAGGGTAGGGAAGGAGTGGGTACAACACAGGTGTAGGAATTGTCTTTCTCAGGCTTTGTAGAAACTGAGTTTTAAAAGGTGTTTCAGCCTAAGGGCTATAAGAAGATGAATTTGGCAGGCTGTGATGTGCTGGAATTGGAGCTCATAGGAAGATTTTATTTAAAAATGACAAAAAATAAAACAAAACAAGAGCTGCAAAAGAGCTGTGAAAGAAGCTTGCCTGGTGATAGCTAGTTGAGAGAGAGAATTGCCTGAACATAGTGTCACAGTATCACAGTATGTTTGGGATTGGAAGGGACCTCAAAAGATCATCTAGTCCAATCCCCCTGCTGGAGCAGGAACGCCTAGGTGAGGTCGCACAGGAACATGTCCAGGTGGGTTTTGAATGTCTCCAGAGAAGGAGACTCCACAACCTCCCTGGGCAGCCTGTTCCAGTGCTCTGTTACCCTCACTGAGAAGAAGTTTATTCGCAAATTTAAGTGGAACCTCTTGTGTTCCAGCTTGATCCCATTACCCCTTGTCCTATCATTGTTTGCCACCAAGAAGAGCCTGGCTCCATCCTTGTGGCACTCACCCTTTATATATTTATAAACATGAATAACATCACCCCTCAGTCTCCTCTTCTCCAAACTAAAGAGACCCAGCTCCCTCAGCCTTTCTTCATAAGGGAGGTGCTCCAGTCCCTTAATCATCTTTGTTACAGTATCATAGTGTCATCTTTGTCCAGCCTTTAGTTATGGAAGTCATACATCCATCCTACTGCCAAGCTTGTAATACATAATAATTGATGTCAACGGTTTATTGATGCACCAGTTAGCTGGCCAGTAGTTATATTTCCCATTGATTTCTAAACAGAGGACTTTTTCCTTCACATCAAAACTGAGGTAATGTTAAGACTGTAGAAAATAGAAGTATCTTACCAGCAAGTGATAGGCACCTGTGAAGAGCCAGGCTGTGAGTAGAATTTGAGTTGTTGTTGTCATCATCTGGTTACTTACAGGAGAAGGTGAGCTGCCTATCTCCTTTACACACTTCATTTAGGAACACCCCTGTGCAACAAGAAATATAATTTGGGCCTTAGTTTCTAGTCATGGTAAGAAAATCTTTTGCAACTTCTCCTACTAGTCTTTCTTAAATTTATTCTACAGAAATAAAATCTATTTGCGACAGAGTACTGATCCTGAAGGTCTTATCTTTGACTTGTGTGTCTTACCTGTTCTATCATCTAAATTTACATATGAGGCCCAACATTTGGTGCACCAGCATCTATACGTGACATTTCAGTTTTACTTGTGCCAAGCGAGTTTCATGTTATATTGAATACAGTATTTGGAGGCTTATAGTCCCTCATTATGCAGGAAGAGAATTCAGGGTTAAAGTTGGCTCTTGAAGTCTCTCTGTGCCAACATCTGTAGAGAAAATGTCGATAATCTACAAAATTAGAAGCCCAGAGTTTGCAATTTCCTTGTGAATTCTTCTTTCCTTGTTCCTTTTCTATCACTATTCTTGTATAGATTGTGGTAGCTTCTTTTTCTTTGCTGGTGATAGATCCGCAGTGTTTGTCACCTGCGCTCTAATGTGATTTGTTGTGATATGCTGAAGATTTTTATCATGGTAAGGATTTTCCTCTCTTTTGCTTTGTTTGAAATTTTTTTTCCCCTTCTTCATTGTCGTATTATTCAGGCACTAGATTTTCATTCAGGATCATAGCACAGCTTTGATAAGAACACTCTAGAGAATGAAATTTTGATATGAGAAGAGGCTGTAAGAAGAAAACCGTAATTTATTAACTTGTAGACTAAATTGTGTGGCTCAACATTGGAAGTTTAAAATGGCTCTGTGTATTGGTGAAATACAGCTTAAGCACAGGTGTATGGCATTGACAGACTTCTCATTTGGGTAACATATCATTACCTGCTGCCACTTTATACCAAACAGGTGAGCTTAGCCACTCTTTATATCCCTGCCTGCTCACTAACCAGCATTTGGAACCTTCACCTTTCAAATTGCATCCCCAAGAACCACACTCCTTGTCTTTGGAGACAAGGAAAGGCAAATCCAGCATTACTACAGCTTGCCAAGAGTAAGCATCTCCTCTCTTTTAAGTCTTAATATAATCTATGGATTCTTTTCTCAGTCTTTTATGTACCTGGCTGCTTTTTGCCTTTACCTCACACTGAGCTCACAATGTAAAGTGTGGGTAAAGTTGAACTGAAGTGCACCTAAATAAATGTATGGCTTTTAAATTCTTCTCCTTTCTGAAGTACATAAAGCCAGGCCTCTGGAATGTGGTGGAAAAAAAAGAAGGAAATCCATCTGCAGGTATTTTCTGGCTTAAAGGGAAGGGGGAAAAAAATAACCAGGGCATCTGCAGTTGCTTTGTTTATCCTCTCAGGATCCTAGAGGTCATCTTTTCTCTTTTGGTGAGATTAAGCATTTCCAGAGGTTACAGGAGTAGGGATACTGCAGGTTATATATTAGCATATTTCATGTCTGACAGAGAGCTGGCAAGCAGTAAAAACTGTAACTCTTTTTTTCTAGAGCCACTGACAGACATGGTGGGAATTTTTTAGCCTCTCTGTTTATCAATATTTTCTACACGTGATACCAGCAGCAAACTGGTAGCACAATAATTAAAAAGAAATGGTTAACATTTAATTAGTTCCACTCAAGTTTTTTTCTCCTGAAGGGTTTATTCTAATTCCAATTCACTCCTGCCTCTTTGTGCTCAACCAGTTGCCACTGCTTTTCCCCACGTCCTTTCAGCACAGAAAATGGTATAAGTGCTGCTTTCCACGCTCAGCAGGCTCCAGACCTTCCTCTCTGACTAAGGAGGTACTTTACCTCCTGCTGTCTCATGTAGGTCTTCAGAGATGGAAAACCAAACCAAACCAACCAACCAAAACCACCTCCAGAGAGTAGTTCAAGTTGTGGGATACTTTTTCAATTGGTAATACAATGCTGTGCAGTAAAGGCTGAGTAGCTGAATTCAGACACCTTCATTGAAAATGTCCATGTAGCATCTTTCCTGCTAGAAGAGTGACAGCCCTTCACATTTCCTTCTCAATTTGTACCCTTTGGTTGACTATAGTATTGATTTGTGCATGAAGGATGATTTAATCTCTCTTCCACCCTCTTATTAAGAGAGTTTGAAACCCTACCTGGCGTCTTTATTAGCTTTTGACATCACAAAGGGAAATGTCAACACATAATGAGATAAATTTCAACATCACAGAAGACTGGAATACAACTTTCACGAAAGATGGATATAGGCAACACTTACCAAAAAAAACCAAGACAGGACCCTTCCTTTTCAGCATCCATCCATCTTTCTGTTTGTCTATTGCTGCATTATAGTATTTATTAGAGTTTGTCTTGCTATACAAAGGATTGCCAGATTCATGATTAAGAAGCTTATTCAAATGAATTAAAAGTGTTTAAATGAAAAAGACCCGGAGAAGTAATTGCCAAAATTTAATCAAGGATTTAATTTGTAGCACAGACCAGCCAAATGGATTTTGCCGTTTTCACTGCACTGTTTGTACAAGGAAATTAAAAAGTATAAAGAGTCAAAGACTCAGCAGTGTAACCCTTTAAGAATATTGCAGTGTGCTCACTTATTCTCATTAGCTGTATTATATCAAACTTGCTCCTCAGGGCTTGCAGTTTGCAAAGCCAGACCACAGACGGTGGGGGAAAAAAAAAGATGATAGCATTTCTTCCAATGTCATAAATTACTGCCAGCACACATTAGATGATTTCTCCACGCATTGCTGTAAGCATTTCAATGGTAGGTTAAATATCCCCCTTCTTAATGCCACTTAGTAATAAATGCCCTCATTTTAACATGTCATCTTTAGCTGAACTGAAATAACTGAGACTAAGGAGCTGTCGGGGTTTGAAACTGAAACATTTCACTTGCTGCCGAGAAATACATACATGGCACCATTTTGCTGTCTCTGTTTCATTGATGATAATAAGGTATCATCAAGCCTGGCATATCTGTTTGAACATGTTTTGCAGAGTCTAATCATTAAGTAATATGTATTCCATTTCATCCATCATTTCCACACAAAGAGCCATACAATGCACTTGACAGAACAATACTTGATGAGCCATGAATAGCTGAAGCAATGATAACTTCCAAGTAGCGTATAACAGACCCAGAATTGTACTCTAAATAACAGCACTGAAGGGGCAGAAGGGGAGATGAGAAGTCCCTGCTTGTGAGGAGGAGGCTGAGATCAAGCACACATTTCTTTCTGATTAGTTGTAGTCGAATTAAACATTCAGCAGACTGCAAAATCCTTGGACTCTGTTACAGGCGGAGGGTGAAGATGCTACAGCAGCTTTGCAGAGCCCAAGGCAGCAGTCGGGATGGGGGGAACAGTACTGGGTAGTTCAGTAGCTGTGAGCTCCCTGTCTTCTGAAGCTGCTGACAAGGATGTCAGAAGCAGCAAAATGAAGAAAACATGCAAAGCACAAATTGTCAATGGCTTCTAGCTGGCCCAGAAGAGTTACAGGTTCTCCCCTAAGCTGAAAATAACATCAGTGATTTAAAAAATGGGAAGAAAGAAAAAAGCTCCACGTTTAGCACAAACCCGAGGTGAATCATACCAACTGTAATAGCAGAAAATGGCAGATAAGTGTGTAACACCAGGGGCAGGGTGCAGTGCTGCAAGACTCATCCCTTGCTGCAGGGGAAAGGATTTTGGTGTTCGTTTACACATCAAGTTTAAAGGAAATTGTGTGAAGGCAGTGGTTCTCAACCCTGTGTCCTTCAGAGAGATGAAGGTGATGTTTACTCTTTCTTCTTTATTTTACTCCTGAAGCACTCCTGGTGAGTACTAGTTTTTATAGCAGAGAGGCGGGCTCAGTCTCTCCCCACAAGAGGATTAGTGTCTGACACAATAAGACATTTTCTGAAAGGAAGGAGCCTCTCTGTGAGCATAAGCAAGAACCAGCTCCGTGTCTCTGCCCTTGCAGCCTCTGGGAAGTCCTGTTCCCTTCATTTCTCGTGTCCTGCACATTGGAAAGCAGGGGGTAGAGCTTTTGGACAATGAAAACTTTCTTCTCTTGAGGTTGTGAGCTTGCTTAGCTTGGTTCTGCTCCTAGTCATTTTTGGTTTGCATGTTGCTTTTACACAGTTTTTCTCTTCACAGAGCACTTTTAATTTAAGGCATCTCTTGCTTGCTCAGTTACGTGCTTATAATTTTATTTGCACAACCGAAGAGTTGCTGATAAACAAAGCTAAGACTTTGGAAAAGGAAGAAGTCCAAAACCCAGTGGTGGAGTTCCAAATATTTGAATTTTGTTCCTTATCCAACCTTCTGAGTCTTTTAAATATTGTGGCAGTGTAAATTATGCAGCTGCTTTGCTATTTTTTTTTTTTTTTTTTTTTTGAGTGGAACTTAAGGTCATTTCGTTACATGAAATTTAAGTTAAAGTCATGCATGTTTTTACTTCTTGTCTCTCCTGTTGAGACTTAGGTTTTAACAAATTGTGGTTACTAGGCAATGTAAAGTTCTTGCATTAAAAAAAAAAAAAAAGTTATTTTGAACAAATAAGAGCAAAAACATTGTACTATGAAATAGCCATGGGTATTATCATTCCGCATGTGCAACATTATTTTCACAATTTATTCTAAAACCAGTCTTGTTTGCCATTGCAGTTTACCCACACACATCTTAACATTTATATTGTGGAACTGGCTGTTAAGTTGATGTTGTTTCCAGTTGATGGAGCCCAACGCAGTTCAGCTGTTTTACTTGGTCATAAGGAAAAGCAACCAGGTCACTTTTAGATTGTACCAAATCTAAAGAACCTCCACATTTGCCTTTAATCTTTTTACTGCTTGTTTGAGTTGTAAAACTTCCTGGTGGCGTCTTAATTCTCTGCTTTACTGAGATGTTTCGGGAATGCAGTTATTGCTTCAGGATTATTCAAAATGCCTGGATTTGAAACTGAGACTAAATAATTTTGTCCCATAATTCTTCATGGGATTTCCTGGGTAGAAATATGTCTGCCTGAGCCATTCAGCCCATGTGTTGTGGGTTCGAGACATCAAGGAAAATACTGGACAAACAGCCTTATTTTATTTTGTTTTAATTCCTAGATGAAATTTCCACCAGGAAAAAGGCAAGTCCAGTGAAACAGGAATCCACAGTAGTCCTGGTCATTCTACTTGTAGCATTGAGGGTCATGTAAGAAGCATATGTGGTGACTTCTGTGTGAATTGTGTATCCATGAAATAGCTTTATTTTTGTTGACTATTAGAGGTTAAAAAACCCCCAAAACCACTTTTTTTTTTTTTTTTTTTAAAAAGAGGTTATTTTCCAGTGACACTAAAGCAGAACAGCGTTGTGTGAATCTGTCTCATCCACAGCACAGCTTTAGCTTCTTAAGGGGCCCTGCTCAGGATGCTGCTGATTTCCCATCCCTGCCAGTTCCCCAGCAGGATATAAAACAGGGAGTCGCTGCCTTGATCCAAATAGAGTCTCACAGCTTTGCATCAGGGAAACAGAGCTGAAGAGGAATGTGCAGGCTGATAAGCTTTTAGAAAATATTTCTGGGAGTGCACTTTTTGAACTGGTGAGCAGAGACTGTCTGTCTGTATCAGGCACTTCTCCTCCTCCTTATCATGGAATTTACTATTAAAAAAATGCACCGTCACCTCCTTGAGCATGGAGGGAACTTTTCACAATGCGGTTTCTCAGCAGTTGACACTCTGGAGTCATGCTGGAGGTAGTAAATGAATAAAGTCGTTTAAAAAAAAAAAAAAAAGTGAATAAAGCTATAGCATCTCAACTATGTTAGAGAATCAATCATAGGCTTGAGCTCATTTGTTCCACTAGAGTGTAGTCTTATAAGAAGAGAACTGCTTGTTCCAGAAAAAAAGTGTGAATAATGTGATAAAACAAAATGAACTGCAGAATATATTCTAGCCAGCAGCCA
Source organism: Streptopelia decaocto (assembly GCF_964273445.1). Taxonomy (NCBI): domain Eukaryota; kingdom Metazoa; phylum Chordata; class Aves; order Columbiformes; family Columbidae; genus Streptopelia; species Streptopelia decaocto. The sequence goes on along the minus strand of NC_138655.1, from coordinate 120,990,583 downwards.
AGAAATTATTCACACTGACAGATATTACAGGTACAGTACATTTTCTGTCTACAGTACCACCTCTAGTTTCTCTTAGCATATGCATTATGGTTGCTGTTTTCCTGCTTTGAATATAGAAATGGACATGATTGTGTGTATATGTTTGTGATACACTTCCTTTTTTTCTATAGCATATGTGGTAGTCAAAACAATCATTCTTTAGTTACAGCAACTGCCCTTACTTATGCAATTATTCAAAGATATTTGACTGGTTCGAAACTTCAAATATTTAGGGTTGGAATAGACTGTTGTTTCCCTTCTGCTTTGCTTTGAGCTGATGCACACACATGCACATTTATATTTATAGAAAGATGAATAGATACTCAGGCCAGAAGAACAAATTTGCTGTGGTCTGAAGGGATAATTGTATGGGCTGTGCAATTTTGGTTTAGCTGTATTAAGGATTTATATTAAAATCATGTTAACTCATGATTTTCTGCCCCATTACTTGGGGTGGTTTCTACTGTATCCTTGTATATAGTACATAGCATAATACGTGTCTAGATAAATAAATGTATTTCTTTAGTCGCCATCTTGCATTTCTTTAATCTGTCTTCATAGAGTTATATGAAGTAGCTGTGCTGATGCCAACTTAGCTTTGTTAGGGGTTGCAGCTCTACTACTAACTCATGAGTATTGATATGTGCAAGACTTCCCTGAAGTAAGTAGGTTGCATCAAATATTAGCAATACAGCCCACAACAATAAGCAAAAAAAAATTACCTGGGAGGTGAGAGGACAAGGAGGAGTTTGAAAGGAAGAAAAAAATAGCCAGAAAGTGGACAGACCTAGGGGAAAACATTAATGGCAGGAGGAGGAAGATAATTAGTGATATACATGTGTAACTGTACTCTTCTGAGTATGGGCACTGTGTTTGAAAAATATCACATTCCTTCTACTTCCTTCTCTTATTGTATTTACAATCTGGAGCTTCATTCTTGTGATTATTTGACATGTGGTAGGTGTTTTGCTCTGGACACAAGGACCTTCAGTTTTTCTTCCTATTGAGATTTTTTGTATGTCCTGTGGAATATATATACATGTAAATAGCTGTTAATCATTTACAACAATATATTTGAAACCATACCTGAAAAACTAGGGAGTTTGTCTAAGCCGGTGAGTCGAACTGATATATGAGTCTGTTAGAGAGACATTGCAAATAGCATATTTTTTATTTCAGGTCAGGAACATGATTAATACCAGCATCCCCAACCAGTGGTCAGATTTGAATGAAAATGTGTTTATAAGTCAATTCTTTGCTTTTACCCCAAGTCCACTGGGGTAGTAACATCTTTCAGGATGCTGGGAAAATGGATTTATTCCTTTACTAAGTGGACACAAACACGGTTACATCGATTACACATTTGCAATTTGCCTTTCACTCTTGGAAGTGAACTAGCAGACACTGGTTTCGTGTTTCACTCCACCAAATGTTTTGTTTGGGTCTGTTTCCCTTTGAGAGCCTGACTGGGGAAGGATGAGGTCATACATTTTGAAAGTACATCACTCTGTGAGGATTTTCTTTATGCATAGCTGCTTTCTGAGTCAGAAGCTTATTCTGGCTTGAGTAGATGCTTATGCCATGTCCTATAAACTGTGTCAACTGAGGACATACGTTTGAGTAGTGGAAAGCAGAGAGGGCGTAGTAAGAAAGGACCACGGCGGGCTTAGCTTAACATATGAGTAAGCCTCCATTTAATCTCTGGAGCCTACAATAAAACAAAGCAGCACCTTAATGGTTGCACTCAATGATCTTGAGTCTCTTCCAACTAAAATGATTCTAAGATTCTTAACTCATTGATACTCAATGTATGTGAAAAATCAGGCTCTTCAAAGTGACTGATAGACAGCCAAAATGTGTTGTGCCATTGGCTTTATATGGGCAGGCAAAGGTGTTCAGCAGTGTGATCCATGGGGCTCTTGCTTCAGCCTGGTCCTCCTGATCAGACTGGAGCTGCATGGGAGTTCGCTTCTAAATGGAAAGGTAGTTGACATATTGTGTCTCAATTTAAGCCCCATTACCATTCATTTGACATGCTCCTAGTTAATTATTTTAAAAAATAAATGTAAATAACAAGTGTTAATTATACCCTTGAGGCCATTGATGTGTACCATGTTGGCATTTCATGTTAGAAAGGCTGCCTGAAATTAGAATAAAGAGCAGTATAATGCAAGGAGGAGGTTTCAGGAAATATTATTGCTAACATAATGTTTTATAATAACAATTTCATCAATTATAAGTCTTAATATTTAAATAATATTCTATTGAGAACCTGTTATGAAAAGCTTTTAGGTGATTAGTTGGCTTTTTTATTCCCCTCTGCATTTGAAAGGCTTGCTTTGTTAAAAATGATTTTCAAGAAGCTTTAAAAACACACAGTATTTCTGGGGCAGTCTCTGTACGTGTTCACTTGTGGGTTTGTGCCCTGTCATTTTGAACACTGACAGCTTTCTAGAGAAAGGTTATAGCTGTCTGTACCTCCCCAGTGTTGTTCCCTCTTGCTGTCTGCTCTGTAACTTCACTGGATTCCCCAATAAGTTTTTTTAAGCTCTTAGCCAAAAATTTCTTCTTACCTCACTGTGTAGTCAAATAAAGTGGGATTTGTACAGCCAATCTGTTTGGATTCTTACCTTATTATTTTCTGGCATGAGATGTCTGAAGCAAAAAAGAAACCAAAGAGAAGCTGCATATGCTGTTTATTTGGGGTCCATTTGTCTCTCTTAAGGACTTGTACAATGTAATGTGCATTGGATTTAATTCCTTTTCCTTAGAAAAACAATCTTCTCTGTAGGACCTGTAAGGATAACTGGCTGTACACTTTCAGATTCTCCTCAAGAATAATTTTATGTGAAATAAAGTTTAGAACCTGTTGTGAGGGAAAGCCCAGGCAGACATTACTTGGATGTAAGACTTTGTAAACATGGAAGGATAAAACTCCACACCTAGAGCTGACTCAAGATCAAAGGACCAGTCTAGGGTTTGCTCCAAACCTCTTCTGGTGAGAACTGCTGGATTCAAGCCCATGACCTCTTGCTCCTCCCCAGGATTCCTTGGCCATTCTGCCAATTGGGCTGTTGACTGGTGTTGTTTGTGGCTGCTATACGTTTGTCTCAACACCAAGAAAGGCTCCAGCCAGGCAATCTTCTGCTCTAGGGAGTCTCCAGCCAGGCTGCATTGTGGCACCATCTTTTACAAAGTCAGGAGACAGTTAAGTCTCCACAACTGACTTCTTCACGCAGGGAAATCCATTGCAGTACTTGGCAGTTGCCCTGTCTGTACCCACGAGTCACTGGCATCATGTTTGTGGAAGCTTCTGCTCCTGCCTGCAAGCAAAGGGTAAAAGAAAGGGAAAATTGATGTCTGTTCCTGGAGAGCACAGTGATGAAAGGAAGATGGAGAGAGAAAGAAAGAAGGAAAGAGAAAGAGAGAATGGAGGGAAGGAGGAAGGAAAGGAAGAAGGAAAAGCTTTTTCACATGCTTGAGATGACTGTGCGTATAGGTTTTTCTTGCAGCTTCTGCATCCTCTCCTGATTTTACACACAGCCCTGCAACAATGTATTGCTGCCTTCTTGTTATGTCCCTACCTCACCAGAAGTCTTCAATACTGGCCTATCTATCTTCTAGCTCATGCTAACCCAAGAGTTGGCCAGATGGCAGCTCAAATCAGAATGCACATGTGGGAGCTGCATAGCTTGCACTGAATATCAGCACTGATGCTTCTCCTGGTGTCAGCTGGGCCCCTGGCACAACATGTCGCCTCCCTCTTCCTCTTCCTCAGCCTTGCTTTTACATTTAGACCTGCAAAAACCTTGTGAGGAGTTGTGAGGCCATCCTCTGCAACTCCACAGGGTTCTGGTATCTTTTGATTCTTGGGGTGAATGCGAGGACCCTGTTCTCCCAGTGACTGCAGATAATGCATCCTTTGTCTCCCAAAGCTAGCCACACGAAATTACAGGCTGTCTTGGTTCACTTGTGAGGAAAAGAATATTAAAAAATCTTCCCCTTCAAATCACGCTGTGGTTTTGTTTTCACTTATTCAGTGTGTAGGGCTGCAGTGATGCCAATCGATATCTCCGGGAAATACACAGAGTGTAAGTGCGGGGTCGAATCTGGGTGCTGCCGATAGTGCTTTGCTCTCTCTGGATGTGCTGAGGGCTGGTTGGTGTGCCAGAGCATGGTGTTACCCTGCATCTCCTAGGAAAAAAGTAATCGTGAATATTTCTTCTTGGATTTTGTGACCAGGGCAAGGACATGATAAATAGTATGGTGAGGTATATGCGTGTAAACTACATGGAAACCCATATTTCTAACTGGCTGGTCAGATTTTATATTGTCCTGTGATCTTTTCCATTAAAAATAATCACAGGTCACCTTGTCTGACTCTTGACAGCATTATTGTTTGTTCTATATTCAGTAATAATATAAGGAAATTCCAAGTAATTTTATCTTGTGTTTGTAAGGAAGGGAATGTGGGGGCTGCTCTAGAAATTTGAAGCATTATACAAACTGCTTCAGGCGTTTAAATACATTCCTTTAGCTGCCTGGGGCATTCTTTAGCCCTAAAATACCCTAAAATTAACAATTTCAGTAGGGGGTTATTAGGATCAGCCCCCATCACTACTTCTACTGTTTGTTTCTGCATTAAGGTTGAGATTGAAATTATTTAGTTTTTAAATCTATTTAAAAACATGCACAAATGAACTTATGAGAAAATGTTGCCCTAAGCATAATTTTATGACCCATACATTTTGAATATTTAAAGCAGTACTAATAAAAATAAAGCAGTGAATATTCTCAGGGGTTTAATTTTGCTGGTGTGTGTTGATCTGATGGTTTGTGAGTTTTACTACATTTCATTAGGGAAATTTTACCAAAGAAATGCAGTTGAATATACAAAATAGTTTATCTTAAATTGGCAGCATGAATCCTCAGTAGAGCTTGTTTACAAGTACTGATTCACTCGAACACTTACTTTATGAAGAAACATTGTGGAAATAATTTTATTGCCTGTAGTACTTAAGCAAGAAAGATAGAAAAAGATTTACTGAAACAATCTTGGTTTGGTTGGGAGTTTTTCAGATCCTTACAAGTGCTCTGCACGTTCATTTAGGTGTTGGACATTACTTTCCTATCCATCAATATAGCTCGAAATAAGTTCAATAAGCCGATTTTCAGAAATCTCCACTGAGTTTTTATTACTTTTGGAATTTGAAATCAAAGAAATTCCATGAAGTCAACAGCACTGAAATTTCACTAGATCTCAGCCTCAAAGGGGAAAACTTTCCCAAGATTAAAAATGTTGAAGTCAAGCATGCTCTTTCCCCCACAACTTGAAAGTCTGACTAGCCACACCTCTCTGAATCTAAACCCTCTTAGTATCACCTCACTTTCTCTTCATAATCCTACAAGCTAGTAATCTAGCTAGAGAAAAAGCCCACACATACACTTTCAAAATGCTCCAAGACAAGTAATAGATACAGTGGTTTTAAAATAAAGTTGTCCTAATGCTGAAAACAGTAAGGAGAAAAGTGTCTTTTCTTTCAAAACTAATTGGCCTTGTCACTGGTTTTTTAATTTATGCTTTTTTTTTTTTAAAAAAAAAAAAAGTTTACATTTTATTTGGGGCTGGTTTTGGTGTTTACTGAATGCTCTCTCCATGCTCTAAAATTCAGCAGCAAGTTAGATTACTGCTTATTCTCCCTTGGAGAATACTTGCTTCATATTTCCTTTTTAAGATAATGGAGGAACTGTTTGAAGTGAAACATTTAGTTGGAATTAAGTATTTTGTGGGGTGACAGAGCAATTTCATCCAGTGAGAGGTGAAAAGAAAAAACATGGCTCTTTTTATTCAGACAGTGTATTTTTATTTTTTTCCTTGATATACTTAGTCTTTTTTTTCTTGGTGTTTGAAGCCTGGCTGCAAACAGGTACTGGAGGAAAGCATTTCTGTGTTCACACAAGACTTCTTTTCTTGATTCCAAGTCCAAAGAGATTTGGATAGATGTTTAAACAACTCCAGACATTTCAGGGCTGGCTTAGCTTTAATACTTCTGTCACGTTTCTCTACCTCTTCTATTGTGTTGACTGGGGTTTAAACTGTGTTATTAGAGAGTGTTATGCACTGTACTCTAGCAGTCGTGTTTTACAAGTTTAATGAAGACCAGGCAGGATAAATTTCTAACATGGCCTGTTGGATTGAACGGAAGCTTCAATTTCTCCCTAAGTCCCAGCATGAGATAACTTTACAACGTGCTGAAACTAAACGGTGCTTGAGGAGGTTGGACCTGCTCCTCACAGCGCCCAAGTGAGATACAAAGCAATGCTAATTTGTCATCTTTTACAATTTATTCCTTTTCTCTTATTACAGTTTAGTCGTATTGCATTTATAATATTATGGGGCTAGTAAAAAGAGCCATTTTATTTGATAAATGGATTTGATAAGTAAGAATAAAATAGCATTTAGGTAAAAAATTGGATTAATGTAAACAGGAAAACAACAGCAACCACAATTATTTAAACAAGTATAATTTAGTTGAGTATACTTTAGAGTATAATGCTAAATACCAGTGAAGGGAATACTGTGTCCATACATCTCGCTATACATCTGACTGCAGAATATAACAGCTACTTCTGAAGTTCATTTATAAGTAGAGGAAAATAAATGTACAAAAATGAATTATTGAGTATACCAACTTGTGTACAAGATGGATTTGTGACATTCTGACCTGCATAATCCTCTGGCTTGTCTTTCCTAGAGTTTGTTTTTTATGCTTCAAACTTTTGAACAGCATAAAGCACGCGTCACTTTAGTGATCTGAAAAGGAGAGGGTACTCTCATTTTCACTTTCAAAAGTATGGAAGTTACAATTTTTTATGGGACTGTTGTCCACTACAAGGTTAAGAGAAGTGGCTCTGAACCTGCCCAAATGCAGTAGCTCATCATACTGGCTCTTAGCAGATGGTTAAGGCAAAGGTGTAAGCACTATGAAGGTATAGTAGGATATTTTCCTAAACAGTATAATAATATGCCTTTTGGTAGCAAGGTGGGGAATTTTATTCCTGTAAAATGAGAAGAGAAATAACCAACATCTCAATGATCTAAGATTTGGGTTTATCCCTGAATTACATTAGACTTTCAAATCCTAATATTATAACTGCAGAAAAACAATCTTCTCTAAAACTTTAAAATTTATTTAATTGTTCTTGTTCTGCTCTCCTTTTGGTGGACACTTTTTAACAAGGAAAGCTTATCCACAGAGGTGACCAGTGAATAGCAACAAAACAGATAATATGATTGCTGGAAAGACTAACACATTCCTAAAAGAGCCACCCTCTAGGTATGGTGCTAACGTCTACATCTTCACATATGTTCTGAATGTGAGGGAAACACTAAAAGAGAAGGAGCCTTCCACGAAGGCCTAGTGGAAAAATGTGTATGTTTGTGAGCAGCTACCTCTCTTCATGTGTGGTCTTTTTAAAGTAATGGGCATCCATAGTGTTCACAGATATTGGTGCAATAGATGGCTTTTTGCACAAAACCTTAGAACCTTACCTAACTGATCTGCATTAACCCCAAAATGTCTGTCTGAGTGTAGGATTTGACTTACCCATGGCACGTGATAGAGTGAGGGAAAGTATGTCACTGACATGCAAAGGAGGGCTGCTAATACTGGCAAATACAGCCTGCAGCCCAGCAGTCTGTTTCAAAATGTGCATTGAGTAACATCACATTTTGCATTTGAGTGTAATTATCTTGAGGACATGTTTGTTTTCCCTAAAGTTTTTATCTTGAATTTGAAATTATTATCATTAATGGTAGCACCTACAGTACATCAGGCACTTTCAGGTGCAGTGCCCCGAAGTCATCACGCGTGCACCACCATTATGAAGTCTGGTGTTATCAATGTCACTGCTGTTTGAAACAATGCTTCTTCGTAACCAAGAGCTATGGGAATTTGAAATGAAGTGATAATGTTGCGTTAGGCTTTGAGCCATGGAAACAGTGACTATTGGTATTCTTTGTAGTGTTTCCCCCCTGCTAACAACAGTGGAAGCTGGGTGAAGACAGGGCATTGGACTCTATGGGTCTCAGCACTCTTGAAATCATTCCTTAGGTGTGAATGTTGCTCTTTTTTCACCTTCATATTTGAATCTGGAAGAGTGTTACAAATAAATTGTTCAGCTAGTCTGCTCTTGGTGGGATGACCAGTTTGTGCCCACTTATAAATGGGCAAATTTAAGGCAGGTGCATTTTTTTGGAAGTACATTAAAAGCAAGGATGTGGAAGCTCTGAAAGCAGGAAGCTGCTGTGGCTTCTCACAAGATGGTTGTGACAGATTGGTGCTGCTTTCACTCAGCTGCTGGCTTTGTGGAAGGATCAGGTCTTCTGCTTTACGGGAGACAGTATTCTCTTTGTTAGAAAAATGTACTGTGTCTACTCACATTATTCTGTGTTTAATCTTAGAGGGCAAAATAGTCCTATAAAACATTGTGGTTTTTATCGTTGCAGCTGATGACTGAGAAAGTAGTGTAACACTGGTGTACAGTTAATCTTCTATTCCTCCCCAAAAGATGGATAAAAATGATCATAGTGTTTGAGATAAAAAGAATATAGCTAAAAGAATAAACATTAATTTTTAGATGGCTGGCTGTATTTATTTTGCTGAATTTTTGGTCTGTCCTTGTTATATCTGGATAATACAAGAGACTGTTTAAGGTAAGAATTGCTCTTTTTTGTTTTCATCAGCTAAAATAATATTGTGTTTCATTATGCTATATCATTTTTATATGAAGTAGGGCTGCGTTGCTCATTTCAGATAATATTAGAAATGTTCTGAACCCTCATTCTTTCTTTTGGAACCCAACCAGCCACAGACACGCTAGAAATTTGGCTGCTAACCATTCAAATTGCAACTCCAATTTTGTACTTTCCTATGTTTTCTTGGGCAACAGCAGGGCACTCGCTTCCTTTCTGAGCAATTCTGCGTTTTTTGTCTGCTGTCCCATCAAGAGATTTGGAGGAGGCAGCTGTAAGCACCAGCAATAATACTGGGGAGACGGGAACACCATTGTGATGATACTCAAGAATGTCTAGAGTCTTGAAAAGATTTTTTGAGAGAGGGAGTTGCCAGATGAAGACACATTGGAGCTGGGGAATGGATCAAACTGTCACAGACAGGCCTTGGCTGTGGTGGCCTGTTTTGGTGGGGGTGGTGGGGAATTAGATAAATATTAGCTTAATAGGCCATGCTAATATAATTCATATATCCGTATCACGTTGTTTCTGATGTATGTCTGTCATACTTTCCATGCACTAAGTGCTGTAACCAGAACTGGAGTGAGGAGGTGGAGTGGTATGTGCTTTTGTTGGAAGATCGTGAATAAGAGTAAACAATGTCTAAAGCAAGTGGTAGACTTTGGTGATCTGTAGGAGACAGAGAATGAAACAGCACATACCCTGTTTATTGAAAGGAATCAACCAGAATAGTTTAAGTTGTCGTGAAGCTGATTTACTTGAATGTCATCTTCCATCTGAGAATGGGGTATTTGACTGTGTCAAAAAAGGGAGTATAAGTTTAGTGAACAATGGCTGCAGGACTGTGAATCAAATAAGACAGATCTATTCTAAAATATTCAGAGGTTTATGTAAACATTTTATGTATTCTACATGTAAAACATATTTTACGGCCAAGAGCACTGAGCAAGATGGATCTTTTTTTTCCCTAAGTCAAAATGGAGTACTGGGTCAATTTAGAGGACAAAAATTTTACACACTGCAGAAAATACAATGATGAATTTGTTAATTTGTTATGTTATTTCTTAGTCTGTAATGTTATTTCTTATGTATGTCATTCAGGCTGCTAGACATGAATAATTTCTATTTTCTTGTTTAGATGAACACTCCCAATTCTAATTTTACCAGTCCATCTTTATTTGCACTTCCAATTCGTGTAGCCATTGTCATAAAAAAGACCCCAAAAAGGGCATTCGTTTTATTCTTCTGTTTTATAATGAGTTTACAGATTGCTATAATGTATAAATTTGTATACAAGGCTATATCCTTCCTCTGTTCCTAACTGTCTCTCAAATAAAATTTAAAGCGTGGCCAAGTTTGTTTTCATTACACTGGAGAAAAGAAGAGGGACCTGAGAGAGATTTTGGTGCAGCACACAGCAGCAGGTGTTGCGAGAGTATCTGATGAAACATTTTCTGTTGCCCACTATGATGATATAAAATTTAACAGGAATTCCTTGTAATTATAACTAGCTGGGCTTCTAAATTCACAGCATTCTATTGGGAAGCTTAAGTGCCACTATTCCACATGCATGGTTTGGTTCCTCTGCTGCTGCTTTTTAATAGTGTTCATTGAGTACTATACTTAAAAGATTGCCTTTCTTGCTGGGAAGGTGCGAAATGAGGTCTCTTAGGCTGTAGGGGAAGTTTTTTCCTTTCCCTTTTCCCTTTTTCTTCTTCCTTCCCTTTCCCTTTTTCTTCTTCCTTCCCTTTCCCTTTTTCTTCTTCCTTCCCTTTCCCTTTTTCTTCTTCCTTCCCTTTCCCTCTCTCTCCTCTCTCTCCTCTCTCTCCTCTCTCTCCTCTCTCTCCTCTCTCTCCTCTCTCTCCTCTCTCTCCTCTCTCTCCTCTCTCTCCTCTCTCTCCTCTCTCTCCTCTCTCTCCTCTCTCTCTCTCCTCTCTCTCCTCTCTCTCCTCTCTCTCCTCTCTCTCCTCTCTCTCCTCTCTCTCCTCTCTCTCCTCTCTCTCCTCTCTCTCCTCTCTCTCCTCTCTCTCCTCTCTCTCCTCTCTCTCCTCTCTCTCCTCTCTCTCCTCCAGTAAATGCAGTAGAAAAACCTCTAAAATAAGTTCTTGCTGCCATTTAGCACCTCACTTTTCAGAAGAGTATAGAGATGATGTGAGCTTCTGGGGTCCTGGGTTTGTCCGTACGTGATGGTAGAGCAAGGAGGCAGAGGGAGAGCTCAGCAGCCATGGCTGTACTCCCCCCACAAAATAGGTACAACTCTCCCCTACCTCATGTCTTAAACCCTAGCCTCACAAAATTGCCCCCACATCGGCACATGGGGAGGTGAGATGGATTTTTTTCCCTTCTTTAGCCTGTCCTTTAAGGCTGCCCTAAAAAATAAGCTGACTGCAATGGCGGCCTTCCTGATGAAATCTTCATTAGGGAATGGGTTGAGGCCATCCATCATTTCATAGGAATAACTGAAATGGTGTCTGGCAGCAACAGCGCTGGCTCTCTGGAGCTGGACTGAAACTGCAGCCTCAGGGAAAAATGTACTTTCATCCTTTTTACCCAACAGCTCCCCCAGCCCCCCGATTTCCACATAGCTCTATCAAGCAGCCGATTCACACAGAGGGGAGTGGATGTTTTATGTGTAGCTGAACAGCAACTCTCCCAGGGCTCTTAAGCGTTTAGTTCATTTTTTCTTTGGGAAGAAAGAAAATAAAGGCTCCAGATGTTTTGAGTTTACTTTTCTGGAACTGGCACATTGCAGACAGCGCCTGTGCCTCCCTGGGAAACAGGTAACCACCCAAGCAGTCCTGTTTGTGTGATGGTCAGCCCTGGATAATCGAGGTACAGAGGGGAGTTTCATAAAAGGAGTGTTACCCACTTTTTCCCATTATTGTCTTTCTTTTCCAAATAGAATTGTCTAGGGGGATTTGAAGGCTTTTTATTTGGGCAGTATATGAGACCTTTGTTAAACTCAACTCAACTTCACTTTCACTGCCAGCTGTCTTAGGGATCCCTGGGGCAACTCTGTGCTCTGTAGCCATGTCCACAGTGTGCAGATGTTGTGCGGTGTGGTTGGAGTCACTGCTCATGCATGCTATGCTGTGTCGCAATGCGCAGTAAATCCAAAGCACTGAGCCATGAATGTGTCACCCAGATGATTTGTGCAGAAGAATAAATCCAGCATTTATTGTGCTGGGATTTACATGTGGACATGTCAACTGTTTGTAACATATAGAGTATGATGTTCCTAAACTGAGTTGACCAAGTATGTGCAACAGTTACAGGCATAGATTTCTCTCAAAAAAAATCCTGGATAAAAATTGTTAGAGTCCACACAGGAGGGTAAATTCATAAGGCGTGGGTAGAAAAAGTAGTGTTGATGTTATTGATGTCATGCACTGGGCCTCCTTTTTCTCTTGTGATTTTCCTTAGGTTTAATTTGTATCATCAGTTTTTGCATCAACAACTCAAAGAATCACAACACTGACAAAAAATTTTCTTTAGGTAAAGCTACTACTTCATGGGAAACATATTCATTTGGAGTAGGCAATTTTTTTTTCTTGAAACAAGTGACTTGCCATAGTTCAATTTTATTCATTGTAGTTGTTTTGAGTTGTAGATAGCACATTTTCCACAGCATAACGTATTTGATCACACTTGCAGAAAACATTTGAGGTGTTTTCCTCTAAATTAATAACTTATAAAAACAATAAAAATCTCATCCCATTAGAGTTTGTTACGTAGCCTTCATGAAGGAAAGACGCATTATGGCTTTGCCTGAATTCCTGTGAAATAAAGGCTCTTTCACTGGACATAGAGATTACTCTAATTATAGCACTGGGGGTTTGGGTAGAAGCTGGTCTGCAGGGCTCTGCCTCACACCCGGCATTATCTGTGTGTGCTGACTTCAGCTGACAATACTCATGGCTAGAGAGCAGCTCTGCATCTCTGAAGTGACCTTCATTGGGATAAATGCTTGTCCTCTGGGAGAAAAGAGTTGGGTGTAGGAAGGAGGGAAGGCAAGGAAGACTAGGAAATGTTATTCCCTGTCTAGCCTAGACATAGGGAGGAGAATTGTGCCTGGTGCTGAGCCATCCCTGCACTTTTTTGCGCTCGGCAGCCAGGCAGCCGTCCTTTCCTTCTCCTCCATCTGGCTGTGCTGCACGCTGGCGAGGTGGCAAGGGGACCTGCAGCTGCAGGAATTAAAGTGTGCCCGTGCAAAATCGCAGTGGGACCACTGGTGTTGCGTTCAGCTATCCCCTGTTTCACCATGGTAGGCATTTCATTCCTGTTTGTTTTGGCAAGGAAAGGAGAAAAATGCGCTCTTCATTTTCTGACTGGTGCCTACATTGAATGGGCACTCTCCATGTCCATCACTCATCCCTACCTTGCTTAGGCATGGAAATAAAAAGTGAGGTTGTCAGTAATGGTAAACCCATAGTCCAGACAGTCTAAACTGGATGTCACAAAGTCATGAGAAATGTTTATGACTGGTAGGTATTCAAAATGCAGTTTTAAATTAAATTGACTTTTTTTTTTTTTTTTTTTTTAATTGTAGAAAAGGGAAAGACAAGTCAAAAAGCTATACTCTTTGCCTGAGTCCAAACCTGAAATGGGGATGTATTTTTTAATTATTATGTTTTACCGGTAATCAAGTATGCACATTCACTGTAAGTGTACACGTTTCTGATCTAAGAGTGACAGCAGCTCCAGTTGTCTCAAAGACAGGCTCCTGATGCCTTAGAGGCCTAAGCTTCAGCCATCCTTTAGAAATACAGAGCAGATGCGACTGTGAGAGCTGTACAGCTGTATTGTCACCTAGTGAATTGCCACGTTGCCCCACCACACTGAGACCAAACTTGCAGTGCAGGGAGGAGAAGGGGCAGTTCCTGTTCCTGCAGCAACTTCAGAGTGGGTAATGCCAGCAGCAGGAAATGAGGCTGGTGGTCTGTCGTGATGGGCTGCACTTGAAATCTCTGGGATGTAACATGCCGGTAACATTCCAAAAAATGGGACATTTGCTGGTGAATTGCTGTTGATACTTGCTGTTGGCTTCCTAAAGTAGCAGCAGGTGTGTTAGTCAGGGCTCTGCCTTCTTCCCCATTGTCTGGTGTTGTTTTTCATCACAGAATCACAGAATGGTTGGCGTTGGAAGAGACCTCTGGAGATCATCTAGTCCAACCCACCTGCTAAAGCAGGTTCACCCAGAACAGATCGCACAGGAATGTGTCCAGGCGGGTTTTGAATGTCTCCAGAGAAGGAGATTCCACAGCCTCTCTGGGCAGCCTGTTCCAGTGCTCTGGCACCCTCAGAGCAAAGAAGTTTCTCCTCATATTCAGATGGGACCTTCCTTATCTGGCTGGATAGTAGAACAGAGCTGCAGATGTGCCCAGGACCTGGTGGCATGGGCACCAGGCTGCCGGGTTGTTGTGACAGCACAATTAAGAGTGTGTGCAACTGTGAGAATTGGCATAGATTCTGCAGTTTCTGCCACTGATGTCAGGAACAAAAATTGCGTGAAAACCATGGTATGATTGAAATTGCCAGAAACATTTAAATTACAGAATCACTGTGCTCCCAGGCTTTAAAATTAAATGTTACTGCTCATTGGAGTAATTGAGTTGAAGTGGCTTGCAAGAAGGCACTCAAGTAATGGTCATTTGGAGAAAGTATGGTCTGCGTTCAAGTTTCCATATTCACTTTCTGGATGGGGAAGCTGGTACAGTGCTTCTGGGACATCCATCAGGAGTGACACATCACCCAGCCTAGAGCGCTGAGCCCAGCCTCACCTAAAATGTGCCGCAGTCAATGGCAGAGAGGGATGCAAGGATGAACAATTTCATGCACGGAAGCCCTGTGTTCAGTGTCTTGCAGCATCAGTGCAGATCAGTGGGGATGCAGATACCGAGGTAACTCAGGCAACCTGAATGTTCTGTAACCCAGCCACCCATGGGGCAGGAGTATCAGAGAGTGGAGCTGAGAAAGCGTGCTGCACACTATTGTTAACACATCATTCTGTGAGCACCAGAGCTGACAAAGCTTAGTTTCCTGCAGATTTCTGGTGGAAAGTTGATTGATGGGGGTATTTCAGAAGCTCACAAGATCTGAGTGAAACTTGTTCACAAGGAAGGCATTTATAAGGCATCTCTTCTACATGGATACTCTGCTGTCTAACAAAATACAAACACATACAACGTTTTTTGTTACAGCTGGGGGAACTTGTTTTGTTTCTCATCTCCATTTATGGCAAAAGATGCATAGAATTATAGTTTATCTTTGAAAACCTTAGCTTTCTGTTGGGTTTGGCAGTAAGCTGCAATTATGTTAAGAAATTATGAACACAGACAAACAGCAAGTTTGCCTCATTTCCATAGGAATTAGGAAAAAACAGCCGCTGCTTACTGGTAGGAAATGGGAATGTAGTCTACTTTTCTTTTTCTAGTCATCTTCCAAACGTGGTGGGGTAAAAGAAGACAACTGAAAGTGAATGAGCATCTGTGTGTGTGTGTGCACACGTGGAGCGGAGCACACACTGGCGAGGGAGGCCATTCTCATCAAGATATTTGCCCATTCTCCTGGCATTCAGGTAGAAAAGAAAACCTGAGCTGCAGGTTGTCTTCCACTATAATAAAAAAAAATCTGGGAAATTAGTAGTTGTGGTTCCTGAGAGCTTAGCCAAACAGGAGCAATTGCTCCATCCACTTGAGAAATGAAGTAATAATTAGGTGAACAAAAGAACAACCTAGGGCATAGTTAATTGCTCAGCTAATTGTGCTGCAATGCATTGAATGAACAGAGGGAGCCTTGAACAGGCATGAGAGACATGAGACTGATAGCAAGTGAAAGAAGCATTGCAGTCACCCTGTGGAAGATACCAGATTTGCACTTACATTGCATTAGCTAAACAGAAGGGTTTGGAGAGTGGTATTTTTCTCCTATTTCATACCTGCTCAAAATGTTTATCTGTTTTTATCTCTGTGTATTGATTTCTTTGTGCTCTGAGCCCTAAGTAACAGTGAATCTGCCCTTCTAACTTACGTTGAAGCATTGTATTGGGACTGTCTAAAATCAGGTTTGAAAATGAGGCTTATTAGTTTAAACAGTTTTCTCCCATCAGTGACACTGATGAGACTGAAATGTTCTTGCTAGCCAAAGGAGAATAAAGTGAACAAATTCTATCTCAAAATTGTTTGCAATGATTTTTTTCTGATATCTTTTATTCCTCTTAACTAGTTGGCTCTGTTTTCTCAGTTAAGAAGCAGTAATTGATGGAGAAGAAAAACTTTTTCTTTTTTGGTGAAGAAAAGTGCCTTGAAAAAGTACGGGTTAGGTTCAAGTGCTTGCTGCTTTATGCTGCTCCAGTGATGTAAAGCAGCTGCTAACTCACTATAACCGTTTGACTGAACTGGATTTACAATGCTTTGCACTGCTGTGATGATGCAAGGCAGCTGGAAAAGACCAGTGAATCCATTCCTTTAAATGAAATAAAATACTTTGATAATTAGAAGTACAACACTACTTTTATCTCTGTTTGACATTTCTGTTTTTTTCTTCAAGTCCCTGTTTATAAAGACCAGATTGTGCCTATGGTTGCCCTAATCTGAAATTAAAGGCAATGTTTATGGAAAAGAGTATTTACTTCTCAAATTGAGGAAGGGCGATGGAATTCAGCCATGGGAGACACGTGAGGAATAGCAGCCTTAAAGTGACAAACCTGTTTGAATTAGGATGAAAAACTATTCAACTCTGGTCACAAGCCAAATACACCCCTGTTAAACAGGTATTCTGTTTTTACTGTCTCTTAGCCAGCCATTGAGCCCATTTGCTGTCATTGCAATCCATTTTCTCTCACCAGTAGTAGCCAGCATTGTAATTAAGGGCCCAATCCTGCTGTATTTGCTTGGAGCTCATTACAGTTGCTTTCCTCTGCAGCTTTCTGGTAGGGTCTGTCCCTGCAGGACAGCAGGGGCTGTCTGGCTTGAATCGTGGCTTAAGTCAGCATATGTATCTCATATCAAAATAACTGCCTCACTTTCCGGTGAGAATGTTCACCTCTTTTTGATTTTATTTTTTTCTTTTAACTGTACATTCTTCTTAGAGAGACAGATGTGCCACATTTTGGGAGGTTTTGCAGTTGAGGAAGAGGTAAATAACTTTCTCTCCCTTTACTTAAGTGACCTGTTCAGTTACTGTAAAAAAGGCAGCAAAAACATTAAAGCAGGCCAACGTAATATTTCATATGGTTATGAATGAGTCAAAACATAAACTTTTTTTTAAGAAAAAAACCCAATAATCCTGTTTGCAAATGAGAAATGCTGATGGTGGTACACCTGGCAAGAATGCACCAGGAAAGACAGGCTGAAGTGAGCTGCTGTTGAATAGAAAATCCTAAAACCAAACCAAAACCAAAAAACAATGAGCAAAAAAAAGGGAAGTCGCCGTGTCACGTAGCTGCCGCGTTGTTTTGTTTTCCTGCTGCTATGTTGTTGCGCGTTGGTTTGTCTGAAAGGGGAGCTGGAATGCGCCGTGAGGAGCTGCCCTCCGCGCGGGCAGCGCGGCGCAAGAGGACCCAGCAGCAGGTCTGGCGTACGGTGATTGATCCCTCCATTTAGGAGGCGTAATGCCTTCTGAAGCAAAGAGCAGATCAAAGACTTTAATGATTGACAGCGATTTATGCCACTTTTGTTTTTAATTCCTTGACTCCTGACATTTTAAGACGGGACTTTATAAAAGAAGGCTGCCGTATCCTAGGGTTACGCCTCCTTTCATAACAGGGAAGGCTGAAGGAGCTGTGGAGACTGATACCCTGATTTCAGATATATTAATTTTTATTTAAATCTGAGGTTCAGAGGTTTGTGGGCATGCTGTTTCTGTTATTAAATCATTATGCACCTACCTGGGGGGAAAAAAGCCGACAATCTTACCAGGAGTGCCTCTATAAACATTTCTTACTCTCTGTAGTGTAAGGCGGGTATATTAAAAATTCTTCAAATAGCTGACCTCGACAGGTGTTTTATTTGAGCAAACAAAACAATAAATAGTAATATAATCCCTGTGGAGCTGCCATTAGGCTTTGTGGGAAATGCATAATTTCCTTTACTAAGTGTAGGAAGCTGCACAAATTTAATTTCTTAATTTTTGTCATTAATACCAAACTATCCTGAAGCTCTTTGCTTCTCGGGGCTGAGGTCCGAAGCCTGTTGCACACAGTTACACAGAGGCTTTTTCTGTGGTTTGTGTAATGTTTTTTTTCACTTCTTCAGCAATGAAATGCTCTTGGTGGTGTCTGCCAGCCAGGGCATCGCATGGAGGAGAGCAGCCTGACAGCCTTTTTGCCCTGGGAGCGGGTGTTGCGCCATCGTGCTCGCAGGAGAACAGCAAGCAATCTCTTTTGTGAGTGTTGCCGGATACACTGCAGCGCTGTGCTCCCAGCCGGCTCTGCTGTCAGTCCCTGCAGTACAGTATAAAGCCATTACTGTACTTTTGGCTCCTTGCTTCTGGAAGGCCTCACAGATTAAAGGCTGGTTTGTTTGTTTGTTAGTTTTAATCTAGACCATATGTAGGTTGCAGTTTTAGTGGCTGTATTTGACATTTTTTGGAAGGATGATGTCAAGTTTAAAAATGCTCTTTGCTGAAAGCATTTTGCCGTTCCTCCATGTGGCAGAAGCCATGGTGTTGTCCTTGTGTCTCCAAAGAAGGGAACGGTAGATTTCCTAAATCATTGCCACTGCCATGCTGGATGAGACAGGGCCAGGCAGGACGCGGTGTCGTATGTGTGGCCTTGGATGTTCCTAACCCAGCCTTCAATTATAGTGGCAAACAAAGAGCAGTCCTGAAGAAACTTCAGGTCTGAAATGTAAGTTAATTTAGGCTATTGTGTATGTCCTACATAAAGCAGTGATGACTCTAATCTTCCAGTTTTCACTTACATGTGAGTAAACTCCACTGTTGTATTAGGAAAAGCTGCAGTTGCTCTTGCATTATGATGACAAAACTGATACTAAAAGGATGACATCTCCAGGTTAGGTGGACCAGCAGCCTCACGCAGGATGGCAATTGCTGCCTTTTTATGCTTACTATAAAGCCTGAGGTCCTAACACATTAAGAGATGATGGCTGAACTGTGGAAGCCATTAGAAAAGCCTGTCACTATATTTTATTATTCTCATAAAGTTCATGAATTAAGATCCACATTTTAAGCATCATTTACTGTTAACTCCTCTATTAACTATTTATGTATCTTCAGAAGGAAAGTGGTCTTGTAGCGCTGTACTCAGGGGATTTCAGCTATGCTTAAATTCTAACTTGCGAATTATCTTCAGCTTGCTAGGAACAGAAATCTTTCCTAGCTTTTAACGTGTTTTCCTAAGAATATTTCAACTAAATTTGGACCTCTTTGTGTTGGTGAACTAAAGGATTTGGTTAAAATCTTGTGAACATTGGAGTACTGTAGACCAGGTATAGCTAGAAGTTTGTCAGTGTTGAAAAATGGGGAAAAAAAAACCCAAACATTTCAAAAGTAATTCAAAAAAAGTATTTGGTACACGCTTTCCTTATGTTGGTTAAGAATGTTAGTTACTTTCAGGTGTTGTTTAGGAGCTTATGAGAACAGTGATGCACATTCTTGTATTTTTTCTGTAGCCTTTCATCCTGGGGTTTACAAACAAGTATTGTGCTTTAGCTTGTACATAACCCATCCCATTCAGCATAATTTGGTGTTGAACCTACTTGGCCAAGTTAATATTTACTCTCTGTTTGGTTTTTATTATCAGTTCAAACTTGGGTAACTGACAAACTGCTTCGACTAAGTTGGACCAAAACTTAGCTACTTTGTATCAAAAATATAAGAAGTCTTTCATTTCCAGATTTACTTATGCATACAGTATTTAGAGCAAAATATTAGGAAAGGTATTCCTTTACAGATTAATTTTGACCTTGTTGGTGGTAGAGGTTTTCAAAAGCTAGTATAAGAGATAAATCAATTTTGCTGATCTATACCTGAAACAACTGAAACAGAAATCCATTTATACGTTCACATTTTCTTTTTTGTTTGTTTTTTTTTGTTTGTTTGGTTGGTTGGTTGGTCTTTTTTTTGTTTTTTTGTTTGTTTTGTTTTGTTATTGCTTTTTTTTTTTTCCTTACTGTCTGTTTTAGAAATACAGATTCTGGTGTTGCGTATGTGATACTTTCAGACTGTATCTGCATATGAGGGGTTGTTCACGAAAATGAACACCCTGAGCTCTGCACTCATCCCTTTAACATCATCTGGCAAGGAAAGGCCAGATGCTCAAAAACACAGGGGACTGCAGGGGATAGTACTGCAACCTGTATGAGGATGAGCTCCAAAGGGACAGTGCCACTTTCAGCTGCTGCAAGCGATTTCTAGGATCAAGCTGGAACCTCCTTAGGAGTGAAAGCAAACCCAAACTCTTAACCAAAAATTCTTTACTTTAGATACCAAACTTAAATTTAGCTCAGTTGTTTAGAATGACTTCTTCCTCTCATTTCCATTTCCAAAGTGTTAAGTGTAGGCAGTGCTAAGAAAAAGTTTTCAAAATCGGACACAATCCTCAGGCTGGGATCTGCAGTCCACACAGTCCCCTCTGCCTGTTCACATGGATTTTTGCACCAAGTGCAGCTGTGAAAGCAGAGCAGTTTTGCATTAGGATAATTGAGGTCCTTTATGACAATAGCTTAAGCTAAAACATCTCTTAAATGTCTTCCACACATGATGGAGGGAAACTGTATGTGATGAGATACGTACTCCCAAGTCTTGTCCTTTCTGCCACTGTGTCCCAGTGCAACCAGGGAAGATGAAGGGGCTGCCACCTCCTGCATGGCCTGAAGGCCTTGCTCTCCTGCACTAGGATTCAGTCTAGCCAGATACTCCAAATACTGCACAGATATATTAATATTTCTGTTGTGAGCCTTAAACTTTAGTAAATGCTTTTCTTTCAACAGTTTGCAATCTGGAGAATGCCTGGAAAATATTCAGGTTTTCTTTCTTCTTTTTGGAAAGCACAGCCCACATTAATAGCCAAAGCATAATTAATGAAGTGAATTATTCAAACTGTTCTTAAAAGTCAGTTTGAAAACAGAAAATATTTAATGCTTGAAGGCAGTGTGCGTAAAATCAGGGAAGTCTTTTTCCCCTTACTTGAAGAATTTGACTGGGATGGTTTATACAAAGCCAGGCGCGTAGTGCAGGACCAAACCTCCATGGTTGGGGCATGCAGACATCTGAGCACATACCTCTGCCTTTGTGTGCAGTTCCGTCATTAGCAAGTAGCTTTAAATGCAACCATGTGCCTTCAGCTCCAAATGCCCTGTATTACTCAACTGCAGTGATACAATTTTTAATGTGATGAGTTGGGGTGCAAAAGATAAAGTTCTAATTTATGTTTTTAAAAGAAGCGTAGGAAAGTCTTTGCAAGCTGAATCTTCTCTCCAGAAGTGTGCTTATTGTTGAAAAATACTGATCCATTTTCTAGAAGAAATAAGATTACAGTACCTGTGAAGATGTACTTGATTCTGCCGCAGAAGGAGAGATGCTTAGTTGTATTGCTTGCACATAACACATAGTTGTATTTTCCCAGAGAACAAAACCTTAGCCTAAATAAAGATTGTTTTTAAGACAGTGACTGAAGATTAACCTTCTGTTTAAATGTTTGCAAAATACGAGATGGGGAAAGTTCAATCACACTAAGTTACAGACGAGGAAAGCCCTGAGTTGTCTGTAAAAGCTTTTGCAGCATGGCTTGAAGTAGGAAGGCGTTGAGCTCTGTTGGACTCAGCAAGGGGGAGGAATTCCACGGTGATCCCTTCCCTGAAAACCTCTTGTAACATCCCCTCTTATTTCTGTCTTAAGGGTGTCACCTTGGACACCTCAGTTTGTTGTACTGAAATGATCCGATAGAAGGAGTAAGATGGTTTCAGGCAGGAAATCCAAAACTCTTAAAGGATGAAAATGTTTACTTTTTCTTCTGGGTACTGTTTTCCTGATCAGATGGCAAAATCTGTGAAAAAGTTATGCGTTGAAAAGCTTAGATGGCTCCCTTGCTTCTTCTTTTTATTGTCTCCATGGAAGTATCAATCAGTTCCAACCCCCAAACAACTGACCAGCTGAATCTGGTAGAGTCTTTTTCTTACTGGGCCTGTTTTCAGGGAAAAAGTTGGGATTTGCCACTGCTGTGTCGCTTGCAGTATGTGACAGGGAGGCGGACACCTCCTTTGCCTGTGCTGACGATGGTCCCAAGTCTCTGTGGCTGGGAAGCAGTTAAGAAATGTGATCCCCATGGGAGGATGTGGGTGCTCAAGGGTGTGGACCTGATCTGCAGGCAGGTTTTCCTGCTCTCCACACTTGCATGGGTTGGGTATTCCGGACTGAAACTATGGAGTCAGAGTCATGTGCCAAAACAGTTGGATTTTGAGAGCAATCGTATCGTGTTTTGTCAGGAACCGTAGGGCTTGAGCAGTTCTCTTCAGCTAAGCTTTGGAAGCTACAGTGTTTATGGCCCATAACCAAACCAACTCAGTTTGTACACTATCAAAGCATCTTTGGCTTTAACCACATGCCTTGTTTTTGTCTTACTCTAATCTTCCCTCATATTGTTGCTTTCTTTGAGTTTGGTGTAGATGGGAACACCCACAAAGAACCTCACTCCCTGTTTTCTGTAATTAATTCAGTAATCTTTAATGCGAATATCTCTTGTTGAATCTTTCAAACCCACTTCTGAAATACATAATATCATTCATCAGTTTGGCATGACACTTTCCTCCATTCCTTTCAAAAATGTTTAGAGGAGAAAAGGGAGCAATTTCCCCCTCTCAGGGAGGCAATCCACTTATTGCTTTGGGGAATAGTTTGGAATAAACAGATAGAGCTTGCACATAGAATTTAACAAGCTAAATAATAGTCCCAAGACTGTTTCTTTCAGTTTTATCCAGTACCGAGCTTATGGTGATGAATCTTGTGAAATCTCTAGAGTAATTGCTGTTCCCATAGTTCTTACACTTAATTTTTGGTCAGTTACTGGATTTTTTTTCTCCTGTTTTTCAAATACCAAAGGAAGCATGGTAGGTGGCCCAGTGGAAATTTAGTTGGAAAAATATCCTTCGGCTGGAGAAATCAGACTGATGCACACTAGTGTTGATAAGACTTGTGCTTCTTTACCCTGGGGTTGATGAGACCTGTAGATATTAAAAGGCGCAGTACCGTGCTTCTGCTGGAAGATGTGGAGGAAATATGGACGGATCATCCACGGGTTTGCCCAGGATTCAGGCCATTCGTTGTGGTGCCACTTGACAGACACAAAATCCAGACCCTCGGTGAACAGGGCAGGAGAACATTGTCGGCATGCGGAGTGATCATATGCAACAAGTGTTAGTGAAAACGTCCACCAAAATGCTGAGTCCTGTGCTTTGGGTCCAGAAAGATGACACCCAAGGAAACAAAGTCTACTTGTGCATAGGTTGGTGGGTGGCTTGGGAGAAAAACATGGATTGTTTTCTGTCTCCGAAGGTGTTTTGTTTGGTGCCGATGGAGAAAATTGAATTATATTCTAACAAAGTAGCAGCGATAGCTGAGGGTTTTGTGTTGGGGGAGGGTTAGTACAGTATGCTCGTACACTTTGCTTTTCTGTTCAGAATATTAGCGTTGTTGTGGCTTTTTGTTTCTCCCTTTCAATGGAGGAGGTTGACGGAGAGGTTAGATACCAGTTCTGCCTCAGTGATTCATTAAAACAGAGCTGTAGGAACGGAAGTCGCCGTGTTCAAAGGTGTGGGGAGTGTTTTATTGTTCTGCACGGTGCCGTGAATGCCAACGATTTTGCAGCTGTGAAAAGGGCTCTTAATGAGTTTCAGCATTTTAATGTACTTCAAGTTCCCAATTGTACAAATTTAAGAAGCTTAGCAATTCAGTATCTTCTGAATAATAGCATTTATTTTATACTCTAAATACACTCGGGGAAGTCTCAACAGTATTGCAGGAAGTCTTGGTAATATTGTGGCTCCTTCCCGATATAATAGCTTTAGAGAACCTAATTGACTTGAACAGTTGAATTGGTCCTTTAAAAAACATGCACACACAATTTTTGATTAATGAGCCCCATAATAAATCATTAATCTTTTTGGGTTCAAAAAGTATCTGAATAGGTTTCAAAGTAGAAGAAGTTGTGTATGTTTTCCTAAACTGCCTTTGTGATACAGTGTTTGCATTTCAAATCTATCATCTTAAATTTACAGAAAAAAATACCTAACATAATTTAAAGAAAAACAAGCCAAACTCTGAACTACTTGGTTACTAAGAGGCATGTGAAGAAACTTCTAGATAGGAGTGCTTCCTCCTAGAATAATAAAAGCACTGTAAAATGAGCATGGAATAAGTGTCCTTCTTCCTGAAGGATCCCAAAGTGCTTTTACACATTTTCTATAGTCAATGTGGGTCATTCACCCATCACTTGAAAGAAACCAGTCTTTACTGGCTGCACTAAACAGCACTTTTTATAGGAAGGAAATCACAAATAACTCTTGGATTTGAAACTCTGGGGAGAATTTGAGGTAGGCAGATTGTAATTGCCCAACTTGGAACCAGGCCAGAAGACTGTGATTAATATATCCAGGCTTAATTGTCCCCAAGTAGTCAGGGCCTTGGTTTCAAGTGTGCTTTGTCTCTGAATAGTATTTCTTTCTTCTTCCTGTAAATTTTGGAGCTTAGAGAATGGGTGGCAGGTTTGGCAGAATTGAAAAGCAGGAAAGACTTTTACTTACATGGGGATCAGCAACATTAGTGCAATACAATTCTTCCTATTTCAGGGCATGACCTTCTGATTTGGTTGGCTCGCTCAAAATACTTTCCCTGCGCTTCACTATTTTGAAATCTTTAAATATTCTTTTTTAGTTCTTAAAATTAATAGCAGAGTAAATGCAAATGGCTCTGCTCCTTAATGTTTCACTTTCTCTGGAATTGCTTGGTGTTTTGAAACAGTGTGGTATCTGAAAAACCTGTCAAAGGCACCCTAACAGGTTAAGCTGATCTATAAAAATAGGGTCATGTAACTTGAAACTATGTCCCTTAAAAAGCAAACAAGCTGCAGAGGCTGTTGATGTTTTTCTCATCGGAGCCGGTCTCATCCCTGCCCTGACCAGGTGAGTCTGGGGAGCCTCTGAATGTCAAATCCCATCCTGAGGCTGCTGGATGTGCGTCCATCTGTGACAGTCACTGATCTGCAGATCCACAACTGAGTCAACGTCAGGCTGAAACGTTACTCAGTGGGATCCAGTGGATATTTATTTTTCTCTTGGGGAACGGGAGAGTTTTTAAGGGATTTTGTGCAGATACAACAAACTTCCACGTTTAGAACATCAGGGGGTTTTTTGGTGTTTTGGGCTTGTGGTTTTTTGTTGTTGTTTTGTTTTGGTTGATTGGTTTTGTTTTGGTTTTGGTTTGCTTGTTTGTTTGTTGCAAGAGTCTCACAGAATACACGTAACATCAGCTTGGTCTGTTGAAAAAGTTGAACTGAGCTCAAATTTCTCAGGACTGCAAACTATCGAGTTTGGTCCCTTAGGTTTAAAGTGTTTACACGCCTTGTAAAAAAGGCACACACATCCACAGCTGTATGTGTTTTGCCATGAGCCACCAGGAATTGCTACAGTCATGATGGGAACTTCACAAGCAAACTCTGGAATTTCATAGGCATCCACTTAAAGGTGTTGTAAATGGTACCTTTCTGTCCTACCTCCTTTAGGAACAACTGCATTTTACCGCCTCAAAACATGGTTAGACTTGTTTCTTGAGTACTGGGTGATTTTCTGCTTGTTTTATTGACTGCTGATATCAGTATCAGCAAGGATAAGCACTGGGAGAAGGGTTCTGACTCTGATGAAACACTCCTGATTTACATGGTAAAGGGGCGCTCTCTCACTCTAGTTCTTTGTCATAGTGGTACAGTATTAGCAGAGAGTTTAAGATGTTTGTCTGTAAACCATCAGCTTTTCTTTTCACTAAAACTGTGTCAAAACCAAGTTGTGAATACAGCACCTGAGAGGGATAATCAAGAAGCCTAAAGTGTTTAGTAGTTGAAGCTCCTTTCTTTAACACTGTCTTTTTAGTTTAAAAAAATATATTCTAAAGCTGGAGCAAAATGGGTCAGATCATTTAAGGACCAATGCAAGAGCCAGGTCCAGCATTCACCATCCTAGAAGACCTTCACTGCTCCCTCTACACTCTGCCGCAGATTCTCCTTTGCTTTTAATTCCCAGCCATCCACTACATCCAAAATTAATTCTTTGTAATTCCTTTCCAGTCTGGGACTCAAAGAATGCCTATGTATCTTGTCTCACAGTTCTATTACTCCATTAAGTTGTTTCTGATTTATAAGCGAGAAAGAAGATAATAATATCCTTCATTTGTTGTATTGATACAGCCATCACTTTTTATATGAACAGTTTATACAAGTATACAAATATATGTAAAATACAATTACATGCAGATATATTTAATCACACACAAGTGTACCACCAGCTAAGCACAGCACATTAAATGGCTCTTTATGGGGATAACACCTTGGTATACAGTCACTCACACATATATATGCATGATTGCAAATGTGCCTCTTTTTTTGGAAGTCTGAGGATAGGTTTGTATGTCTTTACACAGGCGAGCACAGCTCAGCTGCCCTCTGCAAGGGGGTTCAGAGGTGATAATCACAGCAGTTCAACCCTGCCTTTGTGTTCTATTTTAATATCTTATTTTTTAAATAAAGCCAAGTTTCAGTTTCTTCACTCACTAGTAATATTTCCTCATTTTCATCTGTGAAGGTGGAAATGGAATATTGCAAGGCCTCTTTACTAATCCTCTGCTGGAACTTGCTGACTCAGCACTGGGAGTTCCACATACAGGGAAAAGGTGGTAGAGCTGTGTCTGTCGTGCTTCTGAGCGATAACCATCACTTGTCAAATTTGAAACATGACTTGGTTGCCTTTTTACATCTGATGCGTTTAGGAAAAGTGTGAGTATTTCAACAGTGTATGTTTTGTGAGTTGCGCCTGATCTTAAATGGGAACTGTATTTTTGTCAGTGTTAAGTACGGATTTCTCAAAATAAAACTGTCAAGGCTGTGTTTTATGGTGCATTTTGTTTTCCTTAGCCAGTATCTATGTAGATTTTTTCTTAAGTTTCTGTAGTAGTTAAAAGAATCCAGACTCCCTGAAAATTGATGCATCCTCAAGGACTAGTAGGTTTCCATTTCTGGCATGTGCATCAAGATGAATAACTGTTCTCTAGCAGTTTGTATGGACTCAGGCTAAGTAGACCTCAACCTTTATCCCAACAGGAATTCCCAGACAAGAAAATTCTGACTTCATTTATGGTTTATAGGAAGTAACGTAAAACATGACAAACGAAAGCATTCGGTTTTCTTCACAAGCAATCACATGGGATCTGTGTGCTGCTTGAATTCGCCTTCGGGTCAACAGGTCAAATACTAAAAAGCATTATACTGTCCCAAAAAGTCCTCTTAAAGCTTCTAATGCTTTCCCAGTGCTGATAATTTACTACTGTTAATAGCTACAGGGTTTTTTTCCGGTGAAAGTGTAGACAGCTAAATGCTAAAGCTTTGAATTTTATATGAAGAAATCTGAGTTTCCTGATTTAGCCCCAACCTGGAGAAGCCTCTGAAGAGAAACTTGTAAGTTCCTATTGATCTACAGATAGATGCAATATTGATAATAATTCAACCCCGCGTGCATATGTGGCATTTCACAGCTATGTTGTCTTCATTTTGTTGGCAGCTTTCAAAGGAAATATTAAAGGCAAACAATAAATGCCTGATAATCATTGGAAGAGATGCATCCACTTGGTTTTTTACATCTTTATTAATCTTAATATAGTTTTGAAAATATTTTCCAAGCACAGATCCTGATACTGCCAAGCGAGACCGATGAAAATTTTGCTGTAGAATTCAGTTAGAGAAGGATCAGGCCATGGCAGAGCAAACACTCTCCTTAGGGAGAACAGCTGCTAGAAATAGTGGGCAGAAAATCCTAAATCCACCCTGGCCAAGTACGGGTTACACGTGCATGAAAACATCCGTAACTTGTGCCTCTGCTGCTTCATGATGACATCCTGTGGCCACTGGAAGATCAGGTAGCAAAGCCCTCCTCTTTGCCACACTCCTGTCATTTAGAAATTCCCATCACTTTTTCTGAGCTTGAGGAGCAACATTCAACCTCTGCTCTAACACCTGGTACAGTCTCCATGAAGTACATAGGAGGGGTTAATCCATGGGTCCATCTAAATTCTTTAGATCTGCAGTTGGAGGAACCCGAGTCTGTCCTCTACAGTGCTAGATTCTGTCTTCACTGAGCGAGTGGTATTATTGTATTGGTATTATTGGTATTGTATTGGTATTATTGTATCCTGAGATAGATTAGGGAGAAAACCATTTATTTCCACACCATTCGTAATCCTTTTGTCATGAGAACAGATATATTCTGCTTGAAACTTTGAGGTAAGAAAATAGCACAGCCGAATCAGCTCCAGGTGTCACCAGACCATGGCTTGAGAGTTGTTGCCTTGACAAATGGAGACTAAAAAAGCAAGATCTTCTAGACATTCTGTAATAATTTTAAATACTTACTCTAGAATCTCCATTGCTTTGTACACAAATCCTGCTTTTCAGGATCTGTTATAATAATTTTTCAGATTGCAGCTTATGCAAAGGAGAACTCTAGAATTTATGAAAGAGTTTCATATTGTCTGAGTTCCAACTTGTAGCTCTTTGTGTGTATGTCAGAGGTTTGGGAGTATTATGATTTTAAGTAGTGCAAAAATAATTGCAATTTTCTTTTTCATATATTATTAGAATTGGACATTTTTGCACTGAATATTTTACATAGAAAAACTGCATTTCAGCTAATTAGTGTCACTGGCACTGCAGTTCTTTTTTTAAAGAATTGAAGTAGGTAGTGCTGCTGAACTCTTACTGTTTGTGTGTATTGTGTTCTTCAAAATACCACATAATTCCGAGAACACATGATAGCCTGCTATGTTTTGTTCCTATTTCTAAGATCTTTTTTAAAAAGCACTTGAAGTTAAGCTGTTAATTTAATTTTATTTAGTTAGTGCATATAGCATTTTAGCCTGATTTAGCTTTCTTTCCTCCATTATTGATAACGGAAGGTTTGTATTGTTGCCTGATTTCATGCTATGCCCTTTGTAAAGCAAATAATTTCTTTTGTGACCTCTTATTTCTCTGTTTGTGTAAATACATACATGCACAGGTACAAAGGCACCCTTTCTGTTAGATAGTGTTACATAAAACACAATTCAGTGAGAATGCCAATAGTAGGAGTTAAATTGCAAGATTGTTGACTCAGTGCAGGGGCAAAGGACTTGATTCCTGTCTGAATATCAGTAAGAAAATCCTGGAAAATATACATCAATCAGCACGTCATTTGCCCCGTGTAGTATAAAGCAAATAAACATACGTGATGCAATACTATCTAACGTGCAGTAGGACGCTGTGTCTTGACTTCACTAAGACATAGTTGATGACAAATCAAAATAAATATGTAAGGTGTTCAACATAGATTGCAGCTCATCTGGTAAATCAGGCTTTTGCTTCCAGAGCTCATCAGCTGAGTATCTAATTTAGGGTTAACAGCCAGGATATTATGTAGCATTTTCAGAAAGCGCTATAGACAGGCTTCAGGTGATCTGAGGTGAATAATTGATTCTTACTTAACAGCAATATAAATAGCAAAGCAGCCATTAAAACAGTATGAAAGAGAATATGGAGGTAGCTGAACACCATCAAAGCTGGACTGACACAATGGTTTTTGCAGAGGCTGAACTGCCTTTTTGGCTGCAGTGCACTGTAGAAGTTAGAAACTGTGGAAATTTGTTTCTAGAAAAACTAAAAAGTAAGGAGTTCTGAAAATCTCACCTTGCAATGGCAGAAGTATGAAAAACAGGTTTTTTATATCAGGCTGCGATAGTTTTTGTTGAGATACTGTGTGGAAATAGAAGGAGGTACCACGTATCTCATACCATGCCAAAAGGCAGCGACCATGGTGACTCAAGTCCATATTTGCCACACAAGACAAAGGGCAAATCAAATCACCATTGGCAGGTCAAACGCATGAGGGAAGCTTCTGCAGCAGCTCTGCGCTGGACAGACCAATAACAATTTGATTCCAGCAATATTTAGTTTTAGCAAATGCAGTGCTGTCCATGAACAAACTTAATTAAAAGAAAGCTGAGTCCAGCTTACACAGCACGGCACAGCACTCTGAGAGTTTACACAGTGAAAAGAAACCCTGAGCATATATAAACTGTGAACTCTTTTTAAAGTTCATGGTTTTAATTAAAACAGTACTTATTTATAATACTTTGCTGTGGAGCTGATACAGGTATTTGTGACAAATAATTTTCTACAATGTTTTTGTTCTTTTTCTCTTCATAGGTCATGATTCTTAGGAGTTTGCTTGTTTTCATTTTTTGACAAGATTTGGTAGAGCAGATTTTAACCTGTGACTTGTTTAAGAAGTAGCTGTAAAGAGTGTCTCAGGGATGGCACAGTAAGGTTGGTTGCCCGAGTCGCATCTCTGTTTTTTGATCAGGTGATCCCAGGTAAAAGGTAAATGGCAGTTCCTTTCTTGGGTTGTCATAAAGCTCAGAACTGCTTGACTTTCCATATACAAATCACAATACAAAGCTTTTGAAGATCATTGGGAAAATGCTTTTCTTCAAAATAGCACTTGTGGGTGTTTTCTGTGTTCATGTGCAGAACCACTTTGTCTTGTTAGAAAGTGTCCTTGTCATCGTTAACAGGCTTTTCACATGACTTGCTGACAGTCAAGCTTACACAGAAAATGCATCCTGCAATTCTAGTTTTAGATATATTTATAACGCTTGATGGATTGGGCTTAATTATTGCTGTACAATAGCTGCATAATTATGCTGAGGCCAAATGTCCTGCAGTGCTGTGGAAAAACCACATTACAGATGAATTCCGAATGGTGGCACTGTGAAAGTCAGGTAGGGTTGGGTATGGGAGACAGATAATTTATGAAACGTAGTCAGCATTCAGTCTAAAAAGGCACAGTGACTACCATGAAGCAAATGTATCAGGGTGGAAGAGAGATTTAAAATCTCAGGATATTAAATCTTGATTTATTGGAGCCTTTGGGAGGCCATCAACACACAGATTCTTTTGTAGGTACCTAAAACAAAATAAGCTTCTTTGAATCCCCCAGTATCTTCTGCTTGGCAGTGCTTTCCCTGTGAAACCTTCAGTGTTTAGACCTAGTCTTGGTTGAGGAGATAGTTCTAATTCTGGGCAACCCTTTGTGTGAAGAATTTTTTTCCTAATATCCAATCTAAACCTCCTCTGGCACAACACCCTCCATGCTACAATCCCCTTTCAGGTAGTTGTAGAGAGTTATAAGGTCTCCCCTGAGCATCCTTTTCTCCAGGCTAAACAACCCCAGTTCCCTCAGTTGCTCCTCATAAGACTTGTGCTCCAGACACTTCTACAGCTTTGTTGCCCTTCTCTGAAGCTGCTCTAGCACCTCAATGTCTTTCTGGTAGTTAGAGGCTCACTCTTCAAGTGCAAGCCTTTACTAGTTTGTGTTGGTTTTTGTTTTTTTTTTTTTTTTATTTAAATGCATATAAGCATTCAATAAAGTAACATAAATATTCATACCAATATATAGTTTAATGAAAAGATATTAGATTGGGTTGCATTGACATAGGCTGGTAAGCCTTACTTCATTTCTATTTCAGAGTCCTGGCAGTGCCTGCTGCACAGAGCTTTGGAAGGACTCTTGACAAGGTGGCCAGCATCACATTTACATTTCCTTCTACTGTATCTGTTGGATTATCAGTACTCAGTGCAGTAATAAAACCCATGTAAAAGTTTAGGCTTTCTGTACAGTCTTGAAAACCCTTTGGTGTGCTGCTCAACAAGAGAGTGAAACCAGCCAGGGATCAATAGTTAACTGGCCATTGATTTAGCTGTCTGTGCTGTTAAATATGTGCCCACGCAAAGGGAAGCAAATAAGCCAGTAAAAAGTCAAAGGGAACCCTGGCAGCTGCACTTGATTCACTCTGTTCATCTCATGTTGCTGCAATGATGGCTCAAAATATGTCGTTAACAATTCTGAAAGGCCATATGGTCTGGGCCATTGCTACAGTTTTTATGTTTCTTATGTGATTTTTTGGTTTCTTCCTTCTTTTTATAAAAGAAACTGTAACATGAAAAATATTTGAAAGCAGGGCTACTATCACTTTATTCAAATCAGTGTATCTTCATTGATTTGAAAGGCACCACGTGGGTGTACGTGGGCAAGATCCCAGTCCCCAGCCACTGCACAGAGACGCTCCCTCCCACCCCCTCCGAGAAGGAGCAAAAGGGTTTCCTGCCATCGCTTCTCTGATGCAAGGAGGTGATGGAGGTTTGGCTGACTTTCTTTTAACTTTCACACTACCAGCCCATATTCATCCTATCTAACTGCGATAATTAAGTTAGGAGCATCCTGCCATGCTTGGATAGGTCAGTGAAGAGGGGACCTCTCCAAATGTTACTTGCAGACATTAGGTATTAGATCTGAAGTTAAATACCTGAATTATAAATTCAGTAGCTTACTCTGTTTGAAAACCAGGCGACTTTTAAAAATGTGCAAAAATATGCCACATAACCTCTAATATGAAAAAGCAGCAGGAATAAATGAGGAAACAGTAGAAAACTGGGGGAAAAAATCCTCTATTTCAGACTTTTGGTGTCTGAATCCAATCAAATGCATATCAAATCAGCTTTCAAATTAATGTCTAGTTCAGATGTCCTGGAAAGTTCCCATGATCTGCAGTACCAAAAAAGTAAGTATTAAATAATAAACCAACAAGAAGATATATTGAATATGAATCTACTGAGAGCATGCTTCCTCTAAATTTCATTTAAGTTCAGTGGCTTGTATAGAATCCAGTTTAGAAATAATCTAATAAACTGAAGATCAGACTGATGCTATCGTACAACTACGGTTTTCAAAATACTGAGCAAACCCTGGAAAATTTATGAAATGGCATATGGATGTTTCCATATAAATGATCTGGTTTCATATAAATAGTTCCACGTAAATGACTTTTTCCATAAAGAGCATAACTATTTTTAGTTAAGGGGAAACAGAAGTTCAGCTTAGATCTTTAAAGGAGGGAAGAAGTTAGATACATAGCTTGAAGATCTGAGCAGTAGCCATTAAGCAGAGATGAACTAGTTTTGGGAAAACTAATTGAGGGTGATTTGAGCCTGGGTCTAAAACGTTCAGAAAGATGGGACCATGCTTCTAAAGGTGAGCTGTGATATTGACCTGTGTCAATGTTAATATGATGAAGTCTCGATTTATTAAAGACAAGGAAAGTGTATGATCTATTAATATAAATATTGATTACATCTTTAAAAAGAGGAGTTCAGGATCTCATATCGATCCACATATGAAGTTATATTCCCAGAATAAGTCTGGAAGATGGAAAAAGGAATTATTTGAACTAATAATCAGCACTTAGCTTCCTAGAGCAAGCTGCTCTAAGGAGAAATTATTTAGATTGGATAAAAAGAACTGGTACATAGGGTTCCCAAATAAACCAAACACACTCAGTTTCCAGTCCTACAGAGATTACAGGAGGTTCGAGTTCCTTTTGGGAAGAAATAACATAGCCAAAATCAGTCTGCCCCTCCCTACACGTGTTTTTAAAGAATGCATTACTAAGCGTACTACGTAAAAAGGCTCAGCCTCTTCTCCCACAGGCAGGAATTGTTCTTTCAGCCTTACATGCGTTGCTTCCAAAGATTGTCTCAAGATGGGAGGGAAAATCCCATCTGAGCCTTGTCCTTTCTTTCAAGAGTGCCTGGGAGGGGCCAGCAAAGCAAACAGCAACTTTGAGTTGCAGCACGCCCTCCACTGGGGTTTATGCATTTCAAATCCTGTTGGTGTAATGTCTTTCAAATCCTCTGCATTACAAACTTCTCCCGCCTCCCTGGCATGGGCTTTGGCAGCTGAGTGACTGGGCCAGTTCTTGCTAAAAGGCACCGAAGAAATTTCTGGCTGTTTCCCCAGCACAACTGTTCCTGCCTGCTGAACAGCAGAGCCTTGCAGCAGGATGCCTGCTGCTGAATGCTGGAAATGCTCTGAGATAACTGAAAACTTGGTTTTGACCTACTGTGAGTTTGCAGTCTTTACCATTTTAAGCCTTCCTACCTGTGGTTTTGGCCAGTTTGGGAGTGTCTGTCACGTACAACCCCCAGCCAGAATGGCCTGACTACAACGTACGCATGCAGCTAATGTCACTGGAGCCCACAGGCCAGAGCAGCTGAGGTATTTGGGCTACAACGATGGTGAAACAGGCAGGGCTGGGAGCAAAGGGGGTTGCAAAAAGCCCTACACTTGTCTGGAGAGGAGCTTCAAATGGTTTAATTTCTTTGTTGTTGTTGTTGTTGGTCTATTCTGTGGCACTTGGAGTACCTGCACAGACTGGCACACACCAGGACCCCAGAATGAGCACAGTCCGGGGTGTGAGGCTGTGTCAGGATTTCACAGAGGGTTAGGGCTGACCAGACAAGTCACCCCTGTTTCTCTGGGGCTGCAGTGTAAGTGCTGTACTTGGAAAATGTGACCCTCCTTGTGCTGTCAAATGGGAGACCTTGGGTAAAATGAACTTCAGTGAGGACAGCCAAGAGCAGGCTTTTGATGGTGTCCTGAGACTGCACTTGCAAGTTTGCATGACTTGAGCATGATGCTTTTGCAGCTGGCACACACAGCAGGCTCCACGGCTGCCTTCCCTTCAAGCAGCAACTTGGCCTGGTCTTGTACCTGTTAATTAGCCACATTTGGCACATGGGGCCTGGGGAAGGCAGAGGAGCTGTGCCACTGCACTGCAGCCAGCTCTCCACCACTCCTGGCAGCCCCCTTCTCTTCTGAGCCTCTTGGGTGGCAGCCAGCTGCAGCCCTGGTCCCCATGGGGGAGAACCTTCTTATACGTGGGGAATTAAACCCAAGAGACCTCTGTGTTTTGGGAAGACTGTCAACTGGCATGTCGTACCCCTGTGGTCCAGGACGAGCCTGCTGTCTCTGGTGGGGTCTGGAGGGGGAAAGCGGGACAGGGACCACAAAGGCCAGATGGCAGTGGGGGCTCTGTTTGGCTGGTGGCTCCATCATGGGAGCTCTAAGTCAGCAGCTGGACAGTGTCCGAGGCACGGTGCAATTGGAGATGGTTGTGGATGATATGTAGTTTTCTGTGACCCCACCCCTTCTGTTTCTGTCCAAAATTTTGGAGATGTAAATGGAAAATGCAGTTCTGAAGTGACCATATCACATGAATGACTTTCAGCTCTCTCACTGATGACGAGTTAGTCAGTCCAGTTTGGGACCAGACACAATAGTAAATGGGATTTTAGCATCCTAATGTGGGAAATACCATTCTTTTTAATGCCTAGTGAAAAGCCATAGTAAGAATTAAATGAATCAGAGGGAGCCTGGGCCACACTATGTGGATCCAGATACCACTGGCACCACCAGGCCTGCAACGTTGGGATGTGATCCTTCACTGAAGGCAAAAACGTAACTGTCAACTAGTTAGGATTATGAAAGGCTAGTAGTTTGCGGAGGGCTTGGACTTCCGGTTCTGGTTAGGCTCATCTTGTCAACAAATAGGCACATTTTGAACAGTAAGGGCACCTGCTTTTCACACTGAAAAGGTCAGCAGTGACCCTGGGCCAGGGAAGCAACTTTGTCACTCAGGAGCTTGGGGATTCTGGGATGAAAAGGCTCAGGCAAAATGAAGAGCAGGTGTCAGCATCTCCATGCTGCAGAGGGGATCTCTGCACAACTGAAGAAGGTGATGAGGAGCCCCAGTGCCAGAGGCTGGTAGAGGAGATTGAGCCTGAGAAAGAGAGACTGGTGAGAGTAGATGGCCCTGGGGTCTGGCTGTGTGGTGACAGGACAGCCAGGATGTGCACCGCTCCTGTACAGCCTGCTCAGCTCCAGGCATCATTGCTGGGGAGATGTTTCATCTTGTTTCACTTTATGGTGTGAGATACGGCTTCTGTAAGGTGATTTGTCTCTGTAAAGGAAAGGGTATTTCTCTAAATGTTATATTTGTATGGTAAGGAAAAATAATGTGGATTTTTTTCCTCTTTTTTAGAAAACACTATTGCGTTGTGGAGGTAGCATGAGTGGCCTCATCTGTCTCTCTCTGCTTATAGCTCTTGTTTATCTTGTCGACGAAAGATAGGCTTGGTAAATCCTTGTGAAAGAGTGACTGTGGCCTGCTCATCTTTCATTCATCCTCAGAGTGTAGCTAAACTTTCTGTGGATATTTAAAACAATGGCATTTAATCTCTAACATTGTTAAAAGGCTTATATGTGCCTCCTCCAGAAGTGAGACACAGTGGCGGCGGTTATTACTTATTGTATTTGTTTGTCCCAGCCTGAAAACTGAGGACTCAGAAGAAAATGTTCTCATTTTAATATTCTGCAGGGCTGAATTGCTTCAGTGAAAGCAAAGGCTGTTGTACACTTAGTGATGCATAACTTCGTGGGGTTTTTTTTGTATTAGTCTGTCCTTTGGCTATGGGGATCTCATCTGCATGAGGCTGTTAGGTTTTTTCTAAATATTGACACGAGTGTCAGTCCCTGAGCACCAATTGGTTGATAAATCAAAGTCCTTAACCAATCAATGGGTAGAGGTTTGCACAACGGTATCATGATTTCTGAAAAATGGTGCAATTGGAATTGCAAACCTTTCTTCTTTGATTTGCTTTTATAATGCCTCTGCTTTACTGCCTCCATTGCTCACGTTTTTAAAGTAATTAGTAACAATGAAGATGCTTCCTAATCTCCTGTATCTTTCCTTTTTTCTGTGGCTTGTATGGAGTGGGGGGCGGGGGGAGAAGTAACAAGCAATAAAACTTCAAAGAGTTTGCACACAGAAAAAAGGGAAAAACGGGGTGGGAAGGAGAAATAAAATGTTTTGTGTGTTTGGTTGGTTGTTTTTCCCAAATATAAAACTGTGATCTGAAGTTCATATTCCTCTTTTTTCTTGCCTACCTTCCCTCCAGGACTGTTTGCATGATTTTCCTTGCACTGTTCGTACTGTACCAGTTCTGACCCCTCACTAATATCTTTTGGTTATTGGAGAGAAACTAGCTTTTGGATCTGTATGAATGTAAATTGAAGTGAGAGAAGGGAAGATGACTGCAGGGAAAGAATGTTCTTCTAGGTTTAGGGTTTGTAACTTCAGTTTGCTATTTGTGTGTGTGTGGTTTTCCTCTGCTCTTCCCTTTACTATGAGGCACATACTGTAAGTATAAGTTATATACTATAACAGGGTATATTTTTATGGGCTAGTAGTTTGAAAATGTGCCAACTTTGTTCTTTTATTTCTGTTTTGTAAAGTAGCGAGGAATTCAACTTGCATGGTAATGTGGTGTTTTGTGACATAATGGGTCTGGAGATGCAAAGCTAGAACGCAGTAGGCATTAAGCGGTATGTCCAAAGGCAAGTGCTTGCAGCTCTTAGGTCAAAATCCAAATTATGCAGTGAAACAGTATTACACGCTTCCTGATTTTGGACCCTTTGGGATATCCTTTTGCAGCTTTTCTCCTCATCCAAATGGGCTAAAGTTTCCCTTGAGCCTGGGTAAGGGAGGCTGAAAACTTTCTTTGGCTTCTGATTCTGGTATTTAGCGAAGCGAGACTTTGTTTGGTCATTCTTGTCCCTGTAAAGATGAGGTGTGTGAATAAGCCTGAAACTATTTCTCCTTCGATTTTTGAGGCCTTGAATGCGCAAGGCATGTTGATTCTGTCCTGTTTTCGTACATCTTCTAGAAATAAGACATCTGATTCTTTGCATTTGACAAGACACATCCGCGCTGACTTTAGTGAAGTGTAATTTGAAACTGGTTTAGTTAAACTGAGGCAGATGGCTGCAGGACTGTGTGGAAGTTCTTTGGTGTAAGGTTGTGGTGCTGCTGCAAGATTATTTAAAAAAATATTAAAAATTTAAAAATTATTAATTATTTAAAAATATTAAAATTACTTTTAAAAAAGGTAATACTGTTGCCATAAGTCTTAGTGTTGAACAAGTACAAATTAAATTAAAATGTGTAATGAAAAAGAATTCAAAAATCTGAAAAGACTGTCAGGTAAGATATTGTCTGGCTTACTGCACAGCATAAAGATTAAATGTTATATTTTTGGTTATTAAGCACTAGCTAAAATTATGTAGTAATGTGTGATCTCAATCAGGCCTGTACTGACAGGTGATCAGATATTATGTAAAGCTTATTATGTAATCAGGACCTGGTTGTCTGTAGACAAGGTTTATTTACTGCTTTAATACACTTATTTTACCTATGGTGTCTGTGCCTCTTTCATGTTTCTTTGCAGTACTTTGGCAAGCAAGAATAGAAGTTGGAATGGTTGCCAAAATTGAAAGTTTAGCCTAAAAATCTGAAATAGAACAAGAAAGCTGTCTTTTGTTTTCTCAGTTATTCATACTACAGGCTTTCTTTTTGTAAGATAGTTTAATTCAGTCTGAGATTAAACATATGACCTATCTCGCCAGGACATTAGATTGAACCACAGAACTCCCCCCTGCCCAGCTAGGTCTTGTTGCACATTATCAACTAAGATGTTTTTCATGGGCGAAAAAAAAGGAAAAGATACTACGGAAAGTGTTCCGTGTGTTTCAACCAACCTTGCTCATGAAGAACAGGTTGAGTGGGAAGTCTGCAGGCTGGAAACAATTCTGCTTAAAACATGCGTTGAGTTTATTTATGTTAACAGTGAGCACATTTGTGGAAATCATGAGTTTTTTTCACAATCTGTTTGCTAAATTAGGAGGCAAACCCAAGAATGCTTGTGCGTGAGACTAATTTTCTATAAATGAGTAGTGTCACTGAGTTCAGTAACAGCAGTCACACATAGAATTAAGCACATGCATGACAGTTTGCAGAAATTTGGCAAATACATTGTCGTCATGAACAGATTGTCCAGCTTTACTTTTAATGCAGCTATAAATTCTTGTCTTGGTCCTGTTTTGAGTAGCCCTGGTTGGATGAACCATAAGCTATTTTATTGTGCAAAGCCTAACTGAGGATATTTCTCTCATTTTGTCATAGCAACAAGAGCAAGATCCCACAAACCTATACATCTCAAATTTACCTGTTTCCATGGATGAGCAGGAACTGGAGAATATGCTGAAACCCTTTGGACATGTCATTTCCACCAGAATATTAAGAGATGCTAATGGAGTCAGCAGAGGAGTCGGCTTTGCCAGGTGAAACCTTCACTCTTTCTTGATTAATGACATCTTTTGGCTTTGGTCCTTTGCAAATGGTGTCTATTCTGTAGCTCTGGAGCCTCATAGCTATGCAAAATACAGAGCAGCCCCTTTATCAGATTGTGTGTCTGTTCTTTCCACCGAGCTGAAGAATACCAATGCAGGAGGATGTTCATTTCATTGCTCTAAAAAGTAGTTCATTGTATGTATGTATATGTAAATAAAGATCACTTAGAATAGCGAGCTATCCATGCAGTATCAAGCTTGGATAAATACACGTCCTACAGCCAAAAGCAGACACTTGGTGAAGAAACTGCTTAAATGTTTAGCAAAGATTTTGCTACAGGAAAAAGTAAATTTAGCGGTTGAAAAAACAAAAGGAAGGGACTGTAAGTGAAGGGACTATAACGTGGTTTCCTCAAAAGCTGCAGAGAACTCCAGCCTGTAAGAAGAGCTTAGAAAAGAAATATTTGCATATAACAAGCCCTGTCGGAGTAGTCAGATGTTTTAGACACAATGGGCAACATATTGTTACCATGTACTTCATGTCAGTACAGATAGACAAGTTTCCATGCTTACTCTCAGGGGATATTTACATAGATTCTCCTCAGCTTGAGATGGTCTTAAATCAAATTGTTGCTTTTGAAAAGCGAAGGAATAGAGGGTTTTATATAGAAAAGTATTGAAAAAGCAAATAAGAAGAGAAATTTGCAATTGCTGTAAATCAGCCTTCGGCTTCAAAAGAAAAGGAAAGAAAATCCCAAATCATCGATTCTACAGAATATTCATAACATTGTGCTTTGTAGCAGAGGCAAAATGACTCAGTCATCTTGCAAATTTCTTTGATATACACCGTATCTTGGTATAGCATGGCACTTCTGTTAGTGTCATAACACCACTGAGTGAAATGGGGTAATCTATGATAAAAATGTAGCTTGCAAGGTAAGTGACATTGTAATATTACCTTTGTCCCTGATGTGAAAGGTCATCACGCGCAAAGAAATTTAAGATGATATTGTCTGAATTAAAATGGAAAAAGGCAAAACATTTATGCTGGAAGATGACACACTGTTCCTTACGCATTCTTGCAGATAATAACATGAATTTTTCTAGCTCACTAAATATAGACAAATCTAACTCACAAATAAACTTGCATTTAAAAAGCAGACTTTGTTTGTGGAAATGTATTTAATTATGTAACATATTTCAAGAAACCTTCAGTGATCTAACATGAAAGTGGTGTAATTCACCATGCAAACAACAGAGCGGTAAAACCTTTGCTCCATCAAATACAGCAGATCTCCCATTGACTTGAATGAGGCCAGAATTAATCCAGCAATTCAGAACCGTAGTTGAATGCTGACTCTTGTCTTCTTAAAGTTATCAATACAATCTTTAATTAGGTGACCACCTGGCCTTCTCTTTGCAATAATGTGCTGTTTCCTATATTTTTCCTGCGTGTCAATCCAAACAAAAGAATTTGTTCAACTTTGCCTGTAGACATGAAGGTTTCATTTTAGTGTACCTGCAGTGTGAGCACATGCTGATGAGTGGGTATAAATGCAGTACAGGCAGGGGATGGCAGCTGTATTTCAGTCCAGATAAGATTTCAGGAGTTCGGCAACCCATGTGGTGATCTGGCATATTGTACCTTCTGACCTGGGGCCTTTTGTCACAGCGTATCTTGCCTGCTTGTGGAATGTGCCGTGCTCCTCAGCATAGCTCTTAACTGAGCCACAGAAGCACAAGAGAAAAAGATAACTTTGCATACGCTAAAATAAAGTAGCATCCAGCAAATGTGAAATTTGGTGTTTCAAAGTTATTAATTAAAAATAACTGGTTTTTTTTTTCTGCCCAATTATGTGAATAGTCAATCTCAAAA
This sequence comes from Streptopelia decaocto, assembly GCF_964273445.1. Lineage (NCBI taxonomy): Eukaryota > Metazoa > Chordata > Aves > Columbiformes > Columbidae > Streptopelia > Streptopelia decaocto. Next base: position 120,949,581 of record NC_138655.1, on the reverse strand, counting down.
TAAATATATTCAAAAAGCAATTGGAAGTAGAAACTTACAGTAGACAGCTATTGTCAGATTTTTCTTCTAAACAGGTATGATTAGCAGTTATGTAGTACTGCAGGTGGCTACTTAATCATTTATAACCTGGCTAACTTCAAATGTTCTTGGATCAGATTTATCTGAGTAATGTTAGAACATTAGAGTTCTGCCTCCTTTAAAGTATGCGTGTACAAAGCTAGCTCTTCTTTTTAAGCTGTGAAAGTATTTCCTCTCCTTTGTGTCCTCAAAAGGAGCTAAACAGATTTTCCTGAGACTTTCCAGAGCATTTCACTGTGGCTTGGACCCAGCTGTGCCTAGGTACACCCCAGGGGAAATTTTGAGGAGGAGAGTTATGAGCAAGGGGCCAGAGAAGGGAAGCTTTAGAATCCAACTGTGGCTCCACAGAAGTCCATCCAGTTGCAAGGGACTTGCCGTAACCTCTGGACACCCACCTCTGCCTCTCCCCTTGCCCCTGCTTTGTACTTCAAAGTGGTGCTGCCTGGCTCCAGGCTCTCCGTGGGAGCTGGATTTCTGTGGGGCTCGTGTTGCTGTCATCGTTAGGCAGCGTGGGTTTCTGCTGACACCAGCAAGCCGAAGCTGGGACTAAGCACAGCCTATTGTATAACGGAGAGAGACATTAGGAGGAGGAGGTGCAGGGAGAAGTACTTACTAGAAGTAAGGAATTGGAAAAAGGAGGCGGTGTGCATGAGAAGCTTTGAGTTCAGCCTGTGATAGGATTGCGTGTCGAAAGAGGGAATGACGCAGTGTTGCCCTCACATGGGACTTCGTCACAAGACAAGTGCAGGGGTTTCTTAAATCCCTGTTGATGGGAGTCGTCTAATGACTTCAGCATCTGATCTTTCATTTAAAAAGTGCAAGGAGATTCCTCAGAGCTTAGAACAAAAGCATAGTCCTTCACCCTCAGAAAACAAACAGCAACAACAAAAGAAAAACAAGGAAAAAAGCCACAGAAAGTGAATTTGAAGACTTATTTTGAGATACAATTTTAAAGCTGATCTCTTATTATTTGAGTTTTGCAAACAGGGCATTAACAACATTGGTGTGAATTAAAAGCAAATCAGAGGTAGTAAGTGAGAAGGTCTTTGAGGGAGGCTGGAATGACTGGATAGGAGAAGGTACTGGGAGCAAGCAGGGAAATATTTAAATTTAACCTGAAGATGTGTTTGTTGTCACTTATAAAGAGGTAACTATATGTTCTGGAAGACCTGGCTTTCCACAGGTCCATAAAGGGTGAGTTCCAGGTGTTGAGGTGGTCGAAGATAAAGAAGTAACACAATCAAAGTAGAGCTAAAGCAGCAGTGCTGTTTTGCTAAATGAAAGCAGGAATATTTAGAGGGAGATTTCTGAGGCTCAGTGATGATACTACTTTGGAGGCAGAGAAGTATCAGCAGCACCAGGGAATAGACAACATCCAGGGAGTTTAAGGATGCATTTGTGAAGAGAAGAAATGTTTTGTTCTTCCTTATTCAAGGGTTTAATTGAAGGCAGTTGAAAAGATGCTATAAATTTAGCTTGAAGAAATCCATCATCTGGGACAGTAGTGCAGCCTCAGCTATTGTGAGGATCATTCCTACTCTCAGTCAGAAGAATGACCTGTCACATACTACATCTTACACAGGAAATCGCTTTATGATTGGATATCCCAGATGAAACTGGAAATCCCAAACCATCCCCAAAGACTTTGTGTGATATCTGTAAAATATTCCAATGCCTGTGGTGATAAATTTCCATTGAAAAGGCCTCCTTGGAACAGGCTCGCAGTGTCACTGCAGGGTGCTGGAGAGGTCTATGGGAGAATGTTATCTCTAAGACCCTCACATTTCCATCTGGCATTGCAACCTGCACCAAATTTTGGTAGACTCAGTATGTCCCTAAGGAAATAATTGCCAGGCGTGGAGCTGCACTTTCCAGGAGTAGAAAACTCCAGAGGAGAGGGACACATGGTGCAGGATCCTGGCACAAATATCAGTGGGACTCCATAACATCAAAATGGGTATGAAGCCCTTGAAGGTGAAGAGGGAGGAACGAGGCAAGTTAGGAGCCATAAGATAACTTGGCTGAGCAATTTTCATAAATCCAGGCCTGCGGTACTGTGAATTTTTATTGAAAAACCCCTTTGGGCATGGAAAATGGGGCAAGGAGGCATTGGGATATACCTTGGAGAAGGACTTGCTGATACCACTGAATCAATGAAATAAAAATTGCATTTTATAACCCCATAGTAAAATACCATTCAAGTATATTTAAGTAGGTTCCTTATAGAGATAGTAATATTAATATATATGTGTACCATACTCAGCTGAACAGCGGAGCAAGCCTTTTATAGGTCCTTTTAAATGATAAAGTGCAAAGAAAGAGTTAGAAACCACTAACTTTTTTATTTTGTTTGCTGTCTTGTAACTTAGAACGACCTTGCAAGATTCCCCCCCCGAGCGACATTTTACAACTAAGTCATAAGCCTCTGAAAACAGAAATTTATGATGGAAATGCTGACAGGCAGACAGTCAAGTATTGCACTGCTGGCGGGCACCAGTATAATACTTAACCTGAGACTGTGAAGACAGTAGCATAAATCAGCCTGGGTCTAGGTGGAAATGACTGTGTGTTCATACTATTCTTTTCCGGTAACATGAGAAAATTTGTCCAACACAAACTGTCACAAAAGAATGTTACGATGCCATTCCCAGCAAACAGCCAAAGCCAAGAGATTCTCATTTAGCTGTCTCTATCATGTCAGAGCAAAAGGATATAGTGAGGAGATACTTCCATCTCTTTGTGACAGAGCTCGGAGGTCTGTAGTGGGGCATTTACCCATTTTGTTGTTGGGAGTTTAGGCTTCATCCTTGTCTTTTCCCTACTTTGTTCTTCTGGAAGAGCTTTCAATGGGATGCTTTTCTCTGCCTGCATATGTTTTTTATTTAACTTATCTCCTGATTATCTGTGTTTTATATGTGTTCGATTTAGTCTTTGGAAGCAGTATTCAACTCAGCAACTCAAAGGGAGCAGCAGAAAATGGGAAACAAGGTTTTGAGCCCCCACAGGATCATTATTCTATTTATAGGCGTTTTGCATGGATTTTGGTGGACATGGATGTGCTCCAGTTTCCACTGAAGCAAAATGAGAGAGCCAAGGCTTTAATTTGTGTATTCTTTTCCTCAAAGGAAGCTCTGCATCTTCCAGGGATTTTCAGGACAGCGTATGTGTCATTTAGTTATCTTGGATTTCTTCTGAAAAAGAGGTTTCTCTGTGGAGAGCACTGTAGCTCTGTGCGGAAATACTCAGGCAGCTCAAATCGGTCACCTTGGCATAATGGGTCATGCTGCAAGGTATAGTATGGACCATATCTGCAGAGAAGAGGAGCCAATACTGTCCTCACTGGAGGTTTCTGCAGATTTTGTGTATTCATCCGAGATAGTAAACAACCTCCTGTTGTTCATGCAAACAGGACTGAACATGAACAGTATACAGGCAGGACATGTTGGGAAAAGATATAATTTATGAGCAATGAGCAGAACTTGTCAAAATTAATATCTCTTCCTAGACTGTAAATGACAAAGGGAACAGTTTTTGCAGCATAAAATGGATTCCAACCAAAAAGCACAAACATCTTGAAGCAATTTCTTACCAGCTGAAAAGCTGGGGACATAAGATACCTAAGTCAGCTACAGGAGAGAAGAAAATCACAGGTTGTAGCCATATCAGAGTCTTAGAATGTCTGAAATTAAATCAGCAAAACAAATTGAGAAATTAGTGAACATGTTGCCATAGAAGGATAAAGGATAGAACATATGGAGGTGCTAAGAATCCTCATACTAATCAAACCTATCTTGTAGCTTTAGAGTATTTAAAGACCTGAAGATCCTTTTCCCTGACCTCTTTTATCTCACAGGCAGTTGAAGGACTCCCAGTTACCTAATACTGATATAATATTTGTCTTTCGCTAAAATACAACTTTCAGAAGTGATTTGAAGACATCAACCAGAAAAAAAGCACCACCTTCTTTCTATCTAATGTGTGCCAGTGGATCATATTCCTTGCAGTTAAATGTTTCTGCCTAATTTCTCTTTCAAATTTATCTGCCTTTTGTCACAGCTCCAGTGTGTATTCTAACTATGGCCTCAGTTCTTTGGACTCCTCCACTGTATAATATTGCTATTACCTTCCCGCTCCCCCCTTTGCAAAATGCCTTAAATAGTAAAGAAACATTCTCCCCCAAGATTTATTATTCCTGCTCTTATAAATATAAGAAAACAAAAATATTTATATGCTATTCATAACGTAAGTGCGGTAGTAACATTTTAATCTTTACATATTTACTCTGGATATAAAAAATATAGTCCTGATGATATTTTACATTATTATTATTATTAAGCAAAGTGACTACAGGATATATGTAAACCAAACCCACATTTTACCACTAACTGGTAATTACAAGGTACTGAGTATTTCTCATCTAATAATTATGTAATCATCATGTTATTCTTTGTGTATAAATTTTATTAAGCTGTTTCTTGACACTGCATCAGTCTTCATAATAAGCATGTGTAAGAGCTTTAGTTTTAAAAAAATTTCCTTTTCCTATTTTTTTTTATTTCATGGTAAATGTTCCCTATTACTTATAACAACACATAATAACTACTTTGAAGCCACTACGGCCTATAGAGAGAGTAATATGTACTTTTTAAATGATCTAAAATAAATATTTAATAGCAAGACACAAACGTCAAATTATTTGATTGTGATATTTGCTTAAGCACCGCCATATTTTTTGTTCTTTTACTAATTACAATGAAATATCTTAAATTTGCAAACTATGACTAGAAAAAAAAAATCATTAAAGGAGCTTTCCTTTTAAGATTTTTTTTTTAAATTCAATTTCTTTCCAGTTGGATAGAATATGGACACTCTAGTTACTCACGTTGTATTTGAGAATTTTACTACTGAGTTTCCAGAACATGAAAATATATAGACACAGGTGGAAATCAATTCTCATTGTTTTATTAGTTGCTTTGTTGTAGATAATTATCTGTACGTTTAAAAATATCGTAAGAATCTGGCCTATGGCTTTGATTATTTCCTTTTCCTGCAGTGGATTTCCTCATTCAAAATAATACTCTAATGCTTTATAGTTATCTCTAAATTTCATTTAAGCATGAACTATTATCTAAGATCCTCTTAGGATCAGCACCAAAAACATACTATGGAAGGGAATTTGAAAATGATACTTTGTGAATGATTGGATCAGAAGCAAATTTCTATCACCATGTGAAGCTGTTGTCCTCCCCTTTCCAGCAGGGGAGCTGAATATCTGTATCTTTCAACAGAAGGTTTTGAAACATCTAAGAATGTATCTTTTTTTCAGAATATTAACGTTTTCCCCTTTATTTGGTATCAGTTATGAAAAAAAAAGCCCAACTCTAAAAAAAAGGATTTAAGAGTGCTCTTCCCCCGAGTTTACCTGTGCTCTGATGACATTCTTGTGTAGAAAACCTGTCCCCTGGAGGCTAACTTTTAACATATAACATTCCTGTTAATGGTATTTTTTTTAAATGCTAGTCTCTGTCAACATTTTGAAACATTTTTGTCTCTGATGAGATTAATAAATTAAAGACACAAAGCATATTTTGTCCCTCTCCCCCAAGTTTCCAAATGCTTTCTACAACAGAGGAGTGCCACAGCTTTTTAAAGAAAAAATAGGTGAAATTTATTAGTGTGGAGGTAAGAAAAGTATATTTTTATTGGGCCTCTTCCCAGATATGGTTAGTCTTTATGGCTAAAACAAGTAAGAACAGAAAGAGGAATGTCTGAATTGATATGTGCAGATAGGTTCAGCTTATGGGTAGGTGTGCACCATAGGAATTGCCACCTAAGTGGTTGATGTTGATCAGAATTTTAACTGAACTAAAACCAGGGCCTTGTGATGGCAGGTACCAGACAATTTTAGTAATATACCTGGTTGCTCTGCACCCTAATTCCCAGTCAGTCAGTGAGCTAACCAGCCTGAAGAACAGAAGCCAAAAGGGTTATTGCTAAAAAAAACCCAGGTATTGTAGACAAGTGAAAATTAGAATTCCTGCCTAGGTGGCCCTGGGATGGATGCAGGCCACATCAGTCAGTGGCTGCTGGGCCGGCCTGGTTGTGGCCAGGCAGAAGGTCTGTCCCACAGGCACGGGGTGCAGAAATCACGGGGGGGACTCAGGTAGGGGAGGGAGGCCAGGGGTGGATGCTTTTGTCACTCAGCAGCACATCTGAAGGGAACGTGTATAGATGGCTTTGTCTATTGTGTTGCCTTTTCAAACCCAGTCAATAATGCCAGTGTCGGTTTCAAGCGAAGCGTGTGCCAGATTACAGATAGTGAGCAGTGGCATTTGAGAGCCGTTAATTGTGAAACTTGAGAAGAAAATGTGCACATTCTTTTTCAGGGTGCTATTCGAATTATGGCCTTTTTATCCCAGAACACTGTGGGTTTCACTTTTATTCTCTTCCCACATAAAATGCATGAAGTGCACCGAGTCTCTTTCACTTGGCAGCTCATATATTGCATTCTTTGCAGGGACTGCTTTGGCTTGTTAAAATGTACCCCATGTATTAAAATGAAATTGTCACTGCTGTGTGGTGCAACATAACATGGTTTGACACTAAGCGCCTGCAGCTACAGAAAACAGACTTTTATTGCATTTATTCTTTCAGAGACAAGAGCCTCTAAAGGCTCAGTGCAGACATTCGCTTAGTTAAATCTGAATGAAGCCAAAGTGAACAATCTAAGTTGCTGTCTTTGTGCTAGCAGAAATGGCTCAGCCCACATGGTATGCAGCGATACAACCTGGAAGGAACAAATTTTGATAATTCCATCTGAAACAAACTGACAAAAGACTTTGGTTTGCACAGAGAATTAGTCAGTCAATCAGGATATGTTTTTTTTCTTTTTCGCCATGGTGGTGTGGTTGTTTAAACTCTGGCAAAGTTGTTCCCCAGCAGACAAACTGCCGCTCTAAATTCTACCTGAGCCACACGGAATGCATATTCCTCTCTCCCAAAACCATGTGACAGGAAGGGTGATAGATAAATTAATTTTTAAAATATATAGACTGGTGAGAAGTAAGCGATATTGGAGTTATTTTGGGCAGAGAACCTGGAGGAAAGCACTGGTGTATTGAAGGAGCATTGAACAGGTTTTTTAAACACAATTTTTCTAAGAAAAAAACAAAAGCAGTATGATTTTTCTTTTTACTTGCATTTTAGCTTGCAATTTCTGTCTTTCCTCAGAGTTTCTTTACTCACTCTGTAACAAAGTCAACTGTTCTCTAGACTAGTGTGCAGTCAATTTACAGGACCTGTTAGAATGGTGAATTCCCACATGTGGTATAACCATGATTTGGGATTTGACTAGTAGCTTTGCATTCTTTACAGTTCCTTCAATAATATATGTACAGGTTCACTGTTAATGCTTTAACATCTCAATGCTTCAAGTTGTCTTGAGGTCACATGAGATGAACAGTAAGGCGCTTCACCTAGCAATATTACATGTAATTTACTGTCTTCACCCAAAATTTGGTTTTGTGTTGTAACAGGTATATATGTATTGTCTTTAGTTTTGCCGTAGAATATGTCTTTGCAGGTTATTTTCTCAACCTTCTAATCCTTAATAATTTTTGCTTAATCCTCTGGCTTCTTCTCCAAATCCTGTATTTTTTTTTTTCATACAATTTAAAGTTATTTTGTATGCTCAAGGAATCTAGAAACACGTCCTTTGCCTTCCCAAGCAGCACGTGAGAGCATAAAGAATGTGTCCTTGTTTAGGGTGATCCCCGGAGCCAAAAGGGGACTGTTCATTGACACCGCTGCGGCTCACACGCAGCCGGGAGCGCAGCTGCAAGCTTTGAGGGTAGTAGGTCCTCCTTGCAAGCCACCCCGTACCATAATGAGCTCAACCAGTTTCTCTGCAGAAATCGGCAAGAACAGCTTTGAAGATTTCTCTTCACATCTGTGCTTGTCCTTTTTTTTTTTTTCTGCCATTTTGTTTTTGCTGACTGAGCACTTCTGTAGCAGTCTAGTAACATGTATTGCTTCTTCCCCCATCCCACCCTCTTCTCTTTTCCAGAATGGAGTCTACAGAAAAATGTGAAGTAGTAATCCAGCATTTTAATGGCAAATATCTGAAAACCCCACCCGGTCTACCAGGTAAGTCTAGCCATAACTATGAAATTTAAAATTCACTGAAGAGTTTAGAATACAGAAATGCTGGAATTTATGTGGAGAGTGGCTTGTATTACTGGCCCTGCTAAGAGGATGTACAGCTTTCCTAGCTGAAGCCTGTCATTTAAGAGCCATAACAACTCCTTCCTTGCCCAAGTTAGCATTATTCAAGTATTTATGTTTACCAGTAGTAAATTAAGTACATCTAAAAATGGTGTTGTCTTACTGTGGGTTTTTTTTGCTTTTTAATGCATATATTGTGTGAGATTTTTTTCCAATTAGAACAAAGGCCATATAAGAAAATGCTGATGGTTTTCTAATAACCTAGGAATATAACTAGATCATCAACTGCATTATAGGTTAAAAAAATAGCCAGGATTTCAGGTTGTAAATAGCTTTGTATTCTTTACAGTTACTAGATAGTGTTACTAGTATTGCCAGCAGCAGCTGTTAATACTATCCTAGGATATTTCAAATGGTAAGTGATTTTATACTATTTGTACTTGCCATAGCTTAATGTAATCCTGCCACTTTCTGATTATACATTCAGTGATGTTTCAGTGCCACATCAAAAGCGCAGTTCCAACCAGTATTTTGCTCTTGAAATCTTCAGCTGTCATGTAGGTGGTCATCAGCTGTACCAAGTTTAGTGATCAGTTGCCTGATTCTTAGTGCTTCACAAGACCTCCCCAACACCACAAATCTGGAAAGATTTCTCCCTCAGATTGTCTAAAGAGTAGCAGGAAATTCTTGCAAGAATCATTGCAAGAACCGCATCCTAAGTTGTTATCTTTTTTGTTTTCTTTTGTTTTTAACTTCCATTAAACTATTTCCTATTTTGGTTACTTTCATTAAATTCCTCCTTATTCATTGCCTGGTTCTTTATGCAGAAGATGCACTGAATACTCTAATTAAAAGAGAGCCATCTGCACAGCTACTGTGTACAGTAATTGAATGCTGCAACGTACATGTAAATTTTAGTCAGATCACCTTCATGAAAGAGTATTAAACTTTTAGTACAGGCTGGAAGACTCCATTTTATGCATTTCCGTTACAAAAGTCATCACTGGCTATTTTTCTCAACACCAGCTAATGAGGTACAACACCAACATTTTGAACTACAACAGAGTTGGGCTGTGTAAAACAATGGACAAAGCAATATAGACAGAGACCTTAAACCTTTCCCAGTAGGAATCTGTTTAATATCATAGCAACACCCAATGGAAAGAGTGTGAATAGCAAGGAATCAGTGCAGCTTCAGCATTATAACCCGGTGTGCTTCATGGTCTCATTCCCAGTTGTCTCACAGAGGACACATCATCCGAGCCAGAAAGAAAGCAGAATATTCTTACAGTTCCTGCTTGAGACAATAAGGCTACATGCTAAAGAATGAAAGCTAGAAGATGAAAATAATTTTCTTTTTTTTTTTTTTTTAATTTTTAAATTAGTCAGAGAGATACTGGTTATTCAACATGAACATGAGACATCAAAATAGGAGGCTTGATAAGATGATTGCTTCCTTTTGTTCCAAGAGATACACTGGAATTGGTTTTTAATGGTTGCAACTTTTCCTGCTTCCTCAATTAAAGGGCATGTGTCAGTTCTTACGTTCCTGAAGAAGGTGTCCATGTAGGAAAAAAATGTCTACTATGTTTCTGACATGATTGTTGTCATCAGATGACATCTACTTGCAAGGATGAGCTGGGAAGTGACTATTTTAAGAGTTTTCATATACTTGAGTACTGTTCAGATGCAGATAAAGCATAATGCAGCTTGGGGCAGGGCCACCGAACCAGTAACTGAACTCAGCTATGCACCAGATATCTGTAAGGTCCCATTTTGTCCTCCATTTTTGGAGGACAGATTCTGTAGCTCCAAGCACACATACCTGGAAATTATCATACGGTATTTTATCCACATAAAAGAGAATATTTGTGCCTCATTATTAGGGCAGGGCACTCTTCAAATCCATATTTTAAAGATTTTTCGTATTCATTCCTCTTCTTCTTAAAAAGCCAGAGGACAAACATGATCACTTGGGCAGTTGGGTCGATTCAAGTGATACAGGCCACTCGTATTCATTGACCTTTGATGCAGTGCAAAAAAACATGCAGTCCTACTTTCTTCTTCTTGACATAGTTTCCTGTTAGAGCTTCTCCTTGGTTTATGCATCTGTGCTGTTAACCTGTATTTAAGCCTCCCAGCAAAGATAGAAATGTCTTGCTTTATCCCCCTCCTGGCAGTTGCTTATCTTCCTGCATGGAGAAGGCAGGAAAATTAAGTCTCCTGGTGTACTTGGAAAATCACAATCAGAGTCTAAAAATTATACTTCCAGCATCTCAGTAATTGACATAGAAAGAAAATAATCTCTAGTTATTGCTGTGACCTCTTTATGGATTTCAGTTAAAAAATGAGGAACAGGAGAACATTAGCGGAAGTTTGTAACACTATCCGCTATTAACCTCTACCACTCAAAGACATGATCTTACTGTGAGAGAGAATTAATCAATCCTTTTAGGGTTAAATTAAATTGATTTAGGATTTTCAGCTGGATTTCTTTCAGGCATAGCAGTGAGCTGGGAGGGTTTTACGTTTTTGTCCACATGTCCTCTCACCCGGGCTCTGATATTGTAGTTGAGGCTTGCCAGCTAAGGGAAGGTTGTGTGAGGGCCCATCAGGAACGGAATCAGCCTCACTGCAGGCCGTGGTGTGCTGCCCTGGTTCCTCAGGCAGTGCGATTATGCACCAGACAAACCATTTTAGCTGCTAGCTTCCATCCATGCTGTCTTCCCCAGTTGTGTTCCCTGAGAGTTTCCTGATGACACAGTGACATGTATGTGTGTGGGAATACCAAGCCTGTAGGATAAAATGTTCCTGTATTGTGAGGGCGTTTGTGCCTTGTTACCAAGCCATGATGGAAGAAGGGCTGGAGTGAGTAGCTTCCACGTGACGCTGAACAACACATCACAAAGACTGGGCACCACAGCTCTGGCTTTCACAATGAATAAACCATGAACCATGATTTGGTTATATCCTCCCAAAGAGTTACCTCAGACATTCATTTTGAATACAGAGCTCTTTCCCAACTACTGTTTCCTTGGAAAATGAGATGTAAATCTAATTGGATGTTTTTGGTTTATTTTTATTGGAAATAAGATTACAGGATGTACTCTGTGTATCCAGATGTGTGAGCCCAGCCAGGAGTCATACCTCCAAGTTGACCCGGGCCACCAATACAGCAGGAGAGGGTAAAGTAGTGTTGCGTCTGCAAGAAAAGGAGGGTACACAGGGCACTCTGGTGGCTTTGTGTTCTGTATGTTCCCAAGGCAAAAATATATAATTCCTTGGTTGACTTTCTAACTTCAGCTCCTGTCTGTTGTCTCCTAAAAATTGTAGAATTGAGCACTTGCAGCTCCAAACCACTCTGCTTCACTCCAGTGACAAAGTAAAGGTTATTTTCTGGCACTTGAAACATTTTGCTGGTCAGATGTGTAATGCCTAGGTAAACAGAGCAGTACTGTGCCTATGTTAGTGAATTAATCTCATTAAAGGTACTTCTGTATCCAGTTCCTTGGCTTCATTCCATTCCAAAGGGAATTACTCCACTGTCCTGCTTGCTCAACTAATAAGAATTTCATGATGTTCAGTATTAGATATGCCATACAGAATATTTGGTTGTCCTATAAATAATTAGTTAATATCTTTTCATTTCTTCCAGACTGAGAAAGTACAGTTGTCTTCAGAAATTTGCAAACTCTCAGTGCTTGGCAGATTCCATGTGAACTTCATAAATATTCTGAGTAGTTTTGAGTGATGATTTTTTTAGTGTTTGTGTGTGCGTGTTTGGTTTTGTTTTCCCTTTATCAGCACTGCTTTTCTGAGATAAATAGACCAGGGCCTAGTGGGTATATTTTCTTCCTATAGAGAGTGCACCCCATGTGAAACTAATTGTATAGGCTCCATATTACCACTCTGAAAGGGAAGTCAGCAAATAAATGCATCAGACTGTACTGCTGTACATCTCCGTCAAGATGTGAACAGCACTATTAATGATGAAGGTAGCTCACCCTCAGTCTTTCAGTCCTCCATCTGTTTTTGTTGGTAAATAGGGGTCTTTTTTATATAATCCTGCTAATCTGTCACATTTTACAATCACTGAATTAAAGTAAAAATTCCTTGCTTTTCTGTCAGTAACATATTGATTTTTTTTCTTTCTTTTGGATGGGCAAGCTTAGGGTACAAGAGTTTTTGTTCAGACCCCAGTATCCTTGAGTGTCTTTAAAAATCTTAATTTTCTCTTTTTGAATAAATGCAAAGACTTAACGAGTTCTTTTCTCTCTAGAATTTCACAGAAACATGCCTCAATTGCAGTAATTATGCTCTTCTGTTACATCCATTAAGCATGCTCGTAGCATTTTCTAGTCATTATGATACTTCCCAAGTTTAGTTTGCTTTGTAAATACTTTTGGTTGTCTGAGGACATTGGGCCAGTTCCTATCTCAGGGAAAATTTCAAGAAAGTGAGGCACATGAATGCTACAATGCATGGTCAAGAATCTTCATCTTTCATAGTAGCTCTGTGTGGCTTTTATTGCTAATTTTAGTGCCAGGTTACAAATATCTGACAGAAAGAAAGAAAGAAGAGAAAAGTACTATCTTTGTGTGGGTTAAGAACCCCACAAATAGCAAGTGACTGTGGCATTTGGGACTGACTTTTACTACAGCAGAAACTCTTAAATAGAAAGGAATCATCTGCAACAATACAGATGTATTTGTAAGTACTTCATATCTTGCTTTAATCGTTATTGGCTGTGCATTTTTCTCTTGAAAAGGGCCAAAGCATGGCATTTTTACAGACTTATTTCATCAGAATGAATGGATATTTTCTGCCTCTCTCCTTAGTTTCAATATTTCTCTTAGGTCATCTCTTAGTTTCTCCAACCATGGAGAGTAAATTCAAATACTTAATCTTTGCTTCAGAGAAGTAGAATTAGAACATGGAGTAATGTATTTATAGCAATATGTTTTCTAGAAGATTATAGCTAAAATGCTCACAAGAAAACAGTAGTCCAGTTGAGGGTTAGCTGTGCAATAGATAGTAGCAACATTTTACATTGTTTTTCTTTCTCTCTTAGTGGATGAACAAATGATACCTTGTTTGTCATTAGTGATGCTGTAAATTGTTTTTCTGAATGAATGAAATGAAAATGTTTTGTTTGATAACCTTTTAGCTCCTTTCACTTAGTTCAGTGCTTTATCTTTTTATTTCGTTGTCTCTTCATGTATATGCATAAAACACTGAAGAGCTCTTCCAAAACTGTATTGGTGAGTTTACCTCACTTTATCAAGGTAAGTAATATGTTACTATGAATATCCATGTCTTTCTGTCTTGCTCTCTGTATATATGTATATATATTTGACATTTTAAACAAGATAAAACAGCAACCAAAGGTAGAAACTAGCTATATGTTTGTAGTTAGCTTAAAACACCTGTTGAGTGCTACAGAGAACTTAAACAGAATAAAGGACATTCTGCTGGGTTTGGTACTGGTAATACTTAGCAGAGCTAGTTTTAAAAAGTGGGTTTTATTTTACATGTTGTTATCCTCAGAAAATGATCTTTATGCAAAAAAAACCCCACAAATTCTCTTACTTGTATCCTCACTTCCCTTAACATATATGATGTTAATGTTATCTGAATTTTTCTATTGTCTAACTTCTAAGAATTCAGTATTGTAAATATTTTCATTGTTATCTGCTGACAGCAGTATATAAATCCTTCCCTACTGTATCAGAAAATAGCATCCATGTAAACACCTTTGTACAAAAATAACTGTTTAACAAATTTTCTATTTCTTTATCCTGTTTCCAATTCCTGGCTGTCATTTTTTTATGGAATCACTGTTATCTTTCGCTTTCTGTGCTCCACGAATGCACGTGCTCAGCCCATTGTTAGCAGAAATTTCTTTAATGTCTTGAACCCTGTAAACATCCTTTTCACTTCTGTCAGTTCCCAGTCTTCATCTTTGACAGACAGTTAAAATCTTCAGTTCCCTCTGTTATTGTCCTGCCCAAGCGCTGGTGGTGACCATGAGGCCACTGTAGCTCCTCCTGCTTTGGACCCCAAATGCTTCCCACATCCTCAGTGAAGTGCAGGTGGCCGTCCCCAGCTCAGGCCTCTCTGACAAACTGCTTGGTGCAGAATGGGCTCTGTGGACCTGTTGCCTACATCGTGTTGGATGTAAAAATGTACCTCAGTGGTACATGCAGCTGTCAGAAAGTGCATCCCTAGGGAGAGCTTCATTTTTTGGACATCATACAATGGTTAAGATCACACCAACTTTGCAGAAAAAGGCCATGAAGATAGACTTCCTAACCAAGAAACTACAGGATGATTACTGAATTAGTAGAAAATACAAAACCTTCGAAAGGAGTTCTTTCGTTAGGTGTCTGTGGCTTTGTTTTGTAGCCTATGCAGGTTTCTTGTGCTGTGGCCAACCTCATCAGTGCTGGACGTTCTGGTCTCCTTTTTAGAGCCATGGCTGTTGCACACCACAAGCAGAGGCTCCTGCCTTTGCCCTCCTTCTGGGACTCGTCTGAGTATTGTTTGTAGTTAATCGAGCTGGTACAAGCTCTTCAGCCATAGATATCTGCCCAGGGAGGTTGTGGAGTCTCCTACTCTGGAGGCATTCAAGACCTGCCTGGACGCCTTCCTGTGTAACCTCATCTAGGTGTTCCTGCTCCAGCAGGGGGATTGGGCTAGATGATCTTTTGAGGTCCCTTCCATTCCCTAACATTCTGTGATTCTGTGATCTCCAAAAGGTTGTGATTTAAACTGAAATCAAGTGTTTCTTGGACTGTGTCCTTCGTTTCAAAGACAGCCCTTTAAAAGTCAGATGATACTTGTGTTGCTTTATGGCATTCTTGAGAACTGAAAATGTGAAGTGTGTCATTGTTGATCACTGAATGATACAGGTTTCTCCATCTTTAGTGCTTTTCTTTTTTTCTCCCAAATTATGTAACCTTCGGTTGTCTTTGCTGTGCTGACATTCGTGTAGATGCTTCTGGTTTCATAGCACACATTCCATGTCTTGCTGCAAAGATCCATTCCAAATTTTCTGGATTTCTTGGAATTTGAAGATTGTGTACTCTTTAAAGATAAGGGATACTTTCTAGGAAAAAAAAGGTTCCTCTGTCTAGTCAAGACTTGATCTCATTTCCATTTAGGTCAAACAAATACTTCCTTTAACTAGCAGGATACAGAATTAGATGTTTACCCTGTAAACCCCAATAGCTGATAGGCACTTATTAATATTTCATGCAGGAACATGAGTTGGGTTAATTTGTATTTCAGATATTAGGAGGTGTGTATCAGTGCTAAATCGCACAGTTTGGGGTCTTCAGGGAATTTGTGTGTGAGAAGGCAGAGTGCTGACATTGTCTAAGGCCTTCTGTTCCACAAATATATAAAGATGTTGATGATAGAGATGGTCTCAAAGATCTGATGTGGTAAATATTTATGTCTGTTTTATTTGAGCTTATACTTATCTGTAAGTTTTTAGGAAAAGAATCATATCTTTTTGTATTTTAACTAACCATATTATGAAATACTGACTTTTGTAATCTGGCTTTATAATAAATGAGAAATTATTTCACAGATTTTCTTTTTATTACATTTTAACTGGAAGTAATGGAAAATGCATAAGATCAGTTTGTTTGTGGTATTGCAGTAATTCCGGTCATGATGTATTAAGGAGCATTACTGCAGTTTGGATTAAGATCTTTCACTTGGTTTGTAAGATTGAAGTTAGAGAACAATATGGCATATAAATGAGAAAAGATCATTCCTTGTTTCTTTCTGTCACAATATCACCTGTCATATCTTTCTTAAGATTTCCAGAAGTCTGCAGCATAAATGGAGAATTGCATTCCTTTCTCATTCATAATATCTAGTGGTAATAAATTGTCTCACAGTGTATCTAACCTAATTTTAATATATACATTTTTTCTTTTAACTCAAAGTGCATTTTTGCTTTGAAGAGTGACTATATAAGTCTTCCAGTTCAACAAATCCATTCCTTTTATATGCAAAGGCAGATGTATTAGCTTATGAACAAAATTCTCTTTTATATGTTAGTGCTGTATAACCAGCACCACCGAGAGTGTGTGCAATGACTTCTGTCATGCTTCATACATCAACAGGAGAAGTGTCGACAAGTTTCTGGTCCAGGGACAGTGCTGTTCCTTGGATGCACTTGTAAAATCCAAGATGAGACAGATGAGTTGCGCAGGTGTTTTGGCAGGCAAAATTTATACGCCAGAAAGATTCACAGCTTGAATTTCAGATTGTTTAGGTCTAAAAGGCTGGCAATTTAAAACAAAGCAAAAGAAACAAATAAAAACATGCAGATCAGAGCATGAAACAATGTGAAACATTGTAAAGTCATTTGTACATGATTCAGATTTCAGGGAGGAATTCTGGTTTTGCGTCAACTGTGGCCAGCAGTGGCACAACTCCTCCTGTTTCATCCTCTCCTGCATTGCTTTATTAGTCCCTTCAGGACACTTTAAATGATAGAGTACATCTGCTTTGCAGGCCCTACAGCTGCAGTGTAGTGTTGTCACACCTGAGCCAGCTACTTTAAAACTCATTTAAAAAGCTAACTTGAGCAAGGGTATCAATCTAGCTGAGCACAGAGTAAGCACTTGAGCTCATAATGTGTTATGCTCAATAGTATCCAGCAAGTGGTTTACATGATTTTTTTTAACCGAGGGGAATTATTTCCCTTTCAGCCTTTCACAGAAAAATTAGTCTTTTCCTCCTTCCTCCCTCCCTCACTCTTTTCCAACTGCTTCCACATTAAACGGTTTTAAATTCAAAGTATAGTGAAGTTTAACTCAGAAGTTTCAGTCTGAACTTTGCCCATAAATTCCAGCCAACCTGAACAAAACAGTTTTATCGAATCTATAAAAATGGATGGTTTTTGACACTGTCCTTTGGACATCCATATTTCGGCCAGCAGTGGAGGCCTCTGGGATTCGTCTTTTCAAATATCCTGATAAAATCGAAGCATCGATTTTTCACACATTTTGGAAACGTCATTGTCCAGGTGACATGTGCCTGGTCCGTGCAGCCTGCAGGGCTCAGCAGGGACACTGCAGCTGCTGCCTTCGAGCACACGTGGAGGGGCAGACAGACGTACGGAGCTTCTTGGGTGGGTTTGCTCCATCAGTGCTGGTATGGAGGGTTTTCTCCAAATGCATTTTGACTGGCAGAGCTTGTGAAGAATAAGTGGCTTGAAAGAGAGGATATGTATGTGAACTTCTGAGTGCTGTTGTGAACAAAAGTCTGCCTGCAGGTGCTTGGTGTGTCCTTAAGCATTATGGGATAAATTTGGAGCCTTTAGGAAGGACTGTGTGGTAACACAGAGAGTGCAATGAAAGAGGGAAGGCACATGTAACAAGAAAGAAGTTTATGGGGCCTGTCCTCCCTTCCTGGGCTTACATTTCTGCCACCTTCCCTCCCTCCGAAAGCGAACCTTTCCCTGCCTCCCGACAAGCATTGAGGACTCTTGTGTGGGGCTCCCCCACTGAGACCATGAATTGATGTGAAGTGTCTGAAGTAGCATGTGAAGAACTTTCCCTTTGTGATTCACCCAGACAAAATAAGATGAGCAACATCACTACAGCAGTTTCTATATGTTCTGAATACCAGAAGCCTCTTGTGTAATTGAAGTCTCTCTCTTGCCCTTCTCCTCCTCAAATGGTACTGCGTGACAGAGAAAAGTGATTCAGCCTGAAAGCACTGGGAAAGCAAGAGGCTAACGTTTTATTTGATTTCTTGTGTGTGTGTTGCAACAACAATGTCATTATGCTGGTCAGCAGTCCTTAGCAGCTGTTAAAGCCCCATTTGTTGGCCATTTCTGTTAGTCACTCTTGTTTGAACGGCAGCATTTGATCACAAGATCATAGAAAGGTCTTTCCAAAGTTCAATAGCAGGAACTTGAAAGAGAAGCAAAACAGCCTACATTTTACTAGGACTGCTGTAGTGTCTGTGATGTGTCTGCAATTTACCTTCTACAATGTAAGAGACATCAAGAGGGAGGGGAAAGGTGCTGGTTGTCTGATTCTACACATTTCTCCTTTTTGTTAAAGCTAATTAAAATGGCATTTTATATGTAACATTCCCTCCTCCCCTGTATATATATATCCTGGAGTATATAGTATTTCCAGAATTGCTGCTGTTCGGCAAAGAAACTGAAAAATGGGAGAGGAGGAGGAAAGGAGTAATTTAGCATTTTGATTGCACAGATATGGCATGAAAAAATACTTTTCAAAGGCCAAGTTTTACAAGCCTCACTTCATATAAGACTTTCTATTTTAAAAAATGCAAATTTTAACCACAAAGAAAACCTAACAAAAAATGTCCCAATTGTCACGGGTGGCTCTTCAATTACAGTATTACATTACTGAATACCATCAGCATCTTCCTCAGTTAGGTTACTGATTACACTGTGAATTCACTGATTCAGAGTATTTTTTCCTCTGGCTTTCCCCCTTTCCATTCTTTCCTTTTCCGTTCTTCCCCTCCTTGCCCTTGCCCTTCCCCTTTCCTCCTTTTCCCTTTCTGACTTTTTCCTTTTCCTTTCCTCTCTTCCCCTCTTCATCTCTTCCCCTATTCCCTTCCCCTTCCCCTCCTTCTTTCTCCTGCAGCTTCAGTAAATACCTTGTGATCAAGTGTTCAGTTTTGTAGTTCAGAAATGTCACTATAAAGTTTTGAAGTATGTATTCAAATTAAGAAGACATGACCCAGCAGGCTACTAATTGTATTCTTGTCTGGATTTCTCCCTCCAAGCTCACCTACCATAACAGCACCATGGGTAAGCACCTGCCCTACAAAGCACTTTCCTTCAAGAAATTCTCCATCAGCTGAGTTTTCCTTTACAGCATAATGAAAGCCTCAGCACTTAGGATTTTCAAAAGAACCTGGAAGCATAGGGATAAATACATTGTGAGAGTCTGTCTTTCACTGATGCAGGAGTTGATGTCGTTGATTATTTTCATCTCTAATTTATCTTATTTCAGGCTAGCTGCAAAGAGTGGCTCTAATAGAAATCAGGGAAAAGCGAACTGGATTCTCTGAAAGCAGAGTGTTCTCCCTGCATATGAGTGGCAGCACCAAGGAATTTGCCTTTGCCTTAGGATGCTGTGATTCCAACATGTGTGGCGGGTGGTGGATGCAAGTTTAGTTTGAGCAGTTTTTCCTTTTCCAAATGAGTTATATGTGTTTCAGCACACTACATATAACATAAGAAGGGTAATAATTAAAAGTCCTAAATGTAAATTTTTTGTGATTGAGGTGTTCTTAGGCAGTTTTTCATTTATGTAAGTGTATGTTTTGCCTGCCTGTAGTTTCAACCCAATGCAGTCCTTTCGTGCATCTTATGACTCAGGTCAATGGTTTTAATGTTGTGTACTAGGCAATTCATCCAACGTGGGATTTAATTTCTGCACTAAGAAGATATAAGAAATAGATGGGACAGTGATAGTTCAAGGTGGAAAATTTTGAAGATGCTGGAGCGTGTCTAAGTTTAATTTTAAAGCTTCTTTTCCCAAGGTGTTTCTTGTTTGCTGGCTTTGGAAAAGTCAACAAAGTTAAGCACACCTAAAAATGTATGTAATGAGAGGACTGACACAGAATTCTTCTGTTCTGACCATTTTGCGCGAGCTTTGATTTCAAAAGTGGTTTGTGGACATGAGAGTAGTGATGTACAGGAGGCTTATTTTGTAAGTGGGCTCCATACTACTCCTCCAGTATCTGGTCCTAGTTTAACATCGTTGACGTTTTTTGAAGTTGTTTGAGTGAGAGGTACATCTGTCCCATTAAACTGCATGATTACTTTAGTACCGAACTCTTCTAGGTTTAACTGAAACTATCAGCCATTAATCAACATTAATATAACCAAGTGTATGAAAATTAATAGATGGAGCCAGACTGTCAGACCTAGGGGAAAAAACAAGTTTCTTTATGCAGCAAAAGCAACTTAGAAGCTGAAAGCTTCTCTTTGTCACACAAGAAACTGAACTCAGGATCAGGAAAAAGATCCACCCTTCCTTTAAGCCAAGAGTTTCAAAAATATGCTAATTATATTGATTTTGATAGTGGTTTTTGTTCAGCAGATGTTTTTCTCCTAGGAAATACATGGGGACCACCAGCATACTTCAATCAGACCCCTGAAAAAGAGCATTCACCACATAATGGTTTTCAGTCACCACTGGCAGGTCTGAATCAATGGCTAATTTGTTATCTCATTACCATTTCTCATGCATCAGATCCTGTACCTAGCAGTGAACATGAAAACCTTTCCGCCTGATTGCTGCACATCTTCTAATAACAAACACAAATTTAATTCTGTTTATTTTCATGTTTCTAACTTGCTGCAGGGAAAGAGCAATACAGGCAGAGACTAGCAGCAGCTGCTGTGCAAAACTGCCATTGTAATCTAGCCTTTTTTCCAGGAACACAATGAATCCGAAGCACTCACTCCAGTCCCAAACTGAAACCTGTAATGGAGCCCTAAGGAGGCATCACGAAAGGCTTTAGCCAGCACAAGTGCATTTAATAAAATGAAATGTGGCTGTCAGAACTTACAAACACTAGTTAAGAAATCAGAATAACTCAGTTATTTAACACAGCTGACAGATTCCAGTTATGGGTCTATCGATGGCTTATGTACACCATCTGCGGGGGATGAGGCAGAGAAAGCTTGGTCAGGGGAAGAGATGACGCCAGCTTAGTTCAGGTGTCAGTCCTTCCACCAGATCCATGAGCAGACAGGTTTTTGTTAGGTATCACCATAGAAACTCCACAGTTTGTGCTTCCTGTGAGAGAGCTGCAGCTGTTAGAAATACCATAGGTTTGCGCTTTGTTTTAATCCTCGTTTTGTTAATTTTTCAGTGTTTCTTAGCCTGCTACTTTCTTGGTAAGAACAAGCTTAACTTGCACAAGGAACTACTCAAAGAACAACTGCCTGCATCTCACTCCCTTGCTGCTGAGCACCTTGGAGAGACTATCTTAATGAATAAAACGGTTGTCCATCACTCTCGCCTGTTCCCAGCAGGCTCAGTGCAGTGTGTCTCCCCTGCAGCTGGTGTTGCCTTGCTGTCACTGTCTCTTTTATGCCAGCATTTCAAAAAATTTCTCCATGGGTTTTAAGCAGCCTCAGCTGCACCAAACTTCTTGTAGATAGAATTCTGCATCTACATGTCCTGTGCCTGCAGCACTACATCAGACACCATCTGCACCTTGTCACTCACCCAATCCTGAAGGACAGGGTTTGCTGGCTGATGACAGATTCTTCTACTCATGGTGGGCAGACTGGGTGCCAGTGGCTTGGACCTAGAGCCTACCCATAGCTGTCCTTTTCTTAATGCAGAGTCAGATTTGCTTAATGTTTTGCATTGTGACAGATGAGACAGGAGAAACCTTCTGTTGTCTGATAACCTCTTTTGATAACAAGTTTGTATCATCAGAGCTAAATCCGTATGACAGCTACTCATCTTGCTTTGTCTGTTTTGCTTGGCGTTTTTGAGCTCTGATACGTCTGAAAGATGTTGACTCGAATATGCCTTGTGTTCCTGATTTTTATAGATGAAGATACAGTTTAAGAATCTGGGAAGGTTTGCGTTGTGTTCCCACCTGTCATGCCAGAATTGTTGGCAAGCCCATTTTTCATTGAAGCTGATTTTCAAAGGATTGTGTGTGTATGTGCATATAAATAGATAAAATGTTTGTAGGGGTTTTTTTTATACCCTGAAATGTCATTGATGACCTTGATTGAGAAAGTTTTCTTAGCATATACTTAAATAACCCTCAATTTTAAAAACATGCTTGATTTTTGCCCTGAACAGCAGTGGTCTCCCAAGTCTAATCTTCTATTTAAAGAGTAAAAGAGCAGCTGAGTGGAGAGAGCAAAGTTCATTTTCTAACATCTGCCAAGAAGAATGGTTTTGAATATTTTTCTTAAAGACAAAAGAAAGTTTATAATTTTGGATAGGTCAAAATCAATTTATCTGAATTGTTTGAACAAACTAAGAACTCCTCTGAATCACCAAATTTATAGAGGCATATTGACTTCCAGTTACATTAAAAACCAATTCTATTCTTTTTATATTTTGGATGCTTTGGATGTTTTTCTTTGTTCCATATGCATATCTTTTTCCATTCAATTCAATGTCCCTAATACTTGAGCATCTCACAAATGAATTAGCTCACAGATTAATATACTGGGTAATCTTTGGCCATTCTCTATGACTGGGAAGGTGAGACCAAAGAAGAGAAGATTTCCTTTATATCATGTAGGAAGTTTGGAGTGCTAAGAATAAGAAAAATAATTAGAGTAGCTTTTCCATATACTTTTTCACTAGCAGATCTCAGATAAATCTTAGTTCAAGCTCATCAACTCTTCTTAAAGTCAAGTTGTTTTTGTTTTGATGGTTTTGATGGTTTTGATGGGTTTTATTTTGGTTTTAGAGATTATAAATCTGTTTTCCTAGGTAATCCCTTTTAAGGAATTAAGTTCCTGATCTTTTACCATTGTGTGCTGATTTTTGAGACTATTTCTGCCTGTATCTGCTATCTGAATACTGCCTTTAATTTGTTGGCATGTGGTTTTGTCCTGAAATACCTGTCTCTTGGAATTAGATCTCTGCTGAGCTGGATGGGGAATTGAGCCGTGAATGTTAACATTCACATGCATCACTTCGTTTTTATGGGCTTCTGCAATGGAGCTTAGCTCTTAGAAAAGGACTCGTGTTCCCTTCGAAGAGGATATCCTTTTGCTCTTGTGGCACTTTAAAGGTCTGTCCATAATATCTGCCAAAAGCAAAATAAGAATTCCTTAGGTATTTCCTGTTTTCTTTTGTTAAGAACTCTAAAGGATCTATTGACTTAAAACAGTTCCTCCTCTTCCGTGCTAGCTTTTAAAAGTTGTGTTAGTCTTAAAAACAGACAGTTCTCAACACATACCCTGATAATATTTCTTTCGCTATTTTGCCTTCAGTTTCATTCCTTTTGTGTTGAAATTTTTTCACTGCTCGTTGCTCTATTCCAGAGAAAAAGACAGTCTTGAAGATGGTGAGTCTCCTCCTTTGCCAAAATTGGAAACATGCTTGAGGCTTTTTCTAGATCCTGGTTTTAATTTCCTGGTTAAAAGACTTCCCCTTCTTTTTTTTTTTTTTTTTTTTTCCTCAAATGCCTTTTTTTTTCCTAATGCCTTTTTTTTCCCCTTTATTTGCCTTAAAGTTGGTTGCTCGTTGCCATGCTCAGTGAGATGATAGTTCTGAGAATGTCTTAGGGCTTGTGAGCTCACAGGAAGAGGATGCTGGGGACCAGGCACTTAATGGCATCATCACTGCTTTCCCATGGCTGTTACTGTGTGGTTGAGAGAGTAGACTCTAATCTATTTATAATTTTTGTTATGATTACAGTTTTTTTTTTTTCACTGTATAAAAATAAAAAGGGGCAAGTTTGGAGTTTCTGCGCACTAGATTATAAGTAGTATAATTTTAACAGTCTACAGAAAACATTTTTCCTCCTGAGACTTTTTCTGATTGACAGAGTCCAACACTTCCTGACCAGGTCCCTTCAGATATTTCACATGAGAAGAGTTCAATGTTTTAATACCAGATTTACTTATTTAGAGATATTTGACATTATGTGGGATTTGGTTTAGAAGAGCAGTACAGCAATATGCCAACACTACAACACAAGCATGATACAGCAATTGTTATATAGAGTGGAGTCACAATAGAAACGTGATTCCCAGGGCCGGTCTCTATATGCTTCACCATTGTGATGCTGAACATTCCCAGTCACTGGAAAGGAATACATGGCTTGAAGCCAGCTAGAACCTACTGCTTTTTTCCAAGTTTGTTGTATTAGTTGTCCATATTTTATACATTATGTGGGCCTGAGACTCGTAGACATTTCCTCCATGATGGCCTGGCTGGCTCAGGAGGTCATTCACACCTTTTGGATTAACTTGATTTACACAAACAGTTGATCCACTCAGCTAACAGCACCGTTTATCTAAAACAAAAGCTACTTTACAGTGACCTTGGTATTGAACTCAGTTCAGCTTTCTTTACAGGGCTGTGGTCAGCCCCTATATTCTTCCCTGAGCTTCAGGAGCATGTGCTTCAGCTGTGTCCATCTCTGAGCCTTCTTCCAAGGAGGAGGAGGAGGAGGTGTTAGCCGTTGATTTTCTAGCTCCATCTCAGACCAGCACTAGCGATCACTGGTGTTGTACAGTGAGCTTAATACATTCATCACATGAATGACCAACCCTCTTGCCTGGTTACAGTAAGGGTGAGAACATAGTCCTATAGGGAGTGCTGGTGAGCCCACCTCCATGGGTTCAACTCTGTCGCTTTGCTCCATGAGGTCCACCCACCCCATCATCATTACATTACACAAGCACTGGTGATGACTCATGTGCCAAAGATGTTGTCCTGGATGTCCTTCTTCTTAATTCATTGCCTTTCCTTGCCAAGGCGAATGATCCAGTCCATGGCTCAGTGAAGTGCTTCTTCAGCTCGCCACCCAATGGACAGCAGCCTCTGCTTGTCTGGATCCTGCTTGCTCCAGGCCTCCTTGGAGACGTGGAGCATCACAAGACTGCTCTAATGGCCACTGTGGTGGTGGCCCATGCGTGTGACCATCAAAGTGTCCTTTTGATATCATGAGCCACCTCCCTGCCTGGGCCTCATAGAAACATAGACCCCTGCTGCAGGCCCACAGCTCACTGACCTCCTTGTTCCTGTCATGCCAAGGAGACTTGGCATCCACCAGTCCTGACCTATAGTCTGTGCTCTGTCCAACATGTCTGAGCCAGCAGGAGGTTTAATGTTTTAATACTAAATTTGTGTATTTAAAGATATTTGATGTAACATGAGATTTTGATTTAGGAGAGTGCTATAGCAGTATGCAGAAATCACAACACAAGGATGATACAGCAGTTGTAGTGCACAGTGGTGATACTGAATCATCATACAAACCTGATTCCCAACACTGATGTCTATAGGCTGCACCATCACAAGGAGAGGGATTTTGTCCTAATTAGACAGGTCCCAAACATGGATTGAATAAAAAGTAGTCTGTAAGTCTTCGGACTGCCTGCATAGTGAGGCATTCTTACTATTTGTTTCCTAATAGTTTGCATTGTCCAATTTATAAGAATGAATGCTGTAATTTTTTTCTGTCTTAAGTCACAGCTTTCATTTTAACCAATACTTCTGAAGGACAAATCTTGTACTTCACTAAAATCAAGTCCTGAAAGTTGTCAGGGCAAGAGGAGAACCTGCATATAGCCAGGAGTTATTTGGAGATTTGGAGTCAAGGACTCTTGGGTAATTGTGCGTGACATTTCAGATCTGAGATCTGTTTGCTTCGGGAAGGGGGACAGCTCACTTGAAACATTTCCCAGGATCAAGGCTCTTTCTGGCTCCGTCAGGAGTTTCAGTTTTAAATGGCAATTCAATCAGATGTGTCTTGTGCCATCAGCATGTAGATGCCAGCTCAACCGTGAAGAGACAGGGTGGCTTCGTGTGTGCTGGTGGGAAGTTACACCAGGATGTAAGGCTGCATGTGGTTAATATAGTATAAAATACAGTTACTGTTGATTTTTTTAGCCTTTTGATTGAAGTGAGGCAAAAGCAAAGCCACTACAGTTAAATTTCAATTTTCCACATTAAAAAAGGGAGGGAGGGAACAGCCTAGATAAAAGGTGGATAATGCAAACCATATATACATGAAGCTGTCCTAACCATTGATATACTTGTAAACAGTTTCTGTAGAGAACAGGGGCAGCTTTTAAAAAGCATGAGCCGAAATGTTGAGAGCTGTGAACATTGTGCATCCCATTTTCTGTGCCGTGGTGCTGGAGCCAAGGGTGTCTGATGAGATCTCGTAATGAAACATTTGAATTCTCTGAGCAGTTGTACACAGTTCAGCAAAGCAGAGCTGAACTAATGTGGACTGCCTGTTTGCCAGTAAACAGATAATTGCACTCTGTTGTTTAATTGAATTTTCATGAATCTGAAATATTATTTGGTAAAGTCCACCGTGAAAATGTGTTCTGCTTGCAGACCCTGTATGGAAGGGATCAAGATATTGGAGGGAGGGAGGATGTCTATGAGATACATAGATAAGGCTTGAGGTGAAATTGTTGTAAAAATAATACAATTTCCACATATTATGCAATTTAGATGGTTTTGCCCAGAAGGTTTTTTCATTGCTGCTGCTGTTATCAGTAGTGATTTGTTCATAGATGGATTAGAGTCAGGGGACATTATTAGGCCACAAAAAGTTCTTTTGTTTTCGCAGAACAACCTTGCAGCTGTATCATTCATATGTGGTTAGTTTGCATTTCTTGGCTACCAGCCATTCTAAATGGTAAAGAGCATAGTACTGGACAATGTGAGGGTTTTGTGTTGTATTCTTTTTTATTGAAAAAAAAAATAAAAATCAAAGAATCCTTCTGATTCATGTTCTTTCTCACGAGGCTATCATTTCAAAGGCTCGGCATGCAAGTTATGTCATCATAACCTCCTCTGTTCTTCTTTACTCGCTTCATGAAAAATTTTCTCATGGAGGAGAGGCTGGATATTCTCAAGAACATTCTTACTCTTTGAAAATAATAAAAAAATTCTGACTCCTTGAGGTGCTGTGGGCAAGGTTAATAATTCCTGTTTGTTGCTTCATTCGCAATCACTTTCCATTGGGCATTACAACCTCACTCTTATTTACAATTCTGGGATCTGAGCTCAGGCTGGGGAATTAGAGGCTTAGTACTTGCCTTTTCTCTATCTACTGTACAGGCTGCAGTGGGGAATCAAACATACATATCTGACTCCATCATAGCTCTTGCCAAGGAAAGCTGAAGAGCCTACACAGAGAATTTCATTTGGTTTTCAGATGTCCTTTGGGTTTAGATGCGTAAATTTAAATACCCAAATGTGGTTTGGTAAAGAGGTAAAAGTAAAGACCACCCAAAGCTTTGCTGCTTATAAGTAACCTCAGAAAATCATACGTGAGCTAAGAAATGAGACACTTTTAAGAACAAAAATACAAGGTGGAGGGATTATCATAATCTTCTAATTCATTTGGTCAAGTACCTGAAAGGAAGATCATTAAATGTTAATGGTGTTTCTAGAATTGTTACTGTCTCTATTTGGTATAGATACAAGCAGTGATCCATATATTTTTTTGGACCAAAGGACAGCCTTGGTCTTCTGGCAGCCTGCAAAAGTTTTTTAAGATTATCATGTCACTGTCCTTTTAATTAGAAACACCATCCTGTAAGTTTGCTGTGAAGACTCTGTTCTCTGGCCTCATGGCCCACAAGAGGTGTTATACAATGGTTCGGAAACACGCCATCTGTAAGACATTCCTAAAATGTCTAGTGTAATATAGTGGTTTTTCATAGAGTCCTGATTCGGATGCCAGCAGCATACTTTCTTTAATAAAACCCTATCCTTGTAAGGAAGTAATCCATCCCCCAAGTCAATTTTAAAGTTTCTTGTTCACTTTAAATATTTCATTACATTAATTTTTCAGAACAACAAAACAAACATTCATCAAGTGAAACTAAGCATGTCACCCTTGAATCTGTACATCTGTTGCTCTCCTGCTGCTTTCCTGCATAATTCATTTTAATACATTTAAAGTGCACATCTCATTAAAATTCCTTACACACATTTATGTATACAGTTTGCATTAAAAAGGAGGAAAGGTGTGAAAGGGTTTCATGGCAAGGAGGTTCATTAACATGACTGTTTCTCTTTTTTCCCCTTAGTTCTTCTTATATATTGAACATATACCTGTGGTCTGCCTTTAGCCACCTACCTCAGAATACGCTGTCATCTGTCTCTCTGAGTCTCTCTGAGTCACCTCTTTAGTACCATTAGAAATTTCCTCCAGGATATTTTCTCTTACTCTTGATGTCTTTATTCCTCTTTAAGTGCATATATCCTCTTCTCTTCATCCTCTTTCACTCATTTCACGTAATTTATATCCACGGTGTGTTCTGCACATCAGTCCTGTTATTGGCCAAGACAATATCCATCATTTGCTCAAATGCCCTAAAGAGTTTTTGTGGGCTGGCTGCAGTGCTGGAAAGGGATTTGATTTTCAAATTTTATTCAGTTTGTGGTTTCTTTTCCTCTATCAGTACTTTCAGTGATTGCAGTGTTTGGTTTGGTTTCATTTATTTTAGCATTGTGGAGCTGTTTGTATTTCTTAAACCGTCTGTAGAAAACAAGTCAGTCTGGTAGCTTGAGGTGGCAACTTTTTCAAGTTGGTGACTTCTTATTTCAGTTGCTGCTGAAATTTGTTCTCTGGAATCCCTCATAGGTGTTTAGGATTATGTGTGATTGTTAAAAGCAATCTTGAGTGTTACAATCACTCTTGATGAATCATAAGAAAAGCTTGTAACTGCAGAAGAATACTCAAAATGCTTTGAGAGCAAAACAAGGTCCATACTTGAAAAGAAAAAGAAATAAACTCATCATTTAAGGAATTATCTTCAAGATTATTCTTGAGGAATAAGTAACATTTTATGATTATCTCTACTTTGTTTCTTTGGACTTTCACATTTAGCTTTTGACATGTATTCCTTAGAAAACTCATGAGAGTTATACAATAAATGAAATTAAAAAGTGAAATACATAGCAATTGTCTGCTTGACTAACCTTTTTCCTTCTTAGAAATAGGAGTTGAAAAACATGTTTCTGAACAAGTTTGTTCAGAGTTTACATGGGAAGCTGCTCTTTGCTTACTGGATATGACACAATGTCAGTCGGCAAGGAAGAGATTGAAAGCCATATAGGAGCCCTTTATAAAGATTAGGTCAGGTGCGCTCAGTCACTTTGCCTTCCTTGAAATTGAGTAACAGAAAATGCAGCTGTGAAGGGAAAATTGAGAGAGTTCCCTTCTGAGCAGAAGTTATTTGATTTTATTCGGATTACCTAGTTCCAAACTAGCAGCGCAGGTTTGAATGCAGCGGTCTGCAGCGCTGCCAAATGTAGGTTATGAACTATGGGAAAGGTTGTGGGTCTGAGGGCAGCTGAGCTGGCGTGGGCTGGACGTCCTCCCCTCCCTCTTCTGTGAGGGTTTGCTCTCTTCACGAGCAGCTGAGCACAATTTTCAGGTGCAGAATGTCGTGGGATTAATTCATCCATGTTCAACATTGAGAGGAAAAGAGATTCACGTGGACTCAGAGTCTGTTGTGTGTGTACAGGTATATGTTGCTGGGCTTTATAGTAATGCACTGGTATTACTATAGGGTTTTATTTGGTGTGTTATCTAGTCCAAGCTTTTATGTAACTACAACAAACATTACATCTTACAACAACGGAAGAGGTAGAGATTTGGAGCAGACTTCGAGGGCAATGGACTGCACCAATATATCTTCAAAAGCTCTTGGTGGTTGGAGTGACTAATGTGAAATTCTTTGTCTGAGCTTTTGCTTTGCAGTCAAATGTGCAGTAGGGTTTCACGTGAACGGTGGGAACCATGCCATTTGTTTCAAGGCATTTCAGCTACTGGAAAAACGTGAAATTTAAAAGAGCAGACTTAGGTTCACATGTTGATTTTTCCCAAGTAGTGCCAGGTAATTTCATATGTGTTCCAGTGATATTAATGAGTGGAGAATCCTGCAATACATCTTAAGAGATTCAGAATGACAAGGCAAATAATATTTTCTTACAAGCCATTTACTTCACAGATGTCGACAGCTTGCTTTCTTGAACTTTTTTCCTATGTATCAGACACAGAGCACTGTCTGGGGCAGACTGTCCTTCAGTCTGATCGGGTGGTTTCTGGTTTGCTGCAACAAATGCTATTTTCTGTCTGACTGTCATGTTCCCCTTTGCTGTTCTTTATCGGCTTGCATGGCACTGCGTAAAATGAAATTGAGATGAAATCTACCAAAACTCTTATTATTTTTATAAGCTAGAAAAATAAAACAAAGATGTTTCTTATTCAGAACTACTAACTGAACACCTAATTAGTCCATGAACCCAAGTGGTTTTGTGCTTTTTACCCTCTCACTACTCATACTTCCATTTGTTCTGTTGCACCAACTTTATTTAAGTTAATCTTGAATTATCTAATACTTTAATCTCTTGATGTCAGAGACTGGATTTGTCTATGGTTTGGAAAGCTCCCAGAAAAATGAGGCTGGGAACCATCAAGTGCTACTGCAGTGCAAGAAATGGTTGATTAGGCTACCGTCAGGTCAGTAGCTTACTCCCGATCGAGAATCTCATGTCCCCTTGTATTAAACTTCAATGATGTGTAGCATACTTTAGTCAATAAATAGCATTTTGCTGTTCATGCCCGTTGGAAATAATACATGATGCTGCAAGTATTGATCAAAGAGCTCTACTCTGCTAATCCGTCTGCTCAGAGCAATGTTAAATATTTACGGATTCTCTCTTAGTATCCTGAAGAGTGTTTTAGCCTTGCAGACGATGCTCAGCCTTTCTGCTTTATACATGTTTTACAAATATTTTCTTTTTTTTTTTCTCTTTTTTTTTTCAAGCACACACGCATGACATAAAGCATTATGCTATGCTTGCACCAGTTTTAAAGCTTTATTGCATTAGCATGTTGCGAATGTATGCATTGATTGGGATGATGTAGTAATTCAGAATTAAAGAGGAGAATGCCTCAGAGATAAAATCCATCAGTGCCTCATCTCCAAGTGTCTGACTTACAGAAAGGACAAGGACAGGCTAATGCTGTGCAGCATGCTGCTGTATTGTGAGATGGCAGATAACAAAGAAGACACATTCATATCAGGTTTATTTATCCAAATATTCGTGAAATGATCTGAAAATTATCAGAGGGCTAAAAATGAGTTATTTCTCTGCTAACTGCCTATTTATTACATCAAGACGTCTCAGAGGTTTGTAGCAGGAGATATAGAATGAATTGGGTAGGCTTTCTGTCTCCTGTACTTGTTCATTGACCCCATGTAAATGTAATCATTTATCCTCAATTTTTTATACTAATGTATCGAAGGCAGACTTGATATTGTCAGACATGCAATGGAATACGCTCCAGGAAACCTTCCTTCCAGTGGTGAGGTGACAAATGAAAAAGAAAATAAAAATGGATTTTGCAATTTAAAACATAGTGTGCCCAGGGAAGAATGCATAGCCAGCTATAATGTGATATGATTCATTTCTATATATGCAGGGAAGGATTTTACACAAAAGCTTTATGGGAGATGTACAGGATATTTAAAGAAACATGAAGGCTATTCTACATAATGGTGCTTGCTTTATCTATCATGAGCTTAAAGAAAGGTTTAAATACTTGTGTTTGCCCTCTTATCTTTCAGTAAGATGTCACATTATGTCTCATTCCATTACCTATTTAATCATCCTTTAGACCTGGTTATGTGTTTAGAGGGGGAGGTTGGCAGAGAGAGTAAAGCAAAATGCACACGTGCTCCTCTCAGTAAATCCCTAAAGATCTTGTCTGTACTATGTGACGAAATTATGTTTTAGTTATCTACAAAGCTGGTGCAAAAGTAGTCATTGCTTTAAGTTGAAAATTTTACATGACTTTGAAGGATTTCCTCTTCATCTGGGTGATCAATGGCAAGTAGATTTTGATGGCTTGAGCTGCTGTGATGCTTTGTTCAGAGTTCAGGTTTCATCTGAGCACAAACATGAATATCCAATATTTCAGATCCCTTAAGTTTACAGTTTTAAATATTAACATGGGTGTTAGAAGGGACAGAGCACTTTTGAAAACCTGATTTTCATCTGGGTCATTTTGTGGAATGGAACTGTATGAAAATCTGGCCATTACTGGGGACAGGGCTTGGGAAAGGTCTGGCTGATGGTGCCACGGAGTGCCAAACAACTGCAGCTGCCCTTTTCTTTCCTTGTGCATGAGGATACAAAATTGTTCACATTTAAAGTGAGTGGTATTCAAGGTAATGTTTTCCAAATTTCAATTATCATAGCTTCTTTCCCAGTTTCCCCAGTAAAGAGGCTGAGGCATAGATATAGTGATGATGATAGGCAGGAGTGTTTGATATCTTTTGTACTCAGCATCCTGCTCAGATGAGTTGACTTGGCCTCCCAAAGACTCCTGCTCTCTCTGTGAAATGCACAGGGAACGGAAGCCCCTAAATTTTGCCCCACGAACTGCAGAGGCAGTTGCTGTGTAATCAGTATGAAAACTTCCCAACAGGACTCTCTGAGATCTAGACAGAAGCAGAACCCATGTCCCCAGGTTTCTAAACCTGGGCCTTAATTTTGACACCAGAACATATGTTTTTAATCATCCTAATCTCTACTGACTGGCCCTCAAAATAAAGTATACGTCTTGGGATTAGTGAGAACTGATTTTAGCATAAGTGGTTGGGTCCTATGTTTTTTGGAGCATTTCTGTTTAAAATGTATTTCCCTGATTTTTATTGAGGTGTTTGTATTCGTGGAAGGCAGCTACCTCTGGATATATGATTTATTGTTTTGTATTACATTTTTCAAGCTGACTTTCCATCATCTATATGTAAATAAATTGCATAGCCAAAGTTGGGAATTGAACTGCCAACGATTACCTACCAGTCATAGAATCACAGAATAGTTTGGGTTGGAAGGGACCTTGAAAGGTCATCTAGTCCAACCCCCCTGCAACAAGCAGGGACATCTTCAACTAGATCAGGTTGCTCAGAGCAGATGTCTCCTCAGGTGAGCTGACTGAATCATTAAGACTAATGACCCTGCACACTCTGTGCAGGATGGAAAGTTCACACTTGGGGTAGAAAAAAGTACCTCTTATATCCTCCAGAACCAGTCATGGGCACACATCAGCCAGGGTGGGCATCTATGAGTGAGGAAAGCTGTCTTTGCTCTGCCTACAGTGATGCTGTGCAAATGATTGACAGAGGATTTGAAGCTTGAAATTTTTACTGAAATATTTCCTAATATTCCAGACTGTGACATGAGGCAGTGGCCCCTGCTATCCTGTGCTGCAGGTTCCAGGTTTCCACGTTTCAGACAAAGTGCTAGTTGCTGCACTAGTAGCCTGGATGGGAAAGAATTATAGCACAAGCCTTACACTCGGCTAAACATGTTCTTGAAAGTACCTGTATAAATGCATTTATTTGCATTGTTTGGTTGATATGTTTTCGATGTTCCAGCAGTTTGACAGTAACGTGATTACTCTTAGGATTTAGTGGACTGCTGAAGCAGTTGCAAACTGGTGCCCTGTCATGAAACAGAACTGGTAACTGAGAAGGCCCTGTAGTGGATGGCAGCTGGCATACTTCATCAGGAATAAAACAAGTGGTGATTCCTCATTCTGGAGGGAGAAGATTACTTTCTTTTAAAAAATATATATTGTTTTTTAAATTAACTTAAAAATGTAAGGGGTGCGTTAAATGATAAAATTAAGAAACAGAGCTGAGTGGATGTGTACTCCAGTGGAATGGACTAACAATACATGGAGGCATGCTGCAGAGCATAAAATACAAGGGAATATAATTTTTACTTTGGGAATACCTGTATGATTAAAACTGTGTGATGAACATCTTTAACTTTCGTAGGTGGATGTTTAGCAGAGTGTATGTGCAGGAATATCTGTCCTTCACAGCAGAAAGCTCTTTTGTAACTTGTAAGCCCATGTGGCCTGACAGAGGTAGTTTTGTGTCGATGCTGAGTGATTGCATGCTTTCTGGGTCATTCATGTTAACGTTTTGATTATAGTGGTGAGTTACAGGGGATGAGCGGCAGAGACTGTGATGTTACAGTGAATGTACTAACTCAGATGAAGAAAAAAAGCACTTATCTAACTACAAAGCTTTGAGTAAAAGTGAATCACATGAAGAGATAATCTTCAAAGCAAACTCTCTACTTTGTGTTCTGGTGGTGTTGTCAGCCAGTGGCCTAATCGTGGTGTCCTTCAGAGTTTGCTGTGTTTTATAGCAGCTGTGATCCAGGGAAGTCAGTATGAAATACGAGGATGGGCTCAGTGATGACAAGGTATAAACCCTTATGAGACCTCAGTTTCCCCAATAATTCTGTCATGTGTTGGGAAAATACACTTGATCCTGGAGAGCACAGAAATAGAAATTGTGAGGAAGAGAGAGGGGCGTAATCCTGCATGGATGAAAGCACTTTGCATTATAACCAGCTCTGTTCTGCCACTTCACCACCACCAGGAGACAAAAGACAAGAGTAAGTACTCTGCTGTTAAGCCTAAGTGTTATGTCTTGATTCTTTTCTGCCAAAACCACTTCAGACTAAGTGCACACCAATACATTAGGCTTGAGAGTCCCACTGAATTTGGAATTTTTACACCTCAGTGCATCTATATGCTGAGTCTTTGTCTGTGCTGGATGGCAATAGTTGCTGTTCTTTGTTGGACAGTGCACAGAGCTGCGTGATCTGCCTCTAACTAAAATTAATTCAGTGTTCCTTTAAAAAGCAAAGACAACAAATAAAACCCCAGGCTTGTCTTTGACTTTTAGTGAATTGCATAAAGCCTAAAATAAATCTTCAACCAGTCACACAGGGCAAACTCACCTTCCCTGAAGTTGATTTTTAAGACTTATCTACCCCAGGGATCTCTGTTGCTCATTCCCTGCACCTTCTATGCATAGAAGTTTCATTGATCTCAACAGGATTTCTTTGCACTAGGCACCATCAGGATATACAGCAGAGACCTGTGGTGCAGATAAGAGTTGCATAGCACCATTTGGAAAGAAAATAAGCATCAGAAGGTTGCCCACCAAGAACATGTAGTTAGCTTTTTACACGGAGAGTGGCACTCAGGTGAATTTTATGTACAGTGTAATTTATGTTTCATAGCATTTTCAAGATTCATCTATGCTTCTGTGAATGCTCCAGGTACCCCTTTGCTGCCTTCAGGTGTAGGCTCCCTGTTTAAGAGTTGTTGAGATAGGTATCTGTGGCTATGAACCGTACATGTATAGAGTACAGTGTATGAAATTCAATGTGGAGGAGGAAAGGGGCATGCCATATGCGTTTTAGTTGGTATGAGAAGCATTTCTTTTCTAGGGAGACTCTATTCTGAAGGTACTATGAGGTGCTGGATTAACCTGCAGCTACTGTGTACTCCTGCATTGTCCCAGTAGTGCTGTGCAGAAGCTTGGAGGATTAGCTTTGCAGCAGTGCAAGCAGGGAAATGTCACTATGAGCATAAAGAAATCAGAATATGGCTGTCTATCTTGTAAACTGGACAAGAATAAATGATGCTCTGCTATTATTTCATCCATATAGTTCCTCTCATACTCTGCCATGCCTGAAGTTTTTTGACCTGATTATTTTACCTTGGGCGTCAAATTTAGGGGAGAAGGCATTCTCCTTCAATTGTCCTTGTCCGTATACACAAAATGTTAATAAAGCAAGGTCAGAAGAGCTGGTAAGGATCTCTTCCTTGTTTTGGTGTTAGTTTCCCACTCGTCTCTCATATAGACTCTAGCTCTAATTAGGCTCTTTTTTAAATTTAAATTGTTTTTATCTCATGTTGCCAACAAATCAATCAGAGGAGCCATCCCTATGAATACAGAACATCCATGGCGGCCAACATTGATTTCTCCTCAGCTGCTTCTTATTATAAAGTTCCCTGGTGTGAGGAAGACACTAAATAGAAGCTAATAGACATTAGCTCTCACATGCATTTTCACATTCTGACAAATACAGTTTGGGGATTATTTCTTTTCCATTAAGAATTTAGCTGTTCTCTCTTCAGAAAGGTTAAAAATACATTTTTCCTGTTCTCTTTTCCAGTGCTGGAGAGTAGAAACTTGCACAGGTATTGGGACTCATTATTCATCCTGATCAACAGAGTTTGGTTGACTTGGAATGATCACTTGGATAGTAGAAATATTTATATTTCCTGCTGTGTTAATTGGTGTTACTAGTAAAGTCTGGAAGACAGGTATTTCTCAGCAATGAAGAAATCACTTGCTTGCCAGTCTGATTAGCAAAGAGAGTGAAAGCCAGCCAAATTATTTTAATAGGATTTTTAGCTTTTCCAGAAAAAAAAAAAATATGCAGGAACAAAAATAGACCACTTGGAAAGCTGCCACTTTTCCCTATTAACACCTTGCTGTCTGTTGTGCATAAATGTGTGAACTACTATGAGATCAATGGCCAGTGCTGTCAAAGGCAGCTGTATGAAGATAAGGAAACCCAGGATAAATAGACTTAAGATTGCCTTGTTGACAGTGAAGATGGACTACACCTCTTATGTCACTGTTAAAGGCATCTCAAGGCAAGCTTTCTAAAAGTCAGGTCATCCCCTTCCATGAGAAGTGCTCCTTGGTTGGGTGTTCTCCATATGGTGACTGTTACTAGTGGCTGTAGCGGTTAAGCATCTTCTTCCACTCCAGTAGTTACACTTTCCCTTCTCCTCTTCTGACAGCTGGATGCCAGAGGTCCTCATCATGGCAGAAAAGTCCCAAATGGGTGCTGCTGTCTCTCCTAGTTCAAATTTTGTGGAAACAGGGGAAAAAAAAAACAACAACCTGTCCTCCATGGAGTAGAGATGTTGGCTCACAACCTTTGCCCACTATGGCTGAAATTCTTGCTGCAACTTCCTCTCCAGCATCTTTTTTAATTCATAAAAGGGTCAGAGTAGGCTCGTGAATGCATGAGGGACATGTGGAGACAGCTTTCAAACAGCGTTCTTCACTTTTGTTCCTCTCTTAGCTCTTATACTGAAGATTAATTGGTTGCATTGGTCGGACACGAGGATCAGGCCTGCTGGGTCTAAAAATCTATTTGGAAGTTTTAAAAGTTTTGTTCGTTTGTTTAAATTTTTATCCCACCTTAATGCTATCAAGTCGCTGCTTCTCTAAATGGACTGTATGTGGGCTGTTGGCTTCTTTAGTCCTGTACATGTTGGTTTACCCTGATGAAGTCAACCTGAGTGTTTTTTGGATGCCTACAGCTTTGGAATTTTAATGTAAATTGCTTCTAGGAGAAAGAAATCAAACTTGCATTCAGACCTACCAAGTAGGTTAGTGTAGATTAACCTGAAAGTTCTTGGTGCAATACATTGAGATCCTCTGCAGTGCTTCTTTCAGCAGTGCCATATCCAGAACCATTTCAATTAATTTTTATTTTAAATTGGATTTCTTTCCGAATTCCAGGCCAGACCAGCAGTCATCTCTATTTCTCAACAGTTTTAATGAAAGCATCTGCTGTGCTGGACTGATGTATTATAAGTGAATGGCTAAGAGAAATAAGGGACTGACTATTCTGAAGAAGATCACAACTGGGCTTGAGATGTGAATCAAATACGAATGTTTTCTGTAGGTAGAAAAAATTGGGTGATAGTGATTTCTGTCATTATTTTTTGTCATTCACCCATCCATATGGTAAGGACAGTTTCCACAGACAAGTCATAAAGAGAGAGATACTGGAGTCTTAATCAAAGTCTTTATAATTATGTTCCATTTTTTTGTTTTGCCCAACAAAAAAGGCTGAAAGGAATCTTTCACCCTAAACTCTAACTCACATTCTGTCCATCACCAAATCAGAAATAAGACCTGTTAAGCTAAAGGTTAAATTAATCTAACAGTAACATAACCCAAACAAAGAAGAAAATGTCCTTGTGGATAAGTCGCTTCACTTGATGTTAAAGAGAGCTGATACACATACCTGCACACTCTCTCACCAACACACAGATGCACACATGCACACAAAACCACATATATCTAATGTAAAAGATCAAGGTTCATTTTCCTTTTGGCTTTGGAAAATGAATTCTGCTGACATAATACTGGCAGCATAAAGTGCCCTTTGCATTGATATAGATCAATGGCATCAACTCCTGCCATGTCATCAGCAAGCAGCTAACAAACTCAGATTTTCTTAATTAGAATCATTAACTTCCATATGTAAAGCACTATTGCCTACTTTCTTGGCTGATTTTATTATTTAACTGTTTTTTTTTTCCTTTTCTACATATTTTAACATGATCTGTGTATTAGATTAAGTATTATTAATTGTTAAGTAGGGTTGACAGCCAGAAAGATTAGAAAAGATCAAATCTCACTCCATTTCAGTAAGCACCTCTATGAGTAGCAATTCTAATCTTCAGACTCAAGAGACTGAATTTAGTCACCAGACCTGAATATAGATGCTTACATCCCACTACATCACCTGGTCTCTCTCACAGTTAGCAGAAAGAAAAAGGCATTTTCAATTCATGTTTCATCTTGTCCTAAAGTTGGTTATATGTCCTAAGTCACAAGTCTGATCTTTAATCACTTAATTGATTATAGAGGAACCTCAGGAGGACCAGCGTGCATGTAGAGGTCTGTAATGCCCATATCTGTTTTAAGGTGAAACAAATACTGCACAAAAGTAGAAGTTCAGTACCATGAGGACATCTTGCTTAGTAACCATAGAACTCATGTCAAAGGGCATCTTCATCCTCACTGTGGTTCCACCGTAGCCTCATCTAAGTATTCCTGCTCTGGCAGGGGGATTGGACTAGATGATCTTTTGAGGTCCCTTCCAATCCCTAGAATTCTGATATTCAGGGATTTCCTGCGGGTATGCTTAGTTCCTTCTCCTGCCTTTTTCCTGCCGCTGGAGAGAGGACACCTACCCTAAGCAGGGTTTTCACCCAGTGAGTGTGTATATAAGGTTTATAGGAAACATATTACTGAGTGCAAAATATAACAGTTGTCCCTAGGGAAACCTACTTTGTTTTATTTAGGCAGACTCCAGGAGAATCAGGTAGCCATCATCTCTCTAGCATTAGGTGTTGCTTGGAGAAATCATCCTGAGAAGCTTCCCACATGCACTCTCTTTCATAGAAAATGAACCCTGGTGGTCTAAGAAGGTTTCTCTTCACGAAAAATTTGGTTCTGATTGTACAAAGCAAGGGGAAGAGTAGCATTGGTTTTGCCAGGTCTCTTAAAAAGTGGGTTTGAAAGGTGCTAACCTGTCAGTGAGAGAGAAAAGTAATTTGTTCAGTGTTAAGGCCACACACTGAATGCATTAGAATATGAGAAATTACTTGAACTGCAGATGGCACGGCACAATCTTTTATTATGGACTTAGCTGTAATGGCTCTCTCTTACAGTGCATTTTGGCAGAGAGATGAGACTCCCCCATCTCTTCCCTCAGAAAGCCAGTGTGCAGATGAGCATGCTGAGCATAGTCTAGTATCACAAGTTATAATAAAATATGCGATAACACAGCATGCTTGGCTTGAGGTTGGTAGTTTTTCAGCAGTAAACATTATTTACTTTGTGCAGTGAACACAAAAGCCTTGGACTGAGTTGTAATGTAGCACTACAGTAATAGTGATTGATTCACCAGATGTCATACTATAGGTAGTGCCTGTTACCTGTATCAGATCAATAAATACTGGGTTAGCACACTTACAGAGGATGTAGTAAACAGTAAGGAATAACCAAGGTTATTATTACATAGGCAAGTTTTCTTTTATTTAAGTAGAAAACCAAAAAAGGATTTAGTGGCATGACTTAAAGTGCAAAAGATGAGAGTGGGTAGCTCTCAGCCTCATTTTTAAAGAAGCTAATTTTTAAACTACTTACAGATAAAACAAAGCATGAAATTTATGGACTTCAGAGAAATCTGGATCTAGTCCAGTGTCATCGTTCTCTCACAGTTCCTAAACATATGCTACAAGCAGAAATAAACACCTAGGTAGAATTTCTTGGTGTTAATATCTTTGCAAATTTAGCAGTCCTGCTGGAGTGTGGTCAGATGTGTCAATTTAGAGGAGTTATCACAAAAAAAAAAAATAAAAGCAAGAAATGTTTATATGGAATATGTGTTGTTTTCAATTCATTTATGTGCCAAAATGCTATTCAAAGGCCGTATGCATTCCTCGTTGTATTTTCTCCCTCGTTTAGGTTGTGTGCTCTTAGTGGCATAGATATTATATTGGTATTTTCCAAGGCAGTGCATGAGCATTGCTACCACCACCTTCTAGTAATAACTGAATAATCATTTACTGATTGTTTTCTTATTTCTGTGACTCTTACTATACAGATGTGGCACAATTAGTAGTTGACTGTTGAATCATTCTGAATGTTGGTGGTGTTAGGATATATGTACATGGGCTTTAAGTCCTTGAACATGTGTGCAATACTTTGCTTTTGTTGTTTCCAGAGAAACACAGGGAATGGCAGACATTTCTTTGTTTAAGTTTAATTTTAGAGTTGCTTTCAAAGTGCCAAAAAATAGAAACAGCATTCTGTGAAATGTTTCATAACTTAAGATTTTGTTTCATAAGGTGGGCTAAAACATAATTCTAGTGTTCTCATATCCAAGAAACTCTAAAGCACAATATTTATCAGATACGTAAACATGAAATGTTCTAATGAAAATACTAGGAATAGCAAAAAGAAATACCTTAGATGAAAATAGTGAGAAAAAGGACTTGGAAAGAAAGTGTCAAAAGCAGCAATGCTGAACTTAAGATCCTTTGATCTAATTTTCATTTTGTCACACAAAGCAGGAGAAGTTGGAGTCAAAGTTAGATATCTCTAGACAAGGGCACACATTACAGAATTCGAAAGAGTTGACAGCCTTTAAAAGAACTGATGATTTTTTTTCCCCATTTAAAATTGAGAAAGAAACTTCTAAGTTGAAATAGCAAAGAAAACTGAGAACAAGGACAGAAAATTTTAAAAGAAATGGAAAACTTGGAACCAGACAAAACTGCAGTATTTTATTTTATTCCCAAGTATTTGTTTTTCTATCCAAAATGATGTGATTTTTTGGCATTTCTCTCCTGAATGAATATCGCAAGAAGTTCCTGCATGATGACGAAGTGGTGAAACCTCAGATATTTGAGTGGTCCTAAATATGAATTTGAACTAACTTTTGTTTGAGCTGTAAGACCTTTTTCTTGGCCCATCTCTACTGTAAAATGTGCAATCTTTTTCTGTGTTGGATGTATCTGGAATGCAAAAGCATCTTTAAGTCCCCATCACAGTTCTCCTGGTCCATCTTTAAAACTATATTTACAATGACACTGCCAAAAAATTGACATGAGTTATATTATTTGTGCATGAAAAACAGTGACAGATATTGTCTTATATTTCTTTTGTTTTTTGTTTCATACTTTAGTAGTAAATGTTTTGTTCATTGCTTGTTGGGAATATAACACAATAGGTTCCCTTGCATTCCAGTAATTTAAACCCATACTAATGGTGAGGGTGATGATAGGGTGTTCAGACCAGTATGCCACAATATTATAGGAATAACATGGTCCATTTATGCCATTAGATGTTGTTTTGTTTTGTTTGGGGTTTTGGGGAGGTTTCTTGTTTGTTTTTCTTTGCATTATTCTGTAAGTAGAATCATAGGATTATTGAAACACGAAGCTATTTTTAGTGAAGATTTTTACTTTTGATTTATTGACCACTGTTAGACTCAAGTCAAGCAATTAGGAAGTCAAGAAACAAGTGTAATAGAAAATAAGATGTCACCAACCATGGAGTTGTTCAGTGCAATAGGGAACACTGGATTGGTAGGAAATTGGATCAGAAGGTGATTCCGAAGTGAGAGCTGATAAAAAAATGTGCTGGAGCACAAGCTTGTAAGGATAAAGGACCGTTATGTTAACTTGCTATGTGATAAAGTTACTAAGGAGTCCAGAATCTTCAGCTACTCCACTCAGGAGAATGGGAGGAAGGAGCCAGCAGACATTAATGAGCTGAATATTTTAATTTTTTTCCTATGCTTTGAGTTTTGTAAAACATAAGCGTTTTCATGGTACTCCAAAAATGAGAACTCTGATTGTATCTAGCTCTGCATGTATGTTCTGACTATATCTAAAATGAAGTATGCATATTTCAGAGTCCATACGCTTTTGAAATTAGAACAGTGCTAGCAAATATCCTAAACTGTGTTCTTGGTTCCTTGCTTATTCTCAGTCCTGTATTTACATCCTTACTAAACAAGGAGGAAGAACTTGAAATGGCAACTATTTGAGATGAGGAATAGTAAAACTTGTACAAGTTGTGTAAGTTACCTCACACGCACTTTATTTTTAAAATACAAATTGTAGGAGTAGCAGATGCCATTATGTAAACTCATTATTCTAATGGTGATTTCAAGCAAGTGAAGAAAATATAGTCAGAATTTTACTTGGCAGATTTGCATAACTGCATATCTGAAAGACTTAAGTGGTAATAACCAATGTTAAATTACTTTGTAATATGATTTTTAAGTTCAAACTAAAGTTTTAACAACTACTAATTGAAGGGAGTTAACTAGGCATGACTGTTAAACAAAAGCACAACCCATTGTCAATCTGATCTTAAAAGTGAAATAGTATAATTTTCCTTGTTTAGCTTTAGTGGCTTCTTGCTTGTCAACCTTGCCTTATGTAGTTCCTGGGGCCAATGTTTGTATGTCTATATTAATCTCTAGAAAAGCCACATAAACTCTGATATGAAGATCTGATGAGATCCAGCTGTCTGAAAATAATTTTGGCCACATGTTGTGATGAGATTGGAAATGAGGATTGCCTTGTAGTGATTTTACAGCACGGTTGCTATAAGGAAACTGAATAAAACCGTGGGACTCTCTCATATAGACTGAGTGGGAACACTTTGCATTGTATGGTAGTCCTGTACATCTGAACATGTATTTTATTCAGCAAACCTCCTTAATTTTGAGGTGACTGGCAGGATGGCAGAAAACCAGAAGATAGGCCTAGAGGAAGTAGCCAGGCCTGGTGTCACCATGCCTGAATCAACTGTCAGCTGCCTGGCACAATGAACTGGAACACCTGCCCCTGGGGTGGACCTTATTTCATTTTCCTCTTTTTGTTTATTACAATAACACAATAGAGGGCAAATACCAAGAATGTTTCTACTGGTGGGTCATTGAGATCCTTGTCATGAGAGTCCATTCATACAGATGAATGCAGTCCACAGCAAATGATAGTGTTCAGATAGGTCAGAAGGCATAGCAATTGCATTCTGTATGGAGAGGCCTTATGGACAAATAAATCTCCTGCATGTCATATGCTAACAAAGATAGCAGATGTTGGATTTGGAAAGGAGAGGACCAAGAGGCAGAAGATTATAACAGAAAAAAGTATATCTGCATCAGTTTTTAAGCTACTTGAAAAGCACATTTGCACCATGAATTTTTTTTTTATTTCTCAAAAATTTTTCATGCAAAAATCTTTCGTTTTCTTTCTAATGGGAATTTTAATTTTGTGAGTATAACTTGTCGACTTGTTCACACAGGCAGTGGAGTAGAACTGTAGCAATCCCAGCATGTGGCAAAACATTGCTTTCTGAGAGCTGGATTCCTTCAGAGCCTTCAGATCACAAAGGCAAGAAATGTGTGTGAGTGCATGGAAAGGGGGGCAAATCATCACATATCCTCTTACCAGCATTTATTATTTTTAAAAGATAAGTGAGCGGCTAAAGGTAAAGCAGAAGGTGGCTGCAGTTGTAGAACAAAAAGTGCCGTGCTGAGATAGGTGCTCTGCATGGTTCTGAGTAATTATTCCGATCACATAGCATAGGTTATGTATTTATGAAATATCCTGGGCAGACGTGCCAATTGAGTTAAACCCATTAACGATGAATCTTGCAAGAATCCCTGCAGCTTCCCATCACTCAATATCAGGCATTAAGATTGAATATAGGCATCAACATAGAAGATTACAGTCTTTGTAGAACCGACACCGGAGAACGGAGACAGGCAAGTCATCAGGCACAGAATTCTTCTGCTCAGAGTAATTGCCTATTTGCTCTGCATTCCAGCTCTATTCCTTGGGCTCAGATCTCCTGCACATCTAGTTAGAACTTACAGAATTAATATCAGGTTTCCTGTCACCTCACTCATTACTTTTGTCAGGGGAATTCAAGGAGGAAAGTCAAAAACCTATTTTTTAGAGGCTGTTTCTTAAGGACTTCTCTTTTTTTTTCTCTTTTTGTTTAAATCGAAACCTGTCTGTTAGCATGTCAGGTTATTTCTTTAGGCTACACTGGAAAGGACATCTGAATAAATTGCAATTTTACAATACAGGTATTGTTGCTCGAAGATCATTATTGCGTTATCCTTTCTACCCACAGCCACACCTTCAAAAAAAAGACTTTAGAGTGGAAAACTCAGTTGAATAGCAGATCGGATGTGTTATCTTTAGACTTCTCTTTCAGAATGCTTCCTCTGTTCTGAGTCTGAGAGCATGGACACAGTACTTTG
The DNA here is from genome assembly GCF_964273445.1 of Streptopelia decaocto. Classification (NCBI taxonomy): domain Eukaryota; kingdom Metazoa; phylum Chordata; class Aves; order Columbiformes; family Columbidae; genus Streptopelia; species Streptopelia decaocto. The sequence continues at coordinate 120,905,074 of NC_138655.1, read as the reverse complement.
AATAATGTAGCAATACAAAAATGTGCTTAATTTGCTTATGTAGTGCTAGGAAATCTCAGTGGACCTTTGTGTAAAGAATGATGACACACAGGTGGCATATTGTGGAACTTACTGGAAAAAATATCTCAGTCCTAGTCATATAGGATTTTGTAAAAGAAAATAAAAGTTTAATGGATCATTGCCCTTCTAAGTAGTTTTACTTAGAAAGTTGACCTGCATTTTCATGCATTTATGAATGGAGTCATAGATGGACATGGAGTGCTGTAAGCCCAATAATCACACGGTCCCACTGACTTCAGCAGATTTATACTGACTGAAGAAGACCAAAAAAAAGCAGTTTAATTCTTCATGCAAAAGAAATCTGAGTAAATGAATACAGTCCAAAATGGACTTTGTTAGTCACTGCCACTGAAATTAGCGAGTGTACTGGAATACTTACTCACTACTACTTCTCTTCCCTTAACAATGAGAATTTTTTCATTGTTTTGTATGTACTCAAATATTTCCCTCAAGTTCCATCCATTATTTCCTCTTTCTCTGTCATAAAAATGTAAAGGATATAATTTTCATTTTGTAATGATTATGTCCATGATCTGCCTAATCACTAATTAGCTAGAAAATCCTTGCAATGTAGTAACAATGGCAGCCAGTATTTAAGAGAAAAATATATGTATTCTTATGCTGAACTGTGTTGTTTTGTCCTCATCCAACCGTTTTCATGTGACAGATTTTTTTAAAAGTTCACATACACTAAATAATTATTAGTTTCAAACCTAATTTTGGAACCATCTTGGAGAGAGTGTGTGTGAAGCAGTTCAACATGAAAGAGAAAAGTTAAAAATATGAGTTGATTTTTCTTCTCTGCTATCATTGATCTTGGCTTTGTTGTTGTTTTAAAATATAATTCTGTACATTATTAAAGCGAGGCAGCTTCAGATCCTGCAAAAAATTTCAGGAAAATAGATTTTATATCAGAATTGGAAATGAAATGAAAAGTAATGAGAAAAGAAATTAGGTTAAAAGGCCAGAAAACCCATTAGAAACTGTATGTTTATGTATTATCTAGCAAATCAAATGTCAGGGGAAGACATTTGTGATATAATTATCAATCATTTACAACAAAAAGGAAGCAAACAACAGAAGCCTACATTTTTATATTTCAGGGACTAAATCTGGGCTGCTAAATCCATCAATAAAGCAATTACATGGCATTATTCTGCTCTAAGAGATGTTGAACAGTCACAGCTTCCATCATGGTCACATTGTCAGCAGCTTTTCTGGAAAACTTCACTCCCAAAACGTTATTTTCAGTTCAGAGGTAGTACACTGCTGTTCAAGCGGGAGGTTTCACTTCACACACAGAGGAGAGGAAACCTTTGAAATCACATTCACCGGAGCTGACAGACCCATAGCATGCAAGCTGAACGTTGAGAGTAAATATAGAGTGAGACCTGGGGATGGACATCAGCCTTGCCTACTGGAAACTGTGCTTTACAGAAATAATTGCAAAGCAGCAAGGTGATACATGCAGGGGAAAAAATGACTGTTCTGTTTTCCGTTCAAGTTTTCTTGTGCAGGCATTCAGATTTGTGCATGCTATTCTCCAAGGCCTCAGTGTCTTGAACTGTCTCTTTACTTGTGCCTATGACTATTCAACACAGGGACGTGTTAGGAGAAGCTCAGAGGTTTATGAAAGAAAGAAATTTTGGATAATCATCTGTATTTTGCTGTTCTTGAAATCAGGCTGCAAAACTTCTGGGAAGTCTATATTTAGCTAAACTAAATTTTATTATGTACAGACTTATTTCTGTCTGTCTGTGCAACAGCATAATCTTTGGCTTTATCTGAAAATGACCGGGACATGAGCACAACCTATTAGGTGACATTGTCCTCTAGGGATATAGGGATGTGAGCTTGGAATAGCTAAATATTACAGTAAATAATACAGGTTTGTCTGAAGCTTTAGATAATTGAACTTTGACTGTTCTCGTGTTCTGTATTTTATAACTTTCCACAGATACCTGGTAGCATGCACATATATAGATATGTATATATGTTATGTACAGAGACAGAAACACACATAGAGAAATTTATATATGTACATCTATAATGGCATCCTGTCCTTATCATTACAAGCTCAGTTTTCATGGGCACTGTAGATCGAGCTGTCTTCTGATGAAGCATTTTAGTGAGCTGATGGTGGCATTGCAAACTTGGATCGGCGAAAGAGATCTTTCCTGAAATAAACTGATGTGGGAAATGAGGCTGAGAAAATAAAGCAACTAGGCAGAACCCTTTGAGAAAGGGTTATCTTGTGAATAAATACTGCACAAGAACTCGGGAGATCTGTACTCAATGACTGTGTGACACTGGACAACTTGCATTATCCCTGTGCTGCAGCTTGTCTCTTTGTGAAACAAAGAAAAGACTTCACTACCTACTGGGAGAATGAATTCATTAGTGCCTTTGAGGTGTTTGCAAACAAAGTCTGTGATAAGCACCAGAAAAATAATACCTTATTAAGTATACAAAAAGTGGCAGCAAAAGTTACCTTGAAGGAGCATGGCATGACGCAGCTCAAGAGCTAAATAAGCATGCTCATACCCTAATCCTGCAACACTAGGACATGTTGCATAATGTAAATATGAACAGTTCAGTTAGTATAAGACTGTCCTACAGCAGAAATATGAAGGAGGAATAAGAGATATGGGATTAAACCTGAAATAAGTCTGTGTTCATTTTATATGCTATGTAAGCACAGTAAAAACTGATAATAAAAGCAAACTAGTTTGGTCCAAACTGACCATTTCAAATAACTGTATTTTTCTTCTAGTATTGTAAAGCAAGCCTTCCTGGAGCAAACATGCAATATTATTCTGGCTTGGCACCAAGGCACCCAAAAAACAAGAGCTTTTGCCCAAATGCACTTTCATCTTTGCTTATCCAGGGGCAAAAGCACTCTGGTGTGAACAGGCTGTGCTGAGCCCTGGGTCACCATGGTTGCATCTGATGTCACATGTGTTTGTATTTCTGTCCAGAAAATACATTCTGTCCAGACTAGTTAAAAACCCAGTGCACATACCATGTAGCTGACCAGTAAGTTTCCAGGAAATCTCATATGACTCTGTCCCACTGAATGCACAATTTGATAGATGCACAATAATTATATGGCACGTGTCCAAGTCGTCCAAGTTCTCTGGGCACCTCAGTCAGAGGTGGAGACAAAGAAATCTTACATTTTTTGTCTCCTGCTCCATCAGCAAGTCCATGCTGGCCTGCTCAATAAAGCATCCTCTACCCTTGGCATGGAGTCTTAGGATCACTTGTTATCTTATCTCCAGTATTAGAAGTTCATGCTTCTCGATTCAGAGGTGAGTTTTAGAGCCTGAGGCTCTGTCTTCCCCCCTGGTAACAGCCCAAGAAGTGGAACTGTACTGCATAGGAAAAACAAATATGGCTTAATGGCAGCTTTTTTAAACGTTTCTTTCATCTTCTTTTAGGATCAACAATCAGCTAGAGTCCTCACGTTGAATAAAATCTAGGTTTCTATTATTCCTCTCCTCAACACTGGTATTAAAGGTATAAATAAATCACTTTCTATCATGTTTTAGAAAGTCTTATAAGGCAGTAGAGTATTCTACTGTTGTGTTAATCCTGTAGCATTAATACTGACACCAGTCTGTTGTGGTTCATCATCTGGAGATTTTATTTGTGTGCAGATCCTAGCTGAAGTACTTGCAAAACATTTGAGTAGTATTCATACTTTTGTTACTCAGTCTTTACCTTACCCATTATTTCAACTTCATTTTTCCTCTTCTGACCATCCTCAGGACTGTGGGATTTTTCTTCCATCCCTGGATCTGTACCAGAAAATATTCCAGAAAAGAAGGCTTTCCTCCCCTTCTCACTTCATTCCTTTGTCTCTCTGCAGATTGCAAAATTCAGCAGGAACAGTACCGAGCTGGTCTTCTCGTGGCAGAAGAAAGCCATGAGGTCTCTGCTAGGCCTGCCATATTCCTTCAAAGCAGAAAAGTTGTTGCCCTTTCATTCTTATGCTGTTGTCTTCTGATTTTATTAGCAACATGGGGTAGACTGTTCCCTGTCTCCAGGGAAATGCTACATTGGAAGCAATAAAGCCGACAGGAAAAGAAAAAAAAAAAAGGAAAGAAAGGAAACTGAGAGCCAGATTAGCATCTCTGTTAACAGCAGAGTGAAAAATATGATCGTGTTTGCAATGGACTCTTATTAAGCTGGTGGAAATTGCAACCCAGAGGTCATACACTTAGTCACTGGCAGCAGAATGTTGTCACTCCCTGCTGGCTGATTCATGAAATAATTTGCTCTGAAGAAAATTGCCGCTTCACATCAGCTGGAGATGGCTTTTGTGAGGCTGGACTCGGATACTGCTGTTGGGTTGTAATCATGCTTTGAATGGAGTTGCACACAGGCTCATCATCTCAGCGTGGCTGCATCCACGTGCATGGAAACCAAAAAAGGATCCCACCCAAGTGGGGACAAAACCTTAAAGAATGGTTGGATTTTGGTGTCAGAGCCTGTTACTGTTTCTCATAATGTAATTTATCTGGTAGAGAGGTCCTTGATTTTTCATCCTTTATGTAGTCATCTCTAATTTTATTTCGTGTGGCACATCATCTGCAGAGTTTTGGATCATCTGCAGAGTTTTGAGATAAGTTTTTAAACCAACTTTGATAACAGAGCTTTGATATTTTTTGTGTAGAGGAGACTCTGCAGTCTCCTTAGTTTCACTCATGTTTTGATGTCATACAGTTACTCTGAAATCATATACAGTCTTAGTGGTTTCCTCATATTGCAACAGAACAAGTCTTCAGTCTTTGTTTTCAGATAAAACCACAATTTTTATAAACTTCGGTCATTCTCTTTTCTATTGGCAGTGACATTTAGTCCATCCATTAGCTTTTTCCGTTATAATATTTTCTTGCTACAGTCTCTGTGCTTACAAAGGCTTCTGTTGTAAACCAGAAGTGGATAAGGACATGCGTTGCATTTGCTCTTGTGTGAAGCTAGAACATTTTCAAGGGCAGTGAGAAGTATTCCTCTCCCTGCTCTTCTTTGTTTTACCTTCAGTTTTTTCAGGTGTTTTTCTTTGCTTATTTCTTTCTTTTTTTTTTTTTTTCTTTTTTTTCAGCTATTATTCTTGTTGTGCTTGCCTCACTCCAATTCTTATTATTCCAGTATTTTTAACTGAAAAAGTACAGGATTGATTTTTACTTTTCCAAGCTTAACATTGAAGTCACATTTGTTTTGTAGTTTTTGGACCCATGGCATAGCAGGGTCTAGCATGACCTTCGTACGGCCTCTGAGACATGTATTACACAGAGTTAAAGAAGATTAAACTATTGCACAGTCTCTAATATGTAAGTTTGCTTCCTTCTCTACTCTCAGCTGAGAGCTCTGTGTTTGAAAATTTCAGAAGGGTTTAGTGTTATCTGTTTAATATTCTAATACATTGTCTGAGATGGTAATAAAGGATTTTTAAGCTGCAAGGCTTAGAATTTTCCTTGTGTCATAGCACATTAGATTTAGTGTTGGTATCATCAACACATTTTGAAAAGAGCTAAGAAGTATGAGTAAGATCTTCTATTGTCTTGGGAAAAGATTATGATTTCACTTTTTTGTCTTTCCCTTGGATAGAGTATCATCATAAATAGGTGACTTACTGGAAAGTTTCCAGTGAAGCCACTGTGCAGTTTTCTAACTTGGAAATCACAGGTACAGTTGTGCTTTGAAGACAGAGACTTTTTTTAAGCTGGTGCAAAGCCTTTGTGTCCTGGCAGGAGCTCCAGGTGGTGGTGGCAGCTGCAGGAGCTTGCTGCCTTCTTGTTCTTGCCCTTCAAGGGAATTGAGTCCCTGAGCAAATTTTTCCCAAGGCCTTGTCTTCCTTTCCCAACACATACATGCCAGTGCCACATTTGCTCCCTATCTACAGGCATGTGACAAGGAGAGCAGTGGTGTTCAGTTCTGTAGCAACAGAAGAGCCTGTCTTGGAGACCCAGGGCCTGGAAGTTGCCATGAGGAGCAGCTGATGCACTCAATTGGAGCTACGGGGAGTTTTGGAGTGTCCTGTGGGTGCTGCATAGTCGGCAGTCCATGTTCTGAGCTTCTGAAGGGGGTAAAAAGGGGAGGGGTATCAGTGTCCTTATTTTGATGTTGTTTCCGAAGCATTCCATCCCTCCCTCCCTTTGGGCCTGTTTACGGGAGAAGATGGTAGAGCCCACAGCAAGGTTTTGTGGTACACAGTAATTATCCTGTCCAAGGTGTTTAGTGTGATTTGGATATTCTCTACCGCAGTGAAATGAACTCCTGCCTTTAAGAATCAGTCAGGCGCTGTCTTGTAAATGCTTTCTGCTGTGTAACCTAAACCTGGCCACAGTTCTGATACACAGTCAGGGTCAAATTTTAAAGGTGTTCCTGCATTTGAGTGAGGAAGCAGGTGATGCTGTGTTTTAGCTTCTATCAGACCCCCTCGTTTTAGGGCATACACATTGTCTTTCAGTAAATGCAGAAGAATAAAATGGAAGAAGGGCAGTAACAATAAAAGGAGTTTTCCCTTCAGCTTTTCCTTCTTTCTCACAGTAGTGCCAAAATTATATTGCTCAACTATGTTTTAGATTATAAGTGGTTGGATATTTTCTGCTGCAGCCAGTAGATTTTGGTGGAATGCATGTTAATTAGAACTGATTTAAATAGAAGGATTTTCATTAGACAGTCTGAGAAAAAAAATCTGAATATTTTTAAACTGTTGAACAGATTGATAGCTGGTTAAAAGCTGGGTTTATTTTTTCATTTACACGGGAATATTTCATGCATCCACACAAATCAGAGCTTTTAGGAATATGCTGTTTCAGCTCTGGTATCAAGAAGATCGTATTACTGCTTTGACCATGCACAGGGCATCTTTACCCTAGCCACATTTTTTTCCTATTGTAAGAATTTCCTGCTCCTACTATTTAAAAAGCTATGAGTAGAGCTGCAAATGATGTTAACATTATATATATGACCTCCTTTGAATTGCAGTGGCCATTCACAAAGACACAGCGAATGTGTCTTTCCCCACAAACAGTAAACAAAATATAGTATTTAAACATGTACATCTGAATTAAATAAGCTAATGGTCATAGCTGAAGCATTTTTTCCTCATGCAGTTTAACACTGGGTTGCATAAGCTCTTCTGGACATTAATGGTATACATACATGTTGAAGTGTGAGCAGCGAATGCCAAAACTCAACCTTAATTAGTCAAAAATACATGTCTGTGTACAGCAATTATCCTGATGGTGGTGGAGAGAAATCATTGTATGGACATAAGACATTTGGCCAGGTTTTTTGTTTATATTGAAAACATATGTTTGAAAAGAATTTTCTTTTCTCTGTAGTGTTAGTTTTAGCAGTGTCACACAGACAATGCTTGATATGATGGTAATGTTCTCCTTTATCTCAATAAAAAGTAGTACATAATTTAATAAAATTAACTTTAAAATAAATAAATTCAATACTAAATAATAAAGAAATACTTAAACAGCTACATGAAGTAACCTTGTATTAGCAGAGCCAGTATTAATATGTTGTACTGCATAAATTCCAATCATTTTGTCTGTGGACTGTCAGTACAAGTTTTTCTATAGTGAGATAATAGCATAGTCTCTGTGATCAATAACATTAGTTTATGAGAATAGTAAAAATAGATTTTATAACAGAAGAGGAGAGCTATTGTTTTGAGAAGCCGCTTTGGATAAAAGCTTTGCATTTGCTCTTTTCTCCCGAGACTACTAAAGAGAACACTAAAAAGTAAAATGGGTGACCACAGAAGCAAGTAGGGTCACCCATTACCAGGGATTCATTTTATTTCCATTAGAGGGGAACTAGAAAGCATCTCACACTATTTGTACCTGATTTTCCATTATAAATTACGGTACATGAGATCATTTAAAAATCGCTGAGCCTTTCAGACGAAGCTGACTGTTGCTGTTCCTTAATAATTGAACAGTAAGAAATGTGAAATCTCCAGTTTCATCGAAACAAAATAACTTCTGAGATTATGGCAGCAGGTAAAAAGGTATATGAAGTACAATCTTCCTAAGAGCTCATGGGACAGTCTCAGAGGGGATCTGAAGAGTGGGTTTGGGTTCACATTTAGAGGATGAGGGGGTTTCAGTCGACTTCTACCCACAGGTTGGAGTCTTGAGACCAGTCAGTCGGCTGGTGGATGTTGGTACAGGAGCATTCCAGTGGCAGAGAAGAATGAAGTAAATACACTATGGTCAGGGTGCTACTTGTTTGAAAACAGGATCCAACTCCATTTTTGGCTTCAATGCTGTCTGGGATGAGAGGCAACACTGTGACACACAGCAGAACCTCGCTCTAATATTTTGCTGAAAACTAGTTTGTGATGACAGGCTAGTGGTTGTCCTGATTTTCTTTATATGTCATTACTAATAGGAAGGGATTGCAGCTTTAAGTTGAAAGACCCAGTAAAACACGAGCACATGTAGTTGTTGAATGGTGGCTCTGAAAAAAAAAATCTGGGAGAGAAAATAAAGCTCAGGAGAGAGACTGCAGAATAACTGCTGTTGTAGTTGCATCCAGCTCAAGTCATAGGCTATAGCCTGTGCTAAAACCCAGTGCAGGTGTTGAAAGTGTTTTCATCAAATTCAGTGCATCTTTGGATCTTGGATTAGATGCTGTTCACTGATCCCTCCAAGTTCCTTGTCACATACAGCAGAATTGTGTGCCTGTGTGGCAAGTCATGGTATAGGAGCCCACATTGCAAAACAGTAAAATGTTTTAAAAAGCTTGCAGGAATATTTTTTAAGTTTGACTTTTTTTTTTTTTTTTTTCATTTCACTTGGAGCAATCAACTCCTACCCAAAAATGTTTGGTATAACAAGCCTCTGCAGCAGTAGATATACAATAAGCCAATGGCATAAAAACGCTAAAAGCAACCACTTTTTTTTTTCAAACCATAGAACTCAGAATCTCAGATAGTAATTAGCATTTGCAAAATCTATTAATAAAAATATTAAAAATATTTTTTTTGTTGTTCTTTGAAAACTGTTCACACTTGTCAGCTATTGTCAATGTGGAGAAACTGTTAATAGGAGACCATTGCATTATCATATCTTTATTCTACTAATTACTTGTATGGTTTCCAGAAAGGCTACTTAGGCTCTTTTTATTTCTTGCTTAGTTAGCTTGGCATGAGAGAAATACAGGGCAGCTGTGGCACATAGGTTCTGCACAAAAATTCTTCAAACATGGAAAGGTAGATTGGTTTCTTAAGCATTCCCCTTTTAACAGTACTGATTGAGCAAATGTGATGCTTTTCTTATTTAACAACAACAAAAAAATCTAATTGCTTCAATATGTACTTATTATCTGTCTTGCAGATAATATGTGAAGTGCTTTGAGTGACTTGTAACCAATACTCCTCTTCAAAATAAGATACTTTCTCAAGTTTTTGGTACATGGCTCTTCCAGTGAGGCAGGAAACCAAGTGATTTTTGCGGAAGGTATTAACCCAGCCACATTCTGTGCTTTGTAATTAGAATTGGCACATTAAAACAATGCACCCCAGATTTCAGTTGGTTATGAGTCCTGTCCGAAAGTCATGGAAAATACAGGTCTAAGCACCAGTGCGTGACATGATTTCCGCAAACTGATGCCGATGCTTGGTTTGGTTACATAGTCGTTCAATAAAAGGACCTCCTCTTTTGCTGTATAGGCTGTTGGAGAAATGTAGAAACTGCAAAACAAATCACCCTTCGAAGACCCCACTTCCTTTTGATCCAGTAGTTAAAAATTTTGAAGAGCCATCATAGTGCTGGACACAAGGGATGAACTACAGCTGATATTTTTCAGATTTATGCTGGAGACCTCTAATAGGGCAGAACTTTCCTGTATCGTCAGCTTTGAGGCAGCTGCTTTCTCTGGCAAAACTCACAGGCTCAACTCTGCTCTTGCTCACAATTACCTCAGATTTAAATTAGGCTTAAGCAGAACGGCTTTGGATTCACTGAGAATCTCTCTCTAACTTCTTTGAGCTCTGATTCAGGCCTTTTGTTTAAAATAAAGGCAGAATCCAACATTAAAGTACTGTGTATTATTTAATTAGTTAATAAAGTTAATTATTGAACTCCTTAATTCCATGCTGGATTTGCTCCTCATCTATTTGTGCTTTCCAGTAGAGACCAGCACTAGAGTTGGTTGAGAAATGTAGTTTGTTAAAATAAAAATATGCTATCGTATTACAACATTTCAGCACTGTTTTAATACTGTGTTTCAGCTTTGCTATTATTTAAGTTTCAATACCATATGAAGCATCTGTTTCTATATGTTATCTCCATAAAATATCGTATTGAGTTATAACATTTTCTCCTTATCAGCAACATTGAAATGGAGCATTTTAATAGGCCTGAATCAGGCACTCTCAATCTGCTCTTCTGTTGAAAATTTAAGAACAAAAATACTTTTTTAAGCAAAAACAAACTGTAAAATGAATGTTGCAGTTTCTCATAGAAAGGAGACTCTAGTTTCTGATCCACTCTAACAAGTCTTTATGGGGGCTTCTGCTACAACATGATTAATTATAAATTTTCTATGTAGTAGCTGGAGCGTTTGCATCGATTGCAACAATATCTGGACCCCACTTTACAGTTGGCATGCTGTTTCTCCGACGTGTGCATTCAGTTATCTGTCCTACCTGCTCTAAGTAATTTCTGTTTCACAGAACAGAAACACTAGCTTCATGCTTGACAGAGTATTTATCCTCTGGGATTTATTTTCCTTTTCTAATACATTCTTGCTCTTTAGAAATAATTATTATACAAAAAGATGAAAGGATTTCTTCCCATTTCTTAAGACAAAGAGGTGAACTAGAGATAATTGCTTAAAGTACAATGCAGTTTATACAAAATAAATAACTTGTTTTTCTTTTTTTTTTCTTGCTAGCCAAACAGATGTTTGATATTTAATTGTTGCTTTGGGGTACTTTTCTGTTATGTAAAGCTGTTTCCTCAATTTCTCTAATTATATTGTGAAAGTGGTACATTGTAGAAACTTAAATGTAATGTTAACTCATTGTTTTACTTTTGTAATCAGCTGTACAAGTCCGCTAAGTATAATGTAGTTAAACTGAACTGTAAACGTCCTGGACAGTATGCTGTATGTTGTATGACCTGTGTAAAAGCACTGGCTCTTGCAAAAACACTGAGCAGCAAGGAATAATTTGAACATGAAATTGTGCACTTCCATTATACTTCTATGTATATGTTAGGGTTTGTCCTGTGACATCACATCCAGTATCGTGGACTTTTGGGACAAAATCTATTACTCCACAAAATTATCATCTCTGTCCTTCAATATGTCAGGCACTCTGTGTGGGATGGGTTAATGCATTTATTTGCTTCTTAGGGTTTTCTTACTCAGCTAACACTTGGTCCTTGCATGTCCTTTTGTGTCGTGTATCATGTCTTGTAATTCTTCATCTTCATTCTCCGAGAGCAGCATAGCTATGATTGTGTTTTCTAATATTCCTTGAAGTTCTAATTTTGTTTATTTATGACTTCAGGATGATTAAGTACAGTGTGACACAACTTTCCTAGAAGCCAGTGAGCTCACTAGAGTTCTGTTGATGGGATCCTGAATCTTTTACAATTTTAAAGCTTACAACAGCAAAATTCATTTTGTAAATAAACTCTGGGTGTTCTGTAAAGACCATGGTCCAGCTGGGTGCATCCTTCTGAACTCAGGTTTAGCATCAGAACTGGGACTTGCTCTGTCCTGCCTTGCTTCTAGAGCTTTGTGACTCTCGTGTCTCCCTCTGAAATACTGTATGAGTAAACAGCTCTGCTTACAAAGTGCCTTTGATGTTACTGTCAGATGAAGTTTATCTTAAAGAGTAAAAATGGTTGATCTGTGGCAGACAAAGGGGTTGGTTCTCGCATGGATGTTTCAATCAGACATTCTGTGTGATTTGTAAATGAAAATGTTATCAAAATACTTAAAATTTGGAGGGGAATTAAGAAGAAAAATCATCATCAAAGCTGATGAGTCTGGATGCCTGGTGTAATTGTGAGCTCAGTTATTGCTCTGTTCTGTTTTTTATGGCAGAGGAGGTTTTGCCAAGGCTGAAAAATTAATTAATCCAAACTTCTCATAAAAACATACTTTGAAAAACATCATTGACTGTGTACTGACCATTCATTGATATGCCTATGACTTTCTCATCATGTTTCTTCACATTGACAAAATGAAAGTGTTTAAAGACCCACATGAATGTTCACAATGCACTTGTTCCTACGTACCGGGAATTTTACTGTCATTTTTGCACAAGATGAGAAGAGATTAAACTCCTCCTGGCATGCTGAAAAATATTCTGTCTTCAAAAATATTCATAGTGAAAGCAGTTAAAATACATAAATATGTTCTTGTTATTACTTTTTTGTGTATGTAATTCTTGCCATTGCTGGACAGATGATGCCTTATGACTAAGAATCAGAAGGTGTGGAGGGCAAGCTTTTTTTCAGTAATTCTTAAGATAGAATATGTTTCAGAGCACCTGAAGTAACAAAAAAGATTCACTGAATGCAAATGACAGCTTTCATCTTCCTTTATGAAGCACATGCTCATGAATATATACATTTTTGCATATGTAGAAGCTCAAGTGTATCTGCCTTCCGATAAATGAAAGAATAAGGAAATTATGTATTCAGAAGTAGTTAGAAGTTTGGGGTTTTTTGTTGAATTCTCCAGTTTAATTGAAGTTGCTTCCCTGAGATGGAACATTTCTAAGAGCCTGCCAGATTCAAGAAGGGGGCACTGTTATCCCCATCTCCTTCCATCTAAAGGTTTTGTCCTGTCTGAAATACCAGTGTTGCTTTTGGTGATGTAAGAGCCTTTAGGCAGTTCAGAGCTGTCTGTCTGCACAGTCTGTCCAGCTAAAATAGCAGAGCATGAGAAGCTGATGTCCTACGGGAGCTCCAACAATATTGACAGGCTTGATTGACATAAATCCAGTGTCTGTCTTTCACCTCTGCTGAACTCTTAGAATAAATTCAGGGCCTGACATAAGGGAGGGCTTTAGCCATTGACTTCTGTGGGAACAGAATCTGAACACTAGCAACTACTGCCCTCTCCCAAAGCAGCTCTGAATATCTTGGCAAATGCTGTTTAGAAGCACTATCAATTTGATCCTGCTTCCTTCTCAGGACTGAAAGTCAAGATCAGGGCTATTTATGTCTTATTAACTAAAGTAGGCTTTGGATGGAACAACAGCAAGCATTTAAATCTTCTCCTTGAAAAATGGGTTATGGCTTAATGAATCTTGTTCAGGGTAAAGCTGTTATTTATTCTTGATATTTCTATTTGTTACTGTCAGGTAGAAGTCAAAGAAAGAGTCATGCCTTCTATCTTGAAGAGTTTATCAGGATGGAATAGCCTGAAATTTGTCTCAAGTGAATCAATTCTCAGTTTTCTGGCAGGAAAATACCGACAGTAGATTTTCCAGATATGCTTCAAAATGCCACACATGGTCAAAACTTTGAGGATGTCAAGAACCATACAAAAAGATGTGCTTATTGGTTCAATATATGAGCATTTACAGATATCCAAATTACATTTTCTATTAAGTCAGCAGTACAAAAGGTGAGAGAAGAAGGCAGGCATTTATTTTCAGTCACTGTGTTCATACAGAAGAAAAGCAAAGTAAAATTCAGTCCATAAATTGAAGATTATCTGTCTGGAATGGAAGATAGCTTAAAAAAAAAAAAGTTTTAAAAGATTGCCCTTCTTCTTTCTTCCCCTTCTGAAGTATTTGGGAGTAAAATATCCCAGCTCTGCTGCAATTCTTTGATATTATTCACATAATGTTGATAGAGTAGTTCCTAACTATTTTCTTTCTGAATTGATAACCATAGTAACTAATTGTGATTTTTTTCTTACCTGAAGTAAATTTATCATTTTTAAAGCTCTTCTGACACTTCATAAAACTATTAAAAACAATTCAACATAGACATAGTTTTTCTGATTATTGGAATAGGATATGCTCTTTCTGGTATCTTCTATTGTTATGTATTTGATTAGTAAGAATTATGGTACTAATGTCAAATATTCACGTGCATCTGATCTTGCAAAACCTTTCTTACAAGAGATTTTAAGAGAGCTGAAGTCAACCAGAGAGATGAGTTCTTCTGCTTGCTCAGAGCAACGTGTTTGTACTCTTAAGACTCTCTAACACTCCACCTTACATCCTGAAAGAAGAAAGATCATTAATTTGTTTTTTTTTCTTTCAAGATTGGTTACCATAGTTGTTTCCAGGTGTAAACCGTAAAGACCTACACCACTTCAGAGCTAAAAAGATAATTTTCTGTCTTGCTGGATGTAATGTGCTACATGCCTGTGTTTTTTTAAAAAAAACCTAACTTATCTGAACTCTGTCTTCCTGTCAGAACATTTTCTTTTGATCTTTTTGCTTATGATAATGTTGATCAGCACAGATCAACTTTTTTTCTCAATAATTCTTCTCCATTTGCTGTAGAGCAATATAACCACCCATGCCTGTGAAATGCATGGCACCGTTGTTTTTTCCATCTTCGTCCCTAACTCCTGAGAAGTGTTTATGATGCTGTTCATTTTTTTCCTAGATGAGAGTTAAAGTTGTTTGGCAGTTCTGTTCAATCTCAGTCAACTTCAGGAAGCCTCAATTTAACAAATAAGAGGTTATCAGATGGTAATGCTGGATATTAGATAGTCCAGAAAACTAACAGCTTCCTATTGTGGTTGGCTAATATATAGAGAGGATGTGTAGTAAACCATATGACTTCCTAGTTTGCTCAACCACATCATAGTATACGGGCTAATCCCACATGTGTACATTAGCAGATGAGCATGGCAAATGTTAATTACTAACATGCAGATTGGTTTTGCATGGTCCTCCTAATGATATCATATGTTGCTTGATAGTTGTTCAGTGCTTAAAACAAAAAGCTTTTGAAGCTTCAGATGTGATATTTAATAGATCTTTCCCTACTGCTGGCTTAGCACCTGCTCCTCCCTCACAGTCACATCAAAGTGGATTGCAAGGAACTGCTCTGAAATCATGCAGCATCACGCTTTGGAGTAAAACTGGTGGAAGTGCAGGGCGGTCAGCCCTGTAACATCTCTCCATTTGCAGAAAGAATCTCCATAGCCACCTGGATGCTTTTAAACTTTCCTTATTTTAAATTTAAAGTGGTTGGCTGAGCATTGCTTCTACCAAAATCTGATACAATAATCATAGTCAGAGGTGGGAAAGGACCTCTGGGGTCACACAGTCAAGCTTTCTGCCAATATTGGATTGTTCCCTGCAGTTCCGTTTCTAGCGACCTTGGAAATTACTAGCCTGGTAAAATGGAAATGAAAAAACAAAGCTGTTGAAGCTTCCAAAGTAGCCGAAGTGATGCTGTCCCAATGAGAAACTGCATTTTTTATGTGAGATTCTCTATGTGCTTTGCTCCTTGGTTGCAGTTTTGATGTGGTCATAATTTTAATCTATACTGTCTTTTTGAGTTGACTGTAACTAAGAGGTTGGGGAGCTGAGCTTGTTTTAATATTATATGAACTTATCCTTTAACCAAATAATATTTTTCATTACAAAGAAATAAATCAGCAACTTGTCTAACTCTCTTACCACATAATTTCCTTTGTTTCTCTGCACTTCTATTCTTCCAAAATTTCTAGCCTCCCAGAAACAGGAAACGAGGAGGAAAGAGCAGATTTCTTGCCTTTTTCCATCACAATCCTTAGTTAATTAATTAGAGCCTCTCTGGGAACCCAAAAAATCCTGGAAAGATTCAGATGTGACACATCATTTTTAGATTATTTACAACCAAACTAAAAATGGTTTACTTCTCTGTTGATGTAGGCAATAAAGGAAGTCCTGATATACACCTAATAAAGTGGGTAGAATTTGGCCCCTCTTTTAAGAAGGAGGCAGCAAAGGCGAGTTCCCACTGGCAAGCTAATTACAGTTTTGGCTGAAAAATATTTTGTGAGGCTGTTAAAAGTTGCATAGATGGGAAAAGATCCCAAGACACAAAGGTCCCTTCCTGTTGTAGCCATTTGATGTGTGGTAATTTCTTCACTAGGGTGCCCTGTTGTGAGCTGCCTTTTGGGGTGTGCAACTCTGTTGAATATCCTTTCTTGCCAGGGCTCTGGCCCCCCTGACTATTGTATTTGCACACACCAGATCTCGGCTGGAGAGGAAAGAGGCTTTCTCAGCTGCCAACTTGCTTAAAAGAGGAGTTAAGAGGAAAAGAAAGCTAATTGGGCTGTGCTTGGCAAAAGTGTTCATTTTATTCTGTTTATACAAATTTTTAAAGGATTTGGTGCCGAGAAACGTAAAAATAGCGAGAACACTTATTCCTTAACAGATTCTTGTAAAGTTTTTACAATGAAAACAGAAAGCTGCTTTAGCGAAGCAGTGTTTATCCTTGCGCTAATGCTGGTCATGAATACGTGTCTAACTTAGCTGCAACTAATGCCTGACTCTACTATTCCACTACAGCAACTTAACATTCTGCGTAGGCTGAGTATTTTTTCAACAATATTTGGTTAATTCTTTTAAGGGTTGCCAGTATATATTTTTTGAAGCTTAGTAAGAACAGCTGCCAGTGGAGTCAAGGCTAAAAGAGGCAAAAAATATCTGCAGAAGGCAAGATTTTACTTCAAAAGATCAGTATTACAAAGCACTACTGTTGCTGGTATAATCACTTTCTTTGGGAGGGATGCTAATATAGACTGGGTTTCTTGTCTTCACAGCCCCCACTGAGCCTTTGCTGTGCAAATTTGCTGATGGAGGGCAAAAGAAGCGCCAGAATCAAAGCAAATACACACAGAATGGAAGGCCATGGCCCAGAGAAGGAGAGGTAAGTGCCACGTGGCAATTATTTTCCTGGGGTTTAGCAGAAGTCAGCTGCAGACCTGGCAGTCTACTTTTCAGGGCTATGAAGAAATCAGATTGCACACGAAGTACAGTAGTTTCACACCAAAAAATTATGTAAGCAATGGGGAGAGGGAGGCTTACAATAATGTGCAGAGTGTAAAGTTGCAGGGAAAGAGAATTTCAGAGCTTGGTGTGGAGCTGCGCGCGGCCTCATCCCACCGCGAGTTCTCTGTCTGCAGCCGGACCTGAGCCCAGTGTTCTCCTACTGGTGTGCCATCAGCAGCCGTGCCGTGCCTTTTATAAACCCCAAATCAATTTACACTCAAGCAGCTCAACAATGTTATTTCCCTGATATAGTTCCTGCTGATAAAACATCAGCAGGGTATACATGGCTTGTTACAAGAAGGAAAGATCCACTTGCTCATCCAAATGTATGGTCCATGTAAAAGTTTTCCAAAAGCTTATCTGAGCTGGGCTCTTGATTCTGTCCAAGACAAAACAGTTTACAGTAGCCTCAGCTCCCTCATGTGTACAAAGACTAAGAAAAAAATAAATTTAAAAAAAAAGGTGCTTTCTGCTCTGCTGCAAAATATCTGTTGCTGGAGTTTCCTTTCTGTGTACTTGTACATGAAGTGGTTCCAAATGTTGGTGGAATATGAAAGGAATTTATTTGACTCTTCAGGAGTTTGTTTACTCTTCTCGATGTTATTCCAGAATAAAGACACTTGAATAAATGAGGTAGATCTGGTCATAATACCTTCTTATACCTGATGATAGCTACAGAGGCTGAAGGACTTCCAGGTGTTTCTGTCCTAAACACCTGTTCTTTGTGTTTATGATTTGGACTTCAAGGAAAAAGAAATACATTGCTCAGCTGTGACCCACTAGAATACAGGTTGTTGTTTTGTTGTTGTTGTTTGTTTTCTCTTCCTCCTCCCCCCCCCTTTTTTTGTGAGTTTTGCTATATTTACTTCAGTTTTACCAAGCAAATTAACAAGAAATCTATTTTATATTTCTGTGTTACATATTTCTTGAGAATTTCTGCATTTTTGTAACTACTTGATTTTGCTAGCTGATACTTTTCAAGCCGTTATCTTATGACATACATACTCTAGCATGATGGGTGAGCACCTAAACCAGACAGAAAGGCCTCCTGATAGTATAGAAATTTCTTCCAGCAAGGTGGTTATTGTATGCTGTTCCAACAGAAATACTCCAAAATATTTCGACTTTGTGGGCTGAAAGTGCCAGTGTGGCAGCCATATTTGATACAAGAGGTTGCAGAAGTCTCCAAAGGCTCTTTGCAGTCTCTTGTGTCGTATGTATAAAAAAATGGATACATCTTCTTAGGAGCAATTACAGTTTGTCTTGTTAAGGACCTACTGAGGAGCAAGTGCCCAAGAAGTACTATAAGTGGTAAACTCAGGTCATCGTATACAGAACTTGGAAAACAAAGGTCTATATATAGGACTCAATAACAAACCCTCAATAAGGTCAACAATCCATATTTTAAAGACCTCTAAATCCCTGTTTAAATAGTAAGTGTCATCATGGCTATTATCTCCACTGTTCTGTACTTCCTTCAGTTCAAATCAATAAACAAGAGAATATAAAGTTAAAGCCAACAAGGCACTGTTATGGCTATAGCCCCAGGGCATCAGCTTATTACACATTAGCGGAGAGGCTTGTATTAAGCACAGTAACATCCCTGTGACCTAGAGGCAGGGTGCACTTGGTGTGTTTGTTGTATCAACATTTAAAAACTAGTTATCAGTGCTGGCTAACATCATTCCTTATTGTTGTTTGCAGTCAACTACAGAGCTGTTGTCATGGTATAATCTACAAACATGGAAATATTGTAGAGATACAAACTCAGAAATAGTTCTGGCTAGGAATGTGCTCTGTTTACTAACATCTGGTTAATGCCTTGCTGCACATTAGATATTTACTACTCAAAGCATCAAAGACAAGAATGTGTGTTCTCTTTTAGGGTCACTCATTTATTTGATTTCTTGCCCACCATTGTTCATTTTCCTCTTTCCAATGCAAAATCCTTCTGTTAATTACTCTTACATTTTATATCCAAAAGGGTTTTTCTAACTCTTTCTCCTTTAATGATCTTACTCTAACCATGATGTACCATTCAGTTGTTCTATGTATAGCAGCACTCGGGTAGCCTACCCACAGTTATTCCTGTCAACTTTAATTTATTTAAAAAGAGAACAGACAGTGAGTAGTGAGAAATAATTGATATATGACAACTGTCATAGTTCTGATTAGACATGGGATCTCAAAATATTCCCTGAACGTCTACTTTTTCTTGGTTTCTTCCCCACAGTAAAGCACTGAAATAGTGTCCAAGAGATTACTCCCCCAGTATTTCCACCCTGCCCAAATCCTGCAGCATCTAGATCAAGATATGTTTGGCTACTGTTCAGATAAGCCTTTGCATTCTTGAATACTGATGTGAAGGGCATTTCTGAAACTTCTGAGTTTTAACCAGCGTTAATACTGAGTGTGCATGAGGATTATTGCTTGGAAGGCCAGACCCCAGAGAAACGGCACCAAAAGTTCTGTCACTGCCCTCAAATTTGAGTATATGAAGCAGAGGCAGGCAGCTGTGCCCAATACTCTGCTGTCAGGGGGAAATGGCCAGAGATGTAGCAGGGAGAAGCAAGATTTTGCCTCTCTGACCATGCTGTTCTTAGTGGTTTTGCTCTCTTTTATCAGGAGCTTCTGGGGAATTTTTTTGTGTGTGTTTTCAGGCCTCACTGCAGAATGTAATATAAAATCTTATTACTATCATACATTTTTGTAGATTGCAACCATACAGAAATACTTGAGTTGGCTGAGAAATTGGCTGACTTTTAAAAGACAAGTCTTTAGGAATACACTGAATTTCTTTAGGGCTTTTCAGGGGGGCTTTTTGGTACTTGGTTACTTGGTCAGTTGTAACCAGGGAATAATGCCTGACCTTGAATAGCACTTTCTTGTCCTTACCCTTCCACTGTTATTTGGAGCCTCAGGAAATACTCAGCAGATTTACTGAGGCATTTGACTGAGGATTTGTGATGGCTGACCAGTTCTGGACTAAGGACCCAAGAGCTTAGATTACTGATGGCTTTGTAAAAGGCTGTCAAATCAGGCATTGAACATGCAGGTACAATAAATGTATAGTGAAACCTGAAAATGTTGAAAATATTTGCAGTGAAATTCTGATCTAATAACTGAGTTATTAGTTTATTTTTTTATTTCAGAACAGCTTTTTCTGAGTCACACTAGTTTAATACAGCACGCTGTTTTGAAACTTTCTCTAACAAGATCATGTTGAGATGGTGATAGAGGGTAATCACATTCAAATTCTGTCTGTAAAATACTTGATTTAATTTACCTCTAAACTGCAACTGACAAGTCAGGAAGTGGGTGACATTTCTCAAAAAAAAAATGTTCTATTAGCTGAAAACGCATCTGAAGAATCAAGATTAGTTACAACTTGAGACCAGACTGGATTAAAAACTGCAATTTAAATTTTACAACATAATCTTTTGTTGCAGATTCACTGAAACTTTGTTTTGGTTATTCAGAAATAAAATATTTTGATATATGTATTTAAAAGAGGGTTATTTTACATTTATCTGGTAGAAAGGGAGAAATTGCACATAAACTGAAAACAAATGAAATGTTTTGAATCAGCCCAAAGTTTATTATTGTTTACGTCCTGCTAGAACAAGCAGTTCTAGAAATGGCAGCCTTTATCTGGTCTGCCCAAAGTGAGTAAGTGTTTTTTATAGTCACTACATTTTGAAACCTTTGATACTTTGTTTGCAAGTTTATGTAAAATGTAGGCTATTTAAATATTTGTATTGTCATTCTTCCAAGAGAATATCACCATTATAGTATTGATGAATACATCACAACAGCGACATGCACCATTGAATGCAACCCCCTTGTCATTTAATTTGATCTGATGTCTATTTAATACTTGCTACCAATAATTCTTCTATTGATTGCATTCTTGTTTCTGTAATCTGGGTTACATTTTTGTTTCTCAACAGCCAAGAGGTTAATCTCCATTTCCTCCGCTTCACTCTCTTCCTCCTTCCCCCTTTCTCTTTTGTTTTCTTTCAAGATCAGTTGGTGAATGTCTAAAGAATTAAACATGTTTTTGATTCTTTCTTAAAAAAATAAGATGACCTAGTAATTTGGGAATGTTGCCTTTGTTACCAGTTCCTCCTCTTATCTGCTACTCATTACAGTTTTGTCCAATGCAAAGAGTAATTTAGAGAGAAAAACATACAACAGGTAATTTGAGAGACTTCCCGATTTTTTTTGTAAAGTCAGTACCAATGAAGGGCTGAAGCAGTTGATCCTGGTGCCAGTTGTCCCTTCTTTACCAAGAGCAAGCATTTGGAAATCCTTATTAGATCTGTGCCAGGCCCATTTATAACTCAGACACAGATTTATTTTTGTGCTTCCAATGAGACAGGTAGCATTTAGATGTGTTTCATAATCCTCCATGTCTAAGGGTGAGGTATTTTATACCTAGACAAAAATATTAGTTTCTTTTCCGTGGGAGGCAATTTCCAGGCCTGTCCAGATAGGCAGTAGTATCCCTATATGCAAACCACACACAAAGACATTTACTATATATTTAGGGTGCATGTAAATTAGACATTGACCAGTATTTTTCATGCTGCTTTTTTCAGCCAAAGCTCAGTTTAGCAAAGAGAGGAATTGAACCTGAAGAAGAGCCTCCGCAGAGGGAGAAAGTAGAAGGGCAAATAAGTGAAAAGATACAGAGCAATGAGTTAAGAATTCTTCATGACACAAGACGCTGTCATTGTGGGCAACATTTTGAAAAGATGCCTGAAACCTTGAAAAGGGTACAAATACCAAAGACCAGTTTAAATGTTCCTAAATGTTTTAAAATAATGACCTATATGAAATCACTGTTCCTGAAAGGAAGATTTTAAAGACAGCATTTCTACTCATAGTAAGGGCAATAGTTTGCTTAAAGCAAAATCAGGACTGTACCTGCTTCCTGATATTAATTTCCATAGTTTTCATTTTGGCTTTTGTTTTCCTTCTGTAGTGAAAAGGAGGATCTCCTTCTGCCATTTGTCTCCAAGATATTCTTGCAGTTGGGTTTTCCTCCAAACCACGACAGTGTTTTCTTATGCAGAATAAACAGATGTTGGAGACAGGGGGAAAAAGACATAACTTGTTTTGCACTCTGCTCTATCCCTGACAGGTATTTGTTGGGCTGTCATTTTCAGTAGCGCTGCAAGCGATCCCTCAAAGTCTTCCTAACTCACTGTAACACACACATCTAGTGTGCAGATGTGACTGTAATCCACAGCTGATTTAACATGAGATCAGACTGATGGCAAAACAGGTGTGCCGGATCCCCAAAAGCAGATGGTTCATAGGCCTGGAGATGGCAAGGTTAAATGTACAAGTTGGTTGTGGAAACCGAATAATTATATTGCATTATGTATGTCTCTATGAGGAGGATATTAACGTCTCTTTTTTTTTTTTAACTTTTGTAAACTTCAGCGCTTTTCTTCTAACTCCTCAGATAATTTGAAGGGGAAACAAAGTGACTCAAGACCGAGAAGGGAAGCTGTGTAGATCTGATTTCCAGTCCAGTTCTGTAGGACAAAGAGGGTTTCTTGTCATTCATCTGGATATCTGAACTTGTCATTGTGTTTACCAGCTCTACCTCTGACCTTCTGAGCTTCATGAGTCACTTCCCAAGTTTGACCTTGGTATTATATAGTTTTTTCTCCACAACCACATTTTTTTCTCAGAAGTTGCAGCTGCTGCTTAAGCAGCACACATCATCGGGAAATGCTCCATTTCTTTCATATGTATCTATCTCTATAAGAGGTGTCACATTTACTTCCTAGATTTCTCCTTCTCTAAAAAAGAAAGGTGTTTTTATTCAGAATTAAATTCAGAAATATTTCTAATAATGTGGAATATTTCTGACAGAACTGTTTAAACAATGGAAGGGAAGAACTCTACCAAGTTAACTTTATTGCTGACTGAGCTTATTTTATTAAATCAGTATTTTAAACGAATCTCATTTGGGTTGTTGGTTCCTTCACCCTCCTCTCTCTTCCTTTTTAAAAGTGTTTCAGTCAGAGTATGCTGTCAGAGCACAAGAGATCAGATCAGATTTGTTACCACTGCAGATATTTGTGGTGGTAACAAAGCAAGTACAGGAATTTCAGTGTTGAAATTTCAAATTATTCTACTGTAGTAGCCAAGAGTACACCCATTCCCCTGGGAAGACTACAGCGTGAAAGGATGAGGGGATGAGTCAGAGGAGATGGGGAAGAGAGACTTATCTTCTGTTCTAAATCCCACATCAATTCACCATAGAAATCTCTGGAGTCCTAAGGTACAACTTTATTTTTCCAAATCTCACCTTAAGGAAGAGAAACCCAGGGAGCCTTCTGCTTGGAAAACCCATCACATCAATGGATTTCACACTTTTTTAATTTGTAGGCCTCTCCAATTTTTTCCAAGGAGACTGTGGCCTCCTGCACAGTGAGAAGTCCTGTGGTGACAGCAGCCTTGCTTTGTGCAGGTGCTCCAGCACCAGGAGATGTGTGGAAGATTCACTTCTGAGGAACAGACATGGGGTATCTCTGAAATTGGTCAGTATTATGGTGAAGTTTTGCACACAGTGAGGGAAAGACGTGTACGCTGAGACTAGGTAGTGATACGTTGCTGAGGCTGTTCGTGGAAGCTACTTCCCAACAACAAAGAAGATACCATGCAACTTAAAATTTGGTCATTTATAGATACATCTGTTTGCTGGAGGACAGATACTGGGCAGATAAAGCTTGCTCTTTATCAGCTGCAAAGTTGGTGAAGGGTTTGGAGAGGAAGCCATATGAGGAGCAGCTAAAGTCACTTGGTTTGTTCAGCCTGGAGAAGATGAGACTGAGGGGAGACTTCATCACAGTCTACAGCTTCCTCACAAGGGGAGGAAGAGGGGCAGGCACCAAACTCTTCTCTTTGGTGACTATTGACAGAAGCCAAGGGAATGGCAGGAAGATGCCCCAGGGGAGGTTTAGGTTGGACATTAGGAAAAGGTTCTTCCCCCAGAGGGTGGTGGAACACTGGAACAGGCTCCCCAGGGAGGTGTCACAGCCCCAAGCCTGACAGTGTTCAAGAGACTAGACAATGCCCTCAGACACATGGTGTGAACTGCGGGGTTGTCCTGTGCAGGGACAGGAGTTGGACTCAATGATCCTTGTGGATCCCTTCCAGATCATGATGTTCTATGATTCTTGCAGAGATCTTGTAAGAGTTCAGGGAGATTTGGAAGAGAAATAATAAACCCACCTTATTTCACATGATCCTGAAGATGCGATCATTTTTTTTTTTTAATAATCACTCCACAACTTAATCATTTCTTTGAGAGAATTACAAATCCAATTTACATAAGCAATGCAAATGAGATGGTCTAAGAGTCTTTTTAATGAGGCAAATGTGCTCATTTATGTTCAAATCATAACAAAGAGAGGGAAAAAAAAGCAGAAACAGAATACCTTGTCTTTGCCCATGGAAAATCTTTAACAGTAGAGTGTTGAAGAAAGGCCTTCAGGATTCCAGGGGAAACCGTTGCCTTCCAGAAGCTTTCTGATATTTTCTGAACTTTATTGAAGGACGGAGCTTAAATTTAAAGAAAGATGCAGACTGCATTTCTTGATATTAGAACTTCTTTGTTCACCAATGTCAATAATTAGAAAACCTTAACAACAAAATAGCGAAAATCTTAATTCCTTTGTCCTAAGTTCAGACACTTTTGTAAAAATAAGTGGTGGGTAAACACATACGATTTAACTAGTCTTTTTGAAAAATCGGTGTTTTAAATAAGCTGATTTTATTTCTATGTCACTTGTGACATTCTGAATACACTAGTTAAGTAATCATTGAGAATTATCCTTATTTATTATTATGTACAGGAATGATAGCAGATACACCTTTTATTAATTACTTTAAGGGATTGCATACTGAAATGTTGAAGTGCAGGATTTTCATTCAGTAGCTGAACATGTGTCCATTATCTGAGTGACATAGAAAATTCTGTGTGTCCATAGAAGGTTTATCTGACAAATACTTTTCCTGAAGTGGCATTCCATCATCAATGCCACTCTCTCAAGCGGCATTTCATCAGCGTCACTTTGAGAAGAAGGAATAAGACCCTGTCCTTCTACTGAAACATGAGCAAAACGGTGCATGAGAAGACCTGGAAGAAAACACACTTGAGCACAACAGAGGACTGCTATAGAGGCATCAGCCAGTGCCTCGGTATAGTTAATACTCTATTAAGCACAGTGCCAGCTATGTTCAGTTTTGTGTTTTTGACAGAATAAGCTGAACCTCTGTCACATGGCTGTCTGAGGCCAACCCTATATTCTGTATTTGTTATTTTGGGAATTCCTATTTGTGTGCTATGGAGGAAAGTGCAGACGATTTTCCACTAAGTTATTATTGCTCATCAGTTTTTATTTCTGATGAATTAGGATGCTTCAGACCATAAATTTTTCACTGGTCCAGGCTAACTCTTGCCTCTTCTGGGCTTCCAGCCAGCATAGTTTTGTAGGGAGGAATTATACAACTTGACAAGAAAGAAGTAAATAGTCCTCTGTTAGCAGCTATTTGGAATAGCAGCTGTTTAAGGCTATTCAGCAATGGGGGGATATTAGCAATATTACTGTAGGTGGTATACCATATGCACATATTGCCACATGCTATGCCATATTTGTCTACTGTGAAACTTTCCTTTACTGGCAAATGTGATAGTGATATTTATAGTGGTCACTGCTGAAGTACTTGAGCAGATTCTGATAATGCCACTGTGCAGTATGGATGTGGAGCATGGATAAAGAGTTGAGTGCCCAGCCTTTCTTATTTTGTACTTGCCAGGCCCATAACAGCATCCTTTGTTCCTAAGACCAATAATACCTAAGGGATATGATGCCGCTATCTAGAGCATGGAGTACGTGCAGTTTTTCTGCATGCACCCACACGCAGCTCTGGAGTATGATGGGGTTAGAGGGCAAGCTGAGGCTTGGTGCACGACACGACCACGTGCTCATATATCCATGAGACAAGTAACTGTAAGTGGTGTAAATGTGTTTGCAGGTCTCGTGGACACTGAGCGTTGTTAGGGCTTCAGTGAAAGACCTGCTGCAATTTGCCCTTTCTGCACCCTCATTCTTATTTATGTCAAAGAAACTAAAATAAGAGCAGTTGTTCATTTTCCTGTTTCCTTGCAGCCTTCCCTCCCTCACTGCAACTTTGTCCCCGGGTCACACTAATCCAAGCTGTGGGATGTAGTGAGCTCTGATCCAGGCAACGTTAAGGTCCATTAACTCTAGAAACTCCCTTATTTAGAAATCTTGGATCTCTCCTTTCCCAAGGGATTATAAGGTTTTTTTTCTTGGTCTTGAGTAGTTGCGTGATGAGATATTAAAATGTCAACGCCTTGATTTATAGAAAATACCTTGCTATTTTGAATTTTTTGCAGAAATTGTTAGAATTAGTTATTCTGTCCCTCTAGGGCTTTGACATACTATTTAAGTTGTCTTTACAAGTGCAGGAATATAGAAAGAGAGCAATAACAAATTTTACAAGTGTTGAAAAGAGAAAGGAAAATATATTGCAGACAAAAAAATACTTATTATATTAAAGTTTTATTGGCTCTCTTTTGGGATGAACTGTGTGCTTTTCCGTTAGTACTTAATGCAACCTTACCAAATGATATAATATGCTAAGAATGTATAAGACATAAGAATATAAAAACAAGTTAAGTAGATAATCCTTCTATGATTTTCTAAACTCATTTATTTTCTACATCAAAATTAGCAGTGATTGGAGCTGCAGAAATAGCCATTAGTTTGTGTGTGTGTGTGAAATGAATGTGCTTTTAAAAAATAACCATGTGTTCTTTGCCTTAGTCTCCTGAATTAGCCTTTGCTTGACAGATAGTACATATTTTATTAAAACAATGGCATTTTTAATAAGCAAAGCATTTGCCCTAGCATCTGCTTAAAAGAATAATGAGGAAAAATATACAATTTTAATAATGACATGACCTTTTTTGTTTGGCTACATAAGGTAGTGTGAAACCTACCCTTTTGGATCAGAAATTATTTTTGGCCTCTGGAAACTTAGACCATCTCCTCTTAGACCAGTGTGCAGCTGCTGAGCTAACCTGGCTCTTCCAGGAGTGCTGCCCGCTCTCTGCCTGCTTGTCACCAGAGCACTTACGCTGCCTGCTCACCTGCCTGCATGGGAGCCATCCAAGCCCCAACGCTTTCCTGACCTCTCTGAGCAGCCGTCTGGATGGGGGCAGATGCCATTATTCAAAAGTACTTTGCTAGATGGGTCCAGGGCCCTTAAAAGGTCCCACCAGGAGTGTGGACCTTCCTGCACTGTTAGTAAAGCACCTGTCCTTAATGTTAATCCTTTTGTCTTCTGTCTCAGGCAACGAGCGTATAGTCTGTATGACGAGGGGAGAGATATACAGTACCTTGTGATGAGATGGTGCCTTGGCCATTTTTCAGCTGCTATAAAAGGGAGAAGAGCACCTTGAGGAATAGGAGCCTCTCCTCTCTCCTTCTAGTCCTGCACAAAGGGAGATGTCTTCCCGTCTCCTGGCAGTGTGTTACATTGGGAACTATTTCACTAAAAGGGTTAAAAAAAAATAAATAAGGAAGATAAAAAGTCAGAGCAAGTGCAGTGAGTGAGAGGAAAGATTGTCAGTCCCACATCTTAAAGTGGATGCTGGGAAAAAAGCATGTCCTTCCCACTGCCATCTTGGATCATAAGGTAGAGCAGGAAATTCCAGCTCTGCTCTCTCCCTGCCTTTCCTGCGGTACCTGAGGATGTATTTGCTAATGGTGGTGGTGGTGACAAATGTTAAGTGGATGCTGTTTTGACACTGCCAAAACCTTTCACACAGGTCACCATCTGCTTGGTGGTGAACAGCAGTTGAAAGGCTCCGTGTAGCCCCTTAACAAATTCTTTTGCTGTCCAGACTTCTGAAGTACTTTAAAAGCCCTGTTTAAAAGCTCAAGTACTGGTTTGGTTTTGTTGGTCTTTTCTGCTTCACAGCCCACTTTTTGTTTCTTGTTTCATGGTAATGAAGTCACTCTAAATAGAAGTGGCAACCCAGGCAAATGGTAGATGTCTGGGGTCACACAAGGTGTGGCCTTTGTTGGAAAGATGAGACTCCTTCATCAGAAGCTCTCATGAAGTTGGCTTTAGAATATTTACCAGCTACCTGTCTCATAGGCAACAGCAGGATTCGGCCCTGTCTTATTATAGTGTGCAATCAAATGCATTGATCTCAGTGGAGTTGTTAACTGCTACTGGTGCAACAGAAGCACCATTTGGCCTAAATGTTATGGAGAAATGACAACCAACATACTGAACAGATCTGTTTCTCAGGGATCTCTCAGGCAGGGGAGGTAGCCAATCTGTCCGTGCTGCTTTGAGCCATCTGAGCTTCCCTGCAGAATTTAGATTTCTGCCTAAGTTGCATTCAGTTTTTATTCAGAATGCCTTAAAATATGTTTAATGTCTTTTTTCCATTTTTCCTTTTTAATTTTTTTTTTCTGCAGTAATAGTAAAAATCTGTTTTTCTTCCCTAACTATATGCAGGCTGGCATGGCTTTGACTTATGATCCAACAGCTGCTATACAGAACGGGTAAGGAATGCATGTTTTCTTATGCCTTTTTAAAGATTATTTTGAATGCCATCTTCTGTTTTCTTTTTCTGTGTTGAAACCTATTCAGAAGCAAATTCACTCAGTCATATTTTGTCTGAGGCATGTAATGCTATATTGTCAAGTTCTTCTTTTAGTTTCTCTTTTGTTTTTATGCCCTCTTGTTTGTAATATCCATTTGAATGGGAAGTTGTTTTTCCTAATAGTTTCCATCTCTATTTGGCAAATGCTAGTGGATGTTTTCTTAATCCCTCTCTGTCATGAAATGGAAACCAGTAAAGTTTCGCTTTACTGACTTTGCTTTTGTTAAAATACTCATTGAAGATTCCAGTGTATTTTGGATAATAGAGCTGTTACTTCATGTGGGGTTCTCTCTACAAGCTGGCTGGTTGCCATAGCATTGTCTGAATAGAAATGCCAAGCAGGGAGAAAGCCTTAAATTAGTGTGTAAGTAGATGTGACTTAGGGGTAAAACAAGAGCAACACTCTTCTTCATTTCTCAACTACGGTTTGCCAACACAAAGAATTGTAGCTTTTTTTCAAATTTACCAGAGAAGTTACATCATCAAATGATTACATTTCCAATTATTTCATGAGCTACAAAAACAGAGCCTTGAAATCTAGCTCTCCTTTCAGGGAGGCTAACAACAATTTGAATAGAAACAGGAGGTTTGACCCCAAACTCTTTGATCAGAGTGATGTGTGATATGATCATCAAATTCTGTGCATGCTTCTGTCCACGTTCTTCAGCTGAAGGGGAGAATATATTGATACAGGATGAGAATTATTTGTTAAATATTTGTTAGGGCACTGCAACTTAAAGCATTTAGGAAAAAAGCTAACATTCTCACTAGTTTAAAAAAAAATTATAATATTCAGTATGTTTTGCTTAATTACCCTTTACATGCAGGAGCTTTGTAGGACTTGTCATATTGCCATGCAGGAAGAAGCCAAACCAGAGCAACGCAGAAAAAAAGAGAGTTTTTGCATAGTTGTGATTTCAGAATCCTCTGGTTCTGTTACCCTCTTCTGACCTCCCAAACAAATCTTTCTCCTCCATCATCATACTTCCAGTTGGTAACACATTCTAGGCTATAAATAAAACCACCACTAGTTCATAATCCACCAGTGTTTCATAGAATTGTAGAACCATTTCAATTGGAAGAGACCCTCAAGATCATTGAGTCTAACCTAACTCTGTCACTAAACCATGTCCCTAAGAACCTTGTCTAAATGCCTTTTAAACACCTTCAGGGATGGTGACTCCACCATTTCCCTGGGAAGCCTGTTCTAATGCCTGACAACCCTTTCTGTGAAGAATTTTTTCCTCATATCCAATCTGAACCTCGCTTAGTGCAACTTGAGGCCGTTTCCTCTTGTCCTGTCACTTGCTACTTAGAAGAGACCAACACTCTCCATGGTAAAACCTCCTTTCAGGTATCTGTAGAGGGCAAGGTCTCCCCTTAGCCTCCTTTTCTCAGGGCTAAACAGCCCCAGTTCCCTCAGCCTTAGTTCCCTAAGACTTGTGCTCCAGGCCCCTCACCAGCTTTGTCACCCTCCTCTGCACTCTCTCCAGCACCTCAATGTCTTTCTTACAATGAAGGGCCTCAAATTGAATATGGGATTTGAGGTGCGGCTTCACCAGCACTGAGTACAGGGGGACGATCACTTCCCTGGTCCTGCTGGCCACACTGTTCCTGATACAAGCCAGGATGCTGTTGGCCTTTTTGGCCACCTGGGCAGACTGCTGGCTTATGTTCAGCCAGCTGTCAATGAACACCCCCAGGTCCTTTTCTGCCAGGCAGCTTTCCAGCCACTCTTCCCCGATTCTGTAGCGCTGCCTGGGGTTGTTGTGACCCAAGTGCAGACCCAAGACCTGGCACTTGGCCTTGTTAAACCTCATACAATTGGCCCTAGCCCAATGATCCAGCTGGTCCAGATCCCTCTGCATGACCATCCTACCCTCCAGCAGATCAACACTCCCACCCAATTTGGTGTTGTCTGCAAACTTACTGAGGGTGCACTCAATCCCTTCATGCAGATCATTGATAAAGAGATTAAACAGAACTGGCCCCAATACTGAGCCTTGGGGAGCACCACTCATGACTGGCCACCAACTGGATTTGGCTCTGTTCACCACAACTCTTCGGGCCCGGCCATCCAGCTAGTTCTTTATCCATCACACAGTACACCCATCCAGGCCATGAGCTGCCAGTTTCTCCAGGAGAATGCTGTGGGATATGGTGTCAAAGGCTTTACTGAAGTCTGAGTACACAACATGCACAGTTTTCCTTCCTCTACTGGGTGGGTCACCTTGTCATAGAAGGAGATCAGGTTGGTCAAGCAGGACCTGCCTTTCATAAACCCATGTTGACTGGGCCTGATCGCTTGGTTTTCTTGTATATGCCATGTGATGTTACTCAGAATGGTTAGCTCCATGACCTTGCCCAGCACCGAGGTTAGACTGACAGGTCTGTAGTTCTCTGGATTCTCCTTCTGGCCCTTCTTGTAGATGGTTGTCATGTTTGCCAGCTTTGAGTCAACTGGGCCTGATCGCTTGGTTTTCATCTGGACAACTGCCTTTTATTTCAGAGGAATTCCTGCATGTCAGTTGCGTGAATGTTTTGGAAACTGTAATTCGAATGATTCTTTGAGATTAATGTCATTTTACTTCAAGAATAATTTTCTTGAAATTATGAAGGTTATCTCAGAATCAGCCATTATTTGTATCAGAGAGTACCCATGCTGCTCAGGGGTTCAGGCTGCTCAGATGGTTTTGTCACTCAATTGTTTGAACACACTATCGGTGATCTTTGGGAAGATAAGTAGTACTCAATGGGAGAATTTCAACTCTGCTGTTTTTTAAATGTTCTTTTATGTGTAAGGCATGAAATAAACTACAGCATTGGATATCTCTCTAAGAGTGACGGTTACTGTTTTGACATATCTCTTCTTTCTAGAGTGTCAAAATATTTTCAGTTTCATCAGGACAAAACCATTTCATTCAAAATGCACTTATGGTGAGATCTTGATTGCATGAAGTATCATGAGAAGCTCTTACTATGCACAAAAATCAATTTGTCCACCAAAAGTTATACAGCTGTTGTTCCATCCCTTGATTGCATCTTTAAATTGTGGTCACCTGATGATCACCAGGACCCTTTGGTTACACAGTTTCTTTTTAGCTCCCCAGGCATTCACATAATAGTCTCTACATATCCTGTAGTTATAAATTTTTACTATTTTTCATAAGCCTCTCTCCTTGCAAGTACAATAAAAATTTGTCCCATGGGTTTTATTTTAGCGAAGTCTGGGAGCACCTTGATGCTTTCCTTGTAAAATGTGCAAATGCAATTTGTTGCTCACAGGTACAAGACACGGGTTTCATAGCAAGTTCACGGCCATGCTGAAAGAGAGTTAAAGGCTCTTAAACACCATAAAATAAAACAAGTTAACTTAAGCATGGGTGAAGGGGCGTTAGGCAAACACATCGGTCTTCCTCACACTGAGGAGAGTCTGGAAGGGAGCACAAAGCTGCTGCTGGCAGCCCCCTCATGTTGGTGTTGTGCCCATACTCACCCTCTGGGTAACGTGCTGCGTGATGCTTTGGCAGTAAGGTGGATGAAGCTGTTAAGGTTTGCATGAAGCAATGTTACCCAGAGGTCTCTAAAACAAAAGCTTCTTCCTTGTAGCAGGCCTGTTTGGTGCAGGGGTCAGGTTAAGCAGATATTGACCCTGCACACAGCTCAGGACTTGTTGGTATGCTGCAATAAGCATGAGTTGCTCAGTGCTTCAGGTGCCCACCAGTGTGGAGCTTAGTGACACTGATGCTGGAGATAACCAAGCCAAGGTGAAGATTCAGGTGAGGTATGAATTACCAATAAAATTTAAAAAGAAAGATTGACTGCATATGCTGATGTCTATTAGTCCCTCATAGGGTTGATAGATGCATTGTGATGCATGCAAGTTGCTAAGTCCATGCAGGACTATATGGAGGATGGAAGCCTACTAGCCATGTGTCTCTGCAGGTTTCACAGGGTGGTATTTAAAACCCAAAGTTCCTTAAGAGGCATGGATTATATTAGGTTTTCAGTTGGCACATAACCAAACCTCAGGGAAAAATCTGGATTCTTGTATGTTGTCCAAATGAAAAGGTGAGTTCTCATTGCTCATGGTGTAGTACTATTGGTTTTATTACTGTATAACTGCATATTTGCCTTGAAAATCTATGGCAGAAATAAAACAAAAGAGACTGAGAGGCTTTCACTAAAAACAGCTAAGATTTTTTCCCCACAAAGGAATAGATAATTTTCTACTGAGTCTATTATGTTGTAAAGCTTGATTCTCCATTTCATTATATTGTTTTTATGCCCATGTAACTCTGTTTAAGCATCCAGTGGAGTTACATCAGCATAAAACTGGTATAATGGAGTTGAGAATCCAGCCTGTAGTATACATAGCATTGCAGTATGAATTACTGAAGACATGGTAACCAAACACTGCAGCAGATAGGCTCTTTTCCTCTACTACTCTCTCTGTGCCTTTTTTGTTTTATAATCAGCCTTTTCTGAATTGCATTTACAAAGGCATTCAGGTTTTTGGGGGGAGAGTAGTGTGCCTGTTGTAATATGCTATTGATTTTTCAATGTGTGGTATTAATACTGTTTTAGTGGTTTAATGCACTCATACAAAGAACAAAATAGAGCTCTTGTACTTGCACTGTAAGGATGCTCATTTAGAATGTTCCTGAGGCTTGAGTCCTCGTGGCCATTTGACTAAGATTGCAATGTACTGTATCAGTTTAATATCTGATATCTGGGGGACTATACTGCACATTTGCTGGCCAATGGGCTCAATATTCAGATAGGTCTTTTTCATCTCAAACATCTGATTCTGGCTTATTGCAACAGAAAATTGCTGCCTTGATAACGCTTGGTAATACTCTTACATTATGTGAGCCCCAGGATACTATTTATGAATCTAACTTTTTCAGTAGTGCCTGCAGTCATGATGCATGAGCAAATGGTGTTTATTGCAGTGCAAATAGGGTCTTGCTCTTGTGCAGATTCTGTGTGGAAGCTTGCACATTCCCCCATAGGATGGGAACCATATGGATTTTTTTTGTTTGTTTTTTGGCAGGGAAATAGCGACCAGACGCTACAGATAATGCAGTCCCCAAATGCAGAGGGAGGGTTGATGGAGGAGGGGAGTATGTGCTTTGCCTGTTAAGCAACAGAAAACTGTTCTTAAAGCATTGCTTATGTGTGCCTGATGGTGTACTGGGAATGTGGTTGTTTTTAGTGTCTCTTAAAAGCATTTTCTTTGAAGCCCTTTATAAACCCTTTTCAGGAGCATCCAGGAATATCTTTTTGCCTCCTAGTTATGAGTTTTCCCTGTGGTTATGGACTCTGGGTGTGCTGAAAAGTTCTATTTTCGATACAAGGGCAATGTCCATTTTGCCTCATCCCAGCCACCTGCCTTTCTATGCTGTTGCTTCTAGCAAAGCAACTGCAGCTGAGGAGCAGGGACACTGGCTCACACCTGCAAAAACCAGCACAGGCTAATATAAGGATACAAACTGCATTTGTGGAAAATGCAGCTGAGCCATCCGGAGAGCTCTTCTCAGAACCCACAGATCAACCACCACAAAGATTCCATCTCTCAAAGTACTGTACCAGACACTGTACATTTTAATGCCAGGAAACTTGGGGGCATAATTGAACAATGTATCTAAAATTAGTCAAAGCCAGTATAGTTCATATCTCTTTCCTCTCCTCTTTCTGATGTACATATTCTGATGAGTGAGAATCCTGTATTCCCTTGGACTTACAACGTCCGTCTTCCACCTCATTTCACTTCTGCTTGAGCCTAAATTAAAAAGAAAAAAAAAAAAGGAAAACTGAAGATCAAATACAGCAAAGTCAGCAGCTGCAGATCTTGTTGGCATGCTGTAGGCTTTACACCAGGACTCATTTATTATGTCCCCAGCATGCCACTTGTACCAATTACGTATTAGGATATTACCTTGTTTGTATGTAAAGGGAATTTGGGGAGATGCCTCTGTGTCCCATGGGTGAGAGCATGTTGAGCCCTCTCTGTGAGGAGGCCCTGTGGGGCAGTGCATGGATTCACAGCTGTGGCAGGTTGAGCATCCTTCACCTGGCATGGTCTCCACTTGAGTCTGTCCCCAGCAAGGACACCTCTGTCCTCATCACACCACTGTACTCCACGCATGGCAGAGACATCCACGTCCTTTTTTCAGATCCCTTTGGGCACAGGTGACGCTGCGCAGGAAGACAAGCCCATGTCTCTGGGTGTAAGGGATTCCTGTTTGCAAAATGTTTGACCTACAGCTTGTCACAGTGACTCAGATTGTTAAACTTGATTTATTATTATTAAAATTGAAAGACATGAACTGGATTTTCTCACATTTTCATTTGCTGTGTCAGGTTTCCTTCTCTTCTTTGATGCTCTGGTGCATGCATTTTCACAATATAGCTGAGTGTCCTGATAGTATGTTTTATTTGATGCTTATTTGAGAGCATTCCAAACTGTGACATATAAATGGTATTGGCAGGTGTGTTGGAAGGGTTGTATTTTTCACATTACCAGAGTGTATATTCTACAAGCTTATGTACTATTCAGATAACTGCATCTCTAAGCTGAAACTGAAATGGTTATCTGTCTGTCAAGTTCTTGGCTTAGCACACGTTTTCTGTAAATTTGGTCACATTTACTGGGATTTATTGGAGAGTTTATTCCAAAGAGTCAGCACTACTTTCAAATGGAAAGTTGTTTGTCCCTTGCACTCATCTTTGTCCGAGCAGTTCATACACGGTATGAGTGCATTATCAGTGCCTGGTTGATAGACAGAATAGGAACAAAATGAACAAAAATGTGTTGTTTTCTCAAAAGAGGTTTGTTTTTATGCTCTCCTTCAGTTCAAGTGGTTTATATGTATTTCTATTATAAATTTTACCTATAGAGTGAATTCTATCAGTCTGCCATTGACTGTTTTCATTTGCCACGCACAGCATTTCTTAGTTCATCCACTTAGCAACAGCATAGCCAAAGTGATTTCTGGTTAACCTTAGTCTGGAAGAACACTCCTGTAACAGGACTTTGATAGCATATGCATCATGCGAATGCCATAGATGAACCCAGCTAGTGCTGTAAAAATCCTCTTCCCTCAAATGTTCTATGAACTTAATCTTTGATACAAGCAGTGGGATACAAATGCCTCTAAATTCTCATAATAGGATATACACAAAATTGGGCAAAGGCACAGTTTTATAATAGTCTCTGTGCGAGCATTGTAAGGGCAGATAAATGTTCCTAAAATAGCAATATATTTCTATTAAACAAAAAAATCACTCAGACGCCACCTGCTGCTTTTGGCATTTTGAAATCTTGTTTGGAATAGAGAGAACAAATGATTGCTTCTCTGTCTCCCTCTCCCCCCCTAACTTTGAATGTTTCCACCCAACCTGCAATGTGGCAGCCTGTTTTTCCGAGGCAATTGGTTGGATGAAATCAGTGGTTATTTGAGCCTGCATCCAGAATGAATGCATCTAGTCTGAACTAGACTGATTAGTGGTAAATGTGGGATGCCAGGGCGATCAGGAAATGGAGCACTTGTTTAAACACAAGTAATGATTTTTTTTGTTGCATGGCTCTCATGGAAAGCTACTGTTGATTGCCTCAGTGTGGGGAGGGGGAAAAAAAGGGAAGAAATGACAGGGAATGTAATCCACTTCACTGTTACAGAGAGAGCATATGTGTCAAATCTTCTGGTACTCCTGAGATTGTTGCACACTATGTATCAGACAAGAGAACACTGCACAGGAGTGTTTCTCCCTCTCATAATCCAAAATATCAGCATTTTGACAGCTGCAAGACCATAAACATTCTTTTTTTTTTTTTTTTTTCCTAAGGAATTGTATTTTTCTGGCTTGCAGTTGAAACTGAAAAAAGGAGAAATGCAAAAATCTTTATGAGCACACACATATTAAGTACTTACATGATCCACTAGTAGCAATATTTTCCAAGTGATAATTTTATCAATAATCATTAACCCACAGGGAAGGAGAAGGAATATAACATTTATTACCATCCAGCAAAAGATGGTGCAAATTTTGTTCATAGCATGCAACAGTGGAAATAAAAACAACTAAATCTGAGATTTTCAGTGCTGCCTAGGGCATTTAGAGGCATAATTTGTGATACATTTCACCAGAAGGTTTTCTTTTTTCTTTCTGCCTAGATGAATATGAAAATTTCAGCCAGAGTTTTTTGTAGCCATCCCTTATAAAAGAATTCAGGCATGTATATGGAATGTGTTATTCTCAGCACTGAAGCATTAAGATTGGAAAAGAAAACAGTACCGCATGTAAAAATGAAATCAGTAATATTGTCTTCGATATTGCATAAGAAATTTGCTTTCCTTAGCTAGCGCCCTGGAAAATCAGCTGTCTTTGCATTTCAGATAATTACTTCTTGTATTGTGAAGTTCTATATTTGTGCTAGTTGAAGTGAAAAAAATACGCTTTGTGTAAATATTCCTCCTCCTTTCCATTTTCGAGATCTGTTCAGTGGAGCCATCACATCTTCTTTATTGTGATTTTGGAAATAGATGGACATAATTACCTGTATAGACTCTTTTTGTCTTTGCCCAGGAGGCAGTGAATTAGTTAGTCAGAGCCTAGCAGTCAAAAGGTTCAAAAAATCTCGCTTTTGTTCTTTGATTGCAGATTTTATTCCTCACCGTACAGTATTCCAACAAACCGCATGATTCCACAGACATCAATCACACCATTCATTGCTGCTTCCCCTGTCTCTACATATCAGGTATGTCAGATTTGCGCTTGTCTACTGTGTTTCCCAGTTAATTATGTTTTGGATGTGGATGAAGGCAGAGCAAATACCACAGAAAATTGTGGGAGTGCTTGGACTCTTGAGTCACATTTTTAACAAAAGGCTTTCTAGTAGTATTCAGGTATCATTTGGTGTAGAGTTTCAAGTGTTTCCTGCATTGTTTACACTAGCAATGAAAGTCAATTTTTTTTTAATGTTTTAATCAGCTTCTCCAGTAAACAGCATTTTGCTTCATTTCCAGTTTGCAACAGCAGAATCTTATCATTCTTACTGGAATGTTCTGTCATTTTGGCTCCCCTTCATTAGCCAAAAGTTTTTTTAAGTGCACTTTTTTATAATATATGTTGACTGCATCGTATTTTGACCTTTTGACCTCAGCTGTATTTCCTCCAGGAACAGCATCCTCTAAAAGTGCTCATTTTTATCCAGTAATCCCTGACAAAGCAAGTTGGTTGAGGATAACTGTCCTCATATCCTTCTTTAGTCTCCCACATGTTTTGTTGTTCAGAATTTCTCTTTTCAGCCTGTCCCTCACAGATCTCCACTGGGAAATTATTGCCATGCTCTGGCTTTCAGACATGGAAGTCAAAATTGGGTTGTATAGTTTTATTATTAGCTGTTCTCTGGGAACATACCACTTGACTCTGCAGCTGGCCATTGGCTATACATTTTCCCATTTCAATTATTTCTGTCCTATAGCATCAGTGCACTTCCAGTTCCAAGTTCTACCTGAGATAAACTACCCAAACTTGCAAAGCTATATGGTGGGTTGTTCTTAATGTTCGGGGTTTTTTTGTTTGGGGCTTTTTTGAGACTATAAGCTACTGCTTATGGCTAATTCTGGGAGGCTGTGCTTACACGTACTGTGCTTTAAAGTTGATCTTCAAAGATAAATGATTCTTGTAATTTTTATATTTTTTTTTTTTTACTTTTGTGTTATTTCATTTTAGATGGCTGTGTAACACTTGCCAAACAAAGGTTTGTTTGGTGAAATAAATTCAGTAAATTTCAGTAAACAGCAACACCAAAGAAATGTCAGTGCCAGAGACATACAAGTGCAGCTTGCATGTGCTTTTCTCAGTAGCAAAGCTGGCTTAAGAGACTTGTACCTCCTCCCTCTTTCTCAGGCCACTGAATTCAGACCACTCAGCTACTTATTCCTATCACTGCTCCACAGTTGCTCACTTCTGCCATCATGGCTTGAACCATTGCATCAGTTCGTGGATTGATGCATTCACACCAAAAATATTGGGGTTTGGTTCTTGGTTGGGCTGGGTTGGGTAGGTTGGTTGTTTTTTTCTACCCATATCATTCTCTGTAGATAGTTTGCAGTATAAGCCCTGAGACATTTGCCCTGGCACAGAGGAGGAACTGCAAGGGTGGGAGCAATGAGCAGCAGCAAACTGTGGCAGCTGTGATGTATTTTAACTAGGGGAGATTCACAATAGCCAAAATTTCTGGTAGAAGTGTGTTTACGTGTGTGTCATAGGTTTGGTTCTAAAGATGTTTCACAGAACTTGCTTTTCAACAATAATTCTACTCTGATAAACTTCAGCATGTTTTGAGGCACACAATTATAGACTTATTTCTCACCACTTGCTTCATGAACAAAATCACAGGGCATCTGCAGACTTGGGACCTTGCAGTTTTCTCCTAGTCATCCCTGCTGGTGCTCTGTCTGAGATGCCACATTACCATCTCTGTGAGGTTGGAGATAACTCGTGAGGTGCCCATGGATGCCTGTGGCACAGTGGTATCTTTATGTAGTTCCTGTGTTTTGTGGTGCCCAGACAGATAAAAAAGGAAGGAGAGATACGCAGTTCTTGGGGTTGAGTCTGAGTTGTGGTAGCATATGGGCTAATCATGCTTAGCACCAGAGGGTGTTACGACCACCACAAACACACAAGAACTCTGTAATGCATTTAAATGTTAATAAAATAGGTATATCTATGGAATCTGTTACATGTCAGTTATAAAGCGGAACAACAAAGAAGGACTTTGGGGAGGCATATAGAGTTGTGGTGGGAATGGACCCCATGATGCCCAAGGTAAGAGCTGATCCTGGTGGGC
Organism: Streptopelia decaocto; assembly: GCF_964273445.1. NCBI lineage: Eukaryota > Metazoa > Chordata > Aves > Columbiformes > Columbidae > Streptopelia > Streptopelia decaocto. The sequence goes on along the minus strand of NC_138655.1, from coordinate 120,865,420 downwards.
AGGGACATCTTAAGCCAGCTTTGCCATAGAAGCTTTCAATTAGAATAAGCTTCAAAAACTCTGAATTAGATCTTCAGTTCTTACTGAAAATGGAATAAATCATTCTGAGATCTCTGAAAATGTTATACCTTTAAAAGTTCATACAGATACTTTTGAAAATAAACTTTGAACATTTTATGTCTCCTCCACTGTTGGTTGGGTGACATGTTCATGATTATATTGATAGATGAAAGCAAACAATATGAATTTAAAAATAAGACAACATGGAATATTGAAGGTTGCTTTATGAGACAAAACAGTGTCGATCATGGAAGTGGTGCAGTCACTCAGATTTCTGACTTTGGTAGAAAACATTATTGAATGAGATTTGAAAGCTTTTGCTTTGTCAATAAATTTCTGAAGCATAAATGAATTTTGGATTGAGTTAAATGACTTAAGTCTTTGCCAAAATTGTTGTAATAGAAATAATATTTTCACGTAAATCTTGAAGTTCTGTTTTAAACTTTTCTGTGCTAATTAAAAGTATTTGATATGCAGGTCCAGAGTACTTCATGGATGCCTCATCCGCCATATGTTATGCAACCAACAGTAAGTGGATACTTGCTTATATCCGGTTAAAAGTGTAGCCCCCCTCTGCTTGTCAACCCCATTAAAGTCCTAGGTCATGTAAAAGCAGCCAACTGCTCCCTTTGACAAGAGCCCTCTGATATAAAGATTTTGCTGCTTATGGACCAGGAGCGGGGAGGATGGGTGATATGCTATCTAATTGCATTGATTGTAAGAGAATAACAAGCTCTAAAGTGTTGCTTCTGAAGCTTGCTTCAGGGACTGAAAGATAACTGCATTCCTGCATACTTTGAATTGCCAGGATCAACACGCTAGCCCTTCCTTATATGCTTATCCATCAAAAAAGTCCTTTGTAGTTGTATATACTTTAAAGGATCCTCAATGCCTCAGTAATTTATTTCAAGTACTGGAAAAGGGTAAAGCACAACTGTCTTACAGAGTCTCTGCCAAATCTGAATCTGCTTTGTGATTTGACCAATCAGCTCTTTGATTTTCCTTGAGTAAATTGTCATCTTCCATTAATTTATAACTACTACTTAAAGCTACATTCCACTTCAGCCAACATGCATTAGAAGCAGTGCAGGTGATTTTTTATTTACCTCATAGAAATACTTAATGCACTTCGCCTAAACATTAGAGATAGACCAGAAGGAAACAACATACTGAATCCCACTATGTACAAATTGCTTTCCTACCTTTGATCAGTTTCTCAGGTATGGATGCACTTAATGGGATCATTAATCAAAATTCAAACATATACTCCACATAAGCATCAATACATTGATTTATATGAGGAGGGTAAAATGAAAATGAAGGTGTGTTGTCCCTAAAACAGGGTTCTTTACCTGGTGTGCATGCAACTGAGATAAATTCTGCACACAGAGATGACATATTGGTTTTATTACAGAGTGGTACAAGTTGGTGCTAGATTAAACTAGCTTACCAGCAATACAAAAGTCTCAGTCATTTATACAAAAACTTATTCCTATACACACGCCTTCAGGACAGCACTGTAGGGCTGCTTGGTTACAATATTTGCATACAAGTTATATAACATTATTCTTACTACGCACACTCAGTGATTAGGGTTCCTCTCCTGGAGGCAGTATCCTTCAACGAGGAGATGGGGTTTTTTAATTAAAATGATATTATAATGAGCAAAATTTACTTTAGGTTAAGCATGTCCACAAAATTTGGCAATAATCACTGGATACTCAACTGTCAGTTCCCTGTGCATGGTTGAATTCTCAATTCTGGGATAGGTCTTTTTCTATAATTGAGAGTTAATTCCTGCTAGACATCTCATTTGTTATTAGTCTAATATTAACTTTCTAGTAGGCCTCATGGCCAGGTCTTTTGGCCTATCTAGCAACAGGTGTATTGTTTAGAATTGTTTGTTATTCACATCTGTGTTCAAATATTTTGACTTCACACTACAGTAACCTGTAGTGAGAATTAGCTGTACAACAACATGGATATAATTACACTACATCCCCATTTAATAGCACAGGACTCTCATCCTGATTTGAAGGCCCCTTCTACATCCCTCAACTATTTGGAGACAAGTTCTTCAGTTTTCTCTCACCGGGCAATGACCATAGCGTGGGACTGACTGTCTCCTGGAAGCCCAATTCCCACCATTGCGATGCTGCACCTCTCCAGAACGGGTGGAAGTTTCCATCTCATTGGAGAAGTGCTACTGCTGTGCTCCTTGTAGGGAGACAAGCAGTATCAAACTAGCTCACAGTTAAAATCAATCCTGTATTCTAATATTTGGATTTAATTGCAGATCACAAGAAATCTTAGATGTGCGTATATGATGAGTTATCAGACTTGCTGAAGCAAGAGTCTCTGATCCTTGCAGAAAGACTTCCTTTCTAAAAGGAAAACCTAAGCATTTTAACAATGCCATTTTTTGTGTATATCTGTGTTTGAGTTTTATTTGACAGTGTTCAGCAAAACATTTTTGTGCAGTACTAGAAGAGGTGTTTTTGGTGTGGTAATTGGATGTATTTACCCTTTGGTAAAAGGCTGTAAAGCGAAAAATAACTTTTATAGTGAGTGGCACCTTCAATATGCTGAGTAAAATTTGCGTTCGCTGCCAGCCAGACAGTTGTGTCAATGAAAGGATGTGTGCTCGTGGGTGGAAAAGCAGAGGAACAGAGGATATGTGGTGTAACATTTCAGTTTCAGTGTCATTGCCATTGTGAGTTACCTCCATGTGTTGTCTGTAGCCATTCCAGTCTCTTCACTGAAAGATTTTTCCCATGAGTTTCCCAAGATTATGTTCTTAAATAAATGGACATGAGGCATTTAGTACTGGAGAAGTATAAAAGCAAAAAGGCAGAACTACCATTCCCCAGGTTTCATTCAGAGATGAATTCTTTATTAGAAATGTCTGACAAGTTGTCAGAGAATTACTACACAAAGGACTCAAGAGGCATCAGAATTAATGGCCTGTTTTGAAAGAAAATAAAGAATATGTGTCTATTGTAAGTTTGCTGTAGTTTCAGGCCTAACTATAGACTCTATTCTAGGCACCTCCATAGCTTAAAAAAAAATGAAGGAAAGATTCCGATAAAGTTGGCTGTATTTAAGACACGAGTCTTACTATCTCTGTGAGCTTATGAAACTGGGAACTTTCTAATTTGATTAGCTTTTTGTTTCTTCTTGTAACTTAGTTTGCCATGTTATTATCTAAATTGCCACTGCTTTACTTCATAATATTTTATGAGATGATTGATTGTGGTATGTGATGTCCCACTGGAAACCAGTGCAGATAAATATTACATTCCCCTTGCCCCAGGAAGGAGAATATTTTGTTAAGCCTCTATTATACTTTGTGAGCAGGGATGAACTCTTACAGAAAGCACAGTTTGAATTGCTCAAATGCTGATGGTTAATTCTTTGTTTTGATTATAAGTATCCCCTAAATCACGTTACTGGATGATTAGCTTTTCATTTCCGACAAAGTCCTACTTGATATTTATGTATAATTTAACACATGTTGTGTCCCTCATGACCGAAAAATAGGCAGGACCGTGCTGTAGAGGAGACAAAGGAGGTTTTTCATTCAGCATGCTGTGCACAACCAGGACAGTTTTGGGAGGGGAGAGCTGTGCGGCACGGCGCTACCACCCTGTGCCTGCCTCTGCTCTGCCTGCCCAGCTCATCTCCTTTGCCCCCTGCCTGCCACGTGCTGTCTTCAGTGATGGCCCCCGCAGTAGCTTGGCATGCCAGAGATCTTGCTCCTTTATTTCCCTTTATATATTGATTTCAGCCGCATTTTCCTGATGGGTGCGTTCTGTATGCATTTACTTGGTGGATTTAAAAAAACAAAACACTGTATTGAAAGGTATCTCCAATTCTTTCAGTGGCTTTTAGACTACAACCAGATAACCCTCTGACCCTAATAGGCAGCAATAACACATATATTAACTGGAAAATATTTGCATATAATGCTTTCCGTTGCTCAGTGTTGTTTGTTTTCTTACTTTTGGTATCTCCTTAAAAGCAAATAACAGCGAAAATGACATTCTGTGAGAAAAAAACAGTCAGAATTTTCTTTTCCTAATGAAGGAAAGTCAGATGGGCAGTCAAGGACTCTGCAGGTATATCATAATTTACTCATGATTTTCCCTGTCACTTTTAACCTCGGTATCATAGGTTGATGCCAATGAGCAACTGAAAATACAATTTTAAAAGGGTTTTTATTTTTTACTATCAGTGGGTTTTGCTGGCCTTATACTAAGAGCCATGGAAAATTACTATCAAATAGGTTGATAGTTTCAGAATAAATAGTCTTAAAATATTCTTCTACTAGTATAGTAGGGTCACACATTAAAACCTCCCACATCTTTGTGGTTGCACAGCCTTCAGGGTTTTGGAAAACTGAGTTTGAACATGATGAAAAATTCACCTTGAGGCTCATGTGTGAGTCAGACATTTCTGAGAAAAGTACCCTTTGTAAATGGAGCCTTCAGCACTTTTTGGCCATATCGACTGCACTGTGTCTGAGTAAGAATGCCTCAAATTTGCCAGTTTTGTTCCTTCACCCTGGTCCCTCTCACTAGTTGTACTGGAAGACAAGCTCCAGAAGAGTTATGGCAGTGTGGGTTTGGACTTATATTGACATAACATTTAATGCACTGGTGGCAGTATGGGCTCCATTCAGTTAACTGTAGTTTTCAAAGTACAGTGCTCACTCATCCCTACTTGAAACAAGTCTTGTATTTCATTGCTGCCTCAGGATAAGGGTAGATGGATAGTGATGACAGAATCAAAACATAAATGGGACAAGAGTTATTCTAGGGATTTATAACATTTGCCATATTAGTGTGTTTTTCCTGTAGCCACTGAAGGCTGTCTAATGGTTCAGGGAAAACTTTGAAAAACGTTGTTTAAAGTCAATTTGCATATGGATAATCTTCATTTTTATTAATGATGACATTTGTGTAAAACTTTTTTGATTCAGTCTTTATTACAAATAATATATATGTACTCTTCCTCTCTAATGGCAATTTTTAAATTTTTTTTTTTTTTAGTGAACTAACAGAAATACTCTATGTGCACATGTATGTGCACACTGGTTTTACCTTCTTTTTACCCTCTTCTAAGTTGCAAGTAAAACTGTGTGGCTGTAAGTAATCCCTGTGTATGCACAAATAGATGTTCTTGTCAGTCTGGAAGAGTTTCTGCGTAATAGCTGCAGGAGGAATATGCCAGTGGCAGCATGAAGGGTGCAAGCAGCGCAGCATATGGAAAAACCTACTATTGATCATGATAAAGTGCTTTGCAGAGAACTTGTCTTCTGGATGTTTCTCAAGCCCTTATAGCCCTTTTAGAAAGGTCAATGTCTTAACAAATGCCCTTATTATTTTTTTCTGTCTTTCTTCCTGTGGCCTATGGCTGAATGGAATCTGTCTGTCTTTAAAAGCAACAACAAGAATGCTTCTTATTTCATGAGAAGTGTAAAACCTCTGCTTTGGTGAGAAGTGAGGCTGAGTAAGGACTCCAGATTCTTGCCTTTTGATTGTCGTGCATGAATGTAGCATAAAAAGTACAAACTGTCCAACTGAAATATATCAGTTTTCATTTTCTCACTAGCAGCTCTGTTGTTTTGGATGATGCCCAAAATACCACAGCAGTTTCAGTGTTTTGATTCGTCCACTCTTGAACAAAGAAGTTCCTTGTGCTCTGTTCAGTGTCCCTCTCCCAAAACGCCTTTCTCTGCCTCTCGATTGTTGCTCTACCTTTTTAGCAAATAGAGCCAGGACTCCATCTTGCATTTGCCTGGTCGAGTGCAAGGGAACAAAGTTTGTCCTCTGTAGACAGTTGAGTCCTGTCTCCAAGATGAAATGTGAGAGTTTGGCTGGCTGGTATGAAAAGTAAACAGGAAATAATCCTTAGAAATTGGAATCTCCAGCTAGTCTTTTAACTTTTAGCTGTGTATTTTTAAGAGATCCTTTGAACATGAACTTACTTGAACTTTTAAGGCTAAAGAGTTTAGAGGTTGAAATAACTAACCGAATACCAATGCCAAAGTTCTGCTGAACAATTTTAATTCCAGTGTTTCCCGAGGCAGAAAATCAAGGACTGCCAATTCTATAACTCTGATAATCAAGACAGTAATTGGCAATGTTCCTTTGGGACAGGCAGGCTTGTATGAGGTCATTTCTGCCTGCCTCTCACCCAGCACCCACCATAGATACCAGTTGTCTCGGTGCTACTAAATTGGTGATTTCAGCCTCAGCTGAGCACACACTTACCAACCCTCTTTAGTGCCAGGTGCTGTAATGTTAAGGAGAGTACCCGGCACAGAAGAGCTCAACCAACTCACACCTCTAAAGGGAAATAAGTGTGAGCAATTCACTCAACTTATATCCGTACTCAGGTGTAGGGGTTTGTACATTTGATTAGACAGCTCTTCTGGAATTGTATCAAAGTATTGCTGCAGTCATTTGTTCTGCTGTTGTAGAAATTAATAAGAAACATTATGAATGGCAGAAAAAGACATATCCAAGTTAGACTTACAACCTCTTCAGACACTCTGCTAGAGTCCCCTAGTGAAACTGGACATTTTTTGTGATGTCAGCAAGACACACCACATATGGATTCATTCAGAAAACATGGCTGGGAGAACTACGAGCATCTCCATTAGACAAACTCTTGCATTTGAGGAACTTGTGCTTTGCTGTCTTATCCTGAAAAGGCTTAACAGTTCTAGTAAAATTCTCTCTTCTTTCAAATATTCTACAGATAGTATGAATATTAAATGGATAAACCATCAGTCTAAGGGTTTTTTTAAAATACGTTTACATTAGTGGAAAAAACATATCTTGTTTATTTTATACAAATCTATAAAGTAAATGGAAAAGATATTTGGAAAAGAAGGAGGCCAACACTAAATCTGAAAGGTACTCCAGAGATTCTGAAGCCAGGAAATTCTGGTTGAAGTTATGGAATATTGATTTATTTTTAACAGAAGAGATGCAACCTTTATCGTCAGTCTTCATTGTCAAGAAAAATCTTAACACAACAGCTGTTTAAAAGCAGTAAGTTTATCAAAGGGAGCTGTTGTTTTAAGAGATAGTTATTAATCAATAGACATTAGAGTACCTTCTGTGGAAGAATGTAGTGCATTTTAAAAAAAATCAATCTCTAATTTTGTACAAAGCCTGCAGTCTGTTTTAACTTTTCCAACTCCATGTACATCAACTAAGACTGAAAATCACTAGTATTTTATTTATTTCATCTAATATATGTAACATTTCTGGTTGCATGTAGATTTGCGTTTACATCAAGTTTTAAATTTACACCAAGTCAAAAACCTGAACACCCACTGTAAGGTTCATATATCATGTTTGTCATTTTGACCAAAAATTCCTCATTTGTTTAGCACTGGTCAAGTTAGTTATTGTCCAGGTGGTAGATTAATAAGCAGGCAGAATGTGATGGGATCAGGAGAGAGCGATGGACTGTGCAAGCACATGGTATTAATTACAGGCCAAGAGTTGGATTAATGAGTATGCAGAAAGTAATGGGCTCAGCAAAGTGGTGAATTAGGTAAACATGTGATATAAATTTGTCAGATGACTTCTCAGTTTAGCTCACCATCAAATATTTTTGCCGTATGTATTGCATTATGGTTACACATGCATATGTGTGCTGTGAACTAGAGAGGCATGGGATGCATATATGTTACGATCCTCTCAAATTTATCCTCCATCCTGGACCATCTCTTATTTTTTGCCTGGTAATGATGTCCATTGTCTGCAATTGATGATAATATTATCCAGCATCTGCAGTGAGAGCTCTGCTACGCTGGCTTAAATAAGATGATATGTAGGAATTAAGCGGGACACAAGCCCTCTTGCAACACAGCTGGTGGTATAGTACAATTGCCCAACGTGCAAGTCCTGGGAGGGTGGAAAGGAAAGGCAACAATTTTCATCTGCCACAGGCAGCAAAAAGCTTTGAATAAGCTCTGTGCTCCGGGAGCACAGAGGTTTCACACTAGTTGGTGACAAGGCTGGGAATGATCTACTGTGGGTGCCTGCTGCACACAGCAGCGGGTCCCTTTCCCATGACAGAGATGTGGTTCTTGTTTCTGTAGTGCAGTTAAGGATAGAGGTTGTTGCTGCAGGACAGTTCTCCAGCGGAAAGGGACCTGGATCTCCTTTCGGCTTCCCAAACTGCATCCCTGCACTGCAGAAAATCAGTGTTTCTGTTACAGCTGAGGCACAAGGCCTTTTTGGAGAAGGGAACAACCCTGTGAACCCAGAAGAGCAGTATGGAGGAGCAGCAGTGTTACACAACTAGAGTGATGATGGGGCAGCACTGTAACTGTAATGACCCCAAAATAAGAGTTATAAAGACTGGCACAGCCTGCCAAAGTTGTAAATGTGAATTCCTGCTAGTGAAGGATCAAGTCAGGTTTTACACTGTTGATAAAATATTCTTTTATATACAACTGAGGAGGGAAGGGGCATGTAAGAATCAAGGTGTAAACTGCGGAGTTAATTATTGTATTACTATTTTTGAAAATATGGTATTCATACAGATTTTTGTCGCAGAGGATTCAACTGTTACTGGAAGAAAATTCCAAATGGAAGTCTTGCATACTTGTTCAGCTGTAAATGTAAAATATAGCTATATTCAACATTGCTCAAGCTCCTTTTTGACCCAAGCTTGCCTTTCCTTGCACTGGTTTCAGAGGATGCGGATAGACTTAGAGCACTTAGTGACAAATACTTTTTCTTCTGCCGCTGATCTGTTGTGTGACCTTGGAGAAAACATCTTTCTTCTAAGCCTCAGTTTCCCATTTGTCTTTTTTTTTTTTTTTTTTTTTAATCTCATCTGTTTAGATTATAAAACTGTCAGCACTAAATAGCTTTCACTAGATGTTCGTGAAAAGTCTGGTGGAACAATGGCCTATCTTGACAGATGCCTCTAAACACAGCCTCACAATGATACTATTAATGTTTAGGATTTTCCTGTTAAATATTAAAATAAGCCCATCCTAGCTACAAGGAGAAACACTGAATCTGTTTTTTACCGGTATAAGTCAAAGTTAACTTTGGTTAAGAAAATTGAATTGCATAGGTGTGAAACTGAATGAGAAGAAAATCACGGCTGCAGCAATAAATTGAAGAAGGAGATTCTGGCACCTTCCTAATCCTTAGAACAAAAGCAGTTCCGTAAATTACCATTAAGTTATGCAAGTGTATTCAAGGACCAATTTACATAAGTAGGGGAGACTAGCTAATCTATATATTACTTGTGATTACATCATGATTTATCTCGTGCAGGAGTTGTGTAAAAATTATAATAATGTAGTCTAAGGACTTAGTGTCCAGTTTATAAGACTCTGGATTCCTGCTGCATCCAGAAACCATGCTATATAATCCCTTCCAAAACCTGATTAAATAGTTTGATTTGTTGCCTCTTGCTAATCCTGTCAGAAAGCCTGATTCAGAACACCTTTGCTCTGAGGCTTAGTACTGCATTTTTAATTTCCAACGTAAAGGTACTCCTATTCACTTTACATTCATCTGTTCTTGGTGAAACATTCACCCCTACCTTTAGTAACTCTAACCCCTTCTGGATTTCGCCGTAATAACTTATAGACAAAAATCTTACCTGCATCTTCATTTTCTATGCTATCTATACTATGTCAACATCACAATGCCTTTGGAATACCTTAGGGATTTTGTACCTCTGGATGCCACGATGACCCTTTTGTGGATCTGTTCCACTTTGAATTCATTTTTCTGGGGCAGCCAATGCTCACAGTATTCCCACCTTTTCTACAATAACATTAATACTTCCTTCTCTTTGCTGAGAGTACTTCACTGCATTGTAAAATAACACCTTTTTTTTTCCCTTGTGCACATGACCTTGGTAATGCAGTCACCCTGTAATTCACTGATATACCTAGGTTTTCTCCTCCTTCCTGGTTTCCAGCAATTGCTCTTCTGTTTTAAAGGAAACCTCAGATTAGCCATAATTGTCTTAATGAATTTGCACCTTGCTCAGTTTAATGCAGTCCTTCTTATACGGTATTTCAATCTGCCACTTTACTGACATTGCCTCAAAACGTTGTAATTTCCCCAAATCTTGCTATTCAAGGGCATTATTAAAAACATGGAGATTTTAGTGACCCTCCCACTGAAGCAGCATAGCTTGTCTTTCACCACAACCTATTGTCATTTTCTCTTTAGTTAATTGTTTATCATCCCCAAAGTTTAGTAATTTTTGGTGTAGCACTGCCTGAAATACATTATTGACCTTGAGAGAGCTTAGATCTGCTGCATGTCCTTTGTCTAGAAAATAGGTCATTTTCTTTAAAAAATGAGGTTAGCTAGCTTTATCTTTGCTTTATCTGTGTTCTGTCTTCATTAACATCCTTTAGTGCTGGCCACTGAACCTGTGCTTACGTGTGCCAGCTCTCCCATTGCTCTGCAGCAGAGATGATCCAGTACTGGGTCCTCTTTTCATTTGCATCCACACTTGGAGTTCAGTGAGTGGCTTCTCTGGGTTTTTCATCTCCTTTGACTGTATTCATTGCTTTGCCTGAAGTCACCTTCTCAGAAAGCTGCCTGCGCTGTCTGGTGGCTCATGTGGAATAGCAAGGCAGTGTCCTTATCCTGTTTGGGCTACTTGTGAAGTACCTTTAATGTGTACCCCGTCCTCACTGTCTGAGGAGCCCAGCTCTGGGTTCTGTGCCTTGTTTTTCATTTATCTATATGAGAAACCTTTTGTTAGTGTTTGTATATCATTTGCAAAGTCTCAGATAGACTTTTAGCAAATCTTGCTTCTGCCCTTTAGATGTAGCTTTTTTGTTGTTCTTTTTTTTTTCTCTTTTCCCTTCTGTGTTCATTTCTGATACACTTATTGAGGTGTCTGAGTAAGTAGCTGACTAATTAACACCTCCTCGACTGTAACTGATGAAGCATCTTAATAACATAATTATTTTAAAATTATTTTTGCAGACATGGTGTGAACAGTTTTTTTATATTAATGTATAAATTTACACTGCGATTTGACAACCTGGAAATTAGAAACATCCAAGATATCATAAGTAATGGCTTATTATTGAATGTAGTCAGGTCTACCAATGTTTGCTATTCATTTTTTACTCTACTAGATAAAATGCTTTCATTTCAGTTCAAATGTCTTTATAAAGAATGTTATATTGACCTAAGCTTTGCAGTACAGAGGCAAATCTATGTCAAATTGTGTATCTTCCCTAGACTGACTTCTGTCCTACTGAAGTGGAGTGATTGCTTAATTACAGTTTTTAGCTTGTAACATCGTGGCCTTGTTTTGCTCTCAGGCTGGTGTAAATTAGGAATGAAGCCATTCTAAGTCCATGTATTCAGCAGCGTGAATAACTTCTTGTTATGAATCAGTGGTATCTGCGACATTGTTGAGAGCATGGTTTTAACCTCTTTCTTAATGATTGCAAAAACAAATAGTGAAATATAATAGTATAAACATAGAACATTCTTTGACTGTTTCATAGTGGATTGATGAAGAATGAGTTGTGTAACACAGTAACAGATGAACAGAGTCTGAAGAATTTTTAAGAAGTGCTGAGTTGTTATTTAGTGTAACCACGGAATGATTATTTTTTTAACTACCTGCCAAAGAGAGATGCACTTCCAGCAGGATAGACTTTCTTATCAAATGGCCTATTGTTTAAAGGAAAGTGGAAATTAGGGATAGAAATTTCTCTTCTTCCAGACGTGGTTTAAACACAATTTGTTATTCCTTATTACTGACTACAGCCTGGAGCGCACCTAGTTAAAAGATGTCTGCTGAGCATCCTTCCCACTCCATGCCTTTTAAATAAGTTACCTGGGAGGTTTTGTAAAGTCACTGCAGGCTGGGTTGTCCCTGTCTCTAACATCCATCCCAAATCCCAGGTGTAGCCTTTCACCACTGTGCTTTTCAGAGCGAGTAGTTGAGGGGAGGTTACCTTTACACACCGCACAGCAGACACACATCCCAAAGCAGGAAGAAAACTGTGTTTCTTGTTATCAAATGTCTACTTCTGCCTCCTAAAAAGCCATATAACTCACAGAGAAAAAACATGTGCAGACAGAGTCCTCATCCAGGGCTCAGTCCAGAATAACTTGGATGATTTCTTCAGCTCCAAGCTGAGGGTCATGGGGTTGACACCCTGCTACTGATCTCCATGGTGGGACAATAGGGTTGCATATGATTCACAGAGCAGACAGCCGGCCTTTGTACTTTTCCAGTACAGCAATCTGTAAATCATTATGCACCTCCTCTTTGCCCAATCCACACAGGATGTGAGTCTATGTCAGCTCCCAGCTTGATAGACTTCCTCTTCAGCGCGATCAATAAGAAAACCTCCTGCTTGCAGCTTTGGAAATTACTAGTCTATCGCCTGCCTCTAGCCAAGAGGGTGGGTGTCACATTTGTGGATGTCCCACATCCGATGGGGTTGAGGCTAGAGGCATATTTTCTGTTGGCAGGTAGGGGGAGGGACCTGCCATTGTAAAGCTGGTCCATGCACACTGCTGCAACTTGCTCCTGGCTCACCCTGGTTTCCAGTGGGCCAGGATCACCAGCAGTGTTCTGGGAGAAGCGTGGTTGTACGCACTCCATCACTGACACTTCTTCCTGCTGGCAGGGCATGTCATTTCTGTGGAAAGGAGAGAATTGCTCTAAGTGTACTTATTTTAAATGAGGATGAAGTGTTTGATGCAATGAGCGTTTCCTGGTGCCTGTCACAGGTCTTACTTCAGGGAAAGGAGGGGGTGGACATTTGTCAGGAACGGTTTGAGTGTTTCTGATAGACAGGCAGGTGCAGTGCTGTTTCTCCCTGATTTGTGTCTGTGAAAGTAGCAAAGCTGTATTACCTCCCTCGCTAACTCCCGCTCCAAGTTCAGCAAGTAAAGACACTCATCACGACAGCTAAAGCTGCAACAGGCTGCATCTTCCCCTGGGAACAGCACAAGAAAAACAAGAATATGAAGGGAACGACTTGTGCAGTTCCCCCCTGTTTTCATGGTGCCTTCTATAGACCATAATATGCAGTTCACATCTTCAGCCTCCACTTGATATCCAATTTTAGAAGATTTCAGCCTAAATCTTCATAGGTGTTCAACACCTTGGGCACATTGACTTTAACAGGAGGTGACCTTAGAGCCAATTTTAAGCAGTGGCTTAGGGCAGGGTGATGGGGAGCGAAAATGGTCTTGAAAAGGTACTCTTGGTGCTGTTGCTGCTGCCAAGAGGGAATTTGGGCTCAGTGCTCACCACAGGAAACCTACATTCAGTCCATGCCACTGTTCATGTTACAGGCAGGTGTGACTTTTCTGGAGTAGGTCCCGGGCCCTCCATACTAGTTTTGCCTCCACTTTCCAAGGTAGTAAACCCTGACCATTTATCCTTCGGTGACAAAGTTCAGCTTTGGCTAGAACACCAAGAAACATTTTGCTCTGGGCACAGATGTTGCCACAGGGATAATATAAATAGATTGATGTATACAACTGGCATCCATTCAGAAAAAAAAATATTGGAGGTGTATTTGCTGTAAGCCAGCTGAGCTCATTGTAAAGATTTTGCAATAGAACTTGAGAAGTTTAGGTTACCATAATCGAAGAGAACTTCCTCACATGGGGACTGGATATTCAGCTGTGTTCATTTGTCATTCTTCCTGGAGTTTTACATGCCATTCAAATCTGTCTTCCCATTAAAAATCAGTGGTACGGCTCATGGCTTTGAGAGTGTGGGCTATGGTGACAAGTCGTGATTTGTTTGTGATGTTATCTGCTTGCTTCCCAAATATGCCAATGTACTTGAATCCTCTCTGAGCCTCTTTTCATCGTTTTGTTTAACAGATAAGTAAAAGAGTAAGTAGGAGTATGCCATGAGTGCTGTTGTGTCAAATGAAGTATGAGACTGTACCTTGCTCTTTCCTTTCATCTTTTTGGCCAAACTGGGACAACATGTAACTGGGTATTATACCATATTTATTCTTCTTCTCACAGAAGAAAAGGCTATGTTAACACTTTTGTGCTAGTTAAATTCTTGTGGATAAAGACAAGTGAAGGAACTCTTTTAAGTTAATAATTCCAATATCCAGTATAAGTCCTAGGCACGTCACAGGCATCACTTTTGGATGTTATATGTTCTAAAGGACAATAGTTTTGCTCAAATGCGGTAGTTTCCCTCTGAGAAGTATTTTCTCTATTTCAAATAATGCTATCTATCATTCTGACACGCTCCAAAGTGGGAGCCCAAGCCAAGCAACAGCAGAATTATCAGAAAGTTAGAGTGTGTGGTAGACAAAAACTTACAAGTCCCAAAAGGGTCTTCTGAGAGGCACCCATTTTTACCCTAAATATCATCTGTTAATTGGTTGCTGTGAAGTCAGTACACGCTAATGTGAAAAAGTTTAACTTCGCTGTGAGTCCATTTTGCCAGCCTCTGACTTAGGAATGATGGTAAATGTCATGAACATGTTCTGGCCTCTGCGGTGATCTGCTTAGACCTTGAAGCAGCTGACCTGTAGGGATACCCAAATAGCAAGCTTATCGCAAATACACCTGATCAGAAATGAAAAGATGAATCATCATCTCTAAAATATAGGACAGCTGCCAGCAAATTTGAACATTTTCTCTGCAGAGTTAAGAAACTTGGAATGCAACTTTCTAAAAGCAATGAATCAGTTCTGATGATTGATATAAGACTCTAATTCTCCTGAACGTTTTCAAAGGCTTCCAAAATGTTTCTGAAATATTCCAGTAATTGGTGTTGTACAGTATTAAAAATCCTGCCTAGCTGTCTAATTAAATACAGCCATAGTTGCTTCTCAAAACCAAAATTAACTACTTGGTTTGACATATTGTGAGCCCTCTTATACAGGTGGATAATTCAAGCTCCACAAGGAGTTTTGGTCACCTAGTTTCTCAGTTCAGTGGATCTGCAATTGAATAATTTCCTCTTAATGGGTGACTTGACTAAGTGGTTTGAAAGTAATTAACAAACCCAGTGGATCTGATATTGAAGTGTCTGATCAGCATCTTATCAGGAACTACTTATTTCCTGTGGGAAACTGCAGTCGACTTCTCAACAAATTCAGAAGGCAACTTGTTGCACCTTCTTCTAAGGAAGCTAATCAAGGAATGGTTGTACCATCCCAGGCATGTTTTGACTTGTGATGAAGTGATCCCAGCTGATTTAAAGGCATTTTCAGAAAGTCTATTCTTTATTAGTATTGGATGTTTTATTTGGTCACTTTCAAGAAAGTAGTAATTGACTTCTTACAGACGCAGACTATTTTTTGTCCACTAATACATTTTAATCTTGGCGCACAGCTGTTAATGGGATATTCTTCCACTCCAGAGCAATTCAGATTGATTTTGTTTCTACTTTAGAAATATTACAGTAGAGCCACAGTATATAAAAGTGCCCAGTGTGTTGAGATGAACTAGCCTCACGGTATATGCAGCTCCTAATGGGAGCTCAGTACATTCAGAGAAGAAGTGGTGATTGATTGCCTGGTGCTCAGGCTAATTGATATGGCATTGAGTTAGTCAGAAGCTCTCCGCTCCATCAAAATCACACATGACATTGCTCCAGCAACTCTTAATATTGACTGGGTAGTTCATACGATAAAAGCAGCATGTTTTGGAGGAGATTTCCAGAGCTGAGTGAATCGTCCTCCAGCATCAGTTACATTCTTTCCAGAAAGGCTTCCTGCCTGGAGTAGCATTACTCCTCCGCTGGAAATTTTTTAAAAGGATGTTCTCAGGTCTGTTTATTTTTTATGGGCTTGGATGCGGTCACTGAGATCCTGTGAGATCAGAAGAATGGAATGAAAGTGGCCACAGATGACACTTGAGCTATTTCCACAGCTGGATGCACACCAGCCAGAGTAGGCGGTCCTCTGCAGATGAATTAGTTCGTTGAAGTACATGATACAAAACATCTGTTACAATGAGAACAAACAAAAACAATGTGCCTTTGAAGACTGCGATTTGTTGGGAGCTGCTTGCAAGGGTGCTGAATGAGGCAGTTGTCAGCAAGGAAACATTTTCAGGCTTGCCCTTGTGTGAACTAAAGCAAAACTACACAGTAAAAATATCTAAATTCAATCAAGCAAAAAGCCTGCTTTTCCCAAATTTTGTTACTCTGATTCCTCGGGGAGGGAAAGAGCCCTTGTGTATCAAATGGTTTTTATATCCTAAACCACTTTTAATACAATGGTATAATTCCAGCTGAGTGGCTGTAAAAACTTAGAAGCTACACCGGTAGAATAACTGTTATTCTGTCAGTCGTTCCCTACACTGCTTTATTACCAGCTGTCTCAAAGTGCAATGGACGTTTTTCATTGTCACTGCCACCTGATAACAAATAAAACCTTCAAAATGGTTTTGCTCTGGGGAGTAGCTCACAGCTCCTAGCCATAAGTAGACCTTTCACTTCACCTTGATGAGCAGAAGTGGTCCAAATGTTTCCACCCCATTTTACTCTTACGAGGCAGTTACTTTTGGCTGCCCTTGGATTTTTTTCTCACAGTTGAGCTGAGGAGGAAGTAGGAATACCAGATATTTCTGGAGTAAACAAACACACTATGTGTATAAAGGCTGAAGGCAGATCAATCAAAGCCAGATGTTTATTGGTTGTTACAGTGCAGTATTGTTCTTGTAGATAGTTTAAACAAAATACAGTACTCCTAACACAGTATTTTAGCCATGGTAAGGATGAATTAGATGCAGGTATATACCAAAGCACCAGTTCATCTTTTTTCTTTGTTGTTGTTGTTTTTTGGGGGGTTTTTTGTTTGTTTTGTTTTGGGTTTTTTGTTTGTTTGTTTTTTGGGTTTTTTTTTTTTGTAAAGTGAACATAGTAACTCGAACATAGATATGATAGATGAGAACTGTATCCTATATGCATCATAGGAAAAGGCTGCACTACTGAAGCACTACTACTGCTCTGTGTGTGCACATAACATAGACAATAGTAGTAAAAGAAATAGAAATTAATCCTTTAGATCACGTAAGCAGTAAAGATATGTGATTTTGGACCTAGAGATCCTTTAGTTCTTTTGCTGCTGATGGCCTGCTGTGTCTGCACAAGGCAGCTACATTTTTTTAAAAGGCTCAACAAATCAAACAGGAGATCCTGTGGGTCTCAGGGTGTCAGATGGGACATCGGGGGAAGGCATCTTTCCCGGCTCTGCATCTGTGATCCAGTGGTGGCTGTCAGGAGAGGTGAGAAGCTGCTGAGGAAGCAAAGTTAAACAAGATTCTTGTTTAGTTCAATTGATTCTATTTTATGGTTTCCTGATGAGCAAGTTTTCTGATTGTATACGTAGTCATAGTTTATTATAGCTGTACAAGACAATTATGTTAATCTTACTTTTATTTCCTAATATTCTTTGATCTCATACACATCAAAGATGTAAAATTTTAGTCTTGTTGATAATTAGCTAGAAAGCAAATATGTTGTCTGTCAGTACAGAGGATACAAAGGAAAGAAATTGTCCTGGGGGAGTCTAGATGCTAGTCTAA
Source organism: Streptopelia decaocto (assembly GCF_964273445.1). NCBI lineage: Eukaryota > Metazoa > Chordata > Aves > Columbiformes > Columbidae > Streptopelia > Streptopelia decaocto. The sequence continues at coordinate 120,847,799 of NC_138655.1, read as the reverse complement.
TTTTTTTTTTCTCCTCATCAGATTTTTATTTCCCTTTCATCAGTTGCCTCAGCCATTAAATAAATGTACTGGAAGTAAACTTTGCCATTGTGAAATTCATTCAGCTTTTTAAACCACCTAGTCACTCAGTATGGTTCCTCAATTGGGGAAAAGCAGTTTGGTACATCAAACAAAAATGTACATCAATGTTTCCCAAACTTGCAACAACCCCTTGTGGTCTGTATTGACAAAGGTTTCATGCTTGCTTGCTGTTAGTTTTAAGCAGATCAGGGCTAATGCTGTGCACAGTTCTGATTTGATTCACCCATTATAGTCCAAAGGCTTTGATTCCTGACTTGTGATTAGTGTTGCGGTCAAGAACAGCAAATGAGTATATGCTAAATTATTTGGCTCTGCAGTTGCTCTTCAAAGCTGTCTTTCTGGAAAGAGAAAATACAGCAGGATTATTGTACAATTTCTACAGCAAATCTCTGCATCAGTACTTCATGCCTACAGCTGCTGGATTTATACATTGCAATTTATTCTGGGGATTGACCCCTCCCCCCACTTTTGTTCATGAATTGCAAAAAGATCATTATCTTCATAAATTTGTTTACTGTCCAAAACTTTTGTATGAATAATTTATGGCAACATTTCAGCCTAAGGATTGTTCTCAGTGCGCATAACAAGTATTTATTAGATGGTTTCATACTGGAAGTTGTTATTAGACTTGCCGCCTTCCTGTTCCCAGGTTGGTTGTCCTTATCTTTATTAATTACTTCAGTTTCTAGACAAGATGATTGTCTTGCCATAAAATAAAATTTTTCTTCTTGATTAAACAAGTCTGCAGGCAGACATAGGCTGCCTGTCTGGCAAGTACTGCTGAACAGAAAAATAACACAAAATTTAAAATTGGGTTGTTGAAAATAAAAAAATCATTGAATTAATTGAATTACAGTCTGGATCGGCAAACAAGAGCAAAATCATCTCTGCTTGGGATAATTAATTAATGACAATCTGCCTGTGGTATAAAAGTCTATTGGATACCTGCATGGTAATGTACAGTTTGATGTCTGTCTCTGAGGATTAAAACAATGTGAAATCCTGGTAGCATTCAAGTTGGTGACAAAACCCTAATTGATTTCAGTGGGGCCACGATCTCAGGCCAAATATTTCGAATTCTCTGAACTAAGTCCTGTATGTTACTGAGATTGCTGGATTGTGGAGGTTTTAACCATTGAATTTGCAAACAGCTTCCGCTAAAAATTTGTCCTCATCTAGTTCTGATTTTATGCTTCAAGCTTGTGCATTTCTGCGTTACTTCCCTGCATTTATAATCATTTGCAGTGACACAGGGCTGAAACACCACAAAACAGGGTCTTTCATGTTGCTGTAGTTCCTCGATAGTAGAAATAGTACCAGAAAATACCACAAGAAATACTAACAGAAAACCATTTCATGTACTTTTCAGTCCCACAAATGGTTTTTCTGTGCGCCTGGAAAAGCCACTGCGGAACAGAAATAGGGCTGCCAAGAGCCCGGTCTGTACTGGAGTTTATTGGAACATCTGTTGTTAGTTATGTTGTGCCTTTTGATGTCAAAGACAAAACAAGGGTTTGTTTGGTTTGGGGAGGAAGACGGTTCACATGGAATGAAGATTCACAAGCATGCAGTGCACAGAGTCCAGCCCTTGAGTCCCCGTCACTCTGGAATTAATTAGATCTCTCTTTCTTCTATCCACACAGCTCTCAAGAAAAGATGGGAGTCTTACCTATTTGCCTATCATCTCGTTCTTATTTATCTTCCTTTGGATGTTTCTTGTTTCCTTTTCCTCTGAGGCTACCCTTTGCCTCTGGCTAGGACTGACAAGACTATTACATATATAGTACTCTGTGAATAATGAAATCTGGCTTTGTGGGCAGGATCAAATAATAACTCTAAAACTTGTCTTGAAGTGAAAATGTGCAGAGGGAGAGGGTAGTGACATGGAAAAAGTCGTGAAAATGTTGTTTTGACTCCACTCCAGGAGAGAACTTAGGGAGTGGGGAGAGGGTGAGAAGAAGAACAAAGACAAAATATCTGTAATCTTTCTGTTTTCATTTCTAGGTTATTGAACTAATTTTAAGCTTTTTTTCCCCTTCAAATTTAGATAAATTCTGAAGTGACATGTCATTTTGAAAAATGGTGGAAACATTGCATTTTGACAGGTCCAATTTTTTCATTCTTTTGGTCACAATTATGTGCCAAGTGTGACCTGAATTCACATTCTCCCTCAAAGTGTTTCTTCCAAATAATTCACTGTTCATCTCAGTAATACATGTATACCATCCAGCTGGCTTTTTTTCTTTTTTTTTTTTTTTCCCTAGCTTATACTGTGGTTTATTCCTCCAAAGCATAGAGATCTTCTTGCCTTCATATATTAACAAAAGGCATCTCCCTAAACTCGTGGCAGACCCAGCTGCCCAGTCTGTACTGCCCAGAAGGCGGATCATCCAGTTTGGGTCAAAGACTTTGGTACATTCACCACAGTAGCGGGCTACCAACTTATTCTTCCCTGGCCGCAGAGCAAGGTGCTTTACATTGTCTGAGACATTTTCACAGCAGTACCTGGTAGCAGGCAGTTTCTAGTTGGCTGCCTTGTAGCCTGAAGAATTGCCTTCGGTTGGGTAAGAGTACAGTTTAGAAAAAGACCTTGACACTTCCTGGACTTCTCTTTCTTGGCTCATCCTTAAGACCTCTGAAGTTAGTGTTGACCACAATGGTAGCTTGATCTCTAGATGCCAAAGAAAATAAAACAGACATAAATATTTTTTTCCCCAGGGAAAACTGAGCACCTCTATAATAGTCAAATAGCTGAAAGATATTCAGGATAGCAGCTCAGAGAAACATTTTTTACTTCAACCTAAAATTCTGCTAATCAGGCTGCAGAGAGGACACAAAACTGTAAAGGAGTAAAGAATATCTTTGTTATATGTCAGGATGTAACTGCTGTGCATTGCCATGGGCTTGCACACAGTGACTGCTAGGAAATGGTGGTACACCAAAAAGCTATAATAAATCAAAGCTTTTCATAATAATTACTGCAGCATGTATGGATAAATGTGAACCAGAGAGTCTTACCTCACTTATTCTAATAAATCCATTCACATTACAAAACTGAAGCAGCAAATCTGGACTTCATTTGCCCACGTTGCTTTGGCTACTTTTTTGGCTACTTTGGTTTGTGACAAAACACTGCGCTAGAGCAGGCAGCCTGATCCTGAGAAATGCAGAACTTTCTATATTCATCTGCTTATGCAAATATTCACTGCTGTTTTGAGGTAGGTTGAAATGGGTTAAAATTTCATGTAAATAGCAAGAGGTTACAAGCTATCAGCATAGAGAGAGGTAATACTGAAGTATTTGGTTATTCCAGGCACTACTGTAACTGGGGAGCTGAAAAAGTACTTTGTCATCTGCTTTGTGCCTTCATTTAACTACTATCACCAGAATTCCTCTGAAACTGGTAGTATGGTGGGATGGACTGGTAGTATGGTGGGATGGATGTGGTCCATTCACTAATGTGGAAAATCAACTCTTTTGGGATCAGTCTTTGTGGTTAACAACTTTTTGATAAAATAGGGTTCCCTGCAAAGATGTGGTAGCGATAGGCTCGTGTAGACCCTCTGTAGACCCAGCAGCATGCAGGGCAGTAACCATGCAAACCTTTCCCCTCCGTACCATTGCTACTCTTCATCTTGGAGCTATCCTGCAGGGATGCAGCTCTGGGGATGCATCCCCCCACCTTTTTCAGTCCTTGGGAAGGCTGTTGGACATCACCAGTTGCAGTAATATTTTGTGATGGAGAGTTTCTCTGTGGGTAGCTGCTGCCTGGACATAACTGAACAGCTGTAGCTTGATAATGACTTTCAGTCCCAGCAATGACCGAACCCGGTGACCCAGCATTGAGACTCCCTATTCTATTACCAGTCCTCTGAGCCACTCTGTTCCCCCCATGTACTTTCAACATATTTAACATGTTACAGCTGTGCTCACTCCTATACAATAGTTAAGAGGGCTGCCAGCATTTCCAGTATGAACTCATATTTTAAGGATAATAATTCAGCTGTAAAAATGTGCTCCAGGCTGAAACTTTATAAGGAAGATCTCAGCCCAGGAGTGACTTTATCTGGACAAGAAAAAGGGAAAATATATCAATTTAGTCATTCTTAATTAGTACAGATATATTTAAAAGAAAATAAATAATCCTTGCTGGATCCATTTTTTTTTTCTTTTTAGCTTAATATTAGCCAAAACCTACATTTTAACTTTTCACATCTACTTTTTAGACTTCCTGGTCCACTTGCACAATAAAGTTTTACACACAAGGGTCAGTTTTAAAGTGCTTTTCCTCAATATTTTCATCTTCTTTTGAAAGACAATACAGTATGGAGCAAAGTAGACAAGCTAGCTGTTTTTGATTATTTACTTCAGATCTGCTCATCATGAATCAAGAGGTAAAATGTTCCCTTTTCTTGATTAATTTGGACTGGATTGTGTGATCAAAACCACCTGTCCTCTTTGGGCCTCTAATGGTGATGACCCTGACCGTACCTCGATCTGAACACTCACGGGACTTGGGAAAGTTCAGATGTAGATCCCACACCCATCCCAGAACCTGATAACAGACCAGGTCCTGAGTCCTCTCTATATCGCACAGTTTGTAAAGCACATAGAGGGCTTTGGTAGAAGGGACACTTATAAGTGGCAAGCATTATTGTAATACACAGGATGGTTTCACCTTAAAGCAAACGAGAACTTAAAATACCACATTTTTAGTTATAGAATGTGTTCGCCCTCTGTAGACTCCTATTTTCTGACTGTTGTCACAAAACTGAGGACCTGAGTTTGATTTCATTTGCATCAGTTGTACCTCACTGACTTAAATGTGGTTGCCTTCGAATTAACTTCTCTGTGTGCTTGTTGCTGTCGGCTTTACTGGCTTATTTTGGTCTCATGCATCAGTGATGGAATATTTAGGTAACTTCATTTTTGCAGCCACAGTTTCTCTAGATTGTGTCTGTTTTATCGCTTGTTGAAAACAATGGAAAACTGCACATGTGTCACTGAGGGCACTGTCCAAGGATGATGGAGCAAAAGCCACATGTTGGTGGCAGTTGACTTGTACAGACTTGAGTCCAAGCAGCAATTGGTCTGGTTAGAGTCAGGAAAAACGTAGCATTGGCTCACCTTACTTTTAATGATGAAATATAAGGTAGAGAAGGCACTATTGAAAATGCGTACCTCAGTCTTGGTTTTGAGGTCTGTCACAACACTGGCACTGTCAGGCAACCAGCTTTAACCAGTCAAAGGACAAATCCCAATACAGAATAGAGTGAATTTCACCCATAGTTTCCCCTGGGGCCTTACAAGACCAGAAAATGAAATGCAATTTGGGATCTGGGGTGGGGTGTTTAGGCTCTAAAAACTTGTGGTTTTTAATGAGACGAAAGACAGGGCTGGAATAGTTTTCTTTCTGTTGTTGTGTGAGAAAGGGCTTTGTTTAACCTAACAGACTACAAATCTACCAGAACATGACAGTGAAACAGATTTCTGTATTTGTCCTCCCTAATAAGGAGACATTTCTAGATTTCAAGATCAGAGTGAACCACTGTGATCTAGAACTGAATTGATACATAACATGAACCCAGGCTTAATACAGAACTTCACCGTCTATCAACTTCAAGTCTAAAATCTGTTATTGAATGGAAGCGTATCTTGAGAAATAGATCCTTATCCACTCAGGTTTTCATTCCCAGCATCCTAATAGATAGGACAGGAAGGATTCCTAAGGAGATTATATGGCTATTACTTCCCCTCATCAGCCTTCCAGAACTTTAAATTATTTAAATTCAGAAAATGAGATGGGGAGAGAAAGGACATAATTTTTTCAACCCCCATGCCTTTAACCTTCCTTTGTGCAGGAGCCACACAAAAAGCAGTTTATACATAGGCAGCAGATGACAGTGCTCCACAGCGTGCTCCCATGGAGGATGGACGTTGGGTTTGTAGCTGAATTTGAGAGCAATGCTGCAATATCAGCCTCAGCATTTCAAGGTGGCTCTCTCCCTGTCCCGTGCAAGTGGATACTTGGATTACGTGGCAGACCCTGCCTCAGTGTGGCTCTGAGAGTGCAGCTTAGATTTAGGCCTGACCTGGCAGTTAGCTCTGAACTGCTCAAGAGCTACCTTTGGCTCAACATTGCAAGGACCACCATGCAGATCATGAGCAACTGTGTGAAGCATTCTCATTTGTATTGATCACCAGTAGTAAATTCTGGCTCACAATAACCTTTCTGATCTTGGAGTTGCAGGGAGACATCCTGATATCTACCCATCCCTTGACCATTCTTCCTGTTGTACTTTCAAAAATTAGGGATCTCACAGAGGAGCACTCTGCTCTCTGCCACCCTGACATCTCAATATACCTACCTGGTGCTTCATTCAGTGATACCACCTCACTTTTCTAAAAGCTGAAGACACTTCAGATATTTCCATCTAAGACTGATTGTGGTTAGGTCCTTCTGGTGCTATGGGGCTAACACCATGCACAGCCATACTATTTTTTCCTGGCTGTGGTTGCATAGGATGTAATTTTCTCATCTTACCTCTGATGGATACATAGGTTTATACTACCTGCCTGCTTTTGTCATGTTTTTCCTCTTGTTGGTAGCCAGTTCCTCAGTATTTCTCATGTCTGCCAGTGTCAGTGTTTGTCCTTCAAATGAGTGAATCTTCCAGCACAGCCGCTAGATTGCAGCTCGCGCAGCGCGAGTCCCTCATGGTTTTGGGCAGGAAATGAAACACAGCACATCTGCTACAGATCACAGCTGCTGGCCTGTCACTGGCCACCGTAATGACGTGACTAAAAGTGCACGTTGGAGAAATGTCACAGATATTTCCTCCCCAAACCCAGTTAGCTACTCTCTGTGCCTGGCAAATGACCTGTGTACTAAATCTCACTAGAAAAGCAGAAATCAAAGAAAAGAAAAGCAGCACAGTATTTTGGTCTCATCAGATGTCTGTTGTCATGACTTCATGGAGACACACAGACAGGCAGGCCTGCCTCACCTTGCTTGAGGGGGAGCTGAGGTCCTACTGCATTAAACACACCATACGTGCTCTCATGACACCAACCTGCTCTGGTCCTCTACATCCACGCACAAACTCTGAAGGCAAGTCTTTCTGTTAGGCATTTTTCTTGTATTGCCAGCATATTTCCCTGATTAAAGTAAGTGTTCTCAGCCAGTAATGGAAGCTCTCACTCAATGTTTATTAAATGTTGCACATAAATAAGAAATTTAAAAACCTGTCACTCTTGCTTTTAGTTACTTTTGTCATGCTAAATCCTGGATTGAGAGTTTCAAACATCAAAAAAAGTGTGACCTGAGTTTAATAGAAATGGCAGTATTATTTGTCTTCCCATATGCAATTTTAATTGTATATGTATGTGTGTATATGTATATACGTAAAAGATAATATTGAGGATGCAAATATGGCATCCTTTTTGAAAGCTTTGTTTGAACCCAGTAAGTCAGGGAAGTGAAAATTTAGGAGTAGGATACATTTATACAGTCCCAAAATTGCATTCGGCCCTTTGAAGGCAACTGTGAGGCTGATGTGGCCTCTGATGAAAATTAGTTTGACACCCCTGCTCTAGAGTATCAACTACACTCAGCTCAGTGTCATCAAGATCATGAGTTCTGTGCAGGAAATACAGATTTGTTTTCACTAATAGTGTAAATGTTTTGGAATCTGTGCTTATTTTGACATAGAATGAAAAGACCTTTGGATGTTTTTTGTGAAATCTGGTAGTGGGAAGGACAGGAGAAGGTTTGATCTATTAATATATGGTCCGGTGGTTATGTTCCGGGCAAATCACAACCTCTGTGTTTCTTCTTGTCTTCTGGGATGCTAAGTCTTATGTGAGCATTGTGAGGATGCTTTTGTTAGCGATTAATGTTCTTGACAGGGCAAAAACACTGTTACATGGATTGAATATATCAAGCCAGCATACAGTCAAAGCACTTATAAACTGACAGGTAGGGAGAAAACAAAAGAATTCCTGATAGACATGTCTTGTCTGATAAGTATAAGGAAAATCATCCTTTCACTCAGTTTAATGAAACCTCAAGAAACAACATGTTCTTGATAACATTAAGACATTCACTTGGTAGTATGGTAATAACTTTTCAAATGGAATGACCTAGTGCTCATATGTCTGCACAATATGTCTGTAAACAAATTTGAAAAGTAAGTTTGCTGCTGTAATGTTTATTGGCTTTACATTGGCCAGTATTTACAAGGCAGAATTTGTAAGTATGCTTAACTTGCTAAAACTTTCTAAATAAAGAAAAAGTAAGCTGTCAAACAAGCAGATGCTTACTGTAAGCTTTAGAAACTATTTATTCAGCTGTTATTTGTGCCTTGAGTCCAATATCAGTATTAGAACACTGGAATAAAACAGAAGCCTTTAATACAGTTCATTATTCTAGAAAGCTGGGACTAACTCATCCTTCCTCCCATTGGCCCCCAAGTGCATCTCTCAACTAGTGAACTCTCTGTTCATAAAGCCCCCTAATACACTTTTTATTTCTGATATCACTCTCCCACCCTTCAAGGCACATAAGGTGGCATGTGTCATTGCACTGACGTAAACTTTATTTCTGCTGATGCCTTTTGGTATTGGCGAGTACTTAAAGATAGTTTACTTAATATAATAAATAGGCTGTATTTAGTGTCCTTCCTGTGATTTCAGTTTGTTGATATACAGGGAGTGTACACTGTTTGTAGTTTATAAAGTCAGGCTTCTTTCTTTGCAAGTGGTAAACTAGAAAATATTCTGAAATAAATGCATTCACTTTCTTATATTGAAGGTGTGTCCAATAGAGTTTAGAGCATTTTAAAACAGCAAGATCTTTCAAATAAAGTGGAGAGGAATTAAGGTTTGTATGCCAATTAACTTATCTTGGGTTTATTGCAGTGTTGCATTTTCTTTTGTATCATTGATTTCTCAACAATTGCCCTGTTAATCTTAATTTCTTTTAAAACCACTATAGTGTTGACAGAATTGTATGACAAGTGATATGTCCAGAACATTTGGCCAAATTTAAAATTCATTATGGTAACCAGTTTCTTTCAGGAATTATAAAAAAATTAATCATACTGAGGCAACAGGGTAGACCCAAGTAACTGGCAGGTCAGCTACTTGTTTTGGCAAAAACAGTGGCAAAATCCTCATAATAATTTCTTGTACATGTTTTTTTCAACTAAGCTGGTCCTTCAGTAGCATTATGCCATGCTAAGATGCTTCTTTACACAGTTTACAAATCAGACATCCAAACAGGTGAAGATGAAAAATAAATTTGCTGTACCCTTTGCCAGTCACCAAGTGGATGTTTATCAACAAATACCTATTATAGGCTGAAAAGAATCAAATTACTTTTAATATGATGGCAACATCTGATGCAAGACATTGTTGTCTTCTGCTGCTAAATAAGTTGAATATGAATGGACTTGACAGCGTGTATTATGAAACGCATTTTGGTCTGGAGACTGGGTGTCGCCCCAACAACCAGATGATATTTCCTTAATTAAGTATAATTTTTTCCCTACGTGATCACAAGAGGATTCTGCAAAGTCTGGTGCATTAATGGTTTGGCAAATGCATGTAATTCTCTGCTCTAGGTAACTGTCAGCTTCAAACATGTTAAGCTGTCTTAGGAAAGCTGCAAATACGTGATTTGTATTCCCAGCTTCTTTTCCTAACGTATTAAATGGTGCATGTTTATAAACTGGAATATATGTATTTTCTATTTTAAAACAATATGTTTACTGTCTCTGAGCAATTTTTTTGTCTTTGATATATTTTCTCTCAAGTCCATATTTTTCTTGAATAGCTTATTTTCAAAAACTGTCTTGCCCCTGGAAGACATTTGCTGTCAGATTTTTTCCACTGTGTGTCTGGCACTTGTGTTTGCTACACTAAATCATAAGACTTCCTTCACCACTGCCTTCTCTTGATTTTCAGGTTCCTGAATTTATACACCGGAATAGCTATCAGTGTGTCACATCTGTAATCACAGCAGGTTCCTCCAACCATACCTTTGCAGTAAACATCTTTGCAAAGAAAGCTAGGTATTTTAGGGCTTTGGGACATCCTAAATTAATTGCAGCCACTACTGTGGGCAGTGTGGGACTGCATGAGACTGTGGTACGGGAGTGAATTTCTGCTTACCCCTTCACACGTCACAAGTAGGAGCTCACCTTGTCTGTCACAGAAAACCCTGAGGCAATTGTTCATCTCTGAGCCAAAGGTGAAAACTGCTCGTAGATGGAACTGAGAACTGTTTATGGATTGACAAATTTTATTTGGGCATTTATGGTTCGGTACAGGTAAAATGCTGGGTTTTGGTGTGGATCATTCTGAAAATAAAGATCGTGATTTCTTACCGTAACTAAAAAGTGCAGGTGGAGGTCCAAACCCCAAGACCCACAGATTTGCTTTCAGGCTCCTTAAGCAAAAGGGGTAGATATTTTTCAGCAAAAAGAGAGGAGCAGCATTGAAGAGAAGAATGTCATGTAAGGAAAAAAGAAGGGCTTTTTGAATAAAATGTTAACCCTTCTAGGCTAGAAGAAATTTCGTGGTGAAAGTTTGTGACTATATCTTGAGTTGTAAAGACCTGTGCCAACAAAGAAGGTTAGCACCAGGGTAGTTCATTCGAATGAGTTAATCTATGGGCTAATCTATGTATCTGTGTAAAAGCAATGCAAATTATTGTAGCCAAGAAAGAGGCAAAAGTGTTTGCAAGCATTGCAGGTTTGATACTTGCACACTGATCAACTTGTTTTATAAGCTTTTATTAGGAAGCATGACAGATCTTATGCGGCGGCTAGTTTCTGTAATTTACCAAATTTCTCTAGGGACTCTGTCAGTGCAAGAAACGTAATCCACTATGCAACATAAAACAAGTGTGTATGTATTTCATATGCTGCGGGTGTTATAAAAAGGACTGACCAAGCTGAGCCTATCTCCTCTTTGCTTGCATGCAAGCAATGAGTTCACAGGGACTGCAGAATCTGGGCTTTTCAGATAGGAGGTGCATAGACAAAATATTGCTGGAAGGTGAAAAACGTTGAATTGGTACTTCCTCAGCATTTTTTTATTGTTGTTGTTTATTTTTTATTTGCAACAGAAAATTTGAGATCTTTTGCTTCTAAACAGATTCTTGGCAATACAGTCACATAGCGCTAATCTGAGACAGACACTTAAGAACAGGTGTGCTGTGGGGTTTGGAACTAGTTTATTTTGATTCCTGCTTATAGGTGGATTTTTTCAGTAATCTCTATGAAAAAAATGCCAATTTTCTTAAAAAAAAATTTCATCCACATTTTCTTGTGCTTTTTAACAGATGTAATGTTGTGATTTTTTTTGTGAAAATTTATGATGTGTGCACAGAGACATACATGCACACAAAGTAAAGCTATTATTTAATATGAAGAAATAATAGAAAATACCTTCTTATTTCACTATCTGCAAGGAAAAGAGCAGACCACTCTGTTTCTGACTTTCTCTAACCAACACAGGAAGCAGCATTTTACACCATAGAAATTAAGAGAATCAACACTTCACTAAGGCGTGAGGTTACCAACATGGGACCTTGGGGACTGGGACTGCAAAAAACAAGGAATATGGATGGCAAAGGAGCTTTCTCCAGTGCTCCTCTGGCATGTCTTTTGTTTCATTTTTGTTCAAAGTCTTGTTCTTGCTTTAGTTCATATGCTGTTTGTTATTAATGTCTTTGTTTTTCATGCGGAGAAGAAAAATGCTTTTAAACGCTGTGTATGTGTTTTAAATGGGTGTCACTACCAAACTAGCTGTCAATAGCTAGTCTTACTTAATCAGCTCTAAAATGTCATGAGTAAGAGTTCTTAATTGGGACTGGAAAAATCCAAGATAATTGCCATAATAGGTTGAAGATCTCAGAGACTGAAGGTTTTACAAGTCAGAGAAAATTGAGGACATATGTGTTCTATGTGTAGGATTGTTCTATATAGGATATGGAAGAATAGAAATGACATGCATTTTGCAATGTACAGTAGCATTCATCACTGAATGAACAGATGTATTTGTTTGTCAGAAGCAATGAAGTAAAAAATGACACTTAATTGGAACTGACATAAAATGGCCTCATTAGTAGTACAAATAATATGTGTGTGTAGCTTGGTTGTCAGTAGGAACAAAACATATTTCCTCTGACAAATATATTAGTCTCTTTTAAGATTCATGTCAAGTGTTCAGCCAGGTTCATTCATTTAGAGAGTGCTGTTTTGTTTTGTTTTGGTTTTTTTATAAGTGAAATGTTAAAGTGTAAATGATTTGTGTTTGTAGGGTGCTGTGATAACACCAACAATGGACCACACTATGTCAATGCAGCCAGCAAGCATGATGGGCCCTCTGACCCAACAGATGAACCACCTTTCCTTGGGCACAACAGGAACGGTAAGATCATAGATTGTTCTTTTTACAGTCTATATTGCAAAATGTTTATTGCTTACTGAGTTTCTCCAAGTAATTTATTACTCTTGGGTTTTCAGTGCTTCACTTTTTTGCGGTTTAATATTGCCATGGTTTATTTTGGTTTTGCTCCATGTCCAGAGATGTCTGGCCCTATCTGGGGAAACATATGGAAGTGCCTTTCATCATGACTCAAACATGATGTACCACATAAACAATATCCTCATATCGCTACATCACACACACATATATCTACAGATATGTTTCTAAAACCATCATATAGTTAGCATGAGGTATTATAGAACAGAAAAGACAAAATAGTATGAGTAGTAAAACAGTAAGTCAACAAAAGCTACTCTGTACTTAGCAGGAAGTATCTGTACTAATCGTCATGTAAATATGGAAGTACTCCTCTATCAATTTAGTTTTAAAACAGAAATCGTTTGCTTGTCAATCTAGAAAGTTTTATAGCACTGGGAAATGGGAGTTCTGGCCTCGTGGTAGAATCCAGTACTCACCTACTTTGCTCCAGGCTCAGAAATGTGATTTTGGGTCAAGGTCAGCTGTGTTTCCAGTATATTTAAACATGCATATTTCAACAATTATTTTCTTCTTAAGCTGTGTAAGTCAGACTCAATTAACTCCCTCAGAGTCAGAGAAAGGCAAAAAAAACTGTTAATAAGAATTATTAAAACTCTTACAAATGTTCCCAAAATACAACAGCTTACACACAATAATATATGGTGATTTCATATGTGAATGCTGCATGTACATGTATATTTTTACAAAAATGCACGCATAAACATTCCTTTTGTATGTCTTTAGCACACATGTGCTTTACGTAAATAATTACATGAAAGATCTATTATACATTTACTTTTTTTTTTTTCTATTTCACCACTGTACTACTTGATTCTAAGCTATGGGAGCACAGTTTTCCAACTTTGGTTTTGGTTTGGGGGTTTTTTGAGGTTTGGTTGGTTGGTTAGTTGGTTGGTTTCTTTTTGTTGTTGGTTTTGGGTTTGGTTTTTGGGTTTGGTTTTTGGGTTTGGGTTTTGGTGGGATATTTTTGTTTCTTCTGCTTTGTTTTCTTTAATTGAATAAAGTGCTGAAAAAAGTCTCATCCTTACAAAGATATTTAACTCACTGTATTGGGTCTTCTCTTCTTCTCCCATTTTCTTATCTGTTGAATTTAATTCTAACTCTGGTATCTTTTCCCTCTCTAACAACAACAACCAAACCGCAAAACCTATGTATTTCTTTCTGAGGCAACTAGAATATGATGGTTCATTGTTTATTCCTGTTATTTTAAATGTTTCATTCAATAATCAAAAGAAGCATGAATTACACCTCAAAGTTAATTAATGTCAGCATTTTTCCCCTCTCAAGAGAGATGAAATTTAAGGAAATACCAAGGCTAGTGAGAATTTCTGCATGTCTAATTACTGTGATTCAAAAGTGTGTTTAAAAATTAAGGCAAGCAAATGGAAAATGAATCTGGTTGTGCTGCTAGGAAACTCCTAAGAATTTTTCCTTCTATCTGTCATTTTCATTTCCATGACTCTTACAGACATTGTCTTCCGCATTCGTTTTCTGGCAATCTTTAATGCAAACTAGAAAATTCCCAGCTAATGTTCTCTTCCAACTTGAGACCACTATTGCAATGCTCATAATAAGTCCAGAGTAACAAATCCACTTGGAGAGGCAGGGGAAGGACTATTAAAGGCAATGGATGATCTAATGGGTGATAATAGGATCCTGAATTTATTTTACGGCGACCAAAAGTAAATGAAGTCTTTCCTTCCTTTTCCTAGCTCTTTACACAATCTTATCTTTCAAGGTCAGAGCATTCCGTGACAACTTCTTGAAATACATTCAGAGGTATACCATATAGGTTTATGTTTACTATCTTGAAAATTCTTAACTCATTTACAGAAAACTTAAACAGAGAGAAAGAACAAAATGATTGATGGGTGTTAGAATATCTGTAGGCTTTTCGTAAATCTCAAATGACACCCAATTTTATCACATACAGGATTTCTCTTTCGTAAAAACACAAACAGCACCATGTTCAGCTAAAGTCCTCATGTAAGCAGGATAATCGTGGAGGTCATCAGGAATTCCTCCTGCCAGGAATTAAAGGCAGAACTTTAGGATTTGGGCTGCCAGTAGCAGTTTTGTTGGATGTATCCATCCTCACTTGAAATTGAATCTTCCCGAGGTGTTCTGTCACAGCAAAAAAATTGTGGGGACAATAGACAACCTGTTTAAAGATATGATTTATTTAGAGATACTTCTACTTCATTTTTTTCTGAAGTCTGAATTTCAGTCCAGAGAGAGGAGCATTGACAAATTGAGCCAAGTCCAAAATGTGCTACTGTAGGTACCTCAGCAGGACTAAGTTTATGGGAGATATAAGACATAAACTATACATTTCTCTTGTGAACATACTTTTAATTTTATCCTTAAAACTGTGCAACAGGGTACCATAAAGAGCCACCAGCTATCTTTCAAGAAACCAGACAGATTTTTTTAAAGCAAACAAGCCAAAAAGTCACAAACAATTCTGCTCAGTGTCGACTCTAACTGTCCCAATTTAATTTAAAAGCCTGCAGTATGCAAAGCAGTTTTTATTAAAAGTATTTAATACATCCACTTCCTTACACAAGCCATTTTACTAATTAGCGTAACATATTTTTTCAGGCAAAGCAGACCTCTGTGGTCACTTAACTGAGTGGTGACTTCAAACCCACTTCCAAACTTGCCCAATTCAGGATGAATGCTGGGTTTTTGAAATATTACTTCAGCAGAAAATCTATTCTTCAGCAAGCAAGCTAGAGAAATAACATAAAGGCCTTTGCATGCCTTATATCCTGTGGGAATTACTCTACCTTTTGATGCTCTCTAAAAGATTAAAATGCTCTCTCCAGGCTGGAGCTGTTCCAGGGGGGAGCCCCTTCACAGGGGAGCACTCTTTAGCCCTTTGGGGAGGCGAATTACCTGAGTAAGAGCGGCCTCTGCCAATTCCTGCCCCGACACGAAAAGTTGGATTTGAGTTTTGATCTCTCAGCCCTGAAGCACACGTTAGAACCCCATGGGAATCTGAGGGGCAGCTGCCTCCAACCCTGCCTGCACTTGATTATTTAGTCACCAGGCCAGGGGGGAGCATTTCTGGCTAAATGCCGGCACGGCTGCTTGCTTCCAGCTGGGAACATCCAATCCAGCAGCCAAACCAGAGCAGTTTTCCTACAGCCCCACTCAGCCACCTGCCTTCCCCTGGTGTCATGGGAAGCCTTCAGTTACTGGCCCCAAAAAGAACAAAGGATTTTCTGTAGGAAAGTGTTTGCCATGAATAGCAATGAAAAGTTTTATTTCTCTCCAAAACCCCCAAAGAATGTGTATTTAGTTTTATTTGTTTATCTTTTTAAACATTTTTATTTCTTATCTATTATTGAATTGTCTGCATAAAATCAGACATCTCTGCTCTACGAAGCACTCCTCTGATCAGGAGGATGCACTAAGACTATCAAGATGCCTGTTCAAGTGAAAACCTGAAAATCTGTCTTTACTTGATCTCACTGCCCACCTCATAAAAACATACAGCTTCAGCAAATATTCCAGCCCAAAGCATGGTAAAGGGCATGGAGGGAAGAAAGGAGGTAAAAGTCTGCAGTTTGTGGCAACTCAACCCTGTGTTCATGTGCTGTGAGAGAATTTCATACAGGATGTGCATCTCCCAGTTACTGTGCTTTGTGCTTCATCCCCCAAGAACATAATTCCTTTCTGCCTCTATGAAAACCAAATTGATTTGTGCCAGTGAAAATACAGTTTATGTTACTGATGAATTGAGAAGCAAGTGTGCTGCTCTGATCACCTCCCCAAATCTGCCTGAAATCTGGAGTTAAGCAGAGAATCTGCCAGAGGGACAATTTCTGCCATATTTATATGTATGTGTCATACATACTTCACTCATAAAGAGAAGAAAGTATTTACATGGGTGCACTGGATGTGGGCAAATATGTAAAGAAAACCTAAGCTTAAATTATGTCAAGATTACAGCAAAAAGGCGATAACTCTGAATATTCTGATTAAGGCTGACACCCAGCCTCAGCTCCTACAATTGCATTAAAACAAAATTTTAATGCCAGGAGGCATACTGTGAAGGCAAAGAACCGGTTTTAACCTTGAAATTTTTCTTTTGTTTACTAGTTTATTGTTATTTATTACAGCAAGTCTTGTTTTAAAAAAGGAGTCATCAAGAGAGAAGAGAATGAGTGAGTCTGTAAGGACAGCACTGAAAGAGCAGCATTAGTATGTGTTTAATAATGTATGGAGGCTGGAATTTTTCCATCATCAGCCTGTCATTCAAAATGTTTCCGATACAGCCATTGATCTGACATCTGTTTCATGGTTTAATAAAGTTGTGATTGATGCCTGAGTGGATATAACACAAAAACCTTTAGAAATATAAAAACTGAGCAGTCTGATTGCTGCTTTCAGTCCCTGTTGTTTGACTCCTTTTTATTGTGGCACTTCCATGATTTGCCGTCAGGAGTAACAATAATCTGCCTCTTCAGTGGAAAGAAGATTTGCTCTTTTCTTTCTTCTCTGCTGCTCATTCCTGAAGGAATTTTTCTGTTCTGCACTTACTTGGTCCAGGTTTCTCTCCCCTCCCTGCTGTTAGCATCCGTTTCAGATACTGCTTGGGTTCCAGGTTCATCCAACAAATTGAGGCAGACTTGGTTAGTCCTCTTTGGCAGAGAGGTAATTCCAGCTCCTTTTCCCTCTCTTTTGGAACTGCCCTACCGTAGGCTCATTTCACCTTAAACCTTTGAGGCCCACACCAATGGGAGAGTGAGTATAAGCCAGGTTTTTTACTCAAACTGCTAGCTCAACTGTGCTGCTGCTTAATTGTTCTTCACGCTTGCAGATGGTTCACTCAGCTTTCAGTTTCTAATTTAGAATCATTGTAGACAACTTACAAAATAAGCTCTCCATTGCACTTTTCAAGCAAGCAAACAAACAAACAAACAAACAAAAAACTCAAAAAAAATGTATTTAGTTGTTCCAGATACCTCTGTATTAAAAATGTGGGCAGGGGGAAGAACTGCACTGATATAGTGTGGAATTCTGACAAAACTGCAAATAGCCCTAACTCAGCTTTCCTGGTTTATAGTATCACCAGAAATCTCTCAGTGGAATAACAGGCTTGTTATGCGGGTACATCAGTCTTATCTTTCACTTTGTTAGTTCTTTCTGTTGCCAGCAGAGCTTGATAATATCTCCAGAACCTTTCAATGGAACAACAAGCTTGTTATAAGTTTTTTATCTTTTATTTCCTTTGGACACTCCATGGTCACCAGTGGTTTAAAATGTCACCTAAAGGCCTCAGCAGAATAACTGCTTTGTTAGATAGGGTTGTTTTTTTCCTGTTTAATCTGCAATTCTATTTGCACATATTACAGCTACATGAAGCTGAAACATCATCTCATTCCCCTGATGTTCAGATCCTTGTTACAAAAAGCACTCTCTGTTATTCTAATTGTATGTTGCAAGGCCCCTGGAGTGTTACAGGAGCAAAGTTTCTTTGCAGGCTTGTGCCTTTCACTTTATCAAGTGTTAATCTTGAAGCTCTTTTATTTTGTTTATTGACTGACTGTTTCAGTTACTGTTTTTGTGGAAAATACAGGACTGAACCCATTGCAAATGAAATTAGCTTAGTTCACGCTGAAACTAAGATCATCCTCGTTCATTTACTGAGCCCAAGTACAGGGCAAATGCAAGTGATTAACAACATGGAGCTGTCTGTGGCAGGAGATCCATTTAAGGAGAAATTATTCTGGTTGGAAAGGAGAAGAACAACATAAGCTCTCTCGAGATTTATAAAAAACAAATAACTCCTCCTGCACCTTCCTTCCCAAGCAGCCTTTTGAAAGGCAGCTCCAATTTGCCTGGTACATCATTTCAGATAAAAAAGGGACATTGTGCAACTGGACAGCATGAGATTCCAAACATTCAGTAAAGAACAAATAACTTTTGATGAAGCATTTAACCAATTTGCAGAGTTCACTGCCACTAAATATTATTGAGACAAATAGCTTACCAATCTTAAAAAAAATATATATAGATTAGTTTCTATAATGAAACATTTGCAGGTGCAACAGCTGGATGGAAAAATTCTCAATTTGACAGAATATAGGCCAAACACCTGGTAGGGTGAATAAGGAGAGATGTGATCTTTTCCCTTTTAGGACCTTCTTCAAGTCCCAGTGACTCTTGTGGGAATTAGTTTGATCAGCCCTCCTATAGAGGAAGCTCTTTCTGATCAGCTGTCTCAGCATGGATTCCACAGTCTACATTTGACCATAGCTGTGGTTAGATGGTTTTTTTTGAATGAATAGAGTTTATCACATCCCATTTCTTTAGTGTTCCCCCTTCTCTTCTGAACTCAGCTTTACTTTCTACCATTTGCTGGTAGTGGCTTACTGTTTGCCTTTATGTGCAGGTATGCCTACCTTCAAAGCCATTGCATGCCATAGGCAGAGAAGGGGGGTGTAAAAGGAGATAAACGCAGACAGAGGGAATTCCATTTTTCAGTTCAAGGAGCCCTTCATGTGAGCCCAGCATGTCAGTAGCTTTATTCCGTGCTAAATTTTACCTTCACGTGACACTGCCACAAATGAACAAGTTCTTTTGTTGAGGACTCTTTGCCTCTTTTTGAGGTATCAGCTACTGACTCAAAGTGACATCAGCCCAGATTCCCTTTCAGAGAAGGGCTCAGACTCCCTGACTGTAGTGATAAAACGTTAAATCAACACAAAGCAATGGTGATGGATCAGCAGAACAAAAAGTATCAGCCAAAAGAGCCATAACTAATATAACTTCATTTTCAGCATCAGACAAATGTCTTTCCTATAATTAATTGGCAGCAGACTTCACATATCTGTGAACCAGAATATTTAGAGTCTTGTTTCTCTAGTATTTTCTTATATATGGCTGCTGCAGTTCTGTTTTGTAACTTCTAAAAGTGCTACCTGGTGATACTTTGAAGGACAATGTAGTTCAAAGACACGGCTTCCAAAGCACGTTTAGTATTTACTGATAGCCATGAACTGCATATAAAATGAACTTTTTTTATTTTGCAATAGTGAATAGAAACCAAAAACCATAAACTTATAGTATCTGGCATATAGCGAGCAGTCTGCAGCATATCCTGCCCCCAGAAGGTTCACCTTTGCTGAGTTGAGTCATGCTCCCAGAAGTTTTTGTTCCTATGTCTGCTAGAGATGAAACAAGATTGTGAACTCTTTTTGCTAGCTACTAGCAGGTCATTCCCCTAAAAACTTTGAATGTTAGGAGTAAAAAGTACATGTTCACACATGTGCATGTGAAATGGTGCTGATGCCACAAATAACAGGGTAGATTTTCGGGACATAAGATTGTTTTAGTTTCATTTGGTTGGTTTTAGTGATTTGTATACTATTTAACTGAAAGAGGCTCTTCATTTAACAGACAGGGAAGCAGAAAAGAGGAACAAATAATAGGTTAAAAACATCTGAAAATAATTCCAAGTTTGAAACATCCTGCCACACCTATGACTGGCAAACTCAGTAAAAGGTGGAGAACAAAAGTCAGGTCTATCATCTGTATTTTCTTGATGTGTTTCTCTTTTGTAAGTATGTTTTCAATTTTGTAATTAAGATTGTAACTCTTTTCTTTATTAGAACAAAATTTGTTTTTATTGTCCTGTCTGTGTCTAAAGTAGACTCGGGTGATTCTGACAGAAACAATGACTGCAGCTTTCCAGAGAAGTAATGAATCTGAGTTATCAGTGGTGCAGACAAATTCTGTGGGGTTTCTGTAACCCAAGACAAGTTTGAGGATCTTAGAGAGGTGCAGGTTTTTTGCTGAACTGTGATCATGTAAAAAGCAAGAATTGTCTCCCAGAGTTGGTACTTCCATTGGTCTTCTCTGCCAAGAGCTGGGAAACAATCCTGTGGTCATGTCTCCACACGCTACAAGCGTTCGTAAGCACAGCAAGAAGTCCTGAAATGCTTGAAGGGGCTGTATCCGGCTCAGAAAAGAACAACATGATCAATTAGATGTAAGGATGACCACAGTCTCTGCTAATCACTGCTGCAGTCCCTCACACAATATCAGTTCTGTCTAAGATGAGGTACTTCAGTTGTATCAACTTCGATCACAGATGTCGTAAAAAAGGGCATGAAGGGGATGGACAACAGTAGCTTGTAACACAATGTATGTACATGAAGGGCATCCATGGAAAGGAGGAGATGGTTTTCACAGCACTAACAATATAAATAAGGAGCTGAAAATAAAATAGGGAAAGCATAACTTGAATATCTCGCAGAAATTGCCAGTATATTAAGAGCTCTACTTGTGTTTGAAATGAATCAGGGAAAGGTCCTTGTTTGGGACATGTAGAACTCAACTGGGCCAAATGCCTTCAAATCCACAGGAGGGACTTTCAGCCATTGGCACAAAAACAGATCAATGGTCTATCAGCCTTTTTTCATCTCCACCCTCTGTGTTTCATTGCAAAGGAACATTGTTATTTCAGTTCAAACCGAGTAATAATAATTTAATTTTTAGTTTCTATTCATTTAAGTACTGAGGATTCAGCATCATGTACCAAGACTCAGACAAGACCTGTACATCAAAATATCATGTTATTTTCAATGTCTGAAGTTTACGCAGTCAAAGAGTAAACGTATGTTACAAGTGACCATGTCATGCAAGTGACCACGTCATGCAAGTGACAGTGTTCACTTCCAAAAAAACATTTGGGACCAAGAGCTAAGACTGATTGATTTCAACATGTGTTGTGTGGATTAGTAAGTGTACTGCTTGCTTTTGGCTTTCTTTTTTTTTTTTTTTTTTTAATGGATGGGTACATTTTGTTAAGCAAAATATTTCTTCTCTGAGCAGCAACCTTTGAATTACATTTCCAGGGTTTTCCCATAGGGAAAACTTCACTTCCAGGGGCACTGGGAATTCACAGAAACACTAGATTATAGATGCTATAGTGTTTCTGAAGGTAACACATCACCACATTATTGAACACACCTGCAATGGAGTTGAAATGGGATTTAATTTGAAGAACGTTCAGTGTTTTTAATATTTTAATCACAGTGATGGAAATAGCATAACCTTTGCATTGGGCAATGGCCTAGACCTGCAGATACCCACAAAAATAATATTCCATTGAATTTCAGTGCCTTTTACCGTAGCCTATCCCACTGACATTGCCTTTCACAGTTAATCCACATGGCTTATCAGAGGGTTGGCAAGCTGGTAGCCCAAAGGTTGAAGCGTCCTCTAAGACAAATTGCCAGTGCATTTGTGGTATCTTTCTTATTTTCATCTGGAAAGAGCAGCCCCTTCAGGGTTCACTCACTTGTGAAGCAAGGTTAAATGAAGGAGCTAAAGGTGCAGTCTTCATACACTGTGTAAGACACTGGCATCCTGTATATACAGTGATTTCAGCCTGAAGTTCTCAAAAAAGGGTAAGCTTTGTTCAAATGATTTACAATTCTGTAGGGAGCTGCTGATGGCAATAACCTCTGTGCCCTCAGATGGTATTTTATTATTTGTGAGTTATGGGCGATTCTGTGTCAGTGGTAGGGCGCTGTAGACTCCTCTTGCTCCTAAAAGACTCAATTCGAGAGGAGAGTTCTGCTATAACTAATATTTACTATGAAACAGCTCAGTCAGCACATTTCATTAAACTGTAACAAGGGGTTTGAGAGCAGCTGCATCAAGTGAATTTGGGAGTTTGCTGAATTGAGTTGTTTTTCCAGCAAGGTAAATGAGCTGTTGAACACGGCAGATTTCTACTGTGTGGCAGCTGAGTGCTGCACCGCGTCAGGATGGGTCTGGGGAGCAATCGCATCTCCAAGAGGCACATACTTTTCCAGTACCGTGGAGGACTGCTCTATGCTTTGGGATTTGTGATGGCTTTCGAACGTGATAGACACACCTGTATGCTCCTAATTTTGCCTTTTGAATTTTATTGGTTCTAATATAGCAACAGCCAGTTTCTTAAGAATTTAGTATCTAAATGTCCAAATTGTTGTGCATTTGCCAGCCTCAATTCCCTGTTTTCTTGTGTTCAGTGTGTTTCTCTTGTGGGGGTTTCCCTCAAATCAGCAGAATATTTCTATGACACAAACTGATTTTGCTGATGCGAAGACTTCATGTTGTTTGTGTTCTCTCACTGTTGTACACAGGGTTTGCAGCCTAGACCAAAGATATTATCATTTCCAAACTGTTTTGTTGTGTTTGTTTTTTTTCAACCTGACTATTCCCTTCCTCCCCTACCGTTTAGCTTGATTCTGCCCTGCTGCCAACCCTTACCACCTCAAACAGCTGCGCTGGGCTAAAAAATTATTTCTGTTTGTTCTTTTTTCAGTTACCATTTTTGACGGTGCTAATTGGAGTGACAAAAATATAATAAGGAGGTAAACTGAGAATTTGGCTATGATGGCATTGCTATGGATGGTCTTGCCTGGTCTATCCACAGAGTCCAAATTGGTGCTCAAAACTTTTTATTTTGCTCCCTTTCTTTTAATGTGCAGGTGCTTCGAAGTAGCTAATAGTAGTGCTGATTTCTTGTCAAGATAATAGACTTTACTCAGAAACTTTAGTTTTCTTGTAGCAAACAACTGCTTCATCAGTATGGCCATAATTTATTGTATTTTATTTTCATTGTGGCTTCCTACTTTGTGGAAAGAAAAAGGATATCTTTTTTCCTTTACACTTTCGAGAAGATCAACTGTATTACACAAAGTTTATTAGTAAGTAGAAAATAATACAAGTAGCAACAGCTTCAAATTTCTTTATGTGTTATGAGATCTAGGAAATAGTAGAAACAATTTCCATTTGGTGTATGGACACCGGTTGAATAAAGAGTTTTCCCTATTATATTTGTATAGCTTATGTCTGAAGTATTGAAAGCAGACCAGTGACCTTCCAGAAATTTCTGTCCTTTGTTTAAAACTGAGTATAAAAGAATTGGAAATCAGAAAATGATTGATGCAAAACTTTAAAGTAATTAACCTGCAACAGAAGGCAAAGAAAAGAATTACACTTTTCAAAGCTCATAAATTCACTTTTCCTTTTCATTAATTTCTGTACAAATGTCATGCGCTGCATTGTATTTTCTTTTTCAAAAGAGAAAAATAAGGCTTAAGCATCATGGCATCATCTTGAGCTTATTTTTAATATTAGGAATTTTACTTTGTTGCATACAATATTGGGTGTGTGCTCCAAGGAATGGTAACGTATGATTGCAATTATGAGTCTGGCACAGAAGTGCAAAGCATTAGTGTCCCTGGCCTGTAATTAGTCCACAGAGATCTGCGCAGGCAGAGTTAGGCCCATTGCAAACTAAGAAATTGCAGGACTTGCTGTTAGTTTGAAGCACTTCTTTTGTAGGCATTTCAGTTTATGTATCGGTGGAGTTTCTGTGGAAATATTTTAACTCCACCTACACATATCATGCAGATTTCTGCTGAACATTGGTTGGTTTTGGTTTTTTTTGTTTGTTGTTTTTTTTCCCCAAAGTACAAGTGATACAGGAGGGAGTCTATAGCATTTGCTGTTTCCCCCAAATATAACAGGACTCCAGTCTTTCAAGAGACATCCTGGGGTAGAAAACCACCACCAAATAAGATCAGCAGCACCTATATTGCATCTTAGATTTTTGAAGTGTTTTACGAACGTTAATTAAACCTTATAGCTCCACTTAAATAAATATGCAAATTAATGCAAGACCTTCAATTTCCTTCAAGGAAAATGAAATCTGTACAGCGTGGTCTGTCTTACAGCAGGGGCAGCAGCTCCTGTTCCAAAGCCAGCAGCTCAACTGCACCGCTAAGGCAAGCAGGACATATGAGGTAAAGCCCAGACTCTCAGCGCAATGTACTGCCATAAACACTTCTGGTCATGGCAGCTGAACCAACTGGCCCCTTCTTCCCAGTAAGAAATGACTAGATTTTGCCTGTTCTGGTTAGATTTGGCTTTACTCCTTACCTCTTCAGTGTGCCTAGCATTGAACCATATTTGCTTCTATCACAGTATCACAGTATGTTTGGGATTGGAAGGCACCTCAAAAGATCATCTAGTCCAATCCCCCTGCTGGAGCAGGAACGCCTAGGTGAGGTCGCACAGGAACGTGTCCAGGTGGGTTTTGAATGTCTCCAGAGAAGGAGACTCCATGACCTCCCTGGGCAGCCTGTTCCAGTGCTCTGTCACCCTTACTGAGAAGAAGTTTTTTTCTCAAATTTAAGTGGAACCTCTTGTGTTCCAGCTTGATCCCATTACCCCTTGTCCTATCATTGTTTGCCACCGAGAAGAGCCTGGCTCCATCCTCATGGCACTCACCCTTTATATATTTATAAACATTAATAAGGTCACCCCTCAGTCTCCTCCAAACTAAAGAGCCCCAGCTCCCTCAGCCTTTCTTCTTAAGGGAGGTGCTCCACTCCCTTCATCATCTTCGTTGCCCTACGCTGGACCCTCTCCAGCAGTTCCCTGTCCTTCTGGAACTGAGGGGCCCAGAACTGGACACAATATTCCAGATGTGGTCTCGCCAGGGCGAAGTAGAGGGGAAGGAGGACCTCTGTTCTCACTGAATAATCTGTAATAATGTGTCCTCTGTAGTAATAACGAAAAATATTGTAAACAAGAAGTTTGCAGTCAAGTCAGTGTTCCAAATTCTCATGCTAAAATGCATCGTGGATGTCAAATACTTTTTGGCCTATATGTTTCCCTGAGTTCACTAGCAGTATGGACAGCTGTGTCTTGGTGCTTGTATTTAATCTCACTCTGTTTTCATCTTCATGCTCTGTGTAGTCTTTCTCATGGTTCTTCACAACAAGCAAAAAGTTCCAGTCCTGAGGCTAGGATGACAGTTAAGCAGATGCTGTTCCAGTTCACAATTTCAATTCCTTCAAGGCTATTAGGGAATGTTACAGCTGGACAGGCTGGCAGACCACCCCTTCACACCCCCCTCCCTCCTAAGATTAAATTCATTGTCCCTGACATCAGCCACTAAGTGAGAGGAATTTGCAAATGCCCTTATTCACCTTCAGGAATAGCCAATTTTACACTTTATAAATGTTAACTCTGCTAATTTGTATTTTGGGAGTGAGGCTTGGCAGTTCAGTATAACACTTGTATGTCAGCAGCGATCCTTCTTAATAAGGTGAATCGTGCAAAGTCCTGTGGTTTAAAAGATGTTGATATAAATTTATTTGATGGAAAAATGGCCACTTTGTCATCTCTGTCATGTTCTTGGAAAAGAAAATCTGTCGTGCAGTTAAGACTTTCTCCATTGCAAATATTTGCACAGCACTTAATCTTTTTTTTTCTTCTTCGAGCGTAAAAGGAAAGCAGAAAGGGAACATTTTGCAAATCCATGAATGCCAATGCAAAATTAAGATGTCTGAGCTTTCCAGCCAGTCTGTGTGCCAAAGCCAGAAGTGTTTCAAAGTAGGAGAAAGAACAACCTGGCCTGGAAATAGATACTCTGCAAGATCCTTCTGAGGAGAACAATTCTCCAACTGGGTTGCAGCATTTAGAAGAGGCCAGGCTGGTTTTCCCCCCTCCTGCTTACTTGCCTGTACAGGCTGAGGTGCACTTCTGCAGCATTTGTTCCTTTTCGCATGAGTGGAGCAGAGGGATCAGAAAAGTTCACTGAGAACTCCTGTTACGGCCTGTGTATGTGTTTTTTTAAAATACATACCGTTAAGGAAAGGTAAGGATGATTGAATTTCAGTTTGATGGGCTTTATCAGCTTTGATTCTTAATTTCTTCCAAGACCATATGTGGCATCTGTGCCTTGTTACCAATGACATTTAGGAGAATATGTTCTCTCAGCAATGCCTTCTGATGAAAGGAAGGGTTGAAGATGTTTTCCACATTTACAGTCCCAGTGTTCCTTGTAACTATTCTTTTAAAGCAGAAAGAGTGTTACAGCCTTTTCTTCTGTTCCACGGTGGATCTATCTGAAGTATTCCCAGGTATCTGTAAAGAAGCAGTGGTGTCCATAGAAGAAAATCAGATGCCCTTATATGGATTTGGGAGAGTGCACAAGACTCTCTCTCCTGCTGGCCTTATCACTTGTTATAGTTTTGCCATCATTTACAGTAATATTTCATTAGTCTGTCACATGGAATTCCGTTCGAGAGAATGTAGTATTGTTAGAGTTTTTGTCAGTTTTAACACTCAGCAGTGATTTATAATATTCTGTGAAATTAATATATTATTAAAAATATGTCTACAGCTGTGACTGACACTTTTGGTAGACCTTGTCCTCTCTTAGAACACCCATATCCAAGCTCTGTTCATTTCATTTGCAATTTGGAGTGTGTATCTTATCACATTTTCAAGCTGTAACTATGCAGCCATTTATAAAGGAATGAAAAAAATTCTTTACATTTTTTATTTCCACCACGTATAACTCTATGCAGTCAGGATTAAACATGTAGATATTGCATATTGAACCATCTTAAGTTAATATTCCAGAGTATCCTTCTGCAAATTGAGCAGTGCATCTCTTAGTACAGTTTTTGCTGGATCTGCTTTGTGATGAATAGCTCACAGGTCTACGACATTTCCTTTCTTTCTGTGGAAATGGTTTTTAAATGTGTACCACTGCAAAACTCTCGTAAAGCAAATCATGACTGGGACTTTTCTCCATTTTCCCTTTTCTCATCCTTGCCTTTCCCTGTCTGGAATTTGCTTTTGCGCCAAGACTCACCCATGTGTTGAGCTGGATGCAAAGTTTCCCAACCCCTCGCTCCCTGGGTCTGCTCTCACCCCAGGGAGGCACCGCTCAGCCTGGTGGGCTGGAAATGATTGTGAGGGACACGGCAATACATTGCCTGGATGAGAGCTGACAGTGGTCTAAGAAATATGACAGTACCTCTGCCCTTGATCAGGCTTCCTATTTGAAAGTTTTCATTTTGGTAATTACATCCTTCCCAGATAGGAGCCGTAGTCATTGATCATACTAATATCATTATAACTGATTCCCGTAAGTCACCTTTTAAAGGCACTTTTTCTGTGGTTTCTTTCCTCCCCTGTATCTTCTTCCTCTGCAGTCACAGGATAGGACTTTTTCTGTCTACCCTTCATCTGATTGATTAGAAATGCCACATACTTCCTTTACGTATGGCCTGGTAATATACACATCACATTTCTTCCCTCGGGATCTTAATCAGAACAAGTAATGGCCTTTAGCTTTTCTCATTAGCAAAATGGAAAAGCACCATACCCAATCCATTAGAAATACAGCATTGTAATATGAGCTTATAGAAAAATGGCTGCATGCCAGCAGACATGGACTGAGTTTACCTTAAAAGATTTTCAGAAAAAAAGAGGAAAAAGAGTCACCCTTTCTGTCTGGCAAGCAAATGTTTAGAGGCATAACTTATCACACCTGTCTGTCAAACATTTTGCTGTTGCTCCTTAAGTGCTGTTTGGACAACTCTGTTATATAAAGCGCATTCATAAGCAGGAAATATGGGTGTTTGTACATGTATTAATGTCTTCCCCAGCGTTGATTCCCTTCCTGGATTATCCTCCTCATATTCCATCTTCTATCAGAATTAGAGCGAAGAGAGGAAGTTGGGAAGATTTTGTTATATTTTGCTTTGCTTTTAATTTTTCACAGAATATGCTAAGCTGAAAAAAATGTAACTGGAACAACCATTGTGGTATACTCGTTTATCAAGCGTTTACCTGAGAGTGCTGCCATGCTTTTTTTAGCACTGTCTAAAACTATTTACAATCAGTACACTGAGAGTGAGGACAAGACTGATTAAGAGGGTTTATTCCCTACTGAAGTGAATTGCTTTTCACTTGGCCTGGACTTAATTAGCCCAAAAAAATATTAAAATTCATACACCAGTATTTGTGCTTATACTGCCCAGAACTTTAAGAGGGTGTTAAGGCACAAATCCGTACCAACTGGTAGTTGTATAGAATTTGAATGTGTGTGAGCTGACTGTCTCCTTTGGAAAGCTAGCACCGAAGGAATACAAAGAACAGTCTTGGAATGCTGCTATTTTGCCAGCACTAAAACACATCTGTTTTACTGGCCCCTTCAAGCATTGCTAATGTGATTCCTGGGAAAAGAAGTACTAAGCACACCCATAAAGCTATATTAAATAATGTCTTATGGCGGATGGGTGATTGCACTTTTTTTTTTTTTTAATACAAAAATACAACTCAAGTTTCCTAGATCTTGAGCTGCTCACCTGTGCAAAATGACATTTAGAGCTGAAGAATCAAGCTAGCGTTCTTGGCTACTTCACTTACGATTCATCAGCTGTGCTGATCACACTTTCCCAACAAAACAGAGTGTCCCAGTACAAGGTAAAGAAAATAGTACAGGGAACGTGTATGTGATTGACCTGTGATGTGAAAGTGCTGCAGTACTCAAAAAATGGGAGATATTCTAAAGGAACCTCTTTAGGACAGTTTAGGGATGGAATTAGTCATTAGATGGCAAAACAGGAAGGCTTAAGGCAAGGGGGGATGACTGTTTTTTTGAAATATTGGGCTTTTTTTTTTTTTTTCCTCCTTTCATTTTCTATTTTGTTCTTTTGCTGTTTTGTTGGTTTTTTTTTTTTTTTTACTTTTTGGTATCTTTCCTCTTCCCTCCTCTCCTTATCATTTCACTGAAGCAATGACAAATTAGGAGAGATTCTGTGTAATTTTTACCACAAAGTAAGTTTAGGAGTTCAGCACTGTAAGCATCACTTTACGTGGTAGATGAGGTCACGACATGGTGATATAGTTTAGTCCATTTAGCCAGTGCCATGCTAAAAGGCAAGGGTTCTCCTTTGCTTATGCAGTGTGATGTATCTCAGAGATCCTCTCATAGCAGATAATTGACATGCTTATGGGCAAACTCCCTAATATTCTTAGTCAGTCACACTCTTATCAGTAGGGCATTGACATTAATTTTAAGGGTACCTTTCTGCTATAAGAATTTAAAGAGTTTTGTGGAAAGCAAGGAAGAGCAAGCCTGCACAAAAATACTTACAATTGCCACCTTCCAGAGCCATCCATATAAGCAAAACTAGTGATCATGTTAATATATTTAAAAATTTTAACAGACCACTTTGTGTGCTAATGAGAAACAATGTTTCATAGTGCATTATTTTAAAACATAGTACTGTAAACGTATTGAAGTTGCCATCAGCCACTAAAGGTTAGTATTCTCTGTTAGTCCCCACCTTTTCAAATATGAACATGGCTGATCCTTTTGCCCTACTTACAGACAGAAGAAGAGCTGGCTGAGCACCATGCATGGTTTCCAGTTTGTGGGAAATTCATCTTACGAAATTTGGTTTCATTCTGATTCATCTTTTAAAAACTCAAAACAAAACAGAAAGGTTCTTCCATGAGCCAGAAATTCCAAACAAAAATTAATTTTCGGAAACAATGGCTCACCATGTTTCCAATACAAAGCATACTCCGCAAGACCTTGACAGCTGCCAACTGGTTTAAACATCCCTCTCGGTTGCTGTCCTGCTCCATGTCAGCTTTCAGGCAGCAGCTGCAAAGCGCTCCCAGGATTTCATGTTCCAGAACATCCGCACCATGTCCGACGCTTTGGGCAGGCTTCCAGGTCTCCTAATGAGTCGGCTTATGAGTCTGCTTACTGAGGACCCAGATTAGTCCTGGGAGCCACATCAGAAAACCCCAGGAATGTTGCATTAGGCAAGCAGCTTGGTGGGATTGTCCTGGAAGACCAGCAGGGCACTGGCTCAAAGACTGAACAGGGACTGATGGTTCCAAGGTGTGCAGGAAGAGACAAGGACATCCCAGAACTTCACCTGAGACTCAGATGGAAGTGGGGCTCTCAGGGCTTGCAAACTCCCAACTCAACCACCCCAACTCTGTGTTGAGCAGCCTGGGAGGCCCAACTGCAGGACATTCGGCCGCGCGTGCCTGAGAGCAGGCTGATTTTCTTTGCAGCCTTAGGCAGAAGGGTCCAGCATTTCCTAGAGAGAAAGTGTTTTCCCCTCCCTAAGCCTGGACTTGCATGTTCGCCATCCGTAGAGGAAGGCCAGCTTTTAAGGCATCCCTAGTGCCACTGTTAGCTGCCGGTGTAAGCCCCACCAGGAACCACAGACAATGTCTGCAAGGTATTTTGTCCTCACTGAATTGGCAAGTTCTTCTCCATCTCTAGATGCAGGGTACTTGTGGACAGCTGATTTCTTATGAAGTTTTGAGATGGTTTCTTTTTTTTTTTTTTTTTTTTTTAAGTGATTGTTATATCCTTCCTTACAGTTTACCAAATATTTTAGATTCTAGGGATCTTTCAGAGACAAAGAACTAGCAATACCATGCTTCAGCTACTCTCAGGAATGTCAAAGGTGTACTTTTGTGGTGTAATACTATTATCTTTCCACCTTACATCTGTCAGGCATGACTGCATTTTTATGCAGTAGGTGAGGAAATTGCTCCTGTTTCTAGAATAATTAGAAATACTAATATTCAGGTGACTTTTTGTGTGTTTCTACTGCTTTCATCTGCTTCATTCTTGAACAGTTGGCCCGTGAGCTGTCCACTCTCATTTCTGGTCTGAAAGAGCAAATGGAAGGTGTATGTGATTGATGAATAACTGTTATTTAACAAATCTAAGTGGTTCTCCTGTTGTTTTAACAACAGCTTCATTTGTACAGTATGGACATTTGCACGCTGTAGCCTGCTTCTCTTTAGACTCTTCAAATTCATGGAGATTTAGTAACCTCTAGAAGACATATTTACCTCTAGAAAGCAATTATTTGTTTATATAAATGGACATGTTATTAATAATAGCTTAATGTGCTCATATGTTGAGAGTTTCACTGACACATTTATTTATTTACTTATGTTGAAAATATTAAAATGTACAGGTCAGCCTTCGTCTTACTAGCAGCCATTCATCAGAGACTAATTGAAAGAATTGTATTCAGATGGAAATTCCTAGTAATTTCCAACTGAGGAGGTACATAGACCATTTTTATGTCAGAAAAAGCCATTTTAATTCTGCTGCATCACCCCTTTATTCGTCTGTATACAGGATCTGAAAGAAGAATAGAAATGTGACAAAATCTCAGTCATTACCAACCCTGGCTGACCAAGACTGATGCAGTATGCTCTTTTGTTATGATACAGTCACTATTCCCTAGTTTTATATCGAGTGCTGCCAACAAAACAGTCTGTAATAACTCCTGCACTAACCCATGCACGAAAACTTGCCCCAATGATCTCATAACGTACATTCACAGGACAGGTACATAGGGGTTATTAGGAAAAAATAAAAATGCCCCTTTTGTACAGAAATGGTTAAGAACTGAAGAATTAAGAACTGAAACTAAAACAAATAATGAGTGTCTTGGACTTCGTTTTAAGCGTAGGGGTCTTGCTCTCTTGCAAATATATCCAGCCTTCCTGGACTCCTTTGCCCTTCAGGACTGTCTCCCAAGGGATTCTGCCAACCAGCCTCCTAAACAGATCAAAGTCTGCCCTTTGCAAGTCCAAGGTAGCAGTTCTGCTGACCCCCTTCCTTACTTCTCCAATAACAGAAAACTCAGTCATTTCATGACCTCTGTGCCCAAGGCATTCTCTGACCATCACATCACGCATGAGTCCTCTGTTCACAAACAAGTGCAGCAGGGCACCTTCCCTAGTTGGCTCCCTCACCAGCCACAAGTATTCCTGTAAGTTTCACTTGCCTGTAATGAAAGATGTAATCAAAATGGGAACTTAATTTTCACATGCTGATGGGTTTTCCTCCATTTTCTCCCTTTTCAGACATAGATGAGATATCTGAAAGCAATTTGAGGCTTTCACCAAGTTCCTTTGTAATGCCAGCCTTAGACTCTAAAAAGTGGTTAAAACAAATGAGCCAGTTGTTTGGGTTTTTTTTATTTATCTGTTTCTATAGACATTCCTGAAATGCTGTTTGCATTTACTACGGTTCTTAGAAATAGGAGATTTTGTATGCTAGTGAGAGTGTGGTGCACAGCTGTATGTGGTGATCTGACTGTTCTCGTATTTGTTTACTCTAAATAGTCTTTATCTGATTAGTCCTGATCACTCTGCTTTAGTAGCAGGCCTGAATTTCTGAAATAGAGAAAAGACCTGTTAGCTGTGGGGGGTTTAGCTCATCTGCACTGTTTCTTCTATACCTTTGTATTACTCTGATTTCCAAAGGTAGGGATTTGTGAAGGATGCTTAGAACTCCTGAAGAGAAAAGGAGATTAGTTTGTAAATATAGTTCTTGAAGTTATTATTCTCTCTACCTTCATTTAACTTGCTCAGAGAATTAGGTAACATCTCATTAGGAAGGCTGAAAGGGAAGCGATAGCTGGTGTTCCTAAAAACGTTTGCATTACTGAACAGCAGGGAAGGAAGGTTAAATCTTGTAAAGATTTCTATTCTCTGCCTGAACAATGAGTGCTGTGGCCCAGAGATGGGATTCTGTTGAATGACAGTGCTATTCTTGATAGGGCTATAGTAACTGTATGGTAAAATAGCATTATTATTATTATATTATAGGCCAGGCTGATAATTATTAGCAAAAAATATTGTAATATATGCAAAAACTCCATATCTTTTATTCTTATTCTTTAATTGGGAAAAACTAAGATTAACAACAGCCATTGAATAATTACAGGATTGAGCCAGAAAATTAGAATGCTTCTGAGTAGCAAAAGATATTTGAAGTTTAAACTAAAGACGGTGGTGGCTGGGTATTGTATTTCATTTAACTGCCACTGGCGCTGATGAACTAGATGGTCCTTTTCTCTTCCTGAGTTCCTACATTTCCATGTCAGACTACAGGATAAGAGGACACAGCAAGCCAATGTTCTTTTCTATTGGATAACAGGTTATTTTCAAATGAGAAGGTGGAACCAGAGACAAAAAAGCAGCAGCTTTATTCTATATTTCGTTAAAGTAATAACTACTTCATTATGGTCAAAGAGAGATGCAATTTTTATTCGTTGCAGAGGAAGAGATTTGGAAGTGGTAGGGCAGGTTTCCTTCATGGGGAAAAAAAGAAAAATATGATAAAAATAAATCCAGACAACAGTGTCATTTCCTTCAGTTTTCCAGCAATGCAAATTTTTTCACATAATTCTGTTAGTGATACAATGTCTAGACTTCTCAGATGGTTTAAAAAAAAGTAAAACAAAATACCACCCTGGCATTCTGAGAATCCTAAAAAAGCAAAGTCATTATCACTGTGCTATATAGTTCATGCAGTGATAAGAAACCACAAATAGTCACTGAAGCCCAGCCTCTGGAATCCTTGCTCTTTTAAGACACATGGGTTAGCATTTACTCACATAAGATGTCCTGTTTAATCTCCCTTCAGCAGGCTGCTGTGCTGCAAATGCTTACCAGCATATACTGATACAAGGCTTCTGCAATTTGCCTCTCACCTTGACAAAAAGGCTCTATGCCCTCTCAGGAGCATGGAGGTTGATGAAATAAGGAAAGTGGCATTGGATTCTTTTAACAGATATAGATTTATATAAAAATAAAGTGAAACACCGGAATGCAGCATTTGCATGTTGATTTTATAAAAGGCCTTCTCTTTAACATTGATTCTTTGCTCATTGCCCCTTGTCCTTAGTAAACCTACTAATCTGAGTAAGTGTTGCTCAAGGTTGCAAATCCACTGCAAAATTAAGTCAATATCTTATTTTATAAACTCTTTCTGATTTTTTTATACCAGGAGACTTATTCAGAGTCGATCACCTTATTAACTGTTGTCACTCTGTAAAATCTCACAGTACTCACAGTGGCCAAGAGAGTAGCCACCTTCTGATCACATCTGTGTTATTTTATAGGCAACTGGGCCTATAAATAGAACTGTACATTAGGGTGATTTCTTATACGTTCTGTTAATGATTTTTAAAAAGTGTGTGCCAGTGTAAATGAAATTGTTTGGTCTTGCAAGAGGCACTTACTTTTTCAGGCACTGTCTCGATTGTATTTCACTAAATAATAGCTGGTACAAGAGGTGTTTGCTATGTATCTCAGCAATTAGGCACCTGCCTGACGCTGCATTGACTTGACCCCAAGAAAAGTGAGCCAGAGGCCTACTAGGGCAAATGAATAAATGAACATTACCTGTGCCATAGTCTCAAAGTAGAAGCTCCTGCAAATTCCCTGCAGGTCACTCAGCTCCACCTTTGATGGGTGAAACATATTATTATACTGCAACATGCCCCCTCACTCTGCCCTGTGCAGGCAGCTGCCCTCCTCCTGTGTTTCTCTTGCCAACGTCTGCCATCTTTATGGATTTAATGTTTGCCGCAGGCTTAACAGGAGTCTTGCTGGAGCCAGGCTGGGATACCCCACTGTTTGCAGATCTATAAGAACTGATGTTACTCTCTGAATTAAACATGATCCTTCTCACAGTGTCATTTTGTCCCCTCAACCCGCCTCCTCATTTGTTGCCTCCTTTCATTTAACTTTTTGTAGTCATGGAGGGTGATATCTGAAAGAGAGCAGAAGTGTCTTACTCTCTCATACTCTCACTATATATTTTTAACATACTTCAGCATTTCAAAAAGGTAAAAACAAAAATACTATTGGGCAAGGTGTGAGTAGAATTGTTAATGTAGTATATGGTGCCCTGATAAGTGCAGTCTGAATTAAGCAGTCAGGCATTGTAATGCATGCATTATGTTATAATACTGCACATCCTCACTGCTGAGAACATGCATTCTGTATACTGTATGAAGAAAATAATAGTTTACAAACAAATGAAGAGCATGGTGCCCGCAGCAATGTCTGTTTTTTCTTTCTGTGGTAGGAATCATCAACTTATAAAGGATCAGAGTGCCAAAAAAGCTCCCTTATACTCTCCAGATCCATCATCTGTGCCTGAAGAGTCGCTATTCATTTTACTGTCAAAAATATGCAGCTTCTACTTTTAGACCCACAAAGCCTGTACAGTTGTAGAAGAATGAACAGTGTTTTCTTCTGCCTTGCACATACTTTGTTGAATGATTGTTCACATTACAGCTCAAGAATCTTTAATCTTGATGGAAACGTGTGACAAAAAAAGGATGGATTTGGATTTTTCAGATTCATTTCAGTATTTAAAATACTAATATTTAGTGGAATTAGCTGGGTACTGCTAAGCTGAGCGCTAGTAATGCTGCCTCTCTCACATGTACGTGTGGTGAAGAACTTTAGTGAGTATGGTTCATGGAGAAAATAAGTCTCAGTGATGGTCTTCTGACATAGATGTCTTTGCTTGGATCTGCCTCCTTCCAAGTTACTTTGTTTCTTGAGGTAGATGGGAAGCCATATGCAGCCTGTGTGCAACTACAGGACCTGTGGTCCCCACAGAACTGCTTCACTACAGAGTCCCTCAGCTAAGGGATGCCCTTAGAGCAGAATTTTCATCCTGGGTGGTCCTGAACAGGAGAGATATAAAATGTTTAACTTTTCTTATGAACCTCACGATTCTTTCTGAAGTTCTTTTCCACCTCCTAGCATGGGCAGCCCATCCAGAGCCCACTGGTTTATGAAATAGCTGAGTGAAGTGGCAGGGGGACCCAGGGAGAGACACAGACTCCAGTGGGCTCAATGTGTGCTGAGTACGGAAGCTACTGAAAAGCAATGTTCAGGGAGCTTTCTGCTACCAACCAACTGTGACTATTCATGACAAGAAATTCAACTTTTGTATTATCCAAAACCATTGATGTAATATTGACACTGACATTGTGTCTTAGCACTGTGTAATCTTTATTGTATTTATCCTGTGAGATCAGAGAGGTAGGATTATGTAGTTCATAAAGAAAGGCAATACATGTAAACTCACTTTAGCTAATGCCAGTTGTAACAGAAATTAATCTGTCTTCCTTTTTCATTATACTATCAGTAAACAAAAAAGCAGCTTCTCAGCACTAGGTTTCCTATGGTGAAAACAGAGCCAGCAGAGCAGGCACTCCTGGATTCATGTGGTCTCAGCTGGGACTCCCTGTACATGTGAGGGGACTTTAGATACTTAAGACAAATTGTTTACCTCTGAGAATTGAACCGAGCAGTCCTTTATAGTTTTGTACATTTTTTTTACAGACACCTCAATGGATCCTCAAGTGAGAGTCTGAAAACTGAGAATCAGTTCCAAGCCCCAATAACATGTTTAATTGTTGACTCGGTTACTCTTTTCTGAATTGATGAGGGTGTCTTTGCATTCATAAATACATTAAATATGTTTTGAAATTCCACTGGAGGGCACAATATGTGTACCTGTAATACAGACCAGTCTGCGGCTGTGTGGTGAAGGGCCAGTTGTCAAGCAGCAGTACTCTGTGGGACTGAGCCTTGGCTAACTTTTACTAGGACCAAATTATTTGCCATGGAAACTGTGACTTTGTTTATGCCATTGATGGAACTAATTCGGCCCACGTCATTTGTTTTAACTGTAGAGCTCTAGGTGATTTAACCAAAAGGTTCATTCGCCATTACAATGGACAATTAGACAAGCAGAAGATGTCATATACAGTGGAAAGGTCACATTCCTACAATTCTTTAGGAGTCTGGCTAATAACTGGACAGCTTTGGTCTCCGGCACTGTAAATCACCTGCTGTTTGGCTGAATTCAGTTAAAATTCATGCAAAAAAATTAAACTGGAAGAATATGGGGAGGTGTGAGTGTCTGGAAAGACCAAGGCAAGCAAAGGTTGGCCAGGGCCACCAGCTGCACTCAAGTCAACAGAACAGTTTTCCCTAGAGATTATGTAGTAGCAAAGTAGTCTGGCAAGTAAGATTAGGATCTGCCTTAAGAGGAAAACACTAACAATTGAGGTAAGAAACTGCACGACTACCGAGAGCAGTGCTTGCAGAGCCAGCGAAGGCACCATTTAATTCCTGGACAGTTTCAATTGTTGTGCTACAGAACTCAATGCCAAAAGATTTTGCAAAAAGTGGAGTGGTCTGAATTAAAAGACAGTTGAATAATCTTGTATCTTTGTATGAAAATTCATATGTGTTTGTATGTAAAGTAAGGGAAGAACTCTGATGAAGACCAAGTTGAATGAGTCCACTTTATTCTTTAAAATAAAAGTTTTAATTAAAATCTGTATATTTTTGTCTGAGTGAAGCTAACCTGCATAGGTATTTAAAACCCTTGTAGGTCTTTGCAGAGCTGTAAGAATGAGTGCTTCAGGTTAATGATAAATATTGACGCATTTAGAACAATGCTACACAGCAGATGTCATCCCAACATGTGACGGCAATGTTACAAAGCAGAATGAATGAAGCGGAGGCAGCTCTGGAATACCCTGCTGTAACATTCTCATTAGCTCCTAATCCGTAAGGCAGGAGAATAGCCTGACTGTACAGATTACAATAGGGATAGCTGGCCTAATGCTTTTGGTGGGGTAGTATTCATTAAAAAATCCTATTAAAATCAATTTGCTTTCTGAAGAACAAGGAGAAGGAGCTGCCAAAAATCATGGCCTGATATGGACACACAGACACAGACGATACTCCCATCTCTGCTCAAGTTAAGGAAACCACTGAATTTTGCAACAATATTGTAATGGCTTTCAATATAGTATGCTACTCAAAGTGCAAGTATACATTCTGTGTCACCTATCTTCCTCACTGATTTTTTTTTCTATAGAAAACAATTTCATCAAAGTAATTTTTTTCTTTTACTTGAATTAAGACTTCAGAATTTGGCTGTGGGACTCTTAACTATGCTGTTCCCTAAGGCCTTTCTCCAGCATTGCTGCGGAATCTGCACCCCACTATGTAATTTCATAATGCATGTTTGTGGCAGGCATATCAAACCATCCAGTTAGTTTAGAATTGAGGTGAGAGAGTGCTTTAAATGTAAATTTTACTATAAACAGCAGAATAAAATCTTGCAAGCAGTTCCTAGCTCTGCCAGGAAGCAAAGCTATATTTAACTCGTTTTAAAATTCATCAAATACATTCTGGGCTGATTCAGATCTTCGGTGTGTCTTTGAAGATAACACGTAGCGGAAGCGTCATACAGTCAGTTGTGGGATTGGGCACATTCTGAGATTCTTGTCAGTAAAGACATGTAGTTAGGACTGGATTGTAGAAAGAAAAGTACATATAGATCTGACGACTTAATATCGATACTTGATTTGACCAATATCTGTTGCATTCAGTTCAAGAACTTTTTAAGAACTGCTGTATATCAAGAGATCAGTGCCGTACCAATGGCAAAATGCGCACGCACTCATGAATTTTAAAACAATTGTCTTCTTGTGCTTAGGAGAGACAGTATTTTAGAGAAGCTAATACAAAGTTTTGCTATAATAAAATTTTGCAGAAGTTTCAAAATGCATAGGAAAGATTCCCAGATATTAAGAATAAGCCACAAGAATTTAGCTGGGGATTTTGTGTGCAAAAGGAGAAACTTTGAAATGTATATTCCTCTTCCTTTCTTTTGCCTGTTTCGGCTTGCGTCTCTCTGCAGCTTTGTATCCCTGTAAACTCGACTGCTATTACTGATAGGGTTAAATATAGACTGGAATAAACCTGTCAACGTTCATGCCTCAGGTTTTGTAGGCATCATTAGATACGATCAATAAGATTCCAAAATATTGTTTAGACTGGTTTTGTATCTGTAACCACTATATATGCTGCTGTCATGTCTCTACTGTTTTTTTATAAGTACAAAGAGGAGTCTCTCAGTTTTAGAAGCCATGTCAACAATCTGAATCTATCAGCAAGATGTTTGCTATTGCCCATATTCAAATATGACCTGACTTTGAAGTTCAAGATTATGACTTTTAATGGCTAGGTAATTCCTACCATTGCCTAAAACCCTTAATTAAAAGAAATTATACACTAACCAACAAATTCTGAACAGGAATTTGAAAGTGCCCAGATTCTAAAATGGTGTTGTACGTTTCGATTGTGGTTGTCTAATGTTCCTTTGCCTTTGTTTTGTTCTAGTACATGACTGCTGCTGCACCTATGCAAGGGACCTACATTCCCCAGTACACTCCTGTGCCTCCAACAGCTGTCCCTATTGAAGTAAGTTTATCTCCATCCATGGAAGCAGACTGAAGGGGTAGCAGAACTCTTATCATTTAAGCCTCATTGCACCTGTCGTTTGAAAGGACCCTCAGGTTACTTTATGGAATGGTGGCTGGAAGCTTCCAGCTTTTAAAATTAGGACTGCACTTTTTTTTATCTTTTTCTTTTCTTTCTTTCATCTTTTTCTTTTCTTTCTTTCTTTCTTTTTCCTTCTATCTTTCTCCCTGCTTCCTTTTTAAAAATATTATTATTATTTTTATTTGCAAGGGCTCTTGTTTTGCATTTGTTTTGTTGTACAGCAGGACATGGAATAAAACATTGGTGATTATGGCTATTTTTTCCCCATGTATTTGGGAGGGAGATGGGAAGAGACAGGAAATCAAACCCAGCAGTCAGACCACGAACCCAAAAGTGATTCCAAGAAGACTGCAAGAGGTTTTGATGCGGTCCTTAGCAAGTATAGGTAATTGCTGAAACATTTAGCCACCAGAAAAAGTGATTGAGCAATGGAAACCTTCCTCTTGTATATACAGACGTGGAGGATGCTGCACTGACTGAGTGCTTTTCATCCTTGAGGAAGGATTCGCTCCCTCCCTCCTTGGGGCTGAGTCATGCTGATGACAGTCTAATGAGTAAGTATTTACTCAACCCTGTAGACCACAAGCTGCCAGGAGAGCGTCAGCTTGTGCCTCCGCTTCTGTGAAGCTTCATAAGGGCCGCTGAGCACAATGAGAAGAGGGAGCCTTGGCATCCTCTTCCCTGTGTACTTCTCTTTAGTTCTCTTTTATTAGTAAATTTTCCCCTCCTCTGGGGTAATGTGAGTAGTGCCAGGGTCTCTGTATTTCTGTCTTCAGCTCTGTGGACTTTGGAGTTTGTGCTATTACTACTCTGTGCTTTGAGGATGCTGAGTTAGTGGTACTGTTGTCATGGCTCCACCAGCAGTCAAGTGGACTCATCCTGGTTTCTTCTGGTTCTTTGCAATTACTGAGATTCCCAGATGAGGTCCCACAGGAAAGGCTGCTACTGTTCTGTCATGCTGATCTAGTCACCTTTTAGTCTTTTTTGCCTCAGAATAATTTTGTCCCGAACCTTGCTTGTTTACAAAGAGGATATGGGTGCCTCCCTTCAGCTGCCATTCTTAGGTATTAAACTGGGCACATACAAATCCAAATTAAAAGGAGATGGTAGGATGGATAGTGGCTCTTATGGCAGTACTGGCTGCATACTGTGCTTACCAGTACAAAGTTAATTCTTCCTGAGCCCTCCTCCCCATCACCCATTGGTATATTCAGGCCTGCTAAAGTAACATGATGTCATAATTATCTATTGTAATAATCAAAATATTATCTGATTATATAGCCTGTCTTTCTCTGATCCAGGGACAATGATTATTGTTAATGTTTATCTGTATTCATGAAGCGTCATGAACCAGGACCCTACTATGCTAAATGCTACGCAAATAGAGACCAAAAATATACGGTCTCTACCCCCATCTCAAGATGAGATGGACAAAAGAAGAAGGAATTAGACAGAAAAAGATAATGCTGACAATCTGTTAAGCAATAATTGCGAAGAATTTCTGAAAAATGAAACTGATCTTTTTAACAGATAATTTAAAATAAACTACCTGTTGTTTACACGGGAGTCAAATATAAACAAAGCAAGTGCCTTGTGCTCCCTCTTCTGGCTCTGTTGTGTGCAATACAGTAATAAAGAATGATCACTGAAGAGACCTGCTGCCATTATTTATGTGACCAACACAGTGAACGTGATAGTAAAGGAAAGAAAATATAGCTTACTTTGAAAGCATACAAAAATACCTAAAAATAACATTATTCAGACTGTCTAAATAGGATAAGAAATAAGGCTTAATGATAAATTCATACACATCATCTTGTGTGTGTTTACTTAGCTATTTTTTTGCAAACTTATAAATAAAACAAAGCTTCATTGGAGCTTTGACTTAACAGATAAAAAAGTCTTTAGTGTGAAGTAAATTTATTTTTGAAGGGAACATGCATAAAAGCAGTGTGTAGAGGAGTGCAGTATTTTTCTAAGGCAGCTAAAATTCTGTTGGATGTGTAGTAAAGCAGAGAGTGGTGAGCCTAGATTCTGCGTTTATCACATTGCAAATCAAACAAAATAAACTTGAACTCACTGCGAAGTTGGGTAGGTAAGGGAAAGTCACAAGAGCTGTACGTACGCTGTAAAAAAGACTAGGTAAAATTCAGACTCCACTGAAGTAAGAAGTTTTGCCTCTGGCTTTGAATGGGCAGAGAACTGTCCTCAAAAGTGGAGGAATTTTCCACTTCAGGTTGTGAGAGCGAAGTACTACAAGGGCTGGTACGCTAAGGAAGCTTCTTGTTGCTGGATTAGCTCTCTAAAACTTATGGACTTTGTTGTGTTAGCATGTGGTTCTGCTATCTCAGACTCTCTCAGCCTCTGGAAAAATACAGGAGTGGTGAGCTGGTGCTGATCTCTTTTAATGTAATTCATGTAGGCAGCAAAATTAGTAAGCTTTTCGTGTTCTGATTTGATTCCTTAGGGTGTTGTTGCTGATACTTCTCCACAGACAGTAGCATCTTCATCACAGGAAGCCAGTGGTCAACAGCAACAGATGACAGTGGAAACATCCAGTGAACATGCGCCTGCATATTCCTACCAACAGTCTAAGTAAGTAAGGCATATGCTTTGTAACCAGAAGGCTTTGTTTCTTGATTATAGTGGGCCAAATTCTGCTCCCCATTTCAGCAATATGAATTTTAAATAGCTTTGTTAAATTCAGATGAATTCTGGATACATAGCAGTGTAAATAGCAAAAGCATTTGGCTAATGGCCTCACCTTGGCAAAATGTCCTTGAGTTCCTGCCTGCAATGATATACTCTCTGTCTGCTGCAATTCTGGACTCAGAAGGATCTCAACAACTGCATTAACAATCATCACACTGGGCTAAAGCAACATCCGGCATCAGAGGCTAAAAAGAGGGCTTAGAATTTGCAATGGTGAAAATATTGGCACAGTACACATGTAAAGGTAGCTACACATGAAAGCGTAACTATTGAAGTAGTATGAATTGCCTCAAGTTGGTATTTGTGATTGTGCAAAACTGGTGCCATGCAGACCTTGAGTGGGTAGGAACTGGCAATGGATGAAGAAGGGATAAGAAAGGGATGGGGTCTGCTGTGTCTTTCTCCAGTCCTCTGCTCCCTTTGTTTGCTTCCCATCGAGTATCTTAGAAAGCTCAAAATATAGACACTGACAACTGGATCTAGAACTCCTAAAGAGTCCCTTCATCTTCAGAATAATCCTTAAACATTCCTTCTCTTTGCCACAATAGAAAAATAAAACTTTAGTTAGTGACAGGGTACTCGCTGGGACCAGTCAATGTTAGGCAGATTCTAGGAAGTAGCCCCAAAACAATCCTTAATTAATACTTGTGTAGTGAACACCATCACTGTGGAAAAATTACACCTTTTCTTTTTTCTTGGAGAAGGAAGTCAACAAATACACAGAACTACGGTAGATATGTCAGTTAATGCATCCTGATATTGTACTTATAGAGGCATAAGAAATGAGCTGGTGTAGGAAAGATTAGAATTATACCCATCTGTCAATTGCCTTACTTCATTTTTGACCTCTGGAAGTGGAAGATGCAATTATTCATCTAACATATCAGTAACAAATGATTTCAGATCACACAATATCCCTTTTTGACCACCATAATACATAAGACTTCACTATTTCCTATGTCATGCCTGTATTTGTCTATATGTACATATAACAGAACCAATTGATCCCAAGCTTTTTGTTGATGCACCAGATTGGAGACACAGTCTATGCATGTGTATCCCTTCTAGCTGTCAGCCTCTCTAGTACTTGTAAATACATGATGGCAAAACCTACAGAATATAAAGGGGAGAGAAAACTATGAGACTGTACCATCTTGTTGGCTTGTTTCGGTGACTGTGCTCTGTAGGAGTTTGGATCCTACCATTCCCTGGTTCCAGTTCCCTTTTCCTTCAGTCTCAAGCAGAAGGACTGAGGTTTAGAAGCCCTCAGAAGATAGCTGTGAGCAGCCGATTCTGAGATTTTTCCCACATAGGAGGAAACTACATTGCAATTCTTTATTGCATTGGGTGCTGTGTTTCTTGCCAGCATGGTGAATTCCCACCTTCTCTGAGAATGAGATCCTTCATCTTTCCTTGTCAGCTACTGCCTTTTTTTTGCAATGACAGATATACTTCTAATGGCACGGGCACTTATATTCAGAGGAATTTCTTTTTTAATCAGATAGGTAGACACACTACAGATTTTTTATTATAATTATTTCAGTATTTTTTTCTGAAACGTGCCCTCTATTTGTATCTGCCAGTTGCGGGCAGAAATGCGAAGTGTGGGAAGCTGTAGAAACAAACCAATACATGCACAATCTCTGTCTCAAAAAAAACAACTTCTGCCAGAATATTTCAGTAACCTCTAATATAGAACCAAGTTAACTTATTTTGTAAATAAAATATAATTCTATTAATCTGCTCTTCAAGCAGCATATTTGTCAATAGCAAGCGTCATGCCCAATGTACAACAGCTGTTTTCAAAGCAAGATGAGAGGAAGTAATTAAAATCACTGGACAATGATTTTGTCAGATATAAGCAAAGGAAAAGGCATACACTATAAAATTGTTTCATAGGAACTGATCAGTCAGGAGGAAAGTTATAACAGTGTATTTCATTATATTTATTTTCTTTGCAACAATCATGAAATTGCAGGCAACGAAGGAGAGGCAGTGTACTCAGAATGAACTGGGTGGTATAAGGACTCTGTACTCTCTTTGTAAGTAAAAATAAACCATGAGAATTAAATTTTAAGTTCCACTTTTTTTAATCAGCATACACATTCTTTTATTCAATATGCTGGCTGCTGTACTTGAGGATCCCACCCATAGATGTTCAAAAATTACAACTTCATGGCAAAAAACCTGGCTGCCTTTTGTGTAGCAATACAGGAGAAACAGCCCTTGGTTTCTGAGCAGAGAACTCTTCTTCACGAGGAAATCACCTTGATTATTTTAGACCCATACTCCCTTTTTTCCTTCTAAATCTTTAATTTTGCACATAGAAGTGTGAAATCTATGGAGTGGAGATAAATGGAGATAATTGCCCCTGAAAAGTATACTTTCTTACCCCTAAACAAAAGTCTGCTGGACAGCGTACTCTGATTTTAAATGTGGAATTGCATTTTTCTGGAGCCTTTTGTGGCCAAACTCAGTGCCAGGTTAGATCAGAGATTGTGTGCTGTGATCCTT
This sequence comes from Streptopelia decaocto, assembly GCF_964273445.1. Taxonomy (NCBI): domain Eukaryota; kingdom Metazoa; phylum Chordata; class Aves; order Columbiformes; family Columbidae; genus Streptopelia; species Streptopelia decaocto. The sequence goes on along the minus strand of NC_138655.1, from coordinate 120,802,886 downwards.
CAGTGGAACTGACCTTTCCCATATATGGTGGCCACTCGACCCAGAAGGGCAGTAGAACCTCAGGAGGTGTGCATCCAACTTGAGTACTCCTACTGGAAGTTATGCATAGAAAGCCCTAAGAAAATAATGAATTTTTGCCTACCACATAAATCTGTTGTTTTCAGGGTTCAGGCAATGAAAAAGCCCTTTGGTGAATTTACTATCTAAAATTGAAGTTAGTTTTATGTTTACCATGCCAGAGAAAATAGTTCCATGGCAAATGTTATGTCATCAATGTCCTTCGTAATTTAACTCCTAATATTAAGATTAATTAAAATCTAAGCAAGGCAAATGCATTAATGCTTGCAAAAGAAAAGGTGCTGGATTTTCTTGTGTTGAACTTCATTTGGAAAAGGATTTTTTCCATGCAAGTTTTGAGGACTGCAGGAGAAGCAACAGCTAACCCTTGCTGATAGCCCTAGACATGAAACATTTATACGTAGGTTCTACATCTCCCCAATGCTCTCATATAGTGTAAGATAAGTTTAATGTGACATACCTTTAAATGACATGAAACCTCAAAGACACAAAATTAGTTTTCTTCCATAAGAAAAGGTTTGATAGCTTAGTTTATTCTCTGTGCTGAATTTAGAAAGATTTGATAGTATATGATCAAAAATTATATTTTTCTAATTAATATTATCTTCTAAGTTAGCCATAACTGGCTCATTAAGCAAACCGCTCCCCAGTCTTAACTGTTCTTCCCATCAGAAAATGTGTTCTTCTTTAGAAAATTGAATGTATCCTTTTATTGTATTTTTTTCCATCATTTTATTAGTAGTATTAAAAAAAATAGTACCACTTATTATTATGAAAGTATTTGCTTTCTTATTGTATTACTCTTGAAATATTTACACAGTGTTAACCCACGTATCCATCTCATTTCAATGTAGTTAGACTGCCCGTTAAGCATAGCTTTGAAAAGAGTAAATTCATCTGCGTAGGATGTGTTAACGTCCCCAAAGCAGGAGTTCACTTCTTCTGCCTGACTGTTTTCAGCTTAGTGGTGGTATCGTATTTAAACAGCTGCGAAGTTAGTTTAGCTTGGATAACTTTTAAAGGGAATTGGGTGGAAAAAAAGGAGAGGAGCCTGTTTCAAAGTTGTTTTGACATAATGACCACTTTAATTCAATTGTTTTTACAGACAATAAACAGGACTGAAGAATGTCGGTCTGAAATCTTTGCCTTGAATGGAGAAACTTCACTGAACAAGAAGTTGGCTTCCAGTTTGCACAGGCGTCAAATGAATGCTTTTTTTTTCTACCTTTCCCAACGAAAACAAAACAGTGTTTTTATGTGCTGTGCAAATGGTTCCGTCATGTAGTCTGACAATTTTATTTTTGCTATTTTTTTTTTCAACTAAAGGAAAAACCCAGAGGAAAAACACTGGGTTGACATTTCATCTGGAGGAACATTCGAATTCAGAATTTTCCTGGAGGTGTAGCTAGGTTATTTGTTCTTTTGTTTGTTTGTTTTTTTAACAGAAAAACTGATGATGTCAAGAGGGAGCAAGTTGAGATGAAAACCAATTGTCTTCCTCAAAAATTAAGCTACTTCTTTTCTCTCATTTTATTTTTCTTCTTGTTTTAAATCTAGAGTGTTTTTTTGGGTTTTTGTTTTTTGAGGTTTTTTTTTTTTAAAGAAATGTTTAGGTAAGGTTTATCTTGAATCTTAATTGCCTTAATTTTAAGGACGTCAAAGGCTCTCAAGGCAAGCTGTCAACGTCTTGTTAGAAAACCCGAGAATGAATTGAAACTGCTCACACCGGTGCTGGTGCAGAAGTTTAATAGACTGAGTTTTTGGGGTGAACAAAAAATAAACTGTACAGTTTAAAAGAAAATGATTTTCTTCTTTTGAAGAAAAGTTGATGATAAAGGAACTGTGGCAACTGAAAGGATTGGAAAAATGCTGGGACTTTTATGAACTTTGTCTTAAGTGTTGACAGAAAAAATTCTAGAAGGCTAAAGCATTTTACAGTAAAGTTATTGAATTGAGAAAAAAACTTGCTGCATTATAGAGAATGCAGGGTTTTTTTCTTGCAGAATGCAGATTTTTTTATTTACAAAGCGTGATCGCTAGCAAAAGCATTAGTGCTTTTTATCTGCAGTCTTTTTTATGAGCTTTAAGAAGTTTTTAGTCTGCTTTGCTTGTCACATTGCAAAAACCTAGCTTAAGAGCATTAAAAAAAACTTAAGTAGATAGGAGCTTATGGTCAAAAAAGTGCAAAAAAAGCAATAGATAGAAGAAATTGTTGACAATTTCTGTAGTCTTTCCTAGTTGTGAACAAATGCAGCCTATGGATGGCCTATTTTATACCAAAGATGAAGTGACACCCTAACGCAGTCCAGAAGATAGAGGTTTTTTTTCTTTTTTTTTTATCTTTATTTGACCTACATGGCCGGACCAGTTCTTACTTTCTTGTTTGTTTAAACTATCTTCCACTGGTGTTTTACATACTGCATATGTTTATAGTGGAAATTTCAGAATAGTTGGTATTAGAAGCTTGTTGATGGTGAGCTTTGGAGAACACCCCAAAGCAAGGGGGAGTGGGTTACCAACTAATCTGTCCAGGTGGGCTTTAATTTTAAGGAGTTTTTCTGTTAAATTGCCTGATCTTTGGTATTTCTACTGAAACAACAGTCTTCCTTCTGAATCCCGACGTACCGCAGATTCATTTCTTCACCTCAGTCTTTGTCATCGTCCAGCATGGAGCCACCTTAATTCTGCGATTGTTTTTCAGCGATGCGTTTGAATTGCCAGATAGATGCAGAAGAAAGCAAACTTGAGCTTTGTCCTCGTCTTAGCTCTCCCATGCAAGCAGAAATGTTGAAAACGACTTAGTATTTTCATGCAGGCAGGAAGTTAAAAATTATTCTTCTCTGCTATGGTTTTTGTTGTCTTAATATGTTGGCTGACAATCACTAATTAGTATGATTAGGCAAAAGAAGACACTTGCTAACTTGAACCCACTGAAACCTGTTTTAGGAATGGCACTTCTTTACCATAAACAAATCTTGATTATGGCCCTGATGTTTTTTCCAAACAAACAAACAAACAAAAAGGTGAGAATCGAGTCAAATGATGATTTTTTTTCCTTAAGGAGGCAGAAGAGAAGCAGCTTTTGAATATATACATACATACACACACATATATTTAGATGTAAAAATTAAACCAAACATTTTGAAACTTTCCTCCATCCAGAAGACAGGGGAAGCTTCATCACATTTATTGTGGTGCATTAGAGACAGGGTATCCATTAAAAAGATTGAGATTTAAACATATATATTGGATCGATCTGATTCAGCTGCCCAATTCTAAAAAGAGTTCTGTGTTTCCCTAACCTGACTTCTATGGGGAAAAGAACACAATTATTTTTTTAAATTGATAAAACAAGATCGTATTTTTTAATGTAGTGTGGGGGGAGGGGGTTTCCCAAGTAAATGGCTGCTAGATATGCAACATAGAAAAGAGAGAAATGGGAGTTCATGTGGTTCTTCACCAGAGGAAGAGGGCTTGATTTTCAGAAGTGGTAAAACTTCTGCTTTCTCCAGAATTGTTGTTGATATTCAGTGCTTCTGAAAACCAGGTGATGCCAAAGTAAAAGAACAACAACACCCACAACCTGTTTTCAATTCAGAAAAAAAAAAACAAAAACAAATACAAAAAAAACCCAGAAAAACAAAAAACCCCAGATTTTCGGTTTCACATGCTTTCTCATTATTTGTTGCTTTTTCAGAGTGGCACTTGAATTTTGTCCTTGGATAAAGGTTCCCTCTTTCTTTGGAGGGCATAGGAGGGGAAAAAAAATCGATCTAGCCTTATTTTCTTCCTTTCTACACGTAGTCTGTCTCTCTCTGAGTTCTTTGTACAAGTAGAGATAACCCCAGGCACAAGTCAGTTAAATATGAAATAAACACATTTGTTTTTGTGCTAGCTCTAATGTGACACACAAAAAGTCTCATTTATTATCAACAATGAGGCTACAAGGTAGCTACCATGTGGCTGATGAATATGCTGAGGTACCTTCTTGTTTCTATTCAGAACTCTGCTGCTTTATTTATACATTCAGAAACATTTTCTTATGTTTTTCAGCAAAGAAAGTTAAACAATCTCAGTGTTTTTTATTAAGCCAGATGGGCAACACAATATCACGATGCCTGTCACTTTAAAGTGTTTCAAGTGCATTCTGTGTTAGACTTGTTCCCTTTTGTTTCCATGCTATAATGTTTAATAGTGTTTGAGATCAAAAGAAACAAAGCAAAGAAGTAGAGGAAGAAGAAGAGGAAAGAATATGGATCCCCTAAATAAAACTGATCATCTTACTGATCCCCCCAAAAACAGTGAACTGGTACTTGAAAGTCTATAAACAATGCAAGCCTTGAATATAAACAGTCATAGATCATAAGATAAGAAAAAAACTTACTTGGAACATACACAATGCTTAGAAAGTGGTAACTAATTTGTAAAAGTTAAAGATGAGATAAAAGAGAACAGTGGAAGAGCAACACACTTGCTGCATGGGTGTTGTCATAGCACAGGAATACTTTGTGGCCTCTGAAATCTAAAACTGGTTTCCTTTATGTTCTGGCTAATGAGATATTTTGGAAATTTATTATTGTTATCTGTTTGAGTGTCTATTTTCCTTTTTTTTTTTCTTTTTTTGAAGACCTGAATTTGTAAAGTCATTATCTATGTCTGTCTTACCAATTTAGCTTTAAATATCAGGAGGGTTCCTGAAAGGTTGCAGAAACAACTTTAGAAGTCTAAGGCAATGGTGCCTGGCCCAGAGGTCTAGAAGTAACAACAGATCCATAAGCTGAACTGCGTATGTACTTTCCATCACACCTAAATACTTGTAAATAGTCGAATCTGGATGTTCAGGTTTGGTATTTTTGTTTTTACCTTAAAGATAAATTCAGAATGGGTGTCAGAAAAAAAAAGTTATGGCTAGAAAATTCTGAATACCTGGGCTCATCACTTAACATTGAGAAAATAAATGGATACAGCGGAACTGAAGAGAGTATTGTATTTGCAGGTGCTGACCTGAGCATAGATCAGGGCACTGAAAAGTCTCACTTCCCAGTGAGATTGTTGAGGGACTCTTCTTCCTATCTGGCTCTACTGCTGGTTTTGTAAGCACTTTTCACCTGTGACAGTCAGGCCTCAAATTGTGAATGTCCTCTTATTGCCTTCCAGTGAAACAGACTCTTGAAATGTCCTTAGCTTGTGCTTACTTGTATAGTTCTGTTTACCAAGAGACTGCCTTGGATGTGTTGGTCAAGAAATCCACGTTAATGCAGAATGAGGCATATTTGGGAGCAATTGCATCACATTGTATCATCTTCTGCTATGGATGCATGCCCAGCTGTGGAAGATAAAGGCTGGTGATTAGAGAAGTGAGGGCTTAAACTTTCAATGGGCAATGGGCTGAAGCATTTGAATGGGTTTTTACTCAAGTAAAAGTCAAACGAAGGGTATTATTTATGTATGTATGTGTACCAAAACTCAGCAAATTTGAGGAAGCCTGCATTGTAATAAAGTTTATTTTTAATATGTCATAGTATTTGGATCTATATTATGTTGTGTATGGTACTGAAGGACAAGACTGATACTAAGTGTTTAACAAATTGCCATGCTTCATGATTTAAAACTCGATGGTGCTCTTTGTGCCACCTGACTTTAATGCTGAGGTTGACATGAGGAAAACAGGTTTAGGCAGACTCGCTGAGCTCCACCTATAGCAAGAGTCATGCTAAAGAGTGATAATGTGCTTAGAGTAATGAATCAGTCCACTTTTAGTGATGAGACCAAATGTGGTAGTTGAAGATAGTAATGTTTGATACACGCACGGTCAACATTTCCTTTCAAAACTTTATTTAACATGAAATTGGTCCGGATGTAAAAGAAGTGCCCTAGGGTAAGGGATTTTCCTGGTCTTTCTCAGTAGCCAATGTGAACTAAGAAAACGGTCACGGTGTGATGGAAATGCGAAACAGAAAACAACAAAAACGCTGACAATTGGTGTATTGGTCTTTTCTGTTTAATGGGGATTGACTCTGGTAACGATGATTCCTTTCAGTTCTCATACACACACATACAATCGTGGACGCACACTTTCTCAGAAGGAGGGCTGAGTGAGCAGCAGGCTTCTCTCTCAGTGGAGCAGATTCCTAGAATCTCACCAAGCAGCAGCAGTGTAAGGAGAGTTATTTTCCCCTCAAAAAGAGCAGCAACTTTTTCTATATTGCTCCTGTCACCACATAGGCTAGAGCGCTGTATGTACCCCAGAGATTTATTCACCTTTGTGCCTCAAAGCAGGCAGAAGAGACCCTTTCTTCTCCCCTTTATTAACATGCTTTTTGTTAACATGAAACAAAAAATTATGAGAGAAAAGCTGTTTAAAAAAAAAAAAAAGTAATCCCAGTGTTGGTTTAGCTTTCTATGATGAGAAAAATTCTTGTGTTTATTTCAGTTGTTAATTCTGCAACAGTGACAGCTGAATTCTTTCATCTTAATCAAAATGTGTAATGAAGTGAAAAATGTCAGCCTTTGATAGGTTCACACAGGCATTTTTCCTTGTAGGGCCAAAGCCTGCAAGGTGTAAGCACCTTCCAAGATCTGGATCTGTTGTCCTTAAGAGAGTATCTGCCCAACATTAATTTTCTGCCTTTAAGTGTCTTTCTATTGGATAGTAATTTTATTAATTTGGTGAAATTTACAGTCCATTATATTTTTAAAAGCCCAAAAATACAGCCTAGAGAAGAGAACATGAGGTTTATGTAACTAAAGTATTATTAAATATGCTGTATTACAGAATGGAAGAAAATTCTACTATCTTTTGGAGGCAAAATTTTATGTAAAACCAGGAAGCTTACAGAATTCATATAGGAATTTTTAATTGATTTCCTTTTTAAAGGAGAATGAACAGATTCTGTCTGGAAGAAAAATCAAAAGAGCTTTGAAAGCAGACAAATTTACTATCAAGAAAACATGCATCACGGAAATGGGACAGAGGTTCTTTAAAGCCCTTACAGACCTCACTGTAGCCAAAACGTAGAATACAGAACCTCTGTGATACGTTAAATTATGAATCTTATTTATAAGAGCATCTGTGTGCTGATGTCTCAGAATGTCTTTGAAAGATCTGTACTGCTATGATTTTTTTTTTTATGTTTTCCATTTGTACCACAATCCTAATAGCTGCCATTTTCCCACTCCTGGGGCTTTCTGTAGATCAGTGGATGTTAGGTTTAAACTTCTGTTTTCTTTGATGAAGCTTTCAATAAAAAAATAAAGAAAGAAAGAGTTGGGTGACTCTGTGTTCTTGTAGCACCTTTCAGGAGAGGCTTCCCAAAACCGTGGCACTTGTGCTGAGCACAGAGGGAGTGGAAGGGCTTGGCAGCAAAGTCTGCTGCCTCTGCATCTTCCCCAATTGGAAGGAAAGAATCTGAGAGACAGGACGGCTCTGTTGCCCTGTCAGCAGCACAGCCACCCACATGTGAGAAGGTGAAATACAGGAGAAAGTTGTTCTCACCCCAAAACTGGGTATATAATACAGGTATCTGTGGTCTGGGCTCTCAGCTGTGCTTACCTGCTAAAAGAACATCGCCCCTGTTTCTGAGGCTTATTTTAAAGAGTTGCCACATGGAAGACTGAAAAACTTTGTTTGCACAGTTAAGTACAGCCTAGGCGGCGGTAGTGCAAGCCATACTTACTTCATCTTGAAAGGGACCATGACGGTAGATTGCCTCCTCAGCCACATCTCACGAGGAACAAGAAAGCGATCTGGCTGCTTCAGTCAGCAACTCCCATGTTACCATGTGCATTTCTTCCCACAAGGGCCATTTCTTTGACAAAGGCAAGGCTGGGCTGGAAGTGTCCAGTAACTCTCCTTCCCAGCCAAGGAGATTTATTCACAGGTTGGAAGTCATTAAGTGCTCTGTTCTACCAATCAGGAACGTGGCTGTCTCCTTCAGCACTAAACATGTTTCATGGGATTGCCTGCACACTTTCCTTTTCATTCCTTCTGCCCAGTGAAATATCCACAGGTGAGCTTCTCACTCCCTTCAGCCTAATCAGAAAAGCCCGAAGAAATATTTAGAAGATGGAGGAATGGGAGGAGGAAGCAGGTGAGAGAGTTTTTTCAATTGCACCGGTGCTGAGATGTCCATTGCTGCTGGTTGTGAAGATGATGAGAGAAGGAGGAAGGCAGGAGGCTGAAGCTCCAGCCTGCCTGGCACTCTGGTAGCTGAGGGGCCTGGGGAGAGCAGCAGTAAGTCAGACACTTCATCCCACCAACACAGGTGGTGCCAAGGTGGTTTATAGTTTATGCTCTGGCATTCAGGTTCATCTTTGTCACTTCCAGGGTCGCTCCATTTCCAAGATCATTCTGCTTCAAATTCTGCTAATGAGGGTATTGCTAACAACTGTGGTGTTGGTGGTTTTGGTTTTGTTGGCTGGCTGCGTGCATTTGGAACCAGGCTAAGGGGGGACTTGCATCATCTCCCACAGAAGTGCAGATAAGGATTTCTCCTCTCAACCTCCTGGTCCCACCATCAGTGTCAAAAAAAAAAAAAGGTCCATTATATTATTGTATTTAACAGCAAGTCCCCTATCTATACTATAGAGTTAAAATAGCAAGGACAAATGGGCCTTTGTAACGTATGATGTATGTTCCTTCTAGAGGGAGATGATTGCTTTTATCAGTAATCTGCTTCTGGAATGGAAGTCCAGGTCTTCCATGTGGAGAAAGCCATGTGCTCTGATTATCACTACCTGAGATTTCAGGCAGAGGGGGAGAAAAAAACAAAACAATAAACTGAGGATAATTGCGCACTTAGCACATTTAAATACATTTTATTTGGCTTATTTGGAGTGACCAGAGATGGCAAACTGAGAGCAAGGTCTCAATGTGCTGATAATGATCAGCAAACACAGAAGCAAAGGTTCAGGAGAAGACAGGACTGCAGCAGAAATTACTGGAAGTGGCAAACAAACCAAGATATAAATCTAAGTGTCTGCCTGACTGTTGGTAAACTTGCGGCAGCCCTTCTCTGTGCCTTGGCTCTGTGCCCCACTGTTGTCAGGCTGGTCCTCAGGAGAAGGCTGTACGCTGTGCAAAACTCTCCATTTGACTTAGCAGAGTACGAGCCACAGCAGTAACTAATGTCTGGTAGGAGTAATCCTGAGGCTGTGCACAGGAGGGGATGGTTGTGCCAGGCAAACAGTAAATCCACCCGGCGGGTGCGTGCTGCCCAGCACATCCAGGCAGGCTGCAGCAGCCGGTGCCGCACGCCGGGCAGTCGTGTTGATGGGAAGCAGGAGACACGCAGCTCTCTCTACCTAAGCCCTTCCAGAACCTGTCAGTTCAGAGAAATAGAGATGTGGTCAGCAAGATTTGTTTACCAATGTTATGATCTTCCTCAAGAAATCTGCTCTGGAGGAAAGATGTTGTGATCAAACCACTTCCTTCCTTTAAAAATTGTGCGTATAAACCTCTGCCAAAAGCATGCTGACTGTCAGCAGCTTACTTTGCACTGGTACGTCACTGAACTTATATGGAGGGACATAAATGATAACTAGATAATCTACTGGATATGGGCACCACTTTAAAGGGTGGAGTTGAAAATTGATCTAGATTCAATGATGTAGCTGTTCTTAAAAGCTGAACTGGCTTGGGTTTATAGTGTGGTTAGCTGAGGCCTTAAGCTCTGCAGCATTTAAACACTGCTGAAAAATAGAAGTGTCTGAGAAAAAGAAAGCAAGCATGATTTACACCTATTATTTGAGTTATTTCACTATTTGTTACTAGACAATATATTATCTATCTTGTGTGGAATTCAGCCGTTGATACACAGCCAAGTGAAAATTGTGTAAGTTCCTTGAACATCATTCCTGTGGGATCTAATCCCACATTTTTCTCTCGGAAATCATTTCCTCCTTATTAACAGTTGTGCTACACCACACAGCAGCCCATTAGGATGCTCTCTTCATCAGGTACAGCAGCTTCTACCCAGTGTCAATCTCAAATGAAATACTTTGTAGTGGAACTTGGGCTCCTCTGAGCATTACCTGATTATTTTCTGTTTAATTTGGGTGACATGTAAAGGTGCCTGGCCACCACCAAATGGCTTTTTAGTACAGAGAAGGAAGCAGAAGCAGAGGAGTAGGCCAATCTCATCAGCTGATACCAAGACACAGCAATCACGAGCTGCAGAAAAGCAAGGAACAAATGTTTTTTTTTGAAAAATGTAAAGCAATAGAGAAATCTGAGCTCTTTAAAGCTTCCCTCACTCTCTATTCTCATGCTTGGGAGGCATGCATCGCCAGCCAACAGAATTAAAATTGTGTATGTGTTTCCAGGTGCACTATGCAGCCATTGGCATAGCGAAACATACAGGTGTCTTCCCATTCATAGCCACTCGAATGCTCACCTGAGCCTCAATGTCCACTGCACAGTGGACAGAACTAAGCCATCAGGAGAAGGGGAGACCTGATCCAATGCTTCCTTTCTCAGCTTTTGCTATAGTTGTCTTAACAACCACCCTGGCAGTCTGGCTTCTTGCTGTAGAGGTGAGTCTTCAAGAGACCCCCAAATTTACCACTTTAAAAAAAAAAAAAGTTCATTTTTGCAGTGTCACTTCCCTGTTTCTCAACTGTTTCTTTTTGTCATTATGTCCTGTGAATGCTTCCAAATGAGCAAATAAATATTTGTTAGAGTAACGCACAGAGGCCCCAGTCTCTACTGGGTACTGTGCGAAGACAAGAAAGACGTTCTTCTAGGCTTATGAGGTGAAGGACAAATGATCTGCTTAATCCATTAAGTGATTCAGATTCCTGCTAGACCCTCAGAAACAGCTGAGTACCGTGGACTTCAGCATTACTGGTTACTTTTCACAGCAATAGCTGGCATTAGCATGGAGTTTGAGGATTGCTTTCCAAAATCCTTTTCCCTTTTCACATATTGATTGTACTGTGAGGGCTTTGGGATGTAAACAGCTGTTTGCAGCTGACAGTTTTTGGAGAATATCCACTTTTTTTTTTTTCCAGAAGAAAACATGTTAAGAAGAAACATCTACTGCTGTTTAGAAAAATAGTTACTCAGTAGTTTCCGCTGGTGAAAGTGCTGCCACCAAATTCATCTTGAGGTTTATGATTCACCCCTGTGCAGACCTGTATGGCTTGGATGAGATAGTTCTTCAATCAAAAAAAACTTCCATTGGAGGCCTGACTGAGCTTTAAATGGTGCTAAAGCTTTAAACTTGCTCTGACTAGTGATGAATGTTGTCTGTGGCAATGACTGAGACAGGAAGCTCATGGCAGAGCTGTTTCTTGCTACAAAAGGAAGCCAAATTGTCTTTGTAGAGGAGGGCCTCACCTAAACATAATCTAGATGGGAACCTTTTGTCTTTAAGGGCTTGTGCAGTGGGCTAACCATAAAATTGTCTCATCTTCTGTCTTTTGCACTGGGAGCAGAGGTTGCATTGGAGGTGTTTTTTGCAAACCACATTTTCTACTTGCTTTCCCTTTGAACACAACCGTTTTGGCGCTCACTGCATACTGGCAACAGTGTCTGTACTTCTGATGAGGAATCTGCCCGCGCACAGAAGTGCGAGAGGCCCCTGGACAACGAGGGTTTCCTTCTATGTCAAGGACTTCCTTGGGCTGCAGCCATAATCCTGCCATTTGCCAGCCCTGGCTGTGTGAAATACGTTTATTACTGTAATATGTTTCAGCTCTTGTAACCAGCTCCTGCTGACAGATAGTAGGAGGGAACAAATCCTCCCTGTCCCCTCTCCACCAAAAAAAAAAGGTGTCAGAAGCTTCCTACTGCTGTGGTGACCCAGGATCAGGGAACTGCAAAAGCAAAAACATCTGCCCTTCAGCTAAATTCTAGTTTATTTTATTATCACTTCCTTCTCCTTCCCATCCACATCCAGCTCATTTATCTGTCCCATCCACACGTTGCATCCTGTCTGGTTTGCAGTGTGTGAGCTTTTTGAGGTGATTTCCATTACTTGCCTACACAGCACCTAGGAGAAACCTTCAAAAAGTACCCACAGCATAAGTGCCAAGCTGTAACCACACTGGATTCTCTGGTTATTAACCACACTGGGACTTCTTGGGTTATTTTGTCCCAAAGCACTTCATCTGCTGAGTAGAGCTATTAAAGAAGGGATGAAAATGGACAAACTTCCCAAAAGAAGAGGTAGGAAATTACCTTCCCTAACTTGGAGGAGACTTTGCAGGCTAGTCAGGCCCTGCCCCATTTTGCCTCTCCTTGGAGGCAGCGACAGTCTGGGAGGGTTGAGGAAGACTGAGGATGAGCTGGTGAATGAATTAGTAAATAATTTTGATTAATTCTGCGCACAGATAAAAGGGAAAGGACTGAAGCAGGATGGATGGCTGAGGTGCACGCAGGCCAGGAGAGAACAAGGAAACCTGAATGTCACATAGCAGGACACCAACACCTGGCCCAGAAAATTGTCTCCTCCTCACTGTGGCACAGACAAGCATTCACTTTATCTGTAACAAGGGCTCAGAAACACGGGATGAAAAATTTTATAGCAGGATTACTTTTCCCAGTAGCGATATCTACAGTGATCCAAAAGAAATTATTTACAAAATAAAGGCCTGGTCGCCTTCCTCCCTCAGTTACTCATTGCCTGCCCTCCCTAAGCACACACAGCCAGACTTTGCAGCAGCACAGCTATACCTGGCTATAGACATGAGTAGAAATACAGTGAGTGAGACTGCTGTACCCTTGAGTATTTCAGACTTGTTTCTCTTGACTTCCTCAGTATCACTGATATACCAAGCAAGATGACATGGAGGTAACTTAAATTAAAATAATAAAGCTTAAAAAAAAAAAGAAGGCAAACCAAAACCATAAATTGAACTGCACCCTGAAATGGCGTGCTTCCTAATTAAAAAAAAAATAAATTAAATAAATTTAAAAATGCACACTTTAAGGTTCATACTTGTGTGATAATTTTGTTTGTAGGCTAAGATACTGACCAGAGGCAAGAAAGATGGCTGCTCTCAGTCCTCTGCAGAGTTCTGCTTGCTTTTGCCCATTTATAAAATGTGATTTAAGAAAGGCGTTGTATGGACGTGTATATAAACAGATCCCTGAATAGTTTTACAATATAGGGACTCTATGTAGAATTCTCTTCAATCTTCTTTAACTGATCCTCAGAACTCGAATCAAAAAGCAAATCACTCAACTGACAACCTGTTTCTTTCTTCCCACAACACTTTCAGTAATAAAAACTGCTTAGTAGCAAGGCATATGTGTAAAACGTGCTTGTATATTTGATCTGCCTCAGTGCATGCCGATGTGAACTTGGGCTTTCGTTGCCCTCGTTTTTAATGGCTGCAGGTGCCATTTCATGCAACAGACACAGCAGAAAGATGTGGCCTATGGAGGATAAAAAGTATGTGAATTCAAGTCACTAGACAGGAAAAACAATCTCTGTGCAGAGGTTGGAGGAAGACCTAAGTAGGGGAATCTTTTCACCAAAATGCCTCTTGGTCCTCTCCCACAGCTTTATTTAAGAAGCCCCCAATCCTTCTTTCCTTGCAATAAACTTTGCTAGTCCTTGTGTCTGCACAGTAGCCTCTGTAGCACTCTCTCCACTTCCTACCAAACGCAGATCTATTCAAAATACTTGGTGTTCCTATAGGTATTGAGCACTCAAAAAGCAGCCCGCCAGTAACAGCTGAGTGCGTGCTAGCAGAGCCTGGTCCAACCGGGCACCATTCCACCCGTGGCAGCTGGTTGCTCTAATAAAACTCTCCTGGGCTCTTGAAATAACTGACATGAAAGTGATGTTTGGAGCAAGAAGCGGAACTCATTTTTCAATTGACATTAAAGAGGAAATCATTTTAGTGTCAGTTGATGCTGCCCAGGCACATTTTTGGTAATTAAGGCTCAGAAAAGGCAATGGAAATACCCATGAGGTGTGTTAAGAATGAAGCCAGAAGTAACTTGTGAGAGGTGCCAGCTGAAGGAGTCGCTATGGGGAACGCTACACGTAACGGGAAACCTTATGGAATTAAACCACAGAGGGAGCAACTCAAGAGCGGCCTAGAAGAATCAGGCATGGAGGAGCCTCGTTTATGCCTTTGAGTATGGTGCGAGGACACAGGAAAGACCGAGGTGATTTCAGAAGAAGAAATGTGATGCATGTGGGATTGTAAGGTGTTCTTATGAATTTGAGGTATGGAGGAATACATGCTGCTGTATATCCCCTCTTGCCTCAGCTTTGAAACACTTCTGATCCTATTCCTTCCCTCCCTGTTGACTAATACAGCATCCATGTGTGACTTGGTTTGAGTTTCTTGTTTGTTTTGGTTTTTGTGCTGGTGTTTTGTTTTGTTTTTTTCTTATTTTGTACTCTTCCATGATATTAGGTTTCACTTCTACATGCAGTTACAGCATTTGGAGGTTTTCTTGAGAGTTTTGGTCTCACTTTTTCCATATTGCCTTTTGAAACCTTGTAGTGACTCAGGAGATACATTCCGTGGTGCACAAAATCAGATGATACTCCTACATTTTTACAACCAAAAACCACTGAAAGAAGAGTCAGCTTGACCCATAGGATAAGCATATTTTTTTAATATGGAATCCCCAAATCCCTGAAGGAGTTTTCTGCTATATCGCCCTGACTGTTCTTGAGACCCCTGGTGAAATGACTGTGGTTCCCATCTGTTAACCCCAGGCAGAGGTGAATATCTAAACTTGCAAGGCAAATGCTACTAAATCCCAAGGTGTACATTCTTTGCTGTTGATTGCCTGAATACTTCCCAGGTTAACAGAAGCCACCAGCCCCTGCTTTCCACAGCTCAGGTTTGTGCCACTATGAGCAGAGTTTACTGTTGGGCAAGGATGTGCAGCATTGCCCAGAGAACAGAGCACACTGCAGCTGTGGGTGATAATGCTCCTTTGTGAACCTGCAGAGAAACCACTGAGGCTAAAATGCAGCACCCCCACTTGCCTGCTCCTCAAAATTGTGACACCTTCCCATTTACTCTCAGCTTCTTCAGTCAGAATTCAATTCAGGTGTGTGTTAATAAACAAATTGTCTTCAAATGACTTTTTCAAGGTTTTATGAGGAAATGAATCAACTCCCTTGTTAAATTCCATTTCTATTTTATGCCCTGGTTTTGTTTTGTTTTTGTTTTTTTTTTATAACCACTAAGAGCCCAGTCCCCTTCCCATCATAAAGACAATATTCCCAAGAACTACAAAGGGAACAGGAGCATATTCTCAGTTTTGTAATGTGCTTATCTGTTAAGATTTCCTTTTTTAAAGTATTTGCTATTTTCCTGCTGTAACTCTTCCTAGCAGAATACACCGCTCTTTTATTTATTCTTGACAGATTCTGTATAAATGTATGGTTCTGCATCAATAATGAGACTCATTAATCATAGTAACAATGCACATCACAGGGTCTTCCAGGCATTCACCATTGAACTTGCTGAACTGTCCTACAAATGAAGGACCCCGTTCTCAGTAATTATTTCTGGGCTTATGCAGAAAATGAGGAGATTGGTTAGGAAAAACTGGGAGAAAAAAAAGATAATTTTTTTTCCCAATGGATTTTAATGATGGGGTGAGGAAGAATCTCAGTTACAGAAATGCAGAAAGGGTGAACTACAGTTATTGGAAAAGACTTTCATTTCTGTAGTAAATGAAAGTTTGTTGTTTTAGAACCACTCCTAATCAGTCAAAATAGTGGACAAACTGTTGTTAAAAATGTACCAAAAGTGTTCCCCAAAATAGCTACTGTTTTTGTTTAGCTTCTATTCTTCCAACAATTACATTAGCCAATAAGCACAACTTCCCTATATTCATTGTTTATTTACATAAAGGAAAGAAACAGCAGGAAGAAAGTAATCTAACAGATTAGAAAAATGGACAGTAAATCCAATTCTATACTCAGTAAAGTCAATAAGAATTATTCTGCCGAGTTCACTGGATACAAGAAGAAGCCTGTGATTCAGACATCGTAATATAAGCAATGAGAAACAAAGGAACACAAAAGCAAAAAGCAAGGATTGCAGAAATAAGGTGATGGCAGAAACAGAAGTAATCTTAGCTCCTTTTTCCTTTTGTTTTGATTGAGCTTTGAGAACCTATTTGGCAAGGCTACGTTTTGGAGGGCAAGAAGTAAATTCAACTTGCTGGCTATAAAGATGATTCAACCACAATTCAAGTCCTAAAATCTTATCCAAGATTTTGCTCCCTCTTTGTCAAGAAAAACTGCCATTGGATTAGCATGTTATCTCAGCAGGGATGGGATTAATGTTTAGTCCTATCACCTTTCTTCCCCACTGCCTTTCCATCTGTGTTATTGAGAGGGTTTGATGGTTTTCAAATAGGTGGATGGAGCCTTATGAGAGCCTCAGAAGGAAGGAGGAAAGTGATAGGCAACTGCTGAATGGGCAAATGGGAAACAGATGGAAGGAGGGAAGAAGGCAAGGAAAGAAAGAGGGAGGGAGGGAGGGAAGAAGGGAAGAAAAGAGGGAAGGAGGAAGGAAGGGAGGAAGGGAGGGAGGAAGGGAGGGAGGAAGGGAGGAAGGGAGGAAGGGAGGGAGGAAGGGAGGAAGGAAGGGAGGAAGGGAGGAAGGAAGGGAGGGAGGAAGGGAGGAAGGGAGGGAGGAAGGGAGGAAGGGAGGAAGGGACATTTGCCTCAACCGAGAAGTGAATTATGGGCTGGTATATGGACACGTATTTGTACTTGTTCACCTACATACTTACTGTCTCTGCTTTCCAGAGTATTTTCTTTGTGACACACTTTGAGAAAATTTCCAGCCTTTTTTGAAACATCCCAGATCATTGTTTGATTAACCCAGATAATCCCATATCATCGTTTGATTAACATTCTAGGATTATAATCCGAAAACAAGTCAAGCTACCTTTAAAAGATTATGGACAAGCTAGAATGTTGCCACTCTTACTGATGAACATTTGAACTCTTTGTTAAGGCTTCCTTGGCAGAAATAAAGGCAGCAAAAAGAGAGTTCACAAAGAAACAATGTTATGCCTGGTCCTTAGTCCTTAGTATAACTGTAAAGACACTGTTAGAAGTATATAATAACTCTGTATAAAAAATATTCCCAAATGACTGAATTTGGCATAACCTGGTGCCTAATTAGATCTTATTGAGCAGACTCCCCCAGACATTGGTCTGTACTGATGGGAGTGCTGTCCTTGAAGAAAAAAGCTGTCTCTTAGAAAATTACTAGTTTAACTCTACTTTTTTTTTTCTTCAGATAAAACATGAAGACTGCCTTCCTCTGCCTCGATGGCAAACATTACTCTCAAGTAATCTTTAAAATAAATTATTGCTTATTATTTTCTAGCAGCCCATTTCTATCCCAAGAACTGCATCTACTGAGAGAAATTGAGACAATTAGTGCCAGATGAAGTTGACAGGGCATCAGAAAAAAAAACAAACAAACAAACAAAACTGAGCTTGTATTCATGTAAATATTTGCTCACTGTAAAAAGGTTCACTATGAGACGCAGACATTGAGGATGTTTGCTGTTCCAGTAAATCTGCAAGACTCCAACTCATCTACCTCAGACAGAATCAGGGACAGAGACAATTAGAAATGTCAGGGAGTCTTTAAAATTTTTTCCATAGCTCATTTAAGATTTTGTGGTTTTAAAAGCTCATCAATGACTGCTGATCCATATCAATGGGACAGCCTGGGACAGTCAAGGTAAGAAGCTTTAGTTTGTTGAGACAGACCGGAGCTGATTGGTTTTTGATAAACATTGCAGCTGCTATAAATCATATGAATCAGACCCTCCTTCTTTGAGGGTTTTATTAATTTCTTCCTTATTTTAAGGATACCTGCGCTTGTATTTTTCAACATATCAGTAGAGCTGCTGCTGACTTCTTTCCACCAGATGGCACCACAGACTGTCATCCATAGCCACGATATATACGTGTGTGTGTGTATTTGTATAAATATATGTGCATACGAACATAAGGGCAAGTATCTGTTGGTGTAAATGTCTGAGTACTAGACACCTATCAACCTCACCAACTTTACTTGTCTCTTATCTCAGCACAGAAGGAGGTTAAAGACCAACTGACACCTTGCATTGTGACCACGCTGGAAAAGGTGCTTCTATTTTTAATACATCGATGGTACTGGCACTCTGTACCATTTAAAATAAAGATGATTAAAGAGACAAAGCATATTATACACTTTTACTTTCTAGCACAATTTACAGTAGCCACTTTCTTCTAAATTGCAATACTTGCTGTGAGGTCCTTCTTAAATTCAGTTCAGTCATTGAAGGATTATTCCTTGGAATCTGAATTCTTTTCAATCCAACTGTTTCACATTGCAATGCGGGCTGTCTGTCCAATGCTTTAGTAGGAAAAGGAAAAGGAATGCTTTTGCTACCCTGACTGGTTACATTCCTCATCTTGATTAGACTCTTTGGTAGTTTGATCAAATGCCTCCACTGTAAGAATACCATCAAGATCTCAAAGATGACAGAAATGAATAATGCAGACAGAAAAATCATTTCAAAAGAAACTGGCAAGTAACACTCATAAAACGTTTGTTATATTTTGGGTTATGTATTTAAAACACACTTGATGAATTTAACTGTTACTTAGTGTTCTCATTTTTTTTCCTTATTTAATTCTCAGTTGTTTCAGTTTGCTCCCCTTGATCTGAAGAGTCTTCAGTGGGATTTGTCAGCTGACTCCTTAATGTTTGAGGTCTTGCCTTCACAGACGTGAAATAATATTAATGTCTTTGAGGACAAACATATTGAATTGTTAGTGTAAAGTCCTTGCTGGAAAGGTGCTGTTTCATGCTGCAATGTAGATTAAGGTTTTATCAATGCCATTTGCAAACAGTTTATCAGATCCATAAAGTCCTTCTTGGTCTGTGATTCATTTCCACGCTATTTTACTTTCCGACGTTGCTCCATTTCCTGATGTTTCTGCCTCCATGCTTAAAGAGCTATCTAAGCTTGTGGTATTGTCACTACTTTGTGGCAGTTCCTGTAGTCTATCACAATAAGAACTCTTAGCTAGTGTATATGAAAGGAAAAAAATAGTTTGTTGCATTTTTTCATCATCTGTCCATTACCAGCTGTTCCCTCCCTCCTGATTAGGTGCTACAATGGTGAAACTGCCTTCTTCTCAACTTTAAAGCATTAATTTCCAACTCTGCTGCCTCCAGTTCCTGCTGAAGGCGTCTTCAGCCAGTCTTACCCTCCAGTCTTAGCTGGGAGCTAAGGCAATCCTGAGTGTATTGAAAACTTGCATGGAAGCCACCAGGAAAGAAAATGCGTTGCTGATTTATGATAGGTGTCCAGGAACAAGAAGCAAAGGAAAGGAATAGTGTTTGAGTTACTGGCAAACTCATAGTGCCAAAAAGCAAGCTGAGTGTCTGCATTTGGGTACCCTCAATGGTAGCCTAGAGAGAGGGAGAAGAAATGTAATTCCTAGGATCAGTAAACCTGGACAAGGCTTGTATAAGACAGGAAAGCTGCTCTCTGCATTCAGAAGGCTGGAATTTTTTCCCTTAACATATCATTGTCTCTGTTCCTCATGGTACCCAGCAGAATGGGCTCTCTGGACAAGATCCAGAGCTTGGCATCCGCGCTGCAGTTGTTAAGGTCCAGGCTGAGCTGCCCCTCATGACAGTTGTGCTATATAAACTGCAGCATGTGTGTGAGACAATAAATCATGCTGGTTGGAAATACTACCAATAATCGATGACCAGGAAAGACAGATAGTTGTCCAGGGACAGGTGCGGAAATAGGTCTTGGTTTGGTACAAGGGCTGGACTGAGATGCTTGTTAATTGTTTTCTTCAGTCATGAATGTCATTTCTTAATAGCATACCATAAAGTACGTTTTAATGCCTCTTCCTTCAATTTTATTCTTTTTCCTCTTCACTCCCTGTAAATGCATTGGCTTGTGGGCTTGATGGTACTTAATTTGTACATTTTTACTTAATTTGATGAGCAGTAAGTGCTCTTTTAGCCTATTGTGAGCATTCAATAATCCAAAGTGGCTGTGAAGTATGGAAGTCCAGTTGCTGCTTTATAGTGCCTGATTAGAACAGAAATAATGTATTACAAAATCCCACTCAGATGTCTTTACTGAATTGCAGCAATCGGTCATAACTCAGAGGTAAAAACTGTCTTGGCTTGCAAGTCTGTTTTTTTCCTTCATCTCCAGTCTATATTAGTAAGTGTGATAAAGTTAAAGCAGTAGCCTCCTCATGGTTTTCTGGGTGTTTTCGACTGACATGCAATGTTATATTTCAGTTTAGTGGTAATGTCCCCAGTGCCTGGCCAGTCCAGAACTCTGCCTCAATCTAACTTTTGGGAAAGGTCCCTCTGTTTCCCCATTAAAACAAACCAACCAACCGAAAAAACAAACAAACAAACCACAACAACAACAAAAAAACTGAATGAGTTGCTTCTCAGCATCTGCTTGAAAGCGTAATTGATCATGTTTGCAAAGTATTTTGAACCTTCCGGTAGTTCTTTTTAAAGGGAAAATAAATATGTAATGATTAAAAAAAATAAAATACAACAAAACAAATAAACAAAAAAACCCACAAACAACACACACACACAAAAGATAGGATGCAGCACAGATTGTTTTCTAGATTTACCTGTATGACAAGTTTTTTCTACCTTCTCCCCATAAGTCTCTGCACAATCCCTGCCCTCAGATGCAGAAGCAGCATGGCTAGAGACCTGCCACTCTGACAAAAAAAAATGAATGCTTACAAACTGCTGAGCAGAGCATGACAATGCCATCCTATGTACTGTACCTCAGGAGGGATTTCTATGTGCATTATCTGCAAGGGCGTATTTCCTAGACGAGAACTCCCTACTCCTCCTTCTCCCCTCTGTGGTCTTCTTTCTTCTTTTTTTTTTTTTCACCCTTTCACATGGTCCTTAATATCAGGATGCCCAAACCTACTTTTTATTAAGAGGTTAAATGAAGCCAGAATGCTCCAGAACAGTGTTCTGTCTCATCGACCTCCCCTCCAGGCTGTGTTCTGTAATTTCTCCCACTGTGCTGAATTGATGCTCCTCTCTGTGTGTGAAATAAGCAGTCGCTTTCTGCGAGGAGCCACGCTGCCTTCTGAAGTGCCCATTCAGCACCACAGAGGACAAACTGGCTGGCAACAGGGGTGTGATTCAGGCTGTGGTTTATGGAAGAGAACAAAAGGAAGGAGGTGCAAGGGAAAGAGGCTGGAAAACCAGAATAATGAGGAGATAAACAAAAGGAATGGGAGAGAGGCTAGGGTTAGGGAATAAAGGCTAGAGAGCTAAAATATTAAAATTATTGATATTATGATACAGCACCCACAACATAGTAGGTTCTTTCAGACAGATATAATATGCCAGGTTGGCTTACTCATGCCAGGTAGCACTCTGCTGGGAAAATAGGTCCCTTGAACACAGTATTATCAATATATCACACTGGTTCATGTCTTTTGTTATAGGTGAGGATTGATTCTACTGAATTATAGAATACCTGGGGGGGGAAAAAAAAAAAAAAAAAGGAAAGTGGCTTTTTCCCCATCCCCAATGTGTAGTAGATCTGAAGCTTTTACCCCAAGTAATTGTTTTGATTAATTTCCATTTTATATAATGTTACAATATATGAAATATAATATTACAACGTAATAATATTACAACATACAACAACTCCTATTTTAAAATATAAAATCCAAGTTTTCCTGGCCATTAAGATTCAAGTCTAATACCCCTTTGCCAACCCATCTTTCTCACTCCACTAAGTCCCATTAGGAAAGTATTCTGGTGAGTCAGATCATATCAATCACACAACTGGGACATGTATGAGGGGACTGTACTTAGGGAGCCCATTGGAGTGCTGCATAGAAGTTGGTGCAGAGTCCAAAGAGACAGAAAAGGTTTGGTGTTGTTACAAGTCACCATTTTCACACCAGAGTGACTGAAGAGCATGTGTCTGAGCTCAAGAGCTGGCACAGGCAGTCTGTGCCACTCATTATTTGCATGCATACATCTGGTTAACTTCTGCAGTTATGTGTAATGTCACTTTGTACTGTAGGACCCTTGTGGGCCCAAGGCAGCTACATCTCTTTTCCATCACTGTGTCAGCAGCCTTGGCCTTTCACAACATAAATATAATACCATTGCCTTCCCTCTTTCCTAAGGTTTGTTTGCTTGGGCAGGAGCAGCTCTGGTCCTCGCTCCTTCTACATTAATCTACAGCAGCTCCTCCATCTCGGTCCACTGATCTCCCATCCCAAGGCAGATCATTTGTTGAGAGAATCAGGTTTAAGCAGGGAACCACTTATGAAAAGGGAGATTTTATGAACCAAATTGGTACTTTTATTTTGAATTTAGGCATGGAAAAAAAAAAATAATCAAAGCCCTGGGCTTGTCTCTTCTCTATGCATCTTTTGAAATTGTGTTGTCTGCAATAATTTATGGAAAGGAAAGCTGTGTTGTTGTAAAGCAAGATGTACCTCTGAAAAAAAAAATTGCTAAGAACACCCACTGCAGTATCTCAGAAGCACAATCACATTGCCTGACTTTGTGATTTACTATCAGAATCAATGCCTGGATGCCCTGTGAGCTATGCCAAGCTGTAGGTAACCACTGGCCTCTCTAGCTGCTCATGGACTTCCATCAGCACCTTTCCTGGGTGATGGGTGTCACCTGAGGAGCCCCACAAGCTCAACTTGAAAAAAACAACTAGCCCAGTGCCGGAGACCTTCTCTGGCAGTGCAACTGCTGCCCTTTCCAGAAGGTTCTGGGCAATTCCCAGCCCAGCAGCTGCCTCCATTTCTGACTTTCGGTCAAATAATTGGTGCACACAGTAAATTGTGGACAAGCAGGTGACACCCACACACTGTCCCTTGTAGTGAGCTCATGCTGTGCACGCACACCTTTGTGTGTAGGGAGGTGGGAAAAGGCACACAGCTTCACCCTTCAGGGCTGCACAGGATAGGGCAGCCCATCACTTGCTGCCAGGGCAGCTTCTGGTGGCCTCTCATCCTGCTGGAAGATGATAATCACCAGGACTTGACTGGATTTCACCCAGGTTCTGGGGACTAGTGCACATGACAGGAAAAGCTGAGTCAATCCTAGCTTTTCCAGAGGGCTAATTAGAAGTGCTTCCAGCTGATGAGGAGAGCTGCAGGCACATGAGGTTATATATGATTCTCTTTACCTGGCCCTAGATGTTTCTTCAGGGGAGAAGTGCTTGATCCTAGGGTCCTTGTTCAAGACCAAGGAGTGTAGCAAAGCAGCTGAGGAGGAAAACTGTAAGTAACAGCTGCTGCTTTGGGGGCTAATGTGTGATCCAATTAATTTGGCAGAGTAGAATTAGGTTGTAATTCTTCAAAAGCTGTTTGTTATCAGAGTCAGCAGTTTCTTTAGTATTCTTGACACATGGTCTCATGTTTGCTGTTGTTGCAACTTTGGCGGTGGTTTTAAGGTTTGCATATGCCCTTTACTTTGCTATGACATTCCTACTTTTAGCTCCTTTTGTTTTAAACTTCGTCAGCACAGAGTTCTTGGGTTGCAATGTGCAATTGTGCCATGACTCCAACCCAGAGATATATGCTGTTCTTAGCATGTGATGTTTCTCCCTTAATCTCTCAGGAGCTGCAGGGTGGCTTTGCTGTTCTCTGAAGTATCTTTCTAAGAAGCACACTTAAAACATGTGTGGATTTCAGTGTGAACCAAAAGCGTGGAGAAAATGAGCAGGAGACATCTGAGAAATTGTTGCCCATCATCTTTGCATGCTAGGTTGCTTTGTGAATTCTAATACCTGTAAGGAAGTCAGCCTGATACCCAGGTAATGTCTGTGAATCGGTATTAAAATGCAGGATTCTCCTGTGCAAGGGTAGGAAAGTTAAAACAGGAAGGACATGTTCTGTCTCGGTTGTTAACTCTTTGAGGGAATTCTTATGTTTCTGTGTCTTTCTGGGACTTACATTTTCCATTTCTAAAATAGTTGCATTTGTTGGTCTCCCTAAAATGTAGGTTGGGTGTATTGAATTTAAAAAAAAAAAAAAAAAAAGCTTTGACTTTGTATATTTATTTAGAGCAGACCTGCAACCCAGCTGATTGATGCAGTTTGCACTGTATGTTTCCTTGGTGTGATTGCGGTCCTGGCTTTTTATGTGCAGCTACACACAAAATAAACACTCACTAGACAGAAGATGTTCAGAGCTTTTGCACAGCTACTTTGAAAATGGAGCCCACTGTGTTTTCCTTGAAGACTCTCTCATTTTTATTTCCTAAACGATGTGATGCTGCTTGGCCATTTGAAGAGGCAAAGTGCCTTCAAGTACAAAAGACTTGATGTTGATTTTTTTTCTTTTGTTTTAACTAAATTCTTTGTGAAGAAGAACAGGAAGGAGGCAGCTTTGTGAGGTGAGTAAATGATAGCTAGCTCAGTTGTGGGTATGAGGGAAAAAAGGCTGTACGCACAAACACACGCAGGGTAATAGTCTACTTCAACAGTAGGTTCTCTTGCTAATTTGGAAAGCCATTCCAGCTCTGGCTTGATTCCATTTCAACACCAAGCTGTGAATAAGAAGGGCTTTTAAGTTGTCATTTTGTTAAAGCCAGCTTTTAAAACACAAGAGGAAGAGCTATCAATTACCAAAGCAAACAAACCTATGGAAAATAAACTCCTCTCTTTGATATGTAATTCAGCACTGAGAGCTGATTTTACTCTTTGTTGTTTGTTTGGTAGTTCATTGGTTAGATTGTTTTGGTGTGTTTTGTTTTGGGTTTTTTTTTGTGTGTGTGTGTTGGTTTTCTTTATTTGTTTATTGGAGTTTGGGGAGGGCTTAGCAAAATGCTTGTTTTGGCAGGTGAATGTGTTAAAACATGAGGTTGCAGCAGGTGATTTGATTTCAGTTAAAGTCAAAATGGAAATAGTGAGTTCACTAACTGTAAAATAGAGTATTACTGGATTTTTTTGAGTTTTTCAGAACCTGGGGGAACCATTTCTGGGGCTAAAAATAAGGTGTCATTTCATCTTTTTTTTTTTTTTTTTTTTTTTCTTAATGGTATTTTCTCCAATCAGGTAATGAATTCACATTAAAGCAGTGTATTTCAGGCCGATGTATGACTCCCTGATTATAGAAGCCTGGCAGAAAAGCCCATCTCATTTTTAATAAAAAACTTAAAATGAAATGAAGGAAACTTTTGAATTGTGAATTGATTCTTTAGACTTTTTTCTTGAGTTCTAAAAGGCACAACCTGGAATGTAACTTTATAAGAAATAACTGATAATGAATTTTTGCATAAGTGTATAAGGCAAGACAAATAATGACTCAATGATAACAGAAACCATACTTTCAACTGGTATGAACTGCCATCATTTCATTAACACTAGCAGAAGGATGCTGGATCATCAGCTGAGATTCTTGGCCTATAATTAGCTAAGGGAGTAGTTGCATGGTTATTCTTTAGTATTGCTTAATGAATGAACTGACAACCAAACACTTACTGTAAAAATAGAGCCTGGCCTTTCCTTTCTGTTTCGGACAGAGCAGCATCATTTTCTATCTGCTTTCCTGTTTGTGGACTTATAATGCTTCATTTGAACTTACAGTGAAAACAGGGGTCCAGGCCTGCCCTTGTGCAGTCATTGATGTGAGTGGAAGCTGTACTTGCATGTCCAAGGATAAATAATTCCCCGTGTTTACTTAATAGACATGTATTACATTGTGGTGTCAACATATTCAATAGGATGTGCCTCTTAGAAATAAAACACAAAGTAAAACGGTGTCAGTATGCATTCTGAGATGAAATGATGATGTATGACTGTCTTTGAATCCCAAGGATGCTGCAATATTTTTATAGGACTGTCATTTTAATAAAAAACAATCTTTATGCAAAACAAACGGTGCACAATTGCATGCCCACTTTAGAGCTATTAAGGAAAAGGAATATATTAACAAGTTCATCCTCTTAAACAATATCTAGCACATGTCCTACTAAGGTTAATTTTCAGCCCTTTTTTTTCCTGATGCGTTCAACCATACAAGACTGTTTTCATTAGAATCTGAAAGCATATGTAGACATCTTATTTTCACAGACCAGTATGAAGTAATAAGCATTAGCTTTCTGCCTATCCCCTCTTTGTAGTATGTGTTTCTGAGAGTGAAACACATGGGAGAAGATCAAAGAGAGATGTTAGGTTTGTGTGTGTGCAATTGTGAAAAGCTTTATTTGTTGGTGTTGCACTTCTATTGAAGTCTTTCCCATAGAAATCATGAGTAAACTGGGAATAATAAATTAAGCTGTCTTTCATAATTCTGAACAGGAATACTGAGAACAATAAACCAGTTGTGGCTGAGTTAATGAAGCCTGAGTTCCTACAGATTTGGATTTTGCATCCTCTTCACTTTCCTACCTCCCTATCACTCTCCTGTTGCAATACTTGTATGTCTTCTGGTTTCCTTAATTGTGCCCTTATTATCCCCTTGTAAAACCTCTTTAACCTCTTCCCACTCAAGACCTTCAGATCTGGAAGTCCATCGTGCTGTGACTAGGCCAGAGCTACATGTGGCCTGACAGGCTGCCTGGTAGATGGGTGCCAAATGGCAAGCCTGTCCAGGCTAACCAGCTTTTTGGTGCTTCATCAGTGGCATCTATCTTCCTGTCCCTTCCACACCTTTAATGGAAACCCCTCCCATGTATTTAAAAAATATACTGATACTTTGGGACCTCTGTGTTGCTCTAAAATTTGGTAAAGGAACAAAAAGTATTAGCTGTGGTCTGTTAAAGGTCCTCTAAAAAACTGAGACAGAAAACAACAGAAAAGTGTAAAAATTTGCTTAGTTAAAAACCAAACCAAAACAACAATAACAACAAAATGACCACCACCCCGACTATTTATTTTCAGTCACTCTTGTGGGGTTTTGTGCATATTTTTTTTGGTTTGTGGTGTGGGGTTTTGTTGTTGTTGCGGGTTTTTGTTTGTTTTTTTTGAGGGTGGGTGTTGGTAGTTATGTGGGGTTTGCTGTTTGTTTTCTTTGGTGTTTTGGTGGTTCTTTGGTTTGAGGGGGTGGGATTGTGTGTTTGGGTTTCTTGGTTGGTGGTGGTTTTGTTTGTTGTTTTGTATTGTGGGATTTTTTTGTTTGTCTTTTTACAAACCGAAGTGTAAGGAAGAAGCTCCTGCAAGTGGATGGCGTATTCCTAGATGTATTTGTTTTGACATAAAAGTGAGATTTTTTTTTCAAGAGGGTAGTCCAATGAAACCACTGAGGGGAGAGAGGGCAAGGTATCACTCCAAGGCAAAGGTGCTCAGGCGTCTCTCACTGATCCTGTTTCTGCAGAAGGAAGATGTGACACCAGGAAACTTGCTGCAGTCCTCTTCTCAGGTCGAGGGAGGAGGCAGGTCTTTGCACCTTTGAAATTTTATCTTAAAGCTACTGTACTTGTTTCAGCAACCCAGCAAATACCAGACAAATGGTGTGAAATACCTGTCACAAATCTGCACAGGCTTTCAAATGTGGGTAACTGAGACTATGTTTGTAGCCTAAGCCATGGCAGCATGTCCTAGAAGTTCCTGCATGCATGGATTGAACAGGAATGTAATAGATGCTCTTCTGCTCCCTGAACTGGTGAGTGGGACTGTTGAGCACCAGCAATAAACTTTGACTGCGACATAGGCATAACCTGTGCACACTTGAACTTTAGGTATTTGGTGTCTACTGGGGGAGGAAGGAGATGAGGAGGGAACTCAAGGAACTTCAAGTTACTTTAGACTGTGTCAGAGTCCACGAAAGCAGCTCTTGAGAGGTGCTTCACTGTTATACCTGAAGTATAAAATGTGAACGTTGAAACAGGCTGAAAAAGCATCGTGTCAGACTGAAATGAGCGAGGAGTGATACTCATCAAACCAAAAAAAAACTTACCCACAAGCAATAAGGTGCTCCATCAGATTAGTACCTGCTAAGACTCTAAACCACTCTTAGGAGCAGTTTGTAGATGAGAGCGAGGTGTGTACCACAGGCTGCACAGCTGCAAGCTTCTCTCTTTCAGTTATCAGTCTGTCTCCTGAGGAAATTACAACTGGCACCATGCTAGTCAGGAGTTGAAGGATAAATAGTTTCTACAGGTAAAAAGTTCAAACTACCCCAATTGCCACAAAAAAAGACGATGTGGCACAGATGATCTGTCTGGACTGCATTAAGACACAGCACATCGATGCACCTACAATGTGTCTCTCTCTAAGCCAGATATATAGTGAAGCAATCTGAAATGGGCCTTGTAAGATCACATCTGAACTGAAGTGTGGCTTCAGTCTTAAGTGCCAGTCTAAATCAGAATCTCTTGGAGGTTCAGAAAGCTGAGATATATATTTTGAGGATAAAACCAGGTTTGGATAAACCAATTCTTTTCTGTCTCGAGGTCCTGCTCTTACAAACTATTCCTTATTTGCAGCAGCTCTGGTTTGGAGTGGATCTTTCCTCTTCTGGATTTCCTTTGAGTAGACGGTAGAGTATAAGCTTAATGTAATACTGTGTTTTAATTGTCTGCTCAAGCAGACAATTGAAATACAGCACTGTACAATGAAACTGCACTGCAGAAGAAATACAAGATGTGTGGTGATGGGGAATCAGCCTCTGCAAGTCTCAATCACTTCAATGTGAAATTGGTTCAGCAGGGTGAAATAGTTTGGGACAGTGTAGGAAAGGAGCAGAGCCTGTGGTGGTGAGCATTTCTCCCCTTCCCTCTCCTCCCGCTCAAGTAATTAACTGATTATAGCCAGGGCTTTTTTTCTTATTTCTCTTTTCTGCTTGTATTTTTACCTGCAATTACCTTTTTAAAAGATGTTGCTGACAGCTTCATTATTTCAGTCCCTTAAGCACTGCAGAAGAGCGCAGGAAAAAAAGTCTTCCGGTACATACTGACTGTTAATAACCTTCTCCAGATCTGACGACTAAGCAGTGAAAATAGCTGTCATTTATACCATGAACATATTGTCTTCCCTGGTGGAAATGTGGGATGTGAATGCATGATTGCTTTTGACTGCTGGCTGTATAATATGCACACATATAACTTGCGTATCTAAGTAGGATGTTTAGCAATCCTTGCAAAAGAAAAAAAGGCAAAATGAAACAAAAGTACCTCTTTAAGTAACTCAGGGAATATTAATAACATCTTAAAAAAAATAAAGGTGAAAATCTCTTATGTTTGCAACACATTCATTTTTACTGAATCAGTAACGAGTTGTACTGCCCTTCCATGTTACCTTCAGAATAGCAGTAAATCTTGCTTGGCTAGTGAGCCAATACGGTCTAAAAATAGCCTGTGTCTGAGGGGGAGATGCATACAGGTCTGTTCTTGCAGCCTGGCTGTGAGACTTCTGTCAACCTGTATTAGATTCCAAATATTTGGACAATTTCTTAGGTGAAATTTTGAAAGCCCTTGCTTATATTTGGTATGTTTCTTTTGTGGAGGCAGAAGTGGCCCAAGATTTAATGAACAGGCTCAACCCAAGTGTGCTGAGTGATAGGCAAAAGAATCTATTTTGTGCTGAGATGATGCCATTAAGACAATTCACACAGCGGAACTAGTGCACAGGTATTTCTAGATCCTGCTGGAAATGTAATTGTAAATTCTTCCTGAGATGCTATGAATTTCTGGAAAGAGCCATCCTGTTCCACCTCTCTGTAGTATTGATCTGGGTTTCTATTCCTTTGGTCAGATAGAGAGAACTTAAATTGGAGATTGCTAGTAAGGGATTTAACAAAAGAGCTGCTTTAAGATTTCCACCATGGTTCATCATAGCATAGAAAAGGAGATTTAACCTAGCAATATCAGCTATTATATATCATTTGGGTGGCGTTATCCTTCACTGAAGAAGCAGATGCTAAGCTAGATTTTAGAGATGAAGGCAGTGTGACTAGTAGTCTTAAAATGTTTAGCAGGTTACAATAATCTTACCCATGCTGTAGAAAAATATTGTCAGTAATGCAGTGCTTTAAAACTTTTGAGCTAATTTTAAAATATACTATGTCAATAGAGGGATTTTTTTACTTTTTTTTTCTTTGTACCAAAAACTCTGAGGTATTTTGGTCACTTCTGCATAGCAGGTGTATGTCTGTATCATGTTAAATTACTAAATTATTGCAGCAGTGCTTGTTTTTCAGCATTGTGAAAAGGTGGATTAACCCGGGTATAATACTCCACAAAAACAGCCAAAATTATTCCTGTTATCTCCACATCAAGCATGAGCAAGTTGATGGATTTGCACGGTAGGGCGCCGTGCCACATATGTCCACTGCATTTCTTGTTCTCGTTTAGGACCCTGTGCCTTGGCGCCTCATTGCTCAGCACGTAGGACTCAGCTAAGACCTGACACAATAACTTAATCTATTTGGGCTGAAGAGGATGTTGTGACCCTGTACTGATTTGCAGAAACAAATAGGATATGTTGTTCCTACTTTCATTTGGTATGAAAACAAATACTTAAATCCAGAAAAGATGGTGAGTGAAACATCATGCAGTAGGTAACTCTAACTATTAAGCTTGTACAGAGGTGGAAAGTACAAGATATAGAGGCAGAAGCCCTGGATTTTTATTTTTTTTTTTACATATTAGGTAGGTTAAACTACTTGTTTTCTAAGCTATGTTGTCTCTGAATGCAGAAGGAATATTACTAATGTGTACTACTATATCACATACTACTATATTGTTATACATTACTTATTGGCATTACTAATTAGGAACAGAAAAGTCTATTAATTCTAAGCTAAATGCTAAGCCATTGGGTGATAGTACTTCCTAAGTTGCACTAAACTGTTGCAATGTTTTATAACAGTGCAAGTATGTGTTCAGTACTCCTCACTGTTTCACAAGAAGAGCATATCAAGGCATATCAAGGATAAGAGGGTTATTAGGGGCAGTCAGCATGGCTTTACCAAGGGTAAGTCATGCTTGACCAACCTCATAGCCTTTTATGAGAATGTAACAAGGTGGATGGATGATGGCAGAGCGGTGGATGTGTTCTACCTTGACTTCAGTAAAGCCTTTGACACAGTCTCCCACAGCATCCTCACGGCTAAGTTGAGGAGGTGTGGTCTAGACAATAGAGTAGTGAGGTGGGTTGCAAACTGGCTTAAGGAGAGAAGCCAAAGAGTGGTAGCCAATGGTGCAGAGTCTAGCTGGAGGCCAGTATCTAGTGGAGTGCCTCAGGGGTCAGTACTGAGGCCAGTATTATTCAATATATTCATTAACGATTTAGACAAGGGAATAGAGTGCAGTATCAGCAAGTTTGCTGATGACACTAAGCTGGGAGGAGTGGCTGACAGGCCCGAAGGCTGTGCTGCCATCCAGCGGGACCTGGACAGGCTGGAGAGTTGGGCGGGGAATAACCTGATGAAATTTAACAAGGGAAAGTGTAGAGTCCTGCATCTGGGCAGGAACAACCCCAGGTTCCAGTATAGGTTGGTAAATTACATATTAGAGAGCAGTGTAGGGGAAAGGGATCTAGGGGTCCTGGCGGACAGCAGGATGACCATGAGCCAGCACTGTGCCCTTGTGGCCAGGAAGGCCAATGGCATCCTGGGGTGTATTACAAGGGGGGTGGTTAGTAGATCGAGAGAGGTCTTCCTTCCCCTCTACTCCACCCTGGTGAGACCCCACCTAGAATATTGTGTCCAGTTCTGGGCCCCTCAGTTCCAGAAGGACAGGGAACTGCTGGAGAGGGTCCAGCGTAGGGCAACAAAGATGATTAAGGGAGTGGAGCACCTCCCTTATGAAGAAAGGCTGAGGGAGCTGGGTCTCTTTAGTTTGGAGGAGACTGAGGGGTGACCTTATTAATGTTTATAAATATATAAAGTGTGTGTGCCATGAGGATGGAGCCAGGCTCTTCTCGGTGGCAAACAATGATAGGACAAGGGGTAATGGAATCAAGCTGGAACACAAGAGATTCCACTTAAATTTGAGAAGAAACTTCTCAATGAGGGTGACAGAGCACTGGAACAGGCTGCCCAGGGAGGTCACGGAGTCTCCTACTCTGGAGACATTCAAAACCCGCCTGGACATGTTCCTGTGCAACCTCACCTAGGCGTTCCTGCTCCAGCAGGGGGATTGGACTAGATGATCTTTTGAGGTCCCTTCCAATCCCAAACTTACTGTGATACTGTGAAGAGTGGAAGTAGGTCAGTAATATTTCTTCTTACAATATATTTTTAAGGAAGCATCTGCCTCTAACTAGATACTGTAACTCTGAAAGAACATTTCCAACTAACAAAGAATCTATTTCAGATTTATCTCAGATAATATAAATTATAATCTTCTCCTAAATATGGTATAGTTCAGCTTTTCATGCTTTAAGATTCAGAGACCTGTTAATGAAAATAGTGGTATATAAACTGGATGTCCTCAGTATAAATATTATAACCCCCCCTTTTTTTCACTGCTCCCAATAGCTTTAGAAAGAGTAAAAATAATGTCTGTTTTCCCCATGTGTTATGTTGCTGTAGTTTGTGGGGTTTTTGGTGTTTTTGTTTGGTTGGTTTTGGACTTTTTGTGGGTTTTGTTTGTGTTTTTGTGTTTCTTTGGGTTTTGTTTGTTTGGGGGTGTTGTGGGTTGTGGTGTTTTGGTTTTTTTTTTTGTTTTGTTTTGTGGGTCTTTTTGTCTGTTTTTTTTTTTGTTTGGTCTTTTGTTCTGTTTTTTTTTTACATTTTGTTTCGTAACTTTCTTACAGTGTTGAAAATTCTGAACTCAAAATGGTTCTCTTAGGTCTTGTTTATGACTGTGACTGATGTACAGATGATCCAGACCTGCAAAACATTTAAATACAGGTTTAAAGCACTTAACCATATGCTTAATTGTAAAGACAAACAAATTCCATTTAACTCAAATGAACCTTGCACATTCTCCATAACAAAAACCATTTCAATAATTGCAGCTTTTTTGCGAAGTTCCTTCTTGCTTGTAGAATTTGGGACTCTCTTCTGATTCTCTTTTTTGTAAACATTACCACATAGAATTGACTTGGTTTTTAGAGTAAGTGCAAATGTACATATTTGGATGGGACTGTGTTTAGTGGGTATTAATGATGAAGCAACTTTTTCTCTATAATTTTCTGTTACCAGAGAGATAATAGTTGCTTTTTCCAGAGCTGTGCCCCTTATGACAGAGTGGGCAAGGGATTTGTGATTGCTGGCTAAATCTGCATGTGTCAAAAAGTAGTGGGTAGATTCTGAGGCAGACTACTTCTGCAATACACCAGAATTCATTGGACTGGGCCACTAGAAAGTGGAAAAAAACTCATCTCTGCATTTCCTCGGTTTCTTGCGCGTCTCAATTCCGTGGAACTCGGAGATGATTAGATAAGATAATTAGCTGATGGAGGGGGAAATATGAATAGAAATTTTTCCTTTCCCCTCTGTCTCCACCTCCTTTTCTGAAATAGTAAAAAATATGCAGACTGGGCTTTTGATCTGGAAAATCAAATATTCTCTCTGAGAAGCTAGTGTCTCTTTAGGTGCAAAAGTAAAGCATGTAGTACTTAAAAATTCTGGTCCTAGTATGCTAAGGTACAAATCTCTGCCCTACTTTAGCACCTCACTTTAGAGAGAGCTTGATTCTGAGCTAGCTTTCCTAGGTCTCTTCTAGGAAGATGCACTGTGCAGAATCCAGTGTAGTTCATTCTGAAACAAGCTCTGAGAGAGGCCAGATAACTCACTTTCTAGAGGCACCTGTTTATCTCCTTTGATTATGAAGAGAGCCTTAGGAGACTACACTAAATTTGGAAGGCTTGCTTCAGGTACCCAGATTTAGGTAAGATCCTACCTTAAGGTAATCAGAGCAGGGACTGTTTCTGTTTTGTGTCTCACGGGAGACAACAGATTGTGGAACCACAAATGGGATTGTATTCTACCTGTGTTTTAAGTTCCAGAGTTTTTCTGTAAGCTGTCCCCAGCAAGTCATACCGATATTCATTGCTACTTGGAGCTGGGGAAGGGCAGGCCAGTAATAACAACTTTGCAAGGTAGTAATTTGTTTACTTTTCCTGATTGCTTTACATTCTACATAGGGACCCATCAGCATTCTTGTTCCCTTACATTGATTTCATTTGGCCTTGCAAAATAATTGCACGCACAGTAAACTCTGTGCACAATCATGAAACAGCCTGTTTGGATCCTGTGAACCAGATCAAACATATAATATTCCTACAAAGCCAATATAAAGAGAGTCACCCAGATGAAGAGCAATCCTGTTGGGGGTATTCACTGAGTGCAGCTGTAGGATTTGATCTTATTGCTGTAAATATTGTAACTGAGAAATGATGTGGCTGCAGCCTTCTTATGACTTTATGACCTCCAGTCTGCTCTTCTGGGCGAAGGGAGACAGTGTCAACCTGACTGTGAGCTTTGGGCTGCTCCACTTTATAGCAGTCAGGAAAACTTACCCACAGTGAGCTTAAAAGGACAAATATAAGAAAGAATACCTTTGCATTTCTTCCTCTCACATTGCTTTGCATGTTCTGGGCAGATCTCAGTGTCATAATAGTGAGCTCATTTGTTTGCACTATGCCTCTTCCATGATTTGAACCTCCAGGAATCTTAGTCTAGCAGCTTTCATTGTGGGTGAAATACATGTCCCTTGATTTACCTGAAAAGGCAAAATTTCTTTTATTGAGGGTGAGAGGAGAAGAAAACCTTGTCGTTTTTTTCACGTAAAATGAAGCTCTGAAAGTGTTAGGGAATTACTATTTTTTTAATTTTGCTTTTTTTTTTTTTTTCCTTAGGGCGATTGTGTAGTACAGAATATTAGCTTTGTATTCTAGCCACTAGGTGGAGAAAGCAAGCCTTCTGTAATCTAATAGCATTTGTAGTATTATGCTATTCTGACCTAAATTCCATAGATATTTTGGAGCAGAAGAGTTCCTTCTTTCCTGCAGTACTTCAGAAGGTAGAATAGCAATGAAGAGTGGAGAGTGGCTAGCTGAAACTTTGCTGGAATTATTTTTAAGAAAATACATTAGAAGATCAGTCTTAAATACAAAATCAAGTATACCACAGTCAGCCTCAGGTAGTCTTCTGAACTGGAATTCTGATCATCAGTGCTTCTGATGCTTGTGTTATGAGGAGTAGGGAGTTGGGCTGCCACTGCTAAAAGATTGTATGCAGAGAGTGGGCATCTTCTCTTAGATCACTTGTCACATCTTCATCAGGACAGAAAGAAAGAGTAGATGTCTACAGATAGCTTGTGATGGCACCCTCCTGTTTGAGGGTGAGATAGGAGTCGTTTCAACATGTCTGAGCACATATGTGAAATTCAACAGTCTCAGCTAGGAAGGTTGGAAGACATCCATTTTGGCACAGTTCAGTCAGGGGAGGCCTCTGAGTGAGGCCCTACTCCAAGCTGGCATGGGTAGAAGTTAACCCTGATTCTCTTGCCTTTCAAAGCAGTGTCTTAACTATGAATACACATGTTAGAAAGGAGATAATGTCACTACATCCTATTGCAAATGAGTTCTGAAGAAATCAGAATGGTTTTGTCTTGTATTTGTCAAAATGAGTTCCTGCAGCATTCTCTCCTCTATGTATATGTGTGTATGTATTGAATTTTACTCAAATAAGCTAATAATTCTCCCCACTTGCTGTACCACACCAGTTTACGAAAATGGTTTTGTCTGCTTTACGGACACTTTATTTGGTCTAATTGTGAAAGGATTTCAAGAGTCCGTGGGGCAGCATGTACGCCTTTTTATTCAGCATATATTCCCATTAGAGAAGAATTTTCTACCACTGGACTTTCTGAAATGACCCTCTGGGCAACAGTGTGTTTCTGTGCTTCAGAACTGATAGAATTCTTCTCCAGACACAGTCAGTGTGAAAACATGATAAATCCTTCCCTTCCCTGTCCATCCACATAATTTCCTGGTTGTGCTTCCCCATCTGGGGGATGAGTTGACTGCCTACAGCACCATCTGCTCCAGAGGAAGGGATGTTTTGGATGTTTTATATGCTTACAAGCCACTCTTTTTATGCCTGTTTTGCCCTAACAAGCTAGTACTGTGGTTTGAGTTGGCTTCTTCAGGTAATAACTGTGGCCAACTGGCTTCCTAAACTGAAGTCATGGCTGAAGTGCTTTGTGCCTTGAATCATGAAGACATACTTAAGCTTGATCCTGGACTAAACTCAACACTGGCTGGAACAAGTTTCTAACGAGTAGCCCTGTACAGTGTAGGAAAATACAGCACAGAAATAGTCCTAAAGAGAATGCGTGAATGAGGCATCTTGACCAGTGAAGCGGTGGTCAGAACTATTTTTCCAAGTCATTTACATTCTATTTTGATCTTTCACTCTGGTTGAAATAATTTTCCTGTCTAAGATGCAACTTGGGTAACTAATTTTGCATCATGCAGTGTGTGATGAATTCCTGCAGGTGAAAGACAGCATTAAGATAACAAAATACATAGAGAGTCTAAAATAATTTAACAGGTGCTAAGAAAAGGTCCTCTGTAGTGTTTCATTGTAGTTTTTTGCTAGTTTCCATCCCAATTAAATCCTTCCACTACAGAGCTGGATAAAAACACTTGAAACCATAAGGATCTTCTTCTAATTTGGTCATTCATGTAGCTCATCTAATGATGGCTGCAAATTGTTTAGCTTCAGTTTTCCTTCATAGTTGCTATCAAATGATTCTATCATCATTCATGTTACTTTTTTTTTTTTTTTTTAGTTGTCCTCTGTACAATTAAAGAGAAGAGTTTGACTTTTCTGTATATGATCAAGGTTAAAGCCAAGTTCCATCTTTCTCCTTTTTTTATGAAGAAGGAAAAAAATCCCAAACTGACTGGTATTTCAGTCAGTTCAAACTCTTTAAATCAAGTAAAGTGAGCTTTATCTTAAATTACTTTCCACTTTCAACCATGGGAAATACTGTACTGCTAGATGTTAAGCCTCATTGATAGATGACTATTGTAATAAGTAATTTTCTTGACTTCATGATTTGGAAAATACATGGATTTTGTAAACTAGGTTTTTCATCAGCTAAAGTTTGTGTATGTACTGCTGGACCAACTGCTAACCAGATCCCCCAAGGAAATGTGATTTGTGGGATGACAGCTTGCTCTGAGCCTCACTGATAGAGGAACTGCAGTACTTCTGAAACACTGCACAGAAAAATAGAGGAACGTTGAAGTGTAACGTAAAGAGCAAAGCCAGCATGTATCTGAGCCAAGGTTACTGCTTTGTCCTCATGGGTTACCTCAGCTCTAAAGGGAATTACAGAATGTGTGTGATCCTGTTTTAGAGAATAATCTTGACTTTTCCTTATCTTTCAGAATACCTGTAGTAAGCAAGCTGAACACATGTGCTGCCATGAATGGGATCCAATACAGCCCCTGTTGAAGGCAATGTGGAGAGTTCTACATACTTTACAACAAGATAAATGAGGATCTAAATGAGGATTCATGTCAAGTTTCCCACAGCAGCTGCTGTGTTATACAGGCAAACACACAACACAATTCTAGCTGTGTTGAATTTCTTTCAGATTTTGCAAAGGGATGTGGAGAAATCAGCAGTCTTGAGATAGTGATTGGACACATAGGAAAAATTATCTAGGAAGATTAAGGTTGTTTGATCAGAAGAATGGGAAGATACCATGTTGCAGCGTTTAGATATATAAAAAGGTGTTGTAGAAAGGAAGGAGTCTGCTTCGCTTTCCTGCGCAGTGACAGATGGGACAAGGCTTAGATTTTTGTGAGAGTGATTTCTTTTCCAATGTGGAAAATGCTGCCTTCAAGAGTTGGTAAACACTGAGGCAGGAGAAGGGGAATATGCTTTTGAGTGCAGGTTAAAGAAGCATTTCATGGTAACTATTTAGACTAAATATTATTTGTTCTGTCAGTTTACTAGTCTATAGCCTCTGCAATTGTAGCAATTTGAAATAAATATGTAAAGAAGAATACTTACATCTAGTAAATGTAATTCAGTTGATAACAGCATGCTGAACCTTTTGTCTCTCAGACTTCTGCAAAACTGCAATTCAGGCACATTTATCACTCTCCAGGTTCAGATACTTGAGGACAAGTTATTATACATTTCTAGATATATTTAAATGCATACATTTGGACAGAGGGGAGTGAGGGAGATTCAAAGGCCCACATTTCCTGGGTACTTCCAAGAGACAGAATAATTGGACGTTTTGCTCTTACACCCCTGTGGCTTCTAGCGCCACAGTAAGAATTTAGCTACAAGATCTCATTCTTCAAAAATGTAAATCATAAGAGAATAGGATGGCAGTCCTTAAAGTTGCAGATGAAGATTGAATCTCAAGTATAATCTATAACTGATGTATATTGCTTTCCGAGATGTGTTCTTGATCACATCTATAACAAAATGGCAAGCTAGCTTTTCCAGGAAAATGCTTTTGCCAGGCTTCCCTGGCTACACTGATGACGACTATATAAATACCAACAGTGAGGTTAGCTGAGAAGAACTGGAGTGGTTGAAAATGATAAATATTAAATATATTATTGATTTTAATAAGCTTAGTCCTATTTATTTAGTAACTAACAAACTAAACCCAGAGGCTGGTAGAAGACTACTGGAAGTTGTTTTAGTGTGTTAGATTGGTACTCTTTTATAATTTATATTGCTGTAGTGCCTGAGAGTTTTTGTTATGGAACAAAATCTCATACTTCTAGATGTTAAAAGCTGGTTTCTGCACCAATGTATTTAGTGTTACATCTTAGATAACCAGTACCAAATGCAAATGAAGACAAGGGTGACAGGTATGAACAGTGAGGTAAAAATCAGCATTTTCACTGTGAGTGACAGGTAAGTTGAAGTTGGGCTGTGATGCATGTAAGAAGTGAAGACAGGCAGCTTGGATTGGATTCAGTGAAGTAAGAAAACCAGGGAAGGAATTTTAGGAGATATAGAACACAAGATGAACAGAAAGATGAGCTAAGAAAATGATTTTTGAATGGGTAAGGGTAGGGCAAGGTTATATTTATCTAGGTTGGATGAAGACCTGTTGCAGAGTGTGGTGGGAGATAAGAGAAACTTGTCTAGCATTTTAAATAGGTGACCAGAATAGGGACTGCCACATCTTGGGTTCTGCAGAGAGAAACTAATTATTGGTCCTTCTTTTCAAGATGAAGCTGAAATGAATGTACTTTGAATATTAATAGGCACGTGCACAATTTTAAATGTCTGCATTTTCGGTTATGTCTTTCGGCATTTGTCCATTTAAAAGGAGAAAAGAAAAACAAAATCCATGCTATTGGCTAATAGTGTTAAAGGTTTCTACTTCAGTTGTGTTTGCAATGAAGAGCATTCTGGCTAAATCCGTATCATTGTGTGGGAAATAGCAGCCAATTCGCTTGTCTAGATTACAAGTGTAGCTTTGTATTCCCACGTGATTGCAGGCTACCCTGGACAATTGGGCAGTGTTTCAGACTGGCTGGCAGTAGGCAGTCAGAATTCAGATTTTGGAGTCTGCTTTTTTTCTTTATCCAGACTGGCTACTTTTCCAAACCTTTCCAGGGGCTCTTTCCCAATAGGGCAATGTTATGTGAGGTTGCACAGAAAGAAACTTTGACACTGGCAGTACTGTCATCACCTGGATTCAGCAGAATCTCAGGGGAATGGCCTGGTAATAGAAGCCTGTGCACTGAAATTGTTTTCAATTAAAAAAACAGATGCGTACTTCTCATTTATTCAGTGGCATGGCATCCAAGATTATCAAGAGAGCCTTACACAGGCCAGATATATTAAATTACCCTTGCAAGCACTTCCTATTCTGCAAGTATTTCCTATTCTGCATGCATAGTCAGAGTGAACTAGGGTAGAGGGCTGTATATTTTGTACTACTACAGTAACTGGGGCAGTGCCAGAGCACAGCTGGCCAGACTTTATGTTCCTGACAGGTGGGCATAAAATTCTAGCTGTGTTGAATTTCTTTCAGATTTTGCCTCTGTCTTCACTGGGAGTAAGGCTTACCTTTAAGGAGAGATTACTTCCTTAGATGAAATATCTTCTCACAACAAACAGCTGCCACAGGGCTTGCCATGCAGCAGTTGACAGTAGTTTATTGTTCTGGTCACAAGACCCTTCATTCTGAGGGCTTTTTTTTTTTTTTAAGTATATATCCATTTTAGGCCCTATGAGATATTTTACCTCAATATTGCAACTGACATTAGTGATGGAATTGTTTAATTTAAGGAGAAGGTGTATATTAATTAAAAAAAAAAAAAAAGTAGTACAAGTCATTCAAAAATGTATTTTATTAAACCAGGTTCTGACCTTTGCTGGTGTTTGCTCTGGCATGTCACAGTACTTGCTAGTGCACTGAACTCCTATGGCCTGCCAAAGTGTAATGCAGTACCTTATCTGCTATTACTAAGATAAAACAGAAATGCAGACCAGAAACACAATTTTTGTAAACACTGTCGTTAGATCAAGATGTATGCTTTCTGGTAAACATATAATATGAAGCATAGAAGCATTTATGTATCTAAACTCCTGTGGGATCCTAGCACAAACATCTAAAAGGCATTGAAGAGAGTCAACGTAGGGCTGCTCAGCTTCGAGCATACTTATGAGACCACTGTACCAAAACCTTCTTTGTCAATGTGCAAGTAACATTTAGTGCAAGTTTAGGAGTATGGGGACTTCAAAGAGTCTGTATGAGACATTCCTCTGCCCTGATGCAGGATGAGTATGCCTACCAGCCCTTCTCAGGGAAAAAAAAATTGCAATGGAAGAGATTTCTTAATCATTCTCTTTCCCTAAATGATGTCACAATTCTTGATTACGCTAAGCTCAGAATTTTTCTTTGGCTATGCTGGAAGACTGTTGTAATCTGTATTTTCAACTATATCTTCTTTTATTTTCTTCTTTCCAGAGAAGGCAACTGCACCAAATCAATCTGCTTTATTTAATTGGTTAGCTTTGTAGCACTCATATCATTCTTGTTGGTATTTTCTGCTGTTCTCCAATTTTCTATGCCCAAAACTGAATGCAGCACACCAGTCAAATTTCACCAGCACTACATACAGTGCACCAGAAGAAATGATGCCATGTT
The DNA here is from genome assembly GCF_964273445.1 of Streptopelia decaocto. NCBI lineage: Eukaryota > Metazoa > Chordata > Aves > Columbiformes > Columbidae > Streptopelia > Streptopelia decaocto. The sequence continues at coordinate 120,761,759 of NC_138655.1, read as the reverse complement.
CTGGCTTCAAAATATATTTATTACCTTCTATAATTCTCCAGCTTCTCTTCTGTTGTAGAACAGCTTAGGTATTTTATTTCATGTATTATACTTGATCTGGCCTTCCAGCATGTAGTACTTTACAACTGTTTTTTTTTTTATTTACTTGTCTTGTTTCAACCGTATTCAGTTTTCAACACTGTGATGAATCCTACCCTTTTCAATCCCAGTTATTATCATACCTGAGTATATAAGTGTATTAGAATACATGCATTTAATAACAAATTGGGAAGCCAAAGCAATCACTTTCACCCACTGTATGATAGTTTAATCTATATTTCAGAGATCGCTGATGGAAATGCTATGTCAAAATTGAGATATATTGCATCTACTGTTTTTTAACCTTCACTTCATGTCCCAGGCCCAAGGCAGTTACTGTAGCATGGGAGAAAATTTGGATGATAGGACATTTTTGACTGGACAAGTCCAGGTCCTCTAAATAGTCATAAAAGATTTAAGAGTATTTTTCTATAATAAAGATAATTCTGCAATCACAAGAACAAGTCATTGCCAGTTTTTCATTATGACTTGTCATGATTCAGAAGATTGTCTGCAGTGAGAGGTTTTTTTAATTGCATTTCTTTCACCAGTGTGTTTCACTGGACTTGAACTTCAGTAACTTGTAACTAGTGGCTGAAATAATCCATGAGGCTTCTGCCCTACTTCATGATATTTTGTTTTCTGGGACCCAGATTTAGCAGTGTTACAATGCAAATAAATTAAGGTCGTGAGAGTGATAAATTAAAGAGGTGCAGGCTGCCAACACTCAAACTAAGTGTGTTAGTCTGCAGGTCCTCTAATGGTGGGTATTTGGCTGCAACATTGGGTCTGTTGCAGATTTGAGTTCCAGGAGCACTTCAAAGAGCTTTTCCAGAATGAATTTATATTTAGTCATGTTGTCTTAAGCAGCTGGTACTGAAAACCCAAAATAACACCATGGGAGATGTTAGAATACAAAAGATTCATACTGTTATTTATGAACGAGCATAATCCACAAGCTGTTGTTTACAGTGCGACTCCATAGAGTAGTAAAGTGACATGTTGCTTTGAATAATAGAGCAAACCATTGGTTATGAAACAGTTTCAGCCATTACCAGTACCCTCTGCCCCCCCAAGTATTAGATGTCTACTCTGCATTTTTTCCACAGCTATTCCTACCACTAATATTTCATCAGTGCTTTTAGCAGGATTTACCCCTTCAAGCATTCTCATAATGTGCTCATGTAACACACAACTTCAACTTCATGCCACAAACTCTGATAGCTTACAGCAAAGTCAGTGATCACACTGGTCAGTCTGAAGTCTGAAATAAAACTACTGACTTGTAATTATGTCTTGAGGCCGTGGAGGCACTACAGGGGACTTGGGAAGCAGTGTTGTGTAGTTTGCACATAAGCTGTTTGCCACAGGGGGACTATGTATAAGCAGGATGGCTGTGCTCCACTTATCAGGTATATAAAAATGGTCTCTGGTTCTATTTTATTTCTATCTTTTGTGCGTGTGTGTATTTAACAGCCTAGGCACAGTCATAGATGTATTAAGTTAATTCTGATTTTATCATGCGCTAACAAGCATGAGAAGCAACCCTTTATCTACTAGCACACTACTGAAAATGTACCCTTTTCTGGTATGGAGAAAGTGTCTTGTACACTATTTCTTGTAGGCACAGGATTGAAATGTAGGAGCTGTAGATACAGGTCTTGGCTCTATATGTTTTCTCTGATTCTGAACTTATGCACAACCAACACACAGCTATCTGTGAGTGCTTTAACCAGTTTGAGGTTTAAGCATACCATGGAAGCAGAGATACTTGAGCTTTCCCCCTTACTAAGCCAGCACTGGGCTGCCCAGGCTTATTAGTTTAGGTCCAATGCCAGAAAGAGACAGCTGTACAGCCTTTGCAGCCAGTTTGGTTCTGTGAGCAGTTTAGCCACATTGTGTCTAGAGAACACAAACTAACACCTCTGAAGACCCAGGCTCATTTTGTGGAGTCATCAGGAAGGCTTCAGTGCTGCATTCCTGTTTCCCACAAGGACTGGGACTGCACACAGGCAGTTCAAAGCCAGCCAGGCTTATTAAGTGCAACCTGAACATCTCTATACCACGCAGGAGGTTCCAAGAAGATTTATTAGCTCAGGTTCAATGCCAGTCTAATAAATTCACTCATCATCTTGTCAGCAAGTCTGCTTATATTGTGGCTAGAGCAAGCACCTTATTCAGCAAGAACTTTTTGAACTCAGCATGAAGTTTCTGGTGAAAAAGGTATCATAATTTAGCCTACGATGTCTCTGTGCTTCAGGTCCTAGCTTTCTGTTTCATTTTCTTATGCTATGTGTGTGCACTGCAGTGCAAGACAGTAGGCTTTTAAATGGAATTTATCCAGCCAAGGTACTCAAGGATTTTACACAGCATCAGCTAATCTGTGACAACCACTTTAGGGGATACTTCTACCCTCTGAGATAGCTTACTGATGTTGTGTTAAAGGATAAGCAACCACATAAGCCACTCCTGTTTACTGTAGATTGTACAAAGGTTCTTAGGTTATGGCTAAAAACTCAAGTATAAACTTCTTTTCTATGAAATGAGGGGCAAGTGGAACTTTTTTGTTTGACTGTAGAGAGAAAATCTTAGGAATTTTGTAAGGAAATGATCATTACACTTATCTGAATTTTTGAATGCTTAGTAAGAAGAGAAAACATAGTGTGTTTTTCCTCAAACGTTTGCCTGCTTGTTTTCCTAATGCTTCCTAATTATATGTAGATCGATGATACTCTGTGAAGAATTTCACAGAAAATACTAAGGAAGAAGTCTACAAAGGAGGTTAAGGAAATGATATTGAAGGACTCCCAGACATGATACAAGTCCATCAGTCACATTCCAGTTGCATTTTTAAGAATTAGTTGAAATAAGCAGACATGCTACCCTACCCCAAAACCTTTACGTTTATATTTGTAGAAAGGAGGATGTGCTATTCAACTAAGAATAAATGTCAGTTACAGCCTATGCAGCTGATCCAAAGACGAGTAGAAAGCTGTGAAACTCAGGAATTTTGGCTCAGGTTTTTGAAGCCTGAAAGCTTTACTCATTGACTCCAGAACAAAAGTGAGTAGAACTCTGTACATTATTACACTGTATAGATAGTCATGCGTCATTCAGCCAGATATAAATATGTAATAATAAACAAGCATACTTAACATAGTATGAACAAACTACGAAGAGAAAGTAACTTATTCAGATCTATGGGCAAGTCAGATTTATTTGTAGAAGATAGTTGATTTACTTCCATGTGTGTCTATAGGAAGAATTATAGCTCCATGATGAAACATGTGTGTCCTGAAAGTGTTATAAACACACCTCTGAATCCACAGTCATTCTCTCTCTCTTTCAACAAGCTGCACTGGTGTCATGACATTGCTTCTGACTCCTGAGCTAGGTGATTAGCCCTGTGGCAGTGCATTTAACTGTGTAGATGTGTCCTAAGAGGGCCATTGACTGTGTTACTTGGTGCTTGTTTGAGTTCTGCAGTAGGCGCTACAACCAAAACAGTGACAATCTGAAGCATACACTTACATTTTAAAATCAATTGTTTGGTTTTACTTCAGTTTCTAAATATAGTTTGAGCTTTTGGAATGAGGTTTGTGTTCTTAGCTGAGGCAGGTTCTTTTGAAAATCTACTCCTAGAAAAGGTGGATGCTCAATAAAGCAGGGCCTATTAAGCAAAACAGTGTATGTTTGTTTTTCCGAGGGGGTGGGGTGTAATATTTTTATATATCTTTGACTTGTTCGATTTGATCTAAGAAGAAATATTGGGCTGATTTCAACACTGAGAAACCTGAAGTTTACTTTCGTTATCATTCAGTCATCCAATAAATAAGTACAAATCAGAACTCTATAGATTGTTATAGGAATTTATAATTTTCTGGCTGAACAACTTTGATTTCATTTTTCTATGTTTAATGAACTGCAAATCATGGGATCAGCTGCAAAGTGTTGGGAAGGAATTAAAAAAAAAAAAATAGAGGGTGAGTGGGGAGCAGGATTTGGGTCAAAAGAGAGAAGCAGAAGAGAAACACAGTTGAGAGATCTCTGAAATATTCCATGGGTGAAAGTGTGGAGGGAATGGAGGATTGTGGGGTGTTGAGCTAGTGGCACACATCATCCATGGGAGTCTTTCCATTGACTTACATAGATATTGAACAGGGCCCTACCAGAATGAATTTGTCTCTGCACAAAGGTCTGAAACCAAACCAAAAATAATTACAGTACTGAATGGATTGCATTGGCTGACTTCAGCGTCTAATGTTCTTTGGCACTGCTTCATCCCAATTATTCCATCTGGAGATAATTGTGTGATATCATCCATAAAATTAAAACATAAATCAATCCAACTAGTGATCAACTCCATGAGCTGCTGTTTAAAAACACACGTGGAAATCTAGCGCTCCCTGCCTTTTTAGAAGGATGTACAAAAAAAAAAAAACCAACAGTGAAGCGTGAAGGCAAAACAAAATCATGAAATAGTAGTTCAAACCTATAAATCTTTCATGAGATGTGGCAGTCCTGTCAAGACAATACATGGAAAATAGTAGAGGAACTCTTTATTTTTCCTTATATTTTAAACAAACTTTTAACAATAAGTAATATTTTAACTTTAAAATACTTCCAGTATTTGTTGTTATAATGGCTTCAACTTTATAAGGCTGCAATGCAGCAGTAAACTGCTGGCTTAAAGCAAGTAATCTATTATTACCAGCTGAGGAAAGACTTTCCTAATGAAAGAAAAAATTTTCTCTGTAGGACTGGGAAGGTAATACCATTATATCAATAAGGTTCTTATGTCACAATTCTCCCAGGATTCCCATTTGACCACTTTGTGATAATATCTTCTACCAAGTATTATTTGAACCATGAAGAATAATTCAACTTTTATCTTATGTTGTTTTGAAAAAAAATATTATTATCAACAAAGATAAACACCTATTCATTTTACCTGTTAGCAACTGACTTTTGTTAGGTGAGATTCAAGAGGATAACCTAGTGTCTTGATTTCAGCTGGGATAGAGTTAATTTTCATCCTAGTAGCTGGCACAGTGCAGTGTTTTGGATTTAGGATGAGAATAATGTTGATAACACACTGTTTTAGTCACTGGTGAGCAGTGCTTGTACAGAGTCAAGGCCTTTTCTGTTTCTCTGTTGCTCCACCAGCAAGTAGGCTTGGGGGTGCACAAGAAGGTGGGAGGGGACACAGCTGGGACAGCTGACCCCAATTGACCACAGCGATATTCCACACCATGTGACATCATGCTCAGCATATAAACTATGAGGAAATCTGACCAGAGGCAAGCTGAGCATTGTTTGATGGGTGGTAAGCAATTGTACTGTGCATCACTTGTTTTATCTATTCTTTTATCATCATTATTATTATTTTACCTTCCTTTTCTATTCTGTTAAACTGTCTTTATCTCCATCCATGAGGTTTCCTTTTTCTTTTTTTTTCTTCCCTGATTCTCTTCCCCATCCCACTGGCAGGGAGTAGCGAATGGCCGTGTGGTGTTGAGTTGCCTGACGCATTAAACAACATCATCTAGATCATACTGGAAAAGGTCATTTAGGATAATAATTTATGCTTTATTTCTCCTGTCTAATTTTAAAAGTTTTAGGAAATGTTACAAATGGAATTGCTCTACCACTTTACCCATGTCTAAAATAACTATAGTTAACATGACTTGATACAAATTTTGGTATCTTTTCTTAATGTTATGCACGCAACTGCTTATGGAAAGCACACTCAGTTCTCTTTTGGGGAATATTTTACTTGCTTTCCCAATGGTAACAGCTATCAGTCATAAGAAATTCTGCAGAAAGCAAATAGAAGAGCATTGTGAATGAAGTAGTTATTCTTAAATGTTCAACTGAATCTTCACAGAAAGTTGTACATGTGATGATCAATCAGATATGTTTACTGCAAGCCAGATGCTAATACTTTGATTCATTCTGAAGAGAAGCCTATTATGAGAGCAAAAAAGATTATTCAAAGATTCTTTTAAGGTAGATAAGGGGTAAAATATTATTAACCTTGAATAAGAATTGTACAGTTCTACATTTTATCCATAACAAAAATGTATTATAAATAAAATAGAAAATATACAACATAAATATTAAACTCCACTATATATTTCTCTGAGTTGAATTTTTAATGTTCTAAACCTTGTTTTATCTAGATGTTAGTATAAATCAAAACTGCACTGATGCTCTGTCAGTAGATACTAATGTACAGAGCTTCTAGGAAAGCTAGAATGAAATAGGTTGTAGGGTTTCTTCAGAAAATGTTTGCCATATATGTGATGTGGTGTTCTTGGCTTCTTCCTTAAAAAGAAATTGAACGAGGAATCACATTGAATGTTATGCATCTTTCATATACATATCTATTTTTATTGATACAGACTTCCTATTTTTTCATATACATGTGTGTATTCAGTGTATTCATATATTACCTTTATACCTCATTAGATGAACAATTTGATAGGACACTTATCTAAAGAGAAATTGAGGATGATAGGATCATTTCATCTGGGAAAAAAAAAAGAACAACAGAACTTCATTCTTAAGTTATCTTGAAAGTCCTACAAGACATCCTGTTTAATATGATAAAGAAGAGAGAAGAAACACCCAACAACCAACCAACTAAAAACAAAACCACACAAAAAAAAAAAAGTTTAGATGTTTTCTTACCAATTTTCTCTGAATACCTTATGATTGGAATTGAAAGATTGATCTTTACTTTGAAGGAAAGTGGAAAGATAGGAGTGAGACTGAGTCTGGCCATGCCAGAATAGATTTCAGTAAAGTCAGGTAAGCGGCCAGGAGAACTGTTAGCTGAAGGAACAGCACCACCAGGTCTAGTGTGTTTGAATTTCATTTGATGTTTGCAGTTTTGATTAGAAGTCGGCATCTAACTGTCAATATTTCAACCCTGTCCATCACTCTGGCACTATATTGTCTGCATTGGGATTTTGATAATACAGAATTGAGAATATGCACAGCATTCAGCTCAATGGGTTACTGCAGAAGAAAAACTCCTAGTACTTAAATAATGACTCAAGATTAGAAGACTTAACAGTTTCTTTGAAATTAGAACTGGCAAAATCCATTGTTACAGTAAGAAAAAAAAAAAAGAGTATTTGACATCAGATTACATCTGCTTTTAGAGTTGTTAGACCATACCCTGAGGAAAGAAAACAAAATAGGAAGGACAATATCTCATAATTTTGCCATGTGTCTTCATCACTTTGCTCACTTTTCATTTCATACTTGGTTCAGGTAGATCCTGAAATATGGAGGCAATCCAATTGCTGCATGCAATAATGCAGTTAAAATCTCTAAAGGCTATAATGCCGCCTGTATAACTAACTAGATGTACTGCAGATTTATCAAGCTATACCTTTGAGAGTTGGGAGAAGGTAGCTGATGTATATGACTTCATTACTTGTCTAGGCTGATGAGTCATTTAGAAAGACAGGAAAATAAAGAAGGAAAAGCAGCCCTGTGACATCCACTTCATCTTTCTATGAATGCCAGATTCAGTCTACAGAACATTGCTTCTTGGAGTTCTGATGAGTTTGAACACCCTAGTTGGTAGAGCCACCTTAATTTCCTACAGGGAACTTTTCCACAATTATTCTCTTTAAAAAAATTATCTCATACTCAGCCAGAACATCATTTTGTTTAGCTTCATTCCTAGTTGCTTACTCACTATAATTCCCTTTTGCTATTTAATTAGCCCTTTTTCTGACGCTCCTAGGTGTCAAATATTTATAGACTATCATCCAGTCCATCATGTCTCAGCCCTGGTAGGCAGGTAGGAAGGTTGGATATGGCTCAGCAGGTTTAATACTCCTGCTGGATTAATTCAGCCCTGTATTTTGGCAGTGCCTACAGTGTAGTTGTAAAGTGCTTGATCCTAACCTATTAAGATAATTAATTTCTGTAGGTGTTGAATGAGACTCATACCAAGGAACTTTTACCACCTTATTTTGTGCTTTTTGCTACTCTTATTGTTATGGCTTTTGTTGCTCACTTGAATTAGAGTACAGGGAAGTGGTCAAAAAATACACCTGTGTGCTCCCCTTCTCCTGCAACATGCAATTATACTCTGCTACAGGTTTATGCTTTATATTTATCTATTTGTCTATATTTATCTATCTATCTGTGACTTACATTAGAGTAGCTGACAGCACCCCATTAAAAGCAGGAGGCGTCCTATCTGGGGCTGTATGAGCATCCTGGAAGGGATCATGATTACCTTAAGCAGTCTCCGACACAAATGAACAGATGGCAAAGTAGTGAGGAGAGAAGAGGGAAATGAAAGCCAGTGAGGAAACAAGACTTGCCTGATGTGCGTGAGTTTTTTAGTTACATTTAGTCAAAATATATTTTGCAAAATGTGTACACCATTTACTGGAGTTTTGCATGTAGTTTTTGTGGAAGAAAATTAGTTTTGTAGTAAAAGAAAAAAAATCAGGAAAGATATTAAGTTCCTAGTGAATTTAACTGTGGAACATAATTGGATGAACTCTCTCCATTCCCCTCATGGATAAACCCTGTACTGGGGTGAGTAGAGCCTATTTCAGTTTAGTGTTGTCTCTGCCAAATTCTTGAAACTGAGCCTCTGTTGGGAGGACAGCGACAGCAGAAGTGCTGACATCACGGCTTCCTCCTTGCATTCTCTGTGTTCAGATGGAAATAACATTCTGTATTCTTAATAGCCCCATTTCCCACTATGCAGCACAACAAAGTAAGCTGGGCAATGTGTTTACTGAATTTCAGTGTGTACATTTTTAGAAGTTCAAATAATCAGCAGGATCCTAACCTAAAAACGTCTGATTTTCTCAACGGTTCAACACTTTGTCCTTTTGTTGTTTTACAAATACACTTTAATTGAAACAGGCCACACCAGGGTGTGCATTTATGGGATGCTGTTGTACTGCTTGGGTGGTAGAAGGTAATTGGCCTCTGGTCCAGTGCTTCACAATGCTCCAAAGACATGTGCCAATGGTGCCTTTAATGCACATCCTGTTGTGACACTGCTTAATTAAAATCTTAGGATATCAAAAGCAGAAAGGTCTAATGAAGATTTTTCTTTCAAGCTGGTAAATACAACTGTATGTTATATTAACTGGTATAATGTATGCTGGCTGGTTCTGGCCTGCAGAATGCTTAGTCAAGCCAGTGAATAGAAAAGGAGTGCATACTGGAGGTGTATCCCCCATTACTGAAGTGTGCAGTGCAATAACCAGACTTCTGCAGTCAAGTCCAAATTATTTTGTGCTTTTTCTATGGATCTGTTTCTTGCCTGATCAACTTGAGTTTTATGCTATCAAATGATAATCAACTGTGTTATGAGGTGTTTTCTGATGTTATGTAGTAGATTGATTTTTAAATCAAAAGACTGGTTAAAGTTTGGTTATGTAAAGATATCCTTTTTCCTCTCATTTTTATTGGATGAAGTGAGATTAAGTACTTTACCAAGCAATTATCTTTCCAGATTTTCACCAGGAATGTTAGTTTGAGCACACCATTCTTGCCACTGTGTGTGTTATACACTCAGTGGTCTGACTGTCAGCTTATGGCCACAGCTATGCCATCTACAAAAGGAAATTAAAATGTGGGGCCTTTTCACTATGCATTTTCAAAAGGCGACATATAGATTTTTGTGGGTTTTTTGTTTTGTTTTTGAAAAGAGTAAAGTGCAACCTGCTGGAAGTGTTGCTGTATATGTAAGAAGGGTGTTTTTATGAGCTGGCCCAGCAGAGGTGGGTATATTTCCAGTAGGTATCAAAGATATGGAAAAAACTAATAATCTGCTTCTGATAGCATGACAGAAGATATATAGGCTTTTGGAAGCACCAATACACCTATTCTAAAGTACCCTTCAAGCATGCCCACCTGTCTGTTCCACTGATCCAGTCTGTGGAGTCCATGAACCTCACAGCTAGCTAGGTGTGTGTGGCAACACTGTGTGTACAGTTTTCCAGCTGCTGATACAAGCACAACCATGCTATGCAACCCAGAACACACATGCTGCACTTAACCATACCGATAACAGAATTAGTCTTGTTAATCCCTCTGTTTCCTCAGGAAGTCCATATCTTTTAGAATCACTCTCAAGGTACAGATTCCTGTCCATCATCTTTGTACATTCAGTTACATAGTCTAGATGTCTTAAGTCCAAGACAATGTTAAACCCTACAGAGACAGCCTTCAGAAACAGAAGCTGAAATACAGCATACAGAACTCTTGAATATTAACTTCATATGAATTTCCTGGTAAGTGCAATTCTTTATTCCCTTCCCTCAGGCAGCCAAAGAGCTATAGTGTCTTCTCAAAATTGTTCCAGGAAAACTGGTTTTGAACATTTGACAGTTATAATAGGCCTGCATGGATGCTCCACTGTAGGGTAAGCCAGCCTGTATTGAGTTTTATGCTGATATGGTTAAATTGTGTCTGGTATTCAGTAAGTCAGTTTAAATCCATGAGAAATCTCTTTAGCTTACAGTGTTCTTCAGCATAGATCTAGCTTAAGTAGCTCTTCATCTGAAAAAGATTTTTTCCTGGTTGTTTATAATATTTGTAAAGAGATAACCACACGATTTCTGGAAAGGTTATTAACTACTATGTGTTTTAATAGGGAACTTATCTCTTTGGCCTTATATAACCTAAAATTACTAAAACCTGACCAAGAGTAAGTACCTGAGCAGATCCAGAGAAGAATGAAATTGAAGCTTCCTTTCAATTAGAGAAAAGGGACTCACAGAATTTGTTCTCTACTTTATTACTTGGGGGCATTATCTCTACCCTCTGTTGATATCTGCTTTCTCTCCTGTGTAATTCAGTAACATGTAATGTGGCTTTAATCTCCTGTTCCCTCCTGTCTGTGTGCTGCGAGACGAGAGAGACAGATGAGCTCGGAAGTCAGGGGGCAGTGGAGCTGCAGCACACAGCTGCGTACCTGTCAAGTCTCCTCAATCATCCATTTGATCATGCTGCTTTCAAGGCCTGTAGAGATCAAAAAAAACCCCCGTACACACTGCAGGTCCCCAGGGAGACAGCAATTGAACCTAGTCAGAGTGATGTGCAACAGAAGAGAAGGAGGTCTTCTGAGAAAAATAATTTTAGGCCTTTTGCTGGCGCAACAAGGTCTCATCTAATTTGAAGGGGTTTACAGGTACACTGGTAGAACTGCAACAGCACATTCTTCTGCAGGTTTTGCGTCTTGTGCTAGAAGGAGTTTTAAAGAAGTTCTTAAATGAAGTGATCTTTCCTTTTGTGTTCCTATCTATTTATTCAAAAGAATTTGCTGAACCTTATAGGTCTTCTGGCACATAAAATTAGATTTGACATAAGCCTACCTAAGTAGGGAACTGGATGTGCTACAGATGTGCTATCTGTAAATGCAGAATTGTCCAGGTAGAGCGTTTCTTCCTGTTGCATTTTGTAGGCCAATGCAGCATGGAGACATTGGACAGATATACAGACTCAGGAGGAAAGGGAAATTTCACAGAGCATTGTACCCTGGCCTGCTGAAGGATAAGGATTGCCCTTTGCAGGCATGGTCTTACCCTGCAGCTAGATTGTTACCTAAACATATGTTCTACTTATCCTCTTTTTCTTCACAGCAGTGAAGTAAAGGCATGCTTTATGCCTTTAGGAAAATGTGTACTCCTTCCCTGTCCATGGGAGCTCTGCAGAATGCCATGCAAAGCGTGTGCCAGATCTCCTTCTGGTGCCATTTGAAATCTGATGACATGGAGACATATCACACCATAGCTCAGCCCGGTCCTTTTATTCCTCTTCTTTTCTCTCGGGGGAATTTTTTTCTTTAAGGTCACATTTTAAGTGCACTTTGAAGACACGACAACCTTCTTTCCTGCTTTTAGTGTTGTGAGGTTGTTTCTGTTAAATTGCACTGCATTGGTTTTGATTGTCTAACTTCTGTTCATGCTGTTCTGATCTTTCCTGAGCCCTTATCTGCACTTTTTAAACCATATCCTTGTGAACATCTCTGAGACAAAATCCAACTCTTATAAATTCAGGGCTTGTGCATGCTTGCATGCATACAGACATAGGTACCGGCTGAGAAAAAAATAGAAAATAACTCTACATTTTTATAGCATTTATTTCAAACTGTCTCAATGCTGCAGCTTGCACATATAGTCTACTATTTTAGTTTTCACAAGTGAAGAAAAAGAATATGATCCTTAACTGGAGAACTCTTACAACAACATAGAGTCCTTCTTCTCTAGTGATTCTATAAGCTCCTCATCCAGCTAAGAGCCACTAGTCCTTCTGAAAATCACTATGCCACACTAAACTGTTATTGCCAGCTCCCAAAGGAGTAGTCTGAATTAATGCTTGGGCAGAGAACATTTAAAGATGATGTTGCAATCACCCACCAGGAGTAGCACTGAATCAATAAGTAATTTTTAGAGAGCCCACTATTTCTTGAACTGCTCCTGGTGAGTAAATGAATATAGTGTTGCTAGTAATGGCAACTAAAGACCCATAGGATGCTTCATGTCAAACACTGTCATCTGCCCATGCTCTTGGTTATATTCTGATTACTTACAGTCCTTCTGCATTTTTGGTTAAATTCAGCCGTTTCTGTTGTATTTCTGCACAGACTGTTTTGTGTATTTCAAATGTGACAGTTTCAGGGGTAGTGTGTGGAATGTCATCTCTACCTCACTGAGCTGATGTAAAGCAAAGGCTGTACTCTGGAGAAGGATGAAAACCCTGTTGAGTAGGTATAGACAGGATGGTTTTGCCTGGGCCACCCTCTCTAGAGGAGTGTTCGAGAGTGATCTGGTTAAACAGCAGATTATCATTTAACTAGAAATGTGTTAATACTCAAAACTTGATAAGAAGAATAAAAACACGTGGATTTTGAGGTAGACCAAGTGCACTACACTTCCCTGGTTTGTTTTGTGGTATTAAATAGCTTCTCTACTTCCACGTGAAAAAATAATCTTTTAGTGGTTTTGTTGTATTATTAGAAATTTGACTAGTACATTGGCATTCTTCTTCTCCCAGCCTCCCATGTTCCCTTTCCCCTTCATCTGAACATTACTGTTACTTGAACACTGGGTTTTCTTTTGATAATATTATTCTCTTGTTGCTGAAGCACACAATAGCCATCTAGACAGTGAAGAAACATAATGGTGTACACTTTCAGCATGGGCAATTAGATATGCATTTCTCATTAACAATAACGGAACTTATACTCAAAATTTTCCTCTATAAATCTACTAGCACAAAACCTTTTCCCTTATGAGCAACAGATGGGTTTTCCATAATGGCTCATTACCTCCTTGCTTTGTCATGCTGCCAGAAATGAAATATAAAGTTATTTATGGTTAGAGAAAGATGCACAAGTCACTGTAGATCATTCCTTGCCATCTTTTATAGTTTATCTAGTTAGTACTTTAAATCTCTCAGGACCAGGAAGTTTCAGAAGATGACAGAGCACTGCCTGAGAATTAAGATGAGTGTCCTTCTGTCTGTTTATTTATCCTGATGGTCATGCATCTCCAGGGTGATGCTATAGTCTCCACTGGGACTGGTAATTTGGGTGTTTCAGTAGAAAAGAGGCTATTTATCAAAAGAAATTTTGTCAGCTGTGACAACTAACTTCTGTGAAATTTGACTACTGGGGCAGAAGGCAGCACTGTTTTACTATGCACCATAAATTTCAAAAGGTAAACAAGTTACTTGATAGTACTCCTTATTTGAAATTGGAAGTGGGGAGGAGGTCATTCCTTGACACATCAGTGAGAGAGTCATTCCTCTGAGAAAACTGATGGTGGAGGCCAGGAAAGAAAGTAATTCTGATGTGGACATTGCTTTTATTTATACATATTTCACATTATTAAACTCTCTATATTAGAGTTTATACCCCAGGTGTACCCACAGGTTTACTATTATCTCCACAAATCCTTGCTGAAGACCCGCTCCTACTACAAATGAGTTCATCTGTCACCTTTCATAAGTAATATATTTACAGTGACTAATATGGCATCAATGTTACTACTTAAGGCAGAAGAGAAACTGATGGCAAAATACAAGATATTGTTTTAATAATATTTACATTAAGATCTTTTCCCAGAAGGATCATCAAGTGAGTTGATCCCAGTACATCTGAGTGTCCTCCCTGAAGTGTGTAGGTATCCCAGGATGTTGATGGATATGCTTCCTGCTTCCATTCAGGAGAGCTTTTTAAATACATTTAAATCTAATTGAGATCAGTCTGACTTCAGTACATGCTTAAGTATTTTCCTGAATATGGGCAGTCCTAATCACATCTTCTTGGACTAGAGCCTTAGACTATAGGCCAAAGGTTTTGTTTACCTTTGGGCTCAGGTTTTTTCCTTGTTAAGGAACTATACAACCTGAGTTCAGTGAAGTAATCCCAGCAGCAATGAAGGAAAACAGGATCTTTCATGCTAAAGAGGTAACAAAAGCATATTGGAGTATGATGATGTGTGACCTAGGAAGAATATGGTGGGTCTCAAACCGACCTTAAGTTTTCTAAAATACAGCTTGCCTATTTCATAGATCAGCAAATTCAGTCACCTGTTTATGGATTCAGTAGGAGACCTTTCTCCAATAGTAATCAAACATGCTTTCCGCATGTTACTTTGAAATGTTGTACTGCTGGGTCCCCATCTGTGGGAAATGCCTTGTGCAGCTCCTATAATGTGTAATACATAGATGATCACAGGTCAGTCTTTGTCTTCTCTGAGTGTTGATTAACAAGCAACATAAGAAATGGATGGACAGTTGTTAATGGAAATATGCTGCGGCTGAATACCCTGAAATAGTCTCTCTTCCTGTTATTTATACAAATGATCTCTTGAGTTCATGCTATGCTGAAGGGTCTGGCCTCTGGACAAAGAGAGGGCTGTAAAGCTAGATACCATCTAAAGAGAGTGCTGGCTGTTCTCAAATGACCCATCAAGACCTGATCCATGCCAACCAGTTTACCAGCTAATATTAGGGAAAATGCAAGGTACTACTGAAATTAAGAAGCATGAAAGGAATGAAAAAGTGATGTTTGTAAAAAATTATCTTATTCCTTTATTAAAAGTATGTAATAAGATATATTTTTGGAACCAAAATTTGTATCAGTTTTCAATGTCCTATTATTTTCTTACTGTCAGTATGTTGTTCTTCTTTTCTTTATTTTCATTTTATTTCACTATTTCTTTAATCAATGTACTTTTTAAAAAGGGTTTTTTTTTCACCTCAAGTTTATAGCTGCTGAGAAATAGGAACAAAAGTTTAATGCAAGACTCCATGTTTTCTTGTTCTGGAAAAATTTAAATTCAATATAAAAATTTTTTAGCATCAAATTTAACCCTACTTTGCCGAGCTATCAAGAATATCTTATTTAAGCTTTTTACATGCCCAAGATAAATGACCTGTCTGAAAAGACCATTTCCTTCTTGTTGAAATATGTACTTTGTTCATGCCAAGGCATATTTTGTTATCTGTACTCCTATTCCACAGTTTTTGGAACTTGTTCATGTCACAGCTTCTGCTCTGTATAGCAAAGGAAAAAAAAAAAGCATATCTTAGTTTCAACTTCTCCCTGTGTCTTGGCTGCAACATCATTCAGCCTCACAGTTATCTTGAGTCACCACAGCTTGGGAAGAACACTGAAGAATGATCAAAGCCCTCTTTGGCCTTTGGATTATGCTTACAATTCATTATATAAGACCATTTCATTACGAGATTTAAACTCTGTTCCACACAGAAGGGAGACTATTTCTACATTAATATATTCCTCCTCCTTCGCTGTGGAATTATACTGGCTTAAAAAATGCAAAGTTTGTCTGTTTAACATTCAATGCGCATGTTGGATTTTTAAAAAACAAAAAAACAAAAAAACAAACAAAAAAAAAAAACCCAAAAAACCCAACCCTGTGTTCCTGCTCTAGTGCATATTTAAGTTTTTGAAACTATCCCAAGAAAAGACCACTTCCCCCCTGCCCCCTCAGTTTTATTTCACAATGCCTGTTTATTAGCCACCTGGTGAGCATTACTGTACCCACAGCTTGTCTTAATAAATCATTGACCATTTGGTGCTGCTGAGGCTACTAAACCTCAGGTTTGCAAGACCTGCTTTCCTGAGCAAAATAAATGAAGGAAGTGGCCAGGGGAGGCAGTTAATTGTACATGGTATTTGAAAATCCAGATGCAGCAGAGTGGAAGCTTGTAATCCTGCCCCCATCCTTGTTGCTGCAGTTACTATAACAGCAGCAGATGCTGACTTCAGAAGAATTTAAAATTTTGAGTATATGGCAAAAAATAAATGTCTATGGAGGGTTTTCTTGTAGGGAGTGACATGTTGCCTCAGTTTAGGACAAGAAGAGTATTGGTCGACCTGGTAACATCACAAGTTTTTCTAGACAGTCAGAGATATGATGACCTTTGGGGCAAACTGCTTGATCCTGAGTCTCAGAACTGAACTCAACATTTCATCACACAGCAAGACTGGGCTAAAACAAAAGGCCTGTCTAATAAGTAAAGAACAAGGATATCAAGAGGATGATATTCAGTATGTCTGGACATGAATGCTGGTAAGGGTTGACTATAAGACTGTATTCACCACATGTTCCTGTTGCAGCATGGGTGGTGGCAAGGGGTCAGTGAAGCCTTCTCCTGCACCAAGATCTCTGCAAGAATCATAGAATGTCCTGAGTCGGAAGGGACCCACAAGGATCATCGGGTCCAACTCCTGTCCCTGCTTATGACAACTCCACAGTTCACACCATGTGTCTGAGGGTGCTGTCCAGTCTCTTCTTGAACACTGTCAGGCTTGGGACTGTGACACCTCCCTGGGGAGCCTGTTGCAGTGCTCCACCACCCTCTGGGGGAAGAACCTTTTCCTAATGTCCAACCTAAACCTCCTCTGGTTCATCTTCCTGCCATTCCCTCGGTTTCTGTCATTGGTCACTAAAGAGAACAATTCGGCACCTGCCCTTCCTACTCCCCTTGTGAGGAAGCTGTAGATTGCGATGTGTTCTCCCCTTAGTCTCTTCCAAGCTGAACAAACCAAATGATTTTAGCCACTCCTCATACAGCTTTTTCTCCAAACACTTCACCTATTTTGCAGCCCTCTTCTGGACACTCTCTAGTAGCTTATAGAAAGCTATAGCCTTTTATACTGTAGCACCCAGAACTGCACACAGTGTTCCAGGTAAGGCTGCACCAGTGCAGAGTAGAGTGGGACAATCACCTCCTTTGAGCAGCTGGCAATACTGTGCTTGATAAGAAAAGCAAACTGTCACAGACCTCATCACATCTTTTACCTACCTTATTTCCTGTTTGATCTTGTCTGGAGGAATCAGGATAGTTCACTTGCAGAACACTGGCAGCGGTTTTATGGAAGCTGAAGCCACTGCTCTGCCTTCATCCTTCCCCCTGCTTTTACTTAAGTAGTCAAGTCAGCTAGAACTCCATTAGCTTCATAGGGAGGAGGTAGAAAGGAAAGCTGAATTGATCTGAGAACAATTCTCTTAGGACAAAACTCCAGGGAGCTGCAGTTGAGAGTTAAATGGCTGGCCACAGGTCATCTGCTTTCACATAGGTAAACTCATGTGAATAAGACAGATCAGTATGAAAATGTTTTCTAATACTGATAGCAGATGTCCCGGATGGGTAGGTGGGTGAGGAAGGGTTGTTTTCAGAGAAAACCTCTGATATTATAGTTGGATACCGCCAGGGAGATCCAGTTGCAAGGCTGAGGTTTAAATCTGGCAATATTTCATGTTTGGATTTCATGTGGCTTATGTCAAGTATCTGGTTTATACATCATCATGTTTCGTTTGTATAGATTCAGACAAGACATCTTAGTTACAAAAAAAAAAAAACCAAACAAACACTTTGTGGCAGCTAGTGCCAGCTATAGTAGCTGTGTAGATACATACTTCTTGGGAGTTTTAACAAAGCAGACCCTAAGCAGGGTTTATAGAAGGAAAAAGGCCGTTACAGCTGTCTGTATGGATCCACCATGCTCTACACTTCCCTCCACACTGCTCTAATTTCATTGTTTCAGCCTCATTTGACTCTGTTCTCATTGCTCAAAGCTGTAGGGCCCACACTGTACAAATAGAGTCAAGTCCCAAGAGACAACTCCAGCATGAGATGCAAGTAGCCAGTACCTCTTCAAATTTGATAGCTGGGTAACTCATGCTATGCCTCAGGTCATAATATAGTTGCCTATTAGATGATTCTCTTCTCCTTCACTTTTACGAGGTACAATACTGTCAAACTGCAATACATCCGTAATAATGACACTGTCACAACTATTGATCATTCCTCTAAGCATCTTGGAAGGTTTTATAAACTTGTAATGAGTCTCCTGACCCTGTGAAGCCATGCATTTTAAGATCCAGGATGCTCAAAAATGCTTGGGCTCATGTAGCTGGTACAAAACAATGTGGATTTGTCTTTCAAGCCCAATAAGAAATGTCATTGATGTGCAATGACTTGTTGGCCAAGATGAGAAGAGCCACAGGCTGAACAGCTTCAGTCCTTGTAATTTAGCAATGTTTACTCCTGATAATACTGTTCAGCTGTGAGGCCAATTCAGCAGCATTAATTTAAAACACAGGGTGAATTGATCTGAGGGAACGGGTGGGGAAAAGGCTTTTGAAGTATTCATTGAATAGTTTCTTGGGGACAGGATGATGAAACAGCTGGAGCAAAACAGAGGGATAATAGAGGTAAACTCATTTTTGTTTTTTTTTCACTAGCTATGGTGAGAAGGAGATGGAGAGTTTAACTTTTACATTCAACTGGTTGCCTGTAGTCTTATCTTCAGTATGAGGATAGGGTTAGTAGTATGGACCTATTTCACTCATATCTCTCTGTATCCAAAAAGGAGAAAGTTTGTGCTATTTTATGAGGTCTGGTTATAATGGTGAAGCTGGAAGAAGAAAACAGAATAGGAATTGGCTGTGTGTTTTTTTGGTGTTTTTTTTAATGATTTGTGGTGGTGGTGGTGGTTTTATAAACTCTTTTTTTTTAAATAGTAGGAGCAAAGGTTGTAGTCCCCTTTATTTCTATGGAAAATCAGCATGCGCCTGTGAAAGAACATATTCCAGGCCTTATTTCAGGCAGTTTATTTTAGCTTTTGAAATATTTGAATTATATGTTTGTTTATGGTTCACAAAGCAATTCAGGAGTGGTTATTTATCTTGTTTACAAAGCACAAAATAGCCCCTCAAAGATTCTGTGCTGTAGATGTGTAAAACTATAAACCCCTGTGAGCTCTTCCGAATACGCAAATGTGCCAGGAACTTATAAATGTATATATATATACACCCTTATTTAAATTCCTTGCACACATGCCTTAAATCCAAAGGTAATTTTTCTGCATCATGTGAAGTAGATATCATAGTTATCCTTTCATGTGTCATAGTTTCTTTTTTAAGAGAGCAATATTTTTAAACACTTGGACAAAGAAGAAACTTCCTGAAATTGTTTGCCTGGGGTTGGTTGGTTAGTTGTAATCCAAGAGCTAAGTCATGCAAAACTCAGGTTATTATCTGATATTTTGCAGTAGTATGCATAGTATATAAAGTTGCTTTAATCTGTAGGTCTCAGTGTTATAAAAGTGGTTAAATTATTTCAGTCACAGAGGTTAAGTGGAGTGCTAGGGTAACATGATCAGAAAATTGTGCTGTTTGGGATAGAATCCATATCCCTGATCTTAGAGTTCATCTTGCATGATTTTGGTGGATTCCTTGCAGTCATTCCTCTGTTTAGGATTCTTTGGGTCAGTAGATCTTTCTTTGCTGTTGGTTCTGTTACTTTTTTTTTTTTTTGCTCTCTGGTTTTATTTAAATGCCCAAATTAGTATCAACTTTCTACATTTCAAGGAAATAAAAAACTGTGTGTTTCAAGAAGTAGACCAAGAAGTTGAAAAGAGGTGGACACTGGGCTGTTTTTTCTTAACTGTGGGTGGTCTACCCAGGTAAGGGTTGATTTGCTCAAAAACAGGAAAAAGAACAACAACAAAAGAAATGAACTCTGCTTTTGTTTTCTTTCAAACTGTTTTCTAGAAAAAAAAGGTCAGCTTCTAGGACAGTCCCATTGACTCTTTGCAGGTGTGCTAAGTTTGCTTAAATAAAAGTTAAAGGGGGAAAAAAATGCATTTTTAAAATGTTGCCTTTTGAAGAATGTAGTCTGTGTTTAATTTCCTCAGCTGCAGTAAAACACTATACACCACTGGTCAATTCCAGAGGTCTCAAAGCAGAATTAATCATTTTTCTAACACTTTTTCATCTCCTGTTTGGAAAAAGCAACTTTGTCAAATCAGAACCTTCTGTCAAAGCTTTCAATGACACTTCATTTTGGAAAATCTCTATCTAGCGCCTTCAATGGTGCTGACATTGCTGGGAATGAAATAATTTAACATTTCATTTCAAATCAGTATTTCAGTTTTTAGTATAAATGTTTCAAAGTTCATACCAAAATGAAACTTTTTAAGTAGGAAAGCAATGTTAGATAAGCATCCTTTTTTCCAATAAAATTCTACACTGTTAGAAAAAATCCATGTTGTTTTTTTTTTTTTAATGGAAATAGAAGCAAATATTTAACTATTTAACTTGTTTCCACAATAGAAGTTCTAGGTTTTTTATAGCTTTAGCACAAAGTTGGATGTACATGGGTATGTACTGACCAGTGAGTCTGTTGTGCACTGGGGTAATACTCAGTTACCTAACACAATACTGTTATGCCAGCCACAGCAAATAGAGGCATGTTTTCAGTCTCCCAAGGATGTTTGTGAAGGCAGGTGTGCACTGCACATATTCTCCAGTTATGTGGGTTTCTTATAACAGTATAAGGAGTTTTCCAAGGTGGAAAGTGAGCACTGCATCCATGTGCATGTCCTGAGGCAGTGTAGTCCAATATTTTCCACCATCTCAAACTTTCTGGTAGAGCTGAAGCCCATAACTGTAGCCACCCCTTTATTTTTAAATGTCATACGATGTACAATTCATCTCATTGTTAAATACAGGTTTTTCAATTAACGTCAGGACTAAAATATGTGCAGTATTTCTGACACAAACTGTCTGGCTTCAATTTTTCACGCTTGGGATTTTGTGTGTCTTCATAATGAGAAATTTTTTGTTCATGTAGTGTAAACCACAGTCAAATGAATCCCTTTGCTCTGAAAAGCTGAGTTTCATTCTTTCATTGTACGGTTTAGTTTCCATTCTGTGTGGTTGTTTTCTGGACCATTTCCAATTTGCTAAGAGACACTAGCAAGCAGGGGGCAGAATTTGGTACTCAGCATATGTTTATTTATTGCTATAGCACCCTGTTACAGTAACATAAGGAGGTTAGTTGATCTCTTTTGATTCTAACTGAGGAACAATGTCTAGCACCCTGTGAAGGATTTGTTCCTTTCTCCTTCTTCCCTACTTTTGCACCTAGTTCCATTCCCTGTGAGGAAAGTGTCCTTGTGCATTTTGGCCAGATAGAAAGATGCCTTTCAGAATATTTCAACGCAGGTGTTCAGTCTAAGTCCTTAGCTAATCAGGTGCTGAGCAGAAAAGTTCTCCCTGGTGCTATTACATAGAATGTCATGTAATAATAATCTACTTCCTTCACAACAAACCAAGTGCCTGAGTCAGAGAAACTAAGACTTCCTTTAGCTCTAAATAGCTCACAGAGCTACTTTCTGCAGACCCTTTAATAGCCAGCTGTGAGTTGTTTGGGCAGAACTTGGACAGGAACAGCTGCTGGAACACCTGCTACAAGGTCTTTGATCTCTCCTACTACAACAATAAATTTGAAGTTTTGAAAGTTTGCTTATCTGGAGGAGAAGCTACATCTGAAACTTCACTCCTATCAGGGCTTCTGCAAGGTGTATACGTTGGTGTGGGAACACAGTTTCCCGATGATTTTTTTACATAGGTGCATAAATTGAGTTTCAAAGTGCTTAGGGTTATGTGGAAGTAAATACTGCAGGAAGTTTTCCTGCAGTGAAATGCAGAGCATCATGTAGTTACATTCTGGACATGATACATTCTTAGAGCCTGACCACTATCACACTTACAGTCTTTTTTTTGCTTCAAGGACACAGGTGGATAGTTGCTTTGTTCTCCTTCCCACAGCTAAACCATGCCTATCACAGGGCCAGAGATTTGAAGGCACAGAAGGTTGTTGCTTTCCATGTTCCCCCGTTCAGGACTGATTGGGTTGTTTATTATGCTTTAGACAATGTTTGGTGCTGTTTAAGTGATGTTGATTGGTAAGAGCTTGTAGTGCCTGGGTGCCATCTGATCTTGCAGTTGTTCTCTCTCTCAACCAACCACTTCTGTGGAAGCATGATGAAGGACGGTTATGATCCTCAGCAGGGAAGTTTAACAGCTGCTTTAACTCTCTTGAGTCTTCTGTGGTGAATAGTTGGTCCAATTAGTCTGATATAAATTGAAGAGTTGTAGTGAGACACTAAATCCTGTGTACAATTGGTATTTCTATCATGTATTGGAGTAATCTCTTGCTTGCATTCTCCTGTTCTAGAACTAATGAAATATTGGTGAGAGCATTTGCCAGCATTTTGCACTACAAAACCTCACACCAGTCTTTGTATATACATCTCTGCAGCACTGATGCCTTGAATCCTCTGACTTGCATTATTATGATGCAAGGGCTAGAATTTTAGTTTTTGTCATAATTGTACTCCTAAGGGGGTGGGAGGGTGGGGAGGGAAAAACCACAAACATTTTTAGTAGGGGAAGAATACTTGCAGATAAATAGACAAAAACTGGAACCAGTAGAACTTTTTGTGGTTTTATCTGTTTCTGAGTAGCTTGGGATCTGAGATGGCAAAATGAAGACAAGAATGACCATGTAGTTTCTAAAACTGAAATTCTCTATGGCTTTGCCCTTTTTTGGCAATAAATCTTGTCATTCCAGTAGTAAATAACCTTTTAACTAAGCAGCTAATTGTTATAAGTAACTGAGATTACAATTATGTTATTCACAAATTGGTTTTATAATATGCAGCTGTGAGAAAGCAATTTTGGAAATGCTAGTAAATTTCTTGTGTTATAAACTTTGGAATTTCAAGAATGCTGGATGGAGGGTTTTCTGCATCATTCTTAGTAATTCAGTGAAATTCAGGCTTATCTTGGACTAGAACCCTGTTCATGGAGAAACATATTAATCTTTGGAATCTACGTGGTAAAGTTCAGCAACATCTCTAATATTCAAAACTATACAGCTTGCTTAGGTAAATACTTCTAATTATTTACTTGATCTTAAAATTATGAAACAGGATTCAGTAACTTAGTTGCTTGTGAAGAATATTATTTTATAGATTGTTTTATAAGTTTATTTGAAACTGATAGAAAAAAGAGATTGGCTAATGTTATGTACCCTGACTGTTATTACACTGCTCCCAAAGCAGATCTTTCCTGGAGCTTTTCAGTGGTGGAGGCAAAATAGAATTTTCTTGCTGAAAAGAAGAAGGACAAAGTCCTTCTGGTAATGGCCAAGGACAGGGGATAAGATGAACCTGAGATACAGATTGGAAAAAAAAGTTTGTTGTTCCAGCTGTTGATAGGCAAATGGAGTAAGAGGACTCACAAGTGACAGTTGCTGCTCCTGAGGTGGGATATAATTTCCCTGCAGTAACTGCTACCTCACTTATCCTAAAATCCTTTGGCAAAAGCAACAGTTTAATTTCTGTTTTTTCTGACTCTTTGTAAGCCATGTGGAGGACAAGGCTTGGTGCTGCTTCCATACCCAAGCAATCCTTTCAACACTTCTCTAGGCTCACTGCGTGGCTACCTGCCTATTGATTAGACAGTTATTCATTTTGTCAGTGCCTGCAATTGTCTTTGCCAGGAAAAGGCAAAGTAGGGCTTTCATCAAGAGGAAAAATACTAATTCTAGCAAGCAGGTTTTACAACTTCGTTAGGGCAATAAGCCCTCTGTTGAAAGCTGATTGTAACAGAATATTATGATCTTTTTTCATCTTATTTCATTCACATTTTCCACTAGTGTCATTCACCAGAAGGATGTCTGTTACTAGCAACAACAAATAAAATCAGTTTGGTCTAGTTAATTTTACAGAATGTGTGAAAACCATGCATGACTTGTTCTGGCAGCTATTGTGTGCCTCTAGGACCTTCCAGACTGCCCAAGGTTTGAATATAGATTTAGGAGACATCTGACATGAATTCTCAGGCTTTCTCAGCATTTCTGAGGCTAATTTTTAAGATCAAGGTCTATGTCTGTAGAGCTGGAGACATGTGAAGACTGGAAGGGAATCAGTAGGGACACTGAAGATCTGTCATCCATTGACAGCTCTTAGGAGCAACACTTTTCAGACCTAGCTAGGCACACTTGATCAAGCCTTTGGGATATGATAATGTGCCTCTAGAAGCCTTATAGTTCTAGCTGGAGTATCACAAAAATCTGAGGTTTTGGCTCAATGTATCTAGGCAACTTTTCTAATCATTTCAGCAATATTTTTCCTGTCTGGTACTTTTATTGTAAACTGAACAATGTCTACGTAGCACTGTCAAAGTTCTGGTAATCACAGAAGTCAAGCCAACCTCCCCCACCAGCGTTTCTATTAAACCTTTAGTTGAGGCCTGCATTAACTTAATTTCAAAAGTAAGAGTCATTTTAACCAAGGAAATAAACTGTTTGCTTTTGAAAATGTCAAAACAAGATGATGATTTTGCAACTGTGTAACACATCAAACTTACCTTCCATTACGAAATTGACTTTCCCATGACCAGTTCAGTTTCTGTAATGATTCCTAATGAATTTAAAAAAAAAAAACAACAGAACACACACACAAACAAACTACAATCAAACAAAAAAAACCCCACAAACTGAAACAACAAAACCCACCATAAAACCTCACAGAAAATTCCCAAACACCTAAAGTAGTTGTATAAGTTTTGTAGAGTGTGTGCCACTATCTGGTGATGCCTAACACTAAGGAAAAAGAAGACAAAGGAAGATGGAGCTGCAGTTGCATAGGGGGAGATGCGGGTGAAATAGTCGTGTCAGATTAGTTTGTAACAAAAGAAGATATTGAATGTTTCATAAATCAGCATATCTGTTTTAGGTCAAAAATAGTGTGAATTCCAGGAATTCTGTGGCATTAATATCTTGCACTGGCAGCTTCTTGAGGCACTGAGCGGGAGGGAGAAGGAGGAACCGCTTCTTGTAAATCAGTTTATTTTCAACTGATGTTGCCATGGAATTTGACACCTCATTATGCTGAGCTCTGCACCTTTATGCACACCAGCCTGGACATAGTAACAAAAATTTTCTTGCCAGACTCATTTTCTTCAACATTGATTCACATTAGCTGAACATCTGGCACTTCATATTTTTCACTAAACTGAGTTGTGTTTTCCCAAATGCTCAAAGTATGGATACCTATAAGAAAATATTAATGAGTGATAACCAAAAGCAGGAAAACCTTGTTAACAAAAATACAGTGTGAGCAAGTTCATGACCATAGCAAGCATTGTAAGCAAGTTTGTATATAGCATGATGGCCATGCAAATCTCTTACTAGACCTATAATCCAGATACTCCCAAATTAGTTGATTTGAGTAGATAGTAATCTGCATACCTGTTAAAACTCATTATTGCGTTATGAACAAGCATTCTACACAATACTACATTTAAAAGACTTGCTGCTTGGTGTTACCTGGCTACTTGTGTTACATGATAAGGTCAACTAGCTGTGCTCATCATATTGAGATTATGATTATTGTGCTATTACACTGCGAGGGAAGATAAACTTTCAGTTGTTCTGCCTGCCTGCAGGGTATAAAAATATTAATTTCATTCTTTGTTCATATACAGTGGCATCTACAAGTCTCAAATAGGTTTTGAAGTCAAATGGGTTCTTTGTTTTGAAAGTAATAGGTCAAATAGGTTCTGGGCAAACATTTGTGATTTAGAACTGTGATTAACCATAACATGTTAACTAACACCTTTGAAGGCTGTTTTCCTCAAGGATGTTGTGAACAACAGCTGTCATAAAATGCCCATGAGACAAGGAATCTGTCTTGGTGTTATAAATGAAAAACAGCAACTGAGACTGCATATATGTTTTTACTTAGTTCATTCTTTTTGCAGTAGAGAAAATAACTTTTCTAAAGTCAATGGAACAATTCTACGGTAGGGCCAGGAATGGGCAGGTCTTCTTCCTGCTTGTCCTATGACCTCTTGGCCATGCATCCCTACAAAACACCTAAATTTTATGCTACCTTGCCAACTTTCCTTATTAAAGCTTTGCTATAAAGCTCACTTAACTATAAAGCAGCCATGCTGGAGATCCATTTTTTTCTTTAGGTTTTGATTTCTGCTTTTGTCTACTCTAGAGACTTAAAGGAAGCTTTGTGTATCATGTATACTGTATGCCTACTCAAGTGCTATTAAGATAAACTTCTCCACAAAAGCAACAAAACTTTCCCAGCTTACTAATAGGGTAAATCAAGAACTTTACTTTTAAAAATTTTCTCCAATACTTTTTGAAACGGGCACACACAAATGGACTCATCAAATTTTTAATCTCATCTGATTCCCACTTCACTTAGCAAATCCAAGATACTTGATATGCATCACTTGTTGCATAGTAACCAACCCATTTTCAGAAGTGCAAGTATGCAAGCTGAGGATTAGGACTCATTATGCCTTTGCTGAGGACTCATTAGGATTGCAAGCTGAGGGTGCCATCTTAATTAGGGATGAACCTGACCACCTGAAAGTAATTCACACTGGCAGCCAACTGTAGTATTTCCCAATTTCTGATTTGTCTGGCTTCCATCTGCCAGCTTTGTTTCAGCAGTGACTCCTGTTGACATCAACAATGATGTTCATAATATCATCAATTGCATCCCGTCTCTTGGGTGAAATCAAGTTTGACAGTTCCCTTCACAGGATAGCTCTGAGACAAGTGGGGTCTGCTAGCTATGGGAGAGTAATGATCAAGATGATGAAATGTGAGACACCAAATATATTACAAGAAATGCAGTAAATGACCTTGAAATGTAAAAATCCAAACCCAAAATCTGCTTCTTCTAGAAACATTTACATAAACAAAGCATGCTGCTACATTTCTTGATATCATTGCAAGTATACTGAATTGATTCATGAATGACACACAATATTATACTTCACTATGCTTCCTAGGATCTATTGGCATCTATTTCAATTACATATTGATATAACCCACCAACCAAGCAACCGAAACTTTAACTGGAGCTTTATTTTTATGCTTGTCATATACCAGTGCGGTTTCAGGACAAAACAAGGCAGGTGGGTGCAGATGCTATGTAAATTATGTTTTGATGATAGGGCATTGATATGTCTACATAAGAAAACCTACAGACATTCAGCAGTATGAAAAAAAGTGACTTAGATTCTGAATAAGATGCAAAAAATCAAAAGGGATGGAAATTCCCTCCTTTACTTCAAATAGCACATGGGACTGTAGGCATTCTGCTAGACTACTGAATATAAAGAAAAAAAAATTAAGTTCGTTTAAACTACAGCAAAATGCTTGTGATTATCAGACTGTACTGCAGGCTAATAGGAAGTAGAAGTTGCAACATCTTGAACTCCATTGAGATTTATTTGGTTTTAGCTCTGACACAATTTACTGCTTTCATGTAGCCACGTTTCTCAAAAGCTAGGGATTAAAAATTGAGACAGATTTTGCCATGTTGTGCAAGGCTAATGGAATGGTTTCCCCAGGAGATCTTTTTTCTACAATTGCTTCTGAAACTCCTTTTAATAAGAAAAGTTAGTGTGCCATTCTTCTTGGCGTGTTGATAGTTCCTATTAAATAATAGTACTTTGTCAGGTATGTAGTGTTTTACCTTTCATTCAGGGATTTCCAGCATGGTTTGCCTACTTGCTACATCTGGGTTAGAGCACAATGGTAGTTTACAGCATCAAAGTGAGAATGCTGGTAGAAAATATCTCCTCTAAGGGATATAATGGCAACGCATTATGTAGAAGAATGGCTATAGACAAAATTTGTTTAGTCTTATCTATGTTCAGATCAGGTTTGACAGCATTTCCACATGCTGCTTTTTGGGAACTGAAGCCTAGTCCTGAACAAACAAACAAATAAATTGGTGATATTTGACTGTCATTGGGTGTGTTGCCTTTACTAATATTCTAAGGCTGGAGCCAGAAGGAGTAGAAACCTAAAATATTTGACGTCTTTGTGCATTTGTTGTCCTTTCCCAGCAGACACCCAAGCAATGAGTGTGCAGCTCATTTTGCAATGTGTTTATGGGGATGACTTATGGAGAGCAGAGGTACAGCCTACTGAATGGCCACTATAGTGACAAAGAATTCTTGCAGTTCTGTACTCGTAGGAGTTCCCAGATGACATTCACATCTGCACAGCAGTCAACAGCCATGGCACCACAGATCTGGACAGGTGTCTTTAGAGCCCCTTGTAGTCTGCTCTATTGGTTCCCCACTGTAATTTATTCTGGATTGAGACAAAGCACAATTATTTCTCACTCCAGCTGCTAACCTCTTGAACTGTTTCACACAAATATATCACACAAAGTTCTAAATTTCAAAGGTAAAATAGCTGTGTGACTATTTATGGAAAGTGACACAAAACCATTTTTCTCACCATTCTCATGTCTAGTGGTTGGTACACTGTAGAAAAGAGGAACAATTTGGGGGCGCTGTATTACCTAGCTTGTGTATTTCATCTTGGTAAAAGACAAAACCCAAGGCTACAGAATTCAAAGTAATGCACTGTGTTTTAAGTTTGAGCACACCTGTAACCAGTGTGCTGTTTTTTTCTGGGTGTGTTCTGAATTTGGGTACAGCTGAACTTCTAGTGCTGACTTTGTGTATACCACTAGATTCACTGCATTTTGAATTGCCGATTTACTTAAAACAACAGCACCTATGTTGTTTGTTAGTCTAAGCTATTTTCTTTGAATAGATAGGTTTTTCAATGTCTCTATGAGAAGTGCTCACTTGACCATCACCCTGTCCATGACCCACTCCTGTCTATTCTGATTAATTAACTTATATGCAGTGGTCAGTGTTGCTATTTTTATTCTCCCACCCCCTGCCCAGTTGCACCTCATCTGTCTTTGAGTGTGATAAACAACAGAATAGTGCAGACAAATGTTTATACAGAGAGATTGAAGTTGGCTGGGATTCCTGACTCTTATGAAGAAAAACTCTTGCACACTACGTACTGGTGGAACAGAGCACACAAATACTGTATTTTGTTGAAAGAAAGCCAGTTATGAACAAGCATTAACAGTAATAATATAAAAGATCACCTCACTTAAGCTCCAAAATGAATACCATCTGCAAAACTGCTCACAAACTGGAGTAGAAAACCACAAGTGACAAAAAATCTCAAAAGAATACTCAATATTTGAACATGACTGTTTATAGTAAAAAGAATTAGAAAATTACAGAGAAGCTCTTTAATGTTTAAAAGAAGAACTGAAAAATTGAAAGATCTGAAAGAGTTCCTATCTATTTCCAGTAAACTGAAGCATCCCAGGATCAACACAAATAAGTATCAAGGTGTAAGGGATGAGGCAATTCCAGTTTACTGATGGAAAGAACATAGACAATCCTTTAAAATGTAGAACTTAAGAAGAGCCACAGGAAAATCTCAAGAGAGTTCTCCATAGTGGATCATTGCTTCTCCCTGCCCAGGATAAAATCAGTCAGCAAGCAATTATAAAGTTAATCACAACACACAGATTCTGTCATTGTTGTCCAGTTTGAGCATTTAGTATTAGTTTCACACAGCACAGTCAAGTCAAGCCCTCTCTGTAATCTAGATGGTATCTAATGTAATGAGCCAAACCACTTTCATTTGTTGGATATCTGATGGCTGTTGGCATTGTCCTAATGTGAGCTGTTACCTTCCTTTCTATGCACTTGAAATTTCTTGGAAAGTGAAAACTGAAGACCATGTATACTGGAAAAGCAAGAGTTCACCATGCTGAGGGTGTAAATGGTTTTTGAGGCAGTGATCTGCTATTGGTAGATGCATCGCTGTAGTCCTGTCACTTTTAGCACTAGAACTCCAGTACTGCTGACCATGAGGGTGTTTTCTGCTGGTATGCAAGTGTCTTTCTGCTGCTAATATTCTTTTTCATTTTGCTTTAGTTCTTTCATCTACTGGCAGCTATATCATTTTTACAACTCTAGAGATGACACAAGATTTTTGTTTTGAATCATTTGGGTGTGTAGCTATAATCTTGTGTGGAAAAGAGGTTTATTCTATACTGGAATTGGGGGAGATTCTCAGAAATAGAATGTTTCAAAGATTTATCTATCTTCTTTTTGCAAAACAGTTGTTGGGATTTAAGTTTTGTGGTGTTCTTTTTGTTGCCTCAAGTTCTAGTATTGTGCTGAACCACAGTCAGTCTGTGAGGCAGAACTGTTGTAGCAATTTAGCCTGCTTAATATAAAACCTTCAGAAATTTGCTAATACTAAATATATTGAATTCAGTAGGCTGCCACTGAAGTAATTGTCTCTGTTGATGCAGTTGGCTACAGATCAAAATGTGGGAGTGACCATCATATCCTTCCTTGGTCATGTTCATCTTCTCCTGTTCTTGATGGCCTGTCTATAGAAATGCGCAGCAGTCCAGAAGCTGCAATCAATAGATGGTGAATGATGAGGAAATGGGCAATGAAGCAGCTCCTGTTGTGTAAACACTTCTCTGGGATGATGCTCCCAGTCAGGCACAACTGTGGGAGCTGGCTA
Source organism: Streptopelia decaocto (assembly GCF_964273445.1). Taxonomy (NCBI): domain Eukaryota; kingdom Metazoa; phylum Chordata; class Aves; order Columbiformes; family Columbidae; genus Streptopelia; species Streptopelia decaocto. The sequence continues at coordinate 120,730,889 of NC_138655.1, read as the reverse complement.
CATAGCTGACTCTTTCTGGATCAATGTCAGCCACCACAGATTAGAGCAGCCTGAAGACTGTCATTTATCTTTTAGGGGAAAAGTAATAATCAAGCACAAAAGGTGAGAAGAGCTTTAAGAAAACAAGACTGGAACTCTCCTTTACGCTAAGTCTTCCTTGGAAGAGCTCTTTTCTTCAAGGAGCTTGCTCAACCTTCAGATTGTCTACAGTATAACTCAGATTGGGCATTTTTCACTGCCAGTAATATATTCAAAAGCAGAAATTCCTCATATATGTTCATAGGTTCCCTTCACAAGGTACTTTCTTTTACGTAATTTAGTTGTCTCTCAGTTTGCTCAGTTTGCATAGTCTCACAACCCTCTGCTTCTTGACTTTTTCTTTTTTTCTTCTTATCATGAGCTGCTCTTCATCTGTCCTCCATCTCCTCATCCATTATACCTCCTAAAATTGCAGCATTGGTATGGGCGACAGTAGCCAGAACAAGCAGTGCCCTAGCTGGCTGTTTGGTTTGCTCCTGTTTAGAATGACACCTTCTCTTTTAGCATTCCTTTACAGAAATGCTCACCTTGAAAAGAATATAGATTATATAAATAGAGCTCTTACTTGCACAGATCTTCAGGGTGCTATTCTTCTTCAGTAAAAGATCATTTTTTTTATCTTCCACTCCAGTTCATTCTGGAGAAGGTTAGTAAAAACTTCCCCTTTGTTTCACCGAGTTCATTTGAATGTACCTGCTGAAAAGCTTTGAAAGAGTTGTGTATCTATGTCTGTTTGGGGTCAGTTTTTGAAATCCCCAAGACATCCAACAGTTTATGTGAGGTGGGAAGTAGACAATGCTTACATAAGAAGTGAGAAAATAATAATGGTTAGAATGATAGAACAATAAATGAGAAGCAAAATGGATAACCTTAGCAATGTGGAATTTCTTTGTTTCTTTAACTTTTCTTTTTATGAGGTTCTAGTGAGGTGTGCGCAATGCAATGGGTTTGCTAGGCAGTATAGAAACATTCTAAAGGCAGGATTAAATGGTTGATATTGTTTCCATTTGGAAGAATTCAAGCCATAATTATTCTGTATTACAAAACCAGAAACCAGGAATATTGGATAGTGTCTGATTCAGGCTCTGGTCTAAAAAATAGTCTCTCACTGGCTTGGTACTTGTTTAGTTCCATTCAAATTATTCTGTTTTTCCTACTAAACCCAAGAATTTATTTAAGCATCCTGAAAATGCTGTTCATGTGACAGCTGCAGAAAAGACAGCATGGTAACACCAAAATGGATTAACTATTAGCAGCTGTTCTCTGCAGAGAAAGCAACAAGCAATGCAATACAGATTTGTGAAATACTATCCTTGACATTCAGCTTTAGATCTGAGAATGAGACCCATGTAAAGACTCAAAGTAGGGTTTTTTTGTGATTTGTACCTGTTCTTCAGAAGTCATAAAAAGGAAAATGGACCATTCTCCCTTGCAATTTTGCCTGTGAGTGCCTGCACACAGCTTATATTGAAGTTGATGTGAACTATTTAAATTCACGTCTAAAGGCAGACTATGGCTTTTATAACAGCATTATGCAAGTTATTCAAATACACAGGCTTTTTAGTGTACAAAATTATAGATTGTTTAATCTCCTCTTTCTGCCCCAAAATACTGGTGTAAACATTGATTATTTCATCAAGCTTTCTTTGAAATGATAATTTTGGGGGGATTCTGAGTATTTCAAAGTGGATTGTCCCTATCCCATTTCTGAATCATTATTTGATCAAGTATAGAATTGTGTTTATTGAATATGAAATGACATGAAGATGCATAGTCCTGAAGAGCTAAAGCATCTGTAAACTAATGAAACGTTGTAAATCACATTTTCCCCACTTTTACAAGCTCAAATCTTCTTTAAGTTAATATTGTAAAAAACAGTCTTTTGAGCAGTCAGCAGTACTGTGATTGTTCATGTATTTTATAAATGTAGTGTGTTAAATTAATCCAAATCCTTTTGACTTCCTTGGAGGTACAGAAGACTCTGGAATTGAATTTCAGATTTAGAACCACACATTAAACTGTTGCAGCCATTTTAAGCATTCATTTGTTTTAATTTTTCCTAATATTTCTGAGAATGTTAACACTTGAAAACTGCTTCAGTTTTTATGTCCAATTCATTTCTTTTTAAGAATTGACTTAATTTACTTTTGTTTCCATATCAAAAAAAGTGAGAGGCTTAAGGAAGAGGTGGTTATTTGTAGTTTTATGAATATGGGGGAAGAGGAGTTTGACAGCTCTCTTTTAGGATCTCCCTGTCAGAGCACATGTTGTAAAAGTAGGCTGAAATGGATCCAAAGAAGACAAACACAGGAACTGAAATTTTAACTCTTATTGACAGTGACATTAATAGACTCAACACAGACTCTGGGGTTTGGATATATTTTCTTGTTTTTAACTACAGGGATAAAGCAACTAATACAGCTTCTGTTCCTTCACCCCCTGTGGTGCTTTGCTTTAATGGTGGAATTTTTTTCTTCACCTCATAACTGAAAGACCTCTCTGATGCAAACTGGAACTTGTACTTATTTTAAAAGAGTACACTAAGTCCAAAGCACTGCACACACATACATCTATGTATGTGTTCCAGAGTGCACTCTCTACATTCAGCTTTCAGAAACCTGAGAAACCTTTATGTGATTATAACTCAATGCCTTTTGAAGGGTGCTTAAGTTAAATAATATATTTTTTTCTTCAAAATTACTGTCTCAAGGTCTCTTAAAACGGTTTACTTTGACCTTCCAGATGGAATTGACCATTTATTCTGTGCAGTGAATTTGTAAACAAGCAAGGAAATATCAAGCAGTAAAATCTGTTAAAGCTATAATTATGCTACATATAGCTGCAATTTGTGTTTCTGTGGCTTTCTGTCTAATTCTGTCACAGAGATTGCGTGGCTGAAAAGTCAAATCTGCTCTTTCAATTTCTTCCCAAATCTGCTGACCCCAGCCAAGGTTGGCATACTTTTCTTCTGGGCAGTGGGAATTGGCAACAAATGCCAGGAAAAAGAAGGGACTGGGACAAACTAGTGAGTGGGCAACAGGAGATGGTGAAACAGCTGTAGTGGGTGGAATGGTGGCAGTAGTTAATAGAAGCAGAAAAAAAGGGAAGGTCCAGACTGCCAAGAAGGTTTCAGACTGACAGAAGGGATTTGCATAGACCAGTGGTTCCTGTCTTTTCTGTGCTTGAGATGTTCTTGAGAAATTTGACATTGTGTTTCACTTTAGTGAGCTCAGCTCCTCCTCTCTTCTCCATTTGGAATTTCCTGCTATCCACAGCCCATCCTGTGGATGCTGTTGCTACCTACAAGAAGTCCAGGAGGCACTGGACATGGGTCTGCATCAAGACAGTGTGGTTCTGGCAAACTTTACTCCCTTGACATCTGTTGCTTATCTATTCTACCTCATTGCCCCAGTGAGGAGGACCACATATCTCATTGGAAGCTGCTACAAGAGACCATTATTTGTGGCTTTATCTTTCCTATTAGTAGATGTCTCTGTACTGGCCAAAGATGGTGCTGTCTTACCTTAACCAGGACATGCCCTGTTCAGAAGCTGAGTTGTCTCTTTTCACATGCCAGACATCAGACTCTTGTCATGGAGAATGAGCTGCTACAAAAACTAGGTGTCTTGCCACAGGCAGGTAATGACAGTCATTGAATATATCACAGCAGCCAATGCTGGAAAATTGAGCACAACATCGGCAGACCACGGGATGGCAATGGCAAGCAGAGAGATAATTTTATCACTGCTGCTCCTAGTGGGAGAGACACTGGCAACAAAATTCTCTAGGCTCAGCCTGCCTTTCTTTCTCCACAGCTGTAGTTTTCTATAATTTCCTCATATCAGCTTTTTGTTTCTCTCTCAATAAATGTAAATAGCTTCAGTGTGTGAGTTGAAACCCCAGTTACACTATAATGGCATTTCCCATGAGCTATAAGCACTCCAAAGACTTTACTTACCAATAGATTAAGCTAAAGGGAGTCTGCAACTTCTTAGAATTGGATTTGATTTATTTCTGTGTTGCATTCCCTGTTCTCCATTCCACCTGCACCTCTTGTCCCTTGTTGTCTTCATTCTAAATCCCACACTGATATTTCACACAGACTGTGTGTGGTATATTATTACTGTTCACTCATAGTTTATTCCTTCAACACCCAGCAGTGTACAGCCTGGAGTTGTACGTATTCTAGAGAAGCATATCTGCCTTACATAGATACAGCTGAAACTCAATAATAAAGCTGTACTGATTTTGTTTGGTCTCATAGAAAAACTACAATTCATCTTTGTCTCCTTTTATCTGACATAAAATGAGAGTGCTATTACTTGGGAAATGCCATACTTTCTGGTGTCTGGATTTTCACTGTCGAGGGTTTTGATTGTGGGATGACAATAAAACCGTGGCAGATGTATTGTTAACCTCCTTTCCCCCTGCTTCCCCCTTCGGCCCCTCTCTTTACCCCCTTCCCACTAAGGACAGGTGATTGGGAGGGAAAGAAGGACAGAGAGAAGAGAGTTGGAAAAATTAAAAATGTTTTACTGATGCTACTAATAAGAATAGAGAAAATAATATAAAATATACAAAACCAATCTTGAAAGTCCCAGCAACTGCAGAGCCGGCAGCCGAAGTCCTGGATTGGACTCTGCACCCAACTGGAGCTGGATTCAGTCTGTCACTAGGCCTCAGTTCACAGGGATGACTAGCAAGGTCCTCTCCTAATCTCGGCCATAAGCAAAAAGGGAAAGGAAAAGAAGGAAAAGAGACAAGATCCTCGTGATCTCCCACTTTTATATGAAGTATTCACGTGAATGGGATGTTATACTCCGTTGGTCAGTTTCTTGGTCACCTGTTTCTCGTTGTCCCTCTCACAAGAGGTACATCCATGCTTATCAATAGCTTTGCATTCCATTGCTATGTTTACCAAAACAGGTATCTGGTTCTCCAGGAAAATGCAGCTAATATGAAGGCTTTAGCTGACAGGCAAATTCACTAAAAGAGAAACTTGTTTTTAACAAAACCAGGACATTCACCCAGACTGCAGTTCTCACTTGTAATACGTGATCTAGTCTCTGTCAATCTATGCCAGCTATCCAAATTGAACTAAGCAAAATGATGGAAACTTCTGTTCTTTGAAATTTGACATTTAACCTCCTTTTATGTCCATTTAAAAAAATCACAAGAACCTACTGGCAGAAGAGGAGGGAGGGAAAGAAAAGTTGTTGGCTCTAAGTTTTGCTCTTTCTCAGTCAAGCATTGAAAACTGTTGTCCAAAGTACGCTGAGAATTAGGGAACAGCAAATTTGTGCAACTGAAAACAGTTATGTAAATTAAAATGCCAAATTTCCTGTGCCAGATGCAATATGAATTCACTGTAGGGCAAGAACTATCATTAGAGCTCCCTAGGAAAGGAACTAGAATAGAAAAGTAATGATTTTAGGGTAATATGCTGATATTATTTGAAAGCTGGGATTAGGATGCAAACATTTGTGCAGTGTTTTGTTTTACACAGTCCCTTGCTAATGCATCTGGTATTCATTTTAATACCACTAATCCTAACGGATTCATCCAGTATTCATGTGGATGTTGTTTGCACTTCCTATAGGTGGTGTGCTGTGGTGAAATACTGGTTACTGGACACTTAAAAGAAAGCGTTACCACATTTCCTTTAAATATGTGATGTTTTTTTCATAAGTTGTCATGATAAAATTCTTCCTGGTATGTGTTAGCGGGAACAGCTGTATGTGGAGAACATTGTATCAGTAGTATTTGAATAATGTCATGGCCAGGGGGATTCAAGCCTAATAGATAAAACATTCAGTTATCCTGGCAGTAAGTGGAATATGAAAGTGTTTCAGAAAAGCAATCTTGGTTGCACACAGGGATAGAGCAAAAGGGCGCTTTTTGTCAAGGTGGCAATTTTTTTAAAAAAAAGCAATCAGTCAGCATTCACTTTATCCAGAAGAAACTTGTCTTCTGGCTTTTGTATGAAGCAAGGGACATGAGCGGGGCAGTGAGGCACAGTGGTTTGTTCAGCTGGATGCTTGTTCATTCTCTCTTCAGAGGTTGGTTTGCCTACCCTATATGCTTGTGAAGTTTGTAATGGCATTTATTCAAGAATAAGCATTGTATTGAAAGCTTTCCAAAAGCCTTACTTTATAACAAAATAAGTGCAAAGTGATTACCTTCATGTTTCTTGGTGATTTTTGTTGTTTTTGTTTTTTTGTGGGTTTTTTTGTTGTTGGTTTTGGGGTTTGGTTGGTTGGTTGGGTTTTTTTTTTGTTTTGTTGTTGTTGTTTGTGGGGTTTTTTTGTTTTTTTGTTTTTTTTTTTTTTTAGAGTATAGCTTAGGAATGTCTAACAGAACTAGATCAGAATGGAATGGAACATTTGGCTATATCCTTTGAGTTATTACTAGACTTCAAAAAGTACTTGTTTAGTAGAGCTGTAGCTTTTAATATGTGGGTTTGTCTTGCAAATCTCTGTATGTGATACACATGGTACTTTAAAGCCAACCCTATTGAAATTCTGCTATTTCTTATCCCCACTGCAATAATAACCACCCCCATCCAAAAAAAAAAAAAAAAAAAAAAAAAAAAAAAAAAAAAAAAAAAGCTTCATAACCCTGTCTTTGTTAGGGTCATTATTGTAATATCCAGTCTGATAAAAATTCTCACCAAGATCTACCACTAATTGGGAAGAGGAGAAGAGTAAGTCTTCAGATCAATATTGGGACAACACAGATTCAAGATACTGCTTGTGAAGCCAGGTCTTATACATTTTCATCTGATTCAACTTCCTCCAATTTTTCAAGCTTACTCTTTGCATACATCTCTTTCTGGTAGAAATGTAAGGAAGTTACATTCTTAATGTTGACAGTGTACGAAAGCCTATTGAATCTTCCCAGCAAGAAAAGAAGACAGAAGCCTGTTGTTCCTGCTCTCTATGTCTACCAGAAATTGCACCAGTTTTCAGAAGGGCTAGCATAAAATAAAGTTATTCTGACATTCTATCCTTAGCCAGGACCAGGGAAATACCATGTATCTCCAATGGCAGGAAAAATCATGGATGCACCTGTGGCTATAGAGTAAGGTATTTGGTGGCTTAGTTTGTCATGTAGGAGGTGATTTAGCTTTGCAGGCAGCAAAACTCTTTGTCAGCAAGTACCATGTGTCCAGCAGGAGTCTCTGAGAGTGTAGCTGTGTTAGTGTGCCTAGAGCTTCAGAAAGCCTTGGAGCAAGATTGTCAATGCCAGCAATGGAAATGCTCTTGAAAGCAGGACTTAAAACCCTGCATACTGATGGGATCAAACTGCAGCTTCTCAAGGCACAGTGTGCATCAGGCAGATGAAATCATCATAAAAAAGACTCATTCCCTTTAAATGCCCATGATATTGCTCATAGAAAATAATACTTAATGTGAATTCTACTGTGTTTGTCACTATGTAACTGCTGAGATCTGAACTATGTTATCATTCATGCAGTCACTCATTTTTCTGTTCAGAAATGAAAGTTAACTGGAGTCTTGAAGGACTGAAATGAGATGTTCTCTCTGGTAATGCCAATTATCTAAGCTTGTGTTCTTCCACAAGCTCATAGAAATGTGGTCCATCTGAAATTCAGGTCTAATAAAACTGAGTGCCTTCTGTCATGTCTTTTTTGCTAAAGTAAATCATGCTTTGAAAAAACATGTATCATAATGCAGATACAGCATCTGATGACCAAAACAACCATATAATCCACAGCTAATTAATTCCTGTTGATTTGGGAATAATGGCTTTTCTTAATATGACATGCCTTTCTTACAGATCTCCCCTTCAGGGTAAAGGATGAGTTCCACTCATCATTTTCTATCTACCTTTTCCTCCCCTCTCCAACTCCAGTCTTTGTTAGTCCGTGTTAAAATATCAGAAAGCAAATCAAATATAAACAAGTATCCAGGGAGACATTTATAGGTTTTTTTTGGTAACTGTTTTATGACTGTGACCACTATCACCTGCCTCTCCCGAAATAACTTCTTGAATGAAGACTACGATGTCTATGGTTACCTTTTCACATGAAGGAATATATTATTTCCTATGACACTGTATATTACTGTAGCGTTGAGATAATGAGATACTATTGCCTGTTAAAAATCGCTTTTTACCTCTAGGCTACTTTTCACCTTTTTGGTTCCCTGGAAAGCAGTTGAGGTTGCAGAAGGAATTTTGCATAGCTTGTGTGGATTATACTGACAGAAAGCAAACATTGGAATATACCTTATTTTTTTTTCCTCTGAGTTACAGCTTTGGTCACCTGTTAATAGGCTGTTGCCAAAATTACCTTTGACTTACATTATTAACTCCACATATTTTAATTTCTCACCACTGAGTTTTGTCAAAATGATTTTGAGAGAAGGGCCCTGTCTGTGCCTCGTACATCTTCTTTTCTGTTCCAATCCATCTGTGTAAGTGATACCAAATAAAGGATCTTACTCATCTTCATTTATTTGAGGGCCCCTGAACAAAACATTATTTCCATAGAGGAAGTCCCACAACCAAACATGGATTAGTTTCTACGTGTAAAGTGTCTTGGATATTTTTGCCACCTTCCAGGCCTGTCATGTTGTAAGACTGCTGGACCCTGACTGATAGGTTTTCTTTAAGGGGTATGTTTCAGTATTATGTCCCAATTCATGCAGACAGAAGAAAAACTGGTGTTGCCAGTAAATCCTTTTCATTAGGGAGTACTGCTTCCCACTTGAGGTGTATCACCCTTCCCTGGAAAACACATTACTAGATTCTCACAGAGCTAAACAAAAAACTGCTATGTGTTATATATTAAAAATGGTTATTTGCCAAATATATTCAGACCCCCACAGTATTGCTGCTGTTCATAGCATCTCTAATGGTACCAATAAATTTCCATTCTTGGAGCAGTTAAAAATATATTACTTTTCTTATAGTTTATGCTGGAATTATCAACTTTTACTTAGACTTCCAAAATAACTCTTTGGGTGCTGGTTGTCCTTGCTTCCACTACAAAGTTACCCTAGTAGAATGAACTAAGTACTTTACTATCTGTAATACACATTCATTACACACTGTGATCTGGACCTGCAGTGTGGATAAAGTCTCATAGCTTTTTATTGCATATCTTTTTTTCCTAGTATCTCTTTCTCTTGTCTCTTCTTTGTATCATTAAACACCAAGGCAAGTGATTGACAGGTATCCAAACTTTGTCAGAAGAGAGAATCTCAGAGGAATTCTGGCTGCTTCAAAGCAGGAACATTTACAGCTTGCTGCATGTGATTCATGGAGCTGCTTTAAATAAGCTGCTATGTAGTTCTTCATGAAATATGATCAGTTACTGATCATCAAAAGGAATCTACAGGCAAAAGATCAGGCAACGACTGGACAACTCTTTTGTGTTCTTGGTTTACTGTGAAAATCATACCACATACATGTGTCTTTTGACTGATGTACCTTTTTTAGTACTTCAAACTGAATGCAGTGTCTGTGTTTTCATAAACTTAGGTGTCTATTTAAGCTGTTATCTGTGGCACATACTGCATAATATTTGTCTACAGATGGCCTTAGAAAAGCTTTTTTTAATCACAGAAAAAATATTGAGGTTCTTTAGAAAATGTTCCATTGTTACTGTTGCCTGATCTATTCAGGAGCATCAGCCTTTGACTTTATCTGTTAAATATAGCAAAAGTAGCTTCACTTCTCAAGGTAGAAAAACCTATCAGAGCAGCAATCTGCAGCTGAATGCTACTGCCCACATACCAATGTTCTGTACTAAAACAACTGAGAAAGGTCGAATTGAGACTAATCTTGCATATTTTTCTTTTCTGGTACTCAAATTCTCAGTTCCTGTGATAGTTATTGTGCTCTCAGGAAGATATTAATAGGTATGAAAACAAACAGCTATGAACTATCCAAGCAATTTTTCTTTCAAACAAACACGATAACCTTGCTGCTCTCTATTCTGGTGGCATCGGGAGTTTCTTGTTTGTATTCACAGGGAAATAATTTGAAAATGTTTGAAGCAGCATAATTATTGAATGTGACTTTCAAAAAGATTTTAAATCCCTAGGATCTGAATTATATACAGACTATGGTGTGAACAGTATAACATAGTCACCTATTAATCATGCCATTGACTGGGCTGCTGTGTGACCAAGGCCAGAACTCACTCTTTGAGGTGGTTCATCTGGTAATTTTCATGCATTTCCTGGCCACTTCCAGTGACATTTTACCTTTCTTTCTCTCCACAGAAAGAATATACACACGTGTGTATGTGTACACATGTATTTCCAGTATTACCTTCACAAAATTCACTTATTGCAAAGGTAGCTTCACAGACATGGATTAAAAAAGAATATTAACAACTGGTACTTTAAAGATGGCTGCTCACTGTGATTATGGGTAAATTGGGAAATTATAATAACTGATTCATTGCAAACAGCTGTGTTTATATATATATATATATATATATATAAATCCAGTGATGCTGGCATATATCCATTTTATGCCAGTAAAAGCATAACCCCATACTAGTTGCCAGATATGTAAGTGAAAAATGTAACACTTTAATTAACTTCGGGTTACATCTGTGTTCCTAGGTTTACGATGCTAGTGTTTCCTACAGCTTAGATACTTCAAAATCAGGAAGAAAGGTCTTAGCCCAATAAATGGATGTGGAATGTGGAAACAGATAATAATCTCATAAATGTAATTAATAATAGCTATTGTGATTATGTAGTTGGTCACAATAATTTGTTGAAAGAACCAAAAAACCTGCACTGATCTCTTTTTTTTGTTTGTTTTTGGTTTTTTTGTCCTCAGCTGAGAACATATGGATAATTAATATTTTCAAAGAAAGCTTTTTCTTCCAGTACTTGCCAGGAATTTGAATTAAATAGATGTTAATTTAAAATATAAAGGTGAGGCAGGAAAGAAAATAAGGTATGACCACAGCATGAGATACAGCATCATATGGAGGTTACTATAGTTGTACTGATACTGGGAGTAAGTTGCTGTTTAAGCCTTACTCTAAACCTGGTCTGGTTGCATATTTTTAACCATTTAATTTGAATAGAGAATGAAACAGAAATAGCTGTGCTAGTTAGACTAAAAGTAAAATTTGAAGATCGCAAAGTCCAAAATCTTGCTCAAAGCAGGTCAGATTTCAGGTTGTCCATGGCCTTGTTCAGTCAAATTTTGAAAATGTCATTGAATTCATTCAGAAAGAAAAGAAAAATAGAAAAAACATTATTCAGTAAAATCTGTTATTCTTTCTGAAATTCTCTGGTTTCTTTGGTAATAAACTAATGCTTACTGAATTCCTATTTTATCAGGAAAATATCTACCTTTATTTCCCTCATATTTTTATTTAAAAAACAGAAACCGAAAACCTCAGCAAAAAAGGACAGTATTTTTACAAAAACCCAATTGTATTTTACCATCTTAATTCAAATAGAAACAGATTTCTTGTTTTCCAGTTAGTTTTCCTGCCATCTTGAGGATTGCCACTAAAACCACTATCAAAAATAGAAGAAAACTCCTTTATTTCAAAAACAATGGTAAATGCAGTATTAATATATCATAAAGAAGGAGCAAATAACTATATGCATTTTTTTTTTTTGCTTTTATTTGTAAAGAATGGTAGATTAAGTACAGTGAAAGCATGAATGATTTTCAGTAGCTGGACGATGTGTTTGAACACAGATACATATTTCTGGTTTTGAGCAGACCTATGCAGGTCTGTGCTTTATTGAGTTAAGGGTTAATTTTTGTTGTAGTATCAAAAACAATGTACTTGCAGAAAAATTATCCTGGTAGATTGCTATTAATGACAGGACATGGATATAGTTAAAGGGAAACAATCACTTAGAAGGATTTCTATAAGCTTGCAGTTCTTTGCTGCTTGAAGGCGTGGGAGTGGTGGAATGGTGCAATGCAGGCTTGCTAAAGGAAGCATGGAAAATAAAATGTCCTCTCTCTTCCACAATAAATAGTAGGCTAGCACGTGTTTGCTAATGCTAATTCATGGCATTAGGGACAGAATTAGGAGCTGACAGACCTCCAAAGCTAACTTCCAGGTCAGAACCCCTTCCTGGCACTCAAGCAGGCAGTTTCAAGCTGGAAGCCTTTTTGATGGTTGTCTGGGATGGGAGCAGGGGAAAAAAGCATACTATTCATTCTCCACTAACTCAGTTCACTCGTGTAAGTGAAAACCAGATTTTGTTCTGCCTGGTTTCAAAACATCCAAGAGCTATTTTAAATTTCTGTGTTTGGGCATGTGGCCTCTGCACAATGGCATGTGTGTTGAACGTGTTGCTCTGTATTTGTAACACATCCAGCTGCATCCTGTACTGTCATAGCCCAGGTCACTGGTGGCTGCCAATTAAAACACATCACTTGTGTTTACATACTACACTGAAATGTGCTGAGATGAGATACTGATGTTTCTTCAGTCATGAACTGTAAACTATAAGGAATTGGTATGCAGAAAAGCATGCAGAGTACACTTCTGAATGCTTAGGTATGTAAAGGTATTTTCTGTGCTGCTGCAGCTCCCTGCCACAGTTTTCCCAAAGCACAGGGTCTCTTTTTACACTGTGAAGAAGGCAGACATTTTCTATACTGGTTTCCCTGGAGTCAACAGTTTTCTTTGCTTGTTCTTGCTTCTTTCCCATATTGTACAAACATGCCTTGAACACGTAAGCTTCCACCACGGAAAGAGTCCAGAAAGTCCACCACAGTTTCTTCTGGTTTTGAGGGAACTACTCTCCTCCTTTGAGTTTTGTGACCTGGTATTCAAGGTTCAGGAACTGGTTTGTTATTTTTCCTTATTGCTTGATGTAATTTAGTAGAATATCCTTTTTTCTCTAGGAAAAGTGCCTTGTCTTGGATGTACTTCATTGGAAAATAAACTTATGCTAGTATTTGGCAAAGTTGAAAGTAGGATGGCTTTGTTCTGAGAACTTTTCATCTTCTGATATCAATAGAGAATTCTTTATTGGTTACCATTTGGCAGAAACTAGGGGTTATTCTTTGAAACATGCTGTTATTTTTTTTCTTAGAAACTTAAGAAGCTATGTCAGTTAAGCTGTTGCAAAAGGTTTTTTGGCATTTCATTTAGGTTGGGATTTTTTGGTGATCGGAGAGTCTAATTTCTTCTTATGTTGTTGTGAATGTAGTTGGCCAGATTTATCTCTGGCATCTCTCCACTGAGACCAAACTCTCCTTTCTTTTTTCCCCCTCCTTCATTCTATCAAGTCACACAGAATTATATCAGACAGTAAGTTTATGGTGTTTGTTGTTTTTTTTTTTTTTTTTTCCTGGTTTAGGACATTTTGGGCTTATTTAAAATATTCCTTTTTCATGTTTAGCCAACCAGCACAAGGAAAGATAAAATACTGCCCTAGTTTCTAAGGCACTGGCTTCCTCACAAATTCTGTGATGAGATGATGGAGTTGGGAAGCGCTTCTCTCTGGGAATCCATTACTATCCAGTTGTGTCACCTACTGCCAGGAACATTAACTGTCCTCTCTTGTTAAATCACAGTAAATAGGGCTGACATTGAAAGGTGAGGAGAAAAGTAAAATAGTATCAAGTACAGCTACATTTGTACCACTTCACTTTGTATCAATAGCTTTTTGTTGTCAACTTTAGTATGTATAAGATACATGGTGACAATTTTGACTCCTTTAAAATAGAATGGAGGTTTTGCACTTCTGTGTTCTTCATGTTTTAGTACTACCGGTGGATTTGGAAATTTGTGATTCAAAGATGATACCAAATCCTCCTATTCAATTGTCTTGGGAAGAGGCATTATTAGATTATTAACCATTAGCAAAGTAATTACCATTCCCACAATGTCACTTTATTTTGAAGTCCTCTCATTCAAATACCATGTGAGTCAGATTCGGTTCTATTCCATTGCTCCAAAAAGCACATAGGAGAAAGGGTTGAAGAAAGCCAGCCAAGAAATATTGGGCTTGAATATTATAATTTGGATCTAATTATTGTTCAAGGGGTGGCATAAAGCATGATTGCATATCTCTACATGCTAGCTTAAATATTTTATCCTAGCTTGTTTTTCTTTGCCTCAAGGAGGTAGGACACTTTCTGTTTTAGACATAGTCACATATCTTAATATCCATTATATTGTATTTGCAAAAATGTCTCCTTTCCACAAAGATGGTCTGGTCCCCGTCCACTGAAGGTATAACTTGCTCATAAACCACAAATGCTATATTGACAAAGTAAATTAGTTGCTGCAATGTACAGCTATCATTATGGTTCTTCTCTACAGATATTGCAGAAAAAAGAATGGTGAATGTGTTTTGAGAAAACCTTGCCCATTTTAGTAACAGCTGAGGAAAAAAAAAAAACTGTGAGAGGGCTAGGAAAATCTGATAACATTAGATCAGAAGGTATCTGCTCTATGTAGTTCAAAGAATTATATGCTTCTGCACACAAATGGAAGAAGAATGTAGTTGTTTGCTGGATGATAATTGATTTTGTTAAATTGGCACTCATTAAACAGTATTTTATTAAGAAAATGTGATTATTGGCTTTTAAAAACCTTTTATAAAAGTTTGCAAAGTTTTCCTTACACCATATGAATCAGCTGTCAAGTCCCCCTTGTTAAGCTGTGTGTGTTAACACTATTCCATCCAAGTTATCAGTTTATACACTGAAAGTTCACTTCTTTCTTCTTTCATGCTGCTCTGGTTCTGAGAGATTTCCTTGATCAATGTTTACTCCTGCTAATAGTTAGCTCTTTTGTTATATTAGTGGTTGCATACATTGGTGGGGTTTGCCTCTAGTTTGAAAAAATCTTCCCCTTTTTGAACTGGTGTTTTTGCTTGTAAGCCAACTACTTCTTTTTAAAACAAGGCTAGTTAGCTTGTGTCTAATGACCAATTTCAAGACACTGAATAATAGTTTTCTTTGGTGCTTTTAGTGTCATTATTTTATTAAAATGGAAATTTGATCACTACCAAAGCCTGAAAACACATCAGAGCTTTAAGTAAATCGTTATTACTTTTTTTCAACTCTTCAAAGCTGTTGACTTGCAAAGCAACAGTTAGTTGTATTCAACTGAACCAAAAGTACCTTTGAATAGAATACAAGGGACAATAACTAAACTGCTGTGTCTCATTCTCCTTGATGGAAACCACAGAGAGTCTGCAACAGATAACAGTATGAAAGAGATAACTGAGTCCTTGCATGAAGTGGGAATAGCAGGCATATAACCACAGATAAAAAGCTTCAACTATGAATTAGTCTCAGTGTTTCATGTGATTTATATGCATCTCTCCCTCTCTCAAAATCAGAAGATCAGGGGATTTGGCTTGTAAATACAGAATGCTATAAGCAAGACAATCTATACCCACTCCCACAGCTCACACAATGGGAGCCCTTCATATATGGCTGAGTCAGTTTATATAGAGCTAAGCAAAAAATATTTTATTCCCTTTGAAGAAGGACTGTTATAAAATCAACCATAAAAGAGCAAGACAATAAAAACCTTCTTCTAACACAATCCAAAGTTCATATGAGACTTTAAAAATACTCATGTATTTAGTCCAAGTCTTTCACTGTAGAAGTAAAGTATCTCTCTTTGTCCATGTCAAAATTTCAGCTCAAAAAGTTACTTACCCATATCCATGGTTTATTGGCTGAATGGGTAAAAATAAATAAAAATAAATAAATACAACTCAAAACCCCCACACCTTCTGTCTGTATTCTGCTTTGTTTTGCTTCTTTTATGTTGGCAGCTAAGGGGAATTCTTTTACCAATATTGGCAATACAGTAAGACATGGGTGATAAAACTAAATGTGGAAAATTGCTGCATAGCACAGAAAGAGTGAAATTGGAAATTGTTTCTGTGACATTATGCCTCCAGTAGAGTAAAAATCCAGATGAACCTATTTGAAAGCTGTATTTTCATTGTGCAGGTTTTTAAAATGAATTACACATTTTATTTTGTTTTGTTTAGGTGTTTGTTGTTGTGAACAAACACGTGAACTTATTTTAAATTGCTTCCCACTGGATGAAAGGAATAAAAGCATTGTGATGATCAGGATAAAAAGTTTAAAAGAATGAGAAAAAAAAAAAAAAGTCAGGAAAATAAGTTCATGTAAGGTTTCAGGTTTTTTTTTTTTTTGCTAGATACTACAGAACATTCAACTGTTCTGAGATCTCTTAAGTAGAATGTGCACTTTGACATTGATGCCACAATCTTCTCTAAGACACCATCAGGTCTGCACCTCTCAAAGGGACACAGGTGGATGATGCTTCATGCAAGGACAATAGCTTTGTCTGTGATAAGTTTTCACTCAAGTGATGGCTAAGGTGACATCAGAGAATTCCTGAGAAAACTCTTATTATACCCATAGCTTCATCCTGAGCTTGTACATCAAGTAGTTGGATACATCGTGACAGGCCTGGCACTCAGTTGGAAGAATCATAAAAGCAACCTGAGGCAGATGCTATGGCCAAAGTCCTTCCTGAACGAGCCCAGACATCATCTGCTGGAAAGGCTGGTGGGGTGTACCATCGTTCACAGTGCAGACTGCCAACAAGAGGTGCTATGGGCATAGGAAGGACAGGCGTGGCTTGTGCCAGGTTTCAGCCTCACACGGCCCAGCCAGCTGAGGTACACTGCAGAACAGTCTCTTAAAGGAGTTGCTCTGTGCAAGTAGGAGCCCAGTTCTGATCTGGGGAACTTTTAGGATAGCCTGAACTGCATGCTTTGCCCCACCAGATTCAGACTTTGAGTGACAAGACTAGTTCTTGGGTATTCCTGAAAGTGCTGGTCCTGACAGGAATCCAGGAATTTTATTTCTTATTTTTTCCAGGGATTTTACATATAGTGGTGCTATGCACTACATTTCCTTTGTATGACACATTGCTGGCCTTGAGAACTAAGGAATTTCTGCTTTGCTGGGAAGAAGTTAATATCTGAGTGCTTTACCTATGTAATGTACATGTGCACTATGTAGTATCTCTATTGTGCACTGTGAATTGGGAAGCTCACACCCATGATTAGGTCTGAGTCAGGCAAGCTCAGAAGCCAAGAGGAGGTTTTGTTAAGTATCATGAAGCCTAGGATCAAACCAAGCCAAGGCTCAAAATTAGAAGACACTAGATTAAAGAGCTGAGGTAAGCAGGCAGGAGTATAGCTGTATGCAAGTGGCATATGGGGCAATTAAAAGCAAGTGACAAAATTACCTTCCAAATGTTGTTAGCTGGCTGTACGTTGGCTCAGCTATCTTTGCCTTGTCAGACTACTGGTTGCTGAAGAAGAACACTTGGCTTTTAGGGGACTTGGAGAACACAGTGGGGTTTTCTTCACTTGCATAAGTGCATTGTTATGGCAGCACAGGTGAGCAGTTCCTTGATGAATACACATGCCGGTGCTGAGCAAAATGCTTTCACAGCCATACCCAGCTTCCAACCCATCACTGCACTTCAGTGTGCAAACTGGGCCCTTCAGCACCTGTTCTAGAGTGAGCTCTGTGCACTTTGCATATAAAAAGAGCTCATGGACCCTAATTGCTTTCACATTTCCTGACTTCTGAGCAGTCTCATTTCATAGCCATGCTATGGTTCTGTTTGTTTGCTTTATTATTATTTTTAATGTCCAGTATGTCAATAAAGGAGCACCTCAGAGTTCTTCAAACCCCTCTCCATGAATGCAGATTTCTCATGAGTACTGATGCTGACTGGCTGAAGTGCCTCTTGGCATCATGGTATCTGAAGTCATTCTGGGCAGGAGTTGTTTAAAATTCCTACATGTTGCATTTTCATTTAAGTTTCTGAAGAAGTACTTAAAGACACACTGAAGAATGTCCTACACAGCTTAAAAGTGAGTTGTGTGACCCCATATACCAGCAAGTGAAACCACATTGGGAATTGCAAAGCAAAAACCATTGACAATATTATTGTGGAGTCTAGCATGATTGTTGCCCAAGGCTAAATACAAAACCTTGAAAAAATAGGCTGATGGTACAGAAAATATAAGACTATATTGGAATTATAAATATCAGAGGGGAGAAAAAAACCTACAACTTAATTTAGGAAGTAGAACCAGACACCTCAGCTTCTGCAATAAAAGTCTCATGTTAGAAACTCAACAGTCAATGTGAAATTTGTAAGTCTTGTTTGATGGAATTGACATAGCAGATTAATTATTGTTGGCTGTTTTCTATTTTTGTATTATTTTTTTCAATATCTATCTAAATAGTTACCCAAACTACTACCACTATCAAATCCTGTAATCAAAATTAGACTGATGCTAGGCAACTGAAAGGGAATAAAATGAGCACAGGCAGTTACACTAGGACACCTGTAGCCATCACTTTGTGGTTAAAGTCACACTCATTTCTCACCAAAGCTCCAAAAACTGAAATTTCATCTATTGGCTTAATGGAAAACACCATTATCACAGCTGGAGTAATGATATTTTTCAAAGGGAGTTTGTACTCTATCCATTAGAGTGTTATTGAACTAACAAGAATTAGCTTTTATGTGTCATGAGGCAGAGATTTTGTCTTTCTTTATAGCTGGACAGTGAATAGAATTTTTTTACAATTACGGGAAATAGCAGAAGTGATATCTTGTATGTATTTGAATTAAAAAAGGTTTGTGGGACTATAAGCAGACCATCCTCTATCTGCTTAATTTAGTTATTGTAACTGCTTCTCCCTTGGCTGTGGAAAGTGACTGTGAGGCCTGAATTGTTGATCCTTCTCTTAACATTAAACTTTAGATTAAACCTCTAGTAGGCACAAGTGGTAGAAATACAGTATGGATATAGAAAAGTAATGAAGAATACTGGTAGTTTCTAATGTTTTGCTTGAAAACCTTCTGGAGACTTTTTGAGATCATTCTAGAAATACTGCACTGGCAGTCATGATCGTTGCAAAGACCACAATAGTACTACCATGGTCATATCATCCTGGTTTGTATGTTATGCATTTATTCTTCTTAAATTAGGTTGTTGGTGGAATGAAGACTACAGAGGTTAAAATTTCACCACAGATCACAAAGGACAAGGGTAAGCAGCAATTGCCTCTCAGTGTTCCACCAATATAAATCAGCGCTGTTTTGAGGTTTTCTAATCCCATTCAGGATTCAAACATCTCTGTGGAGAAGGTTTCCAGTTTCCAACAGTGTCTACTGATGGTAATATTGTTAATACTGTTTCTGATGTTTAAAAATAAGTGTGTGTTAATGCAGCTTTCAGGGATTCTGGGAATAGGAAATTTCAGAAAATGCATATTTGGGTGAACTTTTGATGCAAATTCAAAAACTCACATGATTTTCCAGAGCTAATCTGAGCTTTTCAGAACATTCAGATCTGATAAATTTCCCAGTCTCTTGAGGTCCTCCATCTAGAGGAAGTGCTGTAGAAATACAAGAAGATATCACATATCATAGTTGTTTCCAGCTTTGCTGGTCTTTGCTGTAATAAATAATCAGTACTCTGAGCATTTAAAAAATACAGAAAAAGTGATTTGCTGCATTGAAGAAACAGCTGAAGACTTTAAAAAGGACCTTTCTTATGTAATTATGTGGTGCCGCTTTTGTTCCACTACATAAAATAGAACCTAGACAGCACTGAACATGTACTGATAGTGATTTTGATCTGGTCTAAGATAGAGCTCAATTGCTATAGAAATGTAAATTTTTATTTTTTTTATTTATTCCCCACCCCGCAACCCTCCCCCCCCCCCAAAAAAAAAAAAAAAAAAAATCTATGCTATCACTCAGGTCTCCAGGGTTAGTACTCTCACTAATGTCATTGTGTAAGAACAAATCTTGGTAATGCACAAGAATGGAGAAGCTAATAGTCTGTCCTCGAAAAAGGGGCAGAAATAACTCTAATTTTGCAGCAGTCCATTCCCCTAGAGGAACAACCTTTTACATGGTTCATAAAAAGAAAGAGAAGTACCATCCAAAGAGTGCTACCACACTTACGGAGATTTAAGGGGTTTCTGAAGTAGAGAAAGAAAAGCAAGGAGAAGTTAGAGTACAGAATGGGCAATTTTGAAGCAGCAGTTCTTGATCTAGCCAAGTTGGAGGAGAAGGCTTGGACTGAACTTCATCTTATTGTAAATGTCTTTGTTCACGCTTCCAAACCTCAGGAAAGAACTGAGGCCTGACTTAGCTTAGCATGTTGACTGCGTTTTTAAGAGGAAGTGAGAGGTAATTGCTCACAGATGGCATGGTGATCTGTCATAATTGAAACTGTAGTACCAGCTTCAGGGAAGAAATTCTCAGCTCTCCATGTTAGGTTTCTGAAAACTCACAGGGAATGAAATGCTTTCCAGAAGCATTTAGCTCTGTAACTGTAACTTTTTAGAAGGCTAGAATGCAAGTTGTATTCCATATGTTCACATCACACTTCTTGTGATTGTTGGCTTCTCTTAAACATCTCGATTAAGCCCTTGAAAACAACCTCAGATAACACCATATGCTAATGCAACTCCATGTCCACTATGATATCTCATTTCAGGGTGGAAGGCCAAAGGAGACATGAGGATTCTCCTCTGGGGTAAAAAGGTTTCCTTTATGTTTTTTTTTCCTGAAGAGGAATACATCTATTTTTAACCCATGGACTCAAAGCGGGGCCTGCCTGCACATGGCTTGGGGTGGTCAGATTTTGGAGAGCTAGTGTAAGTGACTCTTGAGCATACTGCTTTGAATAGTGTAGACAGTGGTAATCCATTGTCGTGAAAGGGTAGGTTGAAGTACAATAGCTCATGGGTACTTTTGCCTTGCTGACTCTCTGGCCAGCCCCTCTCAGTTCTGGGCCATGGCATCTAACTCTGGTGCCTTTCAAAGCAACAGACACCACACAAAATGTAGATGGTGCTGTATACTTGTCTTGTGATGTATAAAGTAAGAGCCTTGATTTACCATTGTTACAGAATAATGATTTATAGCTATAAGCACTTAATGCCAAAAATATTTTGTGAATTAGGTGGAATGAATAAGCTGACTCTCATTTTGCACAGTGGGTAAAAGTGCTTTCACAAGAAATTACTTCAGAACTTATCAAAAGAGAAAACTACCACTTAATTAAAGGGACAGGCAAGTAGAGCCAAGAGGGAGTGTGAAATAATGCCTCTGCCTATTTTTAAGCAAAACAATGTGACAGTGGGAGTAAAAAAATGAGTAAATAAATAAAATGCCATGAGAAGGGTCAGACTTTTCCTAAGTAACACCTACAAGTCATGTGTCAGACCCCTCTTCTGCATATCTGAATTCATGAACGAAATGTCCTAATTCAGAAGTGCAAAGTTAAAAAACAAGCAACCAATAAAGCATAGCTAAAAACCTCACAAGAATGCTGGATTGGACAGCAGAGATAAACATATCCCTCCAGCTTTTAATATGCCTTTTCCTGTCATCTTCAGCTCAATGTGCACTTGCAAACCCAGAATACACATGCCGAGCTTTTAAAGAAACACAGCTTAACCTATCCTGTGGCAACACACATACTGCTGTGTGTTAAAAGGAAAAATGCTTTCTGTTAGGGTGAAATTGACCTGAGCCAGAGAGCCTACACAAACCTTAAATGTTTCATTTGGTTTCTGACTGATGGGAGGACCTCACTCAGACTTTTTTTATAGCTATTTTGTTTCTCTTTCTTCCACTTTTCTTTTTTTTTTTTTTTTTCTTTTCAGAGTAACACCTCCTTCATAGTTATGGGCCTGTCAACATGAGCCTTATAAATGTTTTCAGGGCTTTGTAGTTCATCTGTGTGAGAACTCGTGGCAGTCCAAAACTTGATTCAGTAGGTCTGACGCTTTGGCTTTGCACTGCACTGCTGCTGGTTCATAATTTATTCACAGAGCCTCCTAGGTTTAGTTGGCATTGAGGAGTTACAGTATACATTCAGCCTTGGTACAAAAAGGGATTTTGTCTAAAATAGATGTTTTAATATGCTGCTTTAGTGTTTTGCTAGATGCACTTACTTTTGAAGTTAGTGAATTTGCATGAATTCTCATTCTAGAAACCTTTTATTTAGAGCTTTCTTGTTTCCCTGAAGTGTTGAAATCTCTCTACTATCCTGAACAGTTAGTTATTTTATAGAATAGTACAGTAGAACAAGAATATATTTTTGCAGAGATATGCATATTTATAGTTTACAGTAACTTTTATCTGCACTAATGCATAAAGTCATTAAGATTTGAGGATATCATTACAATTCTTAATTCATTGTACGTTATAGCTTTTTAATAGCACCTAGTATCACTGTATCCCTTAATATTTTAAGGGATTCAGAAAGTAATTTTTGCCTTGGCAATATTGCTTCTCATTTTTTATATCCTGCTGCTAGGGGGGAAAGGGAATTATCTATTTTGATAATAGCACAACTTGTCCAGGGCATTTATAGGTCAATGCACAGGCCACTGTTGAAATTACAACTTCAGAGTTTCTTTCTATACAAAAGCTTTGCATACATATCAAGCAGAATGATACAGTGATTTATGTTCTGGCCATGCAAAGTGATGTCTACTACTACTACTGCTACTTTGGTCAGTCTATTTGGACTAGGAGAAACTCTCTTTTTAAGAAGGATGTGAACTACAAGCTTGAAAGAGATGAGGCTCATAAATGAGCTATCTTACTTTTAAAAATATCTAGCATTTGACTACTGCAAAATTTGAGGCAACTATCTTCTGTTTCACTCTTTATTTTTTCCTAGATTTTCATTTATTTGCACCTGGTCTTCCAGTGCCAGTGGATCCAGGAGGGTGGTGTGCCAAATTAAAAACCATCACTAAGAAGCAGAGACAATGCATGGTTCAGGGCAGTGGATGCACACTCCCAGCTCTCTAGACCACGGGCTACAAAACAGGGAAGAGCTTTAACATAAAGTACAAACAATCTAATACATCATAAACTGCTTAGAGTGGTATTTCTCACTATCTCATACTGGCTTGCTAGTTATCTGGAATATTCTCCCGCTGTCACTGACAAGAAATTTTGCCAGTGGCATTGACAAGAGACAATTCGCTTCCTTTCTGCTGTGGAAATCAGTCCAACAGTATCTTGTGTTTTATGTAATGCTTTGTGCTGAAAAAGCCCTTGAGCATTTCACATACTATGAATTCAGTCTTGGTTTTGCCACAGGCCTCAGGCAAAGCACAGCCCATTGTGGTTTTTTCCTTCAAAACATGGCAGGCTGTGAGTTATGAACTGGTGTTTAGGTTTCTTCTTGCACCCCATAAACACGGCCTGGGGAAGACTGCATGCCTCGAGAGATTTAGAAAGCAAAATGGTCAACAGGGAGTCGCATGTTTCATCTAATAACACAATGCAAAGCACTGCTGTGTTAAATCCTAAATCCACATGTAGAACTCTACAAAGAGAAAATACTCCCTCCTTATGAACTGCAGCCTCCAATATTTCTTCTTATGGCATCAGTCTATCTGTTAAAAAAGAGAGTGAGTTGTCCTTTTCATTCAAATGTAGGAAGACAACTCTTGCAGTAGGACAATCTCAGCAGCTAGAACACTGATTCAAGATGGAGCAGATAGCGGTTGGTTCTTGTCTTTGCCTGACTGGTGAAGACACACACATCTTCCAGAAGTGAGCACTCCCTATGGCTGTTAGCCATACTCCCCTCCCTTCTGTTGAAACTGTTCCACTTAATGGGAATTTGTTGTAGAAGGGAAAAATTGTACTTTTTGGACATTTATCGGGCAAAACAAAAGGACTGGGTTTAAGTTACTGCTTTGGGGAGGGTTTGTTTTATATAAAACAGCTATTGGATGAAGTACCTGTGCTGACTTTGAAGCAAGACCTGAAACTTGGAACTTTGTCCTTCCTCATTTATTGTAGCTATTAACTAAAGAAACAAAATTCTCTACTTTTCCTCCACTAGCATAATAAAAATCAGGATTCTCTGCAGTGCATTATGTATATGGGGTCTTCTGAGAATTAGCCTTCCCAGGAAGCCTGGCAGATGGGCTTGATGGAGTTTGTGGTTTTAAGGATTACAGTTTTTATGTGGCTGATGTTTAGGCATGAAACACCTGCTTTGAATGTGTATGTAAGCAACTGATCCAACTTAACCACAGAAGTTTGATCTTCTCAATTCAGAACTCGAATCTAGATCTTTCAAGCCTCTGACTAATATTTAAGCACAAGGTCACCCTTTGTCTCCTGCTGTTCCTATCCTCTGTTGAAGTATGTTTTCTCCGCAGTAGGATACGAAGGTTTTTATCTGTTAAAGCAACACTATACGGAGAGCAGGACATTGTATCTCTTTGAAATGGCCCTAGGAATGCAACCATCATAGGTAACTGTGTGAAAAGCATCTTGGGGTGCCTGATCTTCAAAATGGTTGTGGTCTTTAATTTTACGTCTATATTCAAAGAGGCCATCATTTAAAAAAAATGCAAAACAAAAACCCCACACACTTCTGCCCACTCACATCATGTTGGGCAGTGACTCAACACTGACTCACACCTTTCTACTGAGACAGCCACACTGTTTTCTGCAGCAGGAATGAATCTCAGGAAATGAGAACCCTACCATTCCAGTCACGAACTAGTGGCCTTGGGTCCGCTTTGTGCTTTCAGAGAAGGTCCTGTTAACATTAATCAGCATTAGGGACTCAGCAGCTAGGGAACAGTTCAACAGAGAATGCTAATTTACTGTTTAAGAGTCTTTGCTGGTTTTGATGTCTTTTTTTTTTTTTTTTTTTTTTTGGGGGGGGGCGTGATAACAAAGGAGGGGGGAGGGAAGAGGAGACTATGAGCCATTCTCAAAGGAAAGGAAAAGGATGAGAGTTCTTGTAGATCAATCTGAAACGTGAGTACCCGCAAAACAGTTACTGAGCTGCACAAGGAGTGTTGAGGCTAGGCAATGCAGGTAAGCATGGGCAGTCCTGGACTCTTCCTCCAGGACTTCCTTTTTCTACACTTAAACAAACATAGAGTCTTGGGAGAAAGGGCAGCAACCTGTCAGACCTCTGTGCTTCTCTCCCGGCCCTGGGATTGTTGTAAACCTCTGCACAGGGACATGATAGCCACTGAAAGAGTGAACTATGCTTTCCTATCTCATGCACACTTTGGCTAGGTGCTCTTCTGAGACTCCAGAAGTTTTGTTTGAGTGCTATAATTTCTAAAGAAGGGTACCATTTGAAATAGGAGAGTTAATACTGTTTATCTTCTTCAGCAGCTGCATCCTCAAATGTGAGTCTTGCTCTCCTGCTTGAAAAAAGCCTTTTGTAAGCATCTATATTCAGGAGAGGATTTAATCACAAAGAGCTCAGGCATCTGCCCAAGCTCCAACTCAAGATTTTTAGCCCCAAAGAGATGCAGGATTTCAGAAAGATCCTGGATTTGGTGTTTCCTGCTGGCTCTCTCTAGAAAGCTCTCCTTGCATCTTTATGCCACTGGTTATCTTTTTGAATGCTGGTCATTTATAAGGATCTCAGTATTCAAGCATGAGCTTGGTCTATATTTTGAAGTGACAGGCATGTACGCATGAGATGCTGCAGACTTTTTACTTGCATGTTATTATGTTCCTTATTTGAACTATATAAATAACTCAATATGTATGTTTAGAGGAGCTAAGCAGGACTTTCAGAACATGTGACTTAAATCTTTTCAGTATCTTAGCCTGTCATCTGTTTTATCGGATACCCTGCCGCTATCATGCCTGGCTCCCATTTCAAATTTTTCAGTCTGGATTGCAAGCTGTCTTAGACAGAGACCATCTTTTCTATGTTTGTCTTATGCTTGATACACAGTGAAGTTCTGTCCTTGAATCATAACTAGCAGTAGTGCTAATGCTCCACAGACAGATGCTGAGGCCACAAGGATTGCTGGACTTCAGGTGATTTGCCTTTAAAATTTTGTGTAATAGGAACTGAAGGCACTCCACTCTGTGGAGGAGCAAATTCACTTTCTAGGATAGTGATCAGTGTTAAAAACTATGTGTTGCCTGAGAAATTGTTGGAATTTCTTGTTGCCAACAGTTTTATTAAGTCGCTGGTCCCTGTTCTGGTTAGGATATGCAAACGCAGCACAGCAGACTGCTGTTTTGGTGTATCTCCTTGATTGCTTGTCATTTTATGTCGCAAGTCAGTCTGGCTACTGGACTTTCTCTGCAGTCATAGCTTTAAAGAGCTGGTGATGCATCACCAGTGATAACCTCAGCACTGTTCCAGGGAGAAGCTGTCAAGATTTTGTTTTCACCTTCTTCTGACTAACTGCATCTTTAGGGCATTTTGCAGAACTTTCATGTTTATTCTCCTGATTAGCATCAGGGCTTACAGTGATGAATAAGTGAGTAATTCAATAGTGCGACCATTTAATGAGCTTTTCCTGTGTCCGCCTTAATGTGAGTCAGAAAAGTATGAGCGCAGTGCACCCTTCAACAGAGAACTAGTCACCTTATCTGAGAAATGATCACTTCATTCTTTCAGTAAAGGATTAGTTTTGATTTGTCTGTGCAAAATGAGCATCTGGATTACATATTCTGTGGAATTTGTAGACGTGGTTAAACTGACATTTTCTACTCTCTTTCTGGTCAGCTTGCTTTGTTTTAGCTTGGTTTACAAACAAACAAAACAAAATGAACACAAACAAAAACCCCAAATAAAGAAAGTGCACAAACCAACCAACCAAAAAACAAACAAACTACCACCACAGCGATCTGAAACTGAATAGTTTACATGTTCTGCTGTGCTACCTTCATGGTAAAGGTATTAACTGTTAAGTTTTTTCTATTCTCCTGTGCCTTCTAGACTTAAAATCTTGCTGCAGCTTTGCTTTATTTTCCGGCTGTGTTCCAAATCCCTTTGTGAAAGTGTGTTTTGGGATTAATTCGTCATGCTTCTCAGATACTTTAATTTTGCCTAGAATACTCCCATTTCTTCAGGCTAATGAACCTGTTTTCCATTGATCTCTTAATTTTTTTCTCTAAGTTCCAGTGTCTAATGCTGTGAAAAGGTGGTTTTCTCTGAATAAAATTTAATGCACAGATTTGAGACACAATGTGAGTGTAAATCTTACTGGCAAAGCTTCTACTCCCTTTAACCCAAATTTTGTTTAGGTAATGAAAAATAGATTAAAACCCTACATTGTGTCTAATCTACATCAGTGTAGTGTAAACTGACCTGTGGCTGTCATGTAAGGTTTCAACATAGTCGTGATTGTTTACTTCACATTTAAAACTAATAAAATTAAGTGCCAGTTATGGTAAGACTGAATAGTTGCACAGCAAGTGAAATAGCGTAGTATAGTACAAAAAGACTGAAAAAGTAGCAGAAGTAATAGAAGACTATAAGGCTGTTGAGGTGTGAATTTGACATGTATTCGAAGACAAAGTCATGAGTTATGTAAAATGTAGCAGCTATAAACATTTGCTTATCAAATAATGGCTGTTAGTAGACAATTATTTCTCATTGCCTATGTTTTTTGAAGTCAGTATAAAGCAGTTGTAATGAGCAACATAGTTTTGGTAACAATTAAGAAACAGAAGGCTCAGTTAAATAGAACAGGAAAAAAAGAAATCACTGCTTTAGTCCTATAAGCAAGCAAAATGGTAACTTACAGTTCTACTGCTGAAGAATGAGATAAGCTGACACAAATTTATTTCAGAAACCTTAGTTCCCAGTTCTGATTCCTTAAAAGGAAAACCTCGAGTTAAATAGCAATTAGTATAAAAAGTTAATGGAAGAAGGCGAGCATGTAAGGGACAAACAGCAGCTTGCTCAAGCAGAAGGTAATCTTTGAGTTACTGAGCAAAGAAGAAAGATGGGTTATGTGTTCTGTGCAGCTGGGCTTATCCTGTAGGTTGTCTGCCTTTGTGTACATAGACTGAGTCTTAATAATGCTAGTTATGTGATTTACCATAAAATAATGAACTGGAGTCTGCAATATTTTTAACAATGTCTTTTTTTTGTTTTTCCCTCTTAATATTTCCCAGATTCTCCCTCACCTACATCCTCATTAGTCATTACTGCAAGGAAATGAATAGCAACTTGAATTTAGTGAATTTAGATTTCTACACAATTTCCTGAGCTCACTTCACTCTCTTCAGAATCATCAAATGACTTCAGTCCAAGTGAATCTGCCATTTCTGTATTTATTTAACATTGGTTTTCATGAGTTGTGGGTGGAATGAATGGTATCAAAATGTTTAGCTTGTGGTGGTTGGAGGTATTTTCATAATATTTTCCTGTTGTTATGACACTCTTGTCTATTTTTTTTGTTTTGCTTGCAGCAACTGTGCATAGCCCTAAACTTCTGAGCTGTTTGTGAATTAAATGGTTGTTTCATTTTTAGTATGCTAAGAATAATTTAGAAGCTTTTTAAAGTTTTAATTATGTTTCAGGATTTGTGTCCTTGGACAGAAACTAAGGACAGATTGAGGAAAGGGCTACTCTGCAATTTCAGTTCATTTTTTTAGTATGTAGATATTTCCTCGCTGCTTTATATTAGATGAGGCTCGGTGTACAATATAAACTGCAAAAGTACAAAAGCAACTACTCACGTGCCATGCAACAGTGAATTTCTTGTCCAGGTATTCTTCACGAGGGCACAGTTGGGAATAGCTCACAGACCAGCCAGTCCTAAATGGATGGCAATGCTACTTGTGAATTGACTCCCGAGGCAGCATCAGCTCCTCGCACAGCATTTTGAGGCAAATCAGTGCACAAGAGTTTCTGCTTTGATGGAGCAGTGTAAGGAGGAGTAAACAGAGTGTGGTAGCCCCAGTAGCTGTCTCAAACTAAAACAATGCTGTTCATGAATCAGTACTGTTGGAAGCACTGTTATTCTGGAAATGTGTTAGAGAAACAACATCAATCCCTGTTCTCCAAGAGGTGAGCTGCTTGACTGGGACAGATCTTTTCAATCAGTACTCCTGTTGGTGATTAGATCTTAGAAATCTTCTGACCAGCTCTACTTACCAGGAAGCAAGGCAAAGAAAGGAAACGCTTTCAAAATGGATGTGATCTGTATGAAGGCCATCCTAGTAGAGTTTTTTCCATGTTACGTACATTAAGGCTGTATATCAAGGGTTCAGAAATGGAGGAAAAATAACTGGTAACATGCAGACAGAACATTCTGGGTTTTGGTTTTTATGTTTGTTTAGGGTTTGGGGTGTTTGTTGTTGCTGTTGGTTGGATTTTGATTTTTTTTTTTCTTTCACCAAAACACAGGTATTTAAAACTGACAAATTTCAGCCTAATTGGCAGGTGACCAGGAAAGAATATGGTGAGGGATTGGAGCAGGAACACAAGAAAAAGATAGGCTCAAGAGAAAGGGAAGAACCTTCTCTTAGACATAGGTGGAAGTGGGTTGTTCATCAGCAGGGAAGTGGACAAGTGGCTTTTAGTCATGCAAATAACGAGGTAGGAGGGCCGTACTTCAAGGCAAATCTGAAAGAGAGCTCCGTTTAGAGGAGTATGTGTCAGTGCTCAATTAAGAGCCCTTTGATTATCAGAAAGAGTGCAGACTGTGTCTGGAGTTTTCACTTCTACCTTCAAATGACATTCTTTTTGGCACAGAAGAAAAAGAGGTTGATTTTCAAATCAAACCCAAACAGACTTTGTAGTAAAAAAAAGCCACAATTTGTTTATTTACTAAGATGGAACAAAACCTTATTTAGTTTGCAAATGGAGGTAGCCTCTTGACTACACTGTTACAGCCTACCAATTACTGTCTTAATTGCTGCTACCAGTTAACTTAATTGGGAAATCAACTGTTGATTTGCACAGTTACTATTCCAAATACATTTGCATACATAAACATGCAGCCCTGATTGATTTTTTTTTTTTTTTAATATTTATTTATTTTTAAGATGACAGAAAAATACCTAGCCACTTTGGTGGTTTACATTAACTCTCCAGAAAGAAAATTACCCTCTACAAACCAAAAGTGGACTTGTACTAACTCACTAGAGCAAATTTCTTCAAACCATAGCACCAACAAAAATAAGAACTTACATTTTCATAGTTCCCTTAAACTGTATTTTAACGGAATATCTATTACACTTTTCAGACTTGCCCTGTATGTTTCCTCCATTCCCCTCACCTGCTTCTTCCACCAGGTCAGAAATTTACTGCTACTCAAGACATCCACTCAACAGAACAATCTGATCATTTTCATGAGAAGTCCAGTAATGTTCCATTCTAGATGTTGCTTTTCACCATCATTTTCCAGTCAGATCAGGCTTGGTTTTAATAAGACAGTTTTATTTCTTAACTGTGATTCCTAAACTGTAGGAGTACTGCCACAGGCTTGGAGGAAGCTGGACTGAACCTTGATTAGTCCTGCTAAAGTATAAAAACACAGTACCAGTTCTATGTTCATGTGCAAAAATGGGGGGGTGGGGAGGGAGACTCTTGAGAATGAAGGCTAAATATTTCCAGAGCCTTCATTTGAACCATCTTTGTTGTTGTTGGGTTTTTTTTGTAAATTTCTGAAGCACTGTAAATCAAAGTGCTGGAGTGTGGACACAAGACATACTTCAGGACTTCCATGTGTGTAGGGGATTGGATGGGTTGTTCAAAAGACTAGACTAGTCTAGTTTGGAGGGGTTTGTTTGGAGGATTGCCATACTGATATAAATGGGACAGTGTTCCCTGCTACATTCTTAATACTGAAAGGGCAAACTGATCACTGAATTTGCTTGTAATGAGGGAACTGTTTTCTTCATAGTGGTAGTATCATGGAGGAAGTTTGGGAATTGCTGACTGGTTTGAAGTGTGTTTTGGAAGGAAAACACTGGCTTCAGAAGCTTAAGTTTCAGCTACCATGCTTTAATTGCACACAATTATATCGCTTTTATGGAGAGTTTTATTGTAGTTCTAAAACTATGAGATTACTACACGAGAAAACTGGATTACATGTTTCCACAGTAGGAATCTTGCTGCTGAGACTGGTATTTGCTCAAGTCCATCATTATTCAATTGAAGAGCTTGATGCTCCTGAAGAGAGATGAATTATTGCTTTAAAGAGCTGTGCTGGCAATGAAGAAATTACCAATGATGCTGCTGGCTAATTATTTTCAAGTCAATGGTAGGGCTACATTATTACCGCAGAGACTGAAATGCAGTGTTGAAGACGTTACATTTACTGATGAGAAGCTCTTCATTCTGACAAAGAACTGGCTTGCTGGCAGGCAGACTTCTCCTGCTGCTAAAGGGAAATTGGTAGTGCTGAAAGATTGTTTTTGAGACCTTCAAGAAGGATAAAGAGCATTTTAGAGAGGTTTCTCTAAAATAAAACCACAACAAGAAGACCTGCTTTGTTGTAACAACAATAAAACATCCCTATTAAAGCCCACTTTTGCAGGCTTGCTTTGAGAGGCAGAGACCCTTCAACACTAGTGGAAGTTTTGTATGTTTTTAGGGTTTGTTCTTCAACCTTAAACTTGAGTTAGATTTATTTTCAGGAATACTCATTCTACAAGAGAACTGCAAGACAACATGTGTCTTGCATACTGTGTGAAGGGAGGACAGGAAAAGGAAAATTAGAATACCAATAAAATAATATTGCAGGTAATATTTGAAGAAGGAGGTTTACAAGGGAGAAGGAGGACAGAGAACAACAAAAAAAGGACAACATGGGTTAAAATGTTGTATGATGAATGGTTTGCAGGTTGAAAATTTTGAGGTAAAAGGACAGGAAGTAACAGCACTTCAGAGCATTAGCAATAGTTCACAGAACAGTCGCACCTGCATTTGTTGTCATGTTGTGTGTTGGCTTTGAACACATTAATTTTCTCTTAACACATGTTGAAACTTTTTTTCCACTATAATTTTAAGCACACAGCTGTGGCTGCTTGCATTTTTTTTGCTGAGCTTTCTGGGTTTACTGAAGCATACACTAAAGAAATTTCCAAGGACATCCACACAAGGATGGGTGTTTATTGTTATAACTTATGCAAAACACCTTGTAAAAGTGAACATTCTACCTCACAAAATAATTACCAACTATCCCACTTCAAAGAGAGGTTGCAGAGTAGGATACTTTGATTAAAGTGCTGTGCCTTTATTAGAAGCATTCAGGGCCCACAAGGGTATCCAGAGGAATATCTTACCAATACAAAAGCCTCAGAATTACCCTTTGAATTTTCGTTAGTTTTTTCATTCTTCAAGCTTCACAGAATTTGAGATGGCTTTAAATATATCTCTAAATATAATTGAACTTAGCCTGGTATAAAACAAGTACCAGAGAAACATAAGTATGGTTTTCTTGGCTGATTCATTGCAGTATGCCTTTTTGTTTTGAACAATAGTATGGAAAGGGGTGGTACATCTCCTTTTTGTAGGAGAGAAAAAAATTGGTTTGCCCGTGCTGGCATGGGTGGGTTGAATATATTTTTCGGTTTCCCTAAGACCTGTATATTCAGTAGATAATTAATTCCTGGATCAGATTGTTTTTATTGTACCAACCTGCTTACCAGAATATCTTGTAGTAAGCCAAAAAGACCCCATGATGTGGCTTGTTGCCCTTATTTGACTGACTGTTTAGACTAGAAAGGCTGCTTATGAACTAAAATGAAAAAGGTATTTCCATATATCATTACCATTTGTTTATTGTCTTAAATGGTTGAAATTTAAAACCAAGCTTATGCTTTTATTCTTCATACTTTACTGCTTAAAACTTGCATCCAATTTATCAAGCTCTGATGGTTTTAACACATATATTGCAATATATGGTTCTCCATTGCCAATGGCTAAGCTTCTAGATTAATAAGCCTATAAACTGATAAATAAATAGTACATTTCTGTGAATTAGTTGTTAGCGTGTGGCTTAGTTACACAATTCAAGTATTTAAAATCTGAGATGATTCAAAAAGCATAATTTTTACAATCCATTTTCTAGACTGAGTAGTCAAATGGAAACTTTGGCTCCCATTACTAGTACTACGTTACTTTTCTACTATTATTTTCTTAAATAGACCAATGAAAGTAGCAGAAATTACTTCATGAAGAATGCAATAAACTCTTTATAGATTATAATTATTTTTTTATTGCTTGCAGCTCTTAGTGCAAAGATGGATCAAGTAATAAATGTATGTTCTTTACCGTCATCTTAGCGTCAGTCTTCCACTCTACATCATGCTGATGATTCCTATCCTATAGCTTCCAAGCAGTATGTTGCTTGTGAGATGTTCCAGTGTTGCTTGCATTATAGCAACAGGCAATTCAAAATTTAAAATGGGAAAGCTTGATGGCCACAACATATCACATCCACATTATTGCTATTACTAGATCCATCAAATACTCATGATTGCTGTAGTGAGCCAAAAATTTGCTGTGAGTTTCAGTCACTAGAGGGCACTTGAGCGGTTTTCATACATATCATACAGCAAATGACAAAAATACACATCAAGCTCTGTGGGAGTGCAAACTGGGCATATGAATATAACCTGTGATGCACCAAGCTTTATATCAAAAGAAGACTATACAGGGGAAAAAGAAGACTCCAGTGCATAAGAGAAATTACTAAAAAGTAAAGCCTTTAAATATGTAACAGGAAGGTGCTGATTTCCCAGCTAAAAATGCAGATTTTTTTTTTTTCCCTTAAAACCATGAGATGGATTTATCTGTTGCTATGAAGAGGGAGGTAGAGGTAGGCTTTGTTTTATCTGAACTTGAGGATTTTTAGTTTCTTACCAGTCTATAAAGCTTGTATTCTGTTCCTTCTCCAAATTACCTTTAGTAGTTTATGGTCACCTGGCGCTCTATTATGGAAGAAGTCATCTTAGGCAGATTTAGGTTTCTCTCTTTTTTGTGTTTTTTGTTTGTTTGTTGGTTTTGTTTTGTTTTGCTTTGCTTTTT
The DNA here is from genome assembly GCF_964273445.1 of Streptopelia decaocto. Taxonomy (NCBI): domain Eukaryota; kingdom Metazoa; phylum Chordata; class Aves; order Columbiformes; family Columbidae; genus Streptopelia; species Streptopelia decaocto. The sequence goes on along the minus strand of NC_138655.1, from coordinate 120,697,026 downwards.
TCCCTAAGATAATTCTTGCCAAGAAATTTAATTAAGATGATGTATATTTCAGTTTACAGTTAAAACACATATTTACCTCTCTTTTCCCTACTAATTACTACTTCATTTCACAGTGGATTTCAGTCACATACTTTTTTGCTGAAAGACCAAGCAAAAATTATGATTCAGTCATCGCTAATATTTATTTCTCTATTCGAAGTAAGATTTTTAGTTTCTAGTTTATTTTTATTTGTCAGGTACAGGAAAAAAAAATGTTCCTTGAAATATATATGCGTTTATGGATTTCTTTAACAAGCTGAAAAAAGGATCAGGTTGTAGACTGTCCTGAGGTCCATTCTGAGCTCTGAAGTGCTCTATGTCTCAGAAATACCCACTCCCATCTACATGTCTTGATTTAGATTTGTTTCAGGTTGGTCTGTAATAGTAGTTAACAATAATGAAGACTCCAGACCACCTCAAATATGATAGCTAGTGAGGTTTCCTGCCTCTCTTGCTCATATGCTGCATGGTATAGGAGGCAAACATAACCGTGCTACCTGTGTGGCTATCCTGTATTATCCTGCATGCGGGCAATCTAACTCATCATCTAAAAATGAAAAAATCCTTTGTGAATGTTCCAGGATCAGAACTGGCCCTTTATATAATAGCCTAAAGTAATCTGTCTAATGAACAGAATCTTATAGAGTCATTTAGGTTGAAATAGGCTGCTAGATCATTAGGCCCAACTGTAAATCTTTCTACATAGTGAAAATTTTGAAGGTACTACCCTTTTGCAACTCATGGGAAGCTGGAGACCTCCAGACAAGCAGGAATGAGTAATCATTTTGGCTAGACTTTGATATGGGCAGGATTTTCAATTTTGCTAACAAAGAGACACTGGGTTGCTCTAGTTCCATTTCTAGAATAACTTGCTCTCTATTGACTCTGAATCCTCAAATAGTCCCAGATAATTACTACAACTAAAACAGGTAAAGAAAAATAGAAATATGTGACATTTTTCCAGACTTTCATGTTTAACAAAGGATGATGGCAAAACGATTTTCAAAAACAGTATCTAGAAAAGTGTTGCCACATATCTGTCACTATTTGAGAGAACCTTGGAAAAAATGACCAATGCTTTCCTGCTAAATGCCTTGAAAAGGAAATAAAGTTGAACATATTTGAACTTATGCTGTATATAAATAAGTCATATGGCTTCAAGTGTTGTTGTACTTTTCCAATTATGCCTACCATCTAACGTTCACTTTTTCCATTAGTGAAATGTTAGATAATCCCTTTGGCAGCTCTGCTGAAATCATTTGGGATTCACATTTCTACTTTCCTAGGGTGACACATTCTACTTCCAAGTTAGATACTGAAGCTTGTTTTGCATTTGTAATTATTGCCTTATTTATGCTGTAACCCCAGGATATGAAAGACTAGACACTGAGCTGATAGCATTGAGATGAGTTGGAGTAACTTCACTGATTTTACAGAGAACTTCTCATCTCAGTGAAGTAAATAGGAGATTTGTCCTTGACTTAAGAAATGTCAGGATGTTAGTCAGTGGATTTATTCAGACTGACAGCAGTATAAATGAAATTAAAATATGGCTGGTTTGAGACTGTGGAATAATAAAGAATGCACTGGGGTCACTAGTTTCACAAATTTTAACAGGTGGATTGTGCAGGCAAGCAAACGATATGAGCGATAAAAGAACATGACAGTTTGGGGCCTCAGACTCTTCCAAGCAATTCTTGGATAACTTTGCATTTTCTTGGAAAACATATAATTCTCCAGTGAGAACTGGGATGTTAATGGTGCTTCCCAAATGAACTAATTAGCTACATTTGTATGCATTAAACAGAAATTTAAATGAAAAAAAAAAATACTTAGGGCAATTCCAAGGCTGGGCTTTCTGCTTTCTTTGTTGGCAAGTTGTTTCCAGAACACTGTGAATTTAACTTATGGAGGTATTACTTACTAAAAATACCTCTCTTTCTCTATTAACTTGCTTCAGCTGCAGGGTTAACTCTAAGTCTTGACTTTTAGTTATAGTTTGAGAAAATCAGTATTGTGTTATTTGTCATTTAGCCTTTATCATTTAGCCTTTATCATTTAGTCATTTAGCCTTTATCACTAGAAAATCATCATATCCCAAGTAAAATGTAGGGAGAGACCTCAGGTTACATTTCTGGTTTTTGGATCTGAAATCTGTTCACAGAAATTACTGAACTACTTAAAACTTTTAAAAAAGTATGTTTTATATTTTTACTTCACGCTTCCATTTAATTTGGCTTGCTCATTATGGAGAAAGATTTTAATCAGTGAAGTTACTGAACTGGCTAATCTGTCATTATTTTGCTTTTCATTACCCTCCGAGATAATTCCTGTGCAGCTCCAGTATATTTAACTAAAATGAGGATTTAGCATTCTGAGGCATCATCTTGTAATGATTCATTATTTCTAATATATTCAGTTCATACCAGATAATTTCAAAGTAAATCCTTTTAACTAGTTCCCTCCAGTGGTTCTTATTTGAGTATAGTGCTCAGAAAGACTCCTGGAATTGCTATCCATTACAACATCTCGGAGAACTGGAATTTTGCCTTGGAAAGGAAAAGAAAATTAGTGCTTTTTAATGAGGTCTGCTCTAAGTTCTTTGACTCACTGAGTTCCCAACAAAATATAAAATCACTGTCAGTCCCTATATTCACTGCATATGAAATGTCCTGTTTGTTTTTATGTAATGAGAATTTGTGCCTCTGGATTGGCTTTATTCAAATATGGAAGTGAACTGATAGAAAAAAGGTGCATGGATATTTGATACTCAAAAAAAAACCCCAACAAAAATAGTAAGTTAGAAATGTAGGACACCTAAGCATAGATTCTGAATGTTTCCCTAATTTTCACAGACCTTTGTGGGATTCTGGATGCAAGGGGAATTATCTGGCAAAACTCTAGAATGATAAAACATTTGGGCAAAATTGGGGAAAGTCATGCCCAGGTCACCTCTGTGCAATCACGTCAAATTTAAGGAGAATATGTGACTCCAGCTTTCTTTTCCTTGGCTTAAGTAGAAATGTTTGACAATTCCAGAGGATTCAGAGCTAAAATTAGTCTTAAAACAAACAAACCAAAACAAAAACCCCAAACCAACAACAACAAAAACAACAAACCAAAACTAACAACAAAATCCCACAAGTGGGCTTTTCTTTAAGATAAAATCATGGGAATTCTTGGAGATTTTAGCTGGTTTTGACATGTTTGTTTTGAGGAATTAACTCTTTCTGAATGTCAAAGATTTTGAACACGTTCTGTAGCTAACTGAAAGCCATTTTGAGTTAATACTTTTTGTCTGCAAATGTAGTAAATAGAGAAAGCTAGGTGGAGAAAGATTTGTTAGCTTCCTATGCATCCTCTCATTCCAAACCTTGTCTAAATCTTTCAAATGCCTCTGATGCAAGTAACCTGCTTTCTTTTGATCTCTTCTTTTTCTGACATGATTCCAGTACTATTAACTGTGTGTGAAGTCTGTAGCTATATTAGGTTTAACTCAGATAATTTAAGTTCATAAATTTGTTTTGGGCAGAATATAGACCTCTGTTTCTCTTCTATGGAAGTCAATGGTAAGCCTACCTTAGCATTCTTGGTTTAGGAGTGCGGCCACAACTGGGATGTTTATATCCATCTTATTCAGTGAACTGAATTCCAAGAAAAGCAGCTGCTAGGTTAGTCCAAAATGTGAAGGGATCATAGAGGAATAAAATACAGCAAGTCTTCAGTATGCAAAGGACTGGGTCATTTGAACAATAGAGGTGGTGTAGATTTGATTGTTTTCTTTTCCTCTTCCGTATTATAAAGCATTTTACTAAAGCTGGCTGGAAAATAAAAGTGTGATTTTATGAATATTTCTCACAAAGACCATCTGATTTGGTTTTTTTTGTATGGAAAAAGCCAATATCGAGATGGCTACAGCAACTAGGTGCACGTTCAAGTACTTGCTCTGCATTAGACAGAAGAGGAGCAGCAGCCTAGATCTTCCACATGTCAGCTGGGTGACCTAATCACTAATCTGTAGTGTTTGGCCACTTTAAAAAAATCTCTTTTGCACACTCTTCAGTTCAGTATAGCTAAGGACTCACTGGGTGAAATTAAACCATCCTCTTTAGATCACAGAACAGACTACTCACTTGGGAGACAGCAGATCCTTCTGTAAAACATGAACCTTGAACCCCATCTCATCCAAGTTACCAGATAATTAATTACACCAGTCTGTGCATTGTTCATTTTTAAGTTTGTTTCAGCATTTTGATGTTGTTAGCAAAGGTTCACTAGAAGCATTACTTACCAATGGTAAGGTGGTGTACTTAATAAGCATTTTCCAAAGTACAAGTTGTCTGCTGAAAATATTTTCTGAACAGCTCTACTTATCAAATGGGAAGGTAAGCTAACTGCTAAAAACAATTCTCTTAGCTCCTCAAAAAATTTAGAAGCAAATTTAAAACTTGCTTTAGAACCATAGACTGTCAAGTATATAGTGTAAATATTAATTGGAAGAAAGAGAGTATCTTTTAATTAACTGTAATTCAAAATGTTGAATAAAAAATAGGTTTTAACAGTGCAGCTTCTTTTTTGTTACTTCTGGCCCTCTAAACTTCTCAGTAATCTAATTTAAATCTTTCCCAAAAGACCTAATTAAGCCTTTCCCAAAAAAACATAGCACAGAAATGTCAAGAATAACTTCTGCAATATGCTGGGTAAAGGACAAACACCCTTGTCAAAACAGGATACCTGGTCAGAAGCACAGATCACTCAGCACTCTCCCTTCACACACATTGCTGCCCAGATTAGAGATAGCCAGGAAGTGCGTGTTGTTTATTTGGAAGCTGGCATGAGAACCGCACTGATGTTCCAGCTCCCCAGGATGGAGAGGGAACATAATAAAGAATGCAGCAATCATCCACAACTTCCCTCCCTCATCCTCCATGACTTTTGACCATTAACTTAGTTTACATTTAACAATGGGGGGAAAAAATAGTCATGTCATTCTAATATTTTATTTTTAATGGGCTTCAGTTTAGCTGTGCTTGGGTGGGTTTTTGTTGTTTTGGGTTGGGTTTTTTTTTTCTTTCCCCCTCTTTCTTTCTTCCTTCCTTTCCCCCTCTCTCTTTCTTCCTTCCTTTCTCCCTCTCTCTTTCTTTCTTCCTTTCTTCCCCCTCTTTCTTTCTTTCTTTCTTTCTTTCTTCCTTCCTTTCCCCCTCTTTCTTTCTTTCTTCCTTCCTTTCCCCCTCTCTCTTTCTTTCTTCCTTTCTTTCCCCCTCTTTCTTTCTTTCTTTCTTCCTTTCTTTCCCCCTCTTTCTCTCTCTTTCCTGTTTCTTTGGTGTACTTTCCTCTGTCTTGTAAAATGCTGTGAGTTGGTACTGCACACTCAGGGGGTCAGCATCCTGTGTTTGGAACTGGCTGCAATAGAAGTGACAATGTGTGTCCTCTGTGACAAGATGGCAAAATTCTATATGAATTGTTCCAGACCTTCTCACACATGGGCTATGAGTTTACTCTGTAGAAAATGACTATGCAGAGAGAAAACACAGCTTTACAATGGGCATGGAAATAATGTAGTTTATAGGGCTGAATATCAAAGACTTCAAAAGGCAAGACTGCCCTTGATGGTCACTGCTGTGTGGCCTGTTACTGTTCTGGGTTTCTGGAAGCTGAAGGGGAACATGATGTCCTGGACAAGCAGCCTTCACAAAAGTTTTCCAACACTACAGAGTTTAACTTAATAATAATAATACTGTGCTTTTATCTCCTTGTGCTTCTGGGTTCTGGCTTTTTGACGTGTCTCCAAAATCACCCAAAACCAGGAATAAAAAAGTGTCAGGGATATTTCCTCAGTTATTATTTTTACATGGAATAAAGCAAACGATGACTGACAGCAGGTTTGAAGGTAGAGCTATAGAAACGCTTGGAGAGTTACTAGTTTTTCTACAGTGGTAACTTAAAAGGAGCCTTCTGGGAACAGCCTGCCCCATGTTAAAAGATACAAAATACCAGTAATGACATTTCTGTGAATGCAAATCCACAGAGCACATTGATGAATGACAAAATTACTAAATCTTCTAGAACCTACCACAGAATGATACGAGTTATCTGATAACAGAGACAAACTTTCAGCTCCAAGAGCTCTGACGGGGGTAGAGGAATACTTTCAAAGTTTTCCCTCCACTCTCCCACTGACTGGACTCCAGCAGGATTTGTGATCTGAAGTCCTAGGGGTAAGACTTTCAGAAGTGTCTTAGCCTATTGACTTGTGGTGGCATTAGGAGATCTGCTTTAGAAATCACATCATACTCCTATTTGACCAGAGTTAAATGACAGAGAGACTTGGTACAATGCCACTTACCTCATTTCCAAGTTACTGGCACTGGAGTTAAAGAACACTAATAGGGTACAAATGTCAGGGATGCAATGTATCTAAAGGGGCATTTAAAGCTTCAGTAGAAGACAATAGCTTGGACTCAGAATGTTCAAAACCTAACCTTTTTCTTAATTTGAGGACTTTTGTCTCAGACTATTCAAGTACTAACTCTTTCTTCCATTGAGGATCTCAAGGAAAATATTAAGCAAGTGTCATCTCTAGGGCCATAATTCACTGGAGCAAACTGTATGTCTAGAAGTTGGCTCACATTGGGTGGAAAAATACTAACCCAAAAGTCACTAAGTCTATCAAACAGGCATTTAGAGTGAAAAGGTGTCTTTATACTCTAAAATATTATTCATGACAAAATGCACCCAAATCACGGCAACAAAATGTATTCAAATCATCCTTTGTGAAGATAAAAAGTTTCATATGTGTCGTTGTCCTGGTTTTGCTAAAAAACAAGTTTCTCTTTCAGTGAATTTTGCCTGTCAGCTAAAGCCTTCATATTAACTGCATTTTCCTGGAGAACCAGACACATGTTTTGGTAAACCTAGCAATGGAATGCAAACTTATTGATAAGCATGGATGGACATCTCGGGAGAGGGGCGATGAGAAGCAAGTGACTAAGAAACTGACCAACTGTGTATAACATTCCATTCACGTGAATACCTCATATAAAAGTGGGAGACCACGAGGATCTCGTCCCTTTTCCCTTTTCCTTATGGCCGACCTTAGGAGAGGATCTAGCTGGTCGTCCCTGAGAACTGAGGCCTAGTGAGAGACTGAATCCAGCTCCACTTGGTTGCAGAGTCTAATCCAGGACTTTGGCTGCCGGCTCTGCAGTTGCTGAGACTTTCAAGATTGGTTTTGTATATTTTGTATTATTTTCTCTATTCTTATTAGTAGCATTAGTAAAACATCTTTAATTTTTCCAACTCTCTTCTCTCTGTCTTTCTTTCCCTCCCGATCGCCTGTCCTTAGTGGGAAGGGGGGAGAGGGAGGGGCAAAACGGGGGAAGTGGGGGGGGGAGAGGAGGTTAACAATACATCTGCCAGGGTTTTATTGTCACCCCGCAATCTTAACCTTCGACAGTCGTGTAGATACACTGTATGTTATTTCAGTTTGTGTGGTGTACTTCCTTGTTTAGGCAAGCAAGGTACTCCGGTAGCTGAATGTTCATTGATGTGGAAATACTACAGAGGACAATGTCAAAACTGAGTTTTAGCCTCATATAAAGTGAGACCTTTGTGTAATTTCCCTACTTTGAACTTGCACATCAAGGGACATAAAGGAAAATTAACTAGAATTTACATGTAGTAACTATTGTGCAGGCATTTTGAGTAAAACTAAAGACAGAATTTCAAAGCAAGCTCAAGTCTGTATAAGTGTGTCTACACAAGAGATTAATGTGTCTTAAAAGGGAACAGAATCTGTTTCTTAGAACAGTGATCTAACTACTTACATTTTGTACAGGAAACATGTAGTTACTTCCTTCAGTCTGTGATTAATGTGATTCAATCAGTCAACCTGGCATACTAAAAATTGTTTCTGTAACTGGCATTTTTTTTTTTTAATTTGTAGACAAATTTTCAAAAGTTTCTTTAGAATTTTTCTGTTTGATTTTTGAAGAGGTTAAAGCAAATGTGATGTTTAATGTCCTCATAATTTGAAATGTACATATTCTTGAATTTATCACCAAGTACGAGCTCCCCAGATTCTTCTTTGTACTTGAAAAGCTGCAAGGCATCCAAACGAGTAGATAAAAATTGGGTTTGCAGGACTCAAGTCAGAAAACATTTATGTGTTACTTTCCGTCTCTTTATGAGAGGATGGGAAAATGTGAAACTCACTGCACTTGTGAGGTTGTGGGCATCAAACAGAAGGATCAGGAAATCATTAACATGAAGCCATCCTAAAGCCACATTTACTCACTGAGTAGTGAATATTTTTAATAATTTCCACTCAAATTCTGAAGTATTGTTAAGACAAGAAATCATCCAACTCCTTTTTCAAATTGCTGTGAAATTTTCGCTGCTATGAAGGATACTAATGTCTCTTTGTTTGTTGTTGGGTTTGGGTGGTGGTTTTTTGTTTTTATTTTTGGTTTTGTTTTGTTGTTTTTTTTGTTTTGTTTTTGTGGGTTTTGTTTGTTTGTTTGTTTTTTGTTTTTTTTTCTTTTTTCCTTAAAAGCAAAAGAGAATTAAATACCATAGCGATTTCCACACAAATCCTACTTTTAAATTTGTTTTATTCTGATCACAAAGATTTATTTTTGTATGAGAGCACTTTAAAGCTTCTTTTTAAAAAGCATGCGTATGATTTCCCTCTAAATCAATTATTTTTGTAAATTAATTTTAATAATATGTAGGAAAAGGGGTTGTTTTTGATAAATAAACCAAATAATTCCTGTAACAAAAATGACTTTTTACTAACTATTGATATATTCTGCCTCAATACCAAGTAACAATTACCGGAAGAAGGAACACTGGTTCTCTTCTTATTTAATTAGAAGACCTGTTTCTCATGGGCACTCATGGTGATTTATGAATACCTATTGTTCTTAATTTAACTACACATTCAGTTTTGCACAATGGAAGACATATACACTCTGGCCTTAGTTCATTCAGCACACATCCAAGACCCAAGCTTCTCTGCGTTTTACTGTTAAGCATCTATTAGGTGCTTAATTCTAGAAACCTGTGGGATACAATAAATATGATTTTGTCAAGCAATTCAACCAGGAATTCTTTGAAGAATGCAGGGGGAGGTCGTCTTTAAGTTGGTGAATGCCCCTAAGTCTAATAAAAAGTAGTTTATGTTTCAAGTGTTTTAATAGGAAGAAAATTTAAATAAGCATCTAAAACTTCAGGGGCCAAATTCTTCTGCAATTAACAGTGATATAAATGTAATGAATTCAGAGTAAACATAATTATGGAACAACATTTTTTCAAGTATGATTTAAGTGTATTGGTGACTCTTATTGGTAACTAAACACAGTGTCTTCTGAAAATAAAGAGGCACTGTGGTTAGGAGTGTTTTCCAACCCTTCCCTCCCATCTATTTTTTTTCCCCCCTCTTTCTCTCCTCATCTTCCCCCACTGTTACTCTGTCTCTGGTCCATACAGTTGGAGGTGTACAAAAATAAGAAGCCATTCTGAAATAGTAAGTATAATTTGAAACTTAAGAAAAGGTGTTTGTTTGCAGTTGAGGATGTCTTTCCTGTATGTTTTTATAATTCTAGATGACTGGTGTCAGGATCAGCTAACACATGTCTGCTTCTTCAGGTTGAGTATAGATGTTTTTAAGTTACCAAGGGGAAGAAGAATAGCTAGAAGATTATTTAAAATCTCACTTTAGTTTAAACCTTTGGTGTAAGGACTTTTGTCAGCTTAATTTGTAAGAAGGAGCAAAGCAAAAATTTTAAAGGAATATAGGCTTGGGTGCACCACGTATGTCCATCCAGCTCTTCACAACCAAAATGCTTTTGATGTAGCCTAAACATTATCAAAGCCAGGCATGATTTATCGGTTAAAACACTCTTTGACTCTGCGTTTTAGTACCTCTGTCAATACAACTTACTATGTTTGATCTACTTATGCAAGAGATGGCTCTAGGTTGTAATTTTCTCTTTACCACCCTAGTTATATTTGAGCAAAATGAAGTGTCATCTTGACTGAGTTCAAACTCATTCTCGCTTTTTCATTGTAACATCCACAACTGAAACTCAGAGTCCAGAGAGTAATATCTGTTTCAGATTCCCCATAGTGTGTTAGCAATGTGGTAGTTGAGAAGTGACTTGTGTGTGTGTTGGACATCTGATAGTTAAAGAGCCACTGGATCCAGGTAGATCCTTTCCATCTTTGTCCAAGTGGAGGGTTAGATCAAGGGATGTGGTCAAGCACAGTTTTCACCCTACGTCAGGAAATGAATCCTGTAGATTGTATTGTGAAATATTAATGAAATGTAACTGTTATCTTAGCAGAAGAGAACTGGAGAGTCCTATGGAAATCATCTAGCCATCTTCTTGTGCTAATGTCATTCCTGATAGGTACATGTATCACCAATGTTGGGGAGATCGTAGAGCTTCCTGCAACTTACTGCAGTGTTTTATTTTCTTGCTGTTAGAAAGCTCCTCTCAATGCCCATTGTGAGTCTTTCTTACTTCACTTCAGGCTGTACTAGGCACAGGCAATGGATTTGACTTTTTTCCCTGCAGCAGCTTTCTGTGATAATTTATCAATTCGCCACACCCCACCTCAGTTAATTCAATATTTCCTTCAAGGCTGTGTTTCCAATATCTGTGTTCCTTTTCCCCCCTTCTCATTTTTCATGGTTCTTGAGTTCAAATTTGGACACAGGAATACCACTTCACTCAGCACTCATATAGCATGAGCTGAAGGCAACTGGAGGACATCTTCCTATATCTTGAATACTGGTTTATGTATGTATCTCAGTATCTTGTTTACCTTTCTCTTCCAAACAACATGATACTGTTAACACATTGTCTTCTGAGCCACTATGAACCCCGAATCATTGCTAAAGAATCGACATCTAAAGAGCTGCCCTTTCTATTGCAATTATACAGTTATGCAGTTATTCTTGCTTAACTGTAGATCCTCAAATTTATTGTTAGAGTTACATCCAATTTTATTTAGGTTGTTTCTGCTATTTGCCAGGATCATTTTGAATTCTAATGCTGTTCTCCAAGGTACTTACAATTCTTCCTAGTTCTGTGCTAACTTGCGAATTTAGTAAGTACATTTCTATAGCATATGTTGGTTACAAAAAAACCCTGAAGATGTTCCATAATTATAAATTGTTGCTGACTTTACTATGCATATGAATGCTGCTGTTTTTTTCTTAATTGCTAGAACTTCACCAACTATGAAAATGCTACTAAACAGAATTTAATGTGGATCATATATTTGTCTAGAAGTCTTGAACTACAAGTCCAGATTTTACATCAAGTTTTTGTGAAAGCCGTGTATGAACGATTTTTAATTGAGTAGCATTTTAGTTCCAATTTCCTTCTAATATCATTACATGAGGCACTGCAAATTTAAACTGGTTTGAACTTAATCCTCTTCTTTTCCAGTTACAAAATGGGCTTCAGTTTCTTTGTGGGGAAACTAAATGTTATAATTTCTGACCTCCACAGAGAAGCATTTTAAGGATTTGTGGCGTTGCCATTTCAGCAGAAACTTCACTATTAAATGAAATATGGTATGGGAGTGATAGCTGTTACTAGAGAACACTGTAAAAATTCTTCTGGTGTTTTGCTGATTATTCTTTCCAAAATAACAGCCTTTCTATGAGTTATGATCCACTTCTCTGAGTGAATGCTGTTATTTGTTTTAGAAATCTACATCTATTTAAAACAAGCCTTAGCTCAGTTTGATTTACTGAGTATTTAAGCCCCAAAGGATGCATACTCAATGCATTCCATTAAAGAATAGATATACAAATCTACTAACAATGGCCAGAATTTGCTTATTGCTTGTTACGTTTACAGCACAGGTCTGGGCATTTGGGCTTTTGTTTTCTGCTACTGACTGTGTGTGACTGTTAGTAAATTATTTAACCTTTCTGTACTCAAATTCCCTTAGCTGGGCATTTTACCAGCCTTAGAGGGGTATTGCAAGACTGAACTAAGAAGTGGCTTTTTGAGTTCCTCAGATAAAAAGTGTTGTCTAAGTGCAGTACTGAAAAGCAGTACTGAAAATCTAGAGGGACTGTACTGACATTTAGGATGTGCTTCTAATTTTTCTTACTGTTGAACTTGACTAACTTCAGCAGTTATTTCTGCTGTTCTTTTGCAAACAGGAGAATCACATTCTTTACGTTTTAAGGGGTGAGGAAGAGCTATTCTTCCACCAAGCCCATTCTGCCAGTGGGTAAAAAATGGGGCAAGATTTTTCTATTTGCCTTCCCAGTGAGGAAGAAGCAGTTGTAACCATGTATACATGTATCCCAAACATATTATTTTTTCATTCAAGAAATAGTATCCATCTTGAAGCAGAGACAAGTCAGCAGAGTCAAGGGTAGGCCCTTCTTTTTGCATACCAATGCTTTTACTTCCCTGCACTACCTTGGGCTTAGGAACGGCCTGCTGAGAAACAGATGTCAAGAGCAAATTTAGCTACAGTTTTGCATGACTCTTCCTGGTTTCTGCAGAGTCTTGTGCAGTAGTAGTGAATGGCATCACAGGATGTTTTCTTTCCTAACTCCATGCTCTGATGATTCTTTAGGAAACATACTCGGGAAGACAGATCACTACTTGGCAGCACTTGTGGCATTATCAGGTATAGCAAGTCAAGGCCTCATTTGAAATAAAATTACCAATATTATCATGTTCTTTCTGTATCCCTTGGTGTACAGTGTTTTTTGCTTCCAAGATCACACGCTTATTAACTTCAGTTTCCTTGTAAGGTTTCACTTCTCATCTTTCACACCAAGCTAAAGATACTTTTTCTTTTAAGCTCTTTGTGATTCTTCCCTTATAGTTTCTTCCTTCTTCTTTTAGCTGTATACAAGCACTTTCTAACTTCCCCCGAAGCATTGTCCAGCCACATTCTAGAAAATCCCAATCAAGCAATTGTAAGAATAAGATTTGCTAAAAGATTGCAAGGATGTTTATTTATTTATTTATTTTTCTTAAACAATGTTTAGGAAGCAGTATGATGCCTTCAGCCCTCAGAACCTTTTTGATAAATTTGTATTATTTTTAGGTTTTTAGTAGTTCATTGTTCTCATGATTCTACAATTTAAAAACAAACAAATAAAACTAAAATCCCAACAAAACACCAAAACCAAACCACACAAAAAAACCCCCACGAACAAACAAACAAGTTCCACCACAACAAAATAGAAAAATGTGAAACTTGAGATTTTATATTGGACTTCAGATTCCTGCAGGTGGGAAAAAGGGAAATACTTGAATATTAACAGTATAATCACTGATTTTGACAGTGCATTCTCCTTCACAAACACTTCTGCAGTCAGCTCAAGACAGGAACCCCTTCTCTTTTTACTGTACATTGAATCAGTTAACATTTTCTAGCATTCTTTTGATCATACCTCTTAAAGCTATCGCATTTCTACCTCACACATCATTGCAAAAATACTGTTGTCTAGATTCAAACTAGATTGTAAATCACTTTACTTCTTCATAAATTTATGTGATCTTGAATGTGTTATTGGAATTTGGAAACACGAATAGCAACAACATGCCATCTTCTGTACCAGCTACGAAGAAAGCTGGGGATGGGGAAGTAGACAAATGTTTCCACCAATTAAAAAGGAATTTTTCAGTAACTTACATTCATTTTAGGTGTATAGGTTTGTGTGTGTTATTTGATCCATCAAATGCTGGCATCATTTCCTGTAGCTATTGAAATGTGTGATTTATTGGATCAAGACTAATAATAGACTCACTTATATAAACATATATTCAGTACTGCAGTGGTTCATTTTTAAATAGCTCTGAGTTAAACCAGGAGATTTTTCAAGGCAATAAAATACATGGCTTATGTAAAGTATGCGGACCTTCCAAAAAAAACCTAATTAAAAAAAAATGTTGTTTACAATGAGTTCAAAACAAAAATACCAAAATCATCATTTTTAGCAGCTGACTTTCACAGAGTCAGAGTCATTATCACTGACAAACAGCTAAATGTACTAAGTTTGAATTATAAAATAGTGAAGATATTCTGTTGTTCTCCACAGCTCCAACTATACCAGTCACAATTTAATTTTTTTCCGGACAGATACCATGTACCATTTAATAACCTGTGAAATAATTGCAGAATCCTTAAGGAATGCCAGTATTGTACACAAGAGATAATGATCATGAGTGTTACCACTGACAGGATTCTGTGTGGAAATTCTTTATTACTGGGACAGAATCTATGTATTGTTTAAACTGGCTGTATTTTTCTACCTGTTTACCATGTGCTTCTATGTTGTTCTGTGTTAAATTGCAATAACATCTGATCTTTTTGAAAACACCATACTCACCACAAAGAAATAAGTGTCCTTTCTTCATGTGGAAAATCTTACGTCATGTGAATACACACTAGTAAATTGAACTGATAGAAGTAATTTTGGTGTCCCTGCAGATTGCAAGATTAAGAGACAGGAATAAAATGTATTAGCTCGTCTCAGCCTGTTTTTTTTTTTTTTAACCTTACCCATCGCATCTCAAAAACGGCAGGTAATGAAATTGTTTCAAATTAACTAAGAGGGAGCCATGGTTGAAGAGTCTGGCTCATTTTTGTCATGTGGAGGTGCCATCAACAACATGATTAGTCTTTGATAAACCTGCTTAGGATTTAGAAAAGATGAGTAGGATAACACAAAAGCAAAGCAGTTGAGTTAAACAGCAGCTCGAATGGGGTACCAGTAACAGCCGGTATTGGAGGAGACTGACTTTGCAGGCTGTGACAGGGACTGATGAAACTGCAGCCACTGCACTGATGCTCCCATCCACTGATTAACATCATTCCATATGAGGCTGGGGAAAAAACAGGATTTAGTAATATCTTCAAAAATGTATTGTTCTGAAGGAAAAATAGCCAAGTTTGGCTGATGGGTCTAGGGTAGGTGCCAAGATAGCTAACTCAGCGGCACTCAAGCACTCCTGGGACGGAGTGTGGAAAGTCCCCTGTTTTTATACAGCATGTTAAAATAGTTCTTTTGTTTGCATCATGTTAAGGTTGAATAAGATGCCATCTGTGTTGAGTTTTACAACCTATGACAGGAATAATGACCATACTTGGTCTGTTATCAGCTCCTGCTACTCATAGAAAAGATGCAAAGATGGGTACCACAAATGGGTACTGCAAAGCAGGTCTGGATGGGGGCCCAGTTGTTACTTGTGCCTGCAGAGGTTCAAAAAATGCCGTAGGAGTCTGCATAGACTGGAGACAAGAAGCAATGGTCTCTAAGTATTAGGTCAAAATCAAAAGAATTAGGAAGACTTTAAGAATAGCAACACATTTTGCGGCTTGGTTCCCACTGTAAGAAGCCATAAGAAGTCACAGACTGTGTTACATATGAGTAAATCAAATGTGCCCAGGTTTGATTTTGAGGCCAAAGGGCAGGGAAGAGTTTGTCCATACTGTTAAACTCTCAAAATCAGAGTGAATGCATTCAAATTGGTATTGGGAATAGTCCCTTGGCCCAGGACTTGTTTGCAAGAGGAGCTGTGAGCCTTGGGCCAAAACTATGCCTGGAAACAAGGTAACAAGCTAGCGATGTTGATGATTGAAACCCCATTGGCCAGGACTGCTCCCGGCACTGCTTCATTTACCCCATGTATGACATTTGAATGCTGTCGATTTAAAATTTGACATAGAGGTAAAAATATTGACCACACAAAGTTCCACAAGGGTAATGAATACAGGTACAATAAAGTGTTTAAATGAGGCAAAACCCACTGTGTGAGTTACAACTAATGTACATCTGAATAAACTTTCTCTTCCTCTGTCTTTCTAATTTTGGGTTTTCCATCACTATTGGCTGAACTGCCAGGGCTGTTTTTGAGCATATGTGTGTGGTTCAGAAGGTGCTTTCACAGATACCAGAACAAATAAGTGAAAAATCATAGTGCCAGTGTACACTTTCACCACCCCCAAATTTGTTGCTACAAACTTCTCACTGTGATCCTGGTTTTGAGTTCCCTGAGTACCTGGAAAACAAGGTCACTGCATTGTAGCTTAGCCCAGGTATCTATACATGGAAATCATGATGAGACAGCAGTATTATCCTCCAATGTTCCTTTTGCTGTTGTGCATTTGTTTGGTTTCTCTGTCTGTTTAAATAGTTTCATTTCAGTAAATATCTGGCACATGGCTGAAAAGGACAGGGTGACATTAATCAGAGCCTGCCAGGGCCCTGGGTAGAAACCTGTATTCACAGGGCTGGGAGCCTGGGGCCTTGCAGGTGGCTGGTCCCAGTGGCTGAGCCAAGTCTGCTATTGTCAGTGGATGCGAAGGCAAAAGATGGGAGGATTAGCTGGCTACAAACAAATAAAGGTGTCTGAAGACTACTAACGAAATAACCAGCTGACTTGGTGGTTGTTTCAATCTTATAATACACAGGAAAACTTTGAGTGATGGAATCTGTATCTTATTGCTCTATGTAGCAGAGAGGCAAAAAGAGTTGTGACAGTAAACTTGAGTGGCTGTAGGGGAGAAACAGGCAAAAGTGTTGGAGGGGCATCAGGTGTTCTGTCAGTAGGACATCTCTGCTTTATGTAAAGCAATAAGCATATAAGCTTATTTTAGTACTGGCCAGCTTTGCTTAAAATGAGATCTTCCTTGAAAAGTTACCCTACGTTAGTGTTTCAAAGCTATACAAAAACATTAGCAGAGAATTGTATTGGTGAACACATTCCTAAGTAACCTTTGTACTGGCAGTTGTGTGGTGCTAGAACTTTGAATATTGCAGAGAAATGGAAGACTGCTTCACCCCAGTATCCTGCCTCTCATAAACATATGAGCAACCTGAACAGCAAAAGAGGAGTGTATTATTCAAAAGGCAAATGTATGTTCTCTGCCAAGGCAGACAGGAATATTTCCACCTTGAGGAATTCTGTGTAGTTCCCAGACTACACCGGTATCTGATCCATCTTATTCTGAATCCTTATACTTGTATTGGCACTCTTTTCCAGATGGGAGATGGAGAATAGGAAGCCCACTATTTGCCTAAGTAGTAGAGACCATCTGTACTTAAGCAAGAACGGAGCTGGGTCTCCAGAACAAGTCTGTTATCTTAGGGTCATCTGGTTTCCCTGTGCCATGATACTTCTTGTGAAATAAAATGCCTTCCTCTGCTCCCCTGAGAATCTAATTCTGTGTACTGAAAATAAAAAACAGTGAAAGCAGGAACAGGAATAATTTTATTTTGCTTTTAAGAGTCTGCAGGCTAATTTATTCTGTGTTCATATTTTGCTTTTCCCTATCTACCTTCCACATTTTCTGTATTTTCTTCCATATTTAAAACTTGCTCTCTCTTTCACATGTCATTCTTTCTGAACAACATAACACTTGACATAATCTGCCCCTTGGATCATTTCTGTGATGTAATTATGTTATCTTTGTTGTTATTGATTTCTGTTGCTAGGGGATGAGGTCATGCCACTTCTGGATGGTTCTTCTTTGCAATTCAGCTGTATTCTTTTAACTCTTAAAGATTTTCCTCCTGAGAACACTGAGTGCCAAGTTTTGAAGTCATAAAAAAATGGCAGAAATCCCAGAGGATGATTTTGTCTGATGAAAGATCGCAAGATTTAATTATAAAATATGAGAACAGATAGCAATTGGGAGGAATTCTCATCTTAGCTGTTCCTTTTTGAGAGCAGAATGTGCCCCAATGAACTTCGATTTCTTTTTTTCCTCAGCTCTGATATGTTATTTTTCAACCATTTGAATGCTTCCAAGTCAAAATATTATGGGATTTATTCATCAGTTGCAAACTTCCAATTGAATACCTTTTTTTTTTTTTTTTTTTGGAAATGGACATGTCCTTTCGAATTACATAAACTATTTTTGCTCTTCACTGAGTTTCTACATTTTCATTTAATCTGCATTCCATTTTCTCTGAAGAACAGAAAATTGGTTCCACAAAATGAAGGGACTCATGCAGAACTTTAGGATTTGAATAACAGTTGAAACCAAAGGGAAGGGTGAAATAGCTGAGGGAGGCATTTTAAACCAAAATCGCTTCTTTCAACATGAACCAGGATTTGGTGTTTGTTTGGCATTGGTTTGTTCTGGTTTTTTTGTTTGTTTAAGGGAACCTTGAGGCTGTTATGTGCTGTGGTCCTGGGTGAGACTTTCATATGCTCTTGGCCTAAAATCTATAGCTTCAGACTTCCTGATTAAACTCTCATAAACTTACTGCAGCATTTTACTGAGGACTTTGACTTCTGCCTCGCTTTCTGAGAGCCCACGGTATCACTGCAGGATTACAGACTTCGGCAGTTCAACTACTGCGGCCCACAGGTGACCACTTGCTTATCTATGAGGTGCCAGGTGGGAGCAAACAAGCTATGCCAGACCCTTGTTCCTGGTCTACTTCAGCCTGCTCTGGGCTTTGCAGCTGGCTTTGCTGCTGAGCCCCAGTTGATATGCTCTGTGGTTGGAAAGGGCTGCCATAACATCATGGCAGGGCACTACAATGGTTCATCTGGCAGCTTCAGAAAAGAGCGAGATGTAATAACAGGCTGTTTTGAAGGGTTTAAATCATACAGTTTGATTGTATCTTCACTATTATTTGCTTTCCTTGCATAGGCTGTCAGAGTCCACCCAGTATGCAATGATTTCAATACTTGAAATTCTGTAATTAACCGTAACTAATTCAATCTGTGGCAGAAAGCGTAAGAACCCTTTTCAAATCTTTTTGTTTGTTTGCCCTTGAAATCTGGATGTTATAGAGGTGTCACTAGGAGACAGTCTCAAAATCATGTTCCCTCATACAGAATAAGTGTTCAATTTGTAGTGCATCTGGTATCAGAATCTGCAGTTATATTTAGGTTTGTATCTGTGTTCCTGTCTTAAGCAAAGAGACATCTATCTTTTCCCCTTACCTCAAACCACTTTTCTTGTAAGAAATACCTCTGTGCTTTCTGTATTAGTATGCCTTTCAGCCTGCTCTTCTCACTTTGGTAATGAGTATGTAGGTGAAAACAGCAAATCTATCTGACATCAAATTGCATACAGGCAAGGGAGAGTAGTTTCAGAATGTGACTTTTGAACTTTTAAACCCAAAATGTTTGCACCAGATGCCTTTTTGTATTCTAACCTAGCATGAAATGTGTCCTAAGCTGAATGTGCTTGTGCTAAGCCGAAATGCACTGCTTACAGCTTGCATGGTTCTCAAATGATTCATGAGCATTATGTTGTACAGTGCAAAATCCTGCTCTGCCCATACATACACACACAAACACTGCTTTCCTGTAAAGAGACACTGATTTCTGTGTCATGTGGCCCAGATTTGAAAGCTGGATAACCATGACATGGCTAAGTACATAAAGGATAAATGTATGAATACTATCATCTCATTGCTGACAACCTGTAAACAGCAAGAAGCCGAATGGGCATACATTTTTTGCATCTGAGAGTTTTGCTATTCCCAGAACTTTTCTGCCTGCCTTAAGTGGGGTATACCTCATTTTTGATCAGCCAGCCAGCCATGAAGGGAGGTTATATGTTTCACATGCATGTCCTCTTCCAATATATGTATATGCTACATGTGGTAGAAGCAAAATGTTACTGAGAAAATGATTCAGGAAGCCATCTCCCAAGGGCATGGCACAAAAGAATTGGTGGGCAATTTTTATGCGAGGAAAAAGACAACATTGTTAAATACTCCTGAGAGGTGCAGGGGAAAGCAGAAATGTCTACAGAAGGCTCTGCCTTTTTCAAGTACAAACAACTGCATAGTTAAATTACATTTCTTTGAAACCTCATAAAACTAAAGGCCCGCTTTCTGTTAGAAGCTCCCTGTGGTAATGCCAGCTATCCTTTATGAGCCCAGTAGGAACAACATCTTTAGTTACAACTATCAAAGACAATCTCTTCTCTGCCTCCTCCTTCTCCAGCTGGCAGCCTTTCCAGATTGGACCCATTTGGCTGACAACTTGCTCACCTGTGTCAGCCAATGGTGCGCAAAGGCATCCCAGGGCGCTTGGCTCCGATCCTCCTCAAGGTGAGAACAGCTCTGTGACAGACACACTCAGCAGGCAGAGACTCTCAGCACCAGGGGCTACACGTGTGAGATTCTCCTTCACACTAAGTGGAATCACACACCCGTTCCTGACACAGCCTTCAATGAGGATATGCTTCAGCTACCTGATTAGTACAGGAGCCAGCCAAACCATTAAGTACTTACCTCAGCACTTTCTCTTCCTTATGAGTTTAATCCTAAGCAACTGAGTATTCTTTTTCCTACATATAATATAATAAATAAATCTCACTAACAAGTGATGTGCATGGGAGAAAATTAGGTGAAGAACCGTTTGTATATTTGTACAAGGCTGATTTAATCTTCTTAAGTTGCTCTCTTGTTCAGAAAGATCTTGTTTGTTTCAGATCAACCTGACAGTATAAATATGTCTGCCCACTGGTGCTGTAATCTGAGTCTTTAATCAAGCCCTTTGAAGCAGAACTTACACCCTGAGCACTCTTAGTTATATATCTGTTACCTCTTACAGCTTAATTTACACTCATAGTTTATACAGCAATAAGGAAGTTTTAAAATATGAAATCTACATCCTTGGATAATCCACTAAAAGCACTTATTTACAGTGAGAGCAACACAGAAGAGGATTACTAATAGCTTTATTTTCCCAGCTATTGCTGCAGGCAGCAAAACAATAGAATTAATTTGGCTTTATGTGCAGTCTAATCAGATGATTCCAGGATTACTGACTCTCTCTGGCTCCTATGGCTATTAATACATAAAACGGTCAGTTCTGCAGTGTTGCATTTGTATTTCTGCCATTGAATTAGCTCAAGGCATGCTTGATGAAGTGGGAAGAAAAGGACTGGAAGGGATAAGGAGTCAAGGGAAGGATGTTGGACAACCAGGGTCGATTTGGATTGGTACAATTCCATTGGAGACAATAAGACTGACTTGGGTGATGACTCACTACAAAATTTGTCCATAACATTTGGATCCAAGAAAAATGTTCTCCTCAGTTCTGTGGAGACTGAGTAGGGCCACTTGTTGGTTACTTTTTTGAGCATTATTATTCTCTTTTTGATGGCTTCTTTGGGGGAAAATTTTGGCATGGTATTGTGTATTAGTAGAACCAGTCTGCCTTGTATAGGTTCTGTACCTGTGAGTAAAAGCAG
This sequence comes from Streptopelia decaocto, assembly GCF_964273445.1. NCBI lineage: Eukaryota > Metazoa > Chordata > Aves > Columbiformes > Columbidae > Streptopelia > Streptopelia decaocto. Next base: position 120,675,765 of record NC_138655.1, on the reverse strand, counting down.
TCATTTGTTTTATTGTAATCACATAGCTTGCATGGTGTACAACAGTTTTAATGAAAGCTTTGAAAACCCGGTCTTGGACTTCTTTGAATCAGGTAAAGAATTCACTGAAGTGGGTGGTGTAGGCATGGGGATTACATCCTGCAATTGCTTTGCAGAATGTATCCACAATCTGATCTGTGGTGACCTCAGGATTGTAGGGAAGTATGCATCCAGCCTGTGCTTCACAGTGGTTTTGAAGACAGGAGAGTCCACCAAACCTGTAAATGATTTTATTTTAACTTTCTTAACCACCTGGCTACAATTGCCCAGCCCCTGTCTTGCTCCCATTTCAGTGGGGTTTTATCAGTTCTGTTGTAAAATCCTGGTCCTATGAGAAGTACTGAAGTCCTCCTGCCTGAGCTGGCAATGGGAAGTGCTAAGGAGTACAGGTGGTTTTGGTTTTTTCTCTGTGCTCTTTTGAGTATTTGGGATTACACAGAAGGCATTGACCTAATAATCATCAAAGACCCAGTCTTCAAGCCCTTCCTTAATTTCTGCTCAGTATTTACTCAGGCAAGGATCCAGTTAACTTCCTTGAGTTCAGACTCAGGAAAAAAAAAAAAGGACTTGAAGGACTTCACCTCAGGTCTGATGTCATACTCCATTTCCTTCCACTTTAACTCTTCTTTTTACCAGGTAGTAAAACTGCACTAGAGAAAGTGGAGGGGGCTTGTTTTGATCATGGATTCTTTAAGTTTCCAAGCACTCCTCTTTTTTTTCTCCCACAACACATACTAGATGTGGGGGCTTGAGACTGCTGTGAGGAAATGCTGGCAGTATCACTAGTGTGTAAGAACCAAGTGGCAAAAGCAGCACTAGCTTGTTTAAATACACAGAATATAAGCAATTATTTGAACAACTGATTTCTCACAAAGACTCTGCAGCCCTCTTTAGAGCTCTTTATCTTATCTGTTCTGGGCCATGATAGCATTTCCTGGCTCAAAGAGGACCCCAAAATGCCACAGGATAAGTGCTGTTTCCTGCCCTGGCACACCCAACACTGCCTGCCTTGCCCCCAACGGCAAGCAGACTTGGTCTCTCTGTTCTTTGGAGATATATATATATGTATATATGTATATATACACACACTTTTTTTGCAGTGGACAAGAGATCACTTCTTTATCTCTGTTTGTTCATTAAATTTATTCCCCATTCAAGAATGAAACTGTAACCCAAATAAATGAATAATGTGCAGTGCCAATTCCATTTTCCCCCCTCTCTGTTGTCAGGGAGACTTAGCTGACTCCAAACTCTCCATTTGCAGGTCAGAAGCTTAGGCATGAGCAAAGCCTCCCTCAGGCTATGCTCTGTTCTTGCATATTTAGGGTCCAAAGAACAAGATGGAAAATAAACTTAGCCTTCTAGATCTCCTACTCCCAATTGCTTCATGAGTACTCTGAAAGGGCCTTGCCCTTTCCAATTCAAGTTAGCATCTCTGATTCAGAAGACCAGACAAATGCATGATTGTTGTGTAGATATGTCTGCCTCAGTTGAATGTCATTACTAATACTGGAATGCTGTCAGAGTAGATATCCTGTAGTTTCTTTGAGCCAGATGTATTCTGTCTGTGCCAAACGTATTGGCAAACACAGAAACACACACAAGCACACACTTGCACAAATAGATCTGCAGAGGGTTCCCAAGCAGCATAGCTGCTTGAAAATATGAAAGATAGCTGAGGAAGCGGGGCATACAATAATCCTGGACAACCCCAACAGGTGATGTTACAATAGGTCCTAACGAAGAGTGGAGGGCAATGAAATTCTCTGGGTCCCTCCAGAGAAGTGACACTTGCTTCTGTGTTAAAATAGCTCACTGTCCTAGAGCTCAGTGAGTGAGGTTTGGAGCAATGTGAAACTTGCACCTCCCTTTCAACTAACATGTTTCAGAATGTTTTCAAGCTGAGTAAAATATTCACAGTCACAGACCTTTCCAGTTTCTCTTGTACAGAAAGCATTTGGTAATTTCCAATAGGTATAAATCAGAATTTATAAACAACAACCATGTGCTCTGTAATGGACTATTGCACTTCTATTTTTGCATGTGTTTGAATTTTCACAGGAAATGCACTAAATGGTCTTAGTTACCTCACTTGTATTTGCCATGTGTTGCTTTTTACACCGTTTCACATTTTTTACTCGTTAATTAACCTTACTGAAGCACCAAATGTGATGGGCTTTCCCTCACCCCAGCTGCCCCATTTGTTATTTTACTATGACTCATTTTTTCACAGCTCTTTCTTCCTTCAGCACAATCATGATTTTGTTCATGTTCTTCCCTTCATTCCTGCTTTATCCTTAGTACCTGCACATCCCCCAGTTACAAAAGTAACTGAAAAATTCTGAGGCTGCTCTGTAGCATATGGGCTCTGCCTTTCCAGGTTGCAAGAGAAGTTTCATCTAGGGAGCTTCAGCTGGTGTGAATTGTTGTAACTCTGTTGCCCTTCAGTGGAGCTGTGATGGAATATACCAGGAAAAGACCTGGTGGTCCTTACTTATTTCTTCAGGTATTGCATCTTCAGGACACCTGTACTGGGATATAGTTGAAGTGAGAAGCTGTAGCTCTACAGCTATAATTTCAGGATCTATTTTAATGGAACAGATTGGAGCATCAGAGTGATATTATTCTCACTCTCAATTTGGGGCTTTATCCTGTTGCTCCTCAGGCCAATCAGAAAAGTCATGTTGCTCCTGTAAACCAGAATCAGGCCCTACCTGGGGATGAGAATAAATACCAGTCCAATTCTTCACTCAGTTCTGAGCCCACAGATCTTTAAGCAGTCTAATTGATGTCAGTCCTAATGATTGTACAGTCAAGCACCTCATCTGTAATGAACACAGCTCCCACTAAGTATAGGGGATTCATTGAAAAGCAATTAATCTTCCTCTTCAGAATTTTGTCATCAATCAGATGACTCAGCTTTTTAACAGAATTTAAGAACCAATACTGTGAAAATAATATCTTTCTTCTATATTCAAAGGAAAACTCAAATCTACTTCATCTGATTATTTTTATAACTTACCTTGTTCCTTAGCAAACCCTGAGAAGAAAATAAACAGGCTACATCAATTACTTTTATGCTAGCTGGGGCCCTGCCTGAGGACAGATCTATTTATATGGTCAGCCACCTACTACAGCCCACAGAAAGAGGAGAGGGATGGATGGCTCACAGAAAGGGAAGACGTAATTCCTATCACCAATAAAATGGATACATTTGTGGAATGCAGAGTATTTCAGGAAAAGAAGGCCAGAGCTTTTTGAATCTGGAGAAATCTTAAAATTATTATTTATTGTCTTTCAGCAAAACTGTCATTTATTGCAAATACTTCACAGATAGTGAGGAAATACTATGTATTTCTTTTTCTTTGACACCAACAAAGACAAGAATGATACAACCTAACTCCAGAGAAAAGGAACAGTTAATTAAAACAGCTTCTTTTTCTAAAGTGTCAGATCTCTGACCATGATTTTCTTTGAATGGTACTTACAGACCAGATTTTTTTCTTGTAGTTAGTCATATTAAATACTTTGTTGCTTCTACTAGTGCTTGGGCATAGATATTAGGAGAGCCTTGCTGTGGATAAGGTGGTTCTATGTGGCATGCTGATCACCACAGTATCTGAAAGTCCACCTCCACTGTTTAGCAAGGTGACTAACACAAGAGGCTTTGAAGTACCAAGACAGATGAAAAACGCAGATTGTGTTACCTCACCACAGGTACAGACAGACAGAAACAAATGAGAAGTGTTGTACCATAGCATAGAGACAGGATCAAGAGTAGAGCATTACCATGTTATATCTCTGGGAATACTTTCAGGCACAGAAAAAAGAACAAAGGTTTTGTAGGTTCTTCCATTTGCAAGCAGCATTCCATATAGCTATATTGCTCTACCTCGTTTGCAGCAAACAGTAGGGTATTGGGAACCCTCTGAGAAGAAAACAGCTTTCAGTTTCTCAAACATCTGTGTTGCTTTTACTAAGTGGAGGCAGGGCTCATTTTAGTGGTTCTATGCTGGAGTTCATCTTGTATTGATTTACATTTAGCATAAGTGCTCTAGTCACATTACAAAAGGAACTACAGAAAGATTGTTTGGTTTCTTTCGGAAGTGTTTGCTACTTAAAGTACACCATACCATAAGGCTGTCCAGTGCTTACCTTCCACACCATATTCCTGCGTCTTACTTAGGATTCCAAACTTCATAACTGAGTATCCACACCTTCTTGGCTAGAGGTCTCTTTCAGTGGGATGATTAACTAGAGAGTCTTTATGTTCTTCATTACAGAGCTGTCTGAGGAAGAAAACTCAGGTCTTTCTTCTCAGCTTTACCTGTTCCTGCCTTACAATAAAAACTTGCAAAAGTGCAAATATTTCAGAATGTTGTTTCATTTCAACACAATTGAGAAAAAAATATTTTGCTACCTGAGATTTTGGAGAGTGCAGAGACTGGTGTCCAACAGCCACCAACATCCCAGACCACTTTTTATGTATGTTATAGACCTAAAAATGAAACTCCTTTTAGGAAAACAAGGCTTGAATGTTCCAAGTTAGTTTAAATAACTATGAGAACTAAAACACTCAGCCTCACTGAACATGCTAAATCACTTTCTGCAAACCTCTAACAGAGAGTTGCAGTTACCGGGTCCAAACCCACAAGCTCTTTGTTACTTAAATCATAACTATCAAATTGTATTTCACTTTTTGGCAAAACCACAATAAAGTCCATGATCCTAACAAAAAGAAAAACAGGTGGAGAATGAAGATAGAGCTAATTTTTACCACCTGGAATCAAAAACCTCTTTCCTTATGAGATTTTTATGTGATTTGGGGCCACTGAAGAAATAACAGTCTGTAAAATTGAATCAACACTCATTATATCCCGTAGGTGTAGTTAGTCTACATGCAAAATAAGCTACAAAATCAATGACCTGCCCAACTTCTGTGTGGCTGTTTGTGTAAACTGCTGTCAGGATTAGGGGAAAACTTCTCTCTGGGTAAGTCAATGTAATTCCCTAGAAGTCAACTGAATAACTCGGAGGCTGAAATCAGTCCTTTATGTTTTGAATGTTAGAGGTTCAAGTTTTAATCTGGAAAGTACTGGTAGCTACCACAAGGGTTTTCCATTTGCATACTGCAGCTGTATCTCCTAGCCTACACCAGTGATAAGAATAGCATCCGGTAGGGCCCGGCTGTGACTCTGAGGTCGGAGCTTGCTGAGGAGCCGTATCGCAGGAAAAGCCCCAGGGAGAGTTCTGCCTGACTCAAACAGGAAATTATCTTCATCAGTGTGTGCTGCAGTGACAGTTCTGCAGCCAGCACCTTTGCTGTGGCCACCATACATCCTGCTTGCAGCCCAGGAGCCTACGCCCACTGAACCGCAAGGTGGGGAAATCCCAAAGCTGTCCTCAGCTTCAGAGGGAAGGTCCTCACGAGCTGGCAGAGGGTATTCAGCAGGTCATCCTTGAAGTTCCACAGGGAAAGTATCTATAAAATCGATGGATGAAATGGGCTGTTATGGGCTAATATTTTTCAGAATACCAAGCTTATATACTGGCATTTTCCAGATATGGAGTTCAGAAGAAACAGAAAATTAAACTGATAATGTGAAAAGCTCTTCGTTTCCACAGCAAGATCTCTACCTTTCCATTCTGACCACTGCACAAGTTCATGAGTTTCCAAATGCTTTCAGTGGCTTGTTCTCCTTTAATACTAAAACCCGATCTCCTTAGACAATCCAAAAATTAACTGAGTAATAGTCTTTAGTAATGTGTAGCGATAGGGAGGTATGTATATTTGTAACTTTATGATCTCTTCATGAAGCAGAAATTATTACAAACTACTCCACACCAGTGGTTTAGACTTCAGTACCAAGCTGAAGGATGTGGGTCAAATTCCTCTTCACTTGTCAATGAGAGGATTGTCTATTAAAAAAAAAAAAAAGAAAAAGAAAAGAAAGGCGGCCTATGAAGGAAATGAGTAAAATCATCAGTACTGGTGAATACAGAATGGGCAAACATTCTCTCATGAAAATTCATGTTAAAGGATGAAATGCTAGACATGCATCAAAGTTGATGTCCATTAATCTAATCACAGAGTACAAATCATTTCAGTTGTTAACTGTATTGGCATACAGTGGTTATTTTCTGCTGCCTCGGCACTGTAGCATAGTTTTTATGTCTCCCCCTCCCCCCCCAAACTTGCTTCTTTTGTTCTTGCTACTTACAAATTCTGTTTTAAACTAACATATTTCATCAGCTACATCCCCTCCAAAGGAATTAATGTGCAGCTGGAACAGCTGAGGTAGTAGGACAAGCAGTAGTGCTAGAGGAGGAGGATGCTTTGCAACTAACAAGAGACCTATATTGGCAGACCCAAGTTGCTTGGGGTTTTGGCCCACCAGGTCTGCCCCTGCTCTGCTGCTTAATTATCCCCATAGGAAAAGTACTTTCATTAGATTCAGGAAAAATCACCTAATTCTGATTTATGATCACTGCCTGTTATTCTATCACTATTCAGCTCAGTAAAGAGCCTGGCTTTCTGCTCTCAATAACCTCTGTAGGCACTGGAGGCAGCAGGTCCTCTGAAGCCATCCCTTCTCCAAGGTTGAACCAGCCTCACTCCCTCAGCCTCTCCTCACAGGGTAGATGCTCCAGCCTTTGCTACCTTGGGAGATCTCTGCTGAACTTGCTGCAATTTGTTGACGGAATCCATGTACTGCGGGGGCCAGAACTCAGCCTAGTATCCCACGTATGGTCAAGCAATGCTAAGTAAGGAGGAATAATTGCTTCCTTCTAACTCCTTGCTGTGCCCAGGGCACTCTCACCCTTCATCACTGCCTGGGGTCTGCTGGCTTGGGGTCAAGCAGCTGTCCCGCAGGGCCTCCAGGCCCTTCTCCACAGAGCTGCTCCCCAGGCAGGCAATCCCAGTGTGTGTCCTGTCCTGTGTTCGAGACACAGGACATGGAATTTGTCTTGGCTGAATTTAATGAACTTCTTGTCACCTTATTTCTCCTGTCTAGGTCCTTTTAAATGGTAACCCTGTCCCTGAGTGTACCAGCAGCACATACCTCCATTCCCCTCCATTTCAGATCATTGCAAACTTGAGGAGGGTTAATCTGACTCCTTCTCCAGACCCAGGACAGGCCCCTCAGCAACTGCACTTGTAACCATTTACAAACGTTTGTATGTGACATTTTTCCATCTGTACTTTATTAAAAGCTAAAATCGTTGCAAGTGTTGTGCTAGAAAAAATTTTAACAGTAAATCTGTCCAAACATGATGTTTCCAGTAAACCTGTTGCAAGATGGTCTAAAGAAAATAAATTAGGCTGCCAAGATATTTTGTAAGGCAGTAGGAATTGATGGAGTAATTTTTCAAGTTATTTTAGCATTTTCCTATCTAGTGAATCTGTGGGGCTGTTTAGAAGTGACTTAGACTTCATTTGTGGCTTAGCTCCAAAGTATCTCCAGAAACAAATGTGTAGGAGTGCCAGCATGCACAGAACTGAGTTGGAGACCCATATAAAGAAAAGGATAATCTGTGTGCATGGCAAGACACTGTTCAGGGAGCTAAGATTCACTCTGGTCTAGTTTTATTTTTGTATATCTTTGAGCCAAACTCTCTGATGCTCATGTGGCCCTGACCTCAGAGTTTGTTAGCCGGATACTTAATTGTAAAAAGCAAAATGAAGCATTCTTTAAAAGTAGGATTTCTTTTCACTACTAAAACACACACATTCAAAGAGGCAAAATGCCAAAAATGTAATATTGAAAGCACAAAAGATGCAGAGCCAGAAATTTCCTGGCTTCGTTAGAGGTGTGAATATTGCTATGTAGTTTTTACTCTGGGTTTTGGCTCTGTTCTCACTCAGTTGTCATCTTTATTCATAAGCTCAGAAATTCTGCTGAGTGTGTCAACCTCCTCTTCTGCTGCTGTGGCTGAATGTGCTTTCTTCTGTTTTAGGAATACTCCTTGCAGAACTTATTTCTGACAATAAGTTCTTGTTCATATGTTGGCTTGATTTAGCTGAATGGATGGGACAGGTAAGCTTCCAAAGAAAAGAATCCTTCCTCCTTAACTCCTCCATAATTTTGCATTTCCCATCTTACTTGCGTGACTAACAGGTTAGTTGATATGATAGCTTTTCCTTTGTTAATAGTTTCAAGCAGAATTTTGTGATTATGTCCTGCTATTCCCACTTGATTGTCTGTCAGCTTCAGTACAGCTCTCTGGGCTTGTATACCATGGGATAAATTGCCATGTTAGAGATACCTGGCTGCCCTGAATGAACTGGTCTGTACATATAACACAACCCTGTTCCAAGCAGACACTAACTTTAGAAATGGAAGCAGCATAGCTGCATCAGCCCAACACTAAGCCCAGGCTAATTAGCCCCCCCTGAGAAGCTCGCTGCATCACCTAAATATTTTCAGCATCTTAGGTCATACCTTGTTTTTCCTCCTCTAAAGATGTGCTATGGCTTCTTGATGTCTGAGTAGCACTCTTGAGCATCACTCCAGTGTGCCTCCATTAATTGTAACTAGGGAACATCTTCTGAGCTTTACAATAAAGATTCCCATACTTAAAGTCCCTTTGCTTTTGGTACCTGTCTTGTTATTGGAGTCACTGTACTCAGTTAGCAGGAGAAAGACACACTGAAGCCATTGTCAAAAGCCTAACAAGAATGGGTCTATTATTTGTAGATCTGAATGGGAAAAGTATCACACCTTTTACAAAGAGCTACTACATACAGAGTAGGAAAACTACCTTTCCCAAAGGGACTTGATACAATACCATGTGACAATGCCACAGGGTTTATTTGAAGATGTCATCATCATGAGTTTTTCAGCTTGCACACTCTGTCAGAAAGTGTAATGTTGATGGCTGAGGACAACAAACTTTTAAAAGCCAGCTGCAAGGATGGCTGATATCACTGCCTTTGTTTTGGTGCTTTGAAGACTGTTATTGAATTTCTCTGTGTCAGCTGATTTCTTCTGATAAAAGAAATGTGGGCAGAATTAATTTTGGGGTGAGCAGATGAAAGGGAAGAGGACCAGTGATAGTGGTATCCACCAGGGCAGAGGTAGCTCAAGGCTGCAGCATTCAAACAGGGTCCAAGGGGCCTGTTCAGCTCTGAACCTGACTGGCTTATCTCCCATGAAGCCACGTGAACTGACGAATGGTGAGGCCATGGTATCCAATTTGCTGTTAGTGCTGTTCCGGTGGTTTTTCCATGTGGACTTAATATTATACTGCAGAGAAATTTTTTACTGCAGTAAAATATTAAGTGATGAGACTTAGCCAATGTCAATAGTATCTGGTTAATGTGTATTGTTTCAGTTGTAGAGCAAAATGCAGCAATATATGGACAAGCCGTTTTCATTGTTTGCTTAATAAAGCTCAGCTTAGAGGCAAAACATTTTTTTTTTTTTAAATTTGGTACCAAGTTTATTCATCTTTCCAGATGAAGCATGTGAGTTGCCAAGAGGATTTGTCACATTCTGAAATCAAAGAGTTGACTGGTGTAAATTTACATTGTTCCTTTAAAATTAACGGAGCTAATGTGATTCTTGCTAGCTCAGCATCCAGCCCCCAGGCTCAGCAGAGGATTTTACTCAAATTAGAATGCCAGGTGTGTTACCGTTTTACCTCCAGTTGTTTGTAAATACGTTGCAAATGTTAACACATTCATGATTTGCAGTGTGTGAGTGTGAGGTCCAGATATTATCTACCATGACTTCAAAAATAGGATAGAAGGAGGAGAAAACTAGAATGTCCACTGTGCTTATGGAAAAAGAAAATATTACTGTGGAGAGGACTCAAGGAGAAGTGCAGAAGGGAGAACGTAAGAATGGCATAGGAATTTTGTGTCCATTGATGTGAGAGACTTACCTTTAAAACAAGGCATTTATCTCATTTACCTAATACAATGTCACAGTGTCAGAAGCAGAAAGCCTCCAGTTATAACTGGTTATCTCTTCTTAAGAAATATTTAGGGTGAGTAGACATGCTACTTACCTTAATACTGCATAAGATATCATTTATCAAAAAGAAATAGGTGTCATTTGGTGTAATTGCTATGATAGAAATAGGAATACATAACTATCAGAAGAAAGGGTGCTAGGCTTTCAAAAAGCTTGCAGCTATTTTATGTATTTCTAAGGGCAAATGAATAAATGATGCAACGTACATTTTACATATCTGTGGAGTAATGAATTTGAGATTAAATCATAAATAATGATTTTCAGGTGCTAGACGTTTAATATACTGAGGCAAAAATTGCTTTTGATGTGAGTTATGAATATAATTACAAGTATGTTGGGTAGTTCCTAGGAGTACCTTCTACACCAGAGGAAAATTTGGATCCAGCAGTGGATACACAAAGAGCAGACCTATAGCCTTCATCCCAGATGTTTAGTTCATCTTCTAGATGTCCAGTCATTAAAAACAAATGCTAAATATTACTGATTTTAGCCGATCCTGCCACTGCTTGATACTATAGTCTTCAACATGAGCCATCACAAGGTACGCATGAACACAGCTGAACACATGGTGAGGAATTAAAAAAAAAAAGACTAATGAACAAATTACATGACCTTCTTCCTCAGAACAAATAAACAAAACAAAACAAAAAAACCCCACCAAACCTCTGTTCATAATTTCCAAGTATTGTTCAAATAATAATTAAAAAAAAATCAGTTTTCTTCCAAACAAAATGATGTCTGATATTTTTTAACTCACTGGAAGGAAACAAGATAATCATTAAATCATGGAATTTTTAAGTCATTTTTTAACTCTTAAGGGGAAAGCGGATTGTTTGGCAGGCAGATGAATCTTTCTCCAAAGAATTTCAGATGTGATTTTTTTCTTAATGTAATAAGACACTATGCTTTTTGTTTTCCGTTCTCTGGAAGGGATCTCAAAGAAGCAATTAATATCAGACTGAATGACTGACCAACCATCTGCCAATTGCAGCACATTCAATACAACTGATGCTTTATTCAAATACAGAGTCAGAGTACTGACTCTGCTACCAGAAGAATTGATTCAGCTCAGATAGGAAGGCAAGAATGATATGTAATTATACATACAGTAAAACCTGCTGATATAAGACTTTGCAGTAAAAGTCTTTTTCTGCTACAGTAAAGGAGAAAAGATAACAGGGAAATTTCAGTGTATAGCAATGTATAAGATTCAAGGCAAGTCATACTAAATCTTTACTTGTCAAGAAGTTGTCTGGGGAAGGGGAGGAGTTGCTTCATCACAGGAGGTTTTGCCGCTTAAATTCAGATATTCAGAGATGTTAAAAGGATTAAACACTCAAATTTGATTTGTTTTGGTGGATTTGAGCAACATAATCCTCAGGCAACACTTAACTGGTGTGTTTTGACATCACAGAAGGCAGCTGCAGGAACAGGAAGCTATCCAACAAAGGGAGAGGAAATCATCGTTTGTTTGGTTCAATAGAATATAAATGAAGAAGACATTATAATGAATAAGGAATCAAAGCTTGCAGAAGACATTTTACATGAGCTTCTGACCACTGATTTGGTGACAGCCTATAAATCAACTGCAAAGTCAGCTGGAAAAGCCATGTGAGGTTTTCTACAACCTTGGGAGAGCCTGTAGGTCTGCACTACATTTGTGCGGAATTGGTTTGCTTAGCTGCAGGGGGATGGGTTAGAATCTCATCTGGAAACAAAAGCATAAAATCCTCACATGGGTTACCATTTCTATATTTACACAGGAAGTGTCCTCAAGTCACTATGCAGGATGTATAGTAAAGTTGGAGGAAACAGGGTTTATCAAAGTAGGACTGTCATGGCTGGTTGTAGAGATTCTAGGTTTCGATAGAGAAAAACATCATCATAATGCATAAATGAGTGCATGTTCTTACGGACATTATTTAGTGCCAGTGTGTTGGGTTAATGGTTGGATTCGATTCGATGATCTTGAGGGACTTTTCCAACCAAAATGCTTCTATGATTCTACAAAAAGTAAAAAAGGATATTTAAAAGAATACTTTTTTTTTTTTTTTCCCCTGTGAAAATAATGCTACTCTGCAACATGATATGGGCAGAGATCAGGAAGGGTCATACGAACCAAGCTTATCTATACAGCATGGAGTTTTGGCAACAGGCACAAAGCACTCAAACTTTCACAGAAGTGAAAATGCTAGTTTATTTTTTCCTGAGACTCTTAGAACCTCTGCTTTGATATTACACAGAGTCAGTCATTCAGAAGAAGTTGATTTTGAGTCACCAACAGCACTAGGATATCAGTAAGTTGCAGTTCAGGACTTTTATGAGTAGAGTTTGAAAACAGAACTTGCTTCTTGACCAAAATGCTCAGGCCTTATGATTAGCTAAATTTCTTCATTGTTCACCTGTTGAATCTTATTCTGAAGCACCAACAGAAAACCCACTGTCTGCACACTCCAGGTATCACAGATTGTCAGGCTTCCCTCCTGAAAACTGCTTCCAAGCTCAGCTGTTCAAAGAGGGCATGCTTTGCTTTTAATCCAAGCTGAAACTAATAGGTAGCATGTGAAAATCATTGCTGGTAATTAAGTCAGACTTCACATAACCAGGCATATTATGAAGTTGAGATAGTAGGTTCTCTGCAGTCATCTATGGAAGACTTGTGTATTTGTTTTTAATTGTGTTGTAGTGCTTAAACCAGACATTTGTCTGTTATACTTTGTATTTTACAGGTCAGTGAAGTTTTACTTTAAAGTAAGGAAAATGAATTGACATTGATTTTCAATCTCATTTATTTAGTTTGGTGTGGAGCAAGGAGACTTGCTGGGACTGAACATTAACTGCTTCTGTGTAATCTGACACTCTTGCTGAATCTGTCATCTCTTTTTAAATATTGCTGTTGAAATTTCTCAACTTACTGAGCTCAAGGAAGTGAAACTCAGTGAAGTTAAAATATTTTGGATTCCTTAGCAATAATTATGCCTGCTGCTATTTTCTGCCTCTTCTGGGGAAAAGCATAGGAGACCTCTAGACAGGAGTTTCACTTGTCCACAGCCAAACTTGCTTATTCTGCAAGGTTTTTGCCCCATCCATTCTATCAAGCTGCACTTCCAAGACAGTCTGCAGCTAAAGGCACTGTGGGAAAGTTGGTTGAAGTTCTTTATATTAAACTTTGCTTACTTTGTGTACAGCTGCTGCAAAGACCTCTGTTTTGCCTTTCTCAGCACCTTCCAGAAGCAACCACAGTCCAGAGGATTAATTACCCTGGTTTCTTGGCAGAATGATAGCTTTGATGACTGTTTACAGGTGGTGAGGTAATTCTGTATATATGTTTTCCCTATATTTCTAAATAGTGTTTCCTCTTTTCTGTTGTTGAGCTTGTCTGCTCAATAACATACAGTATCAGAAGAGCAAGTTTTAGCCTAGTTTGCTGTTTTTTTAGGTTGGCTTGGACAGTTCTGTTGCTATATTGAGACCTTCTTTGACTGAAGGAGAGCCCCTGTCCAAAATGATCCACAATGCTTTCATCCTGACACCTCAGAAGGTGCTGTCACAGTAGAATAGAATAGTAGAATGGTTTAGCTTGAAAGGGACCTTCAAAGCTCATATAGTCCAACCCCCCTGCCATAAGCAGGGACATCTTCAACTAGATCAGGTTGCTCAGAGCCCCGTCCAGCCTGGCCTTGAATGTCTCCAGGGATGGGGCATCCACCACCTCTCTGGGCAACCTGGGCCGGTGTTTCACCACCCTCTTTGTAAAAAGTTTCTTCCTCATGTCTAGCCTGAATCTCCCCTCCTTTAGTTTAAAACCATTACTCCTTGTCCTGTTGTAACAAGCCCTCCTAAAATGTCTGTCCTCATCTTTCTTACAGGCCCCTTTTAAGTACTGAAAGGAGAGCTTACTATCTTGGAGGGAAACCAGGGCACAGGCAAATCTTTAGGCTACTTTTACTTACACTAAGAATTGTGTCAAAATGCAAACAGGATAGATTTCACTACACCAGTTTCTTTCCATCAGCAAAGAGCTCTCTGCAGACGTAACGATTTGGCTGCCTGCTGAGAGATGTAATATATACATCTATCTCCCAATAGATTTCTGCCCCAAAATATACCTTTTTCATTCCATTATTTTCATCCTCCTGCCACCTAACACAGAAGTAGAAAGGACAGGAGTAATTTTAAAGACATTTCTTATTGCAGATGTGAAACTCTTAGTGGCCCTGGTGTGTTAGTACACATCTAAATACATGATCAGACCATCAGACCCTGAGTACCTCAACAACAGCTGGTATATTGGCAGCTAAAGGCTAATCTTCATTTAAGATACTCTGATTGCAACTGAATATAGTGAAAAGATATGATTCTCAAACCCCCTGCTGCTCAAAATGTTCTGTTTCTATTCCTGCTATTATACTATTTTTTCCAAGGTTGGAAAGTTTAAAAGGTGAATGAGATCTCAAAATTGAAAGGCAACAAATAGCTTTATGAAAATTAAATTTTTATTTTTTCCTGATAGCATTGAAGTAAAAAATTATTAACATTATATTTCTAACTGACTTCTCTGAATTTCCAGATCTGTGTTATTTCTTACGAAGCTTTGTTTAATAAAACGCTAAATCTTTTAGCTCCTTCAGCTACAGTGATGCTTAGTCATTTCTGTTTTCTCAAACTAAAATAATAAAAAATAGAAACCATTTGTAGAAAATGAATAACTAGATACTTCTGGTAATCCAGCACAACAAATTGCATTATACATTTCTTAACAGCTGTGAGTTGTCAGATATAATTTTTTACTTAAAGAAAAAATCACGATTTATTTAAACAATTTATGCTATTTAACAATAGTATTTGTTTTGTAGTTAACAATTGTATTTAAGTAATGTTATTTGACTGTTACTTCCTTTTATGGACTTTTCCACAGGACACATTCTTATATTAGTATTTCCGATGCCTATAGGGTAGGTCTTAAAGTATTTTTAGTATTTCTTAATCTGTTTTTAGCCCTTCTACTTTGCTTTTTTTTCTCTAATTTTTAACTAAATGTTTTAAATGGAACTTTAAAGTATTTTTTATGCTTCTGCAAGTTTTCAATCGAAAGTATTTGCCAAATTTTGTGACTAATAGAATACTATTCATTGCTTTATCATTATTTTTCTTTTATAAATTCATTTTACACAAAAGAGATGTTTCTGAGTTCTCCACAAAGACTACTTTGTAGATAACATTGCAGATATGTACAGAACGATTTACATGAACTTGGTAATCCTGAATGTTCTTTAACAAGGGAATAGAAAAACCAGAATTGTTTCAATGTGCTGTATGTGAAATGGATCTCTAAGTTATGGTGAGAAAATAATAGCAATATTATTTCATTGCAAGGGAATACCAGTGCAGGAAATGAGAAATTATGCAGACAAATGATAAGTCAATGCAGGAATGCTTCACTGTAATGGAATGATGAAGCTGAATATATTTTGAAATATTTATTTTCTTTTTTATTATTATTTGAATGTTGTGGTTATTGTTTCTCAGTCAATACCAGAGAAAAGATGGTACAGACTGTATCCATATGTAATTTGGAAATGCAAGCATTCACCACTTAATTTGCAGGCTTGAAAACATGAAAAAAAATATTTTTCAAGTGTCTCCTAAGGAAATGGGTTTTCCCCTACTTACATACAGGGTTATCTGAATAAGAAAATTAATTTTAAGGTGATTAACAAATGTAATACAACTTGATTGCTGGTTTGTGATATGCAGACAGACTGTAAATTTATATATATATACACACACACACATATATATATATATATATACACACACACACATATATAATGGCTGTAATTTCCAGTGGAGTACAGTTATATGTTCAGTTTCTTCTGTATTTAGGTCAATAGTATCTGAGAAAAGAAGAGAGCAAAAAAGGCAAATGGTTGCCCTTCAGTCTCACCTCAGAGCCCCTGGCTGGTGTCTGAAGCGGTCTGCTACACTACTAGCATTTACAGGACTTTGTGCAATGTTTGGCACTAAAATAACTTCGTTTGGATAGTCATTTTCAGAAGCTTATTGCAGCACTTGTGAAAATATCTCAATTGACAGCTCTGTACAGTGAAGTCTTCTGTTAACTGGCCCACAGAACTGTTCCAGCAGCTGTTGCAAGTTCTCTGCACGTGGGAACTGTCACCCTGCAGACCTGCCTGGGGGAGCAGGAGGAAGAATCACATTTCTCTGCCTGTATCATCACTGGATTAAAGGTATTGAAAGTGACTGTTTTTAAAAATCTTCAGTGTTCATAAAAGGAAAGCAAAGCACTAAAGCAAAAGGTACCAACAATGGCATATACCTTAACAAATCAGCATTTTAAGTGAAGGCAGTTTGGCTTCAGTGTGAACAGTAGTAAATTACAATGCAAGACTTCTACGAGAATGCTGTTGTTAGCAAAAAGGTATTTACACATGGATTTTTAAAGCCTAGGGAATTCCGAGTTAAGTTTAAATTCACAAGCCATTGAACACTTGCAAGTTTGAAAATTCGTGGTTAAGATCCACAAACTCACTTGTCTTGCTCCCAAGGATGATAGCAGCCTCCTGAAATTCTTTTTTATCTATGTTGTAGTAAATGGTCTTTTTAAAACACTTTAAGAAGTCAGCAAATTAAAAAAAAGCCATTGCACTTTTACTTCCACAGAAAATCCAGGAAGGGATAGAAGTGTGTGTGTGTTTGTATTTCTGGCTGGCCCTTTTCTGTCCCTGAGCTGTTGATGGACTAAAATTAGAATGTCAAGATGGGTTGCTGGGAACTAATCACTAACATACTCTGGTTCTGTGCATTTAGCTCTGCCTGATATATCCATTGAATTATGATGTATCTCTCTTTTCTTGTTGTGCTTTTTTTTTGCTCTGAAGTGGTAAAAACTGAGGAAGGAATACGGGTTTTCTCTCTTGTCTCATAAATGCTGAAAAACTGCCTATCTTTGAATTCCTGGAAGGTGCAGAATATTGTAATATTTATAAAATTATCTTTTCTATATAACCACAAGTTTAGGGAAAGTTAAATATTAGACCTTGCTTTGAAACTTGACTTGTGGGGTGTGGAGGAGTAGTGGGGCAAATTTTAGAATGAGTACAAAATCATGTATGATCATGAAAATTGTAGATGAAACATTATTAATGTATGGTCTCCAGGAGTATATATGAATGAGGAGTCTACTGTGCATATTGGAAACACAGCTGTTATCGTTGCATAAACAATTTATGCAGTTTTGTGGTGAGCTTTTCATTTCTAATACCTTTGCGTTGTCTGAGAGTTACTAAGCCTGTATCTCTCATACAAATGCCAAAGTAACAGAGGCACTGCAGAGTTCAGAGCAGAGCTTCCAGAAACTTAAACAATGTCAAACTTCACTGATGCCCTTTCCAGTCACGTGGGTCCCTCTAGCTTTGCTTCTGGATACAAGTCAAATAGAGCTGCCTGTAGAAGTAATGCAGAAATACATTACCAGTGTTTGTTTTTAATTCTCCTTGTGACCTGGACAGCTGATGAACAAATTTGGAAGCCTAATTAAAATAATGCATTGAAAGTTATCACTAGATTTGAACACAGAGTGATGAGGTAGTGAGTCTTTTTTGTTTTATAAACAAAGCAAGTTGGGAATCAAACTGAAAAATAAAATCCTCTCTTTATTTGATGGTTCCAAGGGATAAAAATGAGCACACAGCAGAAATGTTTGGAGAAGTCACAGTTTTCCGTTCCTCCTTCTTGTTTATTGTGAACACTGTTATAAAGAACTGCAGGTAATATTGACTCTAGGAAACAAATGGCTGATGGTTTTCCAAGCTTGCAGCAGAGTATCCCTTACACTGCTGCTGGCTGGTGAAGAAGACCAAAGTGTTTTCAATAGCTTACAGAGATAGCACTGTTTTGCCATTCTCTGCTTATCTGCATCAAGCATCTGTTTTAAGATTACAGTACTTTCTATAGAGCTGCAAAGATGTGTTGACATGTTGTAAGTTAAAAGGAGATAGAGCTCAGAGCGTGTTCATACAGGATACTGGTCCCACCAAAGCCAAAAGCAAAGCTTGCAGTGACTTCATATACATGAAGGATTCGATCCCAGCTTCCGAAACAAATAACATGAAAAGATTCAAGAGAATATAAGGGCTGTATAATAGCCAAGTCCTTAAATCAATTCACTAAGAACAAAGAGTCGAACTCTGACCCTGGCCAGCCAGCCAACTGTTTGCCTGGAGGTAAGCAGTTCTTACCCAGCTTAAAACCAACAGGGTCCTGTCCCATGCCACTCCTATTGAGGAAAAGGAAATGTGCAGGTCAGCGTTCAGCTGCATAGCTTCCATAGTGAAGTGAAAGCAAGCACATCATGATGCAGTTTGTTTGGCTGTGAGAGACCGTACACAAACTAGGATGACCCACAACCACCAACTTTTTGAGATCATGTCCCAGATGTATCTATGTATTCGCACTTTTTTTCTGAAACAAGGATTTCTTATTTAATGGCATCAACATAATATATGCAGAAACATGCATATGCACAATTTATTATATGTTGAGGAAAGAAATGTTTGGTTTGTAGTCTGTAATGTTCAAGGTCAATAATCATCTTCTACTGCAGTTATAAATACCAGTTGTTTTCCACTGTCTGATACTGGTCAAGACCTCCCATGCTTACCTTTCTACTGCCATATTGCAATGCAGTTTGTGTTTCTCTTGTGACACTGTAACACAGTTAAGGCTTTGAACCGGCTCAAGTTGATCTTGAGGAAGAAAGGCTATTTTATTTTTCTTAAAACTCCAGGTTAAATGTAAGAGCAATTAAGAGTCTGGTGATTCATCAGTATAATTCCTTTCAAAATGAACACTGTGTTAGTTCCATATCCCATCAGCTCTATATTTTACATTTCCATTTTTGTAATCTTCAGTACCAAGAAGACAACTGGGAGTGCAGGGAAAAGTTCTCAGGGAAACTGTGTTCACCTCTTTCAGAGGGTTGCGGGAATATTGGAGGGATTTAGCAGCGCCTTTCAATCAGTGCAGAAATAATCATCTTAGTGTGAGCCAATCTATGTGCATTTGTATTCTTATGTGATTTGAGAACATCTGCAGAGACGGTTTTGTAGGAGGTAACAGTAAGCAGTAACGTGCCTTTTGGTAAGAGTTTGTGTGATTTATGTGGATTTGTTTCGGTGTGATTATTTTAAATAGGAAGGTGCTAGCGAATACTACCTCTCAGTTGTAGTGTATTACGTAAATGTGCATAGTACAGAGATAATAGAAATTAAATCTCTGGTATTTTTCTTTCTTTAGTTTTAATGCTTAAAGACAGTAAAAGTAAAATCCCCCAAAATTCAGTGCAACCTTTTCCCAGCTCTCAACTGGGTATGTTATTCTCCTACCAGCCAGGCCTAGACGAGCTACCTGGTTATGTGTTATTTACCTTTTGGACTGCATTCCATGTGAACCCTAAGACCCTGTTATATTTTCGCTCTTGTTACTGAGGGCTGATGCAACATGAATAACCAGCAAAGTAGTACCTGCTGGTAGCTTGGTAGGGTGCTGCTGAGCAATCTCTGTCTTGGACATCAATGTTACACCCAGGAACTCCCTTCCCTTGTGATTCCCTTTTTGTTACTGTTGGGAGTAACGGCTGCTCCTCAGGTTTCAACACCTCCAATGTTGCAAGTTTGCCTTCCTATGGTGAAGAATTAATAAGAAGAGAAACAGCTATGGGTGATGGTTGCCACAAGTGAAGTGGCTTTCCTGGCGGTTGTGGTTTCTGAGATGCCTGACTCAGAATAAGTATCTTCATTATTTTCCTCTACAGAAAACAAGATCATTTTCCTCCATAATTGATAGAGAGGAACATAATTGAGAGAGATTAACATATTTATTGACTGAAGTAACAGAAATTTGGGGAACAAAATGCAGTGAATAATATTCCCTTATTACTTTATGGACTGAAAATCTGCATAAGCAAATACCTTTACTTCATTAAGGCTTGAAAAATAGCAATAGCTCTCACTGAGGCTGCCACAAATGTTCTGTGAGACTTGCATGTTCTGATGAAGCAGTACAGATGTGAGAGAAGACCATGCCCATCAGCAAGATGACAGAAAAGGGGGCATTCCCACTATTAAGTTCACAGTGTTTGGTTCCTTGAGGCTTGTTTCATATAAATTTGGGGGCTCTACAGTCCTCCTGATGTGTCTGCCATGACTAATTTCATCATCTAAAGTTTTTAGCCACTTGGTATAGGAATGGCAAAGCTCTTACAAAAGGATGACCAACAATATATAAAACGCATCTCAATTACATTGCTTCAGTCAAAACCATTTGCATGTAAGCATTAGCTGGATAATAGAGCAAATTGCTGCTCTCTGTAAGTGTTAAACCAACCCTAGGAAATCTTGCACTGTTATGAAATTTTTGATTTATATTGGCTATTAAGAAATATTAAAAATCTCAAACTATGCAAAACTGTACTATAGCTGAAGGGGATCTGGAGATGCTCATATTGTGAAGTGATCCTTTATGAGAAAAGCTCTTCTTTACTTGACAGCTGCATTATTCACTCCGTGACATGCTTCCAAAATATTTCAAGTTGTGGATTAGTTGCACTGTTTTAATTACTAAATGCAGGCTTTCTAAATCAACCATGCTTCTAATGCCTGAGGAATTTGCCCGATCCTCTAGTAAATGTTAAGTCTTTGTTAGTGAAAGGCATTTGAAGAATAGCTCAGTAGTCTGAGAGCTAAAGAAAATATATAATACAAAGACATATTTTAATTTTTCTGGTTTTGCATATGAAAAAAAATGCTGATATGCCATAAACTATGTAGCCTGCTGCCATTTTTCTAACCCTTGGGGAATGCAGTGCAAAATGGACACTTGTCCAGTTACTAAAACCTCTTTTCAGATGCACAAAGACTTGGCTTCCCAACCTGATGGAAACATTCTTAGGAGTTTATATATAGCACTGATTCTTTGAGCATTATTGTTCAGTGACAATAATAACATTATTGTCTTAGTTTCTCAAAAGCTCTCTTCACAGCAGTAGTTGAATAGTAGCAGACTAAATGCCACAGCGCAGTCCTATGTGTTGTACCGTTTTCTCTCACACCCACGGACATAGAAGATGCAGGTGTTTGTTTCTTTCACCAAATGTCTATTGTTTCATAATATCAATGAGCATAAAAGTATTACTGCATGAAATACACCTTTACAAAATGTGACTAGAGCTTTATGATTTCTAAATTACAAGGAAAACTGATTTTTGGAGCAAAGCCTCAGCTGGTATCAATTAACTTAGATTTGTTGAAATCTTTCTTTTGTCATATGCTACCACATGGTTTAAGGGAAATATTTTGGCACAGTCATTTTATCCTGTCTTGGGATTCATCTGCCTAGAGAATTTGTCAGCTTCTTCAGTGATATGAATGCAGAAATTTAGCACTTTTTTCCATACCCCATCAGGGTGTTCTCATTTAGAAGCTGACTTATTTTCGCTGTAGTTTACACAATAGAGTATTTGAAGTGTTTTTAAGGATATTTTTTCCAACTTCAAGTGCTAAGCCTAAGCTTCCAGAGTGCCTCTGGGTCGATAAGTGAAGAGAGTCCTTGACTTGCTCAAACAGTTTAACTGCATATTGGCTTGGTGTGTGTTTGTGGTAACATAACTCATTCACATAACAGTAATTCATAAACCAGGAGAGTTTTAGGTTTCTGATTTACTATTTAGCACCCATTCTTGTAAAGCCACCATTTTGCTTACCCACAGTTGCGAAAAAAACCCGTTCTCCCAACTCCAGTTTTACATTATGTTCACAGATGTAGCATAACCTCATGCAATTGATACAGTCCCTTGTGACATGTTATAATATAATAGGCCAGCTGCTAAAACTGGAATAATGAAGAAACGTAAGTAACTGTTGATGTCAAGATAGGACTGATGTGAATGTCGTGCTTTGGCCAAATCCCAAATTAGAGCAGAAAACAGTCAGCTGAGATAGGTGTGGTTTGAAGCAGCATTCAAAAAGTTAGCATTCTGTAGCAGTGTGCAAAAAACTTACTAGTTCACTAACTCTCAGGGGAACTGATGATTCTCAGCACATCTGAACAAGGCCCCTTCCTGAAGAATAATTCAGGGTGAAGTCAGAATGCATGAGAAAAGCTACTTTGCAGAAATCCCTCAGCAAACACAGTGGTGCAGTTTACATCAGTCTCAGACATACTTCCCCAGAAATCAAATTATGTTAAAACCCAGGTTCTCAAGGATGTGGGCACATTCTTACAGCATTGCTCCAGAAACACTCAGCCAAATCATGTCGATACAAAACATGAGTTGTGATTGCTTGATTGTGCTGAAAGATACAAGATGTGCACTGGCTAAAAATCACTCTAAGATACTTATCACACTTGACCTCTTGGGAACAGAGCTATACTTGTATGTACAGCTGGTCAAAATTCCTTTTTTATAGATGTTAACTTGAGCACAGAAATACTGGAGTTTCTTGTCCAGAATATTCTTGAAAGAAGGAGAATAGTTTGTTATCTAAAAGAATAAACGTTTTATGAAAACGTTTTAAGACAAAGAGGCATGCTTCACAAAAAGCAGATTTGTCCCCTCCCATTGCAAACATTCCTGGTTAATTAAAAATTCAATTTTTGTCTTTGTTTTGGTTTTTATGATGTTTTTTATGATTTTAGGACTTGGAACACACCAAGTTCCTTGCCTGGCCTAGTGATAATGTTACTCGCACTGGAAATTAGAGCAGGCCACTGGGGACAGTAACTTCTGCTATTTTTCACTTGGTGTTTAGAAACAACCCTGAGACCCAGAATAGTTGAAGTTTTACAGCTTCTTTGGCCTCACTTCTGTGCTGGAGTCTTCTAAGACGGCAGCTTGAGGTTTCACATACAAGTTTAGCATCAGTCTTGCATTATGGAAAATTCTCTAAGAGCCTACTAAGATTCTCTTACATTGTTTAACAAATTTGAAATACAACTCATAATGTTAGATGGTAATCTGAGTGAGCTCAGGAATGTGACTTGGAGTTAGGATTTTTTTCACTTTGAATTCAACAAATATGGGCTCTGTCTCTTTAACATTTATTTTGTTCAGACTACTGAAGGTTAGACAGTTTCTAAGTTGGTACCAAACTGATCTTGACAGTGGAAATACCCAAGTGCTTAACATGTTCAAATAGGCTCTAGCTTCCAGAGATAAAACTTCATAAGCATTAAGAAAATAAAACTCTGTCAGCTGTGGAGTATCCAGAGTACAACTTGCTGATGCAAATGTTATTTGCCACATTCCTCCATTTCCAAAAGGAGTAAGATGGCAGCAAAGGGCAGAAATATCTTAAAATGGGATGTTGGAACAGAAATGTTGTTTTCAGATGGAAGAAACAAGTGAATGGCCAGGCACCCAAAGCTGCATTTGTTTGGCCAAGGGAAGGGTAGAATATAAAGACACCTTAGGACAAAGAGCAGTCTCCAATTAATGGTCAGTTTATAATGGAAAAGTTTTTTACATGCTCTTATTGCTAGAATAGGGGAAATAAATGAGAGTGTTGAAATGAATATAGACCAGCTTCAGACAGTGTCACCTGATGACACTGAGGCTACCTGGAAGAACCTAAAGCCTAGTAAACTGATTATTTACTTTGATTTACCAAAACTGTGTAGTTACCTCAGCTCTGCAGACAGTAATGGGATAAGGTGGATTCAGTGTTGTGTTAAGGGAGAAAACTGACTTTCACCACAGACAGCTGGTGTTATCCTGAACATGGCATCTCTCTGTGTTGCTCAGAACCGATTGAGTCGTTTTCAGTCAGTTCTATAAAGGATATGAGGAGAAAGTAGACGGAGATATTGTCAAAGTACAAAATTGTGAAGATGACCTTAAGCATTCATGTTTTCTTTTCTCTCCCTATTGTACAAATTCAAAAAATCTGAAAGGAAAATAATAGACTGAGAAGGGAAGGGGAAGGGAAAAAGCAGCTGCACATGTATTTCTAAAGAAAATTAACTCGCTGAAGACAGGATAACTTGAGAAAATTCAATTTCAATTAATGCTGAAATCTTAATGTGTATTTTTTATTTTGTAGCCATTAAGCAATTGCTTGGCCTTTCTTATTAGAAAAACTATAAAACCACTCAGTGTATGAATTGAGATGGGGAAAAATCGAGACAGAAAATAAAAAAAACTCACCCTCAAACTGTTATATTGTCCACACACAACCTAGTGTAAATCCTCAGAGTCAAAGAATTCTAGTTTAAAATACAACGTGGTAGAGAAATGAACTAAATGAAATACAAGAATTCTCCAGTCTAATGATGTGCCTTTAAGGGAAAATTGCTCAGCTTACACAACTCATTACCTTTTCTGTGTAATGGAAGAAATATTTATCTACCTCAAAGGAATTTATGAATTGGATCCTGATTCAGATTTTATGGTCACATAAATGGTAATTTTACCAATGAACATTTGGCTGGTAAAAGGACAGAGGAAAAAAAAAAGTCTTTTTTGAAAAATAGAGACTTTTGCAGGTGCAAAGCAGCAAGCATTAGAATTTCCTTAATAATATTTGACACCACATAAAATTGTAAATAGATCCCCAACACTCCAAATTCCCAAACCACTATTGACAATCATGATACAAATAAATGCTGTTTTGTTTTGTGTCATGCTTGGAATCGGTAAATCGGGCTGTTAACTCCATCTGGATTTTTTTTTTTTTTAATATATAACCTTAGTGTAGCAATATTGCTTTTGCACTACCTTGGCAACACTGTCTGGACTTGAAACAGAATTTGACTAGAAATGCAATGCACAGCCATTAAAAAAGAAGTTTGAATCTCAAGAACCAGAAGAATTGATGTGGTAAGATTCTAAGTTCCTTATCCTCAGGAAGTGAATAGCAAAACTCCTGCTGACTTAAAGGGTGGCTTCAAACATCTGTCCATGTCCAGTAAATTAGAAAAACAAAATTCAACACATCCTCAAACATTAGGAGTCTAAACTATGAGATCTCTGACAATTTGCTGCTTCCTCTTTTTCCTGTAAACCTTTTTCCTTCAGGTTCTTTGTTGCAGGCCATGCTTGTTCTGCTGTGCTTGTTCTTTAGACATTTAGGGTGGCATCAAACAAAGCCACTTTGTGCTCGAAAGGAGATAGTTGTGTGTCTTGAAATGGTTAACTTCAGATATATAATAGTCACTGCTGTGCCTCTAAGACTACTTTTGCTGTTGGATGAACTGCTTTCTCTCTAATGTCTTGGAATGTTCCCTCTTCACAAAATGTTAAGATTTGAAATTTAAAATGCTTCATTGCCCCAGACTTCCTGCTGCTGGCAAAGGAGGGAAGGCAGTGTCAGTAACCTTGGTGCTTTTTTCAGTCAGGCTTTTTCAGCAAATCCAACCAAAATCAAATATGTCTCAATATAAAAATCTTTATAAGATTGCCGATTCCCTCTCAAATCGGTCCCAGTGCTAGAGTAAATTATTTGATTGCTTTGCACATTATAAATTTTTGTGAAGGATATTTGCAAAACTTCTTAATTTCTGGTGCATTTAAGAGTACAAGTCATCACCATAGTTCCCTTCCTTGCTTTTACACCCTAATGTGTAATCTGGTGCTACCACAAAGTACCGTGTCAGCAGTTCTGATACAGGATCTATCCAGGCAGCTTGCCATGACTCCAGGGAAGCCAGGAGTTTGCCCTAAGATTTTGTTAATCAAGAAGTCCAAAATACAGATGAGCACAACAGAATCCCTTTCTCATATAAGCAGTCCAAATGCAGCTGACTGCTTCAGTTTCTGAGTTCTTAATCTCTTACGCTATTTACTCATGGTACCTTTGAAACAGCAGCAGTTTCTGTTCTTACATCAGAAGATAAAAATACTCTGTTCTTTGTGTCTAACTCTGTTCACTTACAGTAAAATTAGCCCTGAAATTAGGGATTCTGGTTTTCAGGTTACTAAAGTATCTGATAAAATTGCGTCAGCTATAAGTTTCCTAGAGTCAAAATAAACACACTTGAATGGAAGAAAGTGACACATTTCCTTTAAAAGGTTTTTCTGGAATTTACCTTCTGTTCACACTGCCTGCCACACATCACATACATCTCTTCCTGTTCATGCTCTCTGTGGTTCACATGTGCATTGGTAAATGTAGTATCTTAAACAACTTTTTATTTGTGTACTACACTTCATGTGGGACCATATGAACCAAATCCTAAATGAAGTAATGTCAAAGTTTGTATAGTTTTTCCTCCTGCCTTTCTGTCTGTCTTGTAAAACAGCTCATTTCTGCTTAGGTTTACATGGCTACCATTCAAACCATCATGTAAAAATCACTGGTCTAAGAATTTACAGACTACTAACCATTTGTAAAAACACACACTAAGGATTCACTAATTATACTACTAATTGGTAAGACATCTCTTTCCTGGAGCTGTAAATAATTCATTTTATGTTATATGCCTGGTAAATGTAGAGTCTCTTTTTTAGAGGAAAAGAAATTTAGTTTATTCTAAGGGTTACAAAGTCAAGGACAGAAAATTCAATTAAAAATGACATTTTGATCATAATCTCCCTTTCAGATACGGTATGTAAAAATAAAGGTATATTTATTAATGGATCATTTCACAGAAAGGCTTAAAATGTCATTGCTAACCATATTTTCTACCTGTGCTCTGTGCGTGTAGATAACCACTTGTTCCATCTGCCACCTACATATCAATAAAGCTTTAAGCCTGCTTCTCCAGGTGAAAGGAGAACCCAGTGATTAGACTGAAATTTGAATCTGACGGGCAGCTTTACCATGGACCTATATCTGGTGACCTGCCACAAATCCCTTATTGCCATATGCAAACAAAAGGCGGTAAATGCTGCAAAGTTTAGGTCTTTTCTGATGGTGTCTGCCTTGTGCAGACTTACCAGGCCTAGCTGGCTGGTGGGACACCTTACCTAGAGAGACCCACATTAATATGTGGTAACATTCAGCCCAGGAAATCAGGCTAACTCAAGGCTGAAGTAAAACACAAAAAAGGGTTTGCACAGGATCCTCAGTACCAACTATTTGATCTGCTTTTATTCTGCTGGGCTTACTTGCGTGACTGACTCCTGGCTATGTTTCAGGATCCTGTTGCCCTGAGTGTACATCCAGTCTGCTTGCTAGATCAATCCTGAGATTGCACCTGGAATGGAATAAATACACCTCTTCCTGGACAAAATTGCCAATTACATAGGGTCTGAACAACAATTGTTCCTCTGGGCAGGAGAGTCCTCTGGTATTGGTCCTCCAACTAGCCTGGTCATCCACTACCATTCTGGAAAGTGTCGTATCGGAACATGACCTCCTCCAATAGCATAGAGAGATTAATGTTTAGAGAAACTTTAAAAGGTTTTTAAGAAGTCTCAACCCAAAAGAGGGACTATGAGGGACGTGGAGGAGAGATGGGATCTTATACCAATGTTCCTCAAACTATGCCACATGAGATATGAGACTTGATATTGGTCCCTTACAGGGATATGGAGCGGCTTCATCTAGAGGACTGAGTTTAAAAACAGCATTGAAACTAAATGTGATTTGTATTAAGGTTCAAGGAAGGAAACTGCCATGTAGAGCGCAGAGCAGACACATATTGTGCACGGTATAAGCCATGTGCTAGAAATGCCTTTGACAGAGCTAAAATGAAGGAAGGCATATGGGACAGCAGTAGAGCCAAGGTTTGCTGAAAGTAGTATGCAGTGTGTCATTCACTGTCTGGTGCTGGGTGTGCACAGACAAAGCAGTGACAACATGAACTACTCTGGACCCCTTGGCCAAGGCAGTGGGCCCACCCATAAGTGAAAACCACAAAAAGGGAAAACTTATCTACTTCAGTTTCCCAGTGACATTAATAATATTTCTCTATTAAGTGTATTGTAAATTGAATAATTCAAAGCCACTTGGACATTATTATTAAAGAGAGTTGTGTAAACAAATACAAGATACACAGTGGATTTTCATTGGCCCTTGAGCCATCAAGGCAGGTATTTAGTTCTGCTAAACAAGGATGGATTTAAACAAGAGCGTAAGATCAGGGTTCCCATTTTGTTACTCTTTTTCTCTTTGCTTTGGCCCAAATGAGATCTGCTGAACTGCATTATCCTGCTAAGGACATCAAAATAGGCAAGAAAATACTTCTTTTAAAAATCCAGTTGTTATTTCATACTAATTTCCTGACAGGAATGAAGCTAGATTGGTTAGATTTTTTTTTTTTTTGAGGAACATCAGCATTTGGCAAATAAGGATGCATAAAAATAATTGAATATACTATACATTTCACTACAGTAGGCTTAAATAGTTCCTGCACTAAATTACATATGTGGATCCCACTGTTTCATCTGAGATCATCTCAGCAGGGTTGACTATGGAAATGCAAATTTACACTGCTGCTGAGTCCTTGCAGAATTTACACTCTGTGCCAGTAATTCTCTTAAGGATCTTGGAATGGTTTGGTTTCTTTCTTAATGTTTAGCAATTCAAACATTCTGCTCTCCAAATTTGATAAAATTATGTAAATCATCATGGTCTTTTCAATATTTGCTCTGGGCCTTTTCTTGCTTGCTGCAGGAGCTTCCAGGTTTCCTTATTCCTTTCTTTGTGCAATGTATGAGTATGCCCATCACTTCATCTAAAATATGGAGGGGACTTTCTGCCAATGGTCTTTCAAAAAATTACAAAATGTTCATTTGTCATATTTTTCTTGTTTTACCAAAACCAGAGTCAACACAGGTGATAGAATTGCTGTTCATGCAAAATCCTACAGTTATTCTGCCATCTATTATTTTTACAAAGCTTTCTTCAAAATCACTGCAAGGTGTGCCAATGTAATGACTGATGAAGCACACTGTGTTTGGAGGTGTTAGATATCTTGTTAGACTGCCTGACAGAGCTGTTAAAAGACAGCCAAGTTTTTGCCTGTATGAGCTGTTTTCACCTTGTCTCACAGAGAATATCACAGCCAGACTGACTCCAAGTCTATAAATATCCTAAACTGGCAAACTCATAATTGCATTAATCCTTGTACTAAAGAAGGAACAGTAAATGACCAAGAATGGTGCACTAAAAGTTGGGGGCGGGGAGTGTCAGGGGAGGGGAAAATAAACCACTTAATAACATTGTCATGCTTTCTTTTATTAGAAAAATACAGTTTTTCCATGAGCATCAAAAGGAAGGAAACTTACTTTCCTAGAAGTTTCTTTGGTGATTGACATTACAGCCTAAGACGCAAGGTCTCGCTCAAGACTTTCCAGCAGTGGGGTTGTTTATAGGAGCTTTTGATATTTGAGATCTTCCGGTATCTAATAAGCACTGTGCCTTTTTCCCTCATGAGAAGCACTGATAGCCTAACTTTACCCAGCCTTCATGGAACCATAAGGACCTTAATGTCTCTGGGATTGCCCTCACTCTGGGAACTGGATGGACAGATAAGTGCAGCACTTAAGAAGCAAACAATCACATGAGCCTATGTACCTTACTAACAAGGTTAGAAAACAGCATTTCTTATAGCTAGGCTAGTCAGTCTCATATTTTGGGATATACCTGATTTTCAGGGCATCATTAACTTTCTTCCAGTTTACTATACGACTATAATACATGCTTCTCCATCTGCCAAAATTCAATTGTAAAACAAATTTTGGGATGTTTTAAAAAAATCAGTCACCTTCAAAAGTATACTGTACTTGGGCATATTTGTGTGGCAGTGCTGAAGGTGCTTTCAGCTTGGAAATAGTGGCATTCCTCAAAATGAAATACTCCTGGGAAATGTACTTGGAGGTCTGACCAACTGAAACATGTTGCTCTGGGCTCCATTAGCTGTGACCATGTTCTGTCATAGGTCAAAGAATAAGAGGAAGTCTGGTATGATGGAATTTCTAGCCATCCTGAGAATAGAATGGGTTGGATGTTCTCCAGTCAACCGATTTTTTTTTTTTTTCAGAAAATGGTGACTCATCACATCTGGAATGATTTGTGGCACTCTGTCAGTTTTAGCAAACTGACAGCAAACCGTAAGGAGGTTTTCATTTCACACTTGTTTGCCTGGCAGGAGGTTGTAGATTCCAGCAACAGTCACTTCTTCAGCACCATGGGATTTCTAGGGGTTTTCATAGCTGCCAGGAACTCTCACAGGCATTTGGAGGCCACAAGCCCAAGGAGCCTTTGGTCCACTTGGAGTTTGGCCTACTGTTGTGCAGCTGAGAGCCTATGCTGGAGGCCTCTCTCAGGACTTTCATGTAGACACTGTTGAAATTTTCTGGATATGAACTGCCTTTTTTTTTTTCTTTTTCCCTGAAAAAATAGCTATTTATATACTTACGAGTAATTTACAGTTACTTTGAATGCAAAAGAGAATCAACATATTTCTTAAATAGACTCAAATTTTAAGTAAAAAAAAACAACACCCCCCCCCAAAAAAAGAAAAAAATTCCCCCAAAACAACAACAACAACAACCAACAAACAAAAAAATGCACAAATTCTCCAACTCCAACATTTCAGTAATTTCAGTTTGCCTGGAAGAGTCTTCCTTCCATATTTGGGAGAAGGAAAGGTTGAGACATTGTTTTCTGATTTTTGATGGTGGCTTGTGTGGAAAGCAGCATTTAAATAAGCCAACTAAAAAGTCTGCTCTGTGTAACCACTCTACTCTGGGCACCTTTTCCAGTGAGCTGGAATGCTGCTTCCTGCACTCCCAGTCTGCTGCTTCACCCATGGACTCTCACGGCTTTGCTGTTTCTGACTCCCTGTTGTTACCCTGGGAATTGGGCATTAAGAAACACTCCGTGATGGTCTCCAGTTCCAGTTTCTTCAACATTTTTTAAAAACAATTATTTTAGCTACTTAGAAACATTTCACTTTTATGGGAAACTCTTGAAATTTCTGGGTTTTTTATTCCAAAGAAGGAAGAAAAAAGTATAGAATTTCCTATAGGAAAGAAATGTCAACTTTTCATACGGTGTTCTCAGGAATATCCTTTCTAGGTGTCACAGCAGTGCAGTCTTAGGAACAAAGGGAACTGAATAGAAAAGCTGGAGGCAATCTGAAGTGTCCATTTTCTGTGATGTCATTTTAATTTGTGCAGGAACAGCAGAGTGCCAAAGTCACAATAAGGTCTGACTGTAGTGATGGCACAGATGCAAACTTACCTGGAAATCATAAGAGGTTTGCATTCTGGATGCAGACACCTGTACTGCCAAACCTTGCCCATGTGTTATGCTGTTCTCACACTGGGATTTTTCAGCTGGTACTTCTATTAAGAAATAGCATCTCAGAAATTAAAACAAACCAACCAACCAACAACAACAATGAAACAAATAACAACAACAACAAAAATACAGTTTTGGGAAAAAACAGAACATTTTCGAAATCTCATCTCTGCCACCGCCCTTCATCAACACCTTTTCCTTCCATAAATTACTTGAAATAATTGAAGTTTTTTAACAAATCTGACATTGTCTTTTTACCTGTGAGTGACACCATAACTTTTCAGTAATACATGTTAGCAGGGGAATGTTGATTAGCCCATCACCCACAGTTTCTTTGCTTTCTCAATCTTGGGAAATTATCCTGGTGAGATTAAAATTATATCAAATATGCTGTTTTCTAAAGAACAGCCTTTTGGTTCCATAGAAGGAGAATTGCTTCTTTCACTGTGCTGCCAAAGCTTTTCCTCTACACTTTCAAATTAGTATAAGTCATTTTTGCAGAGAGCTGAATATCTGCCTGCTAGTGAGGCTGCAGGTGTCAGGTGTTATTCCCAAAGTCCTCTTCACATTCCATGTTTACCATTGTATTCCCCTAGTGCTGCTCCTGTCTTTTTGCTTGCTAAATAGAAACATGCATTCTGCTCTTGCTGAAGACTTTGTTGCAGGGAAGCATTAATCCTGGTCTTGCTCAGTCACCTGTGACACTAAAGGTGTCTGCATGTTCTCTTTGAAGTAACCACAAGCTTGAAGGGAGAGGCCATAGTTTGCATTAGACCAGCTGAAACACTTGAGCACAGACAAGTCTTCAGGCACGCAAACCTTTCCTCTGCTCTGAGGGAGAAGCAGCAGGCAGGCTCACACTAACTAATAATGCTTAGCCACAATAGCTACAGAAACACCACCACTGTTGTATTGTAATGCTTTCCATAAAAATGCCAGAGAAATAGAAAATAGAAAGCTGTGGAGGGGTACTTCAAATTTTTTTGTTCTGCATGAGAAACAGTTCTCCAAACTAGAATAATTTTGTTTGGCGTTCTTCCTACATTTGTATTTGCACAAATCTGTCTCAAGAGTGAATGTGATCACTTAACAAGGCCACAAAAGCATTTATCAGCAGGCATCTTGAAGATTGCCTTCCTCTCTTTCTCCTTGTTTTGATTGCCAGGCCATATTCCCTCAGCCCTGCAGAGTTTCATTTTCCTTCCAGTCTGCAGGCTGGTTCTCTGGTGTCTATTCATATCCATAATGATGTCTTTATATTTACAAAATATTAGGACAGAGCATGAGACTTTTCAATTTATAAATAAGAGCAAATTCTATTAGGCAAGCAAGGAAGCAAGAATTAATAATTTAAATGCCAGATTAGAAACAGTGGGTATAAAAAGCTCCTTCAAACTGTATCCAGCTTTAAAAAGAAAACAGAGCCTGCCATTTACTTACTGGAATTTACTTTTTTTTTTTTCTCTCAAGCAAGAGGTGAACTTCAATACATGGGTTATACTAATTGCTTCTTAACTTCAGCCATTTTAAGGGTTGCTCCTTAATCTGCATGATTTATCTTCGTTCTGTCTGGAGACAGAGGAACAGAGGCAGGCAGCTCCCGAGAGTAATTCAACCCACCTCTCTTAAGAGGGGATGAATAGTCCTGTGTGCCTGTCCTCGATTGCTTCTCTTTGAGATAGCTGAAGGTAGGTGAGATGAGCCCCATTTCACAAAGTGAAACCCTAGATTTTCCTGTCTCCCCTTCCTATTAATTGATCTGTTTCTCTCAGAAGCACTAAAGGGAAAAAAGGTGGATATAGGATCAGTTGGCAGGAACCCTGCCGCACGATGCTTCTCTTCTTATATATTGGAAAAAAACAGCTGCAGTGATATTGTACAATTTACAGTTCTCTATCATAAGCAGAATCAAAATGCAAAGCATTTATCCCCATATTGCAGAAGGCCCTAGAAGTGCAGTAATCAACACTTTATACAGCCAAAGCAGTGTTCTAGGGAACGTGCTGTAAAGCAGAGCCAGACTCAGTGGCTGTACAATCCTGTGTCTGTGATAACTTTGATAAAAAGGGGAAAGGGGGGATCAGTGTTCCATGAGGAGGTTTAGATAGTTTAATCCTGGGGATCCTAGTGGTAAAGGCAATACAGCTTAAGAAATATATATTTTATTTAAAGCCTAGAAGACTCTGAGCATCCTTCATGCTGATGGAACAAGCAGGGCACAGGGAGACTTGTGTTTTGCAGAATGTATTTACTTACTTACAGGTTTAGTTTATAAAGAAAATCATATGAGATAAACTTTCTTTTCAAGGCCCAGGAAGTATCACCAGAACCGTCCACTTTGAGAGGGTTTTTAAGGTCCCGGAAATATTTTTACCATTATGTGGTCTCATCCTAATGTGCACTGGGGAGCAGTGGCTCTTCAGACTGTATGGAGGCCCCCTATATAGAGTCCCTGTATGGGGACCACATGCGGATCACTTTGAGTCTCTGCAAAACTGTTACTAGTCAATACGAAGTAACAACGTTTATTAGAGAAAAATGTAGTTTTGCAGATTCCATCAAAAGACTGTTTCCTTCAGCCTTTATCAGAACTGGGGAAGGACTCATTTCAGTATTGATATTAGAGCCTACTCTGCATCTCACAGGCTTCTAACCACTTTCTAGAAGACTCAAAGCCCACGGAAGTAATTTCTGGGTAAACCTTAATCTGAGTATTTTGAAACAGATGTTTTTTCCCCAAAATAAAGCTATTATTTCTCATCAGTTACTCTATTTGACTTTAATATTTCTGTTTTCCTTAGAAAAGGCTGTAACTGCAATAATTAAATTGACACTTTTAAGAAAAATTATATCTGAAGCCACTCCTACAAATATGAAGTCATTAGACTTTGGCCTTTGCTTTAGACTTTGCCAGAAAGCTAGTTCTCCTTATGCTCATCTCCATTCAGACAAAATGAAAACTGTCATTAAAAGTACTATGCAGCTTGATAGAGTGATTGGACCATTTATCAGTTTGGGGCCAAACCTTATCTTCAGTGATTACCTCATGCCACTCTATTCACTCTAGTGGATTTGATGTGAAAAGAGATGAAGCTGATAGAAGCTTAACCTATGCTTTCAAACCAAGATTATAGACAACAAATCCAAAGCACATTGATTTAATGTATACTGATAAAGTCCACGTCTTGATAGGAAAATTCAGTAGTGTGCTTAAGTAAGCAAGATTAGTAGGCTGATGTGGGCGTGGTTCAGTACAAACAATTGCATGCTATGCTGGTAAAGTATGATTAGTAGTAAAAAGAAATCCAAATTCAGGTAAATAAACACAAATGTTTGTTACACCAGTTGTGCAGCAACAGAAATGGAAGAAAAATGTTATCCCCTGATACGCTCAATACTAGTCTTGTTGAATTTTAAGCTCTCTGATCCCATGAAACGTGCAAATAAACCTAGTTGAAGCATCTGAGTAGTCACGTGGAATTATTAGCTCCATTGCATTTTCTTCAAATGGAGAACCAAGTCTAAACTTGCAGCTTCTTTACTGTCTAACATTTTGCATCTAAGGTTCTGTGTGCCTCTGTCTGCGGAGGTGGTTAAGGACTTCCAGAAGGCCATTCACTGAATACAGATGGTTGAATATGCTCCTAATTTCAGACTCTTACTTAAATGCCAGAATTTGGATGGAAGTTATGCCAAGCATAGTCTTTTCAGGAGGATATCAAAAGGCAATTGCACGTCATCCAGTGGTAAATCTGATGTTGCACAGGATAGGTGTGGAAAGCACAATGAGAGTTCGTCAGGGTATTTGATGTGCCCTTGATATTTCTCATGCAGAAACACGATCTGTTTCTGAAGAGGGGAACAGTGCTGGGAATCAAGGCTGTGAAACTACGTGTTCAGAAGAAGCAGTTAAACTGCTGTGGCCTGAAAGGTGTTAAGGAAAGAATGAAATGGGAAGGCACCACTCAGGGATGCCTTAGTGTTAAATTTGAAATTTATGACTGCAAAAGGAAGGAAAATAGGCTCTGCAAACCTCTTCACTATTGTGGGAACACATGTAAGAGGAGGTCAGTTTTCAAAAAAAGTTGTCATTTGAAAGTTATTCTGATCTATGTCTTCTCATTTGAACTTCCTGAAATGCATGAAGTTAGTTTCCTAAATAGAAGATGGATTAAAAGCTCCAAAAAGCTGTTGCCACTTGGTTCTTTTCACTGGTAGAACTATTGTCATCATAGAAACACAGAAAAAATTAATTGGGAAGGGACCCTTGGAAGGTAACTGATTAAACTATTGCTCAAAGAAGGCTAATGAAAAAAGTTCAGAATTTCTAACTTCAGAATCTTTACTGGCAATTGTATAAACCATGTTCTTTAGCTTGTCACTGTGGTTAGCGTAGAGACTGAGGAGAGAGAGAGATTTTAAACCATCTCTTTGATTTTCCTATATTTTTGTGCTCTTAAGTCTGCCTGGCTCCCACTATAAATCGAGACATCTCTAAAGTATGTTTTGTTAATGGGCCATGAGAAAGAAAATACAGTTTTAGCATTCCCTGCTCTGCCTGTGCCTTTTGTTCCTATTTTCAAGGAGTGCTATTACAGTGGGCGCTCAGAGAAGAGCTGCAAAAGGGTTGTTCCCACAACCTGTGCGGATGGGGGAAGCTCCCTCACCTAGTCCCACAGTACCTCTCATGCTGAAAGATCAGATGTAAACCTTTCTTAAGTCTTTTGCTGTAGTCAAAGAGATAATATAAAGGATCCATACATTTATGTTTCAAATAACTGTTTGCTAATACACAGGGCCTATCTGGAGACAGCTGGAATCCATCAACATCTGCTGGGTTTCAAATTGTCACTTTATGTATCTCTCAGAAAACCAATAACAGGCATGTAAAGGAATTAGATATATTTTCTAGTTCATAATTTCCCTGTAGTTAGAAATATTTCAAGTCCTCTTCTTCTATTTCAGTAATCTAAAATGTAAAAACTCATCATAAGCAAAAGGCAAGTGATTTTCAATCTATGTGTGAGACATCATCTATCATTAGGAACTATGAGAGCATGACCATTAATTCTTTTTCCCCAGGTCTTTCATATCTTGTATTTTTACTTCACTTTTGTATTACATTTTTTAATGATAAAGTGTTCAATTCACTGCTTAGAGATTGTTCTCAAACTCTTTAATATAAACCACATCCATACAATATTGAAGGATCTGACTTAAATAAAATATACAGAAGAAGAGATATTCAAAGTTCTGTATTTTTATGAGTGTATCATTCATCTTCACCTGTCATCTCAGCGTCTCTCCATACTGTAAGACTGTGCACTTGTCTTGTCCATTGTAAATTGCTTAGATATCCTTGAAAAAAAAACAGAAAAAATTCAGAAGAAGCGAGTGTTTTGTCATCAGCTCCGCAGAGCCTAGAATTCATCTTTTAATGCAAGGAATGCTGCTTATGTGGAAGTCTCTGCTCAGTCACTGCAGAAAATCAAACATCAGATGTGAGAGACAACGGAAATGGAAATTATGCTTCCCTTAATTACACAAGTGTTAACCAAAACTAAGCTCTGTGGATTGAAATGGAGGTGCAGCAGGGCTGATCAGCTGCCAGGCAAAACCCAGGTCCATTATTTGCTAAGGGAGTGCCTTCCACCAGTTTTCCAGACATTGCATTTTCCCGTATCGTTGCAGGGTGAATGGGAAGCAATAAGCATCTTTAAATGACAGAAAAGGATATGATATAGTAGGGGGGGAGGTTAACCGTAACCTTCCTGTGAGTTGTTTTCCTGCTATGTGTTGCTTTCCCTTGCAGCTGGTTTGCCAGCCCACAGGATGTCAAGCTGTTGCAAGA
The DNA here is from genome assembly GCF_964273445.1 of Streptopelia decaocto. Classification (NCBI taxonomy): domain Eukaryota; kingdom Metazoa; phylum Chordata; class Aves; order Columbiformes; family Columbidae; genus Streptopelia; species Streptopelia decaocto. The sequence goes on along the minus strand of NC_138655.1, from coordinate 120,638,626 downwards.
CAGCCTTTTAGCACATCTGTCGATTCTCCACTGTATACGTGCAACCTGCCTTTCATGTACCATACAGGAAGGCACAGAAATACTCATATGAACCTGAAATGTTGTTCAGGGAGACTTCCAGTGGTCTGGCGCCTTTGAAAAATACAGTAAATCACTTGATATCTCTGCATCAGTTTGTGTAGGAATTTGCTTCTGAAAACACTTTTGGTGTTTCAGTTGTAAAATTTGTCTGTGATCAAGAGCAGGCTTTTACAGTATCTGCTACTTAGAGCAGTTGTGCAGCTTATATGCTCTAAAGGACATGTATATGCCTTGGTGTAGTTTAGAAATGGTTTGTCAGAACAAAATACAATCCAGTATAACTTATTACTAGCAACCTGGATAGTATTTTAGAGCTTAGCCCTTTCTTAAACTGCAAATATTTGACTCACTTCACTATGCCTTCTCTTGTTGAGAAATACTATCAGGCATAGGTAATGCTACCTCAGCTCACAGTTACAGGAACACAGATAGATATACATCAACGGTATCCTTAAAAAATACATGTCTCTTGTGAGCACTTTTAAATGAATTTGTCACTGTTTGTTATACGGGCTGTATTTATTAAGACGTTTTATCAAGAGTTCTGGACTTTTTAGTTAAACAAAAGTATATTATTTTTTTTCTTCTTTATGCTACTGTAACTCCATTGCTTTTAGTGTTTCAGCAGCCAGTGTAATTCAGAGGATAATCTGGCTTTTTGTATTTATGTTCCTAATGAAGTTAATATGAAATTTAATTTCCATTTCCCTTATTCCCAGAAGAGCTGTAATGAGAAAATAAGTTCAGGACAATACCATTTGGTCACGGCATATCTAAGAAACCCAAAATCTTGGATTCTAGATTAAAATAATTAGTAAGCAGAGGTGATTTTTGTTTACTGTTTCCTACCCTGTTACCGCCCTGTAGTGGGCACATGTGGGTTTTTAACTTTCTGGTCTGGACGCCTGCAGCTTCCCTCTCTGTTATCAGCTTTCGAGAGCCCAAACCTCCAGCAAGCAGAAATGTCTGGTTGCAGAGCTGTGTCCTTGCTGCCCAGCTGGGGAAAGCTCTGCTTCACTTTACCGTATACCTCTCCCCAACACTTCTAAGAGCACCATGCAGTGGGGTGACTAACAAGTGAAACGCTCTTCTGGGAAGAGTTAGCACAAAATACAAGGAACCTGAAAAGAATGAACTCACTGTGTGGTTAGGGGGTGTGCGTGTGCATGAAATTCAAACCAAATGTCTTACAGAATTAGGACTGTTTTGTAGAGAGACCTCCTGTGTTAAGATTGTAAGCTGATCATGTTCTGCAAACAGGAAGAGATGAAAAATGAATGCTGTGGACCTCGCAGATTCGTAGTCACCTGGGAACTTGGGCACATGGGAAGCTACCCACACATAAGCAGCTGCGTTGAGGTTGGTGCCCAGTATTAAGCCTCTTCCCAAATCAGGACCTGGTTGTGAATTATTGGCTTAGCTCTAATTCTTGCCACATGGGACTGCTTTTAAATCTAAATTCATTCATTAATGTTTATAAGGCGCACTGAGATCTTCCAACACGTATGGCACTATTGAAATGTTAAGTGTCGTTATAACTCATGCTTGCAAAAGCAGCCGAAGATGGATTTACTTTACATAGCAGACGGTAATGGCTCACTTGGAACAGCTACACATTCTATTGGGTAAATAACAGGAGTGTTATAAATTGTAGCAGTGATATGTTTACATAATAGATGGTAACCACTCCAGAGGAGCCATAACAGTCAGCTTAATAATATGCATTTTGAAAATGATGTAAATATATGTATATGTGAGGAAGCAAAATAGCTGTAGGAGATAGAGAGCTGACAGTTCCTGGTAAATAGTGCATGTATTTTAATATTTTTATGCAAACATGTCCATCCGGTGGCTTAATGTGCTAGCAGAGCAAAAAATGGGTTGTATTCCGGGGGCTGTCACTAATGTATACACCAGTGCTATTAAATGCACTACGGATAGGCTATACAGTGGGCTGCTGAGTTTGCAATTCAGGCGGTGCTGCTAAAAGCTTTCAGGCCTGTTTGTTCCGCAGGACAACTCCCTTCATCTCCTCACCCCCCCTTTTGGCTCTGTACCTTCACTTAAGTTTCCTCCCACACTTTAAAAAATGTGACCGTTTCTGCCAAGCACGTTGCCTGTCTCTTCCATTTGTACAGTGCCTCAGGAAAAAAAAGTCCTCCCAGCTTTATTCTCTGGGTCTGTAGCATTTACTTGTTTCTACCTTAGCGTACCTTAATATTTAATACTACGGGTAGTGAAGCTCTTATAAGGAATGTTGCTGTATGGAACAGTATGAAACCATACCTTCCATATGCCATAACCACGCTGTTATTAGTTGTAGTCACTACGTGTGAGGGGAAGTAATGTGGCAGCATTAACTGTAAGAGTGAAACCAAATTCTTGACTGGAGCTATTCTGTGGGTGTTTATGAAACTTTTTTTTTAACAAAAGCAAAAACGCCTTTTTGACCAAAGGATTTTTTTTTAGGGGAAAAGCTTATTTTGGTGAAAATCATTCATTTTGGAAAGGAAAAAGAAGGGGAGCACACACAAAAAATTTCTTAAAAAAAAAAAAAAGAGAGAGAGAGAAAAATAATTATACAATTTCCCCCCCGCCCCAAATATCCTGACAAAAATGGTCGCATCTATCTGCTTTATTCCATAGCTGTGTTGATGTGTTGTTGCACCTACCCTTACATAGTTCATATAAGAGCTTTCCCCATAATTCTTTCATCATTTTGAGAAAAATACCTGAACTGTATCACTCACTTTGGTTTCCTCATCTACTAAAAAAAAAAAAAAAAAAAAGTTACTCAAATGATTTTTAAAGAATGAGTTAAGAACACTTAAAAACTTATTTTTAGCAGTGAAGCTATTAGTACCCTAAAAAAGCAAGCCTAAAGACAGGAAGAAATGTCAACAAGGAGCTTCGTTAACCCCTGTGCTGTGGTGGCTGTATGACAGACCAGGAGAACTGTACTCCTGCAGCTTCTGTACAGTAAGAATCATACTGCTCTTTCCATATTTATCTGGTTTCTGCTTCTCTTTAAGTCTGTGCGCTTTGGGCCCCCATGACAGAAAAGGTTTTCTGTGGGGCAAGTCACATGGAAGTCCAGAAATCAAGCTGCCATTTTGAATTTGAGGAGCACTCTGCAGTGGTGCTGCCTGATGCTGGGACTGCTGAGCCACATGGGTCTTCTGGTGTGCACCAACAATCCTTTAGAGGAGCCCACGCTGTAGGGGGACATGTCAAAAAGCCCTGTCTCCTGTAGAGGAGTCCTCTGCTCCTCCTTGTCTCACCTGGCACAGAGAGTGTGATATCTCCCTTTGGGTCATTTGGGGTGACACATGAAGAGGAGGAAGTCTGGTGGAGCTGGAGAAAGAAGCTTTCGAGGTGTAGTCCATGGACAAACTAGGATCAGTTTGTCAATTACGGTTAGTGCTACTAAAAAAATGAAAAAATGTATTGGGGGTTGGGACTGGGGGCAGAGCTCCACTCCCCAAAAGCTTTTGGACATCCAGTTTATTCATTAGGTATCTCCCTTTGTTAGAGGATAAGCCTGGACTGCAGCTTTAATACCTCCTTGGAGCTTAGCCCCAGGCTGTGCTCCCTGCCACCTCCCCTCTTCTTTGAGGGTCTGTAGTCTCTTCCTCTACATCTATAACAGGAAGCCCAGCAAAAGTCAGGAACAGAAAAGTCTGGGCATGAGTCCTGTGTCAGAGCTGAGAGAGGAGAGCAGCTTTGGAAATTATCTGGCTTTCCATGTTCCTAACAAGGACCGTGTAGATTTAGAATAAAACTTACTGTAGGGTTTTGATTTGTTTTTTAACTTATTTGCCTTCAGTATTGCCTAGGAGCTAATCAGATTTCTACTATTATCTATTTCAGATGCCTGATTTAAAAGCTGTTATAATACTTTGATATAAATTTATCCATGACTTTGTAAAGATTTTGCTTTCTTGAGGTTTCTCTTCCCAAAGTACAAGTAATATCTCCGTGTTAGCATACATGGCAGATCTAGAGGGTTTAAAGTCCATTAGATGAAGCCTAGGGGAGGAGGAGAGGTTGGATTTCATTCTTATCTATGTGTGCAGCAACTGGGTTAGGATGAGGACATGCTCAAATGATTGATTTTCTTTTCCTGGAAATACAATGGAGGGATGAGTCTTTTCAACTACAGAAAAACCACACCCTGCCAAAACAGGATCCCCATCCTGTCTCTGCTCCATCCTTTTGATAAAAGCCCCATACTGTGGGCAACACAGATCAGTTTTAGATGAAGGAAGCAAACTGGAGAAGTAAAGGTGGGGGGAATGTTGTCCATTCTAGTTATCTAGGAAAATGTCTAGGGGCTGCACCTTGTCTTACCCCAGCAATTTCTAGGAACAATGTGTCTCATCAATGTTCAGTCCAGCTGTGGGACTAGGATAGTTTCATTTTTCATGTGAAATGGTCTTAACTCTTCCCAGGCACATGATTTTAACCAAGATGTGGCATTTATTTGCAACACTAACTATGATTAAAAAAAAGAGATACTTACAGGAAATATTAGGGGAAAAGGCAAAAGTACAAGAGTTTCCATCAGCATGACACTGGGAAAATGAGAGCCACACAGACTAAAAAGGAAAAAAGAAATTACCAAGCAAACCCAGCTGACGTGCGTTGACATTATTCTTTCTAAAATCAAAATGTCATGGCAGCAGCAAGGAGGGAGGTGTATAGTGTAATATTATAACTGGGCTGCTTTGTGGTAGGTTTACAACAGTTGCAGCGAGACAATCCCAGTGACAAGTTAGTTTTGATTAAGATGCAAGTCTTTCTCTTTCCCTCTTGGTCCTAAATACAAATCATTATCCCAAAAGTGACTTTTGCTCTTTTTTTTTTTTTTCCTGAATCAAGTAGTAAGAGAAGCTGGATGGGAGAAATGAGCTAATCTATAAAGCAGGCCAAGTTCTTAAAATTTGGATTTTGGACAACATATTTGGGAGTGTTAATTGGAGGGTAAACCATTAGAGGTTTTTTCCTGCAAGCCCTTCAAGGTCCAACCCAGTAACTCAAATTAAGCTGTTCTGAAGAACTCCAGTGAAGAGTGTGATAGACACATGTGCGTTATATCTAAACACTTCATTTGAATAACCAAAAGCCTATTTCTACCTCATCTTTACCTAATCTCCATTTTGTGATGGCTTGATTGTAGCCCATATTTTATTTGTGGCATTTTTGGTTGGGAGTTTCAAAATGCTTAGGCAATCTATACCTCTTGCCACTGAAATGCAGGGTTAACTGGGAATCGTAACTATTTTTTATTAGCTTCAGAAATATTGACTTTTATTTTTCCATGTGTTACTAATTTTTTTAAACAGATTTCATTTTCTGAGGCATGAAAAAGACAAACACATTTTATTGATTTTTTTCACCTGCAGAACCTGATTAAAAACCATCTTTCTGCACAGAATACACTCAACTGGTGACACTGTGGGTAGGCAACTTTTCTGGATCCTCCTGTATCAGGAGATCTGTTTAGCACATAATTCACATTTTACTATGTAACATGTTTTTCTTTCCAAGCTGTAGCATTTTAAAATAATTTTTGTGACAGCATTTGTCATCAAGAAATATATGCAGTACATGTATACATATGTCTATACATATGTATACGTGTCATTCTAGTGTGTGTTAGAGCATAGTGCTTTATGGAGATACTGGACTATAAATGCTATCTGAAGGTACTGATGCTTGCATTGTAAAATCTAAAAAGAAAGTCAGTTAACTATTCTGACACTGAGGGAGAGTTGGCAGCTGAATAACTAAGTACTTCTTTGCATGCCAACATGTAGAAGGGTAGCAGGGCTGGTGTGCCGTGACACTGAGTAGGACCCTGTGGTGGTGGCACTTAGTTCCTCAGGCATCTCCATCCCTCATTGCCTTTCCTTATTTCTGTGTTGAGTAAGTCAGTTTCAAGTTTGAATGTTTTGTCTTCTTCCTTTCAATTTTTAGAGACATTTAAATAAGTCCCTTTTGAAGAGGCTGTTTGGCCTGGCTGCAGGAATTGTTCCTATGAGGAAGGCAGCCAGTAAAATACCCTAGAAACAAAAGAAGAAAATGAGAAAAACAGCCCCAATGGGAATGATTTACAGGCAATCTCAGTGAGACCAGCAAATGGAATAAAAGCCAAGTCTACAAAAGGAGGCAATGCAGAAATGAGATACTGATCTCTCTGCAAAAGACACTGTCCCAGAGTTTTTGGGGTCAGCTCAACTAAGCAGCAATAAACAAATAAACAAAAAACAATAAAGCTTACAATAGTTGGGACCATAACATCTTAAAACCATTCTGAAAGTCATAATAATACAAAGCCAGCAAGAGAAGCAAAAAAATATTGAGCAAGCTACAGTATACTGCGGCTCATAAATGTTCCCCCCAATATCTAACATGAATATACATTATGTTATAAGACCTTCTTAGCACTGGCTGACAATATCTTGATATTTTGCAAAGCACCTTACATGCTGGGTCTTGTTTCTATTCAGCTATTTCTAGCAGTCAATGTCTGTATTTGCTCTCCATCCTCATCCCTTCCCAAGAAACTTAGCCCTCCAGTCCACACATTCCAGTCAGCTCTGAGAAAGTTGTAGGTTTGGTTTTCTTTTTTATTTTTCTTTTCTTTTTTCTTTTTTTTTTTTTTTTTGGTGGTTGGTTGGTTTTCTTTGTTGTTTTGTTTTGTTTTGTTGTTGTGTGTGGTGGTTATGTTTTGGTTTGGTTTTTTTGCTTTGTTTTGGTGCTGTTTTTTTTCAGTCAAAAAAAATAGTGAAACTAAAAGTTCTAAGGATAATGTGTCACTTATGACAAAATTTTAATTGGAAAATGTTTCCAAGGAATTTGCGATCCAAGTGTGAGAGTGACAAATTGTTTCAGACTAGGTTTTAGTATCTCTTCTTTAGACGAAACCACAGGTTTTCCTGGATTTAAGGCATAGTATCTGTTTTGGTTTCATGATCTGTTAAAAGAGCCCGAAAATGGATTAGGACTAACAGAAAATTTGCTCCAGGCCTCTTGGTGTAAACTATGAACATGAATGAATTTATGTTAGCAAACCACAGTCAAGCCATCCATAGAAATATTTAGTGCAGCACCATGATGGATATTTCTGAACTACCTTATTCTGTTCCAGCTCTGGGTCCCTGCACTCCGCTCTGTTGTATGGCAAAGATCTGACAAATTCAGGCTTTGAAGATTTTGCTGAGTTTCACATCAAGTATGTTCCAGATCAGATTTCTTTTCACATTAATAGTCACTGCCCTCTGATTACTGCTGGAGCCCACTCTTGAATAGTTCCAGTGATTTGCCCAGTTCCTATTCACAATTGTGTAGCCAAACTCCTTAGTTCAGCAAAAATACAAGAAAAACGGATCCATAATTTACAATGAGCACATCCATTTTCTACACAGATTGTTCAGTGCAACGAAGCAATGTTCTCGATAGAATAGCACCGAGGCATTTCCCACACTACAAACTGGGATCTTTTAACCAGACTCAAGGGACTGTTATTCCCTGGCCTGCTTTTCTAGCTCACAGACATGGTGGGAAGAAGTCCAGTCCATGAAACCCATGTGGCACCTCGCATTCATTGGCGGCTTGAAACCTCACCTTCAAGGCCAAAACCTGAACTGTCCTGGAGTCCGTCCTGACATCTCGATTGAGACGATGTCTGCATGCCAGAGCTAGCTCACAGAGAGTTAGGACAGAAGTCACAAAGGCACTTAAAATCCAGGTTGTTCTGCTTTGCTACTGGATGTGTAGCAGGGGAGCCAAGAGCAGTGACCTGGAGAGGGAGGACAGAGAAGTCACTGCTTCTGAGCATCATCCCCAACCCGCTGCTCTCCATGAGCAGCAGTGTCAGGAAAACCTGCTGCAGTGCTGCCAGCACTGAACATTTGCCACAGAAAAAGGCCTTTGGTCTGTAGTTCTGCTCCAGGCCAGCAAGGATTATACTCACTCCAAAAATGTTTAAATATTTTTTTAAGGAAGAGAAAAAAAAAGTTTATGCTGTGAGTTAGGGAGTGCAGAAAAGGGGCAAAGAGAAAAAAAAGTGAATATAACTTAATTAAAAATTATTTGTTGCATGAAGCAGTTATGTAATATATACCTGATACACAATATTGATAAGAAATCAAAACACAGTTTGCTTTTATATTCAGAATAAAACTCTTCACTACATTATCCAGTATCTGGAATCGCTACGTAACTGTGAATCCATGTTGGAAGTGGTTTCAAGGTTATTTTAAAATGAAGGGAAAAGATAAAAAATCAGTGAAACACAATGGTTTGAAAAGACTTTTCCTGTAAGAGAGATACACCTTTTAGGGTATTCATGATCCAGTGGGATGAGTACTTCTTGTACCGCTTTGATAAATGACCATTTTTGCTCCTTCAGACGGAGAGCCGCTTTCCAAAGTGAATGGAGCTGGGTAAATCACATGGTCTATGGCAAGCTCTGGAGTGCTTAGCAAATGAAGTCATCCAGACAGGATTAAACAGAGTTATGTCTCCGTAGCAGAGCCTTGTTTATGGAAAATGAGTTTGGGTGATTGCCTTAGCCCAAGCACATAGTGTTCTTTTTTACCTAGGCACATACGGCTTTCTTCAATAAAGTAGTCCTGTCCCAGGCAGCAAATGTTCCTGGTTTTAGTTCATAGAGGTGGAGCTCGGGGGAGGGAAGCTGGTCTTTCTGTTCCTCTGATTTTCCCATAGCCTTGGCAAGCTCCTTAATATATATACAGCAGTCTGTGCTGCCTTTTTTTTTTTTTCTTTTCTAATGAAATCCTACACTTTTTGAGGTCCCTGTGTCTATTCCAGATGAAGCTGCCAAGAAACACATGGAGCATATATCAGCTGCAATTAGAAAATAGTGGTTTAAAATTATGACGGTATTTTAGGGCATAAATATTCCTATTTATATGCATCTAGAATGCATGCATGCACCAGCTGTGAGGTTTTTCCTTTACTTCAGCTTATGAAAAATTCCAGGAGATCAGGAAATTTAGAGTATAAGAATGGTTTATTTTTATACCTATTTCCCTTGTCATTTCCTTTTCCCATTCTAGTCCCTCTAAGAAGAACCAATTAACTTGAGACATCTTTCACATTTATTAGCATCTTCATTAAAAAAAAAAAAAGGCAGAGTTGTTTCAAGACTGGTAATTTACGCCCAGTAAACTATGATAATGTTGGCTGTCAGAATGCAGCAAATAGAGGAAGCACTAAAGATGCAAAATCTGTGAATAAATGAAACTGTTAAATTTTGCATCTGCACCTGTATTAGAATGGAACAGATGCCATTACAAAACAGCAGGTTGCTAAATAAAATGTACTTTAAGAAAGCAGGTTAGTGGCCATAAATGAAAAGGTGATTGCCAATGCTGTTGGAGGTAGTTGCAGGAAAAGAACTTGATTAGCACTTTTCAATAGAAGAGCAAACTGTTATGACTTCAGAAAAACTCTTTAACGCTTTCAGGTATGTCAGGAGTCACCAAAATGTCACTCACAATCAGAGAGTAGCACAGAGAGAAAGACAGGAGTGCTCATCTCACCTGATGTAGCTGGCTGGAGATGTTGGTCTAGGCCCAGAATGCTCCTCAGGTTTATGCTCAGGATTGGGCCTTATGCTTTGCTCCTTTGCTTCTTGGCCACAGTAGAGAAACACTAAGTAATAGTGTAGGAGAGAGTTTTACTATGTACATATGGTTGATTCCCTGCTGTTTATCACTGTATTTCTATGAGCTATATTACAAACCTTTTTTCATTATTATTATTATTATTATTATTAATTATTATTATTATTGTTGTTGTTGTTGTTGTTATTGTTGTTATTGTTATTTCTAATAACTTAGTGAAAAAGACTAGCCTGTTCTTTTCCACTGCTCTTTTCCTTTTTTACTACTGAGGAGGCTGGAATTGGCTCAAGCTGTCCAGCCAAAATTGTGTATAATATCCAGAAGCCCTCAGATGGCATAAGACCAAGGTAGCTGGTTCTTACACTCACACATCTTAAGTCTTTGCTATGGAGATATAAAGTCCAGTGCAGTTTTTTGGTTTTTTTTTTCTGTCCTTCAAAGATTTGTCAAATGATGTAGGGTGAACATTAAACACCAACCAATAGTGTGCACTGGAGCAACTCCAACAAATTTTTGTTTTAGGCTTAGAAAAGCCTGTGCATCAGCAATACATCACACTGCCTCATGGTGTTCTGTGTACTCTCTCCTTCTTGCTGTGCTGAGCAAGCTGTGGTAGAGCTATCAGATCTGGCAGCAGCCCTGCTCTGACCCTTTTACCCCAAGGAGCTTTACAGCCTTTTGCAGTGACAATTACCCAGAACAGACAGGTCTGAGACTATTTTGTTTTGTGAAGTTACAGAAACTTGCTCTGTAATTCCTAGCTGAATCTTTTTTTTCCTATTATTAGGGCTTCTAAGGTGCCAAGCTCAGCCAGCATTTCAGACTTAGGGTTTATGGCTCAAGTAAGTACAGACAATTCTGAAAGGAACCTTATGGTCTAACTCCTGCCTAAATAAAGTGACTACATCTTCAGTAGCTCCGTCTCAACCATTAAAGGTAGAGAGAGAAAGAAGAGGGAAGGATAATAAAATAAGTTGTAATGGAGCAAAACTGTCACCGCAGAAATAAAGAGGAGGAACTTTTCATAATTCTTAAACTGGTCTCACCCAACCTCTGGTAAGCTTAGAGAGGCTTTTTGGTTAAATGCCTTTAGTTCCCAAGCTCTTGTTTCTTCAAGTCTCCACTCAGAAAATGCAGTGTGCTGTTAATTAAAGACTAAAGTTTTCCTGACTAAATTGTCAAGAAAGGTTACAGTTGCCTTCAATGGCTGCTTGCAAAATATTGTTCCTCTTGTGGAAAAAAAGAAAAAAGACCCCATTTGTAAGGAAAGGGCTTTGCATACAACTGTAGGTTCAGACACAGAAAATTTTAAATGTGAAATTTAACATAAGAAACATAATAGCTGTTTGAGTTCTTGATAGGCACACTATGAATGGTAGATTTCTGGTCTTCATCACAAATGGCACTGAATACTGCCTCCGCCTCTCAGTCATATTTGCTGAAGTAATTTAGTGTCTGTTACCACATTGCATAAAATGGTTTCATTAGACATACAAAACAAACCTGAGCCAAGTATCTCAAGCATCTTTCAGAGTTAGTAAGCCCAATATCTTATAATAGGAAACATTTCAGTGTCAGAGTGCTGCAAAAATCTCATGTTTAAGAATGTTATGTATAGGACAGTTCACCTCAGAAATTATGTTTAGGTTTTAAACCAACTTTGTTCCTATTTAAATCAGCTTACTTCTTCAGCTGCCTATACTTAAAAATACAGGAAACAAGAATTAGACAATGGATAAAAGAGCTCATAATAACTAAACCAAAATTTCCTCCCATGAAGTCAGAGATCTGAACCTTGCAGGAATATCAAAGTACTGCATATATTTTCTGTGCACTAAACTAAATATTTTAAAATACCATAGAGGCTTTTAAAAATAAATACCTTACTTAGAGCACTATTCCTCCTGAAAATATTTTTTAAGAAACACAATTGTGATTTTGGTTTCTATATTGTTCAAAAGAAGAAAACAAAATCTGATGAAGCAGAAACCAGAAAACAGAGCAAATGTTGCAGTGTTCCTGTAGAAAAGTAAACATTAAAAAAGCCCCTCAACTGTGGGGGGATATGTACTATCCAGGATGAGATTGTAATGGCAGTGAAGGGAATCACATACACCACACTAGGAAAGTGAAACCAAATTTAAAGCTAAGTCAATCCCACTACACAGAATAAAAAAGATAACCTAAACATACGCATACATTCTGTTGGCTTTATTTGTCCTTGCCACACACCTATGTATTTCAATGCCTGATTAAGGATTTGGGAGGTTTTTACATTTTTGTGGGTCTGATGCTTTCTTGGGGATATAAACTCTCTCCTTGACAGTACGAAAATTGAATGCTTGTGAAAAGAAATGCCAAACATCCTTAAGCCAAGCTTAGAGCTCTGCATTTTTATGTTGTCCATGGAGCTGGTTGTATACAATTCACCCTGCCCTGATCATTAGTGGTATCCATGCCTGTGCAACAAAGAAGATGGAGTGATATAGCAATAGCACCTTATGTGAAGATGTCTAAGATTTGTGAATGTTTTCTATATTGTCCCTGAATATCATCTGATATTCTCCATTCTGATGGCACAGGTGCCTTTGAAGCAGAAAGGTCAGTAATAAATTTTACCCAAAACAATATCTGATTTGCTCAGAAATAGCTGCAGCTAATTCTTCTGAGCCTTTTGTCTAATGAATCATGATTTCAGGTTTCATCCAGCTCCTGCTGAAGTCAACAAGAGTTGTTGCATTGACATTTGAGAGAAGCTGAATACAGAAAGACCTACAAAGTCAGTAGTCTCCACGCAAAACTCCTTTGGCTTAAACTGGAGAGAAAGCAGCCCCAAAAGGCTGTAAATATTTCAAGATATATACTTGCGCTGACACAGCAGACAGTTTCTTTTTATCTGGATATAGAGAGCATTTCAGCCAACTTCTGGATTTCTGATGGTTAGAGCAGAGTTTTAAAATTCACAGAATGTTGCATGACAAGTGGTAGATGTACGCTTTACCACTGTGGGTCAATGTGAAACACTTAATGGGAAAGTAAAACAGCTTGAGAGAACTTGTCATGTGCCATGTTGATAGACATTCACTAAATGGCTGCATGTTCTTGGGGGTTAACTGCAACTTTGGATTTGAGCATTTTGGCACATCCATAGGTCAGCAGAACACTAATGCAGCCCTTCTTGGAGTTATTGCCATGACTGGACTTGCATAGTGTGAACGACTGATTCACAGAGGCTGAGCCTCTTCCCTGTGCCTGAGAGGAACCTTTAGAGAGCCATTTTCTGTGTTTTCTCAAGTTTCCTGAAGAGATTAAATATGTGGAGTGAGGCTATTACTAGAACTAGTGGAGGGGGGTGAGAGAGAACCTCACAGATCTTCAAAGCTAGAAAATTGCTTTGGGGTTCAAGTTCTCCACCACAAGGACATGTTAGGAGTGGGCCAAGATCAAAGGCATAAACAGACCTCTGAAATTCTCAAAGGGACCAGATGGAATTTGAATAAATGGACATCACCCATATAGGGAAATAAACACACTATATGGTGGAAAAGAAGTAGTATGTGCATTATGGGGATGGCGGGAAATCTAGTTTCCCCATTAGAAGATCTGGCATGCATTGTGCATTGACTGATGTTAATGAAGCAGACCCTATTTTCATCATTGCCTAGTAATTCTGGCCCTGTTGGTGGTTTTGTGCATACTAAGTCTGTGCGTGTGAAAAGGATGTTTTTCTCTGTCTTTCTTCACCTTCTCTTCCCTTCAGCGGACAAACCTGGCAGGTGGTTACTGCCTTTACCTCTGCTTCTGCATGACCTCTCCTGAGAACAAACACTGTATGTGAAAGCTTTCTTCTGCAAATTTTCATAGCTTTACTACAAATATTCTACACGCATAATTTAGAAAGATGTCTTATCAGCAAAAAATAATGTGGAAGCCCTTTCAGAGTAAATTACTGTAGGAAAAACATATCCTTCCTCTCCTCACACAACACCAACACATACCATTATTACGTATGTGTTCTTGTCTAGAGTCCAACCACATGTACTGCTTCTTATTGAAATGTCTGTACATTAGACAGTTACTTTGAGCAACTTCAAAAATTATGAGCAAATTTTTAAGCACATTCTGTGCTTTGTCCTTACGGCCCAGTTCCTGTTATCCATCAAGTCTGTTTTAAAATAGGACACGTTTTTGGTACTGCAAAGTCAACAGTGCTGGAAAGTTGGCAGGTACGCTTGTTTAAACAACATTCCCAAGTAGTCTCCTGGCAGGTGTTTCCAGAGTACTTTGAGCACAATTCTTTGGGTGGGATATATGCCAAAGTACATAGCAACAGGGAAAAAAGTGTTTTCCTTTTACCGCAGTTGGGACAGTGCAATGTTTTAGATGCTGTGGTCTGCATCCATTTCAGGAGCTTATTTTGGCACAGGGTTAGAGCCTATACAATGGTAAAATACACAGCATCTTCCTGCCTGTTTAATGCAAGTAAGCTCCAGAATACCAACTGGTAGGTTATCTTCTGGCAATAGGCCAGCCCCTGACATGCCTATTGCACCAATCTAGTCTTTCAGCTATATCGAAACCCTTTACCTTAAAACTCCTTACCATAAGCTTTCATGCTGCAAGTTCAGAACAAATGTTCACTTCATAGCTGGCCAAAATAACAAAATGGGAAGGGCGAGTGGGGTGGGAGAGGGATCAGAGAATCCTTGTCTACCTGGCACTGATTTCTGTTACAGCTGAACCTAGCTTCGTTTAAATGAAACCTGTCCTTTAGCTTTGAAAAACACACAACTGGTTTTATAATCCTTCTGGCAGTCTGTCCACTTCTCAGTATGTGTTCTAGACCTAAAATTACCCTCTGTATTACCCATGCAGAAATTGTCTCTTAGATATGTGTAGTCTTAGATACACGCAAATGCTCTCTGACCTAAAATAGAAGCAGGTATGTGAAACAGTAAACAGACATCAAAGGCTAAAGGAAACATTAACTGAGGGATATGCTATTTTGAAATTTAAACTTTAATGCTATGCTGAAATAAACACTGTTCAAAGACATGGTCACAGCATGTTTGGTTGTTAATGAGTATTTAGTAGTCTAACACCAGAGCTGCAGGTGACCTATACTCGTGCAGCCTTGGCACGGGTTATAGAGAGTGCTCTATGGTACTAAACTAGTTTCCATAATAGGGGCTTTCATCTCAAATTCAATTCTATCTCTTGGCTATAAAAAAAAAAAAAAGACCTGGGTCAAACCAAAGCACTTGCATTTTCCTGGGTAGGCAGGCTAACACAAAATTTTCAGATATGACCTGTGCCAATCACTTCTGAAGCTTTCATCATTGAAACAACTGTGTAAGCATTCATGCTGCCAGTTATTTCACTTCGGCTGTTACTGTGCATGTGACACAACTCCATACTACCCCCTTACTCAATCCCTTACCCACCTGCTCCATCAGCTATAGAGTGAGCTACCAATACCTTCACCTCTCTCATTTTTAACTTCTGTACTACAGGTACAGAAACCTGTAGTAATCTGTAAGCTGCAAATGACAATATTGTGTGGACAAGAAGACAGGCAGTGCTGATGGTAACCTTTTTCTGTTTTGTTTTTTAAAAATCTTCATTTCTCTACAGAAGTTGCCTGGCACAGAATGTTCAGGTTGCAGGAGCAGGTTGCCATGAATTCCAGATAGCCTGGCTACAAAATTTGTGGATTGGCAGGGACTGTCCCTCATCCATTGTAATTGCCAACCTTCCAGTTTCACTGAGCCTGTCCTGCTTCCCACCCAAAATTCATCTTGGCCTGAGCTACAGCCTCTTCTCGAGGGCTTAGGCTTCTTGAGAGAGTTGTGACTCTGCCTGTTTTCAAACCTAACTTCAAAGTTCTCCTGTTGTGATTATTTTATAGATTACTATTTCCATTTACTTTTTCTTTGCCTTTTATTTGTAAGTAGAAGGGGAAGCTTGTTTTTATGATTGTATGAGTTAGAAATTAAGTTAGAGAGCCTAGGCGTACATGTATGGACAGGGATGCTGTGGGACCAGGCACTGTCAGAACACAACACAAAAACAGGCAGCCCAGCATCAGACACCTTGTCCAGGTGTAAGGGGTGGGTGAGTAGGAGAACACGAGGATACAAGTACATGCTACAGGGTGATGGTATGGTAGTTTTGAGCAATCCTGCTCTTCTTAAACTGTGCCAGACTTCTTTTTTTTCTCAGATTAACAATAGAGTGAAGAATACTTATACTGCTTGTAAAAAAAAAAAAAAAAAAGCAAGCTATATTCTTAGTTGTTATAGGAATCCTAAGCATTTCCAGGTGTTGTGTATGGTTTACAATAGTAGGGATGGAAATTTTCCCAGCTTTCTTTTCCTTTTTGTTTTGACTTTTTCTATGCTTGTGAAGGGTACTAGACTGACAAGCCTAGAGAATACTCATTTGTCTTGCCACAGATTGTATGCACTCCTGATGTTTAGGCTTTCCCGCTCTGACCTATGATCATATTTCTTTTTTGACTTCATTTCTTTATATTGGAGCTGTCTGCATTCTCCAGATAATGGAGTAAGACTATCACGTTTTTCCATTAAAAAAAACCCTTATTCCATTCAAGTTGCCTAAACCTCCCATAGACATCAAGATGAACACAATCACGTTCTGTGATGATAATGCTTTTTTAGTAATTACCAAAGTAGGCCAAATAGAGGTTAGTGACCTAAAAAACTCAAAATTACTTTATTAATCCTGTAAATCTCTGGATTCTTTATCCACAAGTGGACCTACTGCATCTGACCAGTGCTCAGGCCCACAGAGACTCATGTTCAAGGGAATAAGGAATTTCTGGTTCTCTAATAATTTGGACTAGGCATGGTTTTCAAACAGCTTGCCATTTACTTCTGGGGTTTTCTGAAAACTATTACTTTGGAAGAAGCTTATTTTAGCTAGTAAGTGCTACTGTTGGGAAGGTACATTTATTGGTGTACTTTCTCTTAAGGAAACCTTTAAACATATGTGAACTCACAGATTTGCATCAGTCAGATAGATGCAAAGCTTCTAGAGATGGAGCTTTGGAAACTGCATTAGAAATTTTGGAAGAAGGCATTTCAGAGGTTTTCCAAACCTTAGGCAACACGGACTGCTATTTTTTACAGATATTTTTTGAAAGAGGAATGTTCCTGAATATTTTACTTCTCTTACAATTCTGGATGTAACTTTACTCCAGTGCTGGAGTAGCTTTCTCTAGAATGGGCAAAGGTCTTGCAAACAAAATGGAATTTCTGTGAGTGAGGGTACAACATGCTTTCTCCAGACAACCTGACAAGGAAAACAGGGAGGAATTGCCAAACATGCTAATGCCTGTTATCCTCTTTGAACAGTCACTTCTGACATTTGTGGGAGTTAATCAGTAACACTGGTAAATTACAAACAAGAGTTCAGTATTAAATCAACTGTTCAAACTGTAAAGAAATTGTCACATCTTCTCCTCTTATGAGTGTAAGGTGTATAATAATAATTCAGTGCATGTTTTCCTGTAAAAAATAGAAATTGCTAAAAGCTTTAGAACAAAACATGAATGATCACCAGGTTGCTGAGTTGGAGCTAGCTTTCAGATTCCTGTTTGTTTGGAGCTGTGTCTAGGCACAGCTTCTAAATCAGCTTACAAGCACACCTCCATGGAACAGACCTTTTGTCTAGTGTCTCTCGTCAGCATGTTCTGCCATAGCATTCAGCTGCCAGATACCCAAGTATCAGTTCAGACACATCCCATTTCCTTCACTCATCTTGCTAGCTGAAATATTGCCAAAGCTCTACCCTTCGGATTTTGTGACCAATTACGATAGGGGATAGAGAGTATCAGCTGGCTGAGTAGACTGTTCCATTGCAAGGAATACAGACTTGGAAATCACAGTTCATGCAGGGCAGAAATATAGGATAATAAATTTGAACACAAAAAGGGCAAAAAGCAGTAATGCATTAGAAACACCTATTGGAAGGCAACACACTTTCTAGCATGACACAAGCACAAGGCTAGTAAGGCAGAAGAGATTCCAGGTTCTTTGAAAGGGTTCTATGGGCAGGACTCTCCAGAAAGGATTCTCAGTGAAGACACTAAGAGAAGATCATGTACCTAAGGTAGATTGCTTTCTTACAGACTGTTGTCTCCTGAGCTTTTTCAATAAGGCATCTCATTTTAACAGCTGTTACAATCATGTTCTGTTCTGTGACACCATCTAGTTCTAACTATTCCAGCCTCATTTAAAAAATAACTTCAGGATCAAATAATTTGTTTCTAAAGCCAAAATCTGAAATTATCTTCAGATTTCTATGTGCAAGCAAGAACTGCTAGGCTTGAAATAACCACTCCCTCATAACATCCTAAATACCAGAGACAGCTAAATGATCATCCACACTTTCTTTGAGAAGAAAGTTACTGATTATAAGGAAAGACTGATTCAACATTTGCTTCTGTTTTGTAAAACCTCTTACTAGTTCAGTGGTAATTCTCAGCTTCTAACTCACTGAACAAAAGTAGTGAATTTATTTCCAATATATCCTTCTCCTTTACATTTTTTTTCAGGAACATTGTAGCAAAGAAATTCACTAATAGTGTTC
Source organism: Streptopelia decaocto (assembly GCF_964273445.1). Taxonomy (NCBI): domain Eukaryota; kingdom Metazoa; phylum Chordata; class Aves; order Columbiformes; family Columbidae; genus Streptopelia; species Streptopelia decaocto. The sequence continues at coordinate 120,620,276 of NC_138655.1, read as the reverse complement.
TTAGAAACTATGAATTTTAAGTGCATATTAGGGTTTATCTGCAGAAAATAAGTTTTTGACTCATTAAATCTAGTTTTTAGATAAAATAATCTCAAGCAATCATGTTTCAGCACCATAAATAATTCCAGATCAGCTAAAAAATTATTGCCATGCAAGTGAGTCATTGTAACAGACAATCACTGTGCTTTTAAACTAGTGCTGAGCAGAGTCAAATGAGTTACTGCAAATAACCGTTATTAGTCTGCCACAGAACAGGAAAAATACTCTGTGATCAGTGTATCTAAACCAGACTAACCCATGGTCTTTGAAATTCAAGTATTGAATGTCCTTACCCAGCTGTTTGCAAATGATGCAGTCACTGAACTTTGAAAAGCATATGCAGTGGAGGAAAACTGGAAGGTGCTCACAGATCTTTTTTTCCAAAATTTTTATTTCATTGAAGCCTGTGATTTGTTGCAAATTATTTACCAGTTCCACTAATGAGAGAGAGAGAAGAAAAGGTTGTACAACAGGTCCAAAATAGAAAATTGAAGTAGCGTTGAATGTCTTAGCCTACAGCATAAGGAAGAGATTTGTGCACACAGATCAGTTTTCAACTGGTGCAGCAAACCATGTAAGATGCAATTCATATCATATCGTTTCAGTAATCTGGAAAGTAAATTTTTAATTTAGTAGCAGCCTCAGTTTGCTCTATAGCCAGTGGCAAGTAGGCAACTCTTGAGAAAAGTCATCCGCTTAGGTGGGTTGAGTTATCCTCCACACTGATTACCGGGGAAGCCTCAGTAACCAGCACAGTAGCTCAGACGACTGTCTTTCAGTAGGTTAATGCTAGGTGGGACGAATCCTGCTTATGGGACGGCCTAGCTTCCAGTCAGAGCCACAATTACAGGTCAAAGTTTATTGCATACAGTGAACGCAGGTACATTATGCAAACAGTTCTTCATCGCAAGGGCCTCTGGCTGGTAAGGGCCAAACTCATTCGTGCCGTGGTTGTCCTGTCCCTGGAGTGGTTCTTGCTTCGCAAAGCACAAGAGCCCTGAGGCTGGCAGCACTGGGAAAGAGCGGCACAAGGAACAATGGGCTTGTCGCTGAGTTGTGCACAAATGAGGAAAGGAAGCCATTTATCATCTCTAGGCCATAATGGAGAGTCACTTCCTATTAATTAGAGAAACACAGAAATTGAAAAAGAGAAAAAAAAAAAACAAGCAACTTACGTAATATGATCTCAGAGCTGGCTGATTCGCTAATGTAAAACACAGGGTGGAAAAAAAAAAGGCTGATAATGTGGAACAGTAGGGCATGACTGCTGATCTCATAGAAAAAACATGCGGAAAATACTATTCAAAACACTGCTGAAATGACTTCATGTGAAAGGCAGATTTCTTCTCTTCCAGTGGGCAGAATGTTCCAAAGGAACCTGCACGCATCTGCCCGTGTGCTCTTTCCGTCAGCAGGCGTGCAGACAGCTTGGGTGTTGCAGGGCCGAGTGGGCAGTTTTTGGGTCACGTAATGTGTGAATCTTTGTCCTAGATTATGACCCTGTTAGATTGCATCTGAGATATTTTTCCTTCTTCTCAAGCTCTCTAGAGCCAAATGGTAACAGAAGCAGAATTAGCAGCAGGACATGGCCAGTCCCTCTTGTGTTCTTGTTGTTTGTTTTTTTTTAAACTGGAGTCTGGAGCATTAGCAAATGACCCAGGGGCACTCCCTGCTACTTCCATCTAGTAACCACATACACTTTTTATTACTTTCATCATAGTTATGAATGACAGAAGAAACAGGCGTTAGTTCAGGTGGATTAAAAAAACACGCCCATATTACTGTAGAATTTACATGACAAAACTCTCCTTCTCATTCATGTACAGTAAAGAAGGTTTAACAATTATTGCCTTAGGAAGAGATAGTCTGTTGCACTAAAATGGGAGATGTCCAGTGTTTTGCATGGCATTGTAAGGTGGTGTTCAAAATAGCTCCTAGTAGCTCCTAAAGGTTTAGGAGGAATTTCTCCTTGTGCTTATGAATTCTGGCTCCCACTATTACACACTCAAGCACTACACTCTTTTGCTGTTATTGACAGGAAAATTAGTTTGACAGGGGCTGGTCAAAGTCTTGAAAAACAAAACTGTTGGCCTCTCTCATGCTGTTTTTCCTGCCCTCACAAAATCTATAAGCCTGGGTATTGAATGAGATCCCACACATGCTGAATAATGAACAACTAAGAGAAAGAGACTTCAGACATCACTTTGGAAGTGAACTTGGTCCTTTCCTGAACAGGCGTCTCTCCATCACTTGACCAGAGTTAAAAGTGCCACATCAACACTAATCATGTGACCACAGTCTCTGTCACCTCATTCCTTCCTATCAACCTATGCTTCCAATCTGTGTAGTTAGTGAAACACCACAGTGAAAACAAAACCGAAGTTTTGCCCAATATAAAAAAAGCTGTGGAGTCCTGGTTACTAGGTGCTTGTTTGAGCATTGGTTGAACATTTTGTCTTTAGTTGCCAGCTTCTCTGACAGCTGGTGTTATGACATAGAGGCACATTCTAATTCTTTGACAATCCCAGTGGCTAAATGAGTTATTTCATTGCTCATAACTCTTACATGCACCACCTTGCCTCAGTAGTTTTATTGTCTGGCTTAAACTAGTACACTTCATGTAAAAGCACCTAGGAGCACCTAGTTTCAGGCAACGGTATTTTTGTTAGGTCAGGCACTGAGCTGACTCAGCTATAGATTGTATTGGCTTTTGGTTCTTTTTAAAGAGCTGTGCAGATGCCATAGCAACTGACCCAGGCTGAGAGAGGCAGGCTGGGCACTACTAAATGAGGCTTTGAGCTTTTTAGTGCAGTTCACTGGAGAATAACCTGACCTCCATATATGTGACACTCAATCAGGCTTTTAAAGTATTTTTTTTTTCATTAAGAAAATATTTTGGTATAATTTTTGGCCTGAGGCAAAACAGCCTTGGTATTTGCATAGGCTCTAAAGATTGTTAATATTTAACTAATCCCTGTTGCTTCAGCAAACCAAGCAACTGAATGGCATAAGGGATACAGAGTGTATGGGGAGTTTGTCTTTTTCTGTTATTAATCTAGGAAACATCCAGTGCATAATAAAACTTGCATTTACCAATGATAGATGTAAGAGCTGCAAGAGTCCTCAACAGAGATCAGTAAGAAATGCGGGAAAGCCCAAAGATAGTACACAGGCATTTTTTCATGCTTTGTGGTCTAGAGCTAGGAGCAATATCATAAAAAAGAGATCTGTAAAAGGCAACACCTCCCTGCTTCTCTTTAAATCTAAATTGCGCTGGAAACCAATGTCTCATAAAGAACTGAGATGCCCTCACTAGAATTCTCACGTGGAGTTGCAACATGTCCTGGATTCTGGTGTATTTTAACTAGGCATATTTTAATCTCTGTTTCAGGGAAGAAAACTACATCCTGATGCAACCCTTTTAGATAGGTTGCTGCCTCCTAACGTAGAGCAATGGGCAAAATACCATATTGCCTAGATAAAAAGGTTTCTATAATGTAAATTGTGCCCCACATTTTCTCCGAAGAACATATTCTTCACACTCTCTTTCATTTTTAAAACAGCTGAAAATACATCATGTACCTTAATATAGGATTGAAATCTTAATCCCAGTTTTATGAGGTCTGTGAAACTGATATGTATTGTGCAATGTGGGAATTAATCCCAGGTGACCACTAGGCAAGGCTGGTGTCTCTAGTTATCAAGAACTAGTCTCCTACAAGTACATGTGTGATCTGTGTGTTTTCCAGTGTGTACAGTGTATTCCATGTCACAATTGAATGAGATAAAGAGAAGAGGAATGTGCACACTTAATCAGTTCAAATGACAGTATTTCCTAAGCCACATCACTAGAAAAGCTCACAGCTGTTCAGGCTCATTTCAGTAAATAATAGCTTTCAAAGAAAAATGAACCATAAAAAATAGTAGAAATCAAAATGTAATTACAGGCAACTGGTAGTCTTTCTGTCCTAATTACAGCACTGCAATTGTCCTTTCTTCAGAGAGAGAACTCCTGGAAGAATTTTACCCAGTGGATTGTTTAGGGGAAAAAATGAAAAACCTGTATTTTTTGTCCATTTCCATCTTGTGTGTTTTCCTATTTTATCCTAAAGGCTGTCAGGCTCAGGTCCTTTTAATTTTGTTGTCTGGGAACATGTTAGCTATTATGGAAGTGACAAAGAGAAACCAAGATTTTCTGAAATCTTATGGAAGAATTTGGGAAAGCTTTAAGAGAATATGCTCTGCATCGCTGTAGAAACTAGTGATTTATGATTTTCAAGAGAAATGGTTTGGAAAGTACTTGAAACTAGTTTTATGGAGTGGGGTGTATTACTGTATCTATTTTGAAATTGGTGGATTGTACATGTTTCTCTGAATTAGATCTACCCTCTCTCTTTGCTCCTCACCCTTCACATTCCCTCTCTAGGACGTGTTTATCTAGAGCCTCCTTTTGCCTTTGCCAGATTGCCCATATTCTGCCCAAAGTTGTTCTTCTTTTCTTTTTCCCCTCTTCATCTTCTCCACTTGTCTTTCCTACAAGAAGCTGTTTAATCCTGTAGGTTTTCTAGCAGATACTGGTGTGGGTACACTCCGGCCTTCTTCTGTAGGACTTGTCCTTCCATCTCACAGCTTTCTCTGCTCACCAGATCCCTTCCACTGGTTCATTTGACTATGAGCATGGGATTCAGTCATCTAAACATAGGTGCCCAGAGACTTTTCAGTGCCTTAGTGTATTCCAGTAAGCCCTCAGTTGTCTGTCTTGAAATTTCTCATAGGCCCTGTGTCATATGAGGATGTCTTAGATTACCTAGGACATCTAACTGAACTTGCTGACTGTGTTTAGGTAACTGAATTGTTTCCTTTTAGCCCCTCTTTCTCTCTTCTGGCAAAACAACTTATTCTTTCAGTGACAAATACACAGTCTGCAGGCTAAGCCAGACTGTCTAATGACTCCTCTCTGGCATACAGACTTCCCGGGAAGATCCAGCCATTGTTCCCCTTGTGATATTTTTGCACTGTATCATCTTTCAATACTTAAAAGTTATATAGAAAGAGAAGTAAGTCACTGTGCCACATCAAGGCTTATCCTTTGGTAAACCACATTTACCAGTGGGATATTGAAAAAAGAAGGGCAATTTATCACCCATACTTGAATGTACATCCTGGCTCACCTCACCATACTTTTTCATAGGAGGCCTGACAGAAGGAAATGCATTCAGAATGCTATCCCATTTCTAGCACTAAATCGTCTTTTCCCAGTTTATGATTTTCACTTCCTAGTCTCTGATAACCCTGTTTCTCTTTACTTTTCCCATGTGAGTTCCAGTGCAAATGCAGCCCAGTCAAGAGTTTTGATTGCAAGTCTGAAAGACTGAACAGGAGCACCACCAGGTCAGATTCTGATACACATTTTTGTGTCCTAGACCCTTACTCCAGACACAGCCTCTAGAGTAACTGTGAAGCACAGCACTATTTCAGACAAATAGGTCTTTGAAAACAGGGGCAACAGCCTGATTCTGCAGCCACTAATATCTTGAGAAACCCTAATGAATTCAGTATAATTCATCCATGAATTTGGCTGCCCTTTCTCTTTTCAGAGTAAATAGTTGACCTTAAATGCCAAATTATGAAACAAATTACAGAAAATGTGTTTTTTTTCTAAGAAATGAATCCAATGTAACCATTGAATGTGCTTTGTCATTCTGGACACTGTCACCCAGGGATTTTCTTATATGTGCAAGTATCACTGGAAGGAGCCCTTTCTTATGGGAAGCAAAAGCAAAGCAACACCATTATTTGTGGGAGGGTTGAATGGTGCTTCTTAAAGACAGCCTTAAGTGAGATGGGAAAACATTTGTCTGAAAATAATTTCCTTTGCCAAATTTTGTATCTCTTCCTCAATATCTTTGTAAAGGCTGGCTGGGAAATCTGTGGGCAGTTCTTACTAGCACTAGTTTTGTCTAATTTCTGTCCAAAAATTTAATCCATTTTAGCCCAGTTTCCTGCCTTCAGACATAGCCAACATTTTGAGATATAAGTTAAGATAATGAACATTGCAGTGCACTTAGCCAGATATATAACATTGTTCTTACACTTGTGTGTGCAACAGGATTCCTTCTTGTTCTCTCCGACAATTATCTTGTGCCCTGAAGGCTGGCCATGAAGAGAAGCAACATTTTTAGGTCATAGACTGATCTTGTGGGGCAGTGCCACAAAATACTTGGCTGTGGAGACAAGTAGTCAGGCTTCCTTCTAAATTTCTATTTTTTTTTCCATTTTTTGTGTAATTGTAAAGGATTAATCACTGTTTTGTCAAGCATTGTCAAGGCTTATGACACACATCTGCACTAGTCTAGGAGCTTGGCTCTTTTGACGTGTGCTAACATAGAGCAGGCATGAGAAAATAGAATATATTTTTTTAACATAACAGGACTTCTGGTATCCTCTCGCAGCAACATGGGAAGCTGAGATGAGCTTGCTTCTGTCTCTGTCATGCACAGATCACTGGCCTTACTTGGAATTCAGCAGTCACTCGCCATCACTGAGCATCTCCCCACTTTGCCAGGTGGCTTTCAGTCAGCCCTGTCTGAGGAATGGCTGAACTGCACCTCTGCAGGGTTTGATAACCAAGACATTCTGCCAAAGAACCCAGAACTGTCAGGGGAAGCATTTATATAACAACTGGAATCACTTGTCTGTAGTACTTTCCCAGAATTTTGCTGCCACGCAGCACTTCTAGATCACTTTTCCTTCTCCTCCATCTTCATTTTCTCAGGTATTTGGGTAGCTACTTGAAGTCTATTGTTAAAAAAAAATTATTTCTGATCTGCAGGGGTTTTATCCCTTCAAATATTACAGGGCTAGAAATCAGTCTCCACTTATGGAGAAAGTTTCCCTCTTAACTGCCTTTTAACCCTTTCCTTTACCGGGACTTTAAAGCATAGAGGAGATGCAAAGAACTAGGTTCAAAACACTTAAAAGGATGAAGAACGCAACTTTGGGAAAAGCATCCTAAATACTTTAATTCCTAATACAATGTTTAAGAATCAAGAATATTTATTGGCTAGCTCTGACAGCAGAGTTAGGCAATACCACTCAGCAGGAGATTCTATGCCATTGATCATTGAATCAAAATATTTTCTATGACAGGTCACAAAATGGTTTTGCAGCATTTCCACACAGCTGGAGAAATAATCATACAAGCAAAAGGGCAGCAGCTGTGAGATTTCAAAGTCTTACCAGGGGAGGAGTTCTGGAAATGTAATAGACATTTTAAGGTCCCCATCATCTGGCCAATCTCCCCATCTCTCTCTCTTTCTTGCCTACATATGTCTTAAACACCAAATAAAAGAAATTACTGATATGCTATAGTTCTGTTTTCCAATTTATATGAACTGATGTTTTAAAATAATCTATTAAAAAAAAAAAAAAAAAAAAGGGCTCTTTGTCTTAGGGTTTGGATGTCTCACCTTGAAGTATTAAATTGTTCTTTGAGAACCCACAAAGTATGGATATCCACTTTAATCCAGCATTTCCAGGTTGTGTTGTGAAACAAAGGCAGAAAGGAAACCTTGAAAACTGGAAACACACAACAGCCATTGACTGACTTTCAACCCACCAAACAACTGAACATAGATCTTGTTTTTTTTGCATATTCCTAAGTCTCACAGAGAATATTGCTTACATGCACTGTGGAATGAGCAGTTTCTTGAGCAGCAAACACTGATTATCCTGTAAATGCACATTTGAAGAACATGGATAAACTGCAGGAGGAGAAAATGATGTAGTAGGCAAGTGCAATCATCTTAGTGATTCTAGGGGAAATTTTTTCAAGGACTTGCTCTCTGTCTTTGGGAATAGTTTGAGTCTGGGCAGATTTTCTTGAATGATTCCCATCTAGAGCACTTTTCTTTATTCAAAAGGGACACTATATTCAGTTTGCAAATTTCAGCTAAAGAAGAAGGGTTTAGTGCTCTTGAATGCTGTTTTACGTATTTCTCATACCTCCTCTCAGCACTCATTTAATGCAGAGAAATACTGACCAGCATGTATTTTGTTGTCCTGAAATGTTGTTTTTACTTCATGGATTCATTATGAAGCAGGTTTGCACTATGAGTACTCAACATCTGCCATAGGTACAATCTTTCTAGCCACCTGTAACAATAAACTCCTTTTGACCTCAGTGACAGCAAGAATGTGTGTTAGGCAGAATCAAAGAACAGCAAGCAAGCACTCAGAAAGCAGCAACACTGAGCAGATGGCAGTCTCAGGTTTACAATCTAAGAATCCACTGGTTTCATCAATACCATATAAATAGCTAAATGCATCTAGCGATGATTTTGTCGTACCTATGTATGGGGCCACAGCAATGAAGGAGGTATTTTGGAAAGACTTAGCAGCCCTGTGAAGGGACACATTAGTGGAGCTTAGTTCTTTTGAGCCATTTCAGTCACATACTGTTCAAGATTCCCTTTGCTCTCATGGGTGCCAAATGAGATTTTGTTTCATTCAGTTCTGAAAGCTTCTTTTTGGTTCCTGCAAGGGTGCTGGGGTTTTGAAACTCCAATTGTTTATTTGAAATGTTCAGCCATTGTGAAAAGCAAACTTGTACTGCAGTGCTTTGCATGCATATTCATGCAAGACAGAAGTGTGGGGGAAAAAAATCTCTGTTAGCCCGCACAGCCTTTTAATAAGCTCCCAACAACACAGGGTAAGCACAGCTATACCAAAGAAAAGGATGTCTTCTGATGTGTTTTTTGTCGTGAGGACTCATACAGAAGGTCTCCACCAGGAGGCTCTGCCAATTAATTCCCTTTAGCACAACTCTGGTTCACTTCAGCTTTGCAGGTGAGTTCCTACCAGGAGACAAGGTTTGCACCTTCCACTAAGTGTTCAAAGTACGTGGCATGGCTACAGATTTTGCGAGGGTCCTAGTGAAACACCTAGAAGGGAATTCTGCCTTAATTTAAGTTATCTTACAGTTACTGCAAAGTGTGTCCACCCAAGCTTACCTTATCTTGTTTGTCTTCCCATACACACGCTGTTGAGCAACGCAACCACCATCACTTCTGTCATGTCAAAATTCCTACTAGTAACTATCTAGATGAAGAATAGTCAGCTCAGGCACAATCCAGGCAAGATCAAAGTGTGTCTGGCTGAAAGGCAAAACACTTTGAAGAGCTGGCCAAAATATTGTCATCACCCTTCATCGAAGATATATAGCCCATATTCACTAAAGTTATGGCTGACTCCTTGCTAGACGTGGATGATCAAATTTGCAGAAATTTCCAGAAATGCTTTCTCTCACCTTCAGCTCGCTAGGAAACTCTGTAATTTCCTTGTAGATGGGCATCTCACCCCAGTGATTCATGCAGTTGTCACCTCCAGGCTGAACTCCTGTGACAGGAGTGGAACCTGAAACCTATGAATGGATCCAGAAGGTGACTGCTGACATTTTCCATGGTGTAAGGTGCTTTTAGCACAGTATGTCTGAACTCAAGTCCCTCAGCAGGCTTCCACTTTCTCTCAGTACCTGTTCACAGGATAGCTGTACCTTAGCTATCATTTTCAAAGCAACTGAAGAAATGTCAGGGACAGCTGCACGCCTCTGATGTGCTTTAGATCAGGAGGTTCAGGGGAAAAAAAAGTGTGAGAACTACTCACAAAATGAATCTGGTTTTGCTTTGCTATGTCTGCACCTCTTGCCAAGGTAATCTTGCTGTGGAATGCTCTGCTGGATTCTGATCATCTTCATGAAGTATTGCAGTTTTCCCTATGTGATTGCATGGGGGAGGGGGGCTTATTGCCATATATGACACAATTCAACAGCTGTTTTTATTCCATAATCCCTTCCTCCTTTCTCCCAGCTTTCTCTCACCAAAAAAAAAAAAAAAAACCTTAATGAATGTTGATCCCATAGAGCATATGCAAAGAATCCCATCATCCCACCCAGGCAATGGAGGACTTCAATACTGCTTTTGAGGTCCTGTGGAAGGTACTCAGTTAGTACCTTGTTCTGCTTAGGATTTGGGTCTTAGCAGCTCATTTTTTCACCTTCAGGCCCTTTCCAGTTTCTGTTACTTTTATTTCAAGGGAGGCCATAAAGAATTTTGAGTAGTCTGATATTTTAAACAATTTGAATCCTGAAATTCTATGCATGAGATCTCCTGAGGGCAAAAGCCAGTTCATGTGGTTTATTCACTTGGCTGTCTGTGGAATACAATTTGTTTCAAAATGTTTAAATACTGAGATGTTCTCTGCTGCTTCAAGCTTAATTTGAGGTTGTTAGGATATTGTGTTTCTGATATGATAACAAAAATGTTGGAATTAGTCAAGCGAAGGCAACTGTTTCATTTAGAATGAAAACACAGGAGGGTGGAAGGAGGTAGTATTTCGAAGTTGCTTCTAAAACAGTGAAGTGGTTTAATATTTAGGGTTATTTTGACAAGTGACTAAATCCAAGGGAGTACAGGTCAAACCACTGTAGAGAGGGTCGTTTTCATATGATAGTAAAGAATGAGAATAAAAGTAAACTAAACTGAAAGGAATAGTCCATTGAAATGCATTTTTTTCTTTGGAATAGCAGGACAGTAAGGGTTGACATAGAAGGTTTAGATGGAAGTCAGGACAGGCAGACTGTTACTGCACAGAGGCCAATATTTCAAAATGCATGCAAGAGTATGTAAATTGTGTAGCAGAAATGCCTTTGTTCTTCAAAGTGTAAATCACCCTCGAGTGCGTATCCCTGTCACAAGCAAAATTCATGGGCAAACTGGCTTGCCTCCATCCTTTATCATTTTAGAATATCTTGTAGATGTGGGGCTCATGACCAAAAGTTTTACCTGGTTGTATGAACCAGACTCAGATTTTGGAGATGTGCTCAAGCCCAAGTTGTGAAATGCCAGCTGGGAAACAGGGAGCTGCTTTGAATTAAACTGAGCAATAGACCTGACTGGAATTCATATGACACAAAGCCAGCTGTAAATTTGTGGCTAACACAGACTTCTATGGAGAGGAGGATTAAAAGCTCATTCACACCAATCAGGGATTATTGCATTGGTTGTTTGTATAGCAAGAGAGCAGTTGTGTGTCTTCAAAGCTCTCCCCCAGTTTTCCTTTCCATCACCATTCTGGCTGCATTAATTTCTCACTAAAGGATATACATTGGCAAAACAGAGCCGTGCTGTGCTTTGGGACAACCTCACAGTCTAAACTTAACATCTGATGAAAGTAATTTGTTCACGAAGTAGGCAAAGTAAAAGGCTTGTAGAAAATATGTATTTATGTATGACTGTCAATGTTTTGAGAGCAAGTCCTGCCCTTTTGTGCTGTACTTTTAGTGAGCTGGGCCAGATGATCTTCCAAGGTCCCTTCCAACCTGGGCCATTCTATGATCCTATGATTAAATGAATGATTTGCTCTATTTCATGTAGGTCACAACTGCAAGAAAAAGAGAAATTATCATTCCAAATTGCCATCATAGAAAAACTGGGTAGGGAGGTAGGAACACCCAGCACAGACATTACTTGTGGGAGCCGTTCATGGAGAGAGCCATTTTTCCATTCATACTGATTGTTGTTGGAGAGAGAGGGCAGCCCAGAGAGTTTCAACAAGGCATTTGGTGTGAGGTTAATTAATAAAATTCACATAAATACTTCAGCATAAATTTCTAGATCTCTACCCGACTGGATTTGTTTGTCCCAAGATAGACTTCATGAAGCTGAATCCATGGTGCTTTCTTTCTGCCATACGTGGAGAAGTTTCTGCAAGAAATCAAAACTTATACAAGTAAAAAGAGTCTGGTACAAATGGCAAGGAAGCTTAGAGAGGAGGAAAGATTAGTCCAAAACAAGAAATCTGAAGAACTTCACCTTCCTAGTACCCATGGATTAAAGAAGTGCTCTCCCCTGAGCCCACAGACAGTGAGAAGCAGCAGCTGGAACTAGACAGATAGAGCTGTTGCCTACACTTTTGCTACTATTCTCACACCCTTTCAGAAATTCCTGACAGCTATGGCCAGAAAGAGCTACCAGTAAACTTAATATGACCCACCATTTTTTTCATTCTGACTTAATCCAGTAACTTGTGCCTAGTTGCAACACATCTTCTCAATCTGAAGCCACCAAGAAATGCAAAATCCATCATTGCTTGCAACTTTGTCCAATGACAGGTCATCCTCAAAACATGTAAAAGAAAGTATCTAATTTCAAATACATCTATTTTAAGCTTCTGGTCACTGGTTACGTATGATTTTTTTTTTCCAGTATTTTTGCCAGATTAGGGTAATTAATGGAGACAACTCAGTCATATTCTAGGTATCTCTCTCCTACTTGTGAAGCTGACTTCCCACCTGAATTGATCTATGACAATATAAGCCAGGAGTAAAGCTATCTAAGAGCATCCATGGAGACACAACTCTGATTTAACTCAAATAAGTCATTTTAGTTTTGTATTTTGCTTAGCACAGAAGACTCTCCCCCATTACCATCCTTCTGTAGAGACCTCGAACATGACTACAATACAGCTAATGTATGACCATGGACATGACACTCTGTCCATCACCACTCATCCGGCTTTGTAAGACTATAACTTTTTGGAATGATAGTTGTACTTTCATTGTACTTACATTTCTTTTTGTACAATAGCTAGCACTTATGTCCTGATCTCATTTGTATGTCTTTGTAACAGTGAACACTGATAATTGATGAGAAAGCTCTTATGTGAATAAGGAAATGCCACTGTTCTTCAGTTTCTGCAGGTGCGAACATACAGCAGTTCCAATGCTTTACAAACTCTTCAAATCCAGCCACTGGCCACACTTTTTCTTTAACATGCAATCACTTTTATTGGATGTGGAAAACACCAACAAGAAAAAGAACTTAAGAAAACAAGCTGATGTGGCAGTTGTTTACAGTTACCTAGGTCATTCTTTCCATCTCCAGCTGTTCTGATTAATCTTTTGAACCTTGCCACAAAAGCTACTGTGTTCTTCACAGCAGGATAGAAATAACACATAGTTATTGACAGTGCTTCTAAAACCTAAAAAGTTAATGGAAAAATAAATTGCATGTTTTCTTTAATGAGAAAGTTGCATTATTTCAAAAATTATCTATTTTTTAAAATTCAAATCTGGAGAAGATTCTTCAGAGCAGGCTGAGATTAAACTTTAGTATTTCTCTGATTATTCCTCCACTCCATGATTTTAGAGGCAAAACAGGATGTGCAGGGGGAACAGAAGTGGCAGAAAAAAACAGAAAGATGAACAATTGAGAAAATTCTAGGTATTTTTGGAATATTTTAATGGAAGGCATTTGGAGAATGGAATGTCATTCCCTTGCAAAGCATACAAAATACGTATTTCTTTAAATTTCCTTAAGTCTTCATGAAATCTCAGTCCTTTCTAATGTCATGGATAATGGGAGTTCATGGGGAATATGGGAATAAGCTGGCTGATCTGACAGATCCTCTTAGGGAAATCACAAAGGATGTTTCTTCTGCAACTTCCTCAGATCAGGGAAACCTGCTATATTTGCTACTTCCCTGATTTCCTTCCTCTATGGAACAGCAACACAGAGAAGTCATTTCTCAGGGGCATCACAACAAATTAATGCATGGATCCAGTGGCTCTAACTTGCACTGATGAAAAACAACCTTCCTTATCATCTGAGCAATATGAATTGATTACACTCCCAGCATGAGAATTCTTGCTACCTACCCTGTAAGACTTCAGTAGTTTGGGGTCACTGACATTAGAAATTATAAAATCACCAGCAGTACATAACAGTAAAATAGTTACAGCCCCTGGGAAATGGTTTAGTATTTTGGTTTAGTATTAAAAGCAGCACCTTCTTAGCTGAGCTAAAGAAACACCAATCCCTTCACCCCTTCTGGAAAGATTCACACTGAATCCTGATTGTCCAATGTAGATTAACTTTAGTGAAGATAAATAAATTCACAGATCTCTCCCTTAAGTAATTGATTTAATCTATTTGGTTCTCATTATAATTCAAGAACCTCTGAGAAAGGCATGGTTTGTTCAGGAAAGAAGGTTGGACGCCTTTGAATTTGACTGCCCATATTTTATTCCTGGCCACAGCTCAGAGGGAGACCCCTCACCTGCGGAATTAACTGAGCTAACCAAGTTACAAAAGTGCTTGAGCTTGAGCACTAACCTCATTACAAATATCGGACATTTTTAAACAATGTATTCGTGCAGTGCTCTGTCTGAACAAGTCGTATGTGTACAGCACTCTTCTCCTCCGAAGGAAGGCCAGATGGCACTGTTGCAAAAACTGTTGCTAATTCTGCTAATCTGCATGTGCGAACTGGTAGTCCTTTAAGAACTGGTTATTGTCACTGATGAGCCATTTCTTTCTAGTTCTCAGCAGTAAAAATCGCTTTCCTGGCTTTAATCTCTCTGTGAAACCATTGTAGGTAAGTCTGCTGCCACAGCAATCAAACAAAATACTGTACAGTGCCAAGACATTATGCTATGAATGAATTCTCAGCACATAACTCTCCAAGAACATCTTTCCACCCAGTTAAAAAGGGGTGGGACTTTTTCTCTCATTTTCCTTGGCAGGCTCTCCAACAGCTCTCCCCCTAATTAAAACAATTCCATTGCAGATTATTTTGCCTGAACTTACTTTACTGAAAGAAATGATACTTGCTAAGTCTCTTAAAGCACATTTGGAAGGTTCTGTGCGGGAAAGAAAAGGCTTACAATGTAAAAGGCAGGACAAGGCGTGGTTCATGAAAAATACAACAAGCTAAATATCAACTTGTTCCCAAATATCCAGCAGCTCACAGAACTTGAAAATCTTCCTTTATTCTTCTTTTCTTTCAATTTTAAGGTAGAGAAAGAGTTTTCTATTAATTGCATGCATACCCATACTGAAGGATTGCCATAAGCTTGAACAATCTTTTTGTGGTAGAAGAGGTAGAGACACTAACTCTCCTAGAAAAGGCAATGTACAGCTGAAGGACAAGCTTCAGCGATGAAAGGGACTCACCTCTCCCTCTGCCTTGTGGTGCTGGGGCTCGTGATGCAAAGATTGTCCAGAGGGCTGTTCTGATGGCTCTGGAAGGGGTGCAGAGGCATGTGTTGCTGTTTCTCTTGAGGGAACCATTGTGATTTCTTACAGAACTCAATTCTTCCCTTATTTTTAACGACTGCTCCATTTAGACAGTAAATATATTAGTCCTTTGAATGGCAAAGAGAGTCCTCATGTACTGTGATAAATATTTACATCACTTGTGCGTGTACTGGAAGGAGGCTGTTTTCTGGATAAAAGCCTGAAGCATTTCACTATGGCATAGTGCTAGGGAACTTCTGCTTAGAGAAAAGCCAGTATGTGGTAAGAGTATAAAACATGACCTTTGTAACAAAAGAATTCACTTCAACTATGTTCTTCTCTGCCCACTTCCAAATTGCTGGAAAGCATCCCTAATAGCAATGTGGGCCTCAAAGCACTGTTGTAGTGTGAGGCTGACCACTTCAAAAATGCTCCCTGCATCTTTCCTAAATGTGAAAGTATTCTAGGTGTCTTATTTTCCAGTGACACAGACATTTAGTAGCTTGTTCGTTGCAGAATCATTTTTTATGTGTTTAAATCTTAAATCTTTTGCCTATCCTCCAATGGTAAGAGCAGTAACAGAGCTGAGAATTGACCATAAGTAACCGCATAAATTTCTTCCTCTTGGCTTTCTGACATAGCCTGACCTACATGCATAGTAGCTTGATGTGACAGGTGCTGCTGCAACTGAAGATTTTCCCAGGGCTCTGTTCTGATCTCTAAAGTCTGATAGAGTCCTGCTCTTGCTGCTTTACTAAGCACTTAAAAAGCAGCTGTCATTATCAAGCCTTTGAAATGAAATTCAGATATATGAAGATTTCTTTCATCCAACACAATGAAAGGTCACACAGACCTTTCAGAGTCTGACAACAGCCCAGGAGAACCTTACAGCATTGTGGAGGAGTGCTAGGTTAGTAATCAGAGGTCACTGAGACTGCTTGACGGTAACTACAGCCACCGCCTCCTACTGATAGCATTTCTTTCTACACAGCTGGAGAAGCAACTGTTTATACAAATAATCTTTATCACACATTTACCAGGAAATTGCTTAACATGTATCTGAAGATGAACGTGTTCAAGTTGAGCTCATTTCATTTCAAGCCAACTGCTGTTTCTGTGCTGCTCAGTGAGCACAGCCCATTCAATTTTAATTTTGTTACAAACAAACAAAGATAACTAATAACATACGCTTTAGAAAGACTTTTCTTCCTAGAGCAAGATGTTTTCCAAAACCCCTTGCAAGAGAGAGCTAGGAGCAAAACCTGTTCTAAAACTCCTGTAGATCCCATGGAGTGCTGCGCTCTGTGTACTCTGCTGTCCTCTCCTTAGAACTGGTGTTCTAAGCCATTCAGTGCACCATCAGTTCTCATCTGCTTGGGTTGGACCTGGATTTTACACAATAGGAGAAACACAAAAATCATTGCCTTGGAATGGCTTGTGAAGCCACTCTCATCCATTTGCCTGTCTCAGCGCTAAATCAGTTAGAGGAAAAACCCACCACCCCAGAAGCAACTACCAGAATGTGTGAGTTAAACCAAACAAGGACCTGTTTTGGACATGTTTATTGAATTAATACTAAACAGAAAAGGCTATGTGTCTGATGAAATAAAATGTTATCAGAAAATGGAAATTTCCATAGATCTAAGGTGTCTGATAGGCAACAAAATGTTAGACATGGAGGAAAATTCCTGAAAATTCCAGTTGGCATTGATTTTACCTATATGACATAAATGGCTTTTTAAAATCAGCATCGAGAAAGCAAAACTCCACTGACTTCAATGGGACAAAGGTATGGCCTGAAATTTTCTACATACAGAGTTTTCAAAAATATCTAGAAGTGGTGCTAAACCAGAGCTACACCCCCAGACCCCAAAGCTTTGAGGAAGTTTTGGTTGGAAGACAAGCTTTGCAGCTGGGCTTTGATCTGAATGGAGCAAGCCAAACCTAGGATGAGATCTCCTGTGAATGCTGAAGAAAATTGTGTTTGGATCCAGATTCAGACTTTACGATTTGGGGCCCATGTCCTGAAATGGTGTAGATGAAGGCCAGAAACAGCTGCCTGCTGCAAAAGGACACAGAAAGCCCCCCACCAGCTGCATAGTGTAAGCAGCCCAGCTGCCTGTGTACAGCAGCATCAACACGTCAGGGGTAAGCCCACAAGGAAGTCTCTGCGGTAAACTGCTTTGCAAAAGCTGAAAGTGGTGTGCATGCTTTGTAGCACAACAGCAGAAGGTTATTCTGTGGCTGCTGCAAAACAACCTCTAATTCCTGTCTCGGGCTGCAAATTTGGCATTTGCAAAACGTGCGTTAGGCTTTGAAACTGAAGTTCACACTGATTCTTGCATATTGGCTTACAGGCTGTATCAGCACCTGCCAGTTCTCAGCTGTCACCACTTCTTTCACACCTGGAAGCTCACGTTGCAGGTCGGTGATTGGCACTGAGTTACAAGTAGTAAGTGGTGATGTTAGCATGCCCCAAATGAATTGCATTTGATACTGCAGACACCTTCTTAAGAGTCATCGACATGAACACTGCAAAGAGAATGATGCTTGTACATGAAAAGCCATGTAGAAGAAAGCATACTAGAGTTATGAAGTGCATATATCATTTACGGTGCTTTCTACCTGGGAAGTCTGCCTTATATACCTTAATAGAAAAGTCTCATCCACACTGTGGGGTAGTAATTGTTAATTCCATGTTGCACATGAGAAAACATGTCCACAGAGGTATGAGTTATCCCCTCTCTTGTCCCTTCATGTGCTACACACAAAAGTCAACAACAGAAATAAGAATAGATGAACATCTTTGTCTAAAAATCTGCTCAGTGCTGTAAGTAAAGGGGCTATTTCATTTTAGGTCATAACAATCGCTCATGAGAAAATAAATGTACCTATGCTTCCCAGGGGTCTCTTTCTCCACTGTGCATTCCAGCTGAGGATCTTCAAGCACTTCACAGGCAGTAGTGTGTCTCTTAGTCTGTGAGACTCGGGCTTCCTCTGATTCTTAGGAAGCTCATATGGCTCCCAGGAGAGAGGAGCAAGCTGCTGTTGGTGCAACTGTCATAATTTGTGGCTTTATAGGATTATTACAACGGAAAAGCAGGGGAAAAAAGACTTGGGTCTCTCTAGCGCAGGAGTGTCAAACTAATTTTCACCAGGGATCAGATCAGCCTCACAGTTGCCTTCAAAGGGCCAAATGTTACTGATGTAGTTACTGATGTGGCTGATGTGGCCCCCCGTGAAAATGAGTTTGACACCCCTGCTCTAGTGGTTACCTCCAGCCATTGTCTCCAGTGGAAGATTATAAGATAAGTTATACTTACAGCTGCTTGACTTGCAGTTCAGTGAGGTGAAGGTCTGACTGTCTGTGTAGAACAGGCGAAGTGGTACCTTGCTCCCTTCATCACCTCCATGAGCTGCCTGCATTCTGGTTGCCAGTGAAGTCCTTTCAAAGGCATGGCTTCTTTCACCATGAGGTAGGTGGGCAGTAACCAGAAAATAGGAAGGCAACAGAGCTTGGCTCTACACGCCAGCTGTATCATGCAATAGAACCACAGCTGGCACCATTTGTCATGACATGTGGAAGGAATTGTGACTTTCAGGGGATGTTCTGCATGACTAAAGGCTTTTGGAGCCTGTGTTCTAAATGACTGGGCGGACAGCCATGTCTGGCTTGGTATGGGGAAGGGAAGGAACAATACTCGAGCTGTGTAAATTCATTCTTGGCCAGATTCTTATTGTACTCACCGACACCCAAGAGGATGAACAACATCAAAACTAATCAATAAGCAGCAGCTAGATATCTGAGTTCTTAAGGAGTCCAAGACAGCACTTAGTCCACATTTTTTCTGTGTAGGAAGTCAGTGATGAAAAGCCTTTTGTCAATGATTATGTGACTGTGGCACCAGCAAACTTTAATTGCAGTACTAAAGGCAATTCAGTGCTAAAAATCATGTTTCCCTTTTAAACTCCCTTGCCCACTGCAGCTAAGTAAGGAAATAAATTAAACAATGACCTAATAGGTGCTTTAGATTGATGTTTTTTCTTGAATCTTTATTGGTTTTAAGAAACTTTACATGAAATACTATGTAAAAGCTTCCACAACAGCCAGGGAGGGTGACCCATAAAGCATGGGCAGGGACACACCCCAGCATTCCTTCACGGGGCACAGTAACCCAAAGCGAGTATGTTAAACACCACCAGTCAGAGCTGGTGCCCAGCAAGCTGCGCAGTGGGCTGAGCAGGCAGCTGGCAGGAACTCAGAGAGACCAGAAATAGCAACAGGGAGACAGAGAGAGAAGACTCAGGAACTGGAAGGTGCAGGTGAGAGGATGCATTGCTGGCAGGGGGGAAGGCAGAAGAGAAAGGAGATGCTCTGTGACTGGAACATCCTGCTATAGCTCTGGGTTATGGTAAACATCTGCTGGTGTTTTAACTTCTAGTTTAGTTACATGTAAGACAGGTCTTCACTGTAGTCAGTATGAGCTCTGGTAACCTGAATCTGAGTGTGAAAATTAGCCTAATCTACCTTTGTCCCCTCTGGCTCCCCCAGGAGACTGTGTCAAGCAAGTCTGAGAGTGGGTCTCCGTGCACCATTCACCTGAGCTAATCATCCCACCCCTGGGAAGGGTGGAAGAACTCACAGTCAGGGCAAACTGTAGGTCAGGACTGGAAGATGTACAGCAGTCTTATGAGTGAATTTGTGTCCTTTCTGCAAATCAAGCATATTTTTGCAGTGAAAATAGGATCTATGCTCCCTGATATGTCACTAAGTTTCCCAAGCAGATGAGAGAGGAGTGGAAACAGGTTCTGCACAGGAGGCCAAGCTCATTCGGCAATGCCAATCCCTGTTCAGCTGTACCTGCAAGGATCACATACGTGTATATGATTGCACTGGTAGAAAAACTGGAACTCAGTGCCATGGCTTTTTGCAGGGCTTTACATATCAGCTTATCAGCACATCTGAGAATAACTAGAAGAAATGGCTGAGGGCAGTAATGGAATAGCGACCAGCCTGGGCTGGGACTCTTCATTGTGGTTAACAGAGCAAATAAAAGAGCTGTAAAGCATATTACGCCACTCCCATTTCACAATGCCCTTTATTCTGGGCTTTAACTAAAAGACACTATATGAGACCCAGAAGTTCTAACACTGATAAATTGAGTGTAATTGTTACTAGTTGTGAAACTAGTAGTCAGGAGTTTCTTCTGAATGAAATACTAATATGCACACACAAATGCACAAGCAGAAATACTCTTGAAGAAGCAGCTTCTTAAGTCTAAGAGTACCATAGTTTGAAATAGCAGTAGTTGCAAAGATGTTAAAAAAAGTATTTATTTTTAAAATAGCAGTATGTAATTGACATCCAGAGGAAAAGTCAATGGGGATAGAATAAAACCCACAGAACAAATAAACTGAAAGAAAAGAAAAGAAGAAAAGATACATTAGAAAAATAGGAGAAATAAGCAAAAGGAACCCAAGGAAAGGAGGCAAAAAAAGGCAACAAAATGAAGAGAGGACAAGCCAATTCAGAACAGCATGATCTTCAAAAGGAAAACATTGAAATTATATAACATGCAGACAGCTGTAAATTACTTTTCATTTGTGATGGAGATTACTGAAGTAAATTTTTCAATCTTTTATTATCTTTTAATCACAATAAAAAATCATCAAAGAAAGGCAGAAATGAAACCCAGGCTAATGGTTATGGCAAGCAAATACAAGCATCAAAAAGCAAGTGCTATGAAAGCTCTTAAGAAAATTCAGTCTTACGTCAACAAGATCTCCTCACTCACTAGTCGGCATCACTACAGTTTCCAGTACAACATCGCATCCTATTGCCTGGCTGCCTTGTTTGCCTCACCATAAAGCCTACAAACTCCTTAGTGTCTGAAAAATTTTTGTATTAGAAGGGCAGGAGTGTCTCTCGGGACAGGAGTGTTCCAACTGTCACATGATTCAGAGATCAAATTGTGGCAGCCCTGGACAAGATATGTCCTTATCTATATTTCAAAGCATGTGAAGATGCAACAAATACATTCATCCCTCATCAGTCTCAATTGTACCTCAATTTGTAGCAGGCAGGAGAATTACCAAATCACTTTCTCCAGCCACAGGTCACCAGAGACACAAAAGTGTTCTTAGAGACAGGGCAAAGTGAAGCAAGAAATGTTGTGCACCTTTGTATAGAAGGGAAGACTGACTTTAAACTTGCAGTGCTCATTTGTTCCCTCACTGTAGTCAATATCTGGACATAGAACCTGAGGAACTGATGCTCCAGAAATGCCAATTGAGAGAAAATGCACAGTGTTATTTCTCTGTAGACAGTGGAGTCAATCATGCATCTTTTATAAACTGCAAAGCATCTAATTCTCAGTTAGGTTAAGGACTATTTGTAACGTTTAAATATTGTAAAAGGGTAATAAAACAGGTGGAAATTGCACTAAAGCTTTCTCTTATAGCCCCTATATTTTTTAGTGATGCAGAGGGCCTTGAATATCACTGAAGCTGAAGATTAACAACCTCTCTCTGATCCTTGCAGAAGTTCTTAATGCCCCAAGGCTTGTCCCCACCTACCAGATCAAGTTGTTATCCTTCACACCTATGGAAAGTTTCAGGTAAGCACTATGTAATTTCTACTGCCCAGTAGCATACAGCTACAGCCAGAAGTTGAAACTATTGATGATAGCCTGGCTAGTCTTGCTTAAGTTGTGATGAGAAATGTCTGCCCAGCATTCAGGGCTGGTAGGAATGTGCAGAGAGCATCTTCCAACTGGGGAGATGTCATAGCATTTGGAAGATGTGGGAGACTGTGTGTGCACAGCTTGGGAATGGGACTCAGGCTGGTTTGCCTATGGTCTCAGTCACAAGAAAAAGAAAACAGAAAAAGTAAATTATTTTAGGTGAGTTATAGGTAAGCCACAGTTAGCCCATTTGTTCCAGGGTCAGTTCTGTTGGAACAATATCCAACTCCCAAGGCATTCTGGATCCTCTTGTATAGTAGTACAGCTTCTGACCTCTAAAGCACAGTAGCCACCTCCTGTGACCACAGATCATAAAGTTGCCTTGCAGATAAAAATTATGGAACCGTGTATTTCCTTCCTGAGAGGAACAGCTGTGCTATCGCAAATAAATTTGTTTAAAGATCCTGATCAAATGAGTCAGTTTAATATCATCAGTGTAGTGCATTCCTGAATAACACAGACATAATCTTCTCCTCAGTGTGGTAGGAGGATAATTTCCTTGGTTTTGGGGCTTTGCGGTTGAAGTATTAGGATTCTTTCAGATTAGATTTAGAGATATACTCTATCATGGATTCACAACTCCCTTTTGTTCCAGTGGAAAAATGAAACAGAAGAGCCTCTTTGTTATGTTACTTAGGTTCTTTGATAGCTTCAGATATTCTCCGAGCCTTGGCATCCAATGTTCAAATTCTTTCTAATGAAGAGCCTAAAATAACAAGCTTTGATGATAATAAATACTACAAATTATGTGGTAATGGAGAGAAGTTCCATGGGTAACCATATTCTTGAGCAACTTAAATTATGTCCCAAGACTATCTGTAATAATTTGGTTCCATGTCTTTTAAAGATGCCACTTCATCTAGAATAAGTTTTACTACTTCTTTGTACATGTAAAAGAGTTAAGACAAAAGATAGAGGTTACTTATGGAAATGTGTAAGGCTTTTCCCCAGATCAGATACCCATTGTGACAAGCACAAGAAACTGGAGCAAACAGTGTAAAATTCTCCAAATATCCTTTGCTTTTCGAAAATTGGAATGGAATTCTTCATGTAAAACATTGTGTGGTGAGGTTAATGGTGCTTCTCACTCCTGGCAGAGCCAGAAGCACCGCAGCAGCGATATCTCTTCTGATACTTATGTACTTCTGCTTTCACTATTGGTGGTATTTATACATACACAGTAAACACAGAACAAGCCAATTCAGTGAATTTAAAAATAGTTGATTTGCATTATAGCTAAAAGTCGATGATCATGTGAACAGCAGTGCCCTGAGAGTCTAGTGCTAATCTGAATAATATTTCTAAACTTTATTTTGCTAAGTGTCATTCAGGAGATTTGTACAGAAAGCATTACTAAGATAAATCTTGAAGATAACATTATTCTTGTTGCCTCTGATGTATGCAGGGTTGATAACAAGCTGATTGCCTCCTTCTGACGGATGATTACAGACAACAGATGTTTTAATTTGATTATATCTGTGAGATAAGCATAATGCTGTGTTAAGTCCAAACACTTTTTATGAGTCTTCCAAAACATTTTGCAATGAATGTAACCTTTTGTAAATGTCCTTGCTTGAGGCTGCATGTGTTCTCATAAGGGTGCAAATTACTAGTAACAACTCTAACCCAGTGATTATGCAAAAGAAGAAAACTGCATTTAATAGTAGCTGTAATTCCACGCTCTATAATAACCTAAATTAAGAGAGAAATACGATGCAAGCAGTGATACAACTCACAATAGTTTAACACTGTTCCAAAGAGGACTATGTGTTCTTCAGCCAATGATGCACAGAAGGGGCAGAGCTTTTATCAAGAATGCTAAAAGGCTAATATTCGATGCCAAGCACCCTCAATTTGAAAATTAGCAGGTGAATGTCAGCATTGTGAATGGAGTGCTGCAGGGAACAGAAGGTTTGGGTTGCAAAATTTGCTTTTGATTTTAACTGAAATGCCAAAGTTTCTCTGAAAGTAAACTTCTTCCTTCACTGTAGTGAAATCAGTGTTGCATGTTGCTCCCATGTTTTGTTTTTATATGTAGCATGGAGAAAACAACAACAACAACAACAAAATCAAAACTAATTGGCTGCTGAAAAAAAAAACAAAACAAAAAAATCTGTATCATACCACACATATCAAAGTGGGACATGTCAACATTTCAAAACAGATTTCCCATTTTTCTTTTGAAATGAGGTAAGACAAAACTTTTTCAGAGTCATAAATGTTTTTATTTTAGTCAAACTACTTACTCCAGTTATGGCATTAACAGTTTTGTCAAGGCAACATCAGCGTACTATGTTCCCAATTGCCTTGTTTCATTCCAAACAAAAATCACAGGCAGTAATTCCAGTGTTTGCCAGTCAGTAAAGTATCCTGTAGTTTACATTGTATAGCGTATACAACTCAAACAACGTTTTCTTTAGGATTCACATCATCTAACGTAAGATAGCTGAAAAGTAGATGTCTGGACTAACCATGTTCTCAAACAGCTCATGTGTTCGGAAGTTTTAAAAATATCTAGAGTCCTCTCCATTCTTTGATGACTGAGGGGAATGTAGGTGACCTAATAGCTTGCTCCCACCGTAATGGCAGTTATGTTCATATAGCCTTTGTCCTCCATCCTTTGGTCCTTGAACCTGTTTTGGGACTAACTCGCTGCAGTCAAACAAATCAGACTCTGCATTTAGATGTCGGTAAGCTGCTAGGTTGTCTCAGCCATCTCCTGGAACTTCACTCCGAGGCTAATTTTTAGACAACTGAAGTGAGATGTCCTTGCCCTAATGTTAGCTCTACATAGGCATGAACATTACACTGTGTTAGTGCAGCTGTATAGGCCTCATTTAATTCTGAGTCAGTGGATCTGGGAAGGAGCTTGTGGAATTCTTAAACAAAGCAACACTGGAGCTAATAAACTAATCAAAATAATGGCTTTACTGGGCACATCAGCAGTTTTTGGCTGTGGGTAGAATGATTTTGGGTTAAAACTGTATGTTGTGTACAGTGAAATGACAGTTTTTGTAACAATACAACTTTTGTGAAAACTCAAGTGTTCTTCGTATGAGAATAGGGCTGTAGTTCACCTGGGACTTTGACAGAAATATGATACTGCAAGCTGAGAAATGACTGGAATACGAGAGAGATCATTCATACGCAGTAATCTTTATGGACTGTTTTAAAAGGTGTACCTAAAAATGCACCAAAAAGTACTTAGCTTGTCTTCACCAGGAGGCCCTGAGATACAAGAGGTACTAGATGGTTTGTGTTCTGAGTATCTCTTTGTAAGGCCCCAAAAGAAAACACACACTATTCCAGGCTTCAATATTTTGCCTTTCTGAATAGCAAACTGAAATTAGCTGACCCTTCTTTATCCTGTCAGGCTGGAGTTAATTATTTACTGCTTTAATCTGCAGTAATCTTCGAAGCAGGCTATTTCTTACTTCAGTCAGGCTGAGGTTAAATATTCACAGTTTCAATCTAGAAGTAAGTAATCAACTGCCATCTGCAAAGAGGGAACTGGGAACTATGAACAAAGAAATGGAAATAAACGACCAGCTTAGTCTTGTTTTATATATTTTAGTTGTCCAGGAAATCCTGATTAAGCTGCATTTGGGCCCTAACAGGGAAGCTTATAGCACTCAAAAAGGCAGGACGAGCACTCTTGTTAATAAGCCTGTCTGGTACAAATCTATGAACTAAATAGGGGTTTACTGCAACTTCCAAGTGGACTTTTGGTGGCAAAGTTACTCCTTCACTGAGGATATCCAGGTGAGATATATTCCTTCCACCCAAAAACTTTCTAGTAGCACCCACCACTCTCATGGACTCTCTGAACATTCAAAGTGCAGCCATAGCACAGTCCCCACTGCGTGACATAACTGTGGAAATAAATAACAACGCTTATATGGAAATATCAGGCTTCTGCAATTCACTTGTAGTAGACTCCTCACTTACTGGACGACAAGCACTGTATTACCTCATGTGAGAGAGAGGGGTGGTGACGCCAGGCTGCAGTCAGGGATGTGAGATTACTGGGGATTGGAGATTACTAAGAGGTTGTGGAGTCTCCTTCTCTGGAGGCATTCAAGACCCACCTGGGCACATTCCTGTGCAACCTACTCTAGGTGAACCTGCTTTAGCAGGTAGGTTGGACTAGTTGATCTCCAGAGGTCCCTTCCAACTCCAACCATTCTGTGATTCTGTGACCTGAGTACAGCCCTCCTCAAGGCCTCCATCTCTGCAAGCCTCTCCCCTGCTCCCAGACCCTGGATGACAGAGGCTGGTCAGAAGGTGCCCA
The DNA here is from genome assembly GCF_964273445.1 of Streptopelia decaocto. Lineage (NCBI taxonomy): Eukaryota > Metazoa > Chordata > Aves > Columbiformes > Columbidae > Streptopelia > Streptopelia decaocto. The sequence continues at coordinate 120,594,129 of NC_138655.1, read as the reverse complement.
TGTGGGAGAAGAGCCATGGAATCTGTGCAAGGGAGAGAGATGCAAGTAAGGCAGAGGCCAGTTTGTCAAATTAAGCCTGGATTATAACAGGTGTGAATAGTAACTTTAAACCTGTATTTAATGGCTTTAAAGCTTCTTTTCATATTGGAAGTTATTCACTTAAAACTAACAGGAGAGTTCAGTATGCACAGCCAGCTTCCTAAGCAAACAGCAACTCTTTGGCACCTGCAGCTTGACAGCTACAAGGACAGAGAAGTGTACACAACATACAGTATATACTGATGGGGGTTGAGAAACGCTTTCATTTAAGTGGATTACTGAAAACACATCCAGCTTTTAGCACAGAGCTGGTGCACAGGAGCTGATAAGAACACTCCAGTCTGTACTCAAAGGGGAGTCCAACATTTTTCTTACCTCTGGAAGGTGGTGACTGTGTTTGAGTGAATCTTGACTGCATATAAAGGGGGTAGAGGAGAGGAAAATGCTCTTGGAGAGGTTTATGAGAATGTTTACCATAAACTGGGACTGCACTGTGAAAATATGCATTTAGGGAGTTTTTTAAATTAATTTTACATAAAATCACAATGAGATTTTTTATGTCTGTTATAGGCCAATTAGATGCATTATGCAAACATTTCCAAATTCATATAGAGTTGATCTGGGACAGCCAGAGCATGATTACATATATTCCCCCTGCGGTCTTAGCCCTTTTTGTGAAATACCCAGATCTGTACCTCTAACTATTTCTGTAACCGAGACAAAAGCGAAACACCAAAATTTGAACAGACACCTTCAAATTATTCTCATGTGCATGAGTTTACCTTTCAATCAATGCCCAGTCATTTAACTTGTAGAGGAAGAAAGTCTCTGTGAACCAAAAATGGGTCTCAAGACAACTGCTGGCTATGCAATGCCTGGACTTAATATATTGGCAGAAGGCTCAGGCTGTATTCGGGTTGAGAGTCTAGTGGTTCTTGTAGTCTTCATCTGTGCCACGCAAAGCTGGCATTGCAGGTGTGGTTCTCCTCCCCGCATCCTATGTGCTTTTTTTTTTTTTTTTTTTTTTTTCTGAAGAAGGCAAAATCTCTGTCAAAAGCCAAACCTGCTTTGGAGGAGAATGGAGATGAACTTCATCTGTGACACACACGCAGCATTTCGGAGCAAGTGGTGTGCATACAGCCCATTTAGGAGCAAAATGAAAAAGAAAAAAAAAGGCAGGTGACAAGTTCTCACTGTCAACTTCAACATCTGCAAGCTGAGTGCCCAGCTAGCCTGTGTGAACGTTTCCTGTTATTACCCTGCCTTCAATTCCCCTGCTTTAGTTCATCTGAGGGTTACATCCGTCTTTCAGATATCGGTTCTGCAGCGGGGGAAACGGGCTGCAGCAGCATCGACGTGGTCAGGAACACGGATGCAAGGAGGAGCTCTAGGACGCCCCTATACCCCAAATGACAGGACTGTCAAATCCTGGGGAGAAAGGCCCGTTGGAGCTGGCCGGTTCCCATCGACCTTGAGTCCCCTTGCAAACCACACCGACGCTCCGGGGCTGGGGAAAGGGTGGCGGTGCCCGGTCCCCGCCTCAGAAGGGAGGCAGGCGCAGGGATCCCGGCTGCACGTCGGGGCTGGCCCCGACGCGCTTGTGGTGGGAGAGCCAGACCTTAGAGGGGCTGGCCTCTGGCAGATGATTGACACCAAACTGGGTGAGGTTTCATGTTAAAAAAAAAAAAAAAAAAAAAAGGAAAGGGACAAAAAAAAAAGAGAGAAAAAGGGCGAGCGCAGGGGAGGGGGTGACTGTGGAAAGGGGGGGAGAAGGAACTACTGCAAGAGTACGAAAGTCCTGCCCAGCTGTTTGCGAAGTTTAAGATTTCCTGTTTCCCCTGCAGCGCCGAAGTGAAGTTTTCAGTGAGTCACGGGCAGTCCCGAACAGCGGAGCCGTGCAGCCCGCTCCCCCGCCGCCCTGCCAGCCCCGCCGCCGCGGCCTCCCCCGCTGCCCGGCCGCCCCCCGCGCCCCGCCCGCGGCTCGCCGTCTATGCCGATCCGGCTCCGCGATGACTCCCCGTCTGCCGAGGAGCCTGCGGCGGCTGCTTCTGCGCGTTTCCCTCTGGCTCCTCATGGGCAGCTGGGTCCCCGCTCTGCTTCGGGGTAAGTGTGCGCCGGCCCGGCGCTGCCGCTTGACAGTTGCCGGGGCAGGAGGCAGGAGTCCGCCACGGGAAGGGGGGGACGCGGTTGCTAAGAAAGTTTTGAGGCTGGAAACATTTCGGGAGGGGTGAGCGTGTTTGTTTATTGCCCTACTGGAAAGTAAGCGGGGAAGAAAGGACGGGGAATGTGGAGGTTTCGCGTCAAAAACTGAGGGTCCGTCCCTGGAGGGAAGAGGGGGGAAGAAAAAGAGTTTGGCAGGAAATGCAGCAGGGTCTGGTCCGGCCGGAGGAGCCCGGGGAGGGCAGCTCGGGAGCTGACTGCTGACCCTGGGGGGAGCGGCTGCCCGGCCCAGCAGCTGCTGCAGCAGCTGCCGCACCTGGTGCCGGCCCACACCGTGTGCCCGGGGGCGGCGGGCCCGGGGGGAACCAGCCGGCCGCGGCCCGCGCCTCCCGCCCCCTTCGGAGAATGGGCACGGGTGCAGGATCCAGCCCGCGGCACAGCTTTTGAGATGCCCTCTGGGATGGGGAGCAGCCTGCCCTGCACACCCACAGCGAGAGAGGCCAGAAGGTGCCACGGGTGCTCGGTGGTCCGGGCCGGGCTGTGCCAGCTGTGAGGGCCTGTGCGCGGCCACAGAGCTCGCTGCTGTGAGGCTCTGCAGTTGATTACCAAAAAAGTTGTTTTACATGCATGTTTCTGCCTACAGCGGAATTAAGCCGTGATTGTGAGCAGTCAGACTGAGAGCAGCAGTCATTAAGCTTAGTGCTCATCTTGTTTGATTCAGTTTTAATAACGCTTTAGATCACTTATTCTGGTTTTACCAAGACATCCCCAGGTAGGTTTTTGAGGTTGTGGTTTGCAGTATTCTTCATAGGATAATTTGGAATGTACCAAGAGCTTAAAGTGCTGCTGCAAAAACCAGGTCCCTGCCCTGAGGAGCTTTCCATCTCGGTCCTACCAGTACTTACCCGCATATGTGAACTAACATCTGTAACTGCAAAGTTAGGCCCTAAATCATGTTGCAGTGCAACTAGTGAACCTAAAAAGGGTACATCAAATTGCAGCACAACTACACATGGAACAGTTTTGAAGAATTAAGTAGTTTTCTGAGATGTTGTGTGATATCATGGCTAGTTTTAGTCTTAAGGTAAGATGTGTAGACCCCCTGACCTTCTACAAACTTTGCTCTGTGCCTTCTGCTTCTCTCTTGTGGTTCATTCGTGGTCAATAATAATCTCAAAATTGTTACTAAAACATAACAACAGAAACGATATAGCTCTTGTATAGCTACTGCCAATAGCTACGTACAGTATGAATAACTTCATGCTTCATTAACAATCCTGTCAGAGTCAACAGATTTTACATACCTGCAAAGTTACTCATAGAAGCTTAAAACAGATAAAAACACAGTTTAAGAATAAGACACTATGGTATCCCAGGGCTCAAAATTATATTATTTTAAATGTAAGATGTGCAGCTTCTTGATTTATATTGATCAGGAATAATAAAAATATATATCATACTCAACTAGTGATGTCTTTTATTTTGACCTCTGCTCCATTTTTTTTTGCGGATTCCCATCACAAAAGCATTAAATGAAAAAGCTTCACTTCTGTTAATCTTGTGTTATTTTTTATTATGCTGCCTTTTTTTTTTTTTTCACCCACTCAACAAGTATAGACAGTCCCAAACTACAGGTAGATTTTAAAAGTGGACATAGCTTAAGAATTTGTTCTTCTTTCTTGTTGTAGGCCCAGTGAGCAAAAAATACAGATTGGTTACAATTCAGCATTTTTCATACCGATCTTCATCTACACCCAACAATAACTAAAACTGAGTGGACTTGTCAGATAATCTGTCCTCTAACTCCAGAAGTTGTTTTAGTAGTCACTGCAGGATCCTATTGTATGTATAACAGGAAGAGTTGGTCAGAAAAAAACAGTTCTGTGGGGGCAGAAAGTGTGAGGTTTGGATATTGGTTATTATTTGGTATCAAAATGAAAACTAGAACTACCAAACATTTGGGTGAAAACAAAACAGAAAAACTGCTACTTGCTTGTAATAATCAATAGCTCAGCGGTTCAGTGAGGATGGGGCAGGGGAGATACCAGTCTCAGGAGACCTCAGTTCCCAGATATGCCTACTAGCTAGCTGGTTCTTGCTGGTGAAGAGGTTAATAAAGCTCTGGCTAAAATTTCACTTAAGCATTCTTCACAGCAAAATATTAGATAGGAATAGCACATGCCCATGAAGATTCTGGACAAAACTACAAATTCTTGAGCAGGTCCAATAGGAACTATCTACTTTGAAAAAGATGTTCTCATGTCCTGTAGTACACACAAGTAATTGAAATTTTTTCCACAGAGTAAAGGGACAAGGTATGTTTTTTTTGAATGATTGTGAAAGCTGTATTGAGCAGTGTAAACCAACAGTTGCCCACATAGGAAATCGACACTGCTGTGTCCAAGTGAGTACAAATCTGTAACTTATCTTTGGGGTATCAAAACCAGAAATTTGTTCCTTGGAATAATCTGTGTAATAATTGTTCATTTCTGAGCATCAGGAACTTAATTTTTTCAAACTCTATTTGCATTATTGTCTCCATAGTTTTTAAAAGCCGTGTCATAGTCAATTAATTTTATAGTAACAGAATGAAATTCAGAGCTTCAGCTATTTGCAAGAGGGAAGTATGAGAACAATCTTAGTAACATGGTGGAAACATGTCTGTTACACGATCGAATGTTAAATGCATTCCTGCCCCCCATTAAACTGGCATATTTCCAGTTATTTCAGGAGGGAAGTAGGAACAGAACAGAGATATTATTGCATTTTCTTCTATTTATGGACTGTCCTGAATTCTAAGACTTTTATACCTGAGACTTTGAAAATCACTTTTATTTAATTGCTATTTTGAGCTCCTTGGCATTAATCTGCTTCTATGATATTCAGGTGGTGAATTCCATATAGGAATGGTTTCTATTAAAAAATGATGAGCCAGATCTTAAGCTGCTGCGAATGAATATAATTCTGTTAGAATCAGTAGAGTTACATCGAGTTATGGCATACAAGTTTCCTGAAACAGTTTCAAAAGTAATTTCAAACAAAGGGCAATGGAATAATTCAGATTTTTTCATATTAATAATATTTTTTCACTTACATTTTATAAACACTTTTATATGACCTACATTTAGCCAAGCAACATTGATTCAAAATGAAGTACTCCTTTTTGGGATTAATTGTTATGGTTTGAAAGATGCAATGTGCTCTAATGGTGGCTGATAAAAGTTGTCATTGTGGCAAGGTTAATTCTGAACTTAGGAGTGAAGATGGTGGTGTCAGGCTCTTAGCAGAAGGAAAATTCTTCCTTTTTTTTTTTCTTGTGGTGTGTGTGGTGGTTTTTGTTTTGTTTTAGTTTTTTGTTGGGGTCTGGGGTTTTTTTTTTGGTGACTTTTTTTTCAAGACAGTTTTTAGAAGGGAGTAGTTTTTTTGAGGGAAAAGAGCATAGTATCACTGTAGCACCAGTTGTTGGAGTTTCCCATGCTTATATTTCCTCTGCAGGATATTTTAAAGATTATATTTTGCATTTGTGGCATAGGAATTTTTTTTTCTCAGTAATGTGTGTCTGCGCTGTATGTGCTTTGCTAGCATTCGCTTTGTATCGCTGTCACTCCTCTGACTTCAGAAGGGCTGTGCCTCATGGTATAACAAGAATGTGCAAAAACCAGCTGGTTAGGCCCAATTCATTACTCTCTTGATTTCTGCATAACGGGGTGCATTTGTATCAGATGGGTATGAAATAACGCTAGTGCAGTGACAGATTTTGGTCCGAAAGTGATCCGTGCAGTCTCCACGCTGGCTGGCATGGCTATGGTTGAGTGTTGGTGGCACAGTGAAAGTCAGGGCTTCCAGCCACCCTTGTGGTCCTGGGATCAGCAGGAGGGAGGTGAATCGTTCCAGTCCTGGTCTGCCCGTGGTCTCTGCAGCTTCTCTGGAACCTGGTGAGCAGAGGGACGAAGGGATGTCCTGAGACGGGTGGGAGGCCAGTGGTGCAGTGTTTCCTTTGCCACATAGGAGCCCTTTAACTTGGGAAATTACCAGGTAGGCACATCCCAGGGACATCAGCTAGTTTGTGTTACCAGTGCATTGCAAACTGAGTAAAATGGACTAAGATATCAACCGTTTCTGTGCATGTGTTGGAGAGTACAAGGGATTTCCAGCATGGAGTAGTGGAGAGATGGTCCTGTTACAAAAAAGTTGTCTGAGTCCTAATCTAAGAGATTTAATGCTGAGATTTTGATTTACTTAATAGGTCTTAAATTTTAGCCTTAAATTTTTGGGGGTTAGAGGTTTGGTTTTTTTTTTTTGTTTTTTTTTTTTTTCCTATAGGATAATGGGAACTGTTTTTTAAACTCTTATAATCAAGAATAAAATAAAAGGTCATAACAAAATATGTGCACTTTTGTGAACTCAAATTCTGGAAGGTTAAAATAGACCAAAATAAATCAGAAAGAATATGCCTTATTTTCAACAGACTAGTTATAAGTCCTTTTGAAGTTTAACTTCACTGGCAGGTGGAAGTGATAAAAGTTGTGTTAAGAAACAGCAGATAAACTTGTTACTACAAAGGATAGATTGTTTTTACAGCAAGGAGTGGTCATACACACTGGGACTTGGCATTGTAGTTAAGGCAAACGCCGCTGATGTGTATGCCACTCATGGCTTAGAGTTGATACTAAATATTTGCAAGATTGGGTTCTCAGTGACCGAGCTCAGTCTTCAATGGTTATTTTTCATAGTATGTCTTCATTCTGGCAAAAAGACAGAGCAGCAGCACTGGCATTGCTTGAGCACAACCATTTACATCTTACTGCCTGAAAGAATACAGATTTAGTTAGTGTACAGATGTTTAGGGTAAGATACGTAGAGAGAGCAAACCACTTCAAACACCATCCAGTGGTGAAAAACTCATCTAAAGTAGTAGTTAGAACTATCAAATCTCACCAGGAATTGCTTAATTCTGTTGCTGCTGGTGGCAGCATGCCATCGTTAGTTTACGTCCATCAGATTCTAGGGATTTAAGAAGAATTTAAATTGGGGCATGTATTAAGGGAGTCTGCCTTGCAGTCCATACGGATTCCTGATTGGGGGACTGATGTCCATTTGTCTGCACTGCTGCAAAGTTTAGTGACTGTTTCAGATCTTAAGAAACAATAACATTAGCAGTGGCAGGAGAAGGCCACTTGTCCATGTTTGTGCATTTTTTTAATATGCCATTTCCTTGCTCTTTCTCTGAATGCCATTGTGGTTGTTAACAGCTGGAGCTGGAACTACCTGTCCTTTTTTTCATATGGGTTTTAAAGCCTTTTCACCTCTGGGAAGATCGTCTGGGGAAATAGTAGTTTTCCTTTGCTCAAACAACTGGTATTTAGCAAGAACTTCCTGCTGGCATTCATCCCTGAGTTAATCTGGTTAGAATTAGAGGTGGTTGAGAGTTTTTGACACTGTTTTTCATGGGAAAATGCTGATTTGTCAAAACTGAAACAATTTGTGGAAATGTACCAGTTTCCATTAAACTTTCATCAGGAAACTTTTTTTTTCCTTCCCTAGTCCACGGTGGAATTTCTGTTATAGAAAGATAGAGAAGGAGAAATCATCATTAATCAATAATTAGAATAATCACTGGTTGAGGATGAAAGAAAGGCAGGACCAAGTGCCTGGTCTGGCTCATGGAGTGCACATTTGAATCTGGAGCTCCCCCTATCCACCCTCCCCAGGACAATGGACGGCTGTCACTATGATGGTGCATGCACACACAAACACCCCCGCACCCGCCACTTCAAATTATTTTGGCTTCACTCTAGTGGTGAATCTGAAAATGTATAAAGTGTCACAGCACTTTGTAGGGCAGGAAAAACATTTTCCCAACAGTGTTTAGGCTGTCTTGCAGCCATGTGTTTGTTTCCTCCTTGTTGGGTGGGAATGACAGTGCTCTGAATGTCTGGTGTCTTCTAATCTTTGTTTCATATCATAATAACAAGCTGTATTCAGACATTTCTGTCATGCAAAGGAACCACAATTTTTATTACTAACAGTCCTGATAGTCTGATTCCAGGATTCCAGCTCTCCAGTCACACAGAGTAGTATTTTGGCAAAAATTCGACTGAAATGAATAGATTTCAGGAACAGATAGAGGAGTCTGCTTCCACACAATTAAAGCATTCCTTCAATTTACCACCTGGCAGATACATCACTACAAATGACACCTACAGTTAACATTTTGCCTTTGGAACAGTAATCTGGGACCAGAGGTATTAGAAAGCTGTCTTCTGTTTCCTACATACCTTCTCTTTGTACCCAAAGACTTCAGCGCACAGCATCAGATGAGCTGTTGCCCTGCTCCATAAGTAGACATCTTAGATTTTAAGGTAAAAAAGAAAGACTTATCAAGCAGCCAAAGCCATAAGCTCAGCCAGTGATTTGAAAGTCACACCACATTCTTTCTGGCTTGTTTGTAGTCTTCAATAACACGAGTTTTGAAAGATAGCCTCTGCCCTTCGTGCAGTTGGTTGGTTCCTCCTAAACAATGCATTGGTGTACCTGTGGGCCTCGTTTAATTCAGCATTTAAACTCAGTTTAAAAAAGAAAAAAAGCTGTTATACGCAGAAGACATTAGAAAATCCATCTTGTGTTCCCAAGGTCGTGGTGGCTTTGTTAGGGCTTAGAGACTTCCTTCTGTTAGAAAAGCAAGTGAATTTGAACAGTGCATACTCAGAGAGCGGCGGGAAGGTTTCACAGTCTTACTCCTCAGAGCAACATTTTCAAAGACAAGACCCAAGTGTGGTTCTTATGTGCCTGGGGCACTTTAATGGGCCTCTTTAAAAACTAGCATTGTGCAAGTGGAACACATGCAGGGCCAGATTGTCAGCTGGCATAAATCAGCTTTACTCTGTTGAAGGCAAGGAACCTGCCCTGATTTATACCAGCTGAGAATCTGGCCACAGAATAAATAATAGGCAACTGTATGTTATGAGGCTGTAATTCCCTTGAGGGGGCTTTTGTGATATCAGTCTTACAGGAGCCAGAGTGATCTGTTTCTTTTTCTTGGAGCAAAAGAGTAATTTGACTGCAATATTTTGAAGTCGTCAGAATGTTAGGAAGGAGAGATTTTAGGCAGTCAAGGGAAAGAAGATGCTTCCAAACTACCTGTATCATTAGGGACTTCTGTCCAGGAAGAATCATGGGAGGAGAATATGGGACGATGCAGATGAATTGGTTTGGGATAAGTAGTCCCAGAAAAAGAGAATTGTGCAAGAGAGAAGATTTCTCATCGAGACCAGGCCTTTCCTTTGAAAGCACTTGTGTAGATTTCCCAAGCTGTATAAAAACTGAAGCTCTCTCATCACTGCTAAGCTGCTAGTGCTGGTGTAATCAATAAGGAAGCAAAGTGGAGAATGGGAAATGAGGACCAAAGGGTAAACTTCTCCTTAGTATGTGTACACGGTTTAATTTTGTTTAACATTTCACCCAGAAGGGTTATAAGTGAGCTGGTACTCATTTTATTGACTTAGAAAGAAAAGGGGATTCAGTTGGATTTTCCAAGAGTTAACATGTAGTTCTCCTGGGTCTAAATATTTTAGATGTGAGATGCAGGTGAGCAGCCTCCTTCCAGTTTTAATCCTGCTGTGGATTCTGCAGCCCAGAATGGGAGCAAGTGCGTCATGTGTATACGTCACCTGTTGGCATGGTTAGGTGGTGCCTGCGGCTTTTGGATGATAATGTGGTAATTTTGTAGATTTCATCTCGCTAATTAATAGAAGCATATTTTGAATGTTGCTGTACAAGAGGGTGAACTTTGAAACACACCACAGATGATTACTAATGGATTATCACTTCTGGTTATTTTCAGGAAAGGAAGCAGAAGCAGCTGTCCAGGATTCTTGTGTGTCTTGAGATGCTGATCTGGTCTGATCCTTGAGATCTAATTAGTAGGTCAGATACTATTGACAATATAAGCGTGCAGAACACCAGTGGTTTTGATAGCATGGCTTAAGCAACAGTTTAAGAAAGGTGTTCGTGCTCGAATGGATACAAAATTTCTTACGATTTTGACTGCTTCCCTGGTTTTAGTGTTACCTGACTGTCCTGAGCAACTTCCATATGCTTTGGGAGCTCTGTGGCTGGAGCAAATCTGAAGTCATAGTTACATCAGGACTTGTGCACTTGGAGTGCTTCAGCAGTGTAGTGTATGTCAATAACTTCTGTCCATTCAAGTGTACGCTTTGGGAAATATGTTAGATGTAACTACATTTTTCCCTTTCTAGTTTCTTTCTCCAGCTGTCTAATATCTTAAAATGTTACTTCATCAGACAGTACCTACTGTACAGTTTCAGGCCACTGCTGAAAGACAGTCTGTAGCTATATGTTAGTTTATTTTGCTTTAAGTCACTGTAAAGCTACTAATTAACATGGACTAGCACTTTTCTGTTATCCTGAGCAAGACATTACATAGGCTGCTTTTTTTTTTCCTACCTTTTTTCCTAAAATGGACTGCATTGTAAAAATATACACAATTAAGGATGAATATTTTTCATTATGTTATCAATAGCGATAAGATGGAAAGACAATAAAATCACATGCAGGAATTCAGCATCTGAGCAGCACTGAGTTGCTTATGGATTTCACGAGATAGTTGGTCCCTTTCTGCGCTCAGGATGCTCCAGCCTCTGCTCTGTAGCTGTCTTAAGCTCTGCTGTAACATGACTGGGCAGTGACTCCAGAGTGTCCCATTCTTCTTGAGAAACTCATAGAAAGAATGCACGAATGAAGAAATAAATCTTTGTGTGTTTCACTAATGGGAAGAATTTAATGAGGCTTTGAATAGCACAAATTTGTCAATCAGTGATCGAATAGCCATGAAGATTTCAAAAGAAGAGCTGTCATACACAGATGGCGGTTGATCCTTTATCTCCTTTGGCTGTTTCTGCCCACAAGCATGCAGCAATTACCCATCTCATTTGTCTCTTGCATACAAGGAGATATATGATTCTGCAGTGACTGTGCTGTGGCAGTTGGCCAGCTGCCCTACTGTGCACCTTCTACCTCCCCACAGTGCCCATTACCGATTTTCATGGTTGCATTGCCTCCTTTTCCTACAGTGGCTACAGCCTTTGGCCAGAAAGTGGGAGGCCCTGAGAGTATCTAAACTCCATCAGTGATGGGCTCTGAAAGGAAGGATCCTTGCTGGCTGAGACTGCGCAGGGCTGTAGCAGTGGCACTCTACAGAGAAAGGGTTGACGTGTGTGCGGGTGGTCCCCCGAAGCATGTCAGAGGAGAAGAAAGCCTGTTCCCTGATGGATTTATTCATTATTCCAGCCCCTGCAGGGTGACTGATATTCTCTCCATGGAGTTCACAGCACAACAAAGAGAGACTTTACATACAGAAACTTTTTTCCTTTTTACATTGAAAACAACCATTTCTCATCCTCATGAAAAGATCAGAGAGGACCATGTAATAGTCATGACTTCGTAAGCCTCTTTATTGAGGCTTTCACAAAGTAACTAGGTCAGCAATACGTGCTTCTGGGCTATTGAATTTCCCCTCTTCCCCTCAGTCTGTTCTTCCATTTCCTCACCCAACTTTACCACAAAGGAATGCCTCAAGTCAAAAATCTGGGAAGCTGATCCTTTTATTGCATTTGTAGTATTCTCATCTGGTACGTGCAGTGCCAGGTCATCAGCCTTGCAAAGCTGGTATAGCCCAAGTCTGCGTGTAAACAGCAATACCACATTGTCTGGTTGTAACTAAAGCGATATCCGTTCTCTTTTTGCTCTGGATAATAGAAACAGGAAGACTTTCAGTGGGAAGTGGTTGATGAACTGTTCTGGAAAAGGAAATACAACCAAAAAGTGTTTCTTCATCTTTATTTTTTTTTCTTCATCAACTCCTTTTTCACACACTCCTTACTTCTCACATTTTATACTTTTACCTTGAAGCTTCTGCCTTGCTGGGGGCTTTGCTGTTCTCACTCTTCCCTGAGGCCACACAGGTACCATGAGTATTAGTGCCACAAGAAGCAGCCTAGAGCTTCCTGTATGTACATGTCCCCTGCTTTAATGTGTATAAAGGAAGATAAAAATATGATTCAAATTACATCACCAAGATCCAGGAACGTGAGATTCACAGTGAGGAGTCAGGCAGTTGTTTAAAAAATAGGCACTTGACCGTAAAAGGAAGATTTAGAAGTATCTGTATTAGGCATCCAGCTCCTCCTATACGTGTTGGAGGGGGTTAGAGGCTCATACATGGGAAGAGGAGGCAAGACTTGTTGGTGATTTGTAACTATAAACAGCTTTTCCATCTTGACGCGTGGTGAAAGCAGTGACCTAGGAAGTGAGAAACCTGGACTCAGTCTCTTAATCTCTGGAGACCCAAACCCAGATTTCCAGCTTCCCACAATTTCATCTGCTGTATTGTTGATGCCACCTTTAAACTTCAGTATAGGTATTTGTATCAGAATTTCCACAGTTTCAAGTAGTTCTGCTTAACATGTGGCAAAAACATAATGCAATGTGTTAATTACAGTTTCTAGAAACAATTATAGAATATGTGGGAAATGAACAGAGATTGCTTCAACGTTGGTCTATTGTGATTGGGAAATTGATGTTCAAAGAGAGTCTTAACAGAAATTCTGGATTAAAGCCCTCAGAGTACCCAGAAATTCTCATCAGTCTCAAATACCCTGCCAAGTTCAATAAGATACAATTAGCAATTTTTTCTCAGGCTAAGAGGCTGTGTGCTAGGAGCTGCCAGGAAATGATGAGACACAAAGAAACTTTGGTATCTTGCTTCAGTTTCACCATTTAAGGCCTAACTCTTCTATCAGTTGTCTACATGTATATTATTCACCCTTCAGCCAGCTTACACTTCCCCTAATTTGGCTTCTTTGTTCCGGTAACTTGTAGTATGATTCTCAGGCACATACCTACTGGTGGTTTGAATTCAGAAGCATATTGGCATTCTCATGGGTGAAGGTGGGTAGCAAAATGCTAGAAGCAAACCACTAGTTATTTGAAGTATCTCACCCTTGAAAGTTAATGACAAGGCACATTTACCACTATCATAACCACATACCTAGAAACAGAAAACACTGACACCTGCCTTCCCAAATTGATGCTTAACATCAGTAGTTAGACTACCCGTACAATCATCACTCTTCCCTTTAAAAGGTGGATCTTGTTTTAAGTTCCCATGTTGTGCTTTTGTAACAGAGGTTTAGATAGCTTTGAGCAGAGCAGTAATTTCCACTTGATTGTCCTTAGGCCTGCAGCAGGTTAGGAAGGAGGTAATACTGTTTGTTTAGGGAACCATACTGCCCTTTTTAGCATTTGCAGATAATGTTAATGATTGTCTACCTTTTGAAAATGACAGACTGTTGTGGTTGTGAACATATGAAGAACAAAAGAATTAGGAATAGTACCTACAGCTGCTATTACCAGTCTGGATGCAGATTTGGTCAGATATGCAGGCAGTTTGCCATGCTTTAATAAGGTACCACACATCATATAAACACCACTTGCCTCAAGGCAAGTATAAGGTAGTGCAACCCAGCTAAATCTGCTCTGCCAGAATGCTGAGCTGGGGGTAGGAGAGCTCACATGGAAGTTCACCACAGTTAGTTGATGGTGAATAAGGTGTTAAACTGTGCTAACTTGATATTTTAGACTCTGTGGTGAATGAGATTATGAAAGGTGAACAAGCATCTATTCCAACAGATGAAAGCTGCAGTTGAACTAAATCACTCCAGAAACAAGGTGTGCCTTTTTAACAAACAGGATAATTTCATTATTGAAGACTTGCCAGGGGACATGATGGAAGTCCCAATGTGAATCTCTAAATCAAGGCAGGTTTTTGTTTAAACATATACTCAGAGACGTTAGGGTTTTGCAAAACTACCCAAGTGGAATGATTTTACTTGCAGAAGGCCAGACTTGGAATATCATTTTTGCTCTTCTTGGCACAGATGTCCTGTAACCTACGAATCTGTGATGCAGCAGGTTACCACCACCGGGTTGGTATCACTCATGTCCTTCTCAGAATTAGAACTAGCAGCTCCAGAAGTGACAACCAATTAAGCTACTCTGCTAACTAACCCTGTGCAAGGATATTTCAAATATACATTACTTAAAAATTTCGCATCCAAGGAATCAAAAAAAAGTCTGTATTCCTACAGAGCACTTTCCTCTGGAATAACCTATGCTATTACTGCATTTGGAAAGCTTGAAATTGTTTTGTTTTGTGAGAACACTTTTAAAAACATACTGTGTTATGCATGAGTGTGGTATTTGTGAAAAATTCCAAAGTGACAGCTTTAGAGAATGAGCTGCCCACGTCACTGAACAGTTAGACCAGAAACCATAACAAAGCAAGCAGCTGGCTCCTGGTGTTTAAAGGGATGCTGAGTAGTTCAGCTACTATGGCCATGTGATACACAGCTTCCTCAATGACAGTTGTTGAAATAGTATTTTCGTGACATAATTATTAATCCACTTGGCATTTGATTAAAATTACCAAGGCATTTCATGGAAGCTCTTAGACATCCTGCAGACTGTTACTGATTTCTGCAGTTGAATAAGTGCCCTCCAGATGAAGGATGATGATGTGCTATTACCAATATCCAGAAACACTCAGTGACTCTAAACTGTTAAGCATCAGCTAGTATAATTTGACATAGCAGCACTCAGAAATCACAGATTAGCATCTGCTGAAGATTTTATCCTATTAAATTTAGCTAATACATGTGACAGTAAACATCTTCTGTCCTGTGGTAGCAGGATGAGGAATGTTATACTGTTGACAGAAATGAACTGTGCCATTTAAAAGTCCATTAAGTATCATCATATTTTGCTTTTCATAATTCTCAGTTGTTAGGGAAAAAAAAAAAAAGTTGAAGCAATTGGATGAA
This sequence comes from Streptopelia decaocto, assembly GCF_964273445.1. Taxonomy (NCBI): domain Eukaryota; kingdom Metazoa; phylum Chordata; class Aves; order Columbiformes; family Columbidae; genus Streptopelia; species Streptopelia decaocto. The sequence goes on along the minus strand of NC_138655.1, from coordinate 120,579,031 downwards.
TTTTGAGATATTCAGATGAAAATTAAGAGGCAACAGAAGGTTTGCTTCTGAGCTGCTGCTTGGTATGCTTGATCTGGTGTTTCTGTCTTATATTTTCCTAGCTTTCTCCCTGAAAACAAGTCCTTCAATAGAAGTAATTGTTTTGTAGGCACTTAAATTAGTTTCTTCTTTGCAAAGTTTCTTCTAAACAAGTGTGTAAGTGTATATGCTGTCTTGGAGTGCTGGTGGCAGATTATGGTCTTGATAATGACTTAAGATACAGCCTAGAGGAGTGAAATAGTGGGTTTACAGAAATGACCATGTGTGGGAGGGGAAAACCCTAGAAATCCAACTCCACATGTACTTTTCACATTTACAGTTTTATTCTGCTTCATCATAAAGAAAGTGTAAGAGCCTGCTGCCTTTCACACATCTTCAGGCAGGTAGACTAAACATTTGAGGCTGGCAGGTTCCTTCCCACTGAGCTGTGCCTAGTGTAGGAATGTCCTCACCATAACACTGTAATGCCAACCCTGCTGGGGGCTGGCTTCTGCAAGCAGTGAGTAATGTATTGTTGTAGGGAGTGACAATTACTGTATTCCTACATGCAGATTTTTTAATGTCCAAGGCTAATTTTTTTTAATGTGGGGGCTTACCTGCTGGACCATGCACACATGAAGAAGAAACTGTCCTTAAAATACTCAGTTTTATTGCCTAGTGAATAAATTCTTTACATGGTATTTAGAAATAATGGCAAAGATAAAGACCTTTCAGTGAACTTTTGAGGGATGTATTTAGGGGTGAAACGCCTATTTATTTTGGAATGGGCAGGTTTCACTCACGGCTTTTATTTTGCTTTAAGCCCAGTAAAATTTCAGCCTCAAATAGAAATGAAGGAGCTGATTACTCTTTCCCTTATTTCAGCAGAATGATATTGCCAGCTACTGATTCATAGTCTCAAATGTAACTGGGGGGAGTTATTTGCAAATGCGTTATAGGGAACAGCTAATACCCGGGGCATATGTTAGCAAATTTACCTTTGGCAGATAAAGGAGATGTTGCTTTGTTGGTAGAAATACTTCTTTACCAAGGCATCTGATAACTTTCTAACAGCATGCCACAGCAGTAGGATTTCTGCTACAGAAATCAGCAAAAGAAAGTTTTCCCGAGGTTGAATATCGTTAGAAGCGTGTATTTTTATGCATGTGCCCTTTTCCCAATACTCAGTGTATAATTCCCATTAGCAGTTGTGAAAGTTAGACACATCTATCAAGAGAGCATATCCCAAGGGTATTAAATTCTGTTATTCTGCTTCTTTGCATGTAACTTGACAGAGACAAATACAACCATCCAAGCTACTGAATTTGAGAAGGATGTATATTTTCTCCAAATCCATTCAAAGCAATTCTGCTCCCAAGGGATTACATTTGAGTCTAACTGTCCTCTGATTTACTATTTTATCTGAGCTGATGGATTATGAAAGAGAGTAATTTCTTTTTCATACTGTTTTCCTGAATCTGTCATTCAAAACTTGCTGTGTGGGGAAAGAATGGTTCATAAACATTATTCTCCTGGAGGAAAATGGTTTCTCACAGTAAAAAAGAGCTCTGAACTGAGCTTCCGCATAAACATCTTTGCCCATCAGTGACTGACAGAGAAGCCTCTGTGTGTGTGTGTGTGTGTGTGTGTGTGTGTGTGTGTGTGTGTGTGTGTGTGTGTGTTAAGTATGTGGACTTGTTAAATGAGACTTCTTCTTTGGAAACAGTTTTTCAAATAAACTAGGAAGGATGGGTTATATTCAGGTCTAGAGAAAGAAATTGCACAGAATTCTGTTTTATAATCTGTAGATTATATTGTAAACTAGTACCATAGTAGGAACATCCTTTGGTCAGGGGATGTGCATTAACTTAAATTCCAGATTTCTCAAATACTCCTCAAGTTCAGAGGTCTTCAAAAAGCTAAGCAAAATTAGCTCTTCTATGCTCCTTACATTAGGAATTTGTCTTTTCATATTAAGCTTAAACCTAAATCCCCAAGCTTTAAATTGTGACTGTAAGTTTTGCACCCTAAACACATCTTTGTTTTTGTGTTGTTTCCTTGTTTGTTTGTTTATGGCTGGGAAGGAGGCACAGTGGCAGTGAATGCACTTAAAAAATTCCACTAATACCCTCCTTTTAGCTGGAAAAACAAATATTTATAAATCCCTCTGAATCATGTAACTGTGTAACGATTGCAAGTTTGAAAGCACAGTTGTCTGGTTAATCCATTTAAATGCCCACTTTGAATGGGCAGCTGTGAGTCTTTGTCTGCACACAGCTTCTCCCAATACTTAACTGGTGTGTTATAAAATACCACAGAAATTCTGGTATAGTTCAGTAGCAACCGGCATACACGCATTACAGTTTTCTGTTATACAAGATAGAGACTTTCCCCATGCCGGGCACATCCTTGTTTAAGGTGGACTTAAGAGCTGTGGCTGAAGCCAGTTTGCTCAGTCACTGTATAGGTTGCTGAGATCATGCTTAAAGAATGTGCAGGTCCTGGTCAGAGGCACAAAGCACCCCCTAACTCATGACCTGAACATGCTCCAGCAGTTGATACAAAAGGTGCACTTGTGAAGGGCGGGTATAGAAGCCCAATATGGAGTTGTGCATGGAAAAACATTGAGGAATTCTAGTTTGATTTCCTCTACCTAGGTAAAAATAGAACACTGAACAGCAGAACTGCAATTTAGGTACTCCAAACCATGTCATTGTACCTAAAAATCTTTTTATGTCTTACTTACGCTATTTGTGCCCCTTGTGCTTCATAATTATGAAGTATTTCCTGCTTGCTAATGTGACACTTAAACCGATATTTGAACAGATGCAGCCCATTCCAATTACTGTCTTACATTTTGAGACTGCTTTTGATTTATTTTTATTTTCAATCTCAAATCCACTATTTAGGTTTGTCTTGGCTTGACTAAAGTTTTGTTCCTTGGTCCACAGGATCTTACTTCCAGTTTAGAGAAAGGAAGTGCGGTCAGAATTAGGCGCTTTGAAATCAGAGGTGGGAATTAAAGTTCAGCAAAGGTTTCAGAGCAACAGGTGAAACTCAGGTCTTACTTTTGTCTGGGTTTACAAAGCATTTTCCCAGACTAATGGTAGTTTCAGGTAAATATTCATCAGACTTTTCCCATGAAACAAAGCAGAATTGAGGTGACTGGCTGAATTTTAGTTTTGAGTTCATATTACAGATCTGCAGCAAAATCAGATGTTTCACTTCAGACAGAGGATATCTGTGCTTCACAGTGCTATCTGTCCCATCTATATAGCCCTTTCTCTTGAAAAAAAGTGTATTCTAAAGCCAAGACTGCTTTGATTCTGCAAGAGTCCTATGAAAAGGAGGTGTCTGGTAGGTCTGTGTATGGCTGAGGACACAGTCACAGAGAGTAATACATGTTTTCTCAGATGTCTCCCATAAATGTTGTTAACTGATGTGAGATACCAAAAGTACTTTTTCTACACTTAAGAGTGAAAATAACCTCCTTTCTGCTTTCATAGTGGATTTAAACAGCTATGGGGCCTGTCCCGAGCTGCCTCAGCAAATATTTCTGAGGAGAAACATCAGTCCTTGGAGTGCTCCCCAAAGTGACATAACCCGTGCAGATGAGTCCTAGACAAGACCCTTGCAGTGATGATGCCTGGCAGAAAAGAGTAACTGCAGAGCCCTTCTTTCCTCTCCTGGAAGGGCTGTGACATCTCCTGTCTCAGGGCAAGTGGCATTTGAAAGCAGACTGCGCTCAGGTTGGAGGGAGCAGCAGACAGCAGGTCCCCCATGTCCCTGGTGTGGTGGGGAGCCTGACCTTGCCCCAGAAAGAACTTCAGCCATGGATCCACAGAGACTTTTCTCTGCCCTCAGCAGTGGTGCTGCTGTTGAAATGCAGAGTTTTGCATTACCTTAGCCGTGGGTTCTCGCTCCTCATACCACATTCTTTATTGTGTTTGTGTAGTCTGTTGTCTAGACTGAAGAACTGTTCTGGGTCAAACTGGCCTTTTGGAGGGGAAGGGAGGTGTGGTAAGGTGCAGTCTGATTCCCCTGCGAGAGAGGAGAAAGTGCAATGAAGGATGTGAACAGTTAACCAGAGCAGGGGAGCAGGACTGCTGTTTTTTTCCAAACTGAAACTGTTTGTGCAGATATTTTCGGTATAACCTCCCTAGAGAGAAAAGAAAAAGGGAAGATCTTTTGTGTTCACAATGCTTAAGAAACAAATTAGTCATTTTTCTTAAATTGGCCTGAGGACTTCTCCATAAGGCAGACAGTTGCTGTTCTCAAAATATGTGTTTCCTTGCATCAAAAAGGAACAACATTAAAAATAAGATGTCAGAAAAGGAGTCTCTGCAGTGGCCTCCCCAAAGGAGGGATCCGCTGAGGGCTCTGGAGAGCTACATGTGGCACGGGAAGATGAGTATGGCATTATGGTTCCAAAACCTGTCAGGAAAGTGTGTCAGTAATTTTAAGGCGATATTACTAAAGCAAATAAAATGAAAAATAAAAGCATGAAATACAGCAGTGATACTTCTGATTCACCAAGCAACCTAGCTCTATCAAAGGGAACCTGAGGGAGTCAGACATAACTTTGAATTTCCTGTTTTGTGTGATTTGTCACAGTCTTAATATCTGTGCTTCATTTCCACTACTTTAAAAGGCAAGCAAAAATCTCCCCCCAAACTAACATATTTCGTGACCTTTCCTGGAGGTTCTTTTGTGAGACCAGAAAGGGTTTGCAAGTGCTTGCCAGTCTCCTGAGTGCACGAACAGTATTAATAAACATCTGCTCGTCTGTATTTACTCTTCGTAAGGCACAACAGCTGGTTTTAGGTATTATTTACACAGTTTCCTCTACATTTTCGTTATCTTAGTCTGCTTTTTTGAATACGCTGGATTCCAGTGGAGATACGTTTAGCAAGAGCTTAACTGTAGAAAGAGTTAACTTTAGCCAGAGTTAACTGCAGTTTCAGGAGAAAGATCTGGCTTTTTGCCACCAGAGTTGCTGCATGCTGCCAGCACAGAGATCAGTCTTTAAATCATTACCATTTTACATTTGGAAAAGATTATTTTCTGCCATCTATCTAGCCTTCATTCCTGTTGAAAATGCTACAGGTAGATAGCCAGGTAACATGAAAGTTTTTTCTACGTACAGAATTCACACCTCTTGAGCTTATAGTGGATTTAAAAGTAATTGATTAAACCACAACAACTTTGTGTGCAGTAAATCTCAATTCTGAAACTGGCTATACTTGTTCCAAATATAACCTATACTGAGGCAAATCAGCTTTAAAAGGATTTGAAGATCCACATGCAAAACTGTAAAATCTCCACCCCTTTAATTTAATCGGCTAAACTCATGTGGTGGTGTGTGTATACCAGGCCAGCACTTAGTTATTTGAAGCTGTTCAGAAAGTTAAGCATGACAAGACTGTATACTAAATATGAGCAAAGCCCTGAAGGAGTGTCATTTGTGAGTGTTTGGCTATGGAAGTTATGTTACTATTTTTGATTTTTGTGTGGCTTTGGTTGTGCAGTGGTCTGTGGGAGCTGAGGGCAGGGCTCCATCTGCACAGTGGCCCTGTGGCTGCCCGCTCCGGCGTCGCAGCCATGATCTGGCACAACAGGTGGCTGTGTAAAGGAGAAGTAGGAACTGTACACATGTGCCCACCTACTCTGTCCATCACAGGTACTACAACTGCAGTTCCCCGTGAGAAGGATGGCAGGGTTTGGCAACGCAGTGCAGCAGAAAGCTTGTAATGCTTTGGAGTGAACCTCTTTGCCCCTGCCATGGATCCTAATGTGTTCTGCTGCCCACACGATTAGCAGAAGATGCAGCCACTTACCCTGTGACATAGTCTTTAAAACTTCTCTGCCTTCCTCCCACCTGCGGCCTGTCCAATGAGGATGCTCCTAAAAAAGCAGACAAGATTTGTCTTTGCCTTAAGCAGATATCACAAAACAGACACTTAGGACTGCTAGTAAGTAACAAAGGGATGCCGTTAGGTAAGCAGCATTGGTACATTAAGAATATGTTTAATTTTTTTATGATCTCATGGATTTTTCAGTGTGTATGTGGTCACTGAGCACATTCAGTAGCCTTGCTCATAAACTGAAGAGCCAGGATGTGTGTCTATGGAATGCATCATGACTAATAGGAATAGCTTGACCATAACATCATTAGCAAATGTTCTAAAGTACTGTTCTACCTGTACTGGGTGGATTCCTGAATTTCCCTGTTGGAAACTGAGAGTTTAATAAATAGGCCCTTGAAAGTAGGGTCAAATGACTGTTGAAGGTAGAGATTCCTTATTTCTCTTGTAGTAAGAAAGATAAAGGGAAGAAATATAAACTGAGCTTTTGGAGAGAGCATGTGTCTCTTTCAGGACAAATGATTCACCTGCCCCAATGCCATTATGAAGAATGAAGAGCCCTGTCATATTTTGAAGTAGGTTGGTGGTGGTGGTGTGACTGTTGAGGGGGCAGGAGGGGAGAGAAGCATGTTTCTATAAACAGGCTTTCTTAACTAGCTGAATGGAAGGGTATGATGGGTTCAGAAACTCCATTCAACCTACTTAGAAGATTCAATTGTATGGTTTTGTTCTGGTGAGGCTCTGTAGCTGAGAGTGAAGGCATATTTGTGTTTTATCAAGTCAGAATTGTTCATAATTGTGTATGTTTTAATGGTTGGGGATTTTGCCACTAAGAGTCTTCTGTCATGAAAAAATCTTTGCTTACTTCTGTATCCCAGAAATAACTGTATAATGCTTGAATGACTGCTGTCTATTTTCAAAGCATGTATGTTGGAAAAATAATATTTGTACAAAGCTGAAGTGGTTATTCAGTGGGCAGGCAATACAAAAGGAGGTGAAGTTGCAGAATACACTTTTTAATGAGCAGGTCAGAGTTAGCTGTGCCAATGTCAGTTCTGAACCATGAATCATGCTTATTCCAACAAAGCAGGAAAGCTGTTTTTCCTAATCTTGTGAGCCAGATGAACATTGCTGCACTCGATACTCACTGTGTGTCTGAAGTCACAGGAGTTAACCACCAAAGACAGCTTCCAGTAAATTCCAAACTTAATGCATTATGCAGAAAAAAACTAGACACTGTAGTTATAGTTGAATAAATTGATTTTCATGTTATATCGCATATGGTTCTCCAGTGCTGTGTGCTGTTTACCAGCTGCATTAAGGAGGCTGTAGGTTAAAGTCCAGGAGAAGATGAAATGTCCCTTTGAGTGCCCTATGGGAAGCCATCATTTAGATTTTTTTTCAGCATTTTTGCCTGGAGACAGTATTCTTTTGTTCCACCTACCACGGAGTGCTAAGCAGTGGCCAGAAAATGTGAAAGAGAGCACAGGTAAAATTCTACAGGTAAAATCCATCTCATTATTTGAAGCATCACAATGTTATTTTTATTCCCTGTTTTCAGAATGTGTTCAGTTCAGAATTGTAACTGCTGATCTCTAAGAGAGTCTCCTCATACCTACACTAATGTCAGGAGTCACAGCAATGAGGTCCATTCTTAAGCATGTTTGAGGCAGTTCACTGCCGTGCCCTGGACCGGGGAGAAAAGCCCAGCCCATGATTAAAACTGTCAATGCTAGCTCATTTTGGAAACGGTGGATAAAAATAGTGTTATTTTAATGCTTTAAATACAAGAATGATTTTTCGATCTTCAAGATCTCCAGCTTAGTATGCTGTTCCCTCCCTTATTTTTTCTGGTTGTGTCCCTCCTCCCAGCTCCTGCCAAATTTGATTTTGTTTCTGTGTCAGCGCCTGCAGCAATCCCTAAAGCAAAGTTTCATCAGTTCCACTTGCTGTTAAAAGCCAGGCGCTTCCACTGCAGAGACGAGTTAAACAAAGTTTTCTAACTCCTGCTCCTTTTCCTTTTGTCTTTTCCCTCTGCACGTACCTTCCTCCGTTCCTCGCCTGCCAGTAAATAGGAAATAGCAGTTTCCCAGATTTCAAAGCAGTTCATCAGTGTTTCACTGCTATGAAACTGCTGTGAAATGGTTCTTCTGCTTGGGCCTTCCTTCAGCTGGGGGTGGCCAAACTACTGGCTAGGTCTACCTTGTCAAAATGGCTTACCTAGTTTGCCCTCTTCTTTCCTAGCAGACTTCTTGGGTATGGCTGAAGAGCAGGTTCTAGCCCACATAGACTACATGAAGGCCCATGAGCCCTGCCAGACCATTCTTTCCCCCATCTTACAGTAGCTGCTTTGTGGTAGGGTGGGTTGCAGGGCTATATATGTGTCTTGTTCCGTTAACAGTTGCATTGTTGCCATATAATAGGTGTGACTTGCATTTTTTTCATATGACAGGCACAAGCCATTACATGATAGGGAGAAGCCATGACGTAAATCTCTCCAAGTACTGCACAAAGAAGCATGTTCATGAAAAAGAAGTTATTTTGGTCTTTATCCTTTGCAGAGCCCTGATGCGGCTTGGTCAGGCAGGGAAGAAGCACAGAAGTCCCAAGCACTTTGCAAACAGAAGTGCAATTGATAACACTTAAAGGCATGTAAAAAAGCACCGACTAGGCAGCTGTTGTGCTAGGCTGGAAGGCTGAAGATCAAAAGGAAACCTAAGAGGTGAAACACCTTCCAAGGGAAAGCAGGGAGTACATTGCTAGGGGCAGACCAGGGTGATGTCAGTGATCTGTGACTATATATGATACAGGTCAAGGCAGAGAAATTCTGCAAAAGAACGTGTAGGAATGTGATTTTCTGGCGTCCTGCCACAGGGACAGTTAAATATCTGGTGAGCTAAACATTTATGCAACCTGTTTTCCTGTAACATATTTTAGCTGTACTTAAAAGTTTGCTCACGTTTGGCTTTACAGAGACTCTCTCAGCACTCTTGATAATCGTTGTTAATCTTAATAGAGACAGTCACAAAAGTCCTGTGCCCATGGTAACCCTACTGGGGGTAAATCATATTTGAGATAAAGGACTGCAGCCCAAAGCAGGGTCCAAGGCAGTATGAACTATGCAGGTTCATACTCACACAGTGAATATGGGAGTATGTGTCACAGAATGACACTCCATTTCAACTCATGACAGCATAAAGCTCAGAATTGGCAGCAGTAACTGAAAAATTGAAAATACATATTTCATAGGGTTACCTCTGAAGGTGTTGCCATGGGAGTTACTAGGTGATCTGCGGTGTTGCCAGTTCCTGTTCTTTTGTGAACAGTCATGTGTTAGCTGACATGTTTATTGAAGATTCCTCACGGATTCCAGTGATTTATTTTCTTTTTATCTTTTCATTTTGTAAGTTAGACAGTAATTCCAACCCTCCTGCTTGTGGCATGTTTCAAAACATGACTCAAACGCACTCTAAGAGTTAAGGCAGCAATGGCAAAGAAAGGAGAACCCAGCAGGTGGGTTTTGGTTGGGTTTGGTTTTGTTTTGTTTCCTTCTTTTATTTTCATGATCTCTCTGGCTAGGCTTTGTAACTCATTATTTTTGAATTTTAAGGGTTGACTATGGTTCCATCTTTTCTTTCTTGTATTACTGCACTGAACATAATCAGTATAATTAAGGGTAACCATCTGGATATATCCAGGTCTTAAATGCAAAGCTCAGATCCCTTATTTTCCTTGATTCCTTCCCTCACGCGGTTGATTCAACAATATCTGTAAGGCAAAAAATGTGATTTTGAATCATCCTGTCTCCACATTCATGATGCTGGCAGTGTCCCCATCACTATCAAAGTTCTGCTGAGGTTATAGATTTTGTATTGAGGGTGGTAGGGAAAATAGAAAAAAATACTGTCTTTCATACTCTTCTTGCAAAACCTGCTGTCTTTCTGTTGGATGAGCAGGTAATACAGCTTGGACATTCTCATAGCTGCTATGCTGTCCAGCCACAGGGACATGATGTTGTGGAGCTGTGCTCTTTGGGAGCACAAGGACAATCTCTGCCAAGGCTTTTTGATAAAGGCATCCTTCTCCTTCCAGATTTCCATGATGTAGTGAAGTCTTAAATTCAAGCTTCATCCCATCAGGTGGAATTCTTTCCCAGAGCCTGAGTAGCTGATTTCCCATTGCAACATCTCCCTCAGCATTTTTTTTTTAAAGAGATGAGATCTATCTGCTCAGCAGTGCTATTTTGTATGTATACATGTGCCAGAGGCACTGGGTAAGAAAAGAGAAATGCACTAACAAGATAGGAGTAAGAGAAATTGGCTGCTGTTTCTGAAATGTATCCTAAGACATAGAGTTTTCCAGTGTGGATATTCTCAAAAAAAGACAGCATGTTGGTTTGGGGTTTATTTAGATGTTATTGACTTTTGAGAGTTCTGTAATGGTACTAAAAATCAGAGGAATGTAAACTAGAGCCTGAGGCCTCAATGAAAGTTACACATCTACAAAAAACAGACACAAAGCAAACAACTTCGAAGACAGTCAGTAGACTTTGGGTGAGGCATATTGTTTATTGTCCCAAGAAACCATAAAAAATATGTGAACCATAGAGTAAAAATGTTGTCCTGCAAGCCCGGCTGCACTAGAATCCATGGTGTTGATATTTCCTATATGGCTGCTCCAGTGTCCTTTGCATAATATCCAGCCCACATGTTGGCTTGCAGGTTCCATGCATTTTAACCACAGTGACTGAAAGTTAGTTGTAAGTTTCATAGCCAAAAAAACACAGTCTTTTATTTGCAGCCCACGGACAAGCAAGCAAAAAAAAGCTAGAATTGGGCTTCCTGTAGAAGTCAGAATAAGAAAACTAACATTAGACAGTAGATGGCAATTTTAGGAGACAAGTGCACATTTTAAGATGACTTCCTTCAGATATGCAAATCTGTGTTTTCTCCGTTGACTTTCTCATTATATCCACATTTTTTTTCTCATGCAAAGTGAAAGGTTGCTTCTGTCCACAGTGTTCAGGTAACTTCAGTTGTATGAACAGGAGAAAATCTTGAGGAGCTGGCTCATGTGGTATGAATTGTGCAACAGGATAGTCAAGCACTTTTAGAGATGGACATTCAAGTGACTACAAGAAGAGGAGCAATCTTGCTGATTATGAACCACTCACTGCTTCTGGCCCCTTCAGAATATGAGTGAATACACTTCCCTAGGGAAGAGCCCTACCAACTTGTTGTTCTCCAGGCAGGGTTTTGTGGATTAGAGACAGGTCTGAGCTAATATGACTTGGAAGAAGACCAGTCTTTCCTGGATTCCTAAGTCCTCAGAACCTAGCAGGCTAAGTCTCAGTAATAGCAGGCCGTGATCAGAAGAGAGTGAGGTTGAGGCCACATCTGACTACAGATTTAATCTCGGGCCATTTGCAGAGGTTGATTTCAGCATCAGTCTCATAGGGAGAAATCAAACTTGACCTTAACCCGTTTAGTTTGGAACTAGATGGGTTATCAGGGTGGGTAAGGCCAGACTGTATTAACGAACAATACACCAACACCTGCTAGAAGAATGTAACAGTATTAGGAAGAGTAAACTGCAGTCTCACTTCAGATCAGATACTGAAGCATGGAAGAAGGTTTGCCCACCTGAACAGTTAATCCGGTACCTCGAACTGCCAGAGGAATGAATAGAGAGGGACTGCACTGTCAGCCTCTATGACAAGAGTTTTTGGAAGAAAATTCAAGTGTAATCAGTTCTGGAAGTCCTAAAACCCCATTAGATTTTGCCATTAATTTAACCTGTTCAGAAATTAGTTGGGCCTAACTACACAGCCTTTGCTAGTAATTGAATTAAGGCTGACCACCGTAACTGAAAAACGTAAGGTTTGTGACCTTGCATTGAATTGCTGCATTTCAGATAGTTGAGAGGTTTTTTTTCTTTTTTAATCAAGTTGCTTGGTTTGGATATCCCTCCTTGGAAGAGGTCCAGACATATTTTCATATGTTTGTTCCAGTGGGTGAGTCTTGGCAGAACCTGGAATAGCTGGGGACAGCACAGGAATGAGCCCTGCCTCTCAACAAACATCATGTGCTTGAACCGGTTTACTTAGGGTCTTGCCTTCACGTGACTTTTGTCTCCAGCACTGCCAGCACTAGAGAAGACTGACTCGAGTCTGTGGCTCAGAGGTGAAAGCAGTGTAGATGCAGCTAAAATTCTTTGCAGTTTGAGCAGCAGAAGTCCTTCCCCTGCGCTCATTTGTGAGCCGCTTGGCACCCTGCCACACACAGGTTTCCTGTGTGAGCTTGGGTGAGTCACTTCATCTCTCCCTTGATATTTGTCTGTACCGTTCATCCAGGCTTTGAGGGCTGTAGATTGTCTCTTACTGGGTAAGAGACACAGTAAGAGGTGCAGTCACTTGTTATCAGATTGTTTTTAACATTACTGGAACCTAGAGAAATCAATACAGTTATTACTTTATCTTCAACATGTAATAAATAGTAGGTACCATCCAGATAAAAGGAATAATTTGCCAAAATGATGATTATATTAACACATATTTTATAGAACACTAGATTCAGGACCTTTTGAGTTCCTACCACACCTACTTCAATGAGGCTTTGTTCTTCTGCCTGTCTTCAGGGAGTTGTTGCAACACAAATAATTAAGAACAAGAAAAGTTTGCCTGGGGCTTGAAATTCAGCCAGCCTCTAAGTTACTGCCAGCATTCTCCACCCAAGTGCTCCCAGTGAGCTCCTCATAACCCTCCCCTCTGTGTAGGAGCTTCTTCTGTACCATTAAAATCATAGGGAGTTTTGCCACTGATTACAATGGCAGTAAGATCAGAGACCTTAGGTCAGTACCAAAGCATGCTAATGATGAGAAGGATTTGTGATTTAGATAAAGAGGAAAGACTTTTCTCTCAATCCCTTACAATGGCTCAGAAATCCATTGAAAATGTTACCAAGAGGCCTTTTTATTTCCTTCTGGAAAAAGCACGTGTATTTAATTCCTGTAATAAAATATTGTAATGGTAGTAAATAGTGAAGTTCTAGAAGCAAAAAATTGATTTCTCAGCTAATGGAGGAGAGAGGGGGAAATTACAAATCCCTGGTTGCCTATTATTGCTTGACTAGCAACATTTGGCCACAAAGAGCAGTATGAACATAGCTTTACCAGACAGGTAGCTACAAGAGAAGGGTTGTGCTGTGTGAAGCCCAGTTTATCTTTAAAGTGGTTCAGCCTACTTTTCCAAATATATTACAAAGTGAGTCAAACTGAAACTGTTGTAGATAGTCTGCTCCACTTCACATAGTTGCATATTCATTTTAGCTTTAGAAAAAAGTTTATGTTGGCATTTTCTGTTCCTTGTAGTCACACTGGCTTTTTTAAAATAGTTTTTGAACTAAAAATATGTTTCCTGAAATTCATACACTGGGACGAAAAAAATCTCTTCCCTTACTGCTACCACACTGAAGCAGATAGTGAGTACTAAGACTCAGAAGGAGTAAACAAGTAATTCTTCAATGTCGGGGTGCAGAAATGTAGCTGTTGGGTCAAAGTAGACTTCTACAAGACAGACTGTCATTGCAAGTTAGTTTGAGTTCAAGTCCCTTAATTAGCCTGGGAAGACTCCAGTAGCAGATTACGTGAGCTGCACAGATGCCCTATTGCATTTCCAGTTTGAGTTTCACCCACAATCTCTAGCAGACCATCTGCCTTAAGTTGAAAGTCAGTTCCAGCTCTCTGTTGTTCTATGTGAACAGAAGTCAGATTATGGCCAAGACGTGGGTTATGCCTCTGGTTTGTAAAGACAAACTTTCAAAATTCATCATGATCCATGTAATAATGATGTCACCCACCTACCATGCATTCCCACTATGGTATCCACAGTTACTTTGGCACACAGGTCATGATGCAATATATTGTACACGGGGGACGGACTCACTGCCTGTAAGTAATGCAAATGGGTGACTGCAGAGTGGTTATTTCAGTGCAAACTGGACTCGAAATAATTTTGATTCTGCAAAGAACAAAGTAACTTTTGCTCCCTCTGAAGTCAACAGAAGCTGATTTCACTTTTCAGATTCACTTTGATTAACCTGTTCTTGACACTGTGGCACTTGCCCTGTTGTAAAGAAGATTGGTGGTTGTGAAAGACCAAAGATTTTCTAATTTGAATGTTTACTGATGCTGAGAACATTGTATTCGTAATGAGCAATAACACAATCTGATAATCTACCATTACTGAGCTTTTTCTCTTTTTTTTTTCCTTAAGCTGAAAATATGTCACCTGTAGACAGAAATAAGGAAAATGGATTGCAAATGCCAAACCTATGCAAATTTTGTGACATTAAAGTAACTACCTGCTCAAACCAACATCAGTGCAAGAGCAACTGCAACATCACAGCTATCTGTGAGAAGAATAATGAAGTCTGTGTTGCTATATGGTAAGTTATTGCTTCATGCAGGTGGGGAGGAGAGCACACCCTTGTTCGTCATTGCTTAGTACTTTCCTCAATTGCTCTGATATTCAGAATGTCCCTGCTACCTTGCCAGGCTTTGCTCTCTGGCTTCCAACTCACATTTCTGCTCAGCATACTGAGAGTTGTTTGAGGCTAACAACATTTCTGATATGAAATGTTCTGAGGACTTTTTTCTTTTAAAGCAGTTCTGTTCCAGCTTATGCTGTTATTGGAAAAGGGGCATGGTTTTTTTTCTCAAACTGTTAAGCTGCATCCACCCACATCACTTCGAGTAGAAACAGAGTTGAGACTCAGAGAGCATTGTGGTGACGTTTGCTGAAGACAGACAATCCTCTCTCAGGTTTCAAAGTGAACTAGATTATGTAGATCTATCACAGGAGGCTTATTTACCATGTATAGGCAGAAATACTTTCTCTCAAAGGTAAAAAAAATCTTCTGTGTATATAGTGACTCTGATGTAAGCGTGGTGCTTTTTATATAGCGTATGTCTAGGTTCAAATAAATCAAGGGTATATGAAAATGAATTGTAAACTTTTTTTTAGATTTGTTGACTCTAAACTTGCATTCCAGTATAAAAACTGGGGTTTTGCCTCTCCATAAATGGTAAGCCAATCCTAACAAAGAAAACCAAAACCACTCTTAATGAGTTCATAAGGGGACAAAAGGAATAGAACTGAGTATTAGCAGCATTGCTGGTAATTTAGGAACATAGTTAGGACCACTCACAGAAAGACACAATTAATTCATTTACTGAGGGATTAGCTGTGTCCATTGACTCGAAGAGATGTTCAGCGTAATTGGAAGTAGACATCTGAAGTGCAGAATCAGTCCAGGGTGCTGTTCCATATTTGTCCTGTGCTCCTTTAGTAAGTGATCAGTGTCTATTATCGCTGTACAAAGTGGCTGTAATGCAATGTAAGATACACTGTGGATTTTTCATGCCAATTTGTGCAAAAGCCAAATGAGTTGAGAACTGTATTTAAAGTGTTCTTTGCCTCTGAATCTTGCATCAAGAAAGTGAAATCTGTGGAACAGGAAAAAACACAGGAACATGGTCCAGATCATCAGCTGTAAATATTGCCCTGACAGTGAGGCAATGCTGGCTTGTACCAGTTCTATGGTTGGGTTTGGATTTGTTTGTTTGTTTATATAAGGATAGCTCCTTCAATGCAGAATTTGTGGTGACTGTAGACTTCAAAAGTAAAATGAAAAGGCCAACTCACTAGAAATTCCCCAGATTTTGAGGAAATAATTCAGTTTTTATCATAATTTCCCACAGATTTTTACTGTCTGCACAGTGACCACAAAAACCAAAAGTATGTTCTGAAGTTCACAGCAGTTCATTGAGCATTAGCTTGAATAATTCTGGGTGAGATTTTCAAAGAGACTTATTGGAGCTTAGTGGTAATATGATACAGGAATAGCTGTGCCATTGTACAAATGCCCCAGTGTGAGGAGTCCAGACACAGCCAAATTTATCCCATTCAGGAAAGCCAGGGAAGAACATGTGATACTCTTGAAATCCCATTTGAGCTCTCAAAAGAGGCAAATTTTGGCCAGGCACAGTCCTGTCTGGTCCCTTTGTAAAATATTCCTTCTTTGATTTCAGTTTTCTCCTTTTCATTTTTAGGCGACAGAATGATGAAAATGTGACATTAGAAACAATATGCCATGATCCCCAGAAAAGACTCTATGGTCACATATTGGATGACTCCAGCTCAGAGCAGTGTTTGATGAGGGAAAAGAAGGAAGATGGGGGATTGATGTTCATGTGTTCCTGTACAGGTGAAGAATGCAATGATATGCTCATTTTTCCATCAGGTAAGTTTAATAATTTGCCCTGCATTCCTAGGCTGCACCTTACAAGTGGTAGTAAATGTGTCATACCAATCGACTTACAATCACATTTTGTGGAAGAAAACTTCTAGTGGCAGGAGATATTTTGGTCTCTCTGAGTCTTGCAAAATCTCAACCTTTTTTTTCTGTGTTCCAAGGATATTTCTTACCAGACTATCTTCCTTTTGAAGTAAGTCTGATACTCAGCTTAAGACATTGCGCTCAGAAATTGATGGGAAGAAGGATGAAAGCGAGATGTTTAGAGTTGTTTTGTTGACATGTCAAAATGAAACATATGCTAATTACATTATAAAACATAAACAAGAGGCAAATGCCATATTTAAGGTTCTACCTCTTCTAAAAGGCTGTATTGCCGTAGCGTGGCATCTGCATATACAGATACTACTGGGTAACTTGATAGGATGTGAATATCAAGTCAGCTTCTCTGTTGTAACTAGCCATCTGCACTTGTTCTGTGGTAGGCGTGAAGTAGCTAGAAGGTTCCTTCACTGGTGGATATGCTACCTCATGCTTACTGCAGTACAAGGACTTGTATGTGAGTGCTGTTAAACCAGTGAAATTTGAGTATAGATCAAATCACGAGTGCATAACCTGTCCCCATTCTGCTTCATGAATGCCTACATCAAATACTGCAAGTACAGTAAAGGCAGTGCAGGTGTAGGCAGTGCTGGTGGACCTCATGCTGCACATATAGATGCACTTGTGTGCACACACCCACCTCATTTTATTTTTTCCTACCTGCTAGATCACACAATGATTCCTTTACTGAGACTAAGTCAGGTCTCTCATAGGCATGCGTGAGGCTTCATGTGGAGAATTTTCTGTGCACACACTTCTAAATGAGTATGGCACACAGCACCCATCCTTATCATCTGTAAGTTACTCAGAAAAGGATATAATCAAGTCTTCATTATCTGAGATAACAAAGGGTTGGGACACTGTTTCCACTCCTAGGAAACATAGTGTATGGATTCACCAAGGCAGACAACCAAGTGAGTTGCTTCTAGCTCTTGCTTCCCAGCCCTCCAAGAAGGCTGACTAGTTAAGGTTGCAAAACCACACCAGATTAGCCAAGGGCAAGCTAGAAAGTCTTTGCTTCCCTTGACCCAGGCTGTCCATATCTGGTGCCACCTCCTCCCATCTTCCTCATCCCCTCCCTAAGCTTGATTTGAAACCTGACAACCTGACTGCTGATCCATGGTTGTATGACCAACCCTTACTTGGGTGGGCTTTAAAGGAGTTGAAGTAAATACTGGTAATGATGTGAGCACAGGTGATAGACCGAGGACTTTGTTCTAACAGATTACCTTGATTTTATTAACAAGAAAATGTTCACAGTGAAAAGATCTTACTGTATTTCAGCTGTCTAGAGTTTTTATACAAAGCAAACCACACCCTTGTGGATTTTGGCTAATTTGTTATGAATTAGTCATGTTATAGCTGTTTCTCCTGGAGCTATGTAGCTGAATACAATCACTCTTGACAACTGTGTGTCTTCTGTGTGTGTGTTTATGAAAAAACATTCTATAAATTCAACACCAAGTGCCTTCATTCTCATAAATTCTGCAACCCCCCACTCACACTTCCAGAGCTGCCTAAAAGGAGCTGTATTATAAATTAAAACCCAGTCTTTTTACCCTAATTCCTTTCACTTTTCGGAGCAGAACTTTTTCTTCTAAGTCATATGCTGTAAGCACTCTACGTGACTCATGAAAACTGTGCCCTGCATTCACATGTAGTAAGCGCATAACTACAGATAAAAATTAAAGTAATGTAAAACTTCAGTTTGTAACATTTCCAGTTCATTCACAAACACAAGCATTAATTCCAGTTGGGAGGGGGTAGAGTCAAGGCTTTGTCATTCCTTTTTTATTGTTGTGGATTAGTGTTCCTTTTAAACGAAAACAGCCCCTTTGGATTGCTTGCCGGGTTAGCCATGGCAGGAAGACAAACGATTTTTACAGTATCAGACATGCGGTTTCCTGTCTGTGTTTAACTTTGAGCAGAACATCACAGCCAGCTGGTCCATGGCTCCTCCAGACAACTAGATAATAGCCTGCAATCATTTTGCCTTTGGAATGACTGTCATGCAGATCTATTCTGTACATTGTTCTTACCTCTTTTTTTTTTCTCTCTACATTTCTTGTATACCAGAGCAAGAATTTTTGGAGTGGTTTTGCACATCCTGTCATTTTAGAGAGTGGGCAAAAGCTAGTCTAAAAAAGCCCAATCAAAAGGTGTTTGTACTCATTTATTAGCAGAGACTGAGACAATAAAAAAGATTGTAATTTTTCACTTGATAATCACAGCCTTTCCTTCCAAGCTATTGCTGTAAATGTTCAGTGTTCTAGCTTTTCTTCCTCCTGGGTGCACGTTTAAGACAGACCAGATTTAGTTTCTTCCTGGTATTTCTGAGGTAAGAAAGAAAATTGTGGGTAAGGCAACAAGTTCTAATTTCCACCAGAGGTTAGTCACTACATTCCAGTGATTCACAGCTGAGCTGTTATTGCTTGTAGAATTGATTTAATAGCACTATTGGCTTGTGTCAGTCTTGACTGAAGGGTAAACCTCCTGACTGTATTTTTAGACACAAACATCTAAAGGTTTTGGGTAGTGGGAGATGTTGCGACTCACCCAAGGGTGGCTTTGGAAATGTTTTGAAGTAGTTACATCCAAATCAAATGCCTGTTTCTTGAATGGACTTCCGTTTAAACTGCCAATCTGTAAAATAAGCAAGATGTAGTCAGACATGTGCCTAAACATGCCTGTAGTTCTGCTGTGTCAGGGGACTTCTGACCCTGATTCAAATCAGGCCGTGGGCAGCTGGTGGAAAATACTATGTGTAGAACCACTCCAAACAACATCTGTAGTTCTTGGAGAAGTAATATACAGAAGACAGGTAGTCATTGCAAATCTGGCTACTCTGTGTTTATTTTTTAATCCCTCTCTTTTTTTGCCAAACAAAATTGTTGGTGACTGGCAAGCAGTTTACACCCTTGTGGTGGAAAACTGCTGCTCACAGCAAAACTCAATGCCAGGCTGTTTTAATTATTATTTATTCAAATGTCTAATGTCAGTGTTAGCAGAAGGCAAAGCTGAGGAGGAAAACCACTGGAAAAGGTTAGCCAAAATCAGGGAGTGAAAAACTCTGGCTGGCTAGAAGTTGGCTGAGTGGCAGACAGGGCCTGGTCCTGCTGTCATGGAAAAGATAAGTGCAGGACCAGGGTTTTTTCCTCTCTGATGTCTAGTTGTGTCTGGTGGATCTTCTGCATCTCGCTTTGCCTTCTGATGTTTTGACCTGTTGTGATGAACCAGGTCTGTCTGTAGCTGTTTGCACAGTTCCAGGCCTCCCTTGGTGTTTGGGCAGCTTTATTCCTCAGCCTTCCCTTCGCCACACCATCTCCCAGCCTCTGTTCATCAGCCGGTGTGAGCATGACAAATGCCTAATTAAGTTATTCTTTATTAACAATCCTAAGCTATTTGACTGAGGTTAAGGCTTGTTTACCCAAAGGGACCAAGTAAGACTGTGCTCTTTCCAGCCTCATGTCTGACCCGTTCTCCATGGGTAGGGATGACCAGGCATTCATTGTAGCCTACCTGCTATGCAGTGCAACTTCTTCCTGCTGGGCCGGCTCATTCTGACACATTCTTTCAGCAGAGTGCAAAAGGGTGACCCCAGCACTGGAGACTGCAGACAAGAAAATAAATCCTTTAAGTACAGTTGTCATTATACATGCAGTTGTTATCCTGCACATCGAGTTCAAATCTAACTAAAAATATGGAGATCTCAAAATCTGGAAGCAGGATTTGCAGACCTGTAGCCCAGCTCTATTTGTTCTAGAGTTATTTCATTCTAATAAATTACCTGGTGATTGTTTTTCATCCTCACCTGTCTTGCCACACTATGGAAATCTCCAAGCAGTTTGCAACCAAGGTTTCTGTGGGATAGTTCAGGTAGTTTCTGTTTATTCCTCGGGTGCTGCAAGATGAGATCAGTATTTTGGGCATTCCTAGCTGATGCTAAGATAGGAAAAACCTTTCGCAGCAAAAATGTATACAGTTATTAATGATTGTCTGAATCATCCACATGGTTGCATCAAAACTCCAGGGACAGAGATGACTGACAGGCCAGCAAGAGCTTATGAGAATACTGAAGCTATTTGGGGAAGTATGTCTAAGCAGGAGAGGGTGTTGTGCTGCTAACCATCTTCACATTGGGTTTACTAATTTTGCTAATTGAGACTGTAAGAAATGTAAGTATTTGATTAATCAATTGTGGCTGAGTCATTTGCCCAAACGAATTACAGCCTATGGATTTGCAGTGTGTCAAGTGCTGTGATTGCTCACTGTGTACGGTTGTTACCTGGGAGACCTGGTATTGTTCTGCTGCCTGAACCAGCGCAAGCACGCCTGCGTGGTGCCTTGTCCTGTGCCGAGATCACAGGAGATATGGATAATGTTTTAGAATTTCCTTAACTTGGTGTCTCTTGCTTGTCTCTAACATGTTGCCCCTGTCTTTTCCTTTCTTTCTCTCCTTTTCCTCTCCTTACTAGAGTCAAAGCATTAGTGATTTTACATGACTACATAGGAGGATCTCAGACTTAAGAGCAGACTTAGGACCTGTGCACAAACAGCCGCCAGGCCATACATGCTCATGTGATGAGTTGTCCAGTGCTCAAGGAACAGCAGAAGGCAGATGATTACAGCTGGACTGCTTCCAAGTGGATTTTAAGAAAGGCTTTCATTAATCTCTTTTTCTGTTCTCCAACTAACATGTTCAGAAGGTAACTGTCTTCCAGCTGCCCCATAAAAGAGGTCAGTAGCATTGCATAACGTTGCGCAGAGCCTCTTACCGCTTATGTATTGGCATTGTTCTCTATGTTTCCTCTTAGGTATTTGCAGCCACAGAGTCCCACCCAATGCCTGCAGCTGTGTGTAACCAAAGGAGAGGCTGTCTAATACTGAATGTCTGATTCACTTAGTGGGATCGAAAGGAAAGAGAATGGAAAAGGCAAAAAAAGCCAAAATTTTGTTTTGCTCTATATTATTTATATTATTTGCTTCCTAAGAAAATAACCATGCAGTGCTCAGTTACAGATTTGTGTAAAAACAAACTAGGCAGAGCTCTTCCAGTCTGGTTGGCATATTTGTTACAATTTGCATCACTTGAGAGCTTAATAAGTGTGGGAATGTGGCCAACCTTTTATCAGGTTGTCATGGAAGAGACTTTAATAATTACAGACAGAAACAAACTGTAACTAACACTGGCAACATAATATTTTGGGAAAGGTTGGAGGGGTGAAACTCAGGCTGAGAATAAAAATAGTGGTTAATGTGTGGCATCTGTTGGAACATATTGAAACTGGAGAGATTGATTTGTTCCAGAAAACCACCAGCAAGCAGCAGCAGACACTGAGTTGTATAGCTGAGGCATGTATCACAGAAACACAGTTCACATCATGTAAAGTTAGACTGTGTCGGCTTTCAGATTGCTGGGTTGGAAAGCTCAGCTGAAAAAGTCAAAATGTGTGAGAGATGCCATGTACACACAATGAAGTGACCTGTTAGAATGGGAGAGATAAGAAGGGAATGCATCCAGGGGTGGGAGATTTTAAGCAAATGGGTGCTGTGCCAGCAAACTGAGGAATTACACTTTCTAGCCAGCAGTGAGGGAATAAAACAGCTAGAAACTGTTTGTTCTGTCTTAGAGCTTTATAGTTTCTTAAACCTCCTGGGTGCTGAATAGCATACTTGGCAATCAGTTGAAAAATGAAATTCTGCTTACAATAGATAAAATATCCATTACTTCATTGCTGCCCAGCCTTTTTACTGAAGTAAGGCACTCAGAGGCAATCAAGTTGCCTGCCTCCCACCCCAATGACTTAAGATGGAGCCATTCCCATCAGGTGACGGACACATATGTGTGACTCTTCCCACATGTAACACATATAACTGGGTCATGTAACTGAGGATTTTCCCCAGTCATAACAGAGATGTCTTGAGTCCTGATCACTCATTCATGGGTAGTTATGTGCCAGGGGCAAAGCTACTCACCTCAGTGAAGATCAGCATTGAGTATGCCACAACTGTCCAAAACTGTTCATACTTTTGCCGTATTACCTCTGGGGAAAAGTGGTAAGTGGTGGCACTGGGCAATGGCCTGCGTTAAGTGCTCTGAGGGCTGGGTCTGGTTTGCCAGCCATGTGTTGACTGTAGAGCAGCATCCAGGCTGGCAAATGACCAAAAGGTCGAGTAAAGGCGTTCCCATACCTTTGAGTAAACATCCTTAGGGCCCAAATTCTGAGCCACGAGGATGGCACTGCTTTAGAAAGACAGCTTTAGAAACAGGCTGTAAGGATGGCTTTACCTTGTCACTTCTACCGTCTTGGACCCCAATAGCAAGCCAGGCAGAGCTGTCAGCTATCTGAACTAGTGCCTCTTCAGGAGGCTGCTTCAGCAGATACTATGTTTTGGATACCCTGGCAATATCCCATTTAGACTAAAAGATGAAGGCATACAGCTCAAACACAAGTTACTGGCCTTGACAGACTGGGTATACCTAGTCCAAAAAAACTCTTGTCAAATTCAGAAACGGACTGCAGAAATTTAACTTTCAGAAAGTCTACAAGAAATATCAGGGTTAATTTTCCACTGGATAGCAAGATAGAGTCCACCCTCTTTTTAAAATCTAGTGATCTCTGTCTTCTGCCATCAGATGGTTCAGCGTAGAGCTTAGGGAGGGGTGGAACTTATTTCCTGCCCCACAAAACTATTAAGTTGAAAAAAAATACTTCATCTCCAGCGAGGATGGAAAATTAAAGTGTTTCCAATAAACTGTCAAGATAAAAAAATGCAGGTTAGTTTGAGGTGCAGCATTTGAGTTTGGTTATTTCCAAGTGTTTTGTATCAAGATCAACTATTTTCTAAGTAAAAAGACCCTTCCCCCAATAAAAAGGCGCCCACCCTCATCACACAGCACAAAAATTAATGCCTATAGAATTAGCAAAAGTTTTTAAACATAAAAGTTGAATCAATTTTCAGACCACTTTTATCCTCAGGATAGGGGTTTCAGGGAAAAGTACAGGAATGTCAGAAGCAGTTTCTGAGAATCGACATTTCCTATCTAAAAATGTTTTGCTGAAGATTTCCAAGCCATCTTAATTCTAAAAAGACCAAAATCAGGAAGGTGCATGAGACACTGAACTACAGAATTTCATTGTCACTTGAGGATTCATAAAGAGATAAACTCAGTTCCCCCAAACAGCTGCTCAGAGTCTGTGAAACTTCTTTTCACTGAAAATGAACCATTTTATGGAATCAGTTTTCATCCAGAAAGTAGAACTATGGGAGGGGCAGACTTTTTCATATTTTACTGCCTTGTGTCTTGCCCAGAAATTGGTACACATGTAAGAATCAAACTTGCATTTTGCCTAATTGAGAATAATCAGAGATGAAAAGCTCTTCCCTGTATGAGACAGAGTAGGACTTGAACTTGAGAGCTCCCATACCCCAGACTAGTCCTTTCACTGGTGAGGATTCAGCACTCGCATCTCTTGCCAAATTGCAACATTTGAACAGAATTCTGTTTATGCAAAAACATTCAAAAAGTGTTACTTTTCATTCCTGTGTGGAATTGAAACCAAATTTCGAAACCTCAGAATTGCTGTCTTCCAGTCAGCTCAAAGGGCTGCTTTGTGTCTCAGGAGCTTGCAAAATAACTAGATCAGAGTCCTGGGTTTGGGCCTGTATTTTGTGACTGTGTGTCTCTGGGGGGTTTTAAGACACTAGACAAGCTTGCAATACATCAGTGTTGACATATTTACCCTGAGTTCTGCCTATATCAAACATATTCTTGCCCTGCTGTGCAGCTTTGCCTAGCAGTTGAGTAGGCAGCAACTTCAGAACTCACATAAGAAGCAACCAGCACTGAATTGGTTCTGTCAGGATGGGCTGTGCATTTCTGCTGCCCTCTGCTTTGCAGTGCAGATCCTAATTTTATTGCCATTGTTTTATTTCTTGTTTCCAAAGTTCAGTGACACCAAAGTTCAATCAAAGGCATCCAATCCAACCTAGAGAATTTGCAGGCAAAGCGATGTTGTGCTTTGAAGCTTCCTGGCTGAACAGGGGCTGTACAGTGTTTCCATTTTCCTTGGCACCTGAGCCTTATTCCCTCAAGGCTTTGGTAGTGTTAAGGGTTGTGCAGATGGCTTGTGCTTAGTTTAAACCACATACAGGAAGCTTTCTTTTAGCTCTACTTCTCTATTGTTATGCTATATTAATAGGTTCTTTTGAAGCTTAAGAAAGGACTGATCTGCCTAAATAATAGTTCTGGGTGGGAAAAGTTATTCAGGAGCATGTTTGCAAAACCTGAAAGGCTGTTTCATTTAACCATTTCCTTGCTTGCCGGTTCAGCCAGGTTTTGCTCATTGTGGGGCTCAGAAAAAGGAAGCTGAACTCCCATTTTTGAAATTGTGGGGTTTGAGTCGTAGGTATTTATAAGCAAATGAACATATTTATTCTTAGATTCCTGTAGTCAAGCCAGAAAATGTTAGCTAGCCACTATGCAAACATTCAGATATGCTCTGAATTTTGATCCTGCCCTGACTTTGTACATCGATTCAATCTTAGCTTGTGCTCGAAGGGTTGGTTTTGTTCTGCTCATGTCAGCAGTCGAAATCAAAGGCAGTTAGTTCCAGAAGTGCCCTGCTTGGACTGGCCATCCCTGCCACCAGCTCTTTGCTGCTGCTGTCCCCATTAATCCTGCTGGCAGGCAGCTCAGTCCTTTCATGACCTCAGGGTTCAGCCTTGTCAGTCCTGACACTCCTCCCAGTTGGGTCCTCATTCTTGCACTTCACAAACCTTGAGTGGGCCTTGCCTAGTGTCTTAAAAACTGAAAATAAGCATACCCTTCATCCATGCTGCTTTAGGTGGGGATGTGCAGTCATGTGCTTGTCACCCCCTGCCTCTGTACTTCCTCCCAGAGATGGTGCCAAAGCGGATGTGTCATTTTTTAGCAGGGGTGCAGGCTGATACAGAGCTCAGGGGAAGCAGCCAAACTGCTCAGCTTCTGCTTTGATTAATTTTTTCAAATGACATTGCCAACATCAAGGCTTTCTCCCTTCCACCCAGAAATTCCCCTGCACCACAAGAAGAGCTTTCTCTTGTGCAAAAAGAGGAAGAGACAAAGGGCCATGAAGTCTGCTGGAGACTTCTCAGCTGTAGGCCCAAATAGTACAGCCTGCTCTAGGGCATTGTGGGAGTGATCAGAGACCTTCAGACTGGTAGCCAAAAGAATGAAGGAGTGGTGGCTTTGGGTGGGTTTCTTCTCAGTTAGAGCTGAACATGCATTCAACTACCTCCAACTGCCTGGACTTATGGCAGAAATTTGAAAGAGAACTGATACATCTTGGGTTTTTCTCCCTCATTTAGAAAGACATTTGTATTTCAAATATATAGGATACATACTGCAGCTCTGTGGAAAAGAAAAAGGGCTTAAAGGGCCCTGAAGTGGCATGTTTATCTTTGTTAAAATTATACTACATTATATAGATAACATATTACTCAGTTCCAAGAGCACAGTCAAAAACTTCAAGCGTGCTTTTCTGTGGTCAAGTTAAACAAAAAAAAAAAATCATCACAGTTTCATTCATGCAGTTGTGGCCTGCTTGCAGCCAAAACTCCTGAACAGCCATCCCATAACACAGTCAGTTCTCTTCCCCCGGGGTGTTTCCCGAGTTCTTTATAAAGCACATTTTCTGACAGCAAAGAATGCACATGGGAGTAAGCAATGCAAATTTTCTATTTACTGTCAGTGACATTGGACTTTCAAGACACAGTCCTCCAGTAAGTGCTATATATAACCTGTTGTGGTTTTTTTTCCCCTCTTCAACATGTTGAGGAGAAGAAGGGGTGCCTGTAATCTGTGATGAACTTTTAAGTGGTTTTTTTATTATTTAAAACTAAAAAAAAAATAAAATTTACTAATGTGTTGTTGCCAAGGGAAATCATTTGAGTATAAAGATTTGTGGTTTGCATAGGTGTGGAAGAAATTATTGTCTTAAAAGGGATTGGCTTCATTTTGCATAAATGAAGGAAATTAATCCTTTGTGAGTGCTGCTAGTGAATGCCACTGACCTGTGCTAGCCAGGAATGTCACTGCTAGAAAGACACTTCCTCTCCCTTGAAACCTATGAGAGAGGCTAGGATTGAATTATTTGCTCTACATCAGGTTGATGAACCTTTCAAACAGAGGAAGCACATCCTGGTTCAGGATTCAGACCTCCTTCCAAATAAAGAAGAATATACACTTTAGGTGTTCCATCACCTGCCTTTGAATAGCTGATGGCTCGTGCTGCTTGCCAGCTGTGTTTCCGATGGAAAAGTGATTACAAGTGAAATTGGAGGGTCAGAGGTACTGCATATTCAAATTGTAAACTCTTTTCCCCCTCCCCTTTCAGCATTGCTCACCTTTGTTTCGAGAGGGACAGAGTAGGGGAAACAGAAGCTTGTGGCAGCTTCCCTTCAGACCTTATTCAACTTTTCATATTGACTTAGTTGGCCCAATACACAGAACCTGAGTCAGTGGCATTGCTGTAAGCATCTGCCAGAGCATTGTGCTGCCAGCATGAGCCCCTTGCTTACCTTTTGTTGCAGCTTCAGTTGTTTTAATCCATTCAGGTTAGACTCCTAGGGCTTCTTCCACTCAATCCCCTCGCTCATGGAAAGATACTATAGTACATTCGCTCTGATTCAAAGGAGAGGTAGGGTGGCAAGAGTACATTTCCATGTGTCTGATCAAATCAGGTTCAGATGAACTCTGACTGTCCTTTAATCTGTTGTCAGAATAAAATTGCTCCCTTTTAAATTGTTTATTTTCCCTAAGAAATACTGAACTAGAAGGTCACTTGTAGAGGTGACAGGGCAGCTCTCACCTCTAGAATAATGTTCTGTACTCTTCCCAGAACATGTCCCTGTTCTAGAGTATGCGCCTGTTGTTCTTCCCTATCCCTGTATGTTCCACCTAAGAAAGTGTTAGTGTGTGGGCTGCACCAGCTAAGGAGTTTGAAGTGAACCATCTACTGCTTTCCAACAGGCAGCCAGCACACAGCCAGCAAGTGACACACAGAGGGTGTTTTAAGTTACATAAATCCATGCAAAAAGTATGGGGCGGGGGGGGGACATTTCTCAGATGTGTCATACATGCATGATTGTGCCTGTAGCAGGATTCAAACAAACACCTGTGTATGTGCAGGTGTTTCAATTTGTTCTGGCGATGCTCTTTCACATACATCAAAGTATGAGAATGAGTTTTGTTTTTCAGATGTGTCTGCAGGCATACTTACTGTGCCTGAATATTAGCATGCAGTAGTTGTGTGCGGACAGGCTTCCTAAAGATGTCTTTACGTGGATCCCACTGGAATATGCTGGATCTGGAGTGATAACTGGGCAAGTGAGGAATTCACATGCTGCATTGGCTGTTTATTTAGCAATCCAGTTCTTAGAAAAATTAATGTGTTCTAGTAATTACTGGTTAAATGGGCAGATCTGTAAAGAATACATCGACAAAGTAAGTGCAGGAGATTTTGGCTATTTCATTCATGGAAATGAAGGTTTCATCTATAATGTATTAACAGCCTGAGTGAAGAACAAAGTTACTAAATTACATTAGGTTCTTTCTCATTCAGTTCTGGCTTTTTATAAAATAAGCAGACAGGGAAGTCTTGGTAAGTGAAGGCCTATATACAAAACAACACTTTGAAATAAGAAAGCAGTGATAATTTTTAATATCTCCTATTAGTGGGGGAGATCATTTATTACACTCTGGATAAAAATTATAATTATTGACAGCTTGCTGTATACATAAAGTTGTGATATCATTTAATGTAGGCTTTCCTTCTATTCTTCTCTACAGATGACCCTCATAAGCCAGAAGAGAAAGATGAAATTTCCAAAGTCACCATCATAAGTCTTGTCCCATTACTGGTGATTTCTGTTGCTGTGATTGTCATCTTTTATGCCTACCGCACTCATAAGAAGAGAAAGCTCAACAAGGCATGGGAGAAGAATGTTAAGCCCAGGAAACATAAGGACTGCAGTGATGTTTGTGCCATTATCTTAGATGATGACCGCTCAGACATCAGCTCTACCTGTGCCAACAACATCAACCACAACACAGAATTGCTGCCCATTGAGTTGGACGTCGTTGTTGGCAAAGGAAGGTTTGCTGAAGTGTATAAAGCCAAATTGAAGCAAAACACATCGGAGCAGTATGAAACTGTGGCAGTCAAGATTTTCCCCTATGAAGAATTTGCCTCCTGGAAAACTGAGAAAGACATTTTTTCAGATGTAAACCTCAAGCATGAGAACATCCTCCAATTCTTGACAGCAGAGGAGCGTAAGACAGATCTTGGTAAACAGTATTGGTTAATCACTGCCTTCCATGCTAGAGGAAACTTGCAGGAATATCTCACACGGCACATTATCAGCTGGGAGGACCTCTGGAAACTGGGTGGATCGTTGGCCCGTGGGATTGCCCATCTGCATAGTGATCACACACCCTGTGGTCGCCCCAAAACACCTATTGTGCACAGAGACCTAAAGAGTTCCAACATCCTGGTGAAAAATGATTTAACCTGCTGTCTCTGTGACTTTGGGTTATCACTGAGGCTGGACCCTTCTCTGTCTGTGGATGACTTGGCTAACAGCGGGCAGGTAAGTTAAAGTTTGAAGAGGCAGGTGTGTGGTATACCAGTTGGCGTATCAGTTCCTGGGGTGGAACTGGAGGAAAAAATATCCTTAAGCTGCCATATTTACTTAAAACAGTGTTTATAAACAAAGAGACTCTAAAGTTAACATTAAAGCAACAGTGAGGTAAGTTGCAATGAAGGTTTTGCAATGAAGATTTTGCTCTGATTGGAAAGCTGTGTATGTATATGATGCAACCATTCACTCTATACACTACGCACGCATGTGCTTGTGATGGTTTGTGGTGCGCACACGCACTCACACGATAAGGATGTGCTTGTCAGGGGAGGTTGTGCCACAGCTTTCAGGCCTGACAGCACTACAGTTTTGTGTGAGTAGACCCACTCCAGGTTTACCCCAGCATAGGTGAAGTCAGTCATCTGTCCTCAAGGGGTGTAAGCAGAGAACTAGAGTGGTAGATAATCACTTGAAAAGGCAAAAAATAAACTTGTTTAAGATTATGGCGCATTCTCCACATGGAAGTAAATGCAAGAATATAAAATAAAAATATTTGCTCTGTTGTACTTTTTCAACTAAGTAGCATAGATAATACTCATCTACTTCACAGTTATGCCTGGAAGATGTTTGCAAATGCTTTGAAGATGGAATTTTTCAATTACAGCTCTAAATATTGGCTCTTCTAATGAAAACTCCTGTAGTAAATGCAGATAATTTGTTAATTAATTCCTAATTATTTAGATATACATATACATGTATTTTTATGTTTATATTTTTATATGAAGGTCCCATCAAAGACTGACCATTTGCACTGACTTTTACTTCACGTGGAACTAATACTTAGGTTTGGAACATTTCAAGGGACAGCTCTTCAGTCAGCAGTGCTCTGCTGAGTTCATGGGAGCTTTGCTCATCTTTGCTCATCTTTGTTCATCTAATGAAAATCTATCTTTGAAAGTCTCTTTAGTGAGAGGCAACGGTCTTGGTCTCATTTTGAGAGGGTTTATTAGCAGTTGTCGAGAGTGAATGATAACCAAGGAAGCCATATATAAATAATACAAACACCACAGACAATTACATATCATTTCTTTTCAGAATGCCAGACCTTTTTGGAGTTCAGTGAAGTCAAACCATATTGTTAGTCATAAGATTTGTCCCATTTGAAATAAAGTGAAAACAGAATATTCATCCGTGTAAGGCGGGGGCTGTGAAACTCAACCTCACAGACACTTCGGCTGCTTAAGCCAACCCATATTTCAAGCTGATTTCTCTGGCATTGCTCACAGACACTTGGAAGCAGGAGGACAGTGTTGATATTGCCACTTCCACAACCCACACTGACATGACAAAGCACAGGGCTGCCCCAAGCAGGTTGCTACTTTGGAGTGGGTCTCCTTGAGGCTCACTGTTTTGTTTAGCTCCAGTGAATCTGTTTGGGGGTGACCCAGCTAGTGTCATCCTTCTCTGTGACAAGGAGTATGATGGTGTGAAGTGACAAGGAGCATGATGTTGTGAAGTGACTCCACTTCAACCTCCACCTTGATTCTTCCGGGCACACAAGCACCACCCACTGAAATTCCCCAACATGCCAACTTTAGAGCTCTAGCTTTTGCTAAAGGGGTCTTGCACTGGGGTTTGCCTTATGCATAATTTCTAAACTTTAGACTTTGATTCAAACCCTTTCCACCAGGAGGTCCAATTTTTTTGAAGTATATAATGGAGTTGACACACATTTTAGTTCAAGTAAACCTCTAGCTTCTGATGAAATAAATGAGTGTAAGTATTTTACCATTTTTCTGTTCAGCCTTAAATGGTAATATTCAAGGCAAGTTGTTGGGGTTGCAAAGCTGTCTTCTTTCCCAGCTACCCAACTACCTTCCACATCATGCAAATGTAGCCATTATTTGACCATAGAATACAAGTGCCCTTAGTGACTGCTGGAAACCATCTTTTTCCCCCATTAGAATCTTTGCAGTCTTTTCAGTTTGGCCACCCATGATGGTTAATATTTTCAAGCATTACTTTATGTGAGTAGATAAATGTGGACCTTTGTCCCATTGTGTTCAAAGGACTGGTAGGTGGTACCAAGGCCCATCCCTCAACAGCTTGAAAGAAATATAAGGCTTTCAGTAAAAAAAAATCCAAAAGTCACAAAAATTATAATGTACCACAGGAAGAGAGAGAGAGAAAGCATACCCAGACTCCAGAGGGCAACCAGCTCTGAATTGCTGGAGTTTAGATAGCTAAAATGCCTGTGAGACTCAGGACTCACATTTCGGTGAGATACAGGCAAAGTATCTTTGACCCAAAGACCTAATAATCTAAATGCAGATAAAGGACACAAGCAGAGTGGAACACATGATAAATCCTAAGCAGGATGGAAATGGGATTTATTTGATACCATTCTTCAAATAATTTTAAATTTTCTCTGCTTTTTCCACTGTACTTTTTAGTTACAAGGTTTGATCCTCCATTGTCAAGCAAAGCTGCAGAATAATTTTCATTGCTGCAAAGAGGGTGCAAAATGTCACCAGAACAGCACTTTGTGACAATGATAAGAATCTGTATTTGGGCATCATTAGCTCCTGTTAAAATCAGCAGGATTTGGGGATGTGGGACTGTGGGCCATAGTGTACAGGTCACCCTTCTTAAGTGTTGGATAGGGTCTGCTTGGGGAAGAAGTTGTGTGTTGGGGAATGGATGGGAGGTAGGAACAGTCTCTGCTGCAGAGTTTCCATACGTTTATGTTGTGTAGGGGAGAGAGATGCTGATCAACTCACTGGTGCTGAGACATGGTTGTCCCAATTACCCGTTCAGTATTTAGCTGTTGCTCAGGTGCTTGGCCTTAAATTCATCACAGAGTCTATGTAATAGGGAACTTAAATTTGGGACTGGTCACACAGTTTTTTTTTTCTCTTCTCTGTTTATAAAGGTTTTGATCCCACAATGATACGGATATTTTTGACATGGAAATTCTTTGCTGTCACAGAGTCTTATGACAAAGCAATGTCCTTGATCTTTCCTTCTATCTTCTTACAGTGCATTGCACTTTTTGTGGAACTTCTTCCCATTTGCCCTAAGCCTGGGGTGATAAGATGTGTTTACAGAAGCTTGTAAAATAGATGTCGTAGGGCTCTCTCGGGAGCTGTACATTTGCTATGTGGCTGCTTGCAATTGCAGACTGAGTAACTGAAATGATCTTTTGCAGTCCTGCTTGCGGCTGGGCACTGGAGCGATTGCTGTAGTGCAGTCTACAGGTAGTTCATTTGAATCACAAGTCCTACTGCATCCCCCGTTTGTGCTTGTTCTTCTCTGTGATTAACCAGTCTCCAATTTGAAACGGTCTTGGCCTGATCAGACTTGTTATGTTTGCAGTTTTTCAAGAGGGATACATTTTTTGTATCAGCCCCATGAAGGGTTTGTCATTTGAAAGCAAATGTTAAGTGATCTAAAAATTCTTCCTTGAATCATTTCTTGTGTTAAAAACAGACATTTAAACTTTGCCTTCTGTAATCAAGGTCATAATCTAGATCTCAGCAAAGCTGCTAAAATAATTGCTGAGAATTGCTCAGTATGAATAATGTTTATGAGAACAACTTTTCAAACAAAGGGGCCAATCTTTGGTTTTGATTCAAATGTGTGCTTCTGCATTCAGTATTTGTGAATTTGCTTGCTTCTGCCAGGTCTGCATTTACCATTTTCCTTTTAAGCCTACCATGAAAAGAAACAGCTAACACTGTAATATGCAGTGCAAAAGAATACAATGTGTTTCTTGCTCATCTGAAAGACAGTCAGAGGCAATTGCTTCAGGCCCAAAGGGCAGAGTTTATCTTTGCACAGCCAAAGAGTGAGAAAGCTTGTTAGTGTCAAAATTATTTGCTTAAGGAACTAAAAAGGGCTTTTTTTTTTTTTTCTTTACCAAGGGGGTGCAAGTAAGTTGGTAGTCAGGACAATGCCAGATTCCCCTGGCAGCAAGAAAGTATGACCTGTGCCAAGTATGGCCTGAACTTTTGGATACATGTCAAATGGCACAGTTTCTGTGAAAGCTGAAGTTAAATCACAGCAGAATCCAAAACATGAATTACAGTTGCAGCTCCTGAGCTCCCCCCGATCTCCTCTCCTACAGGTTGGCACAGCAAGGTACATGGCCCCTGAGGTTCTGGAGTCCAGGATGAACCTGGAGAACGTGGAGTCCTTCAAACAAACGGACGTGTACTCCATGGCTTTGGTCCTCTGGGAAATGACATCTCGCTGTAATGCCATCGGAGGTAAGTGTCGTCAGTTTTCTTCTCTCTAAAAGTATGTTTGGACAGACATGCTCTTGTGGTTGTCTGGGGAGGGGATGATTCTTTTTAACTCTCACCATTTTTTCTAGTATACCTGGATGCTTTAAATTGACAGGCCTTCAATAGTATGAGATGCAGATGTGTGTGAACAGGCTTGAAGGGCAAGCACATGAAAGCACAAGAAAATTGGTTCTTGATTGGTGTAAGGATAAATCTGCTGTTAGATAGGCCACTTTTAAAGATAATGTCCATTTTTCGTATAACGTTTTGCGTAGCCATGGATTGACTCAGTCTGGTTGACCTCACCCAAAATGATTGGAAACCTAAGATTGAAATATTAAGACCAAGAAGTGATAACTGCCTGCCATTTACTTTCATGGAATGTTAATTCTGAAATCAAATGAGGGCTAGTTAACTGTCCCATTTACTAACTGATCATTGCAGTAAGAGCCATCATAAGGATATAGAAACCTTCCTGCTTTCCCAAAATCCCCTCCTGCTGCTCATCTTTTTTTGTGATGTTGCACAAGATCACCTATATGAGAAATCAAAGGATGTTTGTTGTATGAAGTGCAGTAACAAAATAAAAATGATTGGAACTGACTATCAGAACAGCTTCAGGAAGAGCTGCTGTGCCTATTCATATTCAGAGTTTGTTCACTGAAACAAAATCTCCATTTCTGCTTTGCCTAAAGCTGCCCCAGAATTCCCAGTGTGTAGCACTGGTATGTGCTAGAAATCAGAAATGTTGCTGTTGAGATATCTGCATTATATATTGCCATGTTTGAAGATTTTCACCTTACTTTAGGGACTAAAATGAGACTAAGTTACATATAAAATTCTTCAGTCTGCTGATATTGTCTAACATTGATTCTAACAAAAACTGCTGCACAGTCCAGAGCTCTCACAGGCAGTTTTAAGGAGTGGGGCTATAAAAGGTAACACTAGTGTGGATATTATAGTAAATGCAACTATGATTTGATTTGCTACTCTTCTTCCAAAACCAGAGTCTCCCTTTTCATTGGACTTGGCACAGTTGTGTCTCAAAGGGCTGCCACAGAGAAGAGAACAGTACGGGGAACATAGTGTACAGGAGGGAAACCAATGTCGCATGGGACGAAGTGCATAGCTGGTCCTTGTTTCTCTACTAAGGTCTGTGGGATACCACAAGGTTGTCCACGGAGGTCTCTGAAGCTACTCTGCACAGTGGCTATGTGGCTGCATCACAGTGTCCATGTGCAGGCGGGAGGAATGCCGCCACCTCCGTCTCCTCTTGTGCCTGACCAGCATTTAGTCTTACTGGGTGGGCTGGACTGTGGGCAGCAGATTTGCCCCTGTTTGCACCCTGCCGGGAAAGCTACAAAGCGAGTACATGTGCAAACAGCCAGTTCTAGCATAAAAGCAGGAAAAAAAATTATTTTCTGGTCAAACATTTCAGGGAAAAAAACATTTGGTGCTTCAGGAACTGAACCTCAGTCTGGCATTTTCCAAAGCAAACTTAGCCACATTTAACTGTCATGGTCATGCCTGTTTCTAAATGCATTGGCACAACTTCAGCCTTCCATTAGTACTTTGTAAACGTGGCTGAGGAGATTTAAAACCCAAGAAAAAGGATCTTTGCCCCGTCTGTTGAGCTCTCTCTGTTTCTTGCATTTAGGAACTCACCTCATTAATATAAATATGAGCTTTTCACTGTGGAATCTTTTATCTTTGCTGATGCCCAAGTCCCTTCCTGTTCATATTTGCTGAGTACAGTGAAATGGAGATTGTGGCAAGAGCGAATCTTATTGCTTCTGTTCTCAGAAGGCAACTGCCTAAAAGAGGATATAAAACGAGTTTCATAAGGAAGGAAAATCACCAGCTTGTTTAGCTAGAAGAGACTGACCCGTTATAACCTTGAGAAAAATAGCTGAAATCATTTCAGGAAAAAGAAAGGTGACTCTGGCCTGCTATCCCTTTGCTTTCAACGTGGAGCTTAACCCCACTCACATCATGATTTTCCCTGTTCATTTCATCCCTCGGTCATCCTCAACTCCAGAACACAATTCTTGAATTTTGTTCCTCTATTTCAGTCATCTTTCCAGTGGCTGAAATCCTCAGCAAAAACACAGGAGTACCTGGGCAGATCTGTGGGGCTGGAACTTGGGCTTAGTGCCTTCATCAAGAGCAGTTAACTACAACTCCCAGGATGTAGCTCCCTCCAATTGTCACTGGTACTGAGCTGCAGCAGCATTGCACAGTTTCTCTCATTTGCTTCTTAGAATTTCCTGTCGTTGCTTTGCAACCAGCTGGTGAAATACCCTAACAGTGATTCATGCCTACGGCTCCCCCTCTGCTTTCTCTCTCCATCTGTCACTCGTGAGACTCCCTCCTCTCGTTGCAGCCTTCCAGAGGAACTGCCTTTGCTCACACAAGCCCCTCTTTTCTTCCTAAACTGTTCAGCACTGGGAGAAATGACCTCCTGTATAAGCTGGAGTTGGCTGACCTGATCACAGACAGCCTTTCCAAAGGAGCCTAAAAGATGTAGGCACCATATTTGCAGCGTCAGCTCTGTGTCACTAGAGAAACCAGTGGCATTTTCAAGGGCAGGAGTGGCAGTCTAAGCTGAGGCAGCGGCATAAGTAACTTTAATTAGGGAGGGAAGCATTGCGGGGGGGCTAATTGCCATGCAGCCACGTGAAGGTACAGTGACATTTCTTTCACAAAGAGAATTCTCAGGATTCATTTGTCAGCCTGCAGGTGTTTAGTGAGTGTGGGAGGCAATGGAGGCAGGTCCTTTCAGTACTGCATCTTTGTCCAACACAGTCTCCATGCTATGCCGGGCCTTTTCACTCAGCAGACGCTTAAACAAAAATACCCAGCAGCATAATCCATACTGTGAAGCTGCCGTAGTAAATAAGCAGGTGGGGACTGGCTTTCGAGCAAGGCCATGCTGTTCGTTGTTACTTTGTTGTGCTAAATATGGAGAAGCAGAAATGGGACACCAGGGAAAGGGAGACGGAGGCAAAGATCGAGTTTGACTGATTTTTCACCAGAGTATAATTTAAGAGGCATATTTAGAAACTCAGCAATACTACTTTGGGGAGAACTTCAACTGCTCCATGCTGCCGTTAACTTGGTATTTCATTCAGTGCAACAGCTGTGCACCAGATGCTGCGTGTTGCAAGAAATATAATTTTCATCTCAAGCACTTGCTTTCAGAGTGACACAGCTTTGGCGACCGAGGCAAGTGTAGTTTCTCTGACAGCCTCCTAGAAAGAAAAGAAAACCATCTGTTTTGCATCAGAGCAGCTACGGACCAGAGACTGTTGGGGGTGACAGGGGAGAACGAGAGGAAAGGGAACTTCTGAATGCACAAAGCTGGTGAAGAGGGAGAAGAGAAACCCCTCAGAAAACGGCGATGTTGCTCAGTCAGTATTGCCCTACCCAGAGTGGTGGCTGGCTTCAGTAGAGCAGCAGGGCTTTGTTTGAAATGGCAGCCTTGCTTTATACCAGAGCCGTGTTTAATATGAATAAAATTACTGATTAATCTTACACTTGCTTGGAAGGAGTCAGCCAAGAGACAGAGTTTGGTAACTAAATATTTGTGTGTCCTGTACCTTGTGAAATGCTCAGCTTTCATCATATTGACGTGGCAAGGTGACAGTTTCTGGTTGCAGGGAGCATTTCGGTAGCCTGTACAGTGGGGCTGTGCCTGCACGTTGGGCCCTGAGGTGGCTGCATCTGGGGCCTGATTTAAACCTTTCCTTCTGTGGAGCAGAGCCCCATTAGGGCATGTCTGCACTGGGCTGGCTCGTGGGGGCAGATAACCCCGAGCTAGTATATCCACACAGTGCAGTGTCACCCCGTGACAGTAACTCACATCATAGAAATTCTCTAAGTGTAACCACAGGGCTACATGTAAGGTAGTAAGTGCTGTCCTTCTGCAAGCCCAGAGCGCAGGAGATGAGGTTGCTGCATTATGTCTCATGTCGGGCACTGTTGTGTTCTGCACTCCTCCACTTTCCCATCTCTGGACCCAGCACACAGTGATTAAGCAGCCCGTACACTGATGGCAGAGCTCATGCGCTCCCAATCCTTTGGAAGGGTGGCTGTGTCTTTGATCATCAGATGTGAAGTCACTTAAAACATGTCTGTGAAAGGGAAACTGCACAGTGTGTTCACCCAGCCCAACACACCCTTGCCCTTCGTGGCATGGAATGGGGAAACCTATGGAAAATGTGAAGTAAGCATTTGACAGCTCCTTAAACTTGGCCATGAAATGGCTTTTGAGCTTTTGCTTTATGCATTATTAACCCTTTGTGCAACAGCTAATAGGTAGATCCACTACCCAAATTCCCCTAGCTGGAAGAAAGACACAATCTTCACACACACACACACAGGTGTGTCACCTTTCACCTCACTCCTGCTTTGATTCTACAAATGAACCTTCATCTTCCAGCATGAGAAGTTGTCCCACAGAAATTAGTAAGGCAGATCACATGAGAGAGTGTTGACAGGGTTTGTGAGTATGCTGTTCTGGCCCAAAGGAAGAGAATCTCACTGCAAAGAGCTTACAGTAGAAAAAGATCACATGAGAGAGGCGTATTTTTCATGAGGAACCCACAGCCAAATTTTGCAAAGCATTCATCAGGCACAACAAATCTCTCTTTCAGTAATCTCTCTGTTCGGGACTAAAACTCCAATCCCAGCCTTTCTGAGAGTTATGGTCTGGCCAGTGTCAAAGGAAACCAGAGGTACAGTGATTATTAGTGCAAGGTAGCTCATAACCATAAAGATTAAATGCTGGAGATAAAAGTTGAAGGAACTCTGCCATTACTGAACACTAAAGGTGCTGTAGTTCACAGTACCTGAGGTATTTATGGTACTTCAGCCGGTTGTCTTTTTTAGTGCCTGACTTGTCTAAAAACAATCAAAAGAAACATGTAAGGCATAAAAAATAGATTCAGCACCTGTATACAGCCATGCACAAGCAGCTAGGCACAAATTGACTACCTCAAATTGACATCTGTTACATCTACTGTAGCACCACAACATGATCCATGAATAACCCCAGCTATTACTGCAAAATGTGTCTAACACCTGAGATTCCACAGCATGAGGATGATTTACTGCAAGAGGATTCAATGGGCTTTTCTTTTCGAAGGGAAAGAGAAGCAAGATAATAAATAGCAAGAAGATGCTGCATGCTTTTCAAACTGAGGGAAGGCATGATTGTATTACTATAGAGTCATTACAGTGAATTGGCATCTGGCCTCCATTTCTCTTTCTTTACTAAAAAAAAAAAAAAAAGAGAGAGAGAGAAAGAAAAAAAGAACAAAAAAACCCAATCTTTATATTTGGAAGAGGAATGCTCAGAGCACAGAGTTCCTCAAATAGGGAAAAATGTATTACAATACAAACCTACCAATTCTGTGGGATGGCTGCCTTCCCTTCTCCCACTTGAACCATCTCATGCAGCTGAATGGCCTTCGAATTAAGCTCTGAGAGAGGGAACAAGTCAGCAGCGCAACATCAGCTTCTCTCTGTTGGGCATGCCAACTCCTCTGACTCCTCATATCGCAAGATCATCTCAGAGCACTGGCTGGTGTCCATGACCACTACCACAATCAAACCATGACTAATGGAGATGGTGTAGGAAATGGCCACCTACGTCATGCTATTTAAATCTTCCCAGCAAACCTTAATATTTTGGTTAGCTTTGAAAGTATGGGTATCTGCTTTATTATCATTGTGCATCTGCTGTGTAGTAATCCAGGTCTGACCAGCAAGATGGCAAATTCCCAATTAACTTCTAGGGATAAAGTCTTGTAAATTTACTTTGGCTGAGTAATCTCTAACTCAGCTTAATGCGGGTGAAACTGGTATGCCTTCTTGTAGAAGAAAGAAAGCAAAAAACTACTTTGGCCCTTGAGTCTTAAAAAGCGATTTACATATGACGAGATAGGAGTTGTGTTTTGGGACTACAGCCACTCTCCAGAGCTTTGTGTGGACAGTGGGCAACACCAAATGGTTCAGGAGAAAGAAGGAGAGCTGTGCAGGAGGCATCTGTGGGGTGATCTGCTGCACTGCACACACAGTTGTTTTCAGCTGGATCTCTAAATGCTGAACATTTGAAACACAAGGTTTAATATCTCTTCCAAAATGTTTGTTATCATAATTTGGCTGTTCTTAAGCATTAGAAGTTCTTTTTCTGTAGCCTGATAAAGTCTTCATCTCGTGGCTATCACATAGAAGTGAGATCTACAGCTTGATTCTAAGGTTTGGGAGAAAACTCCACCTTTTAGTTATGTTCAGTACTATTAATACGTTGTTTTTATCATGAGACATGACAGAAGAATCTGACCTGTGTTATCTTGACTATTAGTTATTTTCAATATTTTGTCATATAACCCCTTACTTTTCTCTCCAAAGTAAACAAAGCCAAGCTTTAGAGGTTCTTCCCATTTTTTATGGGCCTTTAATCGTTGTTATCACCCTTTTCAGGGCTTCTTTTTACTATAAAATGAGAGGAGTGAGCAGCACTGGACACTGCAGTTGAATTTTGGGTGTAACATCGCGCAACAGTGCTGTGTCTCCTGTCTCGTTCATCTCTGTTCACACATTCTCTGGGCACTTACATACATTCTGCAGACTGCCTTGCAGATTACACTTCAGTTTTTCTTGCCCTCGATTAATTCCTAGAAAGAAATAAGAGGCAGCAGAACAGGCCAACTTCATAAATCTTTATCTAATCCTAGCAAGTCATTAGGCCTGTGAGTAAAGTCTCCATCTGTTCCCAAAGAAACCACAGCATTTTCTACACTGTGTCAGCATCTACTATAATATTTCCGCTCTCAGAGATTTCTTGAGTTTTCTCCAAAGATCCCATATGTCTGCTTCTTCCTTTCTCACTCCAAAGAAAAGCAAAGAAAACATGCAACATGGAAACAAAATCTAGGATGGCAGCAGCCCCTTCAGGAAGATGTGCCCTTTGCATCATGGGCCAAAACTGACCCATTTTGGGAAAGAGACCTAAAATAAGAGCAGGCTGCTACTTTCTACAAAGGAATGCAGCTCAGTAATGAACAAGGGCAGCATGACAGCTTCCAGCACTGCTCCTTACTGTATCTTTGTCCTTCTCAAGCCACCGTTTCCTCCTAGCAATCTGGCACATTAACATTTATAATGACCGAGATAGATTTCACTTTATATTTCACCTGGTAAGTGTGTGTGGACTTCAGGGCACCTAAGTGGGGCAAGTTCTTGCGAGCCTGGCTCAAGCAAAAGTTAGCTTGAAGCTCCTATGTATTTTGCCTCAGCACAGATCGGAAGGCTCACAGACCATTACAGGTTACTCTGCTGCTCTGACTGTTGCTAATATGATTATGTACTAAAGGGTTTAAATGAAAATTGTTCAGTTGTCTAGGAAAGAAAAGGGGAGAGGGGCCATGTGGGAGAAGCACATTTGAAACAGTTTTGAAAATGCCAACTGGCTTTGCTTTGTTTGGAGCTGTTCAAGCAGAACGGTGGCACTGAGCAGCTAATCAGTAGCTCCTACTCCTCCAGAGAACAGCCAGCTCCCTTTGCACTTGGCACCAATGCAGCCCAGCTGAATACCCTTGTGTTTGCTTATTCTCTTGGCAGAAGTGAAAGAGTACGAGCCTCCATTCGGGTCTAAAGTGCGAGAACACCCCTGCGTGGAAAGCATGAAGGACAACGTCCTCAGAGACAGAGGGCGACCTGAGATCCCCAGCTCCTGGCTTAACCATCAGGTAAGAATACCACATTTGAGCAGCTGGGAGCTGCGCTACACATGTAGCTGCTGTTTGAAGCCCGAGTTTTAACTCTGTGTCCTGCCCAAGAGGCTGGACCTCTCTTTTGCACAGATTAGAGCTCACAATGACACCAGTGTTGCCATGGTTCAGACACCACAGTGCTCTGCCTGCCCCAAAGCCCTGGGATTTCTGCTGCCCACCAGTGTAATCTAAAAGTGATCAAAACAAAAAGATTGGAAAACTGAGACCCAACAATCATCCAGGCAGCCAC
The DNA here is from genome assembly GCF_964273445.1 of Streptopelia decaocto. NCBI lineage: Eukaryota > Metazoa > Chordata > Aves > Columbiformes > Columbidae > Streptopelia > Streptopelia decaocto. Next base: position 120,537,796 of record NC_138655.1, on the reverse strand, counting down.
ATAATCATTAGGGCCTTGAAGCACACTGCGTGCAGGCTCTGAAAGGTCACAGAGAACTACTTTGCACATGGGCTCCTTTAGCAGAGAAAAAAAATCTCAGTACTTTATCATGGAGAGCAGTCATAGTTGTGTCCCAGCTGTTGACAGGTTTAAGAAAATAGGAAATGAGTCTTCAGCAAGCCAGTCTGGTTTTATTCAGGTTGCGCATTAGCAGTCCATTTCCCTTGCATGTCGTGAAGCACGCTGTCAGCTTTCCCCATTCACGGACACCATGGTTGCACTTCCTAGGTGACAGTTGCAGCCTGATTTCTCAGTAGATGAAACCGAATGGAAAGAAGCCAAAGGCACACATTTCTTCACCTTTGCTCCGAGCAGTTTTATCAGAAGAGATAAAATGAGAATCGCCTCAGAGGGAGGAGTAAGGCTTGGTCATTCCACTTGTCAATGAAATATGTTGAGTGGTCTTTACAGACAAAAGGAAAGCAGCATGAATGTTTATAAAAGCCCAGGCAACCAAGATCAGCTAGTATTTCCATCAGGAGCAATGTAACACTCTCTTTTTCATTCCAGTCGAGATGTTAAAATCACAGCCTAACACCTACTTAGGAAAGGCTAAGCGAATGGCCAAAATCAATCACCTTTCCAAACAAGAACAATGCATCTGCCACCTGATGACTATGGCAGAGTGCAGCCCCTTCCTGGACCACAAGGACTTGCTCCTTTTATAGTCATCTGCAATGAGTAAAGTTACGGAGGAGGGCGCTTTAGCTGGGGAGGAGAGCCGTATTTTGAAGGACACCTGGGTATCTGATGTTACGTGTACTAAAAAGCCCTTGATATTTTCTAGGAGCCACAGATACAACCATCTTCTAAATGACAAGTTGAGCTGGGAAAGAGAGATTATACTAATGCTTATCTTTATAGAAAAGAACTATAAGGTTGCAGAAATTTTATGAAAATTGTGGATGAGCTGGTAAAAGGGATCATGAGTTGACTGCAGTCGTTTGTTTTCCACAAAGCCAAAATGAGGTCCAAACTGGTGATAAATATGCGGTACTTTAGAAGAACCCAATTAACAGAGCAGAAAAGAATCCTGAGCCAGATCATTTGGGAGCTAAAAATTAAATAGTAGAAAATGCTTAAAATTAGGAACATTTCTCAAAATATTCAAAAGACATGGTCTCGTGTGAAAAAAAATTAAAGAAGGGTAGAGAACTGATTAGGGAAACAGAAGAACAACAGGAAAATCTGTGGTCAGCAAACTTAAGGATAATCAGTTTTCTCAAGAGCAAAAGGAAATCTAACTTAGTACCAATCTGTTGCTGGATATGAAAGAAAGATACTGCTTATGCTGATACAGAGGCAGACATGGTCAGCAAATATTTCTGTTCTGCATTTGGGAAGAGTCAGATGATGTATTTGTCATAGAAGGTGACAAAAGCCCCTATAGAGCAAAAGTCATTGGCACCTGGGGCAGAGTTACGTGGCCCAGAGACTTGTCTGTGGCAGGACACAGCATTACTTGGCAATAGTAACGGGCAGTACCGCTGGTTGTGCCTTGGAGACAAGTGTCCAGGAGCTCATTTCATGTACAGCAGCAAGCATAGGTGTGCCCAGAGGTGCCCAAGGGTGGGCTCGTGCTCTGCATGGCGCTCAGGCATGGGGCAGGCCCCCAGCTGCTCGAATGTGTGGTGGGCTGCAGCTTGAGGTACTGGGGTTCAATTGTGAGATACACCTTGAATTTCATCACATCTGGGTTTAGATAGCAAGTAAAACGATGGCAGGTTTGGACCTGGGTGTCCTGCATTTGACTTTGGAATTTTTCTCCCTACATAAAACCCAGACCTCAGTCTGCCCCCAGTACAGGGCACCGAACCGACTGGGAGGACCATGAGTCTGCACTCCTGCATCACTGGGGTGGGCATAGCTGTCTCCAGCAGCATTCAGCTGAGAGTCTAAGGCAGGAAATGAATGCCTGATAACACACTCACAGGACATTTAATGAAGGTGGATTTAATTCCCTTCATCTGAATCCCTTCAGCATTTCACATTGCGCTATCTAAAATGCAGTGATGCATCAGCTTCTGTGGGGCTGTGACAGTTTGCAGCAGCTGAGGATCTGCTTTGAACTCCATAGAAGTTGATCTCACTGTAATGGCTTTTCCATATTCATTTCCTTCCTCTGCAGTCCTGTTTTTGTAATGAACTCATTATTCATCATGATAAAATTCTGGAATGGTTTTACATATTACAATTCCCCCTCCCCTTAATGAGATTTGTTGCACTATTGATTTTAAGTTAATGTTTAATATTTAATTTAATTTACTGCTTGTAATTTCAATGCCAGCAGAAAACTAATGTCATTTGTATACAGACAATAACATTCTGCTATTAACATTGACATCAGTCAACACCACCAATTAGGTAAATTATGCAATTAATGCAGTGTTGTGAAATGTTATTTTTTTAAATAAGAAGTTTAAGATAAATCCTGCTTAATAGGCTTTTAGTGCCATAAAGCAAAGCACACAATTTCGTGGCGAGTACCTCATGTTTATAAAATGCATTACAGAGATGCAACTGTTTTTTGCTCCTGTAAACATGTGCATCAGCATTGAAATGAAGGTTAAATAGTTACATCTGTGAGTGACATGTGTTTAAGTGTTTGTGGGATTGTGGCCCATATTTGCACATAGATTTAGTTAGTCTGCAAGGAATTCATAAAGGGCTAATGTAGGGCCTGATACTGCTGGCAATCAGAATTTTGTTTAAAAAACCCAAACAGAATTCAGGCATGCAAAGGCGTGCGTTGAGCCAAAAGTCATGTTATCCAAGAATTCTGATCATACTTATTGAAAAAAAAACCCTACTTGATTCTATAGCGCTAGCCCAAGCGTAATTTTTCTTGTTATAAAGTATCAGAATATATGTCCAGAAAATACAGTACTAACTAAAGTACTGAAAGTAGAGTTTCTTTAAAAAAAAAGAAAAGCATGCCCCCACGCCAGTAGCAGCAGAGCCCATAAAGCACCTCCAGGATGCAGGTGAGTAACCCCCAGAACTTCAGAGGGCACTAAAGCAATTGTCACACAGGGGCTTTAGCGGCGACCGGCCCCATCACGGCTTCTCTCTCTCTGCTCTCTGCAGGGCATCCAGATGGTCTGTGAAACCCTTATTGAGTGCTGGGACCACGACCCCGAGGCCCGGCTCACAGCGCAGTGCGTTGCAGAGCGCTTCAGCGAGCTCAAGCACCATGACAAGCTGTCGGGAAGAAGCTGTTCAGAGGAGAAGATCCCCGAAGATGGCTCTGTGACCACTGCCAAGTAGCACACACCCGAGAGCTCCGAAATGGAGGGAAGTTGCTCCTTAAAGGCGTTCACCTTGGCAAAGGAAGAAGTTTCGACTTGCTTCCTGAGGGACTGAGGCTGTCACTACTCCCTTTAAGGCTCTGGCTCCGGACAGAGAGATGTATTTGTGGGAATTAAAAGCCGGGGAGTAGGTGTCATACCCTAGCATTGGCTGCCAGCACCATGTCGTAGGAGGAGCTATGTATGTTAGCACTTCCTCAGGAAATGAGATTTGAAAATAGCCAATAACATTATGCACTTTATTAATGCCTGTATATAACTATGAAATTGCTATTTTTATATATATATACATATATATGTAAAATGTGTGTGTATGTATATATATATATATATATATGTATCTATCTATATATCTATAAACGGCCATGCTCTGAAAAAAGAGGTTAAAAAAAATTACCAGTGCATTAGAGATGCCTCCCCCTTAGGGAAGGAGCCTGGGGAGACTGGCATGGCACGACACCAGCAACTCTGCACTACGCGCTCTGCCAAAAAGATAGGAATAATATGCAATAAGAAGGTGGCTTTCAAAGCAGGTGCTGTGAACACCGGGCCGTGGCCCTGCCGTTCCCATTTGCAGGAGCAGTGTCACAGCAGACAGGCCGATTTGGCTTTGCAGTTGTACCAACACATTCCTGTCTGCAGCACATTTTGGAAGGTTCAGGGATGCCTTTGCCCTCTCACCTTAACTCCAGTGTCTTTGTAGTGTCCTGGAACAGGAACGTGAGGAGGTTTGGTCCCTCCCACACATTTCCATACAGAGGTCATTAATGTTATATGTTTATTGCTTTGAATTTACGCTGCTTGCAAGCAGGCTGCAAAATATCAGTAGGGTGAGCTTTCCCCTCCTGCCATCCCCACTCCCAAACCACACAAAACAAGATGGGGCCAGCAATAATCCAAGCAGATGTTTTGTATTTGCTGTGCATTCTGAGTGCAGGCAGTACTAATTTTTTTTCCTTCCTTTTACCTTGATTGTGTTGCTGCAAAACCAAACATCTTTTTCCTTGTACAGCATGTCTAATTGCTTGTCATGCCGCAGTCTGACTCTGTTTCACACTTTCTAGGAGAAAAGTAAAGAGACAACAGCCAGTGCCTTTATTTTTGCAAAAGGACCCTGAAGGTGAGGAAAAGTTCCGCAGCATTAGCTTGATGGCTTATGCAGCCCTCAGCACTGCTTGCATATAGGGCTGCCCTCAGCAAGTCAGCAATTAACAGAAAAATCCCAAACCCAGGGAAGATGATTTATTCCAAAAGGATGCATCAGACACTGCTTACGTTCTTTCAGTTCTCCAAAATGGTGAAGACAGTTGACATTCGTGTTTGGCCTATATAAATGACAGCAGTGTGTTTTATTAAGGGCTAACAATCTTGTCTTCAGGAGTTTTGCAGTGATTTTTCCACTTCATTCTTCCCTACAGCATGTAAGCAGGCCTTACAAATTGGAAATTCAGCCAGCAAAAAATAGTCCTCTACAGATGTATCTGGTGCCATTTAATAAACACCTTTGACAGATAAACATCAATATTTCTCTAGAAGACATTGCCGTGTAAGTGAATAGGAATCATGCTTATTCAAATAGGAGTTAAGATTTATGATGACAAATATTTTATTTGAAATACTTTCGTATCTGCCTTTTTTTTTGTTGTTTAATTTTAACCAAACTACTCAGAAATATTTAAACAGAGTGAGGCGAAATCTCAAAAACTACAGATGAATTCAGAGGATACGATGTCAAATTTTATAAGCGGGGGGAGGAAGGGGACTTTTTTTTATAACAAAGTAGAGCAGCCGGCCGGGGAGCAGGGCCAGGGGCGAGCTGCTCGGAGAGGGGACAGAGGGATGTGGCAGCCTGTTTCTCTGCTATCCACGCTGAAGTTCAAAGAATGACATCCTGTAGTTCCTGACAATACTGACATTTTTATGTTTTGTTGGTTTTGTTTTTTTTTTTTTTTCTTTTTAAAATTGTTTTGTGGTGTTTTGTTTGGTTTGTTTTTTACTACTACATGTAAAGGAAAATCTTTGTACTTTTAAGGAATATTTCCCCCGTACATCATGTATGAACTAGGGATGTGAACAATATATACTCTTGTATATCAAATTTTCAAGCACTTAACTTGCTTTGTAAACTGGTTTGGGTTTGGTTGTGGTTTTTTTTGGGGGGGGGAGGGATGTGATTTTTTTTTTTTTTTGGTCTGTTTTGTTTTGTTTTATATAAATCAAATGTTTATTGGAGCAAATAAAATAACACCAACTGAAGTTTGTCTTTCATCTCTGGAGCACCCAGAATAGGGAGAGGGCTCTCCCAAAAATGAATCCTGTCGTAAAATGGTTCAGGTCCATTCCTTCCCACCAGAGGCCTGAATGTCATAGCCAGTGTGTCCAGTGGCCTTTGCATGTATCCTACTTTGCTAATGACTCCTTCTCCTGGTCTCCATCCTGCCCTTTAGCCAACAGCACTAGCAGATGCCCAATCTTGCTGGCGCATTAGCCCCTGCAGTGTTAAACCTTCAGGATTCTCAGGGGAGGGGACGGAGAACAGGATTCACAGCTGACAGTCTCCTGCTTTTAGGTTCCACAGTTCGCAGTGTAGATGAGGCACTGGAGGCCATGGTTTAGTGGTGGACTTGGCAGTGTTTGGTTAACGGTTGGACTCATGGACTCATGGACTCATGATTCCATGATAAGGCCTTAGTTAAACCTCAGTTGTTTTGGTGCTGGTATTAGAGTGAGCCAAAGGAGAGCCCACTAAATCTGTGTCACTGAGAAGCGTATGATTAATGTGTTTGTGCCTTACAGCAACTGCTCTCTACGCAGAGCTTTCACCTCTTCAAGCTGATAGTCCTCCCATGGAAGACATGCAGAACACAAGCACCACATAAACAAAGAGTGAGATACCTCTAGCCCCACCAAAAACATTGCCTTGAGTGTGACTTAGTTGACACTGAGCCTTTACAGAGGACACAGTCCACCAGTGCCTGATTTAGGCATTTGAGACTCTCTAGGCATCACCCTTTTTTCAGGGAAAGTATTTTGGTGCCAAAACCTCCACCAGAGCTCATGCTTGGCTGCACTATCTCCTTTTAAACATCCAAGTGGAGACTCCCGAAACAGGCGCCCAGGTATCTTCATTCATGAGCGGAATCGCAGAATAACTGAGGCTGGCAGGGAAACTCCAGTCCCGGTGCTGTGCTCGCTGGTCATCTGGTCCAGGTTCCTGTTCAAAATGGGCAGCTTAAATCATGTTGCTCAAGACCTCGTTGAATTCTGAGTATGTGCAATGCTATGATTTCACAGCCCGGTGCTCCGGACAGAGTAAAACACGGAGCTGATGTCAGGTGTGGTGCAAAGCACTGCAGCCACATCTAGGCTAAGACTGGCAAACAGGGGCTTTGTGAAGCAGGCCGTGCATAGGTAACACCCCCAGTCAGACAGCTGCAGGTGAGCAGCTCTTCCTTTAAACCAGCTGCCCTCTGCCCCGTATTACAAGACCATAAATCAAGCTGCAGAGAGAGGATGCTCTGCAGGCAGCTGAAACCAGCTGCCTGAGGACAACACGGAGGGGCCTGGAGGGAGGGAGCCTTGTTTCAGGGCTGCTGCCGAGGTTGCACTGGGGACAGGGCAGGGCAGGATCTTGCCAGCTGCACTGCAGCCCTGCCAGCTCCAGCCTTGCCATGGTTGCTCTAACATTAAGGGACAGTGGGATGTTTGCACTCCAGCAAGCATTAACAGTGCAGCCTTTGCTTCTCAGCTGTTCCTTCAGCAAAGGCAAGAAACAAAACAGCTCTCGGCTTCCCTAGGGGCATGCAAAGCCTCACTTTGCACACCTCTGTGGTTTCTAGCAGCACCCTGCCCAGCTCTAGGCAAGCTTAGCATCACTGTGGTCAGCCCCAGCATTTGCTGGTGCACTGGTGGCGCTGGCCACCCCTCACTAGTCCCCACAACTGCCCATGTATTGGCAAAGATCTTCTAACCCTGATACCCTGTTTACACTGGCTCAAAGGTGAATTCCTTTTGACATAACAAGGCAGACAAGTGTTGCAAAAAGGAATATAAAGTGTATTGAGAAACTGCAGCAGGCAAACCCTAGAGACCTTCAGTCTTGAAGTACACAATATTCTTGAACTAAAGTACACTATATCCTTGCAATATTTTTTCAATTAAGGTTTTTGCCCACCTTCCTTATTCTAAATATGGTTTTCAACAACCTTATGTGAGCAGCTCTTAATTAGCATATAAATCACCATTTTATCACCATATACACAGCAAAGAGGCTCCAGCTGTGCAATGTGGAAAGCAATGCTCAGGTTTACTGCTGAACCAAGCACTGGTCTAGACTGGATGGCAACATTCACCATATACACAGCAAAGAGGCTCCAGCTGTGCAATGTGGAAAGCAATGCTCAGGTTTACTGCTGAACCAAGCACTGGTCTAGACTGGATGGCAACATTTCCCAGTGCAGAGTGCTTCTGTGTTACCAGTTCACACAATGCCCAGCACTACTGGGTTTTAACCCCCTTCTAGGATGTTCCCAACTGCTAATGGAATAGACATGAATGCTAAAAGAAGAAAAAAATCATGACCCAGCTCCTGAGGGGTGTGGAAAGAAAAAGAAAGGCATTAAGACATCATTATTCTGAGTGCTCCTGGAAACAAACCTCTCTACATGTGGAGCACCTGCAATATTGTCCCTCTGTCAAGCCAGCTGTGTTGAGACCCGAGGGCTTCCGCTGCTTCCAAAAGAACACTGATTAGTTTATTTCCTGATCCTTAGCTCTGTCTCTCCTGCTTGCTTTTTGCCTTTTTCTTTTTTTTTTGGCATTATGGTTTTAATAAAACACTGACTGTGGCAATTTTTCCCTCTGGCCACAGAGAAGATGGAGCAAATTCTGTTCCAGACTGTCTGCTTGTTATTCCTGAAAGCAGTTTGGCTGCTTTCATGCTGCTTATTACTTGGCAAACATTTATTCAAGTGGGTGCACACCATGTGCGTGTTCAGAAAGCTCTTGCTGGGGCAGTGCCAAAAATTCCAGTCTCATCCTGGGTCGGTGTAAGTGATGCACTTCACTGCAGGATTTTGCTTGGTTTATTTTCAGGCACCTGTGTCCCACTGGGTTACATTTCCCAGTATGACCCTGAAGACCTAGTTGGCCTGAGCCCATGGTGTCCTTGCCCAGCTCTCTGGACCCCATTTCCGCATAGTGCCTTGACCTTTGGCAGCTCTCACCTATTTTTGACCTCTGGCAGCTGAAAGCTGAGGACAAAGGCCGTGGTTTGTTGAAATTCCAACAATTTGTGAGGCTCCTGGAAGGACTGAGCCCAGGAAATAAATTTAAGGCACTTGACTAATGAATGCTTTGAGCACCATCTAATCACTTCATGAAGAGACAAAGGCAAAAGGCAGCTCATCAATTATCTGCTGTGAATGATTTGCTCAGTTATAATGGTGATAAGCCAGTCTCTTTGGATAGTTGCATTTATGTAGCTAAATTCTTAAAAAAATAAAATAGCCACCTGATTAAGTCAGTATGATTAAACTCTCATTGCTGAAACATCTGTTTTGCAAATGTGCTGCCATGTGAAAGCAGGTAGAGCAAAGCTCCCTGGCATTTCTTCCCAGGTCAGCCATTTCATTTGTGTCACAGCAGAGACCACTCATAGCTGAAAACACTCCCCCTCTTCCTCCTCTGCTGCAGCAAGGCTTTCCTGTGGAAGAAGAAACAAAAAGCAATTCACCCTACTTTCTTTTTCCACCAAGCTGTGGCTTCAACTTCCCTGACGCTGCTCTCCTCTTTCCAGGCACATTCAGGTGCCTGAGCAGGAGCTGCACAGAGCACTCCCTCCTGCCTCTGTGTTTGGGTCGGGGTGCTGGCCCTTCTCTCATGAAAGCGACTCATTGTATTTGTGTTTCAGACCATGACCTGCTGACTTGCATCAGATATTGGGTTTTAAGTGTTGAGCTCAGCCCTGTACAATCTACCAAAGGGCAACTCACCATTGCTTCTGCAGAGGCTGGAGCCATGCCCCTCCTCCTGCATCCTTCTCTCCCTCAGTCTCCTCCTCTCCCCACTAAGGACTCTCCTGACCAGCAGGGTGTGTCCTTCTCTGGAAACAGCACCTGAGTAAACCCAATGCATACAACTGTTTAGTACACCCCACTTTGCTTATTTAGGGCAGGAGCAATGGAGAGGAAGCAAAGCCCAAAAGGAATACACAACATACATTCGCCTAACCAGCTTGCATGGAGATGTTAGGCAGGTGTCAAGCCAGGTGTGCCAGCTTTCTGCTCCAGCTTAAGTGGTTGCATGAGGGTCCCTCAATCAGGGCCACCTCAGTTTCCTGAAGGACAGGATGACCATCCTGCTTCACCCTCAACTCTCACATTCATTCCCCCATGAATCCCAGCAGGAATGAAAACTCCCCTACAATACCAACCCTGCTGCGTCAGAATTCTCTGTAGCATACAGCTCGGTTACCTGCCAGAGTAACATAAGGATCTCGGAAATGTTCCAGTTTTCACAGAGTGTTTCATCCACCATCTGGCTGCCTGAAGGATTTACGGGCATCTTTTATTTAGGAGGAGTTAAAATGATGTGGGATGCAGGACATGTTATCAGAGGTGTATGGTGAACAACAGAAGCAGAGCTACTTACCTCCCCACTCCCCACACAACCCAAACCCAGCACTTTCCATCTCACACAAAGAGCTTCAGAAAAAAACTTTCCTTCTGTTAGAAATACACCAGGTTCTTCAGGCTGCAACCTTGCAAGAGACCATTTAAGGTTAGAAAATGTTTTACAGAAGATATTGATTGCATCTAATTCCCACTTTTGCTCGAAGGTGAAAACTGTCTTTCTAGTTCTCTAACAGAAGACAGTATAAACTCCCGAGATAAACATCTGTCTGTCTGTGGCTACAAATGTTTAGCACAAAGACTGGTCTTTATCTAGTGACTTCCTTATATTTGTATGTGAATGCTGAGAGGATCTCTGCAGTTATCTAGCAAGGCTGCCTATGCTATGACTACCCAGTAAGATAAGATTATAAATATATTTGTATTAAATTTGGAATACATCATTTGGCAACATACAAGAAATGCCACCCCAGACTCAGATGTTCCAAGGGTTGTTGCTTCAGGAATTGAGACAAAAATGCAAGGCTTACTATAGGTTGTTGTAATGTATCATTGCAATGAACATTTGAGAATCATTTGAAGTAAAACACTATTGTTCGAAATAGCACAGGGTGTAAGAATTCCTGGAATGACAAAAACAGTGCTTCATCTTTGATCCAACAAAACTGAACTAAAGATTGTCAGAGAAAGGCTCCAGTAAAAGAAAACACAAAGTCACCACCACCAAAAAAAGCAGCTATACGGTGATGCCACGAAGAATTATAACTTACAGCACATGGGTTAACGGACAGTGTCTTTATGAACAGCCCATCCATAAGAGAGGCACTTAGCAACTGAAAGATGATAACTCCTGATACTTGAATCCAACCTTATTTCTGGAAAGGTGAGGTTTCCTCCTTTTATGAAATTAAAGCCAGAGTGTCTAGTCTCTTCAACCGAGATACTCGCTTTCCATTAGCCACCCAGCACTCCTGGAGGCAGAATGAAGGAGGCCATACCTTTCATTAGCTAAAAGGTTTTGAACAGGACATAAATCTCATACCAAGACTTCTAATTTTCCAGTTGTTAAGCCTCATGCACTTTTTACACAGACGTGCTCATGTGCTTTGGCTACAACTTCTTTTGCTCATCTAATCCCTATGTGAGAAGTGGAAGCAATATTTCTGTAACACAAAAACATTGCCGACACTTCAGCCTCACCACTGAGGAGGCATTTGCAGAAGCAGCTTGCAGGGGATTATGCTGAATTTTTTCTTGTAATGCTTTGAATGGCATAGCAAAATGCTCCTGTGTTTCGAGGCATTAATGGCATCTCCCATTAAGCAGCAGGTTGTATAGCCTGAGTACTTCTCTAAAGGATGTGTAAGTCTTATCAAATAAGGAAAAAAAAAGTCAATTTCTTTTTTGTGTAGGAATGTTAACATTAATTTGCTTGTCATGAAATAATTTCTGGAATGGTTGCTTTAAGAACCCAATCTTAACAAAGCCATAGGAAACTGGAGAAAATTTAAATTAACTTGCTTCATCCATTTATAAATTGTTTAGGTTAATCACAGTAAACCAAACAGGATTCAGTCATACTTAAACACAGCCCTTGCCCAAGTATAAACTGTTTACTGTATCCATGACACACAACCAGACAAAATTAATTCCTGATCCGGGGAACAGTCTAATTTGGTTTTATTAGCTCTAAGAAGAAAACATTTTGGCAGAAGAAGGTTTGCTCTTCAATGTAAAACACTCTCAGAAAGACTCTCCCAAGGGCAAGCGATGCAGCAGAGCCTCGCGACCTTCACCTCATCAGCATCTTGGCCTAAAACTGGATCATAAGTCAGGGCACGTCCTTCCCCAGGGCTGCACAGGGAGCCAGAGGGGAGCCTGAGCCGCGAAGGGCCAGAGATCTGAAACTTGGAGAGAGGTAGTGTACTCCATGGGCCTTCATGGGGTCACGTTAAGACCATCCCTTCACCCCACTGTAACGCTGTTGAGGGCAGTAGGTTTGACTTCAGTGCTTTGACCTGTTACATCATAGGCAAGACATTCAGTATGGACAATGTGCTTTTCACACTAAAATGTGGAAAGTGCTTATAGACTAGCTTAAAGAGTGGTTGTTCTTTTATTTACATGTCTTCACATGGCTGCTAAAGATACAAAGCATCAGTTTTTAAAATCCTAGTCAGAAATACAGTGGACTTTACAAATAAATTTTTGTCTTTCAGTTTTCCAGTGAGAATTTTGACAGTCCTTGGTGAATCTTGGTTGCCACGTGGTTTGGCTCAGCTGGAGCTCGGTATTTTTGCACCACTTGCCCTGATGAGCAAAATCAATCATATTATCTTCTAGAAGAGATGGAAATTTATTTCATGGACAAATGAATTAAATAAGTTTTGGATACAGGGTCAGACAGGTCCAATGATGATGTTCATCTTTTTTTATCTCCTTTTCTGTATGTGTGGCCAATGCATTAGCAATTGGCATGTATAAATGCTATAGAGCAAATTACTCCTCTCACCATCATAGCAACACATTTCTCACTTGAACCACACATCTTGGCAATCATGAAATTATTAACTTGAGAATACTAAATGCTCTGACAAATAACTTGTGTATGTTTGTGACTCTATTTTGCTATACTTTACAGTAAGAATTGTATTTTTAAATACCTGCTTCAACTGTCTACCAGGAGTAATTAAAATGAAATTATAGGTACTGTGAGCTGCATGTAGTGCTTTCATTAAGAAAATAATTATGGCAAAGGCTCTTAATCGGGCAGTGGGGAGGAGCTTGTTTTTAATGTCTTATGCAAATATCTCCTACATGATTGCCTCATTAGGCTGAATACTCTGGTACCAGAACAATGTCTTAGTTTGTTGGGTTTCTTTGGAACTGGAAGACAAAGTACTGAGGGTATCTATCTTTTAATGAAGAAAAGCATAAATAAGCAGAAAACAAATCCCTTCAGGAAGAACTGCACAACTGAAAAGAAGGGTGGCTGTAAAGGCCAAAATGTTAAGTACTTAATTGATTGTATCATTCTTCTCTCTAGCTATAGTCAGACAACAAAATGTTAATTCTTAAACTAGCATGCAACAAGAAAAGGGTAGAAAATGCTTAGTATATTGTATTGTTTCAGCCTGAAATTAATCCTTGCAATCTAATAGTTTTATGTCCCTATATTTTGGCACCTGAAACTGCTCACAGTACTCAAGATGGGACCACAGCAGTGAAGCGTAGACTGGGAAAACCACCTCCCTCGACTGGCCAGCTATGCTGTACTTGATGAAAAAACATGGTCCTCTTCAGGAGCAACACTTCCAAGAGAGCAATTAAGCGTACAGATATCTAATGAAGAAACATCATGTAGAGCAATTGACCAAAGAAGCTTTAGTGTTCAGACTGGATCACAAACCTAACATGTCAATAGTGTCTCACTATTACAAAAGAAAGTAAACATCACACTGTGATGTATGGGCAGCAGAGGTGGCTGAGAGACACATAAAGTAATCCTGCCTCTCTTTTAAACTCTGGCAAGGATTCAGAGGACTTCTCTGTCTTGTTTTAGGTCAGAAGACTTAGAAACATGGCCTTTGAGGAAATGTGGGAGGAATTACAGTAATGCAGAACTAGAAAAGAAGATGATTAAGGGGCAATAAGAAAATAATCTTTGAACATGTAGAAGTTGCAAATAGGAAAAAAAAAATGCATTGGCTGTAATCATGGTGGATGGATCAAGCACAACAGGGAAAAACTAGTTTATCCATTAAGAAATCTTCATGGGAAGGCTGCAGGGTGTCCAGCGATTTTGGTCCTGAATTATAGATAAGGCAAAGATTAGACACTAGTTCTCTGGTAGCACTGATCCTACCTCAAGATGGAGGTCATATTGTCTCAATGGGATCTTGAGATCCCTTCCTTCTATAGGGGTTGCAGTTCTATGTTCAGTCTGTGTTTCCAAAGGTCTGAGTTCAGGGTGGCCAAGAAGCTGGAAATTTTGTTCTATGGGAAATTCCAAAATGTGCTGTGGCACGGGGGCAACATCCCCTTTCATAACTCACCATAGAATATTGATATTTCTCATGGAAGGGAAACTATATAAGAAAAGCCTCAGACATTTGGATTGCTTCAGAATACAATCAAGTCTGGAAACTCAGCACTCTGAGGCCATCCAGCTTAAAAGTGGCTTGCATGCTCCTGACTCCTTTTCTAACTCTTTTCTAACTCTAAGAGCAAGAGTAAGGAATCACTAAATAACTGAGGGGCTCAGAATGAGAGAAGTCCGTTTTTCACGGCACCCTGAGGTCCCCATTTCTCAGTTTGGATGCTCTAAACACAGCAGTGTCATCATGGGTTACACAGCATGGAAACACATTCCCATCACTGTTTAGGCAGGGTGACAAGAAGTGATCACAGGTCTTCATGTGTTTCCCTAAAGTCCATTGAAATCCAACGTTTTCATAGGAGAATGCCTAAAACAAAGCAACATTTTCTGACAAACCATTTTTGTCTGAAGAATCTCAAGAAGTTTTAATTCCAATTCCCTCTTCTGCCACATATGAGATGGAAGAGACATCCTGCAAGTGGCAGAGTTGGTTAGCAGAGGACAAGCCAGTAGATGGAGCACACTGCTAGGCAGTGCTCCCTGCTCTGTGGCTCTGTAAAACCAATTAATATTTTCACTGTTCACTGCTCACAGCTTGAGACAACAGAGCTGGGGGATAGAGGCCTGGACCAGCCACCACGTCTGCCACCCACTTAGGGTTTCCTTGCTGCCACCTCCAGATGAGAGACTACATCTGCTTTGATCTTTACTGCCAATTTCTTGAATGGCTGACTTTATTTATATGGCATTTGGGCTTAGCTCATACACTGTTTATGTTGTTATTATGCTTATCTGCAGAGTTTTCTGTTTCCCAAATGTTTAGTACATCCTACCTCTAATGAAAAAGTTCTTGCAGCTTTTTGCAAGTCCTCAAAGATTTTGCACATTGACCGATCTGCCACAAGGTCTTAAAATCACCTAGTAGTTCATGTATATCAATCTCTAAAACTCCAACATAGCTTCATCAGCATATGTCTGATCTTTCTGAAAGGGTTAGTGATGGCAGTATAAAGATAGATTAGCCCAGAATCAATACCAGTACTCGAGTGGTATCTTCCTTTCTCCATCACTCCTTTTCATTTTTCACTAGGTAGTCCTACCAACCTTACATTTTCCATCCTGCTTCCCATTTTATCTAGGATTTCCCAAATGATGATACCACATTAAATACCATAAAAGTCCAGTCTATAACTTTAACTTTTTTAATCCCTGAAAGCACTCTTGTTAGCCTAGTGCTAGTATCACACTATGTCCCATTTTTCACTCACTGCTGTCTCCTGGTAGTGACTCCCTTCAACAATTTTTCTAAAGCCACAGTGCAAGTTTTCACAAACAAACAAATAAACAAAAATAGTTTTAAGTTAAATTCCTGTAAAACAGGATAACTAACATTTATTTCTCCCACTCTTTGTCTTATTTAGTTTCCCAAGGCCAAATTGTTGTCCTGTGTTGGTGTTACCATAGTTCTGACAGGAGCAGTGAGTGATCATCCTCTGAGCACCTAGACAAAACCATTGCTGAGAAAGAGAAGGCAAAATGTCACTTCAAGATAGCAACCTGAGCTCTGCTTTCACTTCAGCTTTCAATCTTCTCCCTTCTGCTACTCTGACATTTTTCCTATGCTACCAAATACTGAAAATCTCCCTCTGAAAAAATGTCCAAGCATGAAAGAGGGCACAGAAACACAGCAAAAGTAAATATCCCTATCACCTGACATGAAAGGGGCAGGATGTGTAAAGCTACCAGTGCCAATGCCTGCCAGATTTGAGGAGTCACTTCCCAGAGTGACAAGTGGGGTGAAAGTTTCTTGAAAGAACCATGTTGTACAGAGGACAATATACACTGCAGAGTACCAAAGGCAGATGTTATTTTCCATGGGCCTCTGCTATTTCATGGCAAGCATTTTCATCATACTTTCCATTTTTAGATGGCTCTGTAGAAATGAGTGCTCTCCAAGTCACTCACAAGAAAGAAATTACTTCATCAAAACAGAACATCTGTGTTTGACAGAACTATTAAGTGTCCATGTCCTTCACTTTTTATTCTTTGCCTTCATCCTCCATAAAATAAAGATGTAACTGTTAGTTTTTGTTTTGGTTTGGATTTGTTTTAAAGAAATTTTTAAAATGTGATCAATTTTACTTCAATTCTACCTAAGCTACCAAGGCTTAAAATGGTTATCTCTGTTGGACTTTATCAAGACTACCCTTTCAGTATCACTTTTATTCTTGAGACTGCTTTAAAACAAACTAGACCCTGACATATACAGACATCCTTACTCTACGACAAAGTGTCCTGCATTCTGAAAGGCCTCGTCTAGGATCCGTGGATGGGCCATGCTAAGTTGGGGCAGATTGCTGCTGTGTCAGGGTATAAGCAAGTTCTTGCATGTGTCCATGATCGGTGCTGCTTCACCACTCCACTCCTGCAGCACAACCATGTGACCTGTTCACGTACATCAGATGTAGCAGAGGTTAATCGTTTGCACGATCATTGTTTCCTTCTGTGGGTTTGCCTTGAAACCTTTGACGTTTTCTTTATTGTGCGAATTTCCTTGTTTTGTTTTGCCTCTCAAAGTCATTTTTGGTTGATTATTGTGTAGTTACAGAATTAGAGTAATAACATCTAATTGTACATCTGAAGCAAAAACATGTAATTGTGGGAGAGTAGATTCAATTTAAAGAAAGAAATCTCCTCCACCAGGGTTTCTCATGTTTGCACGGTGCATTTGCCAGGCAGTGCTGCTTTGATGGCATCTAACCTGCAATTAGCATGTGCAATTAAGACATAATGAATGTGTGCAATTGCATTATTTCAGGATGTAACAGTAGCAATATTTAGCAGATACTGCACTAGACACAGTGCTTATAAGCTCAACTGATTTATCAGCATTTACCAATTATGCCACAGGAAGGAGGGCAGGTATGTGACTGGGCCTTACCTACAGCTGATTTCCAGGGTGCACACACTTCACTCTCCCCTTGAAAGGCCATAGAAGCAGCCAACATGGAAGAGAGGCTGGGCAGATTTGGCATGGTTGAAAATGGGCGACTCAAGTGACACACTTAGCTTGCCTTTGCCTTGTCATAAAGTTCATATGTGACATAGCAGGAGAAAGCAGAACTTGGCATTCAATATTTCTTAATTATTGTACACTTGCCTCAGCATTTCATATCAGTTTGGTAAGTCAAATCCTGCTACACAAGGATTTAAAGATAGAAAATATTCAAGCATGAACTCATGCTGTGAGCTGTATTGTATGAGGAAGCCTTGGACACATAACAGATTTTTCAGGCTCTTACCTGGCATTCTGGGAATGCAACTCTACCATTTTGACCAGACTTTTCCTAAAGGATATTTCTTGTCCTTTAAGGGTCAAATGATATTTAAAAAGCATCTTGATGCATCATTGAATTATACAAATGAAAATACATTTCAATTCAATCTCACAGAAATAAAGATCAATCTGAATCTCTAGGTACAAACATTGAGTAGATAAACTGAGATGTTCTGCATGCCAAACTGCTGGTGTTGAAATGAAAGATCCCAGCAATTAAACCCATGGCCCAGTTCACCAAAGGTTTCCAGTTAAAAAAGTGGGAGTCAGAAACACTAAAATAATACATAACCAGCCTCTATTCATTATTGTTCCTCTATCACAGAAAATCATATTATAAATCCTGAGACAAGGACTGATTGTTCCAGGCACAATGAATTGTGTGAGTGATTTAGCACGTGGATCCAGCACAAAATGCTGAAAGTTCTCACAAGATGCACTAAGAGCAAAACTTGCCTCAACATCCCTTCTGTCTAAATATTTCCTTCCTTTCCTATTGAAAAAAGATTATTAGAAGTAGACACAAGAAATTACAAGCAGTCAATGGATCAGCTGATTTCTACCAGTACCTCACTACTTCCAGAACTTGGTTTTCCATCTTGAGACATGGTTCTTGTCAGTGACTAGGAGAGGAAGCTCATGGTCAGATCCCATATCACTAGAAGAGTAAAAAATAGATTAAATGACCCATTCTGCAAAGACAATTTAGCTTTGGCATTTGTAAGCAAGAGTAAGATAAATTTAACACAATTTCATCTCAGATGTTTATTAATGATTATAAGGGCACAGCACACAGATAAGCCACACCCCGAAGCAGGGTTAAACTGGGTTTCACAGTTTAACACTGTGCTGGCAGTGTGTTTTTTCTCTGTCTGGAGTGCTAATAGGTACCTTCTTCATATATATCTCTGCAATTTTAGATTGACAAATGACAAACACAGACTGTATTGATAAGGGTGTCATTTCCTCCACTTTCTATTAAAAATCAAGAGCTACAAAATAGACATTTTGTACATACTTTTCCTAGATAGGCAACCATGAGAAAATGACATTACTCCTTAAATGAGACCATCATATTGCACACCTGGGATGTGGTAAGGGGTCAGAAATAGTAGAAAATGTATGGAGATTAGCTAAGGTATTCACATCACACTGAAAGGTTAACCTATACCTTTGAGGAAATCAGTGCACATGTGGATTGGAGACCTATTTTCTGCAAATGTTAAAGAAATTCCACTTTGCTCTCATTTAAAAATACTACAGCCACTAGTGCTACAGAAAGGAACTGTGTTGCTTCAGTTTGACATGTGCCATAAGTGTCACAGTATCTGGCAACAGAGAAATGCACTAACAACATGAACAGAAACAAGACAGTAACACTTCAGTAGTAGTAGTGTCACAAAACACCACAGAACAAAATCTTAGCTGATGGAAGGTGACAAATCAAAAATCAAGTACCCACCAAGAATCTGGACCATAATCAAAACATCCTGACACTGTATTCTGTTGTTCCCTTCAAGGTCAAAAAAGAGAAGCAGAAAGGGTGGCAGTCCTGTCTAACTGCAGAAGCAACAGCAAAGTCATCCTGTCCATCTGGCACCCCTTGTGTAACCTGCAATCCACCTGGGGTGGCTGGGAGGCTGAAGAAGTCCTAAGGGCCCTGAATTTAGGATCATGAGAGCTGGCAAACCCAGAAGCACAAGGCAAAACATGATGAAGTTATCTGTGAGTATTACAGGGCAGAATTCAGGGCCCACACTGTGATATTTATTTTTATGTTAATATCAGCATGGGTTTTGGCTTAAATTCTAGTGGCTTAAGACAGCAGCACAAGAATACTCACTTCTAGGACACTGTTACAGGCACCTGTCAAGTGGTGCAGGGTGACTTTTGCTTCTATCTACTGTTCTGATAATGTGACCTCTTTGGGTATCATGACTTCCTTCAACTTTCCATACCATCCTCTTAGAGATGAGAAGTAGGAATGTCACGCAAATGCTGGGTCCTAGTACAATGCAGGAAATGAAAACAAAAACGTGTCATGTTTAAAGACAGCTTTCCGCAGGACAGAAAACATGACAGGGAAAGGTCAGTGACACCTCAAATGCAGAATAAGGAACAAACATCAAAACATTAAAGTAGGCATTGATGGTAAGGTAAAAAGACATGATTATTTCCATTAGTTTGCTCCAAGAACTTCAGCCCAATAAATAAATGCCTATCTTTAAAAAGCTCAATTTCATACAGCAAGAAGTCTATGTCCTCTCAACTAATGTGAGGGCTGATGACCACCTGGCAGAAGAAGTTGACTTTGCCTTGGTGAGGCTGGTATCCAAGCATCATGCTGCCCTTCTTCATCATCCTCTCCTTAATTATAGGAGCAACCTGAAAACAGAGACAAAAAATGGTTGAGGTCACACCCAGAAATACAGCAGATTTGGGCAGAAACTGTATTTTGTGACTTATGACATTTTTTTGAAGTGTCTCAGTTTTGCACCCCTTGCCTGCCTTCCCACTGCCTGCCCCAAGAAACATTAAAGCTGGGTTTCTCTCCTTGTGCTAACTAGGCTAAACCTGACTCCTCAACCTCAGTGGCCCTTCTTCCACCACGCCTGCAAAGCTACTCTCCCTAGAGGACACTCTCCATCAAACCCCTGTGAAGCTGCCAAAGAAGCCTGTGGGATGCAACACCACTCTTGTGCAAATGGAATGAAATCTCATAGGTGTCTTATTGCAGAAAAAGAACACAAGTATGACTGGCAGAGTCAGGTCCTTATAGCCAAACGCTTGATCTCATCTCAGCATGGCTATTAACCTTGTCCAGTTAATCATGTGCCTAACTTTAAGTGTGCAAGTAGTCCTGTGTCCTCATGCTTGAAACCGGTCATGAGCTTAAATGCATTGCTGGATTAAGTACTCTCTTCCTTGGAAGACAGAATTCAACATAATTATTTTGACAGAAGTATTTTTTAAATGTGTTGCATTTTAATACATTACTAATAACACTAAAGTATTTCAGAACAGTGCTTTCCTTCCTTTTGTGACGGTTTGACTTTGAACTCAGACAACAGGTGAATGGTCTAACCTTGGTTTTTGCATTAATTTATTTCAACTCTAAAATTTAGTGCCAGGAACTACCACCTGATCTGTAAAGAAAAATGATGATGTCAACCTTGCCTTAATAGCTTTATTTTTACATGGCACATTTTAGTAGGCAAGTCCCATACAACTTGCTTAGACAGAAACAGCTAAGGTTTTCAACACTAACAGCTTAGCTTTCCCATATTTGTTTAGTGGTACATGTCTAAGTTATGATTGTTTCAGAATGCAGATTGAATTAAGAGGAGGAGTGTTTACGGGTCTAACCTAATTTGCCTCTCTGATTTTGCTTTATCTTTGTGACAAAGCCACATGTTTTATTTAGTGTTTGTTTCTTAAGCTATGAAAGTGATGGAGTCAGAATTCCAATCGAAGTCCAGAGTGTGACATCAGTATGAATTACACACAGGAAAGCAATGAATGGCCTTTCAGAATGCAAGGTGTAATCAATTATTTTTTTGCATATTGCTGCAAGGAAAATATTAGAAATAAATTGTGAAAATAGGGAAACAAGAAAATAACAGTGAGGACAGGAACACTCAGAATTACAGCAGAAATGTTAAGAGGCAAACTGTGATAGCTTCAATCAGATTCAATAGCACCTTTTGCCATAAAATCTAATATGGAGCTCCAGGTGTGCCTCCTGCATAAAGATCCTAATGAGAGCTACCAATGAAATCACAATGCTGCTGCGTGTCTGCAATGTGTACATCATTTAGAAACAGAAGTCACCAAATATATCCCTATACCATCAACCACCTGTGTTTCTGTCTGCCTAGCAAATGATTCAAGGATTCTTCAATTTCCTTGTTTCATAGCTCAGAATCACTTCAGACTAACCTCCATTTAGCCCATACTCAAGGAGGAAAAACAAACAAACAAACCAACCAACCCACCCAAACCAAACAACACCAAAACCAAAACCAGCCACACCACACTGGAGTTGTCTTGGATAAACATGGAAGCTATTTTTTATATTCTGAAAAGAATGTTACTCAGCACAAAATCCTCTCTGCTTCAGATCAAATATTCCAAAGTGCATCCTAATAAACTACAGAACGCAGTACTGTGCAGTGCTAACACTAGGGCAAAATCTGGGTCTTATAATTGTTCTTGCCCATTTTCCAGTGGTTGAGTCAAATGGGAAGACTCCTCATTGGGAACACTCCTTGGTTATGCACACTAGTGCAACACATCTTCTCTTAGACAGTGAATAACTTTGACACAATAAAAATTTTCCTACAGTTTGCATGTGCTTCACCCTTGAACAGCAGATAAGGATACTAAGATCTCTACTCTTCCATTACTATTCACTCCAGCTCTGGCCCGAGAGAGCAATGACACTGTGACAATGCTTGGCAGTCATCATACCTAGGAGACTTTGTGCTGGGCACCACGTAGATACAGAAAGAATAAAAATTCTCCACCCCTGTACTTGACAAGAACCACCAGGCAACTACTTCTCATGGGATAAAGACACTACAATTGCAAGGGGAGAACTGAATTCTTCTTAATTCTTCTCAAGCTCTTCTTTAATATCCAAATCCCTGTGGCAAATCGTAGCATTCATTAATGTCCCATCAGAGTTATTTAATCTTTTTGTATCACATTATTGATTCTCTTTATCTCAACACCTAGTGTTCCACAATCCATCATCTCAAAATGTGTAGTAGCATAAATGGAAACCATGAAAGCAAGAACAGTTAGAGCTTCAGTTATTTGAGGACTGTCTATATACTGCATTTCAGTAGGTCTTGTCTCATGGAAAGAAAAGGCAGAAAAATATCATTTTCATTATCTCATTTATTATCTCATTCATCCTTCATGCTAATGAAGTTGTCCTCTTCATTTGAAGTGCATCCATCCCTTTTTGATGGCAAAAGAAACACTTCCTACTTAAAAAAAAAGAAAATAAAACATAATATGATCTTATGGGCTTTTGACAGGATTATTTTTGGAAAGACTTTCATCAAGTATTCTACATGTTCTATTTGCTAACATGATGCAGTCAGTATAACAAAACTCTCAAGGATCCTATCCACAGAATGTAGTAAGGAACAGAATAATGCACTAATGCTTGAGTACACGTCTCACAAAAGAATTATAAAATGATACATGCATGCTAAGGTTTGAACTTGAGGATCACAGGGTATGGCTGCTTACTAAAGGAAAAGGCAGCTACCACTTTGCAGCAGAAAAATTAGACCTGTAAGGAACTAATTGCCTAGTGAAGAGTTCAATGAGTTTAATTCCCGCTCAAGTCAAGGAGACCCGAGGATGCTCAAATATCAGAAGGAGCTGTGCAGCCCTGTTCAGGATAGGCTCCCCGGAAAGCAATTTAGTAAGAGTTAGATTGCTTCACCAGTCCAATTATTTTACTATGGAACTTACTTTAAATTGTAAATCTAATTCTTTATGTTACCCATCAGTGGAACAGCCTCAGAATTTTAAGTGTAATGTGTCCTAAAACTCAAGTTCTCTCATTTGCTCGCTTCACCATTTCCTTCCCACTGCTGGCCTCCCCTGTCAATCCACTCTGGAGATTAATATTTCAAACACTCACTTCAGCAGCATATTAGCTATCAGACATGCCCTTCTTCCACCTAGGATGGTGGAGAGGAGGTGCAGTCTGTGGAAGGCCATCCATTGAACTGTGCAACCAGAGGTCCAGGGAACTGCTTTGCCTGAGGACTGATGGGGGCATCACAGTGTCCTCCTGCAGACCTACACAGACACTCTAACATCTTGTGCTTCCTTTACTTTTAATAGGAGAAGTTTTTAAATTAGAGCAGCAATGATATGGCAGTTTAGCTCCTTCTCCATTTACCTGGGTGTTAGGATAATCTCTTTTCCCACCTTCAGCCATACAACAAACAAGAGAAAATTTTATCCCTAAAGTGTAAACGTTTTCTATCAAGAGTCCAGACAAGAGCTGACCATCACAGATATTCACATGGAAGATGCCAGCACATACACACACACAGAGCACTATGATATGTAGCCAGGACCAGCGTGGACACCACAGCTGAAGTATCTAGTGCACAAGGAGGATCAAGAAAGCAGTCTCCTCCATATCTCAAGTAACCTCAAAGAGAATGATTCTGCACAATTGTACCACAGGGCAATACCTTAAAATCCACTGTGCTTGCCCTAATTGACTCACCAATAGCAATGAGTGCAAGTTTCTCCACTACTTCAAGAATTTCCCCCAAGCTCAGGCCATGACCACACAACATGCTTCAGCAATCACCATTAAAGAATGACTCACCAATAGAGTTGAGCACATTCTCAGTAGGAGAAGCACATACCTAGGGTTTTCAAAAGCTAGTTCCCAAGTTTGGACACCTAAAATCCTTTCAGAAGACTTGAAACACCAATTTGACATAACAACTACTTCCAGCTAGCAAGGCCTCCAAAACTGTTTTCACAGTGGTCAAGCTACACAAGCCTCATTCTTAAGCCAAGAAAAATTTCCTAGCACACGGGTTTCTTGTGTAAAGTGAAATCTCCAGAGCAGCTCTGTTAAATGGGTGATGTTCCCACTGCGTTAGTCATGGCACAGTATTATGATTTGGAAATCATTTACTGTAAGTTGCCTCCTGTTGACCAGAATAGACATTTTTAATTAGAATTGGTTTGTGCAATTTGTTCTAGCTACCAAAAAAAAAAATCATAATAAGACAACCAGATGCCTAGCTTTTTTCAAATCATACAATTCTATTAACTTCTAAAATACATACTCCACTACTACCACCTTATGGTTCAAGTCCTATACTTAGTCTAAAACAGGCAATGCTTTCTGATGACAATTGACAGAAAGGAGTAATGAAGTTCTTTTGTTCATATGAGGTTAGTCCACTGAGCCCTTAACCTCTGCTGTACTAATGCTGCTGGGTGCAGATAACCAAATAAGTTGTCCTAAGAAGAAGGAGGATTTCTCAACAAATGTTCTATGTCCTTCTTCTTGCTTAAACAAAGACATAAGCACCTGCTGGTTTTAATTAATCCCCCATTTTTCTGCTCTAATGTTGTCTCTGACAATTACAATGAACAGATATTCTGTAAGAGCAAGCAAGCTCAGTTTCACAGAAAAGGATTGGAAGGGACCTCAAAAGATCATATAGTCCAATCCCCCTGCTGGAGCAGGAACACCTGGATGAGGTTACACAGGAATGTGTCCAGGCAGGTTTTGAATGTCTCCAGAGAAGGAGACTCCACAACCTCCCTGGGCAGCCTGTTCCAGTGCTCTGGCACCCTCACTGAGAAGAAGTTTCTTCTCAAATTTAACAACTTTAACAGTCTGAACAACCGCAAAATAGTTTGGAAGACTGCACCCGACCTTGGTTATGAATTGTTTTCTCCATGCCCTTGCTTAATCTGTAAGGGATCTCATTTTAGACCTAATCCAGTATTTTGAAACTGTCCCATACAAATTATTTTCTATGCCTCTGACACTGTACCTCTGTTACCTGAATGCTACTTGTACTGCTGCCATTCTCACAGACTCTAGTCATATCAGATGCTGACATATTGCAACATCTTTTCCAAACTGTAGACTCTTTAAAAGCAACATGCTGTAAATTTTGTATTTAAACACTAAGGCTACAGGAACAAGTTGTAAATTTATAACAATGCTGGGTAAAAATATTCTGCTGAGCAGTTTATTTACAAAAATACATTTCTTCAGGCGAAAAAAAAATTGTGAATTTGACAAATAGTACAAGTGAGAAGATAACATTAACCAGAAAAATAAAGGAATCAGAAAAGCCTGAAATTTTCTAAAAAAGAGGAGTATTTAGAATATTTTTTTCAAAATACTGTTTTCAATTAAAACTTAAATTCAATTGGCAATTGACACATTTTTATTGCAGCAAGTAGAAAAGGACTGAAGAAACTGAAACTAAGCAAATTGTTTCATTTTAGCTTGTCTGAAAACAAAAATTCTTTCTGGTCAACTAAAACCAAGAATTGCTTCCAGTTTCTTAATTCAATGGCCAAACCAAAAAAAATCAATTATTTGCACAACCATAAATATGTAGGATCAAAAGTGCTGACACTGCTTAACTGAAACATCTGTAGAATTTTTGCCCCCCCCCCAGAAAATACAGAAAGTATGAGAAAATTCATGGGACTGCCTGTTCTGTCAGCAAAATTTGGCTGGGAATCTCAAGTAGTGTGGATGACTCTAGACGTGGTATCCCAGCAAATGCTACAAAGCCAGAATGTCTATAAAAATGGTGTTAATACTAGCAACTGCTATCAGAAACATTTTTTCCAAATCTTTTGGACAGTCCCCAGGTCACTGAGCATCTATGCAACATAAAGCTGAAGAACTATTCCAGCTGCCGGCCACAGCTACTCCCAGTCACTGGATCCCATTCTGCTCCTCCTGAAATTCATTTCAAAATTGCCACAGACTTTAATGGAAGCAGAATGCAATTATCTAGATTTCCTCCTTATGTACCTGCTTCAGGTGGCAGATTGCAAACAGCCTTCAGCTTTCACTAGGGAAAGCCACACTCGCAGTAAATCAATAACCTTTCTAGGGATCCACAAAAGCAGGCTAGGCTGTATTGGAGGGACAGGAGCATATTAGCAGCTTAAACTATTTTTCTTCCTCAAATACAGCCTTGATGAAATTTTCCAAGGTACTGAATACTGCACTAGAAATTGGCTGAAGATTTGTAGCTAGAAGACAAAAAGTTGCCCTTTGACTAAATGGAAAGATCACATTCTCATGGTTTCAAAAAAATGGAAAACACATTTTGTGTTATTGCCTCAATTATTCCTCGCAATGGAAGATGAGTTTATACGCAACAGTGTCTCTCATCTGACCACAAAAATCTATTTTGGCTCTCCCAGAAGGGGCAAATTTTCATTTAGAAGTTCATGAATGTTACTTAAAAGGCAACTTGTTGGCTATTCAAAGTCTGACAAGTTATGCTTCCTGCTAGAAATTTGGATTCACCTGTATTCTTAAGGAAACAACTACTGTACAGCAATTGCCACAAAAAAAAATTAAACAAAACCCTAATTCAATGAATTATTTGGACATAATTTTAAACTTTTACATATGGACTATTAATTTCAGTGGATCTTCACAATATTGTTTGTTATTTTGCTTAAATGATGGCACACTGGTTCAAGTACTGGATACAGACTCAACAAATAGCACTGGTCCCTAACCCTGCCAGAGGCTGTTTGGACAAATTACTCCATCTCTTGTGAGTAACAGGCTTCTTTTTTCCTTCGCAGGAGGCATCCCTTCAGGGCTTCAGAAGGGTTATTCCTTCAGGGCAGTGAAGTCTCCATGTGTTCAGACAACTATTGTAATCAGCCCTGATACCTCATGGGTGCTTTGTACCCTAGTATGATATATATTAAATCAGTTCCATGCTAAATAGATCTCACAATCATTTGTCACAGCGTATCTGCCATATTTCCCAGTGTGAGTGCAGAACTTAACTTTGATATCAATGATACTAGTCAGTATTACGAACAGTAGCTGGCATTTTAATATCAATCATTGGATGCAATACAAGTGAACAAAACACTTTCCTTGGTTGGCTGTAATCACAAAACTAGCTAAATACTGTAAATATTTGGAAGCAATAGAGCTTTCAACATATTATAACATGCAGAAAGTATATCCTCCACTGTTAAATATATTTTCCTGCCTTGTGCTGCAACATCAGTTGTTGGCCTTAAAACAATAGACTTTTTTCCTTTTGGTGATAATTAAAAACAAACTCAGACCATTTGTCAGCTGTCACCCCAACCGGCACAATCGAAATACCAAATATTTGCACACCCAATCACAGCTTTGTTCCTGTAGCCAAGGCACTCTGTAAAACCCAAACATGTTTTTCTTTTGTCTAGAATTTGTTCTGGGCCTGCATCCCTAAACCACTAATAAATTATTGCCTTACGCTATTGCGCCAGTGTTCCCCTTATGCCACACCAGGCAACAAAAAGAGAAATAAGTGCATTTGTCAAAATAGCAGTAACCACTTCCGCATTTTTTGGAGCAACCACCATATCAAAGGAGAACAGATACTGCTGTATTTTTGTCCCAGTACTGATGTTCTCTGTGCACCCTCAACCCAGGTCTGTGCAGTGTGTCTATGCTATCGTATTTTGCACATGATCTTCTCACCCGTCGTTTTTTGCCAGAATATACAGGCAGTACCCAGAACAGAATCAGCACTTACAGATGTTTGTGTATGTTTTTACCTAGAGCTAAGTGGAAAGTGTAGGTATTATGAAAACTCCAAAGGCTAGCACACAGCATTATGAATCCAGCCCTCCGGTCTGTTTGAAGAAGAGTTGAGTACTAGTGGTTTTATAAAACCAATTATTTTAAAAGCTTTCATAGCATATACAAGGTTCTTCCATGCAACATTTTGTGAAGTTCTCATTTTAGTGACTGGGTTTTCCAGTCTTTCAACCCTGCCAAACACTTTCTCCATCCAGGATGTCATCTTGAAAGTAAGAGTAACTAAAATAAAAAATATCCTTTTTAGTTTGAATGCATAGGGATGAGCTTTCGTTCTAATCCACTGCGAGAAAAAAAGAAGTCACGTTGCAATGTGAATGTCTGCGGCTGGGAGGAGCACTTTACAATAGGAATATTACATTATTTGGTGACACAAGTTCAAAAACTTGACACACTTCTGGTGTCGAAAAAGAAATATCACTTCAGCAACTTGGAATGAGGCCCAACTGTTAAGATCTTATTTACTGCTTGCACAGGTCAGCTTCCGGCATAAGGTAGGACCACCTTCTGTATTTGCATTGCAGTAAGGATTAAAGAGCAGTAAGGTATCCCTGTTCATATTCTTTAACCAGATCTAAAGAAAAATGAGTATTCCAACAAAGTTAGGTATCTTGTGTGTCTTTTTTTCTCCTTTATAAACATCAGAATGACCTTCTCAGAGGCTGCTTACAATAACCTGGAGGGCATGAGGGGATGGTGTCTACCACAACGCAGATCACTACCACAAAAGGAAGGCTGCTATCTGATCAGATCACCCAATTTAACAAAGAAAATTATTGCTTTTCCCCCTCCACCCAGGAAGTTGTAAGACAGATAACCGTCAGTTACTAGAATTATTTTGCCTACCTGATACTCACTTATTTAAAGCCAAATCTGAATATCAAATAAAGGCCACCAAACCCATGCACATGGAGCCCTAACAAAGTCAACAATACTTTTCTCACGTACATCTTGTCCCAGGAAAATGTTCATTCCAGCTTCACCTGCCTCCTCTACTCATCCCCAGTAAGCATTTCTTTTTGTTTTGATTTGGCAGTTAGAGGGGGAAAGGCACACTGGACTCAAAATTTAGCATCCCTCTTACAGAGATTTGTAACAATATACCTAGCACAGAAGGAATACATGGAATCCAAAATTTGTTAACCTCCAGCCTACTCTACACACCTATAGACATGGCTCAGCATTCAGAGGCACAGATTAAATCCTCTAATCCTGAGCCAGCCAGTCTGACCATGTATCTGACATCATCTCCCTGGACTTGTGCAAAGCATTTGACACTGTGTCACACAGCATCTTTGTCTTTGGAAAGACATGGATTCAACAGATAGACCACTTAGTGGATAAAGAATTGGCTGGATTGTTGTACTCAAAGAGTCACGGTCAACAGCTCAGTGTCCAAGTAGGGATGAGTGATAAATGGTGCTCCTCAGGGGTCAGTACTGGGACTGGCACTGTTTAACATCCTTGTTGGCAACAAGAACAGTGGGATTGACTGCACCCTCAGCAAGTTTGTTGATGACACTAAGCTGTGTGATGCTGTTGACACGCCAGAGGGAAGGGATTCTATCCACAGGGACCTTGACAGGCTTGAGAGGTGGGCCTGTGCAAACCTCATGAAGTTCAACACGGCCAAGTGCGAGGTCCTGCACATGGATTGGGGCAATCCCAAGCAGAAATGCATGTTGGGCAGAGAATGGATTGAGAAGAGGCCTGAAGAGGAAAACTTGGGGGTTAGGTTGATGAAAAGTTCAACATGAACTGGCAATGTCCACTTGCAGCCCAGAAAGTCAATTGTGTCCTGGGCTGCATCAAAAGAAGCATGACCAGTAGGTTGAGGGAGGTGATTCTCCCCCTCTATTCCATGTTCATGAGACTCCACCTGGAGTACTATGTTCAGCTCTGGGTTCCTCAGCACAAGACAGAGATGAACTTGCTTCAGCAGAAGAAGGCCATGAAGTGGGGCCATGAAGTGTTCAAGGCCAGGTTAGATGTGGCCTTGAGCAACATGGTCTAACAGCAGCATGGCAGGGAGTTGGAACTAGATTATCTTTGAAGAACCTTCCAAACCAAACCATTCTATGGTTCTATGAATCTATTCACTCTGGACCATGGCAAATGCCACAATTTCCCTTAATGCCACAGCTACTTATAAATCACACCAAAAAGGTAAAAATGGTACAATTAAAAGGAAAATAATAGCAAGGTGAGAAAAAAGTGAAAAACTTGAATGTTTTTGCCAGGTTTCCTCACCAGCATAGATATTTTTATGAGTGAGTGAGCGAGCAAGAACAATCTTTTTATCTTTCAAAGCAGTTATGATCTACTATATAAAACTCATCCATTAAATTCTGCTAGATTTCACTTCCATTACTGAAAAGGTTCTGCAGAATTCAATAAATACAAATAATCTTCCTACAAAATTCATAAGGTCTGCAATTGATCAGTGGCTCCAGAAAAGATTCTCTACATTAATCAACATTGACCTACAGAAGTCTGCCATTGAAGTCATGGGGAGTTTTATAGCTGAATTCACCCACAGGAGAGTTAGACTAACACAAGTTTCCTTGCATCTCTCTTAAACCTGAAAGAAAGGTCTAAATATCTGCTGAATGGATATAAATCTCAAATATTTGCTACTGCTTCTAGAGGAACTCTTCTCAGTTATGAGAAATTTTGTAAGACTTGTAGATATTTCTGACCACACTGACCTGTTTGGACAGTAACAAGAAATTCTTCCCTTGTAGGCATGAAAAAGAAATATATTCTCAATCCTCTTGAGACACCTACAGTTAGAAAGGAATCTGTGCTTAAACATCTGAAGCATAAAATGAAATTGGTAGTCCTAGAAAAAACTTTGTATCTCAATACACATGAAGGAGTAGGATTTCCCCCCACAACTATTTTTTACATCACTCACAACGTTACGTAAACCATAAAGACTGCTTAATTGAGCATACGATGCAAGCTACACACTTCTGTGGCATTATTGGCAATTGTTTTCTTTCTAGACATTTCTGAAATATCTTATCAAGCAACAGTAAGGAAGGGCAGTTTTACATAAAAAAGGACAGAGTTAAGGACCCAACCTTTTCTTTTTTCTTTCTCTGTTTGCAAATTCAATATTTTCTTGCAATTTCTTAAAGCAGCATTTGATGCAGCAGGAGGGAAGTGAAGCTTCTCTCTTCTGCTGAAGTTGGTGGTAGGAAACAGAAGAGTGCTAACATAATAAGTAGATACTCATTTAAGCGAAGGCAAGCTTAAGATTTATTGACCTGAGAGTAAGAGGTCAATATTTATTCAGAGAATAATAAATCTTGCTACTTGGTTCTAACAGATGTTAATCCAACGTATTATTAAATCCAACCCATTAAAGATAATTAGATTGTGTGTTCTCATGAGCCTTGTTGCCAATAGTCATTAGTATTGCATGGGTCATAATTACTGTGTTTTGATAATTAAATCATATAATTTCCAATAAAATTAGATATCTGGGGATAGAAATACTCACTTCTCTATACCATGACTATCTTTTTTGTACATTTAATTGGATTCTTCCTTCATGCGACTGTAGACCTTCCTTCCATTCTTCTGCCAGGACCAGCACAGCTAAAGAATCAAAAGTTCTGTTTGAATTACACCATTTTATAAATTTTCTTATTTGTCTTTAAAACTTGATACTCCTAAAGGGCCACATCCATCTACTATTCATGCACTAGGCAGGTAAGGAGCAGGGATACAAATCAATAAGCAGCTGCTCTCAGGAAAAAGAAAAGGGAAAAGAAAAAGGAGTCACACTCCTAAGTATACATAAAAATCTATTTTGGGGTTCTACAATGCCTTCCATCCCATACTTCATAGGTAAGAAGAAATACTACCATCTCCATTTTAATCTCTGAAAGGAACTGAGGCAAACAGAAATGAACTAACAACCCAGATCTTAACCACAACTCTAAGCTAGACATTGCTCAGGTGCAAGTGATTTAGTAAGCAGGATGGAGTATTTTTAGTGCAAGCTTGTCTTGGAAAAACTCTTGCAGAATACACACAAACTCACCACCATTTTTGTCAAAGTCCTTCCTGAAGGAACCACAGCTGAACTCAGGTATCAGGTTGCAATGCAGATGGCAGCTCCTCCTTAGATGGCAGTGTCCCACTTGCAGTGCAGATGGCAGCTCCTCCAGTGGTTAGCCCTCCATGCACACCCAGTCCACACCTAGGGCTGGTGACTGGTGTAAAATTCACTGTTGGCGAAGGCTTAGTGAGGACATGAGGGATCACAGAAAATCAAGTCCTGGTTGTTGCATCTTCTTTATGCCACATACATCAGTAATATAGACTACCATTCCTGTTTCAGCTCCATATATTGACTTCTATTGGTCCTTGACAGCATTTATCCACCAGGACCGGTATCATTTACAGAGGGCAGTTGCTTATTTTTCTAAGTCTCACACATAAGAGGAGCAATAGCTGGAGAGGAAGTGTTAAGTGCATTGAACTGTATATCATGTGAGACATGATCTCAAGCACTAAAGTTCAAATGTGTGAAGTCAGATTGAACTGCCATCATTTTGGCAGTCTAAAAATTAGACATCTAGCCTAAGCTAGTCATCTAGTCTTTGACTTATTAATGGAGAAAAAGAGGCACCTCCCAAGAGTGATTCACCTCATCCTAGAGTAGGCATCTAAGATCAATGGGCTCAGTTTGGAAAAGCCTCTCTCTTCCATGGACTTCAGTGGAACACCTCTGCCTAATTTTTAGATGTCTAAAGCAAGGTAAGATTAAGTCTATCTAAGTTTATCTTAAATAAAAGATTTCTAAAATCCACATTCCTCTGCTGTTTCTAGGCTAGGGAATTGCTGGATAAGCCCAAAACTGCACCAGTCACAGTGTAGATGGAAGATACCCAGAGTACAAGAAGAATCAAGCAAAGCCAAGTGCTCCTCTGGTGACTAACAGGGTGGATATGTGGATGTTAGGTCTTGTGATCAAAAGCTAACTGCAGAGAACACAAAGACCCAGCAAGGGTCAGAGAAACAACAGGAAGAGGAACCCTAGTAACCTGATCAGTGAAAGGGAAGCACCTTACATTGACTACTTCTCTGATCAAAGGAGAACACTTGCCCCTCATGTGAAACCCACAAAGAGAAATAAATGAAAAAGTCTCTCAAATGCCAGGTGTGGGGTACAGTACTTGCTATGGGTTGCAGAGGGCAGAAAGTTCTGGGACTGTACAAAATGTATTATGGGATGCTTAGGTGAAGAACTGAAGGTATGGAGAGGGAGACATCAGAGTGGATTGGAGAGGAATACATGTAGGAAAACAGAGGGGAAAGAAGATAAAACAGAGCAGTCAGTTGCAAACAGACTGCTGGTCCATACACTTACCTAGCTGAACCCTTCACTTGATCACCACGGATTATCCTGTGTTCTTAGGAAACTTTATTTCTTTCTTCTATGTAGATGTGTGAACACTAGTGAACTTCAAGATGGACAAGCTGGCTAGAAGGATAAGAGCACCTGGAGCTTGAGGAGTTCGCAGAACAAGGTGCCAGAAACTGGATGGACTCAATATCTAAGTCTTCTCTGGAGACACTCAAAACCCACCTGGACATGTTCCTGTGCGACCTCACCTAGGTGTTCCTGCTCCAGCAGGGGGATTGGACTAGATGATCTTTTGAGGTCCCTTCCAATCCCAAACATACTGTGATACTGTGACCAGCTACCAGAGAGAGCATAATGTGCGTATATGTACCCCACAAGATTTCATTCTTCATCAGCTGAAGAGAATTCGGTTGTTCATACTATTCATGTCTGTATGGTTGTTACATGTGTTAATGGGGGTGCCAGTAAAGACACTGCTCTCTGTGTTGATCTGTGCAGCCAGCTGTGTGTATATTGTGTATTTTGTGTATGCACCTATTGGAATATGTACTTACTGGACCTGCCAACATGGAATGGCAGTGGCCTCATACTTACTGAAATGGAAGAGGAGAAAGTCCCCTGGGTCCTGAAGGTACCTGGATTCAGCCACCTTCTGACACTCTACTGAACTGCCACTGCTCTGCAGTCTTTTCTGCGGTTGACAACTGACAGTCGACAATTTTCACTGAAATGGTGGGGACATGTGCATTGAGTCATTTTCTATATAAAATAACTCATTTGGATTTAATCCTAGAAGCATCCCATTGGTCCCACACATGCATACTGATCATTAGAAAACTCCATCTTCAGGGTGGAGGTTCATCTGGCATGAACTTGAAATGGAACTTTGGGCTAGGATTAAATCCATACATGCTTTTACCTCATTATCCTATGTTGTTTAAGATAAAAAACTTTTAATGCACAGAATGAGACACTGTGAGGTTTGCATTTCTGATTTTGTTTGCGGAAAAGCCATCTTTAACCAAGAACAGTTCTGAGAATACTTGCTAACACCATACTAAGGGTGTGTCTCAGCTCTCTTGACGCTATTTCCCTTCGATGTTCAGAGCCAGTTTTTATAAATACAGTGCATACAAAACATGCTGGTGCACAAATTGCTCTGTTTCCCTGAAAATAAGACACAGTCTTATATGATTGTTGCTCCAAAAGAGGCTCACTTTTTTACATGTATAGCTATCTGAACACTACTTAAATTTACTTTTTTCTAAGGAACTGTAACTAGGGCTTATTTTTAGAGTAGGCCTTATATTTCGAGCATCCTCAAAAATCCTAAAAATCATGCTAGGGTTTATTTTCGGGAAAATGGTATTTGCATGCATATATTACATGCATGTGAGCATATACATGCAGCTGTGTAGGACCAATTTAGAACAAAATTCAGACTTGCAGTGGACTCCTCCAAAAAAACACATCAAAAAAGCTGAAGAAAAAACTCTGTCTAGTACATGGCAAAATCTCCATTTCTCCAACATGCTACAGAGCAGTTGAGTCTCTGCATCTAGCATGGCTACAGGCAACTGCCCTCCTACAAGCTTCAGACCATTATTATTTTACATCTCTCAGATGATTCTCATTATAACCAGGCAGAGTGCTGAGTTAAAAAGTCAGTGTATGAATCATAACATCAGCTCAGTTGTCTGGAGTCTTGCTTTTCCATGCATTTCCTCATAGCTACACAGATCACCAGTGTAAAACATGTTGTAGCTGTGTCAAATTTCCTTTTCCTGTTTTTAACCCTACAAATGCCTATGAGCAGATGTCTATTTACTGTTATCTAGCTTCCTAACCACTGATGATCTTAGCCTTCACTGCCTGCCTCAAAGAAGGCACAAAGAGTTACAAATATTTAACTTGAGGTTATTACCCAAGGGCAATCTCTTTATCCAGCTTCTGATAGGGCCT
Source organism: Streptopelia decaocto (assembly GCF_964273445.1). Taxonomy (NCBI): domain Eukaryota; kingdom Metazoa; phylum Chordata; class Aves; order Columbiformes; family Columbidae; genus Streptopelia; species Streptopelia decaocto. The sequence goes on along the minus strand of NC_138655.1, from coordinate 120,502,640 downwards.
CAGCATTGATTGTCTGTGTTCTGCTCAGGGAGAATCAGCTCAGGGAGATTACAGCAGCTTTTATAATTTCCAAGTGGGCAGTATGGATATGGTTTCTGCCTGGTTTGGTTTTAATCATCTTATAAAAACCTGTAATCAAGTTTTCAAAGTGGTGCTCACTCTTTTCCATTACTGCCTTGTGTTACCCACTGGTAATCAATTTGTACATTCAGAAACTGAGTTTCAGTCTATAGCAACTATTCTAAGAACTAGAATATTTCAATTCCTGCATTATGGAAACAACACTAACCCCAGCTTGAAATTATGGGATATTTAATGAATGTTTAGTGATCACACAAACAAAAGTACATCCTATGTGTTCATCAAATAACTGATTTAAAAATCATAGTTCCAACAGGTTATATGAGTTTGGCAGTGCTACTAAACACTTTAATTTCTACCTTAATCTTTAAAGGATTCTGCTAAATACATTAATCATTAATGGACAGAGAAAAACGTTTAAGAGCTTGTCAGGAAAACTGGTCAGACTCCTGTGTTAATTTTCCACTGTGACCTTGGGAAGCAGAAGCGAGCATACAACTTGGGTTGCTTTTGACCACCATCTAGTGCATGAATTAAAGAACTGCACCAATTTAAGGAGTGTCTTCCCAATTCAAAGTTAAGCAGCAGCAGGATTAGAAGTTGTTTCCATCACTTTGGGAAGACCTCACATAGCCTTAGTGAACTAGAAAAGTGGGAATTTCCAGATGCCTCTAGCTGCCTGAAGAAAGCCAGTTGTTTCACTATTACACTGTTTTCTAGTAGTCTTTGGCTATGATGGTTTGGAAAGCAAAACCTGCATAATGAAGTAGTATCTTTTTCACAGTATCACAGTATGTTTGGGATTGGAAGGGACCTCAAAAAATCATCTAGTCCAATCCCCCTGCTGGAGCAGGAACACCTAGGTGAGGTCGCACAGGAACATGTCCAGGCAGGTTTTGAATGTCTCTAGAGAAGGAGACTGCACAACCCCCCTGGGCAGCCTGTTCCAGTGCTCTGTCACCCTCACTGAGAAGAAGTTTCTTCTCAAATTTAAGTGGAACCTCTTGTTTTCCAGCTTGACCCCATTACCCCTTGTCCTATCATTGTTTGCCACCGAGAAGAGCCTGGCTCCATCCTCATGGCACTCACCCTTTATATATTTATAAACATTAATAAGGTCACCCCTCAGTCTCCTCTTCTCCAAAATACAGAGACCCAGCTCCCTCAGCCTTTCTTTATAAGGGAGGTGCTCCACTCCCTTAATCACCTTTGCTGCCCTACGCTGGACCCTCTCCAGTAGTTCCCTGTCCTTCTGGAACTGAGGGGCCCAGAACTGGACACACTATTCCAGATGGGGTCTCACCAGGGCAGAGTAGAGGGGAAGGAGGACCTCTCTTGATCTACTAACCACCAACCTTGTAATACACCCCAGGATGCCATTGGCCTTCCTGGCCACAAGGGCACAGTGCTGGCTCATGGTCATCCTGCTGTCCACCAGGACCCCCAGGTCCCTTTCCCCTACACTGCTCTCTAATATGCAATTTCCCAACCTGTACTGGAACCTGGGGTTGTTCCTGCCCAAATGCAGGACTCTACACTTTCCCTTGTTAAATTTCATCAGGTTATTCCCTGCCCAACTCTCCAGCCTGTCCAGGTCCCGCTGGATGGCAGCACAGCCTTCTGGCGTGTCAGCCACTCCTCCCAGCTTATTGTCATCAGCAAACTTGCTGATAGTACACTCAATTCCCTCGTCTAAATCATTAATGAATATACTGAATAATATTGGCTCCAGTACTGACCCCTGAGGCACTCCACTAGATACTGGCCTCCAACTAGACTCCACACTATTGACTACCACTCTCTGGCTTCTCTCCTTAAGCCAGTTTGCAGACTAAATTACTTAGTGAGAAAAAGCAACATGATTTCAGGCAGGAATCCTTTCCTCAAGTCTCTGTGGCTTTTCCACATGTCTAAATGTCACTTTCATTTCATTACATTGTTGTTTTATTTTTTGTCAAGATTGTCAGAAATACTATTTGCAAAATTATTCACCTACAAAAATGAATGGTGTGTTTTTCTATAACTAAACCCCATATTCTGATAGTGCTTCAATGTTCAATCATGCAATGGGAACTTCAAGGCCGGTAAATCAGTAATACAACTGGACCACCAGTACCATTGGGGATGAAAGTCCCCAGCAGCCTTAGGTTGTGACCAGTGCAGATGACTCAGGATAACTTGGACAATGCTTTCCAACAGTAGTGCCCAAGCAAGGCCAGATCTTGGCAAGTAGCCTCACATTTCAGAAAGCATGCTGTCCCTCAACACACAGAAACTCCGTATCTTAAAAAGACTGAAGCAAAACAGAATGCACATCTTTAGCAGGAGAACTTTCAGGAGACACTTGGAAGAAGCTTTTGTCTGTAGACAGTGGAACAGCCTTCTTCTCACATGGAAAAATTCTACTTCCCCCCATTTTCTTGTGAGGTCAGGTCAAGGAGCAGGCAGATACTTTTGAACCATGACTTACCAGTAGCCTATAGTCACTGATGTACAATATCTACCCATGTTTGAATACACATAAAGCAACTAGCCAGAAGAGATGCTTTTAGATACCCGTTCACATCTGAAATTCAGACCATCAGGTAAATTTCTGCTCAGGGGAGAAACAAAAAAGTGGGAGGGGGGAACAACAAAGAAACAAAATAAAACAAAACAAAAAAATGAGGACTGAGTTAGGGAGCAATTAGGCAATCTGGACATCCATAAATCCATGGGTCTGGATGGGATGTACCCACAGCTGCTGAGGGATCTGGCTGAGGTCATTGCTGGACCACTCTCCATCATCTTTGCCAAGTTGTGGGAAATGGGAGAGGTGCCTGAGGACTGGAGGAAAGCAAATGTCACTCCAGTCTTCAAAAAGGGCAAGAAGGAGGACATGGGTAACTATAGACTGGTCAGCCTCACCTCCATCCCTGCGAAAGTGATGGAACAACTAAGCTTTGGTGCCATCTCAAGGATTATCAAGGGTAAGAGGGTGATCGGAGCAGACAACATGGCTTCACCAAGGGGAAGTCATGCTTGACCAACCTCATAGCCTTTTATTAAGGAATAACAAGGTAGTTAGATCATGGCCGAGTGGTGGATGTGGTCTGCCTTGACTTCAGTAAAGCATTTGACACAGACTCCTTACAGCATCCTCACAACTAAACTGAGGAAGTGTGGTCTGGACGATCAGGTAGTGAGGTGGACTGTGAACTGGCTGAAGAAAAGAAGCCAGAGAGTTGTGGTCAATGTGGTCTGTAAAACAGTTCTCAGTGTTCTCCATAGGATTGTCCTTTAGATCTGGTCGGCTGGAGTATGTTGCGTCGATGGTTTCCAGGGAATTACGATGAACTTGTTTTCCAATGTTATCACTGAGGAAAGAAGCTGGATTGACAATGTTAGTGACGATGATTTAGCTTGATATTTGAGAAATCTTTGTGGGGAAAGCCAGTGTCCCCCTTTTTTCTTTGAGAACTGTAGACACCTTGTGGGATACTAGCACAGTCATTTTCTGACCCATGGTAAATTTCCGGGCCTCCTGTATGTTCAGTACCACTGTTGCAACTGCCCACAGGCATCCAGGCCACCCTTGTGCAGTTGCATCTGTTTGGAGAAATAGGCCGCTACTCATCAGTATGGGCCAATATCCTGTACCAGCATACCCAAGACTATTCCCTGCTTCTCATGAGAGAATAGAAAAAAAAATGGTTTACTCACATCTGGGAGTCCTAAAGCAGGCGCTGTCATGAAAGCCTCACCAAGTTCTTCAAAGGCTGGTGTAGCTCCTTTATTCCATTGCAGGTGTTCCTGATCTGTGGCTGCTAGTACATACAATGGCTTGACAAAAAAATCCATAATTATAAATCCACAACTGGCACCACTCTGTCATGCCCAAAAATGGTCCGGAATTCTTTTACAGTTTGAGGCTTTGGAGTTTGGCATACAGCCTCCTTTCGAGCCTGACCCAGGGTCCTCTGCCCCGCACTAATTTCATAGCCCAAATAAGTTACTTGTTGCTATATCATCTGGGCTTTCTTCTGTGATACCCGGTATCCTTGGAGCCCCCAAAAGTTCAAGAAACTTACAGTTCGGGTTATGCACGTCTTCTGTGTCCTGGGAGTCATCATCCACATATTGTTGCATCTGTCCTTCATCAGATGGGGCTTCTCAAGATTCAAGATCTTTAGCAAGCTGATTTCCAAATATTGTCGGGCTGTTTTTAAATCCTTGTGGCAACACCGTCCAATGTGAGCTGGGTTTTACATAAATATTGTCTGGCTGGCTTCATGGAGAGAGAGGCAAAAAGACATCTTTTAAATCTAAAACAGTAAACCAAGTCAAATTAGCGTTAATACAGTCAGAAAAGTGCTCGCTACCACTGGTAGAGGTCCTTTGTTATTCTCTTTATAACCTGATTTGCATTAATTTCTCTATTACTGGCCCAATTCCTTGCCTGTCCTCCCTTTTCTAAGGGCATTGTTTTATCCTCACCAGCTTTTCTCCTTCTTTGATTTTTACCTCAACGGGTACAGCATTTTTGCCCTTCCAGGTACATCAGTAGTCTATATCCCGGGATACACTTGGTTCATGACTTCTTCATTAATCTTGCCTTCTGTGGGAACAGTTGCTAAAAGCAAGCCCATTATTTTCATATATTGCTCATCATTTACCTCCAGAGTAATTTCTCCTTTTTTTGAATCTCTACTGCATCCATTTCTTCCAACAAATTTCTCCCACAAAGGTTTCAAGGAATTGGACATACATAGAAATTTATCAATACCTACTTGTTTACCCAATTTGTATTTCAAAGGTTCACAAAAATATGCCCTTTCACTTTGGCCAGTGACTCCCTTTACCTACTATGTAATTGTTACTTATTGCCCATCCATCAAAAATTCCACTTGTTTCTGTTCATTCCAGGTTCCCATCAGTCTTTTTCAAAACTTGCTACTGTCCGTCTCTCTCTCTGCCTACTTCCTCTGTACCTTCCCCAACATGCATTTTTCCAATATATATACTGACCTCTCTCTCTAAAGGCTTCCAAAGCCTTCCAGCCTCTTCAGTTCCATACTTTCTTACCCTTTCAACAATCTTATTTTTCCCTGTTCCTGAATACTCTCCAAGCTTCATCTAACAACATTTCCAAATTTCTACTCTGTTGCCCTCTCTACTTTCTGTTGCCCTCAGTTTCTATAACTTCTCTAGGGGAGCTTGCACCATTTCAGGTGTCAGGCTACCCTGAGAGGCATACAGCTTGTCCTCCCCCCACTCCTTCCCCCTCCGCCACTTCTAGCAGCGTTTTTTCTCTATATTGTTCTTTCTCTCCTTGCTGCAGTTTAGACACAGGCAAGGCCACACGGATGAGTGAGGTTAAGTTTATCTTACAGCTTAGCACAGGCTTGTGATTTATGCCACAACACAGGCCTGGGATATTTCGCTTTCTTGTTTTTCCATTTAATTCCACTCATAATACACTTCATATGCAATTCCAATTAGCTCAGCGATAGTTACGTTCCTCAGTCCCATTTACCTTTGCAGATGTCAGAACAACAACATATTAAACCTAAGTCTATTATTTCTATTTTCCTAGATCAGTTCAATTCAGTTCATATTCTAGCCACTTACAAACCACTTTTAAATACAATCTCCCAAGCTCACATCCATCATAACATTTAGTTTGTTCTTTTTCCATATCTCCAACTAGCACATAAATCCAATACCAGATCATACAGTTAAACCACACCACTCAGATACCAAACCCACCGCACTCTCACTCGGGGGCCATTCTCCTGGCTCGTGCCATCACCCTGCGTCTGCATGGCCCCTCGGGAACACTGTTCCCGAGAGCCTCTAAACACTCCCTGCCTGCCAAAACCCCAGTCTCAGCCTGACCCCTGTCCAAACTTTAGCAATGAATGTCACCTCACAGAGCGGCCAGAACCGGGGAAAAAAAACCCAGCCGGGGGGGAAAAAATCCCACAGGTGGGGTTTTTTTATTCTATTTTAAATTAGACATTTACCTGAAAAGGAAAAGCCATTAACCTGCAAAGAAACCAATACAGCACCAAAAAAAATCATTCCGGATCACACAGCTAACCACACCACTCATCTACCGACACCACCGCACACTCACAGCGCAACCATTCTCTGCTGTTCTCCCCCTGTGCTGTGACCCTGTCTCTGCGTCACCCCTCGGGAACGCTGTTCCCAGAAGCCTCAAAAATGGCCCCGCCTGCCAAAACCCCGGCCTGACGGGCACCCGCATCTGTACCTTGGTGATGAACATCACCGCATGGAGCAGGCTGGGACCGGGGGAAAAAAAAAAACAGCCAGGGGAAAAAAAATCCCCCAGCTGGAGTTTATTTTATTTTAATTTAGACATTTACCTGAAAAGGAAAAACCATTAACCTGCAAGAACAAATAACTACAACCGCAAAACACAATATTACCACATAACACAACTCTAGCACAGCACTCATTCACCTACCAACACCACCGCATCCCTCACGCCGCATCCATTATCTGCCATTCTCCCCCTGTGCCTTGACCCTATCTCTGGATCACCCCTCGGAAATGCTGTTCCCGGCACTCTCTAAACTCGCCCCGTGTGCCAAAACCCCAGTCCCGGCCTGACCTTCATCTGTACACTGGTGATGAAGGTCGCTTCGTGGAGCCGCCAGGACAAGGGGAAAAAAAACCTGGTGGGGGAGCAGGGGGGAATCCCCCAGCTGGGGCTTTTTTATTTTTCAACTTTGGAATTTACCTGAAAAGGAAAAAAATATTTGAACCTCCAAGGACAAATAACTAAAACCCCAAGCCACATTCGCTCAAGGTTTCACACTATCCAAACGCGCTGCACGTCATCTACCTCACCAACCATCTTTTCCTCTCCTGACACTTGCTTGAGACAGATACTTAACAGTTTGCACGTAATTCCCTTGCCATCCTTCATATAGTTCTTGACCATGGTGACCTATTCTTCCACAGCTTCCCAATCGTGGCAGTTACCGCAAGCTTGTTCCTCTGAGAACATGGAACTCAAACTCACCCTGCGTCTCCATCGCTAATCGCTGACGACAGCCGTGATCCTGCCAACATCGCTTTGTCTCAAGTAACTGACTCTGGCTACGGCTGACCGAGAGCAGCATTAGATGGCTCACGCTGTGACGTCACGGAATGTGATGGCAAGGGACACTTACTTACTAAGTGGACAAAACATGCCAAGCAAAATCAGCTGGACCTTGATTCAGAGTGATTTCTACATGGACAGGAGATGCCAAAGGCTAGAGGAAGGCCTTTCTGTTGAGTCATGAGGTTCAGAATGGACCCCCTTGCTTTCTAAACTCCTCTGCAGATGGGAGTCTAGGTGCGGCTGGATCCAAACTAAGCCCCACACTGCATCTACGGTTTGTCTCCCAGACTCACAGAGGACAGGGGAAACACCTAAGATATTATATTTATAGATGTCCAAAGGATTGTATGTGTACACCTGATTCCCTATATCACTCAGCCTGAATTTCAGAAGTGCATCACTCTACACCTCAACATCCCTACCTCCCTTCCAGGGGCATGGGAACAGGTGGGTAGGGGCATGGAGACAGGTGGGTTGCGGTCTAAATCATCCGTCTATTGGGACAAACTCTCAGGCAAAATCCATGTAAATAACTAACCAAACAGAACAGTACAGCAGGAAGGCTGACTGGAGCTGCTGCTTCTGCTGAAGTCCCAGCCAAGCACAGAAATCCCTGGGTATTTATACCCTTACAAACTATTCACCCACCCCTCTACACTGTGATTCAGTCCAATAGCAATACCTGAGTCTGTGGTCTTCTTGCTTCTCAGTGGATCCTTCGCACTGACCTCAGACTGGACTTGGCTCCGCACAGCTATAGATTTTGTTTACGGTCCATAGGAGCTTCCTGCCAGCCTTGAATGTGGCATTATCACTGAAAGAAGCCTATTTCTTCACAAAAGTGTAAAGCAGGCCTTGTCTCACAGGTGTCTCTGAAAGAACAGCACAGCACAGAAAACACTAGTCAATGTTCCTAGTAACAACTGCAAAACACCACTAAAAGGACTATCGACTCCCCTGCCCACAGCTTCTCCATCCCACATGACTACACAAACTCTACCTATGCAATTTAACATTTAACAGCAGATTTAACAATTTAACAGGAGATCGACCGTGGACTCCTAGAGCTCAGTCCACCCACCCCTGACTTCACGCCTCCAGGCAGAGCAGCTCCGACCCAAATGCTCACTTGCGCGGACAGACTCTCCACAGAATGTTACAGACAACACAATGGCAACAGCACCAACAACACCCAACAATGAGAACAACTCCAAACCAGACAGACATCAATCAAAAGAACCTGCGGGGAGGCAGTGGTGTAGCAAGGAGCCTCCACTGCAATCCCAGAAAACAAAGGAGCCCAAAGTCAGGGCCCCTTATGAGACGGTGGCACTGGCGCAAACACACAGCCGGCAGCACGGCTTAAAAACTTCAAGATGCTGGGAAGAAGTGCCAGGCCCTGAGACTGGATGGGTAGAGAGCAGAGCTGCCAACGCAGCACTCAACAACACCATAAAACACAACTGAACAGAAACATCTGAAACACAAGGACCCTGCACACTTTCGACCGCTGATACAAGAAAACCAGCACCCAATATGAGCTACACCAATCGGCACCAGCATTCCAGACCCCGGGATGGCACCTGAGATGCTTGCCATGTCCCTGGAGAACAATGTTACCCCAGGATCATCTGACAGGCACAAGGCCGGCTTCCCAAACTACACGACAACAGACACAGGCTGGAGCTGCCCTGCCCGGCACACGCTGGCATCGCACTGTAAAGTTCCCTGGGCCCTTTACCCACCCAAAGGGGACTGTTCCTGGACGGCCCTTTCCTTATCAGAACTTTACCCCCTTCCATGCGACTTCCAGCCCCTTCCCAGCCCCTGTGCCTCCACTTAGCTTTCAGAGGCCCAAGAGACCAAATCCATCTTCTACAAAGAAAACGCCACGTGTGCTAACGGGGATCTTCCTGCATCGCCGGGTTCTTCTTCAACGTCTACAGGAACATGAGAAAACACTCCCTCGCTAATCCGTGCCAGCACACGGTGTTGTGGGGTAAACGCCGACCCCTTCTGCAACACCCACCTCCTCCTAAGTTGCACGGCTGTTGTAGGGAAATAGGAAATTAGGATTTTAGGCCTATATCAGTGTTATAAGCTGTGCTGCTAAGGCTGAAAGTCTCAGCTTGTCTCCTGTGTAGCCCTTACCCAGAACCACAAGTGTGGTTACCTTATGCTTGCTTTCTACCTTTAGTTAAGACACTGATAAATGCTATACTTAGGACCACTGATCTCCGTGCTAGACTGATGAACTATAGATAACAAATCAGACAAGCCCTGCAACCCAATGACCTTCACACGGTACTTGCAGTAGAAGTGAAACCCGCAGACCACTGGACAGTGACATCGGGATACGTAGAGAATTTCACTGGACGGTGATAAATTTTGCTAAGTTGCATAATATCTGTTAAAACCCTACATAATGACTAGCTATATTGCTGTATGATTGGCACTGAGGAGGTGACCCAACACTGCTGTTCCTGGGAACCTTGTAAAATAAATACTGCTCAGAGTAACCCACAAGAGTTCGAGTCTCCGTCCAGCACCTCGTACTACCTTTTTAAACGGCGTTCCGTTGGGCATGCCGTGCCACGGGTGCAGTCACAAACACTCCCACTAGTGACACCAAAGACAGCGAGAAACAAAAGAACTGTAGCACTTGGAATTAGTCCCCAGCCCCACGCTCCTCCTCACTCCTACCCTGGCTCACCGCCAATGCTCCTCCAAGTTCAAATGGCCAAGAAAGAGCTTGCAAAACAAGAAGGAAACGCTGAACTGAGTCACCGGGCAATACTGGGCTCCTCAACACGCACTGCCGCCTCACCTTCTCGGCTGCTGCCTGGCATGCGGCTTCGCCCCTCCGAGCTCATCTGAGGCACCTACAAAAACAAAGGTACCTGCTGGGACGTCACCCCAAAACACAGCCTGCCTGTAAACATTCCCATCTCCCCCTCCTTTAACCAGGCCGCTCACCTACCTGGCCGCCCTTGCTTTTGACTGCCACACTGTTAACCACCAAGAGGTTCAGCTACCACCTGTAAAACACAACCAAAGGACACTCATACCTGCACCAGCAACACAGGACCTGAAACGAGCTGCTGCTTCAGCCCAGCACTCAATGCACACCTTGCCCGAGGAGCTGCGGTGCTGATATCCAGCTTTCCTCTTTGCTTCACACATATGAAATAGAGAAACAACCAAACTTAGCTAGAGCCACACAGCACATCTTCCCGCTCGCACCACGCACGACCCACCTGCTTACGGCGCTCAGCTCGCCTCTTCCATCACTCTTTCATGCCATGTTGTCCCTCTGCATCTGAAATCAAGGTATTCAAGTCACCCAGGAGCTCATCAACAGCTTGACCCTTCCACAGGTCTGCTTTCTATTGAGGAATCCCCCAAGAAGGTCTAATTGAGTCCCTAAAACAATGGAGAACGGACTGTCCACTCCTCTGCCCACGGCTACTCCATCCCAGATGACCGCACAACCTTTGCCTACACAGTTTAACACGTCCACAGATAAAGCATGGACTCCTAGAACTCAATCCACCCGCTCCTGACTCTACACAGTATCACAGTATTGGGATTGGAAGGGACCTCAAAAGATCATCTAGTCCAATTCCCCTGCTGGAGCAGGAACACCTAGGTGAGGTCACACAGGAACATGCCCAGGTGGGTTTTGAAAGTCTCCAGAGAAAGAGACTCCACAACTTCCCTGGACAGCCTGTTCCAGTGCTCTGGCACCCTTACTGAGAAGAAGTTTCTTCTCAAATTTAAGTGCTCCGGGTAGAGCAGCTCTGAGCCAAGTGTGCACACACTTAGACACTCCACACAACGTTATAGACAACACAACGGCAACAGCACCAAAAATGCTCCACAACAAAAACGACTCCAAACCAGAGACGGCAAGCAGCATTAGATCGCTCACGCTGTGACATCACGGAAAGTGATGGCAAGGGACACTGTTACTTACTAAGTGGACAAAACATGCCAAGCAAAATCAGCTGGACCTTGATTCAGAGTGATTTCTACATGGACAGGAGATGCCAAAGGCTAGAGGGAGGCCTTTCTGTTGAGTCATGAGGTTCAGAATGGACCCCCTTGCTTTCTAAACTCCTCTGCAGATGGGAGTCTAGGTGCAGCTGGATCCAAACTTAGCCCCACACTGCATCTACGGTTTGTCTCCCAGACTCACAGAGGATAGGGGAAACACCTAAGGTATTATATTTATAGATGTCCAAAGGATTGTATGTGTACACCTGATTCCTTATATCACTCAGCCTGAATTTCAGAATTGTATCACTCTACATCTCAACATCCCTACCTCCCTTCCAGGGGCATGGCGACAGGTGGGTTGCAGTCTAAATCCTAGGTCTATTGAGGCAAACTCTCATGCAAAATCCATGTAAATAACTAACCAAACAGAACAGTACAGCAGGAAGGCTGACTGGAGCTGCTGCTCCACACAGAGCAGCTCTGAGCCAAATGCGCACACGCACAGACAGAGGCACCACAGAACGTTATAGACAACACAACGGCAACAGCACCAAAAATGCTCCACAACGGCAGTAACGCCAAAACCAGAGACGGCATCAATGAAAATAACCTCCACAAAGGCAGTGATGAGGCAAGGAGCCTCTTCTGCAACCCCAGAAGAAAAAGGAGCCCAACACCACGGCCCCTTACGAGATGGCAGCACTCACACAAGCACAAAGAGATGGCACAACCACAAGAAGCCTCTGTAAGACCTAAGAACTTCTTCCAAGCATCTTGAAGTTCCAGTCCCTTAGACTGCATGTGTAGAGAGCAGAGCTGCTGACGCAGCCCTCAAGGACACCAGAAAACACAACTAACCAGAAACATCTAAGGAACAAGAACTATCCACACTTGCAGCTGCTGATACAAGAAAACAAGCACCCAATTGGCGCTACACCAATCGGCACTGGCATTCCAGACCCCAGGATGGCACCTGAGATGCCTGTCGTGTCCCTCGAGCACAAATAGACCCCAGGATCATCTGGCCGGAGCAAGGCAGGCTTCCCAAACCACACAATAACAGACACAGGCTGCAGCTGCCCTGCCTGGCACAAGCTGGCATCAGTCTGGAAAGTTCCCTGGGACCTTTAGCTGCCCAAAGGGCACTGTTCCTGGACGGCCCTTTCCCCCGTGAGACCTTTAAACCCCCTCCATGCAATTCCCTTCCCCTCCCCAGCCCTCGTGCATCCACTTAGCTTGCAGAGGCATCAGTCTTCAGAGAAAAACACCACATGCACCAACAAGCGTCTTCCTGCATCGCCCGATTTCTCTTCAACATCTGCAGTAACACAAGAAAACACACACACTCAGCAGAGCCAGCACACATTAGAAAGGCACACAGCACATCTTCCCACTCACACCATGCAACAACCCACCTGCTTACGGCGCACAGCTCACCTCCTCCGTCGCTCTTTCGTGCCAAGTTGTCCCTCTGCATCTGAAATCAAGGTATTCAACAAATCACCCAGGAGCTCATAAGCACCTTGACCCTTACTCAGGTCTGCTTTCTGTTTAGGAATCCCACTAGAAGCTCTAATTGAGTCCCTAAAAGACTGGGGAAGGGACTGTCCACTCCCCTGCCCACGGTGCTACGTCCCAGATGACTGCACAACCTTTGCCTACACAGCTTAACATGTCAACAGATTAACCATGCACCCCTAGAGCTCAGTCCACCCACCCCTGACTCCACGCGTCTGGGCAGAGCAGCTCCGAGCCAAACACACACATGCACAGACAGATGCACCTCAGAACATTATAGACAACATGGCAACAGCACCAAAAAGGCTCCACAACAAAAACGACTCCAAGACCAGAGACAACATCAATCAAAAGAACCTGCAGGGAGGCAGTGGGGAGCTGAGGAGTCTCTACTGCAACCCAGGAAAAAAATAACAGCCAAACATCACGGCCCCTTATGAGATGGCAGCACTGGTGCAAACACACAAGGCTGCTGCAAGACCTAAGAACTTCTTCCCAGCATCCTGAAGTGCCAGTCCCTTAGACTGGATGGGTACAGAGCAGAGCTACTGATGCAGACCAGAACAACACCATAAATCACAACTGACCAGAAACATCTGAAATGCAAACACCATCCACACTTTCAGCTGATGACACAAGAATCCAGCATCCAATTAGCACCAAACCAATTGGCACAGGCATTCCAGATCCCAGGACAGCACCTGAGATGCCTGTTGTACCCCTCGAGCACAAGACCCCAGGAACGTCTGACAGGCGCAAGGCAGGCTTCCCGAACTACACAATGCAGACACAGGCTGGAGCCGCCCTGCCCGGCACACGCTGGCATCGCACTGTAACATTCCCTGGGCCCTTTACCCACCCAAAGGGGACTGTTCCTGGACGGCCCTTTCCCTTATCAGAACTTTACCCCCGTCCCTGCGACTCCCAGCCCCTTCCCAGCCCCCGTGCCTCCACTTAGCTTTCAGAGGGCCAAGAGACCAAATCCATCTTCTACAGAGAAAATGCCACGCGTGCTAACGGGGATCTTCCTGCATTGCTGGGTTCCTCTTCAACCTCTACAGGAACACAAGAAAACACTCGCTCACTAAGCGTGCCAGCACACGGTGTCGTGGGGTAAACGCTGACCCCTTCCGCAACACCCACCTCCTCCTAAGTTGCACAGCATTCCGTTCGGTGTGTCATGTTGCAGGTGCAGTCACAAACCCTCCTACTCGCGACACCTAAGACAGCGAGAAACAAAAGAACTGTAGCACTTGGAATGAGTCCCCAGCCCCACGCTCCTCCTCACTCCTACCCTGGCTCACCGCCAATGCTCCTCCAAGTTCAAATGACCAAGAAAGAGCTTGCAAAACAAGAAGGAAACGCTAAACCGAGTCACCGGGCAATACTGGGCTCCTCAACACGCACTGCCACCTCACCTTCTCAGCTGCTGCCTGGCGTGTAGCCGCACCCCTCCAAGCTTGTCTGAGGCACCTGCAAAAACAAAGGCACCTGTTGGAACGCTGCCCAAAAACACAGCCTGCCTGTAGACAGTCCCATCTCCCCCTCCTTTACCCAGGCCACTCGCCCACCCGGCCACCCTTGCTTTTGACTGCCACGCTGTTAACCACCAAGAGGTTCAGCTACCACCTGTAAAACACAACCAAAGGACGCTCATACCTGCACCAGCAACACAGGACCTGAAACAAGCTGATGCTTCAGCCCAGCACTCAATGCACACCTTGCCCGAGGAGTTGCGGTGCTGATACCCAGCTTTCCTCTTTGCTTCACACATATGAAATAGAGAAACGACCAAACTTAGCTAGAGCCACACACAGCACATCTTCCTGCTCGCACCATGCACCGACCCACCTGCTTACGGCGCTCAGCTCACCTCTTCCATCGCTCTTTCATGCCATGTTGTCCCTCTGCATCTGAAATCAAGGTATTCAACAAGTCACCCAGGAGCTCATCAACAGCTTGACCCTTCCACAGGTCTGCTTTCTATTGAGGATTCCCCCGAGAAGGTCTAATTGAGTCCCTAAAACACTGGAGAACAGACTGTCCGCTCCCCTGCCCACTGCTACTCCATCCCAGATGACCGCACAACCTTTGCCTACGCAGTTTAACACGTCCACAGATTAATCGTGGACTCCTAGAACTCAGTCCACCCGCTCCTGATTCTACACCTTCGGGCAGAGCAGCTCCCAACCAAACGTGTACATGCTTAGACAGATGCTCCACACAACATTATAGACAACACGACGGCAACAGCACCAAAACTGCTCCACAACAAAACGACACCAAACCAGAGATGGCAACAATCAAAAGAACCTGTGGGGAGGCACTAGTGAGGTGAGGAGGCTCTACTGCAAGCCCAGAAGAAAAAGCAGCCGAACGTCACAGCCCCTTATGAGATGGCAGTTCTGACACAAACACACAGAGACGGCGCAAACACAAGAAGCTGCTGCAAGACTTAAAACCTTCAGGATGCTGGGAAGAAGTGCCAGTCCCTGAGACTGGATGGGTAGAGAGCAGAGCTGCTGTTGCAGCCCAGAACTACACCAGAAAACACAACTGACCAGAAAGGTTCAAGATGCAAGAACCATGCACCCTTTCGGCTGCTGAGACAAGAAAACCAGCAGCCGATTGGCGCTACGCCAATCAGCACCGGCATTCCAGACCCCGGGATGGCACCTGAGATGCTTGTCATGTCCCTGGAGCACAATGATAACCCGGGATCATCTGACAGGCGCAAGGCAGGCTTCCCAAACTACACGACAACAGACACAGGCTGGAGCTGCCCTGCCCAGCACACACTGGCATCACACTCTAAAGTTACCGGACGCCTTATCTGCTCAAAGCAGACGGCTCCTGGACTGCCCTTTTCTGTCTGAGAACTTGACCGCCCCCCCCGCAATTCCCAGCCCCTTCCCAGCCCTAGTGCCTCCACTTAACTTTTAGAGGGCCAAGGGACTGAATCCATCTTCAACAGACAAAAAGACAACATGGGCTAACAGGGATCTTCATGCAGTTGTCACTTTCTGCATCATCACCTACAATAAGGAAAGCAAGGACATGCATACAATTAAGCACCTGAATAATATTTATCCACAGTAGCCTACGTGTCATTGCTCACCTTGACTGAGTTCTGGGAGGTACATTTGAATGATCTACCGGGGGCCACCGCATGCTGCAAAGGTTCTGGAGACAAGACACTCTTCCAGGAGAAGAGATTATATTAACAACTATTAATACAGCAGTACAAACCAAAAAACAACACCCCATCTTCATTGTAGTCAGGAATTATTGGAAAATGCAAAGCATCTGGAACTGAATCAACAAATGAAACATCATGACAAACAACCTTTCTACTACAGCTGCTACTGAACCTTTGCTGCACCTGAAGCTCTTACCTCAAATGGACACCTCCTCTTCTCCTAAGACATCTGCCCATGTAGCTTAAATGGCTCAAAAGCTGCTGACTGCTGAAGGAGCAACAGAGAACCAGCACCCAAAGCAGTCCTGGAGCAGAATGAGCTCCCCACCCAGGGACTGGGGCTCAAATACCCTGAGCCCCGCCCACCCCCTTCCCACAATCCCCTGGGAAAGGGGAGGGATCAATCACCCCAGGCCCCACCCACCACCCTTATCAAATTACCTGGAATCTCACTGGAAATGACAGCACCTGCACTTCATTACTGCTATTGCACCTGCAATTGTTAGCAATCAGGACACATAACCACAGGTGTAGTTATATGCGGTGCTTTATTTCAGCGCTGGGAAACCAGGGGTTCGCACCCAAAGCTGGCTTCGCTGGTCAGTTTAAGTTACTTATTCATTAAGATATGTAATGGTTACTCAACATTGATTGCAACATCGATTGCAACATCTTGGAACTATTTTGATCATGTGCAGTGTCCTCTGGTGGTCTTTCAGGGGGTCTTCAGGATGAAGTAAGTAGTCTTCATCACTTCTATCTCTTTCACCTTTGGGTACTGCATAGGCGTACTACTTCTATAACTAGATAACTGCTGACTCGCTCAACCCCCGGAGATAATGCATGTACTTTTCCTCACTCTATGCATATTTAGGCTAAGATAAAAGCTAGGTTGTTAAGAGTATACTCGAACGCAATATGCTTGAACATCCTTTCAGGGACAGTTTACAAAACTGATTTATCCTTTCAGGAACATTTTATAAAACTGGTTCTGTTACTAACACAATGAGACTCAGTATGGATGTCAACTTAGATTTTCTAGGGAGTAGAGAGAAAATGAGATACAATAATTATATTACTAATAAAATTGTGTATTGAAATTTCCTATAAAAGTGGTCAGAGCTCAGTGTCAAATGTCAGAGGTCAGCAGTGAAGGGTCTAAAGTCAAGAGTCATATGTCAAGGATCAAAAGTCAAGGGTCATAGCTGAAAGGTCAGACGTAGATGGTCAGTGGGTCAGATGCAAAATGCAGGGGTCAAAGGTCTAGTGTCAGAGGTCCAAGGTCAATGGTGGAAGGTCACGGGGTCAAAGGTCACCAAAAGGGAAAGATCACCTGCCGCAATTGAGAGACGGGACGCAGTTTGATGCAAACAAAATGTCCGCTTTATTAGTGTGCTTCACATACATTTATAGTTTTCCTCGGCAACGTGCTGAGAGCTGATTGGTGTTTCTGTTGCTGTGTTACAAACTGATTGGTCTACACTGTACAGACTGGCTGGTGCTAAGACATTTTCCCAAACAGTTACTACCCCAACCCAAGCAATCTTCCCTGTGCAAAAACAAGAGTCCCCTTTTTACAGGACAACCTTATTAACTTGTGAACCTTGTCTAGACATAAAATCAACTCTCTCCATTCCTTCTAATTAAGATTCTCGCCTCTATCC